>NC_090941.1:599668439-600918439 GCF_040938575.1 Ambystoma mexicanum | reverse complement strand
CACAAGAAGATCCACAAGAATTTCTAATGTACTTACTACAAGTACTGGAAAACAAAAACATACCTATAAATGAAATCTTCAGATTTCATACATGTGGAAACATACATGCACTCTGTGCAACAATGTGACACAAGAACAAATCCCCAATGAGCGCTTTGTGTATGTATCAATACCTAATTGTGAATCCGTTCCATTTCAGCAACTTGTACAAAATGCAAACCATGGTAGATTATGTACTACCTGCAATTCAGATAATCGCTCCACCTTACTAATACAAACACATAGTAAATATGTAATACTAATGCTTCTACGTTACAATGCAAATGGTACCAAAAACAACTGCAAGCTGACTGGATTCACACATGGTCAAGTATCACTTGGTAAAAACAACCTTCACAACAACAGGTATAATCTACCACGCAGGAGCAACAACCGATGCAGGTCACTATACTGCATATATAAAAAAGAATTGTGGATGGTTCGAATGTAATGATAGTACCATTACTCTAAAGCAGAGATTACCTGCAAATCTTGCAAACGCTTATTTAATCTTCTTAAAACCAAAATGTATTAACTAAACTGTACTTAACCATTTCCTAAACTTCTATTAGAAAACTATAAACTTTTACAATATGCCAACAGCTATATAACTGCCCCAAGATTCTACAACAACTAAACAGATAAATGAATACCACTAAATTATATAAAAAAATAAACCGTTAGAATACGCCAACTGGTATCGAACTACCCCAAGATTTTCAATAACCAAACGGATAAATCAATACCACTACATTATAACAAAAAATAGACGGAATACGCCAAATGGTATCTAACTAACCCAACATATTACAATATCCAAATGGATAAATCAATACCACTTATTTATAACAAAAAATAGACTGTTAGAATATGTCAACAGGTATCTAACTGCTCCAGAAATCTGAAACAAGCCAATATATAGAGCATTAGCCAGAAACAACAAGTGAACACTGAAAACAAACAGACTGTAGCATAACAAAAAAGGTTTTTTTTTTTAAATCCAACATGGATTTTTTTTTTTCTCCCCCAGACCCAATGATTTTAGCAACAAACACAGAAACTGAGCGAATTGCACAGTACACTGGTTTGTAATCTACTAAATATGAGGGTAAAAAAAAAATGTTCATTATTCAATGTTATAAGTCGTTACAAAATATCAATACTAACATGATCTTTTCTTTTGTCACAGAAATAAACAAGAAATACATGTACTACAGTTAATAAACCAAACAGTAAGTATATTATATTAAGTACAACCATCACAGCAAATCACACCCATAGTGACTTATAACTTTGCTGCCTATAAATTTGATCTTGTCCATGCACCCAAGACTATAGATCTGCCCACAACCACCACACATATCACACCCATAGTGGCTTATAACTTTGCTGCTTATAAACTTGTTCTTGGATCCAAAAGTTATAAGCCACTATGGGTGTTACATGCTGCGGTGGTTGTGGCCAGGGCATAGAGTCTTGGGTGCATGGCCATATGGCTATGCACCATTGCAGCATATCACACCCATAGAAGCAAACATTTCAACTATGCCATATGGACTCTTTTAATGTCTGCGGACATCATGAGTGTCCTTAGAACTGTTTCAACTTGCCTACGAACAGTACGGACAGACATGGCGTCCTCAGGACACCCTCATTTCGTTTCTTTACGAACATCCCAGGACACATAATGTGTTCTAAGAACACTTTGAACATGCTTGCGAACATGTGTTCTTAGAACAATTTTAAATTGCTTGCGGACAGAACAGACAGGCATACCGTCCTCAGGACACCCCCATTTTATTTATTGATGAACATCCCAGGACACATGATGTGTTCTTAGAACACTATCAGCTTGCTTGAAAACAAATCGGACAGGAGCAGTGTCCTCAGAACACCCCCATTTCGTTTATTTAGAACATCTGCATTGTCCACGAACAAAGCGAACACAACAGGGGGGGTCTACCACCTAAATAAATAAAACATTTAACCCATTTCGCACTCCCCCATCCTCCCCAAACACTTTCACACAACAACACGCTGTACTAAATAGTATTGTTCAACAAAGCTTCACTGCGCTGTCCGGGGACGTCCGCGAATCCAAGATGGCAGGTGTTCCCGAAAATCTGACGCGTTTCACGCTCTTCACCGTCCAATCAACGAACACGTTGCATGTCCGCGGACAGGACTCAAGCCGATTGGCCAATCAGGACACCGTCCGCGGACCAAACGCGGAAGTGTGTCCGCGGACCGAACATAGATATCACTAATTTTTTGTGACCTACTTTTTGGTTATTTTTAAAAAACTACTGGACCGATTTTCACCAAATTTGCAAAAGCACGCTTTCGGGACCAAGCCGCTGCTCCTGGTCCAAATTTGGTGAAAATCCGTCCAGTGGTTTGGGCTGTAGGCGTGAACAAAGTTTTTTTCCCCCATTCAGTCTATTTCAGGGGCTGGAATAAGGGGATAATGGTCCAGAGACCTCGTTATCCACCCTTGCTTCGCTTGGGCTGATCACTTGGGCTGCTGGGCCGGTATCTACCGTTCCAGTCCATGGAACAGAGGATGAACGCCACAATATTTCCATTAGCATAACACAAAATGCAAATGGAAATGTTGGAAAATCTTTTTGAGTCTATGTACTTTACTGAGAAATATAAAGTAGATGGCGTATATACATTTTTTTTTATATTTTAACTGTGAAAGGTGGTTCCTAATATGTCTTTTGTTGTTTTTTGGATGTATTTCTTTTTGGCAGGAGAACTAAGAACAAAAGGTGGGGAGGGAAATGAGGGAAGAGGAACCAAACACTAATATGGAGGGTTAGGTGGACAACGGAAAATGTTGTACGTGTGTTATTTCTAAGGTAGGGGGCAGTGTTTCTCATGCTCCTTGATTACAGCAGTGCTCGTGACTCTTGGGGAGGAGGGATGGCATTAGCTGATGCCATTTTAAGATAGATAGCAGTTTTGCTAAAAGTATGTACTGTGTACTAGATTGTTAATGGATAATGAATAGGAATGGGTGTTGGAGCTGTGCAAGGGACATTTTGAAGATGAAAGTTCCTAGATCAGTAGAAAATGCAGTTCTGAACTGTCAGCGAAGCAGAGATCTTATCGTGAAGTGCAGACAGGTTCTCGGACACGTCATCATGCCGCACGCCAGCGTATGGTCATGTGGCACTGCCTGGAAGGTCCGCTATGAAGTCAGATGTTCGTAGACATCTACGGATGCAAAACTAGTTGAATTAGTTGCAAAAAGTGTATAGAAGTGTTAAGAATGATTCCAGAAGGTGGGAAATGGCAGAGCTTTAAGGTGACACTTTGTAAATGGGAACCAAATATTGCTATATTGGGTAAGTATGATATTAGTAAGTTGTAGGAAAATAGCATGCACTGGTAAAAACCCATGAAATTCACTGAAAAAACTTTGTTAAAGGGGCGTTATGCGTTATGGTTAAGTTACACTAATCCCCTATGAAATTCAATGAAAAAATGTTCTTAAAGTGACGTTATGGTTAAATTGCTCTAATAAAAACCTATAAAATTAAATGAAAAAAACGTTGTTAAAGGGACGTTATGGTTTCAAGTAAAACCAAAAAAAAACAGAAATTCGCCAGCAGAGATCTCATTGTGAAGTGCGGACGGGTTCTCGGACACGTCATCATGCCGTGTGCCAGCATATGGTCATGTGGCACTGTCTGGAAGGTCCGCTATGAAGTCAGATGTTCGTAGACATCTACGGATGCAAAACTAGTTGAATTGAAATAGTTGCAAAAAGTGTACAGAAGTGTTAAAAATTATTCCAGAAGGTGGGAAATGGCAGAGTTTTAAGGTGACACTTTGTAAAATGGAGACAAACATTGCTATATTGGGTAAGAATGACATTAGTAAGTTGTAGGAAAATAGCATGCACTATGGTTAAGTTGGACTAATAAAAACCTATAAAATTCAATGAAAAACTTTGTTAAAGGGATTTTATGGTTTAGTTGCACTAATAAAAACCTTTTTTTTTTTTTTTTTTTTTTTTTTTTTTTTTTTTTTTTTTTTGGTTCAACTGTTTTCACAGTTTTTACAAATGGTGTGAACATGAAAAGGCTTCTCTTTTCCGCTTCACCGCCTGGTCGGGTAGAGATTTTAGTTTTCCCGGTTGCTCTCAGGTTGCCTCTTCTTTCTTCAGGTTTATATTCTGAAAGAACTGACCGACTGCAGATACTGATTTTACATTTGCCCCTGACATCAAGATGTTCCACCAGTATTCTTCCTCTCCGCACCTGCTGTTTTTGGATAAATGTCCCATGTGTGTCATTCTTTTTGCGGCCAGTTCCGGGCATGACAGCAAAAGGTGCCTCAGGGTTTCTACTGTTTCTGGTTTGTTGCAGAATCTGCAGAGGTTGTTAGGAGCAGAACCCCTGATGAATAAGATTTCTTTCGTATGTAAGAGATTCAGCCTAGCCCTTAGGAATGTATTTCTAATTTGCTTACTAGGCCCTTGTAGTAGAACCTTTTGAAATGCTCTGAAAAAACGTTGTTAAAGGGACGTTATAGTTATGTTGGACTAATAAAAACCTATGAAATTCAAATACATTTTTTTTTTTAAAGGGACGTTATAGTTTCAAGTAAAATCGAAAAACCCCAGAAATTCGCCAGTTATGGTAAAGTAAACAACCATAACTCACGCCACCACCGTGCACTGCTAAGACTAACACCCAGGACATCAAAGATGACATCACAAATGTCATTGATGACCTCACTGATGACATCACATATCTGGGGCACTTGTTTTTGTTTATTGACATATATAGGCCAGGTGGTTTTGTTCACTGGCAGTCAGAATAATAAAATTGAAAAAGGTGCTGTATATCTAGATGTTAAACTTGCATATGTTCTTTAAGTACTTTCCCTGGGGTTTGGTCTCAGCTCATGGTGCACATACATGGGGAAATGAGCAGGCCTCAAACACACAATTCATTTGTATACATGAAGATCAACTTTAATGTCATAACATTTTCTGATGATGCAGTCTCTTTCTTCCTTACTTTAGTTTCCCTGTATGTGCCTCTGAAGTGTATGCATTGTGGTTCTTCATATGTATTGTTTGTACCAGCACAAGTGCTGTAAGTCTTGAATTCTTAGCTGGTTATTACATGTTTAACATTACTCAAAACTCTGATACGGTAGCATTCATTATTGTACTATCCAAAATTACATTATACTGTATTTCTATGGTGCCTGCTGCAGTCATTGCCTATGTTTATATATGATTAGGTTTCTGTATTAACGACAACACTCCAATACAATGATATTAGATGAGTACATTCTTTAATAGATTAAGTAGTTCATGATAGGGAGACCTATCACCCCTGACATCTTGTTACCAACAATAGAAACGCAACTCCTTGTAGGGACTTTTCATCAAAATGTATTCCACATGTGATGTCATCAGTGATGTCATAATTGACATTTGTGATGTCATCTTTGATGTCCTGGATGTTAGTCTTGGCAGTGCACGGTGGTGGCGCGAGCTATGGTTGTTTAGCTTACCATAAGTGGCGAATTTCTCGGGTTTTTCGATTTTTACTTGAAACTATAACGTCCCTTTTAACAAAGTTTTTTTCTTTGAATTTCATAGGTTTTTATTAGTGCAACTTAACTAGTTTTTTCATTGAATATATTTATTTATTGTTGATTGTTATAATGCTGCTTGCGTCTGAAGTAAAGGAAGTAGAGCATAATCCGAGCCTCCGGTCTTGACATAGAATTGGGGAACAGCTGCTGAGGGGTACGTGCTAGTGCAGCTCTCTCACGTTTCCTGTGGCCATGCGTGAGAGAGCTTTGTTTTTGTTTGGAATTCTGGGATTTATAGGTTTTAAAAATTTCAAATGGAGAAAAAAAACGATGTGTCCTAGACTCCAAAGAAAACACAGGACTAGATGTATATGGCCTTCACCTACATGGCCACAGAAAACTCTGGTTACTGCTTTTCTTAGAAGGATTCCTCTTTAACTGACCCAACCTAGAAATATGGTTGTTTTAAAAAATATTATTCGAAAAAAAAGTGTCTACCACTTGAGACACTCTCAATATTTTAATTTGAATATAGTGAACCAATAAAATGCACATTTTTTTGAATACATTTTTGTCTGTATGTTCAGTGACATTGGTGTGCAGGGGACGGGAGTGTCTTAAGTGGTAGACACTTTTTTCAAATTGTATGTTTTGTGGGCATCATGCCAGGGTCTGTATTCGTCTCCTGCACCCGAAGATTGTGTATTTACTGATTGTGACTTGTAGGTGTGCGCATGTATATTATCAGTTTCATTAAAAAATATTGTTGAGAACATTCTGTACGCAAAGCTAATGTTTGGGATAGGAGTACAGCCTCAATGCTTGAATCTTTTCACTCATATGCATCATTACAGCATCTGAGATTCAATTTTAAAGCTGCTGGGGTAATTATTAAACCATTTACCCCCACTGTTCTGTCAGATGTCTATTCGTAAGATTTAGATGGAATTTAATTATAACCAGGGAAGTGTTGTTTTGATATAACATGACATCTATAGACTAAACTTTATGTAGTTTTTGTAATTCGGTAATTTCGATTGAAACATACTTTCTTAACCACCACTCTGAGGCAAACGGGAAGTTTATTTTAAGTGATTTGCGTGAATGTTGACTCTGGAGTTTCTCAACACTTTTTGGCAATTTTGCCTAGCTTATCGTACGACCTCCCTGGTTTTAGCAGTCACTGGTTTTTTAATATAACTGAATTTGGAATGAGACTTAGATTTTTTAGTGTATATCTTGTCACTGATGTTTTATTGGTCGAAAGTGAATTCATTTGATTTTATTGGAATTGTTATGATATCCATGTTGATTTTTGTATTTTGATGTGGTTGGGTTGTAATTAGAAATTATGTAAATAAAATATTGCTTTGTTGACGTGTTAAAAGGTTAATAAAATACACATATGACAATAAAAAAAGAAAACAAGATAGGAATAAGAAGAAATGAATTACTGGGACCATTTCCATCTAGGTAAACGCATTTTTTAAAATAAATAATAATCCAAGGATAGACTTGGCGGATGAATACCCCTGCATTGAAACCTATTAGATCTGACAATTCATAAAGGAAACAATTCATTCATAGGCTACCAGTACCAATTTTCAACCTCGGATCCCAATAACCTTTCTCACCAGCTCGATTGGGTGATCAGCAATGTCAATAAATCAACCTCGCCCCACCAGGACAAGAATGTCCCATATATCCGTTGCGCTAATGGGACCAAACTCTCCAGGGTACACCTGCACATTGGCCCCATAGCTGCGCACTGGGTCAAGACATGCCTTACAGTCCCCTTCTTTACAGCAAACACGTGCCTCAGCAATTCTGCTGGCTTGGCCCATACGCAGCCAATGCAGGACGTTGGTTGGTTCGAAGCTGTAGAAGGAACGTGTTTCACCTGTGCTGTTTTTGTTGTTGCTTCCCAGTGATCCTATGACCAATTTCTTTGTTTTAAAGACCAGGGCCTTCTCTTGCTTTTGCTGGGCCCCGGGTGGCATAGGATGGGTTGGCCCCCTTTTTTCCATCAATAAGTGACATCGGTGATATTACAGAAAATGGTATCACAGAATTAGTATTTAATATTATTATTATTATTATTAAGAACACGTTGCCATGAGTAAGGCAGGAGTAAAAAAGAACTGACATCCAGTAGCTGAATTTTCACTGTTACCTATGTGGCAATAGCATGTGTTAGTGAGCATAATACCTTCTACACAGAGGCTTTTTAATGTTGGCAGCTAAGGCATAATGAGATAAAAGGATTTGCCCAGGAGCACACACTTTGGGTAAGCAGTGAAGCCAGGATTTGAGATCAGTCTGCAATTCAGGAACTTGAACACATCACTTCCTAGATGTAATTGATCGACGTATTGTTTGCAAAAGGTATTTTTGAAACGTTGGTTTGAAAACACCATCTGACAGTTGAAGGCATTGCACAAATAGGGTGATTGTGGTTTGCTTACTGAAGTTAGCTGCTGATTTTGCAGACAATTACAATTATTTTTATTGTGTATCATTTGGCCATATTGTCCAAACTAAAAATATGCTTTTATTTCAGAAACTACAGTTAAGACATATTTTGGCCTTCAAAGGAAATAGACTCCATGCAGGCTCCAAGGATGTCCTGTCAGGCAGAGACTGGGCCTAGGGCAGACAGGGTAGGTTGCATCTACTGCAGGATTGCTTACAGTGCCTTAGAGATTAGGCAGTGAGAGTAAGCAATTTTGCATGTCTTCAAATGTTAACAAAATAAACAGGGCTCAAATCATACAAAAAAGTGGGATGCTCAATAGTATATGCTTAGGTGCTGAGTACATGGGGGCAGAGGGTGCAGTTGCCCCCTTGTCCTTGAATAATGCTGGCAGGAGTGTAATTTTCCTCCCATGGAAAAGTATTTGCATGGTGAGACCAAAAATGAAAAAATTAAAACTTGGATTGAGTACCATACCCATCTTAATCATTGGGTGTGGCAGAGTTTCTCACTCCTCTCCTGCTGGTTTCAGACGTGGTGACATGATAGCATGCATTTTTCAAAATTAGCAAGTGCTGTTCCCTTCATAATGCAATGGGAGCGTCATCAATGGGCCACCTAAACCTTGATTGGAGGGTGTGTGCAGGCCAAAGCTTTTTGGGGGGCACAAGAGTAGTAGGGGATCGATCCTATAGCAGAATGCTGCAAAAACAACTCATCAGGTTAAGCGACTATTGCCGAGATGTTATATGTTTAGACCTCCCTGTAAATCATGTGGCTTTTTTCTTATTCCTGCTGCAAAATGTGTTGTTTTGACCTGGGGATGGCATACGGCTTCCTCGCTTTAGTCCGTGTGGGAATTTCTGCCTGCGTAGCGAAAATTAGCAGCTGCCACCTATGAATATATACCCAGTAGGTGAGTATATCTTAAAGTGAAAAATACAAATTCGGTTTAATTGACCTTTTCCTTTTAGAAGAAAGTGCACAAAGCAAATGGTTATGCCTGTCAAACAAATTTAATCGACACCGGAAAAATATTCAGAGAGGAGATTTTTGCAATAAGTGCGTTAGTAAAATATAAAAAGTGCCCACCTTTTTAAATCCAGGAATCTTTAGTGAATTATTCCCTGAAAACAAAAACCTAATATGAGAGGTGCTTTGATGACTCTTATTTGGTCTCGTGCGTAAGTGTTTGCTTTGGGAACAAGACAACCTGGGGTGATGCTCCTTTCGCTGAACACTTTATGAAGCCAACTTATTTATTTTTAGTGCAGCCTCAAAAACACCCGAAGGGGGAGGAGAGGGCAGCCCAGTGTCTGAAAAAAGTGGGAGGACGCTCTCCACCCACATGTATTCTCGACTTGTGCCCTGAAATTCAGCACAAAGCCAGAACCAGGTAAAATAACATCTGCAACCTGAAACACTTGTGTATGAGCGCGATATGATATTTTATTTATATCATATCATAACCTCTCTTGCCACATCGTGGAGAAATAATTATGACACACTTGCCCTATCATGCGTTCCCCTCCTCACTCCCATGTTTGGCTTTCAACAATACTTGTTTTTTTTTTTTAAAAAGATGACTTGAAAAGTACTCACACTATAGTAAAGTGCTCATTCAAATATATAAATCCTCCTAGAAATATTTTAGGCAAAAAGTGTACATTTGTGGCATTATCCCCTGCTCTCATCTTCATGGAAGACCACAAATACCAGTATGCAAGTCAGCAGAAGGCAAAAAAAGGACCTGTGTATTTTGAAAATGTACTTTCAAGACTTAGATTTATAACAAAAGGTAATGTGTTAAAAAAGGTCATGTGTGAAAAGGTTACCTGTTTTTGTTTCAGTATTTGACAAAGGCATGCTTCATGTATGTGAGGAACATGTTAAATTCTACCAAAAATGAAGACTTTTTGGTGTGTTAAATGTGAAAATAAGGCATACAACTGGGTGATATATTTTAATTGTGTTGGGGGCGGCATAGATTTAGGGAGATAACTGATGCTTTATGTGCTTTCAGAATAGAAATGCTGTTCCTAACATTAAGAACGACTTGTCCAAAACAATGGACTTCACAATGAGCCATCACTTTTAAATTGATCCCACTTTAAATGATCTGCTGGAATAAAGTGATAAGCCGGCATTATTGAGCCCACAGGGTCTGCCGCTGAGGGGGCAGTATTTTTCTCTAGAGCGTCACAAGGGCTGGGTAGTGATGCCGTGCACCCACAGGGACAAATCGAAATCCTTGTACATGGAAACAGCACAACTCCTCTTGAAAACTGTTTCTTGGTATACTCTAGGCAGGCAGCTGATACCTGCGGGGCCCCCATGACAGCGGGGCCCTTGCCAATGTACAGACTGCCCATGCCTCGGGTCGGCAGTTTGAAAGACTACCAGTTCTGCTAGAGTTCATAAAGAGCAACAACATTTTCTAAATAGTGCTGTCATCCATCACTGACTGACCCTCCCTCCAGCGTTTAAAGCAAGCCTTTGCGACTAACATATTTTATTCTTCAAAATGACTAGCTCCATGCCCTTCTTTCTTGTCACAGTACTTATTTTTGAGATTCAGCCTCCATTGGCAGGAACCTTCTATTTTATTGAACATTTGTATGGCACCTACACAGCAGAAAGAGTTTCCAGGTATCGCAAGCCAAAAGATGTGTGGGGGCGCGGGGGGTAGAAGAAAACAACAATAACAGTTCTACTAGGCCTTGTGACATTCGGACTGTGCATGTGCAGTATCAAGAAGTGCGGTGGAGGGGGCAGGTCAGGATGAAGGAATGGGATACGTAGAGGGTGAAAGAGTGAGAAGTACTGGAGGGAGGGGGCCCAAGGGGCTGGGCAAATGCTAAGGGGTGGCCAGGATGGATAGCAAGTGCCTGGGATAGGGGTCAATAGTGCAAGGGTGGGGGTGGACCAGTCTCAGAAGGCTAGTCAGGAAAGGGTGCTTGAGGGCAAGTGCTGGTAGGAAAGGGTGAGGCAGGAAGACTTGACGAAGGAGGGCCTGACCCAGGAGAGACTCATAAGGGACACAGGCATCCAGTCGTAGCGGCAGGAGGAGACTTGCAGGGGAGGGGGAGAGTGAAGTAGGAGGAGGAGAGAAGGAAGGTCTTGGGAAACCTCTGGAACTTAAGGAGATCCAGCTCAAGTCGGAAAGGGCCGGGAGGTCATTCCAGAGGGAGGCTCCTGCAGAAGAGAGAGATCTACTCCCACTCTCTGCTTGGCGAAACATCTGATCTGCAGAGAGTTGGAGCTAGAGGAACGAAGGACTCCAGCAGGGAGGTATTTAGGGAGAGAGAGATGAATGTAGCGAGTTCCTTGTGGATGATGCAGATGGTCTTGAATTTGATCCTTGCAACCACTGGGAGCCAGTGGAGAGATTTTATAATCTGTTGATAAGAATACTTCACAATTCCTTTATATATTAGATGATGAATGGTCTGAAGAGGAATGTAAGCCTTCAGCTGAAGGTATACAATTTACAAACCCACCTCAGTGTCAATAAGGATAAATCCAATGTGATGATTTGTACTGGTGAAAAGAATAGTTATCGGATCCCTGTAGTTGTGGCAGGAAAACCCAATTGGGCCTAAGTAGATACCAGAAGCAAGGGTTCATCAGTACAAGCTAATATTCTTCCACTGCATTGGGAAACTGGGGGGTGAAAAGTTATAAGTTGTGTTCACGAACAAATTGAAGAACATCTACTAAACTCAATGTCACTATTTTGGGAAAATCTATGTCAGTGTTAGTGGCAGTAATATCTGACCTTCCTACCCCTATGATCTGGGGCAGTGAAATTCCCAATTTTTATGAATGGTACTTCAAGTAGGACAATTAAAAAGGAAGTAATTTTAAACCAGTTTCTCAGCAGGAAAAGGAATGTGTTTCTTGCAAATGTTGAAGAGGGAAAAAAGACTGAACCGGGAGGTCAGGTCTTTTGGGGAAGGATATGTGATGAATCCTATGGCTCCCTGACTGAAGCCGTACCTAAATCATCTTCCCGGATTGCCAAGGAAAGGCAAGACACTTCATGATCGTGACCTTGGGGGTGGTATACTGCGGAAGGATCACCCGGGAGGAGAAAAGGGTCAGGAGAGTGGGGGATACCTATGGGATGAAACAGAGTATTTAACCTCTTTTCAAGAGGACATTCAACCACTACCACAGTAGGTAATGGCGTGTTGCCATCATAATTCCAATGTCACCCTTCCCCCTTCAGTTCCCAAAAACCTAATAAGAGGAAGTTCTATAATAAGGGAAGTCTCAATCCTGCCTTATGATTGGCTCTGTTAATAACCCTTTGTTAAATGTTGTAGAAAGTGGACATCAAATTCACAATGTAGAGTAAATAGGCAAAACAAACTCATTTGGGACTTCAAGTCCCATAATTACCTCAGTACTGAGATGAGTAAGAGAAATATAGAGGAACAAAGATGTAGCAGTGGTCCGCTAATTGACAGCAGTGACCTACACCTGAAGGAGAGTGGGAGTCATAAAAGGCCCACTTGGGTGCAGGTAATATAGAAAGAGCATAAAAGGCCCCTTGAGAAGCAGAAGAAGCATGTGCAATGTCTGCTGCCGGAGAGAGGAATAGAGAAGTTGGAAGACGCCAGGACCGGTGAGAGTTTTGAGAGGGCCTGCTCTTCTATCATCCTAAACTGCAGCAGTCGCACAGCGGGAAGCGTGTGGAAGAAACGCTTCACCAAGAAGACTGTTGTGCAGAGCTGTTACAGCGGAAGGCAGGCGTAGTGTGAGCAGTCGATAGGTCTCAGGTGGCAGGGTTGCGCCAGAGCCTCTCAGGAGTCAGGACGACTCCAAACCAACGTGGCTGAGGCAGCAGCGACCAAAGGGAGGTGTGCCTGGTGGGAGGGAGCCACAAGTGCAGCAGTCCTCGAATGCAGAGAGGAGCACCAGGAAGCGACTTACCCAGTGAGTCTAAGCCACACAAGTGACTCCGGTCCTGTGCAGGCCCCTGGTTCAGAGCAGGCGGGATCACTCACTCGCGAGTGACAGGCAGACTAGGCAACGCTACCAATACCGAACTGTGGTTCATGTACAAAGAGAAGCTAATCAGCATTACAAATACCGAACAGTTAGAAAGTTACAGAGGCAAGCTAATAACGCTTGTGAATACCGAACCATTGCGCCTTTCAGAAGGCAAATTAATACACCTTACGAATACCTAACTATTGCAGGGTTGAAAAAAGGGCCGACATCAAACCAAACGAGGTCCCGGAGTAAAAGTGGGAGTTTGAGCAAATATCAACCTGGTGCGTAGACCATATTAGAAATGCCAATGTACCACCAGTACCCAAGCCAAGAGACCTTGAGAACCTGGCAATATCAGTCCAATAAAGGTTGCCAAACACAGCAGGGGGAATAGTGAGAAGCCCCAAAGTTGTAAAGGTTGCCATTCAGGTTCAGGGATACCTATCCTTGCGGTTGATGTAGATTCACATTGCTACAGCCAAGATAGAAGCAGTAGAAGACTTGATCCTGAACCTTATTTTCGGTATTAATGCAGAAGGGATGTGATTTTTCTATCCCTTTTATAGGCTGTTAACCTGTTTATGTTCAAGAAGGCTATTGAAGTTATGATTCTGCTGAGAAAGTTACCATTGAAGTACTCGTCTGTTTTTGTAGACGGGCAGGTGAGTACATCCGTAGGGCAAGGTGATTGCCCCGAAGAGACCTGGTGAAAGGTTACGCCAAGGAGCAAGTGCTAAAGAGTGGTACTATTGGATAAAAAAATATATATTCTTGAAGCAAGCCATTCTGATCAAACTGTTTGTTGTTGTCAAACCTGAAGCAGGGAGTTCTCATTCTAGGAGTTGTGAGAGCTTATGACTTTTCCTTTCAAGATACTTTGGGTGAATTCTTATTCCAGGAGAAGTGAAAGCTTTTGACTTTGGCAAGCTACCTCATTGAAACAACAGACATTTTTGTTAAGGCTGGATTTCCTTGGTTTCCTTTTCAACTGTGAAAAACACCATTGTTTGGATCTGGGGAAGGGGAGTTCGCCCAGTTCATGACAAGAGACATTAATTACACTGTGAACTAGTTTATATGTTGTCTACTTTTGTGGAACTGAGTTGCCATATCATACCTTTTTGTGTTGATTGTTGTATTATTAGTGTGATGGGTAGAGATCCCTTGGTTATGGTGTTCCCTTTTAGTTTACAATAGGCAGGGAAATCCATGTTAGGATAGGGATAGTGAGGCATTTATTTAACTCGTTTTATTTAATAAAATGGCAAACTCTTTACAAAGTTGTCTGCCTCACATTTCTGACCCCTCACACTACCCTGATTGGTATGTCTTCTGTAAATGGAACCGATTTCATTGCCCCAGAGCACCCCTGCATGCCCATTACTTATCCTGATAAGGGGAAGCACCCTTCCTTTATACATGATTTTGTTTCACCTGTGTCAACCATGAAAACAAATGATTTGTTGGGTCGGCAGTGATTGACAGGACTGGGGTCTCTGTGGGCTATCCTAATCTGGATATGTGTGCTACCATGGGGATGCGAAGGGGTTACCGCCCACCACACTCGCCCCTTGATACTGCGTCACTGTGCTGTGCAACAAGGCATTTTCATCCCATAGCTGTGGTGCTGGCTGTTGTGATTGTTGCTGCGTATACATTAGTGCGCTATTTATTTATTCATTCAGATTTGTAGAGCGCACGTCAACCCGGGGGCATCGTGGCGCTTGGTGCAGACAATATCTTAGTTACGTAGGATACAATATTTACATACAGATAAAATATTTACAGAAGACATGTACACATTAGCAATGGAGTATATTTACAAGGATTCCTGATGGTTTCCTATTATTTTGCAAGGAATGAGGTTTTCAGTTTCCTGTGAAAAATAGGGAGTGGGCTTTCCGCTCTAATGTCTGCAGGGAGAGCGTTCCAGGTCTTGGCTGCGATGTAGGGGAAACTTAGACCTCCGGCTTTGGCTTTTTTGATGCGTGGGATGCAGAGTAGGTTGGAGTATTGCGTCCTGGTGGGGCGGGAGGAGGATGGTTTGAAGATGGTTTCTGATAGATAGGACGGGGCGGAGAGAGAGAGGCATTTGAGTGTGAGGATTTTGAGAGTGATCCGCTCTTTGACCGGGAGCCATTGGGCTGAGTGCCTGGCATTGGTGATATGCTCTCTTCTTGGGATACTAAGAGCGGCCCGGAGAGCATTGTTCTGCGTTACTTGTAGTCTGTTTAGGTTTTTGGCTGATGTTCCTGCTAGGAGTGCATTACAGTAGTCCAGTTTGGCTCCAATGGTTGCTCTTGCTATAGAGGGGCAGTTAGGTTTGGAGAGGTAAGGCTTGATGGCGTTTATGAGTTTGGTGGTGTGCGCAGATGAGGAAGTGATTGCGCTGACTTGTCTAGTCATAGATAGTGAGGAGTCAAGGTATACTCCCAGTGCTTTTACGGCAGTGGATACGGGGATGATGGAGTTGTCAATGGAGAAGTTAGCGTACAGTTTGCCAAGTTCGTCTAGGGTGTTCTGTTGACCTAATAATATAATTTCAGTCTTGTCTCCATTAAGGCAAAGGCCATTAACTGCCATCCGGGCACTGGGGCTGCATCTGCTGTGTTTGCACCTGTTGTGGTAGAGGCGCCTGATATCGATACTGGAGCTGTTTGCTTGCTGGGGCACCTGAGCAGGGATTGTGCCATACAGGGCACTTGGAGGCATCATTTCATACTGATGTGGATATGCAATCTGCCCGCCAGTCCACTGGAATATATGCGGGGATCATATGCATGTGCTTGCTTGCCTACTAGCTCCTACACTTTCGGCCAGAATGGCCCAGTCTTCCACATGACCAACACGGCCCTGGTTCACCAAATCTCTCCTCCATCCCTCCAAATCCCCTCGTCCTCCCTGAAATACTCCCTCTTCCTTGTGGGTTTCTTCCCTGATAACCTTGGTCATCAGCCTTGATACCCTTTGGTCCACTCCGGTACCATTCTCTTTTCCATTGGTGCCATTCTTGTCTCAACCTACCCTACAGGCCCATGATCACCGCTCCCTCGATGATCAACTTCGCTAATTTCTTCTGTACTAACTTTGCTTCAGCCTTCTCCAGGTTATCCACCACTTCTTCTCTTTTTCCTGCCGTCGCCTGCAATGGTGTACTATAATTGCCTGAATCTTGCCCCATCCCTTAGCCTCGATTCCTCACTACCATATCCAAATCTTTTTGTACCTCCTTTTTAAAGTCCTTTCTTTAACTTGTGATAGAATATTGCAATGGTCTTATCCATGGTTCCCCTGTGCCCGCTGTAAAGAACTGATGGTGGCAACAGTAAAGACAGACACAAGTGATCACAGTTCAAGGGTGTTTTATTAAAGTGTATGTGCAGGTTGGAAAAACGTCTAATCGAAACCTAAATCTAAGATGTGAGCAAGCTACGACCATCAAAAAATAATAAGGCAGTCCTAGTGGCCTATACCAAAAAACTATTGCCAATCCTTACAACTAAATACAAAAGGAGTGTGGGATAGTGTTCACAAGAAAGGTAGAAGTGCTCACAAATGATAAGTCAGGATGTGGTAGCCTGGGGTCTTCCTTTCCCACATTTTGAGTGCAGGACTCCTGAGCACAGCACACTCTCGAGCTTTCCCAGCACGAGACGACAGTTCAGTTTCAGGTATCGGGACCTTAGGTGGTTGTCTCTTTTCTACAAAAAGTCTCTTGCCTCCGAGGACCTAATGGGTTCCAAAAATAACAAACAACAAGTTCCTTTCCAATGTACGTTGGGTGATGACTTTACCCTTGGGTCCCCTTCTTCCGGGCTCAGACCCTTCTCGAATGTTTGCCTTTCTTCGTCGGGTTCACTACGGCATTCACATATCGTTGGGTGATGGCTTTTCATTCCTGGCTCCCCCTCTTCCGGGCTCAGATCCACCAAAAAGTTTCTAGAGATATCGGGACCTTCAGTGGTTCAGTATCTTGCTTCCGAGGTTATATTCAAAATAATAAACAAAAGTTCCTTTCGGTATGTACGTTGGGTGAGGATTCTTCACCCCTGGCTACCCCTCTTCCGGGCACAGACCCTGCTCGAATATCAGCCTCCATCGGGTTCACTATGGCTTGTATTCAAGGAGATTTCCTCTGCTATATTCACGTGTTTTTGGGTGATAGCTTTTCACCCCTGGAACCCTCTCTTCCGGGCTCGGACCATTCTCAAATGTTTGCCCCCCCTCCGCCAGGTTCACTACTGCATTTATTTCATAATATTCTCACCTTTCGCATTCACAAGTATTAATGTCCTTTTAAATGGTTAACTGTGGACATCCCTCTGTCAGGTTCACTCTTGTCAACACACTGCTCATTGGGACCTCAGACTTCGCCCCTTTCCATCAGCACCTCTTTGAGAAACATCTGTGCACATGTGACTGTGTACCCCCTACATGTCCCATTGAATAACCTCCACATTTCTACTATCCCCAGGTCTCTGCAGCTGCTTCAGTGCTTCCTGGTTTATTCGGTTCGCCCTGGTGACTGGGGAGGACCTGTCAGTGTGAGATGTAGTATGGCTTTGAAATCCCGCCCATTATCATTTCCCCTCAGCAAAGTGTACCAGGTGTCTCTGGCATCGCTGAAAGAACGCATCCTGACTGTCGTTGGGAGCATAGAGGGACACCAGAGTGACAAGTTTGTTATTGAGGAGACCTTTTGCCACGAGAAGCTACCCTCTGAGTCTCTATATACTGCTCTCTTTTGGAACTTAACACTGTTGTGGAGTAGGTCTGGCAGCCCTCTCCTCTTCACTCCGCCCGAGGCAATAAACTGCCCTAGGTAGAGCCTGTGCCTCATACACTTCATCAAAGGGTAATGGGTGGGTCTCCTGTAAGAACGCCACCTCTGCATTAATTTCCAATAATCTATGGAATACTGACTTCCTCTTAGGGGGCGGGAGGGAGTTCAGGCCCTCTACATTTAGTGTTACCAACTATAATTCACCAATGGTTCAGGAGTAGGATCTGTCTCTGCCCCCTCATATTGCCATTCTGGCTCTAGGTCCCAACCCCCTCACCCGCCCACATCCAACCCAGCTCTATGATCCCATCCTGAGAATTCAACCAACTTAACCTCAATGTGGTCCCAGCATAGCAAAAAGTTAAAACTTAAAATGCATAACGTCAACATGAACATTACTGCAACTCTGTTAACAGTAAGTAACATTCCTGGGTCATCATTCCAGGTCTTCCCCCGCCAAGGCTTCTCCTTCCGAGCCCAACCTTCCCCTTTCCAAACTATTTACCCCTGGTGGCACTAAGAAGCCTCCCCCCTGATCTACACTCCAAACTGGTCACGGGGCACCCCTCATAATTGTGAAATTTTTCCCAGGAACTTTGGCCATTCCTCTCCTCAACACAGAGCTACCCTACCCCGGCCTATTCAGTTCCCCCATATTCAGCACCTCATTCAGTTGCCACCCCCTTCCTTGGGTAACCTCCATGTCTGTTGGCGGGAACATCCCCCGCGCCCCCCTCCCCCTTGGAGCTCGTTTTTCCTCTGAGCTTCCTTCCTCGAGGTCTACTCCTCCCCTCCAGGTTTTATTCTTAACTGTAACTTGAACTATTAGTTTGTGTGTACCTAGTTGGTCACAATCCTATTTATTTTCTGTTGGCTTTACTACGAAAAAACTTCCTTTTCTTCAGCACGGGGTCTGGCATGGATTCACATGCTTATGAATATTCCCTGTCGTCAGGCTGGGAATCCTTGGTAAAAGAAAAACAGTTTTACTTTCACTTACAAAACTTTATTTCTCCCATAAACCAATCACTGTCCTCTGGGTCATACTGCCCCCAACCAATGACGGTCGTCTCCCTAAGCCCCTCCGCTGGCAGCCATCTTCAGATTTTTACCGCACGCTTCAGTGTTGGGAGTCCTCGAGTTTTGCTCTGCAAGCTACTTCTAGTTTTTTCACAGAAAATGGTTCTATTTTTGTTCCGAAAGAGCATGTGTGCTCTTCTCTCCATCTGCCGACAGCAGCGATCCATTGTCGTTGAAGTTCAGCGCCCCTCAAGAGCAAATATCGGCGAAGTTTCCAGAAGGCAATCAGGCCTACTTCGTGCCCTCCGGCCATAATGGAGGAGAAGAAAGAAGGAAGATCCCTGTCCAAGCAGTGTGATGCTGGAAATGCATCGGAGGGACAGGGCCTCCGTATTCTTGTCCTTTACTGCTTTTTATTGTGTGTTCTGTTGTGTTTTCCGCACAGGAGTTCATGTAGGACACCTGGCAGTGCTGCTGTCTCGTTTGGTTTTGGTGAACTGACCAATGGGATACCCTTTTGGCACCCATGGGTGGGGGTGCAACCCTGTGCCCCTAGTGTATGTTTTTGGGCACCTGTGTGTGGCCCCAGAGCAGGGTGCAGGCTGGTGGCAGCTCTGTGCTGAATTGACTGGTGCCCTGAGCATCCTCCATTTTGGGATGCCCAAGCCCTGTCATTGGAATCGGTAGATTCCTGATGGAGACAAGATGGCCCCCGTGGCCTCTTGCCTTCCATCCACTGTTACCTTGATCTTCCCGAAGTCCCGGGAAGCCCTGCCTCTGTCCCTTCCCCCTGACTGGCTGTTGGGTGGAAGTTCCATATATGGTAGTGTGGGGGAAGTGCCGACCAGACTGGCTGGAGCCTTCCCAATGACCGTATGTTGTGGGTTCCCCCTTTGGGTGGGACCTGGGTGAATGGAGTGTGTGACGAATATGCACTTCTTCTTGTGGATGTCTGGTTTCTGGTGTTTGACACAATGACTGAGACAGCCCTGCCCGAAACCGGTATGAATGCAGTGTGTAGTGTTGAATGGCGTGGTACTTGTCCGAATCCACATTCTGTGTTGTGAGTGTCTGGATAGAGAAGAATGGCCTGAATGCACTGTGCGCCTGATTGGCTGACAGACTGCTGAATGCCCTTCGTAGTGATTGGATGCTCGAGTCTTACCCAGCGGAATGAATGGGAGATCAACAGTATATCCGGGGACCTCTCACTGCTAGGAATCATGTTCAGAAGTGGTCAGAGCTGAAGTCCAAACTACGAAGAGTAACTGGAGTGAAACTGACGCTTGACCTTGAATCCCCGCTGGAAGAGAAGAATTGCCGTTGCTTTTCTTCATCAATCTGAAAGCTGCTGTGTCTCCACTGACCCAGAGAGGACCGGGTAAGGCGCCCTCTTCCCGAGCTTCGAGGGACCATCGTGCACCAGCTGATCTTTGCCAAAGCTCCCTGGTAGACAGACCTACGACAGGCTGCCGACCGGAGACTGGGACCGCCACGGAATCCCAAAGAGAAGCGCCCGGACTGTTGTCCGCCACCGTCGACGACCGCCGTTGAGAAAGAAGCCGCTGTGCTCCCGTTGCCTAAGAACTCTTGATCCAAGGACGCTCTTGTCTGCATCATCCCGCTGGAGAAGGCCAGGCTGTCGACTCGCCAAGGAGTATCCGCCGGTGGGTTTCCCGCCACCTGAAGACCACAGAGACACCGACGACTTGCTGGGCCACAGTTCTTCAAACTCTTTGCGGTCCAGAACTATCGACATCGAGGTGCCCCTCACGCCTCTTCCTGGCAGGACGTTTACACTTCCCCGTCGACTAGCACGGCCAGGAAAGAAGCTGCCACTTCACTGCCGTAGTTCACCCTGTTCTCTGTCAGATGTTCGACCTGTGACTCCTGCCTTAAAGGGAGGGCACTCAAGAAGGGCCGTCGATTCCCCGATGTGGAACGCTACAACGCCAGGTACTTTGGGGTTGCAAAACTATTGGAAAGTCTCCTGTGAACAATATATGGACTGGGCTTGTGATATATCTTTATTCTACAGGTTGCCCAGGTGGGGGTGGGGGGGCATCTCCACACAGAACTGTGTCTCGGTAGCAGGGTCAGTATTCCGCCAATTTTTCTAACCAACTGCTTTCTTCTATTGTTGGGTTCCCTTATGACCTGATTTGTGTGAAATTTAACCATACAGTTGATGCACTTTAAAGAGATCTAATAGTAATTGTGGTACCACGTAGAACTGTATATTTGCCGTTATAGATAACCGAATACAAAGTGAGTTATCGTGATATTGTACATAACCTTGAATATTATATAAAGACTGTGTTTTAACGAATGCAGTGTGCGGACATTCCTTTGTGGGTGCTTGGGGACTACCCTATACTTAAGAACCAGCACGCATCACCTCCTGAGAAGCTCGGCCTTGATTGCTCGACCACGTACCAATAATAGAGAATCTTGGCTGGGGTCCTGTGTGCCTCTCCTCTGCCATATAGAGAGCAGAAGTACAGACAACCCCCTCTGGCGTCTTTACAAGCACTGCACCAAGTGTGGGCTCCAAAATGTGTTTGTGGAGGACAAGCACCTGCAATGCCTCTACTGCCTGCATCCGGACCACAAGGAAGGAGATTGCGAGATATGCCACGGAAGACGACAAAGGACAGGCACAGTATAATGGCGGCGTGGCTGAACGCCAAGGCCTCTGCCGCATGCCCCGAGCAGAGGCATGCCTCACCCAAGGCCGGTCAGTCTGAGAAGCAGGAGTCCTGTGAGGGTGCCTCATCTATGGGGGCCCAACATATGGACAAGCAACGCAAGTCCAGTTCCACCGGGGTCACTGCGGAAGCGGGTCCCTCGGCAGACAGGGCGTGATCGACATCACCCTCCGTCTCCATTGCCAGCTGGCAATCGGGCCCCTCCTCGAAGTCGTCTAACCCGGCTAAGCTGCGGGAGAAGCCAGAGAAGCCGTGGACGGAGGAGAAGGCCGAGCTGCCCAAGAAGGACCAGGCGGCACAGGAAAAGTCTTTGTTGACGATGGAGCTGTTGGCGGCTGCTCTTTCGAAAGCTAGAGAGGGTAGCCCCCACAGCGCCGAAGGTAACCCTCCATCTGAGGTGAGAAGCCGCTGTGGTGACTTTGACAAGGACAGCCAGCACTCGAGAGAAGGGGACACTGCCTCAGAACCCAGTTTGAGCCCATAGGGGTGGAAAAGAGGGGGGGGGGCAAGGAGGTGCCGTATCAGTCCAAAGCCGTGGAAATTTCATTCACGGAGGACGAGGATATGGAGTCCCTACACACGGTCCACAAGGACGTGGAAGAGGATGACGGCGAGGGGCCTAGTGTTCCGATCATGCCAGTCCCGCCGAGGGATGTCTCTGTACATCCTATCAACCCTTCACACCTTGGTGTCAGAGATCCAGAAAAGGATGCAACAAGGGCCTGTTCCAACGGTTCCCCATGCCCCCGACCAACTGCTGATGAAGAAAAGAAAGCGCCATCCGATGCCCCCTTTTCAGCCTCTGCACCCACATCTGGTCCCATCTCCCCCAGCATACCTGGACAAGGGTACGGATACGGCCACGGTGATGACCATATCGTCGCAGCGGGTCCTCGCAGCCTAGGGCGTTCCCACTGGACAAGGTGGGATCGTTCCACTCTGATCGCCAAAGCCTCAGAGCTGTTGCAGCTCATGCCCGCGGAGACCAGGAAGGAGGGTTTCCTGTAGGAAGACAATCATGGCGGTACCCCTCCTAGAAGATATGTGGAAGGAGGGCCTAGCCCTCTTGAAGAACCTTTGCACGGCTCAGCCAAGTGAGATAGGTTGCAGAAGAAAGTACCGGAATCTGCCCCCACGTGCGTAGGTCGCAACCATCGCCGGATTCGGTGGTTTCGGCAACCGTGAGGAAGCGGTCATCTAACCCATCCTCGTCTTCAGTCCCTCTGGACAGCGAGGGTAAGAAGTTGGACGCCATGGGTAGGAAGGTAATCTACAACGCGGTGTCCACCATCAAGGCGGCCAACGCACTGGTGATCCTAGCCAGATACGACGGGGAGCTGTGGTACAAGCTGGGGCCTATTCTGGAGTTCCTCCCTGACAAGAGGATGGAGGCGATCGCCCTCTTCCAGGAGGGAGAGGGGGTGTCGGATCACACCACCACAGTGGTGCTGCACGTTGCCGACACGGGGCTCCGCCAGATGGAGAACGGTGTTTCCCTTCGTCGCCAAGGCTGGATGAAGGCTACGAATTTCCGTCAGGCGGTCCAAACGACAGAGATAGCCTTTTCGGAAGGCCATTGACGAGTAGTCCCTGCAGGCCATCAAGATGGATACGGAGACGGCCGTGCCCTGGGCACCCTCAACAGCACCGCTCTTCCTTTCGTTCTGCCAGAGGAAAGTTGGGCAGGTCGCTGAAAGCTCTTTCCTCCTTGTACTGTCGGCCTTTCAGATCTACGACCCAGGAAGCCCACAGAGGCCGTTCCTAGGCCTACGGAGAAGGAGGTCAGCGTCGGCGCCAGCAAGGCAGGGCACTGAAGCAGTCCTGAACCGGCCAAGATGTTGCACCCCCACCCATGCACCCTGGTGGGAGGCCGGCTGACGAGGTTCGTCAGCGAGGGGGGGGGAAAGATTACCACCGACAGATGGTGGCGGCCCATCTGTGTCTACGAGGGATACAGGTATGCCCGTACCTGGACGACTGGCTCACCCGGGCCTGCATGCGAGAGTTGGCCGTCAGGCACACATAGGCTGCCGTCAAGCTACTGACGGATTTGAGATTCTCCATCAGTTATCCAAGTCCTGCTTGACACCATTGCAGAATGCGCTGTTCCTGGGAGCCAGACTCCATACAGTGTCCTGCCTGGCATGACCCTCAGATGAGAGGGTAACGGCCATTCAAGGGAAGGTGCAGCGGCTTCTGTCGATGAAGATGGCCACGGTGCGAACCATCAAGTCGTTGCTCGGCATGAGTCTTTCTGCATCTACCTCATCTGGCTCGGAAGGTTACAGATGCAACCTCTTCCAGAGTTCATGGACACTAGCTGGGTACAAGTGTCTGGAAACTTCACGTAAAATATCACTCTGGAGTTCCGTCGGGCGATAAGGTGGTGGGGCAACCGCTCCAACGTTGCCCGTGGAACGTGGTTTTGGAATCCTCCATTCCAGGAAACGGTCCCGTGTCCATGGAAGGCTGGGGAGCCCACACCGGACGTTTGCCCGTGTGAGGCCTGTGGCTGCTGGAGAAGGGTCTCCAGATCAACTTCCTGGAGCTACGGGCAGTGTTCTGGGCCCTCAAGTTGTTCCTTCCGTCTGGAGGGCAAGGTGGTGAGGATCTTCACGGACAACAACACCACAATGTTTTATATCAGGAAATGAGAAGGGGGGGGGGCACTCAATCCCTGGCCCTTTCCCTGGAAGCGCAGGAACTGTGGCTCCGGGCCGTCAGACAAGAAATGTTCTTCGTCCCCCTTCACCTAGAGGGAGTCGAGAACACCATTGCGGACTCCCTCAGCAGGGAGTTGTGCTCCTGCCACTAGTGGGAACTTTGGCAGGACCAGGCGGACTGCATCTTCGCCAAGTGGGGCAGGCCCTAGATCGATCTGTTTGCCACGGCTGCGAATTCCAAATGCCAGACGTTCACCAGCGGATTACATCCGCCAAGGAATCTGGGGGACACGTTCTCCTTCTCGTGGGAAGGAATGTTTCTGTCCGCATTTCATCCATTGCTTCTCCTGCAACGAGTCAACACATTCAGACGGTGTCCGTGCAGGATGATACTCATCACCCCGGTGTGGCCGAGGTAGATTTGGCACCCAGACCTTTTCAGCCTATCGGCGTCGCCTCCGGTCAAGCTACCAGCGGTCCCAGATCTTCTCACGGAGAAGGAGACGCAATCCTGTATCACAACCCAGGATCGCTCAGCCGGAGGACTTGGCTCCTGCATCCCTAGAGTTTGGAGGATATGAGTTGCCGGCAGACTGCAGCGAGGTCCTCGCCAAGGCCAGGGCATTGTCGACTCAGAAGTCCTACGGTCACAAGTGGAAGCGTTTTGCTACGTGGTGCCAGTCGCAGAAGAGTACCCCTCTGAGGGTAACGGCCCTGCAGATTCTTCCGTACTTGCTATCCTTGGCCAAGGCTGGACTGGCGCACGCCCGATCAAAGTACATCTGGTGGCTATCTCCTACTACACCAGGTCTCCAGGATGGTCTTTACTGTGGTCTCATCGGTTTGTCAAGGAGTTCCTCAAAGGAGTTTTTCGATGTTTCGTGCTGGCGAAGGCGCCTGCCCCGGCGTGGGAACTCAACGTGGTTCTGACTAGGCTCATGGGGGATGGGAGGGGCCTTTCGAGCATATGCATCAGGCCCCTCAAGTTCCTCTCGTGGAAAACTGCTTTCCTTGTGGCCATCACCTCCGCCAGGAGGTTGGGTGAGATACGGGCCCTGTCCTGCAAGCCATACCTGACTTTCCACGAATCGAGGGTGGTGCTGCAGACGTACCTCTTTCATGCCAAGGTTCCATTGGAGTTCCACCTCAACGAACCTTAAATGTAAACTGTTTTTTTTCCTGAAAGCTTTGTCTCCGGCTGAGAGGGCCTTGCACTCGCTGTATGTTGCTCGTGCCCTGAAGTTCTACGTGGCACACACGAGTTTTAGAAAGACTTCACAGCTGTTCGTGAGCTTTGGTCCTGTGAACCATGGGAAGGCTTTGTCCAAGGCTTCCATCTCAAGGAGGCTCTCGGGCTCATCGGTTGGCGAACCGACCACAGCCCGGCCATCCGAGAGCCCACTCCACCAGAGCGATTGCTGTGACGACTGCATTCCTGGCTGGTGTGCCCCTGCTGGACATCTGCAGGGCTGCTACATGGAGAACCACGCACACTTTCACAAAGTTCTACTGCGCCGACAGGGATTCCAGGGAGGAGTCCAGAGTCGACCAACCAGTGCTACGCAACCTGTTCGCTTGAGGTGAATCTTTTCCAGAGGTAAGAGTGAATTGCTTCTGTTGAGCCTTGCCACCTCCTGTGGTTGTGTAATGTTGTACTGCTGTACATTCATTATTCATGAGCGTGTGAATCCATGACAGACCCCATGCTGGAGAAGGAACAAGTTACTTACCGCTTTCTTTCCATATCAAGGACTTCCCATACAGGTTGTAGGAAAGGTTAAGACACTGGGTATGATCATGGAGGCATCGATGAGTGCTGATCCTCAAGTCACGCATGTCACAAAGAACTGCCTATATCATCTTGGACTATTAAGAGCGATAAAGCCCTACATCAGTGAAGAGAACTGTACGACAATAGCCAGAGCAATTATACTACTGCGGCTGCACTACAGAAACTCACAAATGCTTAGTGCAATTAAACAGTGCACCACAAAACTCCAACACATACAAAACAATGCCATCAGGATTATCAAGCAGAAACCCAAGACTGAACACATTAGTAATGACAGAAGGGAACTTCATTGGCTCAAAGTGGAAGACAGGGTCTTGTTCAATGCCATGATGCTGCTACATAAATGCCTTTATGGGAAAGCTGCAGCATACCTCAAATCAAAAATGACCAGATATGTTCTAGGCCGCTCATTAAGATCCGAACACAGAGGCCAAATCACAGCAGCTTCCCACAAAAGATCCATTGGAATGGGCAAGGCCTTTTCCATATCCGCAGCTGTCAAATGGAATAGTCTGCCTGTAGACCTAAGACTAGAAACCAACCTTTTGTGCTTCAGGAAAAAGCTGAAAACCCTCTGCTTTAAATAACTCCCAGAACTACGTCACCGTATATTGTCCCATCTCCATGTTATTGCTCCTTGTTGTCTGATGTGTCTTCATGTGGCGTCCTGATGCCTGCGGGCGACCGGCGCAATACAAATAAATGAATAAATAAAATAAATGGGTCTGGCAGGAATTCACATGCAAACCCTCCCTCCTTCCCCTCCGGGGCTATTCTTGTTCATACTGCCACTTTATGTGCTTTCCAAATCTGAACATGGCTGATAGAGGAGGGGCTTAGGGTGAGGACTGTCATTGGCTGGGGGCAGTATGACCCAGATGACAGTGATTGGTTTATGTGAGAAATACAGTTTTGTAAGTGAAACTGTTTCTCTTTTACAGAGGATTCCCAGCCTGACGACGGGAAATATTCATGAGCATGTGAATCCTTGCCAGACCCATGCTGGAGAACAATCGTTACAGGTAAGTAACTTGTTCTTTATACCTCCTTCGTACCTTTCTGTCACTGTCCAGGCTTTAGTTATTTCTCATTTAGGCAGCAGAAATGCCATCTTCAGGTCTTTGCTCCTGCCACCGGGGCACCTCTGAAGACTTTTCTGGTGTTCGGTTGTGCGTTTAATTTATGGTACCGTGTTTGGGATATATTGCCCACATTTTAATTTCGCTTCACTGGCTCCTATTTTACATTAGATAACGATCTTTAAGATCTGCTGCATCACATTTAAAGCACTGGTGCTGTTCACAACTAGCATACCGTGCAACTAACAAGCATTTCTGTGGGATGAGAGACCACTCGAAGTGCTAACCTACTTCTAGTTATTAAGGCATACTCGCCTTCCAGTATGGGCCTTTTTGGTGTTCGCCCCCCCCCCCCTGTGTTTGGAACGCTGTGTCTCCGATTCCCTCACGTCCTACTCTTATTGAGCTGAGGCAAACCCTTTAAACTAATTTGTTTCAAATTGCTTATACATAGGCACAAGTAGCAAATGTAAAATATTTCTGATAACTTGCTTTCTTAATATTAAACTGAATTATTTGTAATATATCTCTACTTTTTGATACAGAACGGATCTAATATGCTCATTTTAATTGTTCGCCCGAGTTTATTACCCCATTGAATGAATTGTTTGTTCTACTTTGCCAGTTGGCCCACTATATTTTGATCCTTAACATTCTAGATTATTTCACCAAAATATAAATTGTTTTCACCAACACTTAACACTCTTGTTGACGTTCAAACACACAAGATGCTGACCATCTATGCCATTCGCACACATCAATTTAAAATCCTTCCATACAGACATCGAACAACAGAACTCTACACCTCTGCAGCCAACCTATATACTACTGACCTGACCAATGCACACTAGCACCAGTTGTTGGGACACATGTGCATGTATGCCCTTGACATAAACCACCTAGAAGCAGACCCTCAACCTGCACTCAAGTACTTCTGAACTGCAGATCTGCACACAGCAGCAAAGCTATACTTAGTTTTCCCTCGTATCCCAATAATTTAACCATCCCCCTTTCTTTCCAATCCATTGGAGCCCATGGAAGCTTAGCAGACAGCATCAGTAACATAATCTAACATAACAAATTTTTATAAATGTTGAATGGGACGCTTCTACATATTGCTAAAGATTTATGTGTAATCCAGTGACGGCTCCAGGGAGTAAAAGAATAACATGTACCGGGCACAATACAAATAAATAAAGAACACCTGATCTTGAATTGATGTGATTTTTATTAACAGATCTTGTTTCGTAAGTGCTCCTGATAATCAAACCTTTGTTCTAATCCTTTTTGTTTTCTACAAGTGATATATTTCCATTTTCATTTTTATTTAGAACTGTGGAGCCTCTTGAATATTACAGAAAATTTCTGGTGAGTTAAAGAAGTCCTCACTTAAGTTGTAAGAGGTGCATTTAGGTGTTGGTAACAGCTGAAAGATGAAGAGTAATTTACAACTCGACTGTTCTTCAGTCACGTGACTACAATATACATTTTCCCACGTTTTGTCCTCTGTAATCAGATGTCGGCTTTTTGTTATTTCTTGCAGTATGATATATGGCATTTATAATGCACCTATAAACAAGTATTTCAATTTATGAATTGTGCCTTGTCCTGAAAATTGAGCACGCAGTTTTAGTATGTACATGACTTGGTATCTGTGTTTTACAATGCATGTTCTTCCTTTTGAAAGGGATCCTATTTTGATTGCCACATTAGTTCATTGATGGTTGTCCTTTGTGAGATCCATCAGCCAAAATCGGTAGACCTAGGCATGGCCGTCCTTCAGTCTGCATAGGAACCTTATTAAGGTCTTTGGGTAAAACTGCAAACTATTGCCCATCAAATGTCCTAGTTTCTCATGCCCTGGAAAAAAATGGGTTTTCTATAGTTTGACACCTTTGAAGAAATGCTTCGAAGAAGGCCTTCCAAATCTCAGGATACTGTTTGGGTGACCTTGTGTCCTAATAATCTCCATAAACTTTACTGCCTAGCATCTGATTTTCTTTATTTCTTTGTATAAGGCTCTTCAGAGGTAAGTGTTCTAGCTTTCTATATATAATATGATTGATTTCTATCGATTACATTCAATTCTAAATGTACCAGTATGAGTCTAAATGTATACAAACACTTGAAATTGTCACCTCTAAATGATTGCGCAGCCGTGAGCAAATGGTAAATGTCCTATTCAAATTGAGTGTGTAACTGGACAACAGATACGGTGAAACAAAGAGTCCAAAGCAAGTAGATTCTTCAGTCAAAATACGCTGTTGAAACAGATTTCATGAAATGATGCAAAAACAAGACTGCCGACACGTGTTTCGACCCAGAACAAAGGGTCCTTTTCAAGGCAAGGCTGTGGTGTTAGTATGATTCATATGCATTCAAATACAGCAATATATTATGTAATCATGCCATAAAGATAAGAACATTTGAAATTTAAACAAAATTAACCAGCAGAGGAAGAAGAGGAGGCCAGGGTTAAAGAAGAGAAATGCAAACAAGAAAGAAAAAAGCCCATATGTACATTACATCATGTCAAAGAGCAAAGCAACTATTTCAATGTGAAACATATTCCAAGTAAATAAGGAGTAAATAAAAAACATTTGATTTATTACCATATATTGTCAAACCAAAAATCGCGGTCGAAGTGCCAATATGTGAATGTCCATATGATGAAAACAAAATAATATGTAAAAAAGAGAGAAAAAAAAAAAAAAACCACTATAACCCTGAATCCTAAATGAATAAACAACTGGTACATTTTTACAATTAGTTAATCCCATGTACACGCATAGTGCAAAGGTAACAAACTTTTGTGCCAATGATCAAAATGCTCATCCCTCATGCGCCTCATGGTGGTAAAATGTATTGTTACATTGTCACCCGTGTGTGATATAAATGTTAGAATGAATAAATGTTTTACCGTATGTTATTCCAACTGCGTTGGAAAACCCAAAGCCCTCCTGGGGGGGCAGATATATGGGCCAATTCTAAAGTAGTTGATTCTCCTCAAGAAAATAAGCAGCAAATAACTGAAAAATACATAAACAAAGAAGCCCAAGGCATGAGTTGCCTTGACAAGAGATCGACTTATGACTTGAATGGGTTGTCAAAAAAATCCAAATACGTAAAAATAATGGGCAGCAATACCTGAAGCAGTCTCTGTTACTGATACATTGTGGTACATTCCCAGTACATGGGAGTTTGTTCAAACGTTGCAACTGCCAAGGAAAGACAATGCATCAAAACCCAATTCCGCAGATGGGTCAAATAACATGAATATTTGTGAAAATCGTTCTAACAGTGAGATACTCTGAAGGTACTGTCAAGCCCATACCTGTGAGTTCAGGGGCTGGTTCCCCACTATGGCCAAAGTCCAAACGCTTCACGAAATCAGTGTTGTGCAGTTCATTCCTTCCATGTGTTTAGAGAAAAGAACCTAAAAATGTGTCACATGACTCAGTCATGTGGTTAAATTTAGTGCATGGAATTGTGGTAATGGTAGTCCTTGTATTAAATAAGGCAAGCGCTTGCATTTTATATGTGCCCTAGAGAATGTCTACATCCGTTAGCACAACTAATAAATATTAAATAAAAGTCTAATGCATAATAAGCTGTAATGGCAGTGTGCATGCAAATAGAAATAATAAAAAAAATTAATTGAAATTAAAAAAAAAAAAAATATTTGAAAAAATCAAAAATCTCTGGAATATTCAATGACAGCAGTGGACGGATGAGCAATTAGAAACTGGCAGCGATTCCTGACGATCTGGGTTGTTTAAAGTAAATACATAAAAACAAACAGGGAATAATGAAAATGCAGTTACTGCAAGTATAGGAAATGTGCACCAGCATTTATGTAAAGCATTACAAAAATACATTTAGTTCCGTGTCCGTGTTGAGACCAAGACTGGTACAACGAAGTTTGGCGATGGTGCGTGCCTCAAGCTGGCGTAAAAGTAATTGACGGTCCCCGCCTCTTGGGTGGGAATGTGCTTGAATGAGCCCAATGAACTTAAGATCTTTTACTGAATCCATTTGATGATTCTGCTGCCAATGAAGTGCAAGAGGCAGCTTCGGATCTTGACTCTTCAGGTGTGCAAAATGTTCTCGAATGCGAACTCGCAGTTCTCTAATAGTAGAACCAACATATACTTTGCGGCATACGCATAAAATAGCATACACCACAAATTTCGATTTACAATTAATAAAATCAGAGATGTGAATTGACAAACCATGGTGGCAACTAAATGTATTTTGAATAAGAGCATATTGGCAAAAATTGCATAGACCACATTTGAAAAAACCAACAGGTTTGGGTGGAAGCCAAGTCAGAGGCTGTGCATGAGTAGGCTTTGGTTGTAAAAACGAAGGGCAGAGTTTGTTGCGCAATGTTTTATTACGAGTAAAGATGAGTTTGGGTGTAGCCGAGACATAAGGCAGAAGCTCTGGGTCAAGTCTCAACAAATGCCAATGTTTGCTTAACAGGCGATAAAGCATACAATGGTCTTCTGAATATTTCGTTATGAACTGTACATACTCCAGACTTGGTCTGGTAGATTCTGTATTCGTAACCAACGTCTGATCCTGAGTGAATGTGTTGATACGATTAAACCCTTGCTTAATGCATTGACTACTATATCCACGTTCATAGAACCTCCGCCTAATCATGCGACACTCATGTTGGAAAGCCATGTCAGTACTGCAATTACGTCTCGCACGATAAAATTCTCCAAATGGGATGTTAGAAATGACAGATTTTTTATGGCAGCTGGAGGCATGCAACATAGCATTAACTGCGGTGGGTTTCCGAAAGGTTTGAGTTTGTAGTTCACCATGTTTATCTGAAGATCAAGGAATTCCATAGACTGAGAGCTCACATGTCCAGAAAATTCTATGCCAAAATTATTACGATTAAGATATTCAGAAAAACCAACAAAGGACGAAGACGTCCCATTCCAAATGACCAGGACGTCATCTATGTAGCGTCTCCATACTATGAGATTCTGTTTATATGGGTGGTCTGTGTATATGTGTTTGTCCTCAAAAAAACCCATGAATAAGTTGGCCAAAGAAGGAGCATATTTTGCACCCATGGCTACTCCTTTCGTCTGTAAATAATATTGATTGTTAAACAAAAACTGGTTATGTGCTAATGTGAAATGCAAGAAATCTTTGATCATGTAAACATGTTGACTGTGTGATGCTGAGTGGTTGCGAAAAGTGTAATCAATGGTTTGAAGAGCTAATCGATGCTGTATCGATGTGTACAATGCTTTAACATCAAACGTGGCTAGAAGATAATTGGGGCACCATTTTAACTGATGTAAAATCTCCAGTGTTTGAGTGGAATCTCGTAGGTAGGCTGGTAATGCTGGTACCATATCCTTGATTGCAGAATCAATGTACTGGGAAAGTCCCTCAGTGGCCCATCCTAAGCCACTCATAATAGGTCGTACCTGGGGTAATGTTGTGTATGCCTTATGAATTTTGGGCAGAAAATACATTGTAGGAATGACCGGATTAGGTCTGTAAAGGAAAACCTTTTCCTCATCTGTCAATGTCCCACGTGAGTGCCAGTCATATAACAAAACTTTCAATTCAGATACCGTCTCTTTGGTAGGGTTGCCAGGTAACAATTGATAACATCCAGGAGTACTCAGATGTTCATTGGCCATAGTAATATAATCTGCAGTATTTAAAATGACAATATTACCACCTTTATCGGCTTCTTTAATGACAATGCTCGTATCCTCAGCAAGATTTTTGAGAGCAGTTTTTTCGGAAAGAGTGAGATTGCTCTTGGTTGACTGAAACTGGGAACGATCTATTTGTTTGTGTATATCTTGAATGACTGCCTGATAAAAGGTGTCTATAACAGTAGCATCAGTAATAGCTGGTACAAATTTGGATCTGGGTTTGTGCTCCATCATTTCAAAATTATGTTGGTGAATGCCTAATTCCTGTTGTAAGCCATTGGAGGTGCTAGCAGTATCAACGTTAAGTGACATAAGAAGTCGTGTGTCTTCTATATCGGAAATGGTTAAGCTACTCAGTGATGGAGAGGCAATATGTGGCCTGTAGATTGCAACTTGTTGATGGAAATACTTTTTAAGTCTAAGCTTGCAAATAAATTTGAATAAATCAATAAGATCAGAATGACAACTCGGTACAAAAGAAAGACCTTTATTCAGAAGGGACAGTTCAGCGGAGGACAAGACCTTACTTGATAAGTTACAAACTAAGTGCGGAGTATCGATTTGGTTGGCAAGTTTTTGGAGCTGGAACGAGTGTGCCTCTTGTTTGTGTTTCTCCCTTTGTCTGGCCCTTGCTCCTCAGTAGGTCGCCCTAAAGGGACAGTGAAGCGAACTGTTTTATTTGATAGAGCAGTTTGGCTAGGGATGTTGCCTTTTTTGTATCGTTTGATTTCAGCTAGAAAGCCTCTGCGTTGGTGCGTAAGAGCAGGAGTAAAACTTTCCTCCCCTTTATCGGTAGCACTGGGTTGATCTTCCTCGGATTCTATCTCAGATGAGACCGGTGTGGTGGTGGGAGTTGCGATTACAGATTTGATGTTATCCTGATCAAATTTCGCCTGAAAGGTATAGACTCGATCATTGTTATAATCCCTTTCGTCACGATAAAATTTACGAAATTTCCGGATTTTCACCTCATCCTGATAGTCCTTGAGTAAAGCATGCATTTTATCATAATTTTTATCTTTAACTGTGTTAGGATTGGCCATTTCGGCTATTTCTTTTTGTAATGCATCAATTTGTGTAGTGACACGTGTGTGTTCACGTTCAGCATGGATAACCAATAACTTGAGCATTTTCTCTGAACTGAGCGTAAGATTTTCTTCCCATTCCTGGGCTAGATCTTGGTCATCATTATGAGTGAAGTCCGGAAAGATAAGAATACGCAGACCTCTAGGAATCATGTTGTGCTCAATATAATTATCGAGTGATACCTTCTCCCAATATTTATTTATTTCTCGTTTGGACAGTCGTTCCAATCGGACAAATTTATTAGAGAGTGTTTCTGTAGCTTTGCTATAATTGGAAAAGGCATTGCTCATGCTACCTTTAGGGGCGAAGAGTGCTACTCTGTCCCTTTCACGATTAGCAATATATTCTGCCATGGTTAACCCCAAAATAGGAGAATGCGACGTGTAGAAAAAGTACAAATACAAAAGCTATGATAACCCTGCAGGCCTCCAAGGCATGGTAAATTGAAAAACAAAATTGAGGTGTGCCGGTGTGGTGAGGCGCTGGGTTAGAACTAAATTTGAGAAGACAAACTAAAGTCAATGAGACCCTTACAAACCAAATAAGATTGGGTTGCTGCACGAAAGAGGGACCAGCAGTCACCTCATAAACTGCTAATAGATACAAACACTTGAAATTGTCACCTCTAAATGATTGCGCAGCCCTGAGCAAATGGTAAATGTCCTATTCAAATTGAGTGTGTAACTGGACAACAGATACGGTGAAACAAAGAGTCCAAAGCAAGTAGATTCTTCAGTCAAAATACGCTGTTGAAACAGATTTTATGAAATGATGCAAAAACAAGACTGCCGACACGTGTTTCGACCCAGAACAACGGGTCCTTTTCAAGGCAAGACTGTGGTGTTAGTATGATTCATATGCATTCAAATACAGCAATATATTATGTAATCGACTGTTCTTCAGTCACGTGACTACAATATACATTTTTCCACGTTTTGTCCTCTGTAATCAGATGTCGGCTTTTTGTTATTTCTTGCAGTATGATATATGGCATTTATAATGCACCTATAAACAAGTATTTCAATTTATGAATTGTGCCTTGTCCTGAAAATTGAGCAAGCAGTTTTAGTATGTACATGACTTGGTATCTGTGTTTTACAATGCATGTTCTTCCTTTTGAAAGGGATCCTATTTTGATTGCCACATTAGTTCATTGATGGTTGTCCTTTGTGAGATCCATCAGCCAAAATCGGTAGACCTAGGCATGGCCGTCCTTCAGTCTGCATAGGAACCTTATTAAGGTCTTTGGGTAAAACTGCAAACTATTGCCCATCAAATGTCCTAGTTTCTCATGCCCTGGAAAAAAATGGGTTTTCTATAGTTTGACACCTTTGAAGAAATGCTTCGAAGAAGGCCTTCCAAATCTCAGGATACTGTTTGGGCGACCTTGTGTCCTGCTAATCTCCATAAACTTTACTGCCTAGCATCTGATTTTCTTTATTTCTTTGTATAAGGCTCTTCAGAGGTAAGTGTTCTAGCTTTCTATATATAATATGATTGATTTCTATCGATTACATTCAATTCTAAATGTACCAGTATGAGTCTAAATGTATACAAACACTTGAAATTGTCACCTCTAAATGATTGCGCAGCCGTGAGCAAATGGTAAATGTCCTATTCAAATTGAGTGTGTAACTGGACAACAGATACGGTGAAACAAAGAGTCCAAAGCAAGTAGATTCTTCAGTCAAAATACGCTGTTGAAACAGATTTCATGAAATGATGCAAAAACAAGACTGCCGACACGTGTTTCGACCCAGAACAAAGGGTCCTTTTCAAGGCAAGGCTGTGGTGTTAGTATGATTCATATGCATTCAAATACAGCAATATATTATGTAATCATGCCATAAAGATAAGAACATTTGAAATTTAAACAAAATTAACCAGCAGAGGAAGAAGAGGAGGCCAGGGTTAAAGAAGAGAAATGCAAACAAGAAAGAAAAAAGCCCATATGTACATTACATCATGTCAAAGAGCAAAGCAACTATTTCAATGTGAAACATATTCCAAGTAAATAAGGAGTAAATAAAAAATATTTGATTTATTACCATATATTGTCGAACCAAAAATCGCGGTGGAAGTGCCAATATGTGAATGTCCATATGATGAAAACAAAATAATATGTAAAAAAGAGAGAAAAAAAAAAAAACACCATAAGCCTGAATCCTAAATGAATAAACAACTGGTACATTTTTACAATTAGTTAATCCCATGTACACGCATAGTGCAAAGGTAACAAACTATTGTGCCAATGATCAAAATGCTCATCCCTCATGCGCCTCATGGTGGTAAAATGTATTGTTACATTGTCACCCGTGTGTGATATAAATGTTAGAATGAATAAATGTTTTACCGTATGTTATTCAAACTGCGTTGGAAAACCCAAAGCCCTCCTGGGGGGGCAGATATATGGGCCAATTCTAAAGTAGTTGATTCTCCTCAAGAAAATAAGCAGCAAATAACTGAAAAATACATAAACAAAGAAGCCCAAGGCATGAGTTGCCTTGACAAGAGATCGACTTATGACTTGAATGGGTTGTCAAAAAAATCCAAATACGTAAAAATAATGGGCAGCAATACCTGAAGCAGTCTCTGTTACTGATACAGTGTGGTACATTCCCAGTACATGGGAATTTGTTCAAACGTTGCAACTGCCAAGGAAAGACAATGCATCAAAACCCAATTCCGCAGATGGGTCAAATAACATGAATATTTGTGAAAATCGTTCTAACAGTGAGATACTCTGAAGGTACTGTCAAGCCCATACCTGTGAGTTCAGGGGCTGGTTCCCCACTATGGCCAAAGTCCAAACGCTTCACGAAATCAGTGTTGTGCAGTTCATTCCTTCCATGTGTTTAGAGAAAAGAACCTAAAAATGTGTCACATGACTCAGTCATGTGGTTAAATTTAGTGCATGGAATTGTGGTAATGGTAGTCCTTGTATTAAATAAGGCAAGATTACAGTGTAACTTAATTTTCTGGATATGCCTTCGTCCATTGACTATCACAGAATCAGACCTGTCAAAGCGTTTAGTGACCAGTGAGTACCGATTGCCATTTGTATAAACCAACGTACAGTTCTGCGGACCAGATCGTTCTTTCGAGTGTGCTGCTGTTGGCCTGCTTGACCCCATATCGGCGGAACAGGGATCTCTACCAAACCAGGGCAGGAGACCAACCAGAGTCTTACCAGAACCAGTCCTGCTCCAGAGGTGGGGTGTGGGAGTTGGGAGATCCCCAGTCTTTGCCCCCATGCATGTACCTTTTTCAATTGATATGGTGCCACTGCCAATCATACCATACCTTGTCGTTTTGATGCTATCTGGGGTTCTTTTTTCCCATTACAGGAATTCCAACACAGTTTGCCCCACAGCAAATGGCACAAATGAGAAAAGAAGCCTGTGGTCCTCATGAAGTCTCCAAAGCACTTGTATTCAAAGAGCAGCACACTGTGTTGAATCAATTGTACTTACCATGGTGTTTGAAAAAAGCAGAGCAGAGTGCATTACTCCGAGGCCCAAAACTAAATTTGGATGTATATGTGCAAAGAGGGCAGAGCCTAAAGAGGCATATGAAAAGTTGCAATGTGAAAACACACCCCAAGGGGAAAGAGCAGCCGTAGATTGGCCCGAAGGGTCACATGAAGCAACAGACCAATGGATAGGAGGAGAAATGATGGGAAGGGAGGAGTATAAAAGGCAGGCCGAAGAATAATAGTGGTGGGTGTGCTTTTGAGTTCAGGAGGAGAGGAGATGGACCAAGAGACTAGGGGAAGTAAGGACGGTGGAGTGAAGCATTGAAGATATTGGGGCAGAGATCATTATAGGAAAGGTGTTGGTGGTACTAAGAGAGAGTGGTACCAGATAGTGAGAGGTAGACTGTGAGTGAGTGAATGCTTAGTTTAAGTGAGAGAGCCTAAGTGGACAGGAGAGACCGGAGAGGAGCAAGGTGAAGGAAGGAGAGGGGAGAGTGTGTGAGGGACAGATGAGTGGAGCATGTGGAGGCAGGAAATGGAGGAGAGGTAGGTAGAAGGGCAAGAGTAGAGCAGAGCAGAGTGAAGAGTAGGGCCATCTTGGAACGTGACGGGAGAGGGCACATGGAGTTGATGCACAATTTTGATAAAACATAATCCCACAATGTGTTCTGGGGATTGTTAACATAGGGAAGCCCTTAGAACAACGCTGGTGGGAAACGGATATGTTTATGGCCTTTTAGGCTTTTACCTTCGCAATTTCTTAGATTGTAGGGTTTACCTTTTTATAGTTACCACGCTGGGGTTTAGGGACACCTGGGTTAGGGAGGTGGGAGCCCACGTTAAGACTAGAGGGGGGACACCCGCTAGTGTGCCCCAATACTGGCTGTTGGCTATATGTCTGCCTTATTGTGTTTTCAATAAAAACTTTTGAACCACACTTTGGAGTCTGGCACTTTGTAAGGCCACCTTAGATAGTAAAAATGACTTTTTACCATAGGTGGTAGCTTCCGGTACATTTCGTTTATTTTTTCTGGGTTCATGACTTGTTTTCTCTCCGCTATGCTTAATCTCAAGCTGGCTGAGTGTGGCTCAGTGGTTTTCGCTCTGCCTTAAGAGTCCATTTGACTCCTAAGGCAGGGGTTCCCCAAATGTATCCCATAGTCTCTCAGTGAGAGTACTCTCTCTGTTAGTCATGTGGCTAGACTGGTGGCGGTATTTCACCTCAGTTAAATAGTTCCACTAGGTAGACTACATTTTACTTGACTGGGGTTCTTTTTGACCCCCTACTCCATTCATATGAATGGAGGTTTTAGGTTTTTGCATCAAAGACCTGAGTGGTAACATAACTAACAAGTGATCCTCTACTGTGATCTGTTTGAGATTTGCAGGTCGCAGGTTAAAATCCTGGCACGGTTGACTCAGCCTTTCAGGTTGATAAAGTGAGTACTACTATCGATTGGCTAGTAATGTAAATCTGCTCTATGGAAAGAGCTTTGGATAAAAGCCTAGAGAAATAACTAGTTGTTATATATTTGTGAGTGTCCCGGGACTGGGAGCTGTAGTCCACCTGAAACCAGTTCTGATTGCCATATGCAGGTGCCTGTCTGGAACAATGTGGATTCATTCCTTTGTGTGGAGACATTTCCAGAATGCCTGGGTATGCTTGGAGGCATGGCCTGCTATTGCCTGACCACCCCTCTGTTTGAATTATGTTTGGTGTGTGATTTGGGGTGGTATCCACTCACTGGTTCCTGAGGAGGATAAAAAGGATCCCTTCTCCCCTTCCCCATTCATAAGGTCTACAGTTGGATCACCGTACCGGCACTCTGGAAGGCCTGGTGCACTAGGAGGGACTGTAGCTCTGTACCAGCAACGTTTTGATAAACCGAAGAATCAGGTGAAGAAGCACTACCTCTCTATAGTCCAGAAGGAACCTACAACGGTGCTGCTTTCCCCGGATGCGATGGGGACACCTGGTTCACAACACCTGCTTCAAGTCCTCGTCTCCATGAAGCATCTGACCATTCCTGTATCGCCAGACATGGAAACCGGTGCTCTTTCCCTGCCATGACTCTCTGGGCCGAACCGACAGGAATCTTCATCGCAGCACTCAAGGCAAACTCTGTGGTTCCATCTTGCTTACCTAGTAAGCTCCAGAGACCATTCTGCCCCCAATCCTGTGACGGCACAGCCAAAATTGTATTCCTTGTCCATCATCTTTGGCTGACTCCTTACCCGGTGTGCTTTCATCAGCATTTCTCTGTTATCCGTTGTTCATTTGTATCTCACTGAGCTGACTCCCGCCTCAGAAGATTGATTCTGTGTCCGAGGTTAATGTGGAAACCATTAATTCCTGGCACCCATTCATTGCAGCCATCACTCCTGTCACTCCTCTGGCCCTGACCTGGAAATCTTAAAATCTCAAATAATCGTCCTTCCCCCTGGGTCTGGAGGTCCCCTCTTTTTCGGTGTGCCATTTCTGGAGCCCTCGGTGGTTGGTGAAGAACGTGCACAGCACCTGCTTCTGGAAACTGCCAAATGCATCCTGCCGAACTGTTTATCTGGTGCCAGTGTTTTGCTCTTCTGGCCATCTAGCACTGCCAGTTGTCCTTTCCTTTGTTCTTTTTCATTTGTAGACCTTTTCTTCATCATCATGACCTCTGTGAGCTTCTCCCACCAATAGAACTCCAGGAACTGCTCCTTGGTGGCGCTTTTGCACTGCGTTAACGCCCCACCCAAATACTGCCCCTATTCGCAATACTGTTCCTTCTTGGTGTATTGTGAACTTGCCTACTTAACTAAAAAGTATGCACCTACCTTCTACTGCTGGTGCATTTCTTCAGTTAGGACTTTGACTCTCATTCAAAAGTGATACTTATTTACTTGCTACTGTGACAAATCTGACAATGTCGTCACTGTCTCTGGAGGGAAGCTTCCCCTATGTGGCCAGGGAAAGGCAGAGGCTTTCTGACTCTGATCATGGGGTGACTATCTGCAAGAGGACCACATGGGGGACGGCCAACTACACGGAGGTAGGGAACCCATAGTGCGAAATAACATGAAAACACTCATGACACCCTTACACCTGTAAAACATACCTGCAGCATAGAGGAAGAGATCCCAGGGTTTTTCAGCCAAACACCATGTTTGCCTGTCCATCCCCATATAAGTACTGAGATGAGTGAGGCAGAGAGAAGGAGTAACTTTCCTAAAGAGGGATATCCAATGAGGGGACATTGTAACCTGCATTGTCAAAGCCAAAGAAAGCTGAGAGTGACACGGAGGCAATTTAAATATGATTTTCCCTTAACAAGAGACCCTGTGGGAGAAAGTTGTAAACTACATTGCCAGTAGCCAAAAGGTCGCGTAGATAGAAGCCACAGACTGCAGGAGCAAAGGGTAGAGAACTGTAAGATGCATTGTCTGTGGCAAATAGATCAATGTAAGAATCATTGTTCTTTAGTGCAATATATATGTGAAAGAAGCTATAAGCCAATTGTGTTGAAAGTCAGAAGACTAAACCGTGAAGCAATTCTTGGTTTAAATCTTTACATTGAGGATTCAAGTGTGGAAAGTTTCGAATAAGCCTTAGCACAGTGTGCAATTTGTAGCATTAGGAGTTTTATCCTGGCAGGCGAGTAAACCAGGAAAGGGATAAATAGTGGTTAGTCTAGGCAGGTTAGTGGAGCAGGAAGATCATTTGAAGTACTGTGAATGTGGTAGAAGGTTGTGGTGGAAAAGAAGTGGCAATTCCACTACCATGTTTTGATCAACTGCTGTATGCCCATCCTGACTAATCTTTTTAAGTGAACTATCCTGACTGAGGTGTTACTTATAAAGGAGAAATCCGATGTGATAAAAGTGATTGTTCTTCAGAAAAAGAACACTTACATTTGACATTGAATTTTGTGTGAAGTGAAAGTCTTTTGGTTTGACAAGTAGGATTTTGTGGAAACTTTAACAATTGACGTTAAGTGTGTAAAACCCTTTGGAAAATAATAGGGCCACTTTGCCAAGTGAAGGACATATTGAATGAGAAGAACTTTATATTGAAGCTTGAGTGGAACTTGACTAGTGAAAATATTATTTTTCTAAAATTGAACTTTGGTTTGGAAACTCCTGAATTGATCCAGTGGAAGGGGATTCATCCCTGTACACAAGAGATTCGTGTTTATAACCTGCGTTTCAGAATTTGTTATTTTGTGAAGTTTAAACAACCAAAAAACATCCTGTATGATTTTGTTGTATGTATACGTGTGAGAACCAGAATCCTTTGGACATTAGGTCATTTTCCTTTTAGCCTTGGTTTTTTTTAGGTAGGGAAATCCTTGTTAGGCTAGGGAAAGATAGTCGTTTGTCTCATCCTATTAATTTAATAAAATGGCGACTTTATGAGAAAACTATCCCTATGTGTCCGTCTCGCATTCCTGACTTCTCACAAAAGCATGTCTTTCCCTAACTCTAGGCAGGGTTTCACTGCCTCAACAAAACTAACTACGGTCTCTGTCAAGATGTCCAAAGTAAAACATCATCCATCCTATGTCCAAAACCCTACGCTGACCCTCGCACGCTAAACCTATCAAAGTACGAAAGGGCTTAATGTTCTCTAGCTGCCACTTGCAGCTGTAGTTCACAAGTGTGTCAATGAAATAAACAACCAAAAGTTCCAGCATCATTGGAAGGGGATTCCCTTCCCCTAAGTATCTTAGTTCTTTCACAGTTCAGTCTCAAAGTGCCAAGAGGGTGTTTGCTTTCTCTCAGCCTTGCCTCCACTTTCAAATAAATGGTAATGATTTCGTATCAAGAGATTGTCCATTCTTCTCCTTACAACTTCTTCCTTCCAAGGGACTTGTTTCCCGTCCCCTAGGTTTCACACATTCACATGTTTTTTTTTTTTACTTTCTCCTCTGGCTTGTTTGCACAGTTCAGATGTGAGTCTCTTAACTCATGAGCAACAAAAAGCCCTGGTGTACTCTCCTGCCCGGACTTGGTTAAAACTGGACTATTTGAATTTTGGGTGCAAGACCCAGACTCCAATTCGATTGCCTGGTATATTCTCCTGCCAGGACTTTGCCAATATTATGGTTCTCATATGTTCATACTGTTTTCCATTCGAGTATTGGGCCTTTTCCCGCATTTCATTCACATTCTCATGTGTTTGCCAGGTTCCCCCAGCTCCTCTGCTGGGTTCCCCCAGGCTGTCCAATTACTTTAAATTGGCTTGCGGTATGCACCGTCAAGCGCCCTGGTGCCCCAATTTCCATGTGTGGATTCACCGGTATCTCCTGGCTGCTTTGGCGTTCTCTGCGGTCTGTGCGTTGCCCAGTGGTAAGCTTAGTCTTCTATCCAGCACCCCCTATGCTCTCTGGCCCTCTCACTGCAGTAGCTCTCCCAGTAGTGTCTCTTGCTCCTTCCGTGCAGCGGACCTCCATTCTTGGAGCCCCCTCTTCCGACATTGTCATGATTTTACCTGATCTCTGGCCTGCTCTGCGTCGCTCCGTTTCCCAACCGGCCTTGGGTATGGTGCGTCTCCATCTTTCCGGTTTGTTGGGTGTTTTAAAGTTCCCGGCATAAGTCATCTGTTCAGAACAACTAGCCTGCACTGTGTGGTGCTCGATGGGCATGATCTTCATTACTCGGGGCCTCTTCCCCGTCCTGGTAGGCCATTGGAAAGTATGTGTGTCTCTATGGTTTTTAACATAAAGTTCCATATTACATTATGCCATACATAGCTGGGCAGGCAATGACTGGTTACTATTATCTCTCACATGGAGGAGGAGGGTATGACGGGGTCTTCTTCTACTGAGCCATCTTCACCCCACCGAGGTCTGCAGATAGTCACTCCCAGGGTCCAAGTCGGGTAGTTTCTGCCCTTCCCTGGTCACACTGGGGAAGACTTTCCCCATGAAATTAGTGGTTAGTGATGAAGTTAATGAGGACTATTCGTCACATACCCCTCCCCTAATGTTACTGGTTTCTTCTGTGCCTATTGGGAAACGGGAAAGGTAGTCTTCATTCCATTGTTGTACTGTATACTGAAACAATAGGGCTCCATATCTAGAAGCCAGCATATTATTCTGGCATTCGTGTCCTTACGGACTAATTGGATATTCCTCCCTGCAAGATAATACCACAAATATGACGCAACCCTCTTTATGGCTTGGGCCTCAAGCCCAATTGTAGCGTAGTTTCTCTCCCTAGGAAACAAGAATCCGGTGCTCAATGCCATCATATTCTTGGAAGACAACTGCTCCTAAACCAACATTGGGTACATCAGTCTGCAGTATAAATTCTTCTTTGAAATTAGTCATTTTTAACACAGGCTCCCTACATAGAGTTTGCTTGAGGATTTGGGGCCCCATTTTAACTTTTGCGGTTCAGTTTGTATGTCAGGGTAGCTGTTCTAGAAGAAAAGTATGGTATAAACCTTCTATAGTATCCAACCAACCCTAGGAAGGCCCTTGGATCTCTCGTCGTTTTTGATGTTGTAGTGACCTGAACAGCTTTTACCTTTTCTGTTTGAGGTTAAACCAGCCTATTCCCAACAAAAACCTCTAGGTACTTTATTTCTGATTGTGCTAGATAACATTTTCTTGGATTAGCAGTGTGACCTGCTTTCCTCTGGGCTCTTATTTGGTAAAGGTGGTACATATGTTCCTCCCAGGTCCTACCATCAATTACTATAATCATCCAAATAGGCTCCGTCGAAGGGGGAGTTTATCAGTATTCGGTCCATTAGTCACTGAAAAGTAGTGGGGGCACCGCAAAGCCTATATGGGAAAACCGTGAACTGATCTTGTCCCACCGGAGGGAAAAAAAGCTCTTTTCCTTGTCTGCTGGAGTTACAGGGTCCTGCCAATAACTTTGGTGAGGTAGATTGTAGAAAGGCGAGTCCAGCCGATCAATCAGATCATCAGTTCTGAGCATGGGGAAGTTAGACTTTTTACCTTTCTAAAATCTACACAAAATCGCCATGACTGGTGGGGTTTGGCAATAAGAACTATGGGTGAAGACCATGGGCGTTGAGACGGCTCTATTATGTCGGAGGACAATGTTCTCAATCTCTTGCTTGACTATCTCTTTCCTGTCCTTGGGGAATCTATAGGATTTTAGATCTACCACACTTTCACTTGGGGTGATCAAATATAGTGGGGAACCCCTTTCACTCTCCCTGGTTCACTTCAAAAAAAATCTGTAAATTGGTCCATTAGGTATTGAATGTCTCGTTTTTGAGTTTCTGATAAGGTCTTGGGGCATCAGATTATTTTCTCTAGGACCGTCAAATAGAATACTCGCCATGACCAGAGATGTTGATTGGGTTGGGTCCTCCTTCCACTCTTTTAACATGATATATGTGTTTTGATCCGTCTATCAGGCTGAGAAACTCGATAGTTGCTGCTACCTGTCTGTTCTAAAATCTGGTAGGGTCCATGCCATTTAGACAACATTTCATTGTCTGAAATGGGTAATAAAACAAGGACCCTTTGTCTGATTGAAAAGGATCTTATGGTGGATAGACATTTGGTATTCCTGTGCCTTGGCCAAGAGAGCGTATACTATAGATTTTACAGTGGCCATGTGCTCCCATCAGATTTTGGGTCGGTCTGGGAAAGCGGTAACAAAACTTCTACCCTTTCTTCCCATGACTCATTCAACATGTCTAACACATAACAGCGTTTTCTACCATACAGTAACTCAAATGAGTAACTTAGGGAAGACTGGAGAGTCTTGCGGATGGCAGAAAAGGCCCAAGGTATCATTACGCCTACGTTTTTTCCATCTGCCTCAACTAGTTTCCTGAGAGCGCTCTTAAGGGTTTTATTAAAAATACTCGAAGTCCATCAGTTATGGGATGGTACACTGAGGTCCAGAGCGTCAGGATATGAAGGGATTGTTTTATTTCATTCATCCACTTACTCATCCCTGACACATAATGATCTCTCTAGGGAAGCCCACCAAGGTACAAAAAACGGTTTCAAAATGTAGTGGAATGTGTTGTTTCTTTGTGGAAAGGCCTCAGGATATCTAGTAGCATAGTCGAGAACCACCAGGATAAACTGATTGCCCAATTTAGATGGCTCAAGATGACCGCTATATCCGCCCTAATACGAGAAAAAATGTGTCAATAATGGGGAAGGGCTGTAGGGTGCTGGAGCTGGCATTTGGGTACTAGTCTTTTGAAATGGGGCACAGGTGGTAAACAAATTCTTTACCTCACCGTAAACGCCAGGCCGCGCACAGTTCAGGTGTGAGTCTCCTGAGCTATGAACAAAAAAAGGCCTGGTGTACTCTCCTGCCAGGACGTTGTTAAAAATGGACTATTTGTATTTTGGGTGTGGGTCCCAGACTCTCATTCGAATTGCTTGGTATACTCTGCTGCCAGGACTTTGTCAGACTTCTTTATTTTGGTGCAGGTCCCAGACTTGCATTCAAGGGGCTTGATATACTCTCTTGCCTTGACTTTGCCAATGTTGGAACACTTGTATATGTTGGTCTTCTTTTCCATCAGAGTATTTGGCCTTTGCTCGCCTTTCATTCATAACTTCACGTGCTTGCCAGTTTCCCCCTCCCCTGCTTGTGTTCTCCCAGGCTTTGCAATTACTTTAAATTGGCATGTGGTGTACGCCGCAAAGTTCCCAAATCTCCCGGTGTGGACGCAACAGTCTGCTAGCTGCTTCTGCATTTTCTGTGGTCGGCGAGTTGCCCTGCAGTAAGCTTTGTCTTCTGGCCTGCATCGCATGGTCTCCCCGGTCCTCGTACTGCAGTGGCTCTCCCAGTAGAGCGTCTCTTGCTCCATACCTCTGTGCAGCAGACCTCTGGTCTCGGAGCCTCCTCTTCTGACACAGCCGTGATCTCGCCTGTGGTCGGCATCCCTCCGGTTTCGTAACCGGCCTTGGGTATGGTGCGTCTCCATCTTCCCAGTTTATCGGGTGTTTTAAAGTTCCCGGCATTAGCTTGCACTGTGTGGATCTCGGCGGGAGTGCTCTTCATTACTCTGACCCTCTTCCTCGTCCCAGTAGGCCCATAGGAACAAGTATGTGTTTGTTTATGGTTTTTAACAGGATGCTCCAGAATACAATATGCCATACATAGCAAGAAAGGTAATGACTGGTGACTGTTATACCTCACAAGACCGGGAATGGGTATGACAGGTCTTCTAGTGAGCCATCCTCATCCCACTGAGGTTGGTCTTGCCCCCCTCCCCCGTGTGGTCCTCTGCCACCCCCATGGTCAGAGTCTGGTAGTTTCTGCCCTTTCCTGGCCAAATGCGGGAAAGCCTTTCCCTGGCAAGTTATTGACGACTTCAGTAGATTTGTGACAAGGGTTATTCACTCCAATATGGTAACAGATGTGGCATTGCTATTGTTTGATGACCGCGTTAGTAAAGCCTGATACCATTTGCACACTAGGAGCAAATTGCAGAACCACAAAATCTAATTGTCTAGTACAAGCCAATTGTTGCTTTGCTATTGATGCTTCATGATATGATATGGAATTTGTAACACGCTTCTACACAAGTGTTTCAAGGTACGACGAGGCAAGGAGGAAGGACAGAGACAAAAATAATGGGGATTGGCTATCCTCCACCATAATGGTACCCTCATCCCCAGGGGGGAGCATGAACACTCTTCCATCTCGCCTCTCCCTTTGCCTTCTGTTTCAATGAAGAACACCGACACGATTTGTATGTTTGAGCACTGGAGACTTTGGAAAGAGACTCTTGAAACAGAGCTCAATAATTGCAATACTTTTGAGGACTTGAGCGCATGGCTCGCGTCTTTAGATATCTCTACAGAAAAATATCACACGTTCTCCTTTCTCAGAAATAGACATGCAGTCAATGCTCCATTTACGACGGGGTCGCCTAGCATTAAAGTGTCTTGCTCCTCCCAAACTGATTGGCTAGAAGCAGACATTCCGTTCAAGAGCGTGTGGCCTGCGGTTAAAGTCACCTGTTCTATTCAGACAGATTTTCTTCATAAAGAAGCTGGAAATCGTGTTCAACCGATGAGGGCCCCGTGCACTGGTGTCAGGGTTGACCTGTGCCCCCCTCGAAAAGATGCATTATCTTCCCTCTCTCCTTTGGTGAATAAGTCACCACAGAAGCCCAGTTTGGCTCTGTCGGAACCTCCTACTGTGCCTGTGCCAGCACATTGAGCTGGCTATCGGGAGTCTCAGAACGCCAGAACGATGGACCTAAGGACTGTGCATCTTAGGAAATTCTGCATGCCACCTCTGGAGAATGAAGACATCAAGGCCCTTGTGTTGTATAATCAGAATTTTGTTATTTCTAATGTCCCTAGACCAGCTAAGAACGAACCCAGAGACACACTCCGTAATGAAGTCCTTGCCTGGCTACGCGCAAGAACAGGGCCAGGCGTAGTGCGTTCCTCTAATCTGAAACTCTTGCACAGAATTGACTTGGCCAAATGGTATTCCCAAGGGAATAGTGACTGTATCTTGGTGGGATGTGGAGCTGGCACTTTGCCCACATATTTGAAATGTTGTAAATATCTGCCTATGGGCCCCACGAATCTTGAGCTTATTATCTGATGTTGCTTCTCATTTGTAGTAGTAACTTGCTGTACCTTGTTTTAATGGTTTCCTCCACTTTCTTTTCTTTTTTATTTTAAGACCTGCGTTGTGCTACTCAGTCTCCATAATGCCTCTGTATTTATAAATCCCCCCGATGTTTCTCTTTTTTTGGTTGTTACTATGTATTCTGTTATTTATTCTATCTATGTTTGTAAGTTTTTGTGTAGCGCTCTGAGGCCTACGGGTTAGCAGCGCTTTATAAGCATAAAGTCAAAGGTTCTTGTCGTATTGCAAAAGAAAGTTTGAGCTGAAGGAGAATAATCGGAGCGCCATTTGCTTTCAGCTTGTCTATGGCATAGACGAAGCTCAGCTAAATGGGGAGATAACCACGGCTCTGAGGGAAGAGCACGAGGTTTGGATGGCCTTAGGGGAGCTAATTGACCAGCTATATCATTACAAGTTTGAGTCTGCTGAAATAGGTTAAGATTTTCTGTAGAACAGGAAGATTTTAATACAACTGAAATTGTAGAGAGACTGAGTGCCTTGTGCGCCCGAGATTGAACTGAAGGAGCATGAAGGATGGAACGATTGATTGCGAAAGGAACAACCGAGTGATCAGTCCATAAAACACTAAAATGAGTAACGGCCGTAATAAGAGTAGCCGCCGAGAAAATTAAATCCAATCTATTGCCCTGCCTATGGGTTTGACCATTGATCTGATGCAAAATATCAAGTTCATTCATTGATTGTTAAAAAAACTGTCAATCAGAACAGGCCGAACCTTTTAAAGAGTGCAGATTAATATCACTGAGAATAATCCGATCTGAATATCGATGCTTAAGATCAGCTGCAAGGTCTAGGAAAGAAGAACAAAAAGCCAAGTCAGGAGTTGGCAGGCGATATGATGCAAGTAAATAAAGCTTCCATTTGAATGTAATGCGAGAGTGGCAATAAAGCGCACGGCAGAGCTAAAGGAGAACTAACGGCTAGGTCACCACCCTAATGAGTGGAGTCTCTATCAACACACCAAATATTGTAATCTAGGGGAAGAGTTTGGACTAATGCAGGGCCAGAATAATCCTCTAGCCATGTCTCTGTAATGAAACCGAGATCTGGAGATAGTTCACTAAGCAAATCATGGCAATCGAGAGCGTGAGCTGGAATCAAGCGAGCGTTCAGGGGCAAACATCTCACCTTATTAACAGCACACAGTAACAATAGTGAATCTTGAACAGTTGGAACATTGCACATGGCGGGCGGCAGAACTGTATCCAGGGGAGCTAATTGAAGCATAGAAGATCGATATTTGGTACGCACAATAGTCACCATACTTTTTAACACCCATGGCCTGTTTGAGACCCGGATGGACCCAGACGGGCGAAACATCAACGCCCGCAGCACGCATGCTGGGTTCTCCAATTTATATCTGCACATGGTATCGATGTGGGCCAATCCGAGGCAAGCAGGATGGGACTCAAGGACAGACTGAAGAGTCAGCCATGTGTGAAAGACGTCAAAAAACGGGCTGGCAGCACACGCCGGAAATCAGCTCTGGTAGTCCGAGAAGTGAGGTCAGGCACCCTCACCGCAACTAATGCAGAAGATATAAGGAAATAAAATAAAACCAAAATAATAAATTAACATAAAAAATATATAAAACAAAGTGCGTGCGAGCAATGCGAAAACTAACCTGGTTCGTTACAATGAAAAACACAAATAAGGTAAAAACTAAAAGAGATTAAAACCAGTCCTTGGAAGCACCGCAACTGTCCTTATCAAAAGGAATTCATATAGCAGCTGTAATATCTGGCTCACTCTTTGGTCCCCTAGTACTTGCTTGCAACTCCAGGATCAGAGGTTGCAGTGGCTGTGTCAAGGATTGCAAGAAATCCTGAGTTACTTGGTTACTTTGTAAGCCAGCATTGCTGCCACACTGCCACTTTTGTATCTACATCCTGTTTTATTCTTAATGAAAACTACTCTAATGGATTATTGTAAATTGCAATAAAATGTCTCGCACTAAGGAATGTACAACTGCATAGCCCGACAACAAGGTTACAGAACACAAAATGCTTCACAAATATATATTATGGTCCATCAATTAACCAAAGGGACTTTGAACAGTCCATAATGCATTTACAGCAGTTCATAAGAAATTGCAAGTGCAGCCTGAAAGATATGGTGGCACAGCTCGCAGATAAGTGTCACTTAAAGGGGTAGTTTGGTCAGAAATGTTATTGGCCTAATCGATCGCACATGTATTTTAGAGCATACATTGATCATTTAAAAAAAAAAAAATCCAATGCAACTTACCTGAGTTTTTCTCACTTTAACACATGTGAAAACTACGGGTCAGGCACCGCCATCTTGTGCTAATCTTATCTGTTGATCCATCACCCTAAGTTAAAGTGCCCTTGTGGCACTAATTCAGATCAACCGTCCCTAACGCTGACTTCACTAGATGCTCATGATGAGCTCCACCTATTTTAATGACGTTAGTGGGCAGCGTAGCCAAACGTACCCTGTTGTCACCGACGTCATAACGTTATCTACGCAGAACCAGGAACATAAACACACACATTCACAACAGACTCAACACTTTTGTTTCTTTTCACAAATGATCAAAACTGTTAATTTTGAAGAAAACAGTAATGGTCTGGAGTGTAAAAAGTGCTTTTAATTTTGACATGACGCTGAAAAGACGTAATTAAGTCCAGAACAACATGGGTTAACTTTTTCCAATAGAAGTTATAGCTTGCGAACATTGCATGGTTCTCATTTTTTCATTTAACTGTGAAAAATGATCTTCTAATGCTGATTCCGTTCAACGATCGACTAATCCCAGTCTTTGCATTATTCACAGAACTACATATACTAGTGACACGACCAACACAAGGTTCGATTTGCCAAGAAATCTGGTTTATTTCAAAGTATGCTCAGTCGGCCGACTGGGGTCTAACTTCTCACAACGTGTGTACCCAGACCTCGTGAGACGCAAGAGAGCGAGCAACGCTCAAGCAACAATATATAAACATAACCTGCAATCTTTGAAGGCAATTCGAACCTCCCATAATGTATCTTTTAGGCTAGGGTTCGATGATTGACAATCATGACAATTATGACACGTTATGACAAGTCTCCATTCAGTCTAAATATACTTATTCTAGCAACAGTAGCAGAGACAGCAGAGACAGCTTTTTTGTTATTGGGAACATAAAGCTCTTAGTTGAGCAAGGATATCATGTTCGTAAGAGAGAAACATTCCTTAGCACGTTATCTATGTGTTTCTATTCATGAACAAAGTGTCAGACAGTTCTGAGGCAGAAAATACTAGTCTCCGCGAAGGAGTACCGCTAAAAGAATATAATTAATGTTTTAACTGCCTATTGCTACACCGCTTGTAAGACAGGCCGGCACCTGGGCCGCTGATTAGATGCAGTTTCTGCTCGCTTCCAAGGACTTTGTGAGGGAGGAAAACAATGTATTTCTGTATAGTTTGGCATTCCTGTCTGGGTTGGTCTTTCAACATGCAGGCCATGGCCTCGCACCGTGCATGAGCTTGAAACACAGAATACATTTTGCAAAGTGTTTTGACAGAAAGGAAAAAAGCAAATGGCGGATATATCACAAAACGGACGCCCTCTGGTTACATTGACGATTCTGTGTTTGCGATGTTTATCAAATGATGTGATTGCTTTCTGGCCAACATAATATACCTACTCTACATACTATAGGGTCGTTTCTGGACTAACAAACCCTACTTTTGGCTGTAAGCCAAGAGCATCATCCATACATCGCATCTTCATCTGACCGTGTGTCTAATTCTGAACTGTGGATACTACTATAATCGTCATCAGAGATATTAATTGCCATGAATTCCTTGATTGTTTCATTTTCGTGGTGTGCACCTTCATTCAATATGCAAGGAGGTTTTGTTTTGATTGCGTGTACACATTCATTTGTAATTGGGAGCAAAGGATTGGCAGGCATTGTATGCAACAGCAGAACATGAGGATTCCAAATATCGTGACCAAAATTGCAATTAGTTTCCATCCCCATGATGGCAGCAGTTCCCAGAACCATGAACTTATATTCAGATCCAACCACCTGTGGGGACACGAATATCAGAGCTCAGGACATGCAATTTCTTGATTGCTTCAAATATCCTGGGAGAGGAGTCACTTACTAATACACAGCACGCTGACCCCACGATTTTGCATACCCCCCACGATCAGCCAAAATTATGTTGAGGACCATTCTATTCTGAAGTGTCATTAATCTAACTGCTTTCTCTTCCAGTGTCATATCATAGAGTATGTCTGTAGTTCCATTTATTGTTTTTTCTAACAGCCTGGACAATTTCCTTATATTCCATGAATTTATTGCTTGTCCCCAAAATGGTATGAATGACTTTGCTATATCCCCTGCAATCAGTCCTGCAGTATCATCTCACCGTGGCCTAGATCTGGATAGTTTTGATATTTCCGAAGGTTTGGAAAGGAATACACCAGGAAAAAGTATACCTAAATAATAGGTCCCTTCCCAAGTTCTAGCTAACCATGGATAGGCCTGATCTCCACATACAAAATAAACAGGACCTCCTATATATACATTGGTTTCTCTTCTTGCCCAAGTACGGCAGTATTCATGCATCTAATAAATGCTCCTAGAGGATAGGAGCCCTTTTTCCGTAAGCAAAATGGGACAGAACGTGGACTGTGATTAATAGTATAGGAGGGAGGCACAGCATCTTTGTTTCCTACTGGAGCCATGTTAAAAGTGATTAGGGATTTGTAAGGCCTAGAGAGACCATCTACTGGATGTGTTGTTACCATGTTTATTTTGCTTGCGCTTGCAAATATGGAGCAACCCACCGGTTCCAATACCACCCTTTCAGACTCTTCTATATTTGTTCCATCAAACTGACCAGTATCACTTTCGTTCCAGTTTCCATAAAATAATGCTCTCATTGATGCATAACATGCGGTATTAAGTGGCAAAGGCTGTACATACTAACCCATTCCTTTTCCACCATGCTGGGGTAAATGGGAGCAGACCCAACAGTTGGACCTATTCAAGATAGCATGGGTCATATTCATAATCAGAAGCAATGTTTTATTGTCATACCCTTTTCTATGTTTCACTTCTTGTGAGGGGAGAGTGTAAGAAAGCACATGTACTGGGCTGCCCGTAGTAGGAGCATTGGTAGCAGGCAAAAGAAAGTTCAAATGGTGCACAGTTTCCAGATGCCAGAATATTGAGATCAGTGTAATCAAAATGCAAAGCGGTATCATAATTACTAGCATATTTGTTTCCCAAACCAAGTTTTTCTAGGAACATGCTTAGTCTCTATTTCTACAATATCAACCACATTGGTGCAGGAGGGAGCAGGAGTGAGTGTAGGCATTGTCTGTAATGCTTATCTCAGGAAAAGTTTTCAATGTTCGTCGCGGAAAAGCTCTCCACAGCAACACACGTTAACAGCAAAGCGTCCAAATAGCAGCAAAGCATTCAGGCCAGTTCAGGCTAGCCTGCTTAATAAATGACAGCAAGCTGATGTAATTTTGCACAGCGCTCCAAAAAGGCAGGAGCAAGCATCAATTGTGTCGGTACCATATGCCCCCCGCTTGTCCGCACGGGGTCGCACTGGTCCTTCACTTTTCAAAGGTAGCACTGGGAAACCGCTTTACAGAGCTTTCAATTTGATACAGCTCATTCGCTCCATTTCCCTAGGCCTCCGTTTCCCACTTCATCCATGTTGGGAAAAGAGGCAAAACAAACACGCAGATCACTTCTGATTTTGAGAACGTAGATTGTACCATATTGCTCCAGGTACAGTATGATCGATGAACAATGCACTCTCATTTCCAGATGCAGGATCAGTGGCAGCTTGCGATGCAATGAGTGATGATGCGACAGTAGTCGGACAAGGTTGAGGCACCTTTGGCCTTTCGATCTTTGTTGCAATCTCCCCAGGCCCTTTCTCGGGCTTAGGAAGAACCTCTGGCAAAGAACTGGCGATGGTTTCTTTGTGATCAGGTGCAGCTGTATTTCTGTCGACGTCAGGATCAGGCAGCTCTTTCAAAGGAAACAGAATTCTTTTTGTGTGTGTTGCGTGGATCCATGACTTGCGACCATCCACTCAGACTGCAGTCTGTGTAGCCAGGAGCACCTGATAGGGCCCCTTCCATCGCGGTGCGAGTGAAGATGTTCTCTCAAAATCTTTAGTGTCCAGTCGCCAGGCTGCAGACAATGTCCTGTGCCTCCTGCACCTGCTGATGAATCAAACGCAAGTTTTGAGTTAACTGTTTTTAGTAATTAATAAGCAAAGGGTGTTCTATGTCTCAAACGTTTTGGCTGTGGAGCATTCCAAACATTTGCTGGTCCCCCCCATGATTTTTTCATAGGGGGAGATTCCAGTCCTTGCTTGTACAGAGGTTCGCATGCACAACAAAGCTAGCGGCAATGCGTCAGGCCATTTCAAATTACTCCCCTCACAGATCTTACTGATCTTATTTTTCAAGGGACCGTTCTGGCATTCCACCAAACCGGCACGCATTGGGTGTCTGGCCGAATGGAATAGTTTGTCTATTTGCAGACCTGCACAAATTTGTAGTATCAAGGCTGCAATGAAGTACGGACCGTTATCTGACCATATGACACGGGGCAGGCCAAAACGTGAAAAGTACTCTTTTAGCATAACTTTAGCTGTGGACATAGCTGTACAATTTTTCAGGGGATATGCCTCTACCCATTTGCTAAATGCACAGACCACCACGAGGACATATTTGTAGTTTTGGCACCTTTCCATTTCTATGAAATCAAAATGGATGACTTCAAATGGCATAGAGGGGGGGCCAAAACTTCCAACTGGCGTCACTGTTCCCTTTCCAGTGTTATGTTGTAAACAAGTCATGCAGTTCTGAACCATTCTATCAGCAGTTTTTCAAATATGTGGATTCTGCCATACTGTATCTAGATGTTGAATTATTTTCTTAGCACATATGTGTGTTGGACTGTGGGCCATAGTGACCACCGCCGTTACATAGGCATTTGGCAACATCCATCTTTTATTCTTTTTGTCCACCCAACAACCTTCAATGTCTAATTCTGCTGGACCCTTAGACCATGCTTTTATGTCATCTGCAGTGGCTTCTGCTTGCATTTCCTTAACTGTGGCAATTCCATTTTCTACCATGCAGGGTACCCCTTTCATTTTTTCAACGTACATTTTTGTGTGTAAATCAGTGGCAGTTCTTTCGCAATTCTGTCTGCAAATGCGTTTCCCCTTCCAATGTTACATGTTACCTTTTTATGCGCTAATCGTTTGGGAAGCGCAAGTGCAGACAACAGTCTCACTATCAAAGTTCCATGTTGGATTTTTGTTCTGTGTGATGTCAGGAAACCCCTTTCAGCCCATAATCGTCCAAAATTATGTACCACCCCAAATGCATACTGGCTGTCAGTATATATGTTTACAATAAGGTTTGCAGAAATTTCACATGCTCTTGTTAACGCTATTATCTCTGCGGCTTGTGCTGAGTTATATGGGATTCTTTTGATTTCTACAATACTTTTCAGTGTGGTGATGGCATATGCAGCAGTTGATGTACCATCCGGTAATTTAAAACAAGAACCGTCACAAAACAGTTCTCCATCTGGCTCTTTCTGTGGGGTATCTGTTAGATCAATTCTTACTTTCGTCTCTTGTTAAGTAACCATTAAACAATCGTGGGGGAATTCTTTTTCACCCCCTTTTTCATTGGGAGGAGGCATTAACTCCGCCGGATTTAAAGCGCAACCACTCATAATTTGGATATACGGTGCAAAAAGGACAATTTCATACCTTGTTAATCTGGCTGATGTAAGGTGTTGCGTCTGCGTTCTATTTAAAAGAACGTCCACTGCATGGGGCACCATGACGGTTACAGCGTGACCTAAAACCATACCCTCTGTTTGTTTTACTGACGCGGCAGCTGCAGCAACAGCTCGCAAGCAGCTCGGCAAAGTGCATGCAACAGAATCCAACGTGGAAGAGAAGTAGCCGCATGGTCCATTTCTAACAGCCAAAGCACAACCATTGTTTTCATGCACAAATAACTCTTGTCATAATTTGTTGTGCCCAAAACTGGAGCTGTACATAATGCAGCTTTGAGCAGGTCAAATGCTTCTTGACATTCCATGTTCCATGGAAAAGGTAAGGTAACATCCTTCCTTGTCAATGCCACTATTGGTTTCACAATCATTGAGAAATTGGCGATCCACTGCCTACAATATGAAGCCATGCCAATTAAAGCCCTGACTTCTTTCTGCGTATTTGGAATAGGCATATCGGAGATGCTTTCTATCCTTTCTGGTGTCAATCTTCTCCCTCCTTCGAAAGGAGGTAGCCCAAGTAGGTTACTTCCTTTCGACAATACTGGAATTTCTTTAGTGAAGCTTTGTGTCCATGTGCTGCTAAATGTGTTAATAGTGTAACTGTACTTTCCTTACAAATCTCTTCTGTCTGCCGCTATCAATAAATCATCTATGTATTGTAACAAAACACAACCTGCTGGTAGTTCTAGCATATCTAGTTGTTCTTTTAATGCTCTACTGTAAATACTCAGACTTTCAGTGTAACCCTGCGGAATTCGTGTGTATGTAAATGAACGTCCTCCTAGAGTAGAAGCAAATACATATCTGCTATCTGGCTGTACTGGAATGCTGAAAAACACATTCTTCAGATCTACAACACTAAAGTACGATGCAGATGCTGGAATCATAGTCAAAATTGTAGTCACATCCGGGACTAATGGAAATTGCGGATCAACAACTTTATTCAATCCGCGCAGATCAATTATGAAACAGTACGGTATGTCATTACCTCCTTTCTTGTAAACCGAAAGAATCAAACTACCATTTCTTCAATTACGTTTCTTTGAATCAAATCCGACAAAATGCTTTTCAATGCTTTCTCCCTTTCGGCCGAAATTTTATATTGTGGAATACGCAGCAATGTAATTCCTTCTTTCAAAATGTTTTCTCTGGCTCTACTTTATAAACAACCAACATCATTGTCGTTCACTGCCCATATACAAGCCGGCACTTTACTCAATTCAGTTGGTAATGGTTTAGATAAGAATTGTGACACCAGAGTCTTTTGTGGCGATATTGTCAAATACACTCCATCAGCAGAACAATAAATTACTGCATTCAATTTCTTCAGTAAATTTAATCCCAACAAATTTTCACCACAATTTTTCATCAAAAGGAATGGGCAAGACTTGGTGAATGGACCTAGTGTTATAGGTATGGATTGTGATACTGGACTAATTACTGGTGTACCTGAGAACCCTACTGAAAAATTGTTCTGCCCTGACAGTGGTATATCTGGAACCTGCTGATGGTCAATCCTACGTTTTTGTGCACCTGTGTCCACTAGAAAAATGTGTTTCCTATTCCCAACCTTCATTTCTATCTAGGGCCCTTTCTGGTCTACAGGAATAGATACAGGAATAGATACTGGTTCCAACCCCTGTTTCGGGCTGTCCTAGTAAAATAATACATCGTCAGATGTAAAGTCGCCAGTGTAATATGCATTGGACTGATTGTCAAAAACATTTCCATCTCCTGTGCTGTTTCGCTGTTGTTGGTTCTGATTCTGATTCCCCTGGTTGGTCTGAAATTGTGGCGCGCTTTGGTTTCTATTCTTCCCTTGTGTTCCCGGCGACCTCTATTCTGTCTTCTCTGGAAAGTCCCATTTCGATTCTGTATCTGCGGGCACTGTGCTCGCCAATGGCCTTCTTGTCTACAATAGGCACATTGATTAATCCCTATTGGATCACCTTGCATGATGGAAAATTGGGCTCTGGATTGTGCGTTCCCGCCACCTCTATTATTGTTTGCTACTTGCTGCATTAATACTCTTGTTTTCAAATTTCCTTTGTCCCTTATTTCTTTGTCCTTTTCTGCATTCACTCTATTGTCATAATACTTGGCCATGTGTAATACCTCACTTTGTGTTTTTGCTTGCGATGCACTTTGAGATATCATTATTCAATTTTGAATTTTCGGTAACAATCCTCGCACAAACTTATCAACAATCTCTTCCTGGGTTCAATACTCAAGTCTTGACCACTAAAATCTGCAAATACTTCTTCCAATCGATTAAAATAATCAGTCGCGCCTTCATCTTTGCCTTATAAACAAGCAGTCAATTTATCCCAAACTATTCTCTTCTCGGGTACCAAGGTTTTCAATTTCTCTACTATTCACGCCGGTAAAGCCAACAATACTTGCTGCGGTTTTTCTCCAGCCTTTCTCACACCATCTATTCTAATCAAATTCTCCCATGTGTCACCTAACATCGTCGTGTCATTTAAATTTCTAACCTGTTTCCATATGTCTACAGGAAGAATCATGGGAAACAATAAATCAATGTCACTCAACTTAAAAACAGATGAATTTAAAACGGATTCAATTTCTTTATAGAATCCTGATGGGTTTTTCCTAATATCAGGGATCGTCTGCCTGATATCATTTACTTCTTGTCTAGAAAAAGGGACATGTACAAACTGTGCAGTATAATGTGCTTCTATCGTGTGCGCTGCAACCAGTGCAGTGACAGCGACTTCTACTTTCGGGACAAACATGGGAGGCACTTCCCTCATGGGTAATTGCAAACTAGGTGTTTATACATTTGCTCGTTTACCAAGCAATAAAGCTAAATCAAGAGAAAAAGTAGTCATTCCAGTTTCATGCGAAAATGCTCTTTTGTAAATGGTCATTAAATCCGCGGGCAACATGTCCTATTCTTCATATATTAATCTTTCAGATACTTCTGGTTTATACTGACCTAAACGTATCGTGCACTTCAATTGGGGAAATGGCATCTAAAATCCATCTAAGCGCATCTCACGTACATATTCTCATCGCTTCACTAACAGGTTTTAATGGCAGAAAAAATCGCTGCTGGACATATGAACTATGCGGTTTATCTTTTTTCATTATTTCTCTATGCAATTGATCAAGCTTGTTCTTAAACACAAATATTCGGCCTACATGTTATCGTACTTTTGACGGATTATCCCGCAATGTCTGGCTCTTTCTGCCTCGTTCCAGGAACCTCGCCTCGATGCTCTCTGGGCGCTGCTCGTCGATCAGGGATCGGCTGTGTACAGATCTGCAAAGGAGTCTCATCACTTTTACAAGGGCGCCCCGAACACCTTTCGATCACGGCTCGACGGCTTCATCCTCGACTTGTTTTTGCCTTCTTAAAAAACGTATACGATGGAGCAAAAGGGGGAGGGTCCCTATTCGGGCACCATATTTGCTAGGCCATAAAGACCCTGCATATGTAAACTAAGGCACAATAACCATATACGAGTGACACGACAGACCCGAGGTTCGATATGCCAAGAAATCTCGCAACGTGTGTACCCAGACCTCGTGAGACGCAAGAGAGCGAGCAATGCTCAAGCAACAATATATATACATAACATGCAATCTTTGAAAGCAATTCAAACTGCCCATAATGTATCTTTTAGGCTAGGGTTTGGTGATTGACAATCATGACAATTATGACCCGTTATGACAAGTCTCCATTCAGTCAAAATATACTTATTCTAGCAACAATACCAGAGACAGCTTTTTTGTTATTGAGAACATATAGCTCTTAGTTCAGCAAGGATATCATGTTTGTAGGAGAGAAACATTCCTTAGCACGTTATCTATGTGTTTCTATTCATGAACCAAGGGTCAGACAGTTCTGAGGCAGAAAATACCAGTCTCTGCGAAGGAGTACCGCTAAAAGAATTTAATTCATGTTGTAACTGCCTATTGCTACAGTGCTTATTAGACAGGCCGGCACCTGGGCCGCTTATTAGATGCAGTTTCGGCTCGCCTCCAAGGACTTTGTGAGGGAGGAAAACAATGTATTTCTGTATCGTTTGGCATTCCTGTCTGGGTTGGTCTTTCAACATGCAGGCCGTGGCCTCGCACCGTGCATGAGCTTGAAACATAGAATACATTTTGCAAAGCGTTTTGACAGAAAGGAAAAAAACAAATGGCGGATATTCCACAAAATGGACGCCCTCTGGTTACATTGACGATTCTGTGTTTGCGATGTTTATCACATGATGCGATTGGTTTCTGGCCAACATAATATACTATACATACTATAGGGTTGTTTCTGGACTAACAACATGGCGTTCCATTACAGAGAAGAAATTGGTGGTTTAAATTTCAAATGTAACACTTTCACATCTGCACGCTTTCAGAACCTATAGGCTTGCCATGTTGCTTCTTATTGCTGCAACCGCAAAAGGACAGATTGTTGTCTGGCGATCGTCCCAGATAATGGTTATCACAGATGCGTTGTTGATGATTATTGTCCAATTACGGTTGAAGAAGCCATCTACCGGTAAACTGTACCCATGACAGGCACACATCGGTATAATATAACTTTGTAAAATCAAGAATGCAAAAATATATTTCAGTACCCAATTTATATTTGTATATACACAGTACGTATATATGTTGGCTATCAATTTAAGTTACAATTAACAGTTTTTATGTCTATTATTTGGTCAAATTGAACATTCATCCGTCACAATTTTAATCATGTAGCATACAGCACACTTGCCATCCTCACTTGCATAAATATTATTTAAAACGTTGCTTACTGTGTCTTTTGTTTCCATTCTCCCTATGTGACGGATGACCAACCGATTCGAAAGACAGATCTCAGTAATAGAACCTTAACTTTCCTACATTGGCTTTCAATATAGTGAATCTTATCAATTCTGTGTGGATGTTCGATACATTTTGTCCTTTATGATATAATTTATTTATATAGTGCCTATACACAATGTGTTTCAAAGCGCTTCAAGGCAAGGGAGGGAACAAGTGAAAATACAATGACATTCTTACAGGCCAGGAACAGTAAGGAAGTGAAATTAACTATCGTACTCAGCCTGACGAAATTTCAGACAGTGCAAGAGCTAAGACCTAGATAAGGAAGGGAGGGGGAGAGTGGGAAGGAAATGGACATGCGACAACCATACTAGGCCAGATGACATTTCAGGTAGAGCCGGAGAAAAACAAAAGGTGAGGGAGAGGGGTGCAGAAAGGGAAGGGGAGGAACAAAACAAGCGACTATCGTTCTAGGCCTGACGACATTTCAGATAGTGCTGGAGAGGGCTGGGGGTCCGGGGGGCACAAGACAGACGAGGTTGCTATCATACTAGGTCCAGAAACATTTCTCTGCCTCTGGCTTCTCATTTCATCTAAAAAACTCAGGACATCCTGTCCTACCTCTCTTCCTCTCCCCCACCTCCCTCTACTCCCTGCTTGTCCTCTGGCTTTCCCCTGTTCTCCCCAGACGAGGTTTCTAGACAAGTCCGATCTATGAAAGTCTCATCAAAAAAGGTTCATCCCTGCTCCTCCAAAACCATCAAGGACCACATTGACTCCCTGGCTCCTGCTCTGGCCGACTTCTGCAACCACTCCTTCGCCACTGGAGTCTTCCCATCCCCCTGAAGCACTCCCTTGTGCACCCTCTTAAGAAACCCTCTGCTGGCCCGTCCTGCCCAGCTAATTATTGACCAATCTCCATCACTCCCTTCCTGGGCAAACTCCTGGAAAAGCTGGCCATCTCTTAGCTTAATCTTCACACTGAATCTGTTGGTTGTCTTCATGACCGTCAGTCTGGCTTCAGAGCTGCCAGAAGCACAGAAACTGCTCTCCTGAACATCCGTGAAGACCTGCTCTCAAACCTTGATTCCAACACCCCCTGTGTCCTCATCTTACTTGATCTCTCTTCTGCCTTTGCCACGGTCAACCATGCCATCCTGCTCAACCGTCTCCGTGATAACCTGGGTATCACTGGTCAGGCCCTGGCGTCGTGGCTGACTTCTTTCCTCTCTGATCGACCCTACCAGGTCCAACTTGGGTCCTTCCTCTCCTCTATCTCTACATGTGGTGTCCCCCAGGGGTCTAACCTATCTCCCTGGCTGTTCAACCAATACCTGGCACTTCTTGCCCCCCGCATTGCCACTCTCTGCCCCAACTTTCAGTGCTATGCGGGTGACACTCGGCTAATTTTCAGGCTCCCTTCAGCCACCTCTTCTCCTTCTCTCATCTCCGGCTGTTTGTCTGCTATCCAGGAGTGGTGTGTCACCAATGATCTCTGCCTTAATGCCAGTAAGACCGAGATTCTCCTAATCGGCACACCCGCTCCCTCCTTTCCTGTCACTCTCTCGCCGGTCTCTCTTGGCCCTCTTCCTGTTCCCACCTGCGAGGCTAAAAACCTTGGGGTCATCTTCGACTCCAGACTCTCCTTCTCTCCTCACATCTCTGACGTCTCTAAGAAGTCACACTATCAGCTGCACCTCCTCAGAGGTATTCTTACTTTCATCTCCTTCCCCAGAAGCTCACTGTCTCCACAGCTCTGGTTCTCTCTAGGCTGGACTATTGCAACAGCCTCTTTCTAAATCTGCCTGCTTCTACCCTCTGCCCGACAACTCATCCAGAACAGGACTGCGAGACTTGTCCTTGGCCTTAAACTCGGAGATCGTATCTCTCCAGGATTGAAATCTCTGCACTGGCTCCCAGTGGCTGCGAGGATTAAGTTCAAAACCCTCTGCATTGTCCAAAAGGCCTTGTGGGGGCTTGGGGCCTCAATACCTTAAACTCTCTCTTCCTAAATATCTTCCCTCTCGAGCTCTCTGCTCATCCGCCTCCAACTTCCCCAGGGTCAGTCGCTTCTCCAAACAACGAGCTGGTAGTAGATTTCTTTCTTCGGCTGGGGCCTCCCTCTGGAACGGCCTCCCTGAAACTTGAGGAGAACCATCTTTGGTTCCGGAAGCACCTCAAAACCTTCCTCTTTGCTTCTGCTTTCTCTCCTCCTCTCCCCTGCTGAATTCCTGGCTGAAACTGTACTGATTACCTGGTCACCCTCTAATCTCGGGCCCAGGTCCCCTCCCCCACCATTTACACACCTGCATTGCCTCCCTGGCAACCCCTGCCCTCGGGGACTGTTTTTCTGTATCCATACAGTCCCCCACCAGTACTTGACACCCGATGTCTGCACTTACCCCTGCACTTGACACCAGCTTGCCCTACTTCTCCTATTGTTTATTTATTCTATTACCCCATGTACTGCACTGTGCCCACCCCCACTCAGCACTTTTCCTCTTCACCCTTCCCCTGCACTTGCACAATCTAAATGACACTCGGCCTAGTAGCATCGCTGTCTCTGTCCTCCCTTCCTTGCCGCGTTGCATCTTGAAACACTTGTGTATAGGCGCGTTATAAATGCCATATCATATCAATTCGGATAGAGTAAATGCATAGAAGAAAGTGAGGGGAGGAGATAGGAAAAGGGAGAGGAGGAGAGAACGGAGAGTAAGCAGTCAAGAAAAGAGTGGAGAAGCAAGAGGGGAGAGAAAAACCAGTTGCAGAATTCAGTAACACATAATGTTGCAAGCCTTCAAATTGTTAGTGCAGTGGATTGACGGACAAATAACAATGCGACCCTTTATCCAGCGTTCACAGGGTATCAGAGTTTCGTTTTGGGAGCACATGACACAAAAATGAACAATATTAATGGCAAGCTGTGCAGTGAAAAACAACGAAATATCTCATGTATCCAACATATGACAATATTTACTTCCATTTGAACTTTATAAACGCGCCTGTGCTCACAACATTTACACACAATATTTACATATTTTTTAAAAGATGAACCTAGGTGAGGTGCAGACAGACTCAGACTTTCCTACACTTCAACAGGGCAATGCCCGAAAAAAGCCAAATTAATAGTCTGGGGTTGTTGTTTTGGCCAAAGTGGGCCACTTCTTTTCTGAAATAAACAGAATTCAAATACATATCAAGAAAACAGGCTTTTGCATCTTGAGCCCAATACAACGACTTCATCAATAATTAAATAATTTAACTTTTGGAACTATGCAACCTATTTCAACAGTACTCTATGCATCTAGTACCCAACACCTGATAAGTATGTATTGCTGTTAGCTAAGTAGCTATTCACTACCCACGATTAGTGCAGATTTGAAACTAATTTCAGTTTTCATACTTTTTTTTAAACAACTTTTTATTAGGTTTTGCAAAAACAATGGGTATATCGGAGATCACAGCATAACATTTCGTTTCTCCTCCCACTCCTCCTTCTCTCACCTACATCTGCCCCAGATCTTTTCGTATTTTGGTGGGCAACCCCTGTGTTTATATACTATTTGTTCCCAACTCTTTATTACATCCATCCCCATTCTCCACGCTCCAATTATTGGGGTATCTGGGCTCCTCCATTTTTCCGCTATCACCCGTTTGGCTACTATACATGCTATGTTTATGAAGCACTTGTCGTATCTTTCCATTTCCTCCCCCCCCCCCAGGCCCCTCCACCCAGTATCCCTACTAGTGTCCCTTTGAGATTCCATTCTCTCCGAAGTCTCTTCTATTTCCCTTCAGACCACCTCCCAGTATCTCTGCAGCTTCAGGCAGCGCCACACCATGTGGATAAAGGTCCCTACGTGGGTCTTCCATTTGGGGCAAGTGTTGTCCTCGCCTCTCCCCATTCTCTTCAACTTGTCCCTGGAATAGTAGACCCTATGCAGGTATTTAAATTGTATCAGCTGCAGTCGGGTTGTGATGGTCACCTCCCTGGGGTGTTGAAGGGCCTCTCCCACCCCTCCTCTTTTAATTCCCCCAAATCCCTCGCCTGCCTCTCCTTTAACTTATCTAGCCTTACCGTTGGATTAAAACGCTTTGTAGGGAGTGGAGACCTGCCTACCCTTAATTTCTTCGTCTAATCCATTTTGTTAGATTGGGGAGGCCTGTGGAAGTTCAGCTTCTCCACTTAAATACAGTGCCAAGGCGTGCCTGAGCTGTAGGTACTTAAAGTGGTCCTATTGAGGCAGACCCCATGTCTCCCTTAGCTCCTGAAATGACATGATCCCTGCAGACGTCACTAACCACCTGTATCCCTTTAGTCTTCATTCTACTCCCCCATATTAGTTGTTGGATCCCCTCAATGTACATATTCCCCCAGATCCCAGCTGCCAACGTAGGCTTCCTACTATATCCCAGGTATTTGTGGGCTTGTGACCAGGTTGTGCCCACCTCAGCTGTGAGTGACACACCCCAGCTTTTGAGGTTTCCCATATAGGATTCTCTCCCAACCGTTCCTACCGTGCAAGTCCAGTTATGCATCTATTAAGCTGCCTCTAACCCCAGGTACGCCCAATCATTTGCTACAGCCAGCTGCGTCGCCCAGTAGTAAAGCCTCAAGTCTGGGAGACCCAGTCCCCCTTCCCATTGGGAATTCTGCAGCGTCTCCCATTTAATCCTGGGTGTTCTTTTCCCAGGGGAACTCCCTCAATATTCTGTTAACCCTCTCGAATTCCCTTTCATGTATCCTGTATGGGATGACCGGTCAATGGGACCCCCCTCACCTACATCGCCCACATACGTGAAGCCCATGGCTCGTCGGCAGCTCCCCATGCACCTGGGTCCGAGAGGTAGGGCTCCGGATTGACGCGTGAAGCTGCACGAACATATAATTTGGTAGAGCATAGACACCATTTTGTAATGAGCTAAACTCCATTTTATTAAGGGTGGTGAATCCCAACATAGGCAGGGCAGCTCACACACACACAGAGCTGCAGCTTGGCCCCCACTTGACCGCACACATAGAGGCCTGCACGTCCCCCAGCCTCCACCTCATGGCAGATCCGCTGAAGGCCCTTTCTCACGAGTAACCAGAAGTGAACAAATAACAAAACAAACACTGTATCATTTACCTTCCACAGTACATCATTGCCCCAGCCATGACCAAACTCCTAGCTAGAGCCTGGAAAGTAACCGAGACCACTTGCCCCGACTCTGCTGTTAACCCCCACGGCGGGCAATACATGGAGCCTGTGACCCCCTTGACCCCCCCAAGGCATCGTGCGCTTTGATATGATCACTTTAAAATATCCCCATGAGGGCAGGTTGCATCACATGCACCACTCCGGGAAGGTTCACCATCTTGTCTATTGCCTCCCTTCCCTTCAAAGAAACCGGAAGGGTTGTCTACTGCCTAACATTTTGCTCACACCGTTTAATTGCTGAGCCGAGGTGTCAGGTGTCTTGACCCACGTTTGAATTATTAGGCTACAACATTTGGTGCTGTGGGCTTAGAAAATCCAAGATGGCCGAAAAGCCCACATTTGCGCCAGAATCCAGGAAAACCGCGCAGTTTTGCGCACACCCAAATGGTCGCCTGACCTGCCACCCACCAGTGCGAGCGTGATGGGCCAGAAGCGCCATGAGTGAAACATGGTGCCAAAGGAAAAACAGCAGTGCCTGTTAGCTCAAAAAGCGCTTTGAAATCACATTCGTTTCTCTGAAATGCAAGCTAACAATGCCTATTTTAAACATTGCAAGATATTCAAAAATCTCACTGAACACCAGCAGACATTTGGCAGAATGTAGTCTTGTGTGCATACAAAATCTGGAAAGAAGAGCCTAAAGCAATGTTTATAACAAAACAGGGTGAGCTGTGGATGTCAGCAGCTTAAGTGAAATTGGATTTAAAACCACTGAAATCGAAATTTTAAAATAAATGAGTGACATACTTTTGAGTGTCACATAGGTTGCAACTGTTTAAATGTCATAGTTTTGAACTTAGAATCAGCGTTCTAGCTGCATAAGTTTTATTTGAATGAAGAAAAATGGAACAAAAGTGACATTTAGCTGAAGCCTGGCTTGAAGAGATTGAATTCTGCCCGCAACTACCCCCGACAGGAGTTGAAACTTGCCCAGCAACTGCATTCACAGGCCTGGCTGCCTTCTGCTGTTCCCACCAAAAGGAGATTACACCTCTCTGAGTTAGGGGTGGGGTACCTGGGGCTGCAGGAAACAGAACAATGAGCTTTCCTTGGCTCAGGTAAATGTTAAATTAGGGGGGTCATAAATGGCTTTCTCTTGGAAGAAACTGGGAGGAGCAGTGCCTCTGTGAGCAAGCTAAGCTTGGAGGAAGTGGACAAACCAGAAATTCCACCATGTGCTTTGGGAAACCACACCCTTCTGGGCCAGAGCATAATTTTAAAAAGATGGATAATTCTTAGTACGAAATTGTCAAAATTATATATCATTTATTCTTGTGATTTTTCTGTGCACATTTTAAGAGGTGTTAGGACTCTGCGGTGTGTTCTGGGGGGTAGTAGCGGAAAATAAGGTATTACTCCAAATGTCTGTATGTTGAAAATCTGACACTTTATCATCTGATGGCCATATTCCTTGCGCATGTTTGTGTAAATTCTGGAAATGTTTAGAGGTTGTGTTCTGGATGAAAAGGGCAGAATTCTGTCAGAAGTGGACACGACATCTTACAAAGACGGGGATCGGATGACGGCCTATTTCAAATTTATAGTGTGAGTACCCAGCCAGAACTGTGCATAGTCATCTATTAGTTTAAAATAAGCTTATCCCATCCAATTCAACTTGCCTAGAACTCCATAGAAATCATGTGTCCATTCTGTGATTTCAAACCTGTGAAAGTGTCAAGTGCCATTCTGAATCATCATTTCATTTCTGAAAATCTACCTCCACAAAATTGTCCGTATCTTTGGAACCGCATGTGCTAGGAACGAGATTTAACTTTCATTTATTTTAAAGCTAAGATCCTGAGCTTTCCAACGAACCCAGAACCGACTTTATTCCTTATAGTTTTTCCGTAATCGCGACAAAGTGCCGCGAATTGCAACTAGCTCATTTCACCACTTGTAAAAAAAATAGCTGTCTTTTGCTTGCATTGCTGAAATTAGTTTTCAACCTGATAATCCCTCATGAATCATTGCTAGTGTAGACCTGAACTAATTCAAAGTAGCTGTCACCTACCCTGAATCTCCTATAGGGAATTAAAATCATTTTTAGCATATTTTCACTGCTTTGCAAATCACATTTAAAGTATTTTTGCCTGTGTTTTAAAATCATCCCTGTGCTCTAAGCTTGCTAGGGGGGAACTGAATTGGTATTGCATTTGATGGTATTCTTGAAAATTGTGTGTTCTCCTTCCATCTCTTTATACTGCATAGGGAGGGAGTGAATTGCCACAAGGGAAAAAGTGATTATATTCTCTCTTGTTGAAACCATATCAGTTTATTTCTGTGCTGCATTCTTTCCCTCATTGTTTTTCCTTGAAACCATAAAAGCATTCTCGGCTACCTTATCCTTTCTATACCAACTCCTAAGTGATTACAAAAGTGTGCAGGTGTAATATTATCCATTGATCACTTTCATATTCATAAGTGTGCGATCAAATATTAATTTATTATAAAAGTGTGATATATATTGTTTAATTTTCAAATAAATCTGTTAATTTGCAAAACAAACCTACTTCTTGGCTCAGTAAGGTCAGGGGGATTCAAAGAGAGGGGCGCTATACACGGGTGTATCATCCAGATCCATGAACTTGTCATAAAAATATAATTAAGGGCTTCCATTGGGCGTCCCAGACTCGGCATTGACTTAGTGGAGTGCTGAATTGAAGTCCCTTAACAGAGGTTCGGCTCTGCAAAGGCCATCTCATCTTTCTGAACAAACACTCCCAGGTACTTAAAGCCTTTCTCATCTGTTTTTTTAGCAGTGGGTATCTGTCTCAAGTCCAGTCTCCCAGTCCACCGGGTAATCGAATTATCCCAATTGTGTCAGAAGCCTGACGGGGAGGCAGGGAGGCAATTACAGAGGGATGCTCCTGCCGAGGAAAGAGATCTACCCCACACTCTCTGCTTGGAATAGTGTATGATCTGCAGAGAAATGCAGCTAGATGACTGAAGGTCTCTAAGAGGGAGGTATTTAGGGAAAGAGTTGGATGTAGTGGGGTCCCTGGCCCCAGAAAGCCTTGTGGGTGATGCAGAGGGTCTTGAACTTGATCCTCGCAGCCACTGGGAACCAGTGGAGACATTTTTGGGCGTGAGCGATACGGTCCCTGGGCTTGAGGCCAATGGTAAATCCTGCAATCTTATTCTGGATTAGGTTTTAGGCAGACTGAGGAAGAGGCTGTTGCAGTAGTGCAACCAGGAGAGGACCAGAGCTCTAGAGACATTGAGTTTCTGTATGTCTGCTGCTCCAATTTTCTGCTTAGATTCAGCTATTGTGAGTTCATTACAAACAGGGCTCGAAATTGGGATTGGATAAGCAGGAATTGCACGCAGTGCCTGGCTATCCAGCAGTAACTGGTCACCAGGAGCTACCACAAAGGAACAAGGATCTAGTTTATAGCGTTACATTAGTTGGTCCGGGGAGTCAAAAGTAGCACCTGACAACTGTTGGTTTTAAGCTCACCAGTCTCTTATACATTTGATTTGATTTGAGTCACTTACTTGAAATAATCAGACTAACATTTATTGTTGTAATATCAATCAATTGTATTGATTGTAATAAATACAAAAATCAAAGAAAAATAGCAATGGCCTATTTAGTGACATTACTTCACAAACAGTAATTAATTAAACATAAATGAACAATTACATCTCAAGTAACCTACTATTCCATTTATTGTACAATGAAAACTGTTTCCAAACACTATGCAAACGCTTGAAACTGGCTTTGTTAAACATTGTGAAGAAAGCCACACATCATTTGAATCTTGTAGTTAACCTTTTCAACAAGTTCAAGTATGGGATGGCAAACCTCTTTTGCAATGTTCCGTGGCATAGAGTTGGCCATGGAAACTAAATCTGGAACAATTCCATGCGTTTGCATGGGCAGAACATTCAATGTCAGATCTTTCACAAATTCAAAACCCATCTGCTGGGAGATTGGCTTTGCCACCCACTGTTTGCTTCTTTTGTTAAACTCCTTGTTATAACGAGGCATCCCGTAAATTCCTGCAGGTTTTGCTTGTTCCCCCAACGTTCTTGTTGTGTGCAGGCCAGTCTTGTTTTGACCTCCATAACGTCTATGCCAAAATGCAACCTTTTAGGCCGGTACTTAAGGCACATTTTATGGAACACCTCAAAATCTCCAGTGTGGCAGAACTCTGAGAGTCCCCTCATGTCTCTTGAAAGTGTTTTGTCGTGCACAATCCTCCAAAGTGCTGTGTGTGGAGGGGAGCCTGTAACCAACCACCTTTTCTTACGCCCCTGCTCCATGCTCAATGGTCCATGTGCACTTTTGTGAACATTTTTGTTTGCTTTGCATAGAACAATGGTGCATCAATGAATGCCATTTTTCAAGCAAAATATCTACATTTCTATCACAAGTTTTTGAGCTCCACCAAAGATGGTTACTGATAGACTGTGACCCATTTTAAATATATTTTCTGTAGCCCTTTTTCCCCCCAGTAGCTGTTGTAAAATTGTTTTTGTGGCGTGCCATAGATCATATTGATGCTTTATGTCTGGGAACTGCTCGCACATGGCTATTGAAACGTGCCCGTCAGTGGCTATTTGCATTCCTCTGGATTGCAGAAGTTGAATGCATTTAATGAAACCATATTTTTCCATGGCAACAGAAAATGCACATTAAGATACTCGCACAGCGACTTAACTCGCTGTTTTTTTGGTTTCCATGTCTCAGAACTGGCAAGTGCAGTATTTAGCAGAAAAACCTGGACTGTCCATCACCAGCAAGCCAGAGCCTTTTGCCAGAGAGAGCATAGCATTGTCCATCGACATCTGTTTGAGTGTCCATGCCTAGCTAATAGCAGGGAACAAGAAATCCTTCTGATATTTGTAGTAGGATCCTGGGAGGATAGCTCGTGGCAACGTGCTTGCATTGGAAGCAAGACGACACGGAGCACCACAGGTTCGATCCCCGGGTCCGCGCTTGGAAACCTCTGGGTATTCAGCGCGTTATAAATAACCTATCATATCAGATCAGTTCTGGGTTTTTGAAAGGAACTCTAGTCCTACAAAGTTAGAAAAACTTGAAATTGTACTGTACATTGATTCGCTAAACAAAGCAGATGAACAAAATGATTGTTGACATTACAATATCAGTTAAACTATGTAAAAAGATACGGTTAATCGCCTGATTAACATTTTTAAATTAGTATTGCCATAAAGTCAAACACTGTGTACATGTAACATTTTAAAATGACCTATTTGAAAACTGTACACGATAACCTTCAGAGATGTCGGAGGGAGTTGGTGTGAGATCATCCTGCAAAACATATTGATTAAATTGTGGCCACTTTAATGCATTGTAAAGTTATTTTGTTTCACTGATTCTATTTTACAATGATCAGCTAAAGTTTATAAACAAACACATACACCATTCATATAGTGAAAGGGTCTGTTATTCAGTGACAAAGTAAATTCTTTTGAAGTTTTACTTTCATTGTTGCATGTGTTTCTGCAACAAATACATCAAGGTTGTTGATCTAATGCTTTGCAATTTGCGGACCATGTTGCAAATTATCCCAAAAATAAGTTATCTTAAATGTAAAAAAGATATTGTTGATCAATAACTATTAGTATCAATCAATAAATTATCACTCCTCATACCCCATCCTCCAGACTGGTTGCAGTAGAAGAATAGTACATTGTTGAAGTTCCAGACTCCGCCTATATAATAGTATTGTAATAATAAAGATGTAACATTTAAAAAACGTATGTGTAAAAGTTTGTATCAAAAGCTAATATTATGCATAACAATAATCAATATGTTTTAAGTTGAACTTGAACAAATACATATTTTGTACAGTTGCATCTGAAGGAATATTCTAAAAAAATCACTTCAAAGATGATTGAGGTAGCGGTTGATTCCAGAATAGTGGGCGATGTAGCATCATGGTCCTTTAATCGATGTACATATTCATACCATTGTTCTACAGAAAATTGACATTAGTATTATAATTTAGACCACATCAAAAACGATAAAATAAAGTTTGTGTTAAAGTTGCTTGGCCTCACCATTGGGATGTTTGATGTGTCTGTGGTTTCCTCCATGGTAACGGTCTGTAATTCCATCAGTGCGGTCTACGTAAAGACAGACATGGTCATTTTAAAAAAAATCGCCTATTTTAAAGGACACAATCTGAGTGTTTGGAAAGGCTCCCATTGCACTGAACTATTCGAGTATCTCTAAAGTAGGGATAAACAAAGTAATCTAAAGTTCAAAATGTACAAACTATAGTACATCGTGTCACGAAGGAAACTTGTGTAATAAAATATCAATGGAAATATTCCCCAAAAACTGAAAACCGTTCATTATGCTACCTGTTCACAGACGGACTCAGTATAATATGTCACTCACTTTTAGATAATCAAGTTGCCTGTCGCTCCTTGTCACAGACTATTTCAGTATACTGAGTGGTCATTTATAAGACATATTATACAGGCAAATGGAAAACAGTAAAATACTTCAAAAATTCAGCATCCACTACTCGCCTGGATCAGCGAGTGCTGAAATTCAGTTGGAATTGCATTGGGAAGTAATTTACAAAGGGGTGTGGGGTGACGCTTTTTAGTGTACTGTGATTGTTTGTACATATCTTCTGAGAAGTGCATGCTGCAGATGCAGAATCGATTGCCCCTCACGTCATCCAAGACATCCTTGGTTTTGCTTTCAATTTCGGACACTGGAAATCTGCAGCTAAAGATCAATTTTCTTATCAAATTTAAATCATTTTGATATGCATGAAGGACTGTGCACTGACGTTTAGCATTGCCGTTATAAGTGCAACCGAAAACTATACAAGAAGGCATTGTTGGATTGTCCCTATGATCTGTTAAAGAAATATAAATAAATATTACTACTAAAGTATCACAGTAAATCAAACATCATATTTCTTTGATAATAAAAAAGAAAATACTTTATAAAAAATGGCACCTAAAGCAAACATCTGTAATGTTATGTGCTAATTATAGAGATAAAAATGCGTAGGACGGTTATTGTTATTTAATTCTTATATTGCCCAACACCCCTGTGTACATTGAGTATAAAGCAATAGAAAGTGGCCTAGCAGAGAACGTGGATGCTACAGAAAACGATAGTAAAAGTTGACTAACCATTACGTAGAGGAACAGGTGAGCCGACTCAGCTAGCAAGGTAAAAAGTGGAGAGCTGGCGATATCCGTTGTGGATCTCGGAATGTTTTCTTGTTAACTCCCACAGTGTTTTGGATTACAGAAGTGGGTGTGTATGTGAATGTCTGACGTGTTCGTTCATACCCACCAGACCTCTATGACCATTTTTGACCTTAATCCCGACAGTGCAGCCCCATTGCGATCGCACGTCCACAGGTGCAAACTGTCATTGATAGCGAAAGGAGATGGATGTGGATGAGGCAGGCACAACCGTCCCAGAACACAGTCAAAGGACACATAAATATGTTGATTGCAGAGGAGGGGGTATTCAAAGTGGAGTCTGGAGACACTGGGTCTGGGGTGGCCTTGTGGATAAGGGTCCCCATGCGAAATAACCCTTTGTGGTGTACATGATTGTGCATCTTGAGCATTCCCATCCTCCCAGCCATCTTGGCGGCGCACGCCCACAGGTGCGAACAGCCATTGATAGTGGATTGGGGAAGGATGTGGATGAGGGGAGTGCGATAAGCCAGTAAACTTGTTAAAGCACACCAACCTTTTACTATACTCTTCGATGTTTGGATGTGTTGTGGACATACAAAACATTTCTAACAACTGTTCAGATTAAGTAATTTTTTCTTTATTTAATTCAGTTGGGTAAAGTGGATGGCAATGACACTACAAATTATACTGCTGCGGTCGAGGTACTACTGTCTGTATAAATCCACGGAATTGTCTGTGGTCACTGGGGAATTCATCACAAATGGTTCGAACCGCAGAGGCAGGTATTACTCGTTGAACACGAAATCCCAGTCTTCCATGAATCCACCATGTAAAGGCACGATCTGCCACTAGTCTGTACCACCTGTGTAAAATATACAGAAATAAGTTAACTTGAATTAACCCAATAATTACATTTTTTATTGTTTGCACTACCTTGTAAATTATAAGGCATTGTTATGCTTTACAAAGTACCTTTATGTGCAAAGTACTTACAGTATTTGTGATTTCAAGTGGGGATCAATTAGAAATGTGAACGCACATTCCAGCAAAAACAGTTTGGGAGATACTTCCAAGTGAAAGAAACGTAATTGTTCTGACGATAAATCTAAAGATTAACATTTTGGTTTCAGATTAGAAGATTATAATGAGTAATTTATTCAATTTATAGAAACATTATTTCGTCAGTGATCCATCAAAGTTGAATTGATGTAGGGAAACATATTATGATGGCCATCTCTGTCTTCAAACACACAACATAGAGTGAATTTAGTCATTACTTGGATTACGAGGGCGAACTGTAGCTCGAGGTTCATGCATAAGGACCATCATCATTCGCAACGCGAATCTTGTAAGGCAGGCGGCCCTGAAGTCATACAGCTCAGTAACGCATAGCGCTGGTGTGTCTTCTTCGGCAATGTGGGCCAGACAGCCAGAGTTTTCTCTGCAACAGCAGTTCTCCACCAGAATAGGCATAAGCTCACAAGGATGGCATGTACACCAGGACGAAATGTGTTCCATGCGACTGGGTTCATGCTCCAGTGATTGATCCTCATGACTTTCATCTGATTCCACAACGTGTCTACTTTTTTCCCTTTCAAGGATTTCCTCTTCTGAATATTCAGGCCCGTACGCCCGTACAGATAGGGCTGAATTGTTGCCATAGTTCCTGAATAGAGAAGAAGCACAGAATCAACAGTGAGATAAATAAAAATCTTTTGTTTTGTATACAGTAAAGAAAAGAGGTTTCCCATTAACATTGAATGTTAAAGACAAGCAAAGAAACAGCCATGTTACAAAAACACATTGTGAAAAGACACGATTAATAGGCTCAAACTGTTTGCAAGGACACATGTTTAAATATGGTTTGGTAAAGACTTGTGTCCATAATATACGAAATTAAACCGACTACGGAGTTAATTCATTTTAGGCAGTATAAGTACCGGTTCTCAGTGTGTCGCACTTGGCAGATAGCTGAACAGAGCAGAAACAAGTTAGGGAAGCTCAAAATGAAATGTACTGACACGCGGGGAAATAAAACTCCAACGCTGTCATCAGAAAGGGTTTGTTTGCACTTGTCGAGGAACAAGGCGTCTTGGCATTTCCATGGAGAAACATCAATAGATTGCGCACAAACAAGTTTTTACAAAGGCTGCCTTAATTTGAATCCTCAAAGAATCCAGGCTGTTGTTTCAATGCTTAGTGCAATCCCATGCCCCAAGAATGAATGAACAAGTTAAAAAATGATGGAAAGATGAAAATCAACAAGTTAAGGGTGAAGTGAGTAAAAACAATGACAAATTCAGTTGCAATGGAGTAAGAAAAGTAATACAAAAAGAGACCATAATAGAATAATTCAGAACAACTATGGAACAAGAAAGATTCATAATTTAGAGTGATGGGTACATTAAAGAAAAATGCATTTAGAAGTTTGTTCTCTAAACCTTTAATTAAGCAGTATATGGCAACATGTCTTGAATTAGATTTGTTTGGGACTTTTTTAAAAAAAAAATGTATTCTATTTTGTCATCCTAAGTGGTAGGATAACTGGGGATTGAGATGTATTTTTGAAAATGAGGTTCCTTCTATCCCCCACACTGGAGTTGCATCTCTGTGTGACTGAATACAAGTGGTAGGATAACCGGGGATTGAGATGTATTTTTGAAAATGAGGTTCCTTCTATCCCCCACACTGGAGTTGCATCTCTGCAGGACTTTACAGTTTCTGCTACACTTCTGTTATGTCTAACTATGCAACATATGGAAAGGAGCTATCTATTACTTCTTTCTCGTCCATGTCCTCAACTTTGAAGGAAGTCTGGCTTCTGACTTAAAGCCATGCCCATTTCCTCCCCTCATCCAAGTCAAAAGTCCTACAATCCTCCAACAATTGAACTGTTTCTTTTCTGTCCATCAGGCCCGGGTTCCAGAGGGACTTGTTTGGCAGTCCAGTTATTTTCAAGATCTCCAATTTATTTTTAAAGATCTGTTTATAAGACTGCTCTCAGAAACAAGTAGTCTCATCACGATAATTCAACAAACTTTAAAGAACAGCTAAAATGTTCACAGAAATAACTAAGTATTGAACCTCCTATCATGTCAACACTAACAATTCTCCACCAGACCCACAGTTATAAGACTAGATAGACGGAAAGAAAAGGGTGTAGGATTACAAAAGTGAGGTAAAGGAGAGCACAAGATGGGACAGCTGAAACTAGAAGGGTCGGCGGGGGCGCACAGATGGGGAGAACGATAACAAATGCATCCCCATCCAAACTGCAATAACCAACTCTGATCCAGAACCGCCCATCTCCTTCATGATTGCAAACCACTTGCAACTATCAAACATAGCTATCTACAAAACAAGCAAAGGAAAGGCAAATACATTATCTTAGCGAAAAACCCTATCTGGGGTGAACAGGGCTGGTAATGGCCCACCAGCCTGAACAAGGTAGGCCCGAGTGCAGTGAGAGCTTCATGAAGGCTCAGGGATGTTAGTGGCCTGGTCCACCCTACAAAGCAGATTTTATCACTATTTGCAGCCAATAGTTAATTTTATTTCTTTGTAAGGCAAGTTGAGGCCGCAACTCTTGGTATGTGCCCATCTCCCCTTAAAAATATACAAACAAAAAAAGGTCATGGGGAAGGTTGTTGGGAGGAGGAAGGTGAGGGTGGGACTCCAGTGGGGATTATGGGGTAGAGGGAGCATTGATGGGGTTGCGGGTAAGTTTGCGAAGGAGCATGGGGCAGACACCCAGTGGAGGCTAGCAGGTGATCGGGAGAATGTGTGCGGTCACTGAAGGATTCTGTCTGTGCTTTCAGCTGCCTGATTGACTAGACTCTCTCTCTCCCAGTTGCCGAAAAGTGATGGTAACTTTAATATTGTGGGATTAGTCCCATACAAGCAGTGTCCTGACTGTAACCCCTGCAAAAAGGCCTCCACTCTGTCCACCTAAAAAACAATCCATGACGTTTACTGCTCTATGCCACCTTCAATTTGGCAAAGAACTCTCCTAATGCGGTTACCCCATGGAAGGCTAGTGACTGCCACACCAGCACCAGATTTTCTTTAAAATAATGTACTTATAAATTGTGTGCAAAAACACAGAACCTGACATGGTAATCCAAGCTGTGCATATGGTAGGGATCGAGAAGAGCAGGATGTTACCCTTACGGAAAGTCAGCTTGAGATGTATTGGTAGAGAGATGTGGTCCTAGCCATGTTTAAGTGGCGTGAGTAGGAACGAGATGATGGTTCAGGAGAAGTGGGGGGTTACAGCTGTAAAGTGGTAACAAGTGTTGGAGAATCTCAAATATTACAACCGAGGTGATGGAACTCTGTTGACAGCACCAGTAACATCGGAAGGGGATCAATCCAGCTGGTGCCGGCTCCCGCCCAACTATAAGCAACTCCTATCTCTCCAACTAGAGGGTTCAGAGATGAAAGAGGTGGAAACCCAGAGAAGTGCCACAATACCAAACCAGAAAGGAGAGACTCCTTGGTACCTACAGATCACATTCGAATACAGAGTAACTTTGTTGTTTTAGTTCATAATTTAGAACATTACTTTGGGTCCATACTATACTGGGAGACTTTGTGATGCTTTTGTCAACCCCTTGAAAATCACCTTGTTCCATCCTGCATTGAGAGACTGTTACTTTCCTCCACTTTTTGAATGTTACTTTGGCCCCTCCTGCACTCTATATCCCTAATATAATTGTTGCTACGCCTTTGTTTGGTCTGGCTGGTCTGTTAATCCTGTCACCTCTGTGTTACCTAAAATATGTGTTTCACTGGATATGGGGAAAGCCATAATGTAGTTTTGAGTTGACTGGCACTCATTCTTCTGCTAATGAATGCATGTGTTGCCTAACGTGCTCTGCGGTCTCTTAGGCCAACCACAAACATTCCATCTGAATGTATGTACTATTTAACACGACAGGGTTTGATGGGAAATCAAACTGCTGGCAAATATGGTACAGTGTGTCCGTCCAAAACCACCATATCTCTAGTACACTCAAACTGAATACTATCTCTGTACCTCCCTCACACCTAGGCAAATAAACACACAAATGATGTCACTTAAAGGAGACCTCTTCACGCTTCCAATAATGACCTACATGCCCCAGTCATGTCCCAGTGAGAATGATACAGCCACATATGACTTGTAAAATAAATATGTATGCATCTTGATTTCCTTTCTGTTTTTTTGGTAACATTGTTGCGAGAATCTGACACGTGAGGCAGTTAGTCGGACATTGGCTGCACACATGCATAACCACATGCATAACCAAAGTAAAAACTGATTGGTTTTCCATTTGCATTTACATTTAGAAAGAGAACTGTCGGCCTGATGGACGAGAGCTTGGTGGATTCAGAACGACCACTGTTAACATAGGTAAGAATTGAAACGCTGGGCACAACTTTTTTTCTTGAACCTTAGGAAACATCACAATATTTTTTTTCCAGGACAGACTTTTAGAAAAGTCAATTTAAAACTCGATCCTTAAGTATCTTTGCACGTAAACTTGGATAATGCCAATAGGTCTCCCAAATTAATGACAAAAATAAATTCTTCACCACGACTAACTCAAAAAGCTCTGATAGCTTTAAAAGTTTGCACCAAAACAGCAGAATATTACTTTTGGATCCACAGATAAAAGAACTGGTTTGAAACCAACTACAAAGTTCACCAAGTATGAGAATGAAACTGTGTCCCAATATTAAGCTAATTGGCACTCCCACATCTTGGCTACCACCTTTTAATGGATGGTTCCCTTAGAAGTAGTATTTGTAAAATCTGCTGCAGGCAAAAAACACAATAACTGTTGGGTAAGATTTTTTTATATTTATGATAAATCTTCCCGACCTGTGTCAACCCCAGAACTTTCAGCTTGGGCTTGGTAATTATTTTACCTTGCCCCTTGGTGAGAAGGAATCTTTTTCCCTCTTACCTAGTCTTTTACTCTTTTTATGTGTGACGTTTTTATGTCCCTCCATGTGATTGAAGTTATAGGGCCTCATTACAAATCGGGCGGTCCGGAAATAACGGTGGCGGTAAACCCGCCGCCACCGTTGTTTCCGGACCGCCTGATCCCGACTCCTGCAGGCGGGAGGTGATGTTCCCGCCAGGTTTGACCTGGCGGGTTTAACACCGCCCGCCTGCAGGCAGACGAGGAAACACTGGCAGCATTACGAGATGCTGCCGGTGTTTCCATGATCCCCATTCCCATTGAGTCCCACATGGGAATGGGGATGGGGATTAACACCATTCCGCCTCCGTGATTCCCGGAAAACCGGGGTTGTAATGCCCCGGTAATTCCGGGAATCACGGAGGCGGAATGGTAATACGAGTCCGGCGGTAACCAGGCGGTTTTGCCGCCTCGGTTATCGCCAGACTCGTAATGAGGCCCATAGTTTCCTATATCTTTGGGCCAACTGTAATGTACTATGGTAGCACACAGCATTTTAAATGCAGTGGCTTTCTTTTAATTATCTTATTATTTCTTTGCTGAACTACTTTTCCCAAGAAGTAAAGTGGGATTCACATCCCCTTTACATTGATTGAAGTGAGCCAGCACACCCCACATTATGTGGAGTGCTGAGGGATACAATGTAACCCCCTTCTTACTTACCTGGTAACATTTTGTTACAATTGTAAGTTTACTTGAATGACTGCTGGCAATGGTTTTACCTTAGTGTCATTTTAGTCTTATTACTCGCAGGCTGTTAATTCACCCTCGGTAATGCACAGAAGGGTCACCATTCTGTTAGAATGGTGGATTTCTTCTTTTTTCGTCATTTCTCATTTGCATGTTGTGTCTCAGGTCTGCCATTCTATGCAGGAACGACTTTGGTGGAAGTTTTGTTTTCGGGGAGTGGGGAGAATCCTTTGTATTCCACGCTTAGACTCCTGAGTGTCTGAGAAGGCAGGAAGCGAGGGAGGAGTCCAAAACGCTGCAGCCCGTTGTCTTTCACCTTTCCTGAAAGGAACCAGGTCCCAATGGGGGGGCTGGCCGGCCTGATTGGACAGCTAGACCGCCACTTTCTGTTAACTACAGGGAGAGTTTGCAGAAATTGTGCTGTAGTTCCTGATAAATACTGATCCTGGAAGCTGCTGACAAGTCGACCACTGCAGCTGAATCCAAAGAGGAAGATGAAGAAAAGACGTATGTAACAATTTTCAGCGACCAGAAAGCCTGCTGTGTAACCGGAGCCTGATGCAACCCATCCTTCCAACTGACCTGGGGGTCCCGAAAATGACGACTCCTACCAAGAGGCTGGTGAGACCCACTAGTCTCAAGAAGACCAGCATTGTGAGCTATCCCACGACATGATGCAACCTTGCTGGGCTGCAATCCTCCAATATCCTAGAACCCCGAGACTGAGCGCAGTGCATGGTCTTCCGAAGTACGAACCTCGCTGAAACTTTGGACTCCTACCGGATCTCCAGAGACATGATACAAATCCCTGAAGTCCCCTCACCAGAGTGCAGGACCGAGAGAGTGAAGAGAATCCGACCAGCGATATTCGTTCTTCATCTGGCTCCTGTAAAAGGGTGCCAAATCCACAAAGCCACGAGAATCTGTGAAGAAACATTTGCTGGAAGCCTCCTCTGACGACTGCTGCTGCTGCAAGTTCCCATCCAGTGTTCACTTCTTTCGTCTCCAGACCAAGAAATCCAGGGACCGGTTCCTGTGCTTCTGCATCCTAAAGGCGTCCACCCATAAGCTCTTCTTTTCTCCTAAGGCACTGTGTGGGCTTGGGTAATACCCAACTTAAATCTGGTGTGCATCCTGTGAGGCCGAGTGGGGGATTTGTGTGGTTGGGAGTTTGCCCATGCCACTTGCCCATGCCACATGCTGGAATGCATATAGGGAGAATTCTGTGAAGTCCCTGAACACTTTAAACTAACACTGAAGCTAATACCTACTTGTTAAAGAAGATATCATCTGGATCTCTGACTTTCCTGCAACTGAACCCTATCCTGACCTGCCTACAGCTGGCTCCTAGACCACTAGGGTCCCTCTTCTGCCTCTGAGATCACTCATGCTTAGAATATAGAAGGACTACACAAGATAAGGCTTCTGTCTTGAAAAGTATAACGAGTATAAACGTACTTACTTGCTAAAGGAATTAGTGTAACTGTATCTCTATAATAGAATACGTTAGAAAGTGTTAAAAAAATTATTAATTACCTGTGAGTTGCATCCTGCCCCCCTAAAAAGTATGTTACTTACTTTGAATGGTGTTCCCGCGCTTCTGAAAAGTAATAAGTATTGATACTGTTTTATTATTCTTAACTGAATGAGCGTAAAGCTTACCAGTAGGGTTTACCTACCTTGAATAACAGATGGTCATTCTTAAAGTGTACCCTTGGGTTTTGCTTTCCCTGATCTGCTTTATATGGATCTAAAACAGTCATGAAGTTAATACTTATTTTATGAGTTGCTTGAAGCCCCTCTTAAGAGTATATGGTTTTACTTAACATGAATAGCTGTTGCTCTTCTAAACTTGTAACACTGGGTTGTGCTTTCCTTGAATTGCATTAGTGCGATTTAAATTAGTTTCATAAAGTTCTTACTTACCTTAGAAACTGTATTGTACACTTCTTAAACGTATACTGGGTATAACTAACTATTAGGGAGTGGATAGTTATGCACTAATAGGTAAATTACTTAACCTTGAAATACATCCTGTTTTTCTTAAACTGTAATTGGGTTTTGCTTTTCCTGACTTGCTTAGTACATTCTAAAATAGTTGTGTGTTCATACCTAGTATTGATTTGGTTCTTATAATTGTGTTTATATTATATGTTATAGTACTTATTTCCCCAAGATTTATCTGGGCCGACTTGTATTTAAATAAACCCTTTATTTTTACAATACCTAGTGTTTCACAGGGTGTTGTTAGGTCCGGAAAAGATCGTGTTTCTTTGGACCATATGTATGCTACAATTTCTTTGCACCAAGCAACCGCCCTCTCTCCCTCCTAAGCTCAGCCTGGCTGCTCTGTCCATGCTACTGTTGGGTAAGATTTTAACCTTGGTGCTAAATCTACCTCACTTGTGAGAATCCCAGAACTTTTTTCTGGACTGGTAGATTATTTTTTCCTATACCTCAGTGAGTTTTTCCACACACACACACAGATCCTTTTTACACTTTTTATGGGTGTAATTTTTAAGACTCTCCATAGTGCCTTTTTAATTGTATCCTCTTTGACAAATGTTGGTATATACCTTTTTATTGTTACACGGTTGCTGTTGGGCGCCCCTTTTACTTTCTCTGGCTAACCTTGCAAGAACTACAGTTCCCATGGGTAGAATGGATATTTCTATCCCTTCTACATTTTGTTAGGTGAAACCAGCACACCCCATCTTATGTGGAGTTCTGGGGAGATACAATGTGTCCCCTTTTTCACTAGCACTGTAACAATTCTGTTACAGGGACACGCCCACCCTAAATGGCTGGTAGCAGTAAACCTTTTTACAAATTCGGCTGTGGTAAAGGCACCCATGGGTGCCCCTTTGTCCAAAATGGCCCCTGTCTTCTTTTTTTGCCTTTTTCGCACTTCTTGTCCCCTCTTGGTATTTCCCCTGCCCTCTAGGGCAGGACATTTCTTTGTGTGATTTTTATCTTCGGCGGGTGACCTCGGTCAAGCCCACCCAGGCTCCAGAGTATCTGTGACGGCACATAGCGAGGGAGGTGTCCAAAACTCTGCAGCGCTTTGTCTTCCAGCCTGCCTGCGAGAATCGAGTTCAAACTGGGAGGCTGGCTGTCCTGAAAGGACTGCCAACCCTCCCAGTTTGAATGTTGCACATCTGTTTGATTGGCTGGGTTCAAAGTCTGATCCTGGAAGCTGAAGAGGTAGTCGACCACTGGACCTGAATCTGGAGAGGAAGATGAAGAAAACACGGCTGAGACGATTTCCAGCGACTGGAGAGCCTGCTGTGTAACCGGAGCTGCTTCTTCCAAGCGATCTGGGGATTCAGAAAAATGAGGGCCGCAGCCCAGAGCCTGGTGTGATCCACTGGACTTGAGGACCTGCATTTTGAGCCATCTCACGCCGTGCTGCGACCATGCAGGGCTTCAAAACACCAATATCCTGGGACCTCAAGCCATTGTGCGGTGCATGGTCTTCCGAATTACGAATCAAGCTGAAACTTTGGTGCCATCCTGCTGGACCTCCAGAGACGCGATTCCAGTCTTTAAAGTCCCCTCAACACAGTGCAGGACCAGATTAGCGATGCAATATTCAGTCTTGTTCTGGCTTCTGAAAAGGGCACCAAAACCGTAGAGCTGCATACAGCTATGAAGAAACTCTTGCCTGGAGCCTTCCCTGTTGATCCTTGCTGCAAAATCTCTTCCAAAGTCCTGCCTTCCGTCTTTGTGACAAAGGAATCCATCAACTGGGTTTTTGGCTGCAGATTCTGAGGTCTCCCCTGCTGAAACTCTTCATCTGTGCTGAGGTACTGTATTGGCTGGGGTATTTACCTACCTTAGGCCTTTGTTATTCCTGTGTAGCTTGTGGTGTTTCTTGTGGGTGTGAATCCTCTCATCCAGTTCACCCAGGCCAAACTGCTGGAAACCTCCTGCGGTGTCTTCTCAGAAGTCCCTAGACCCTTTCAACCTCTCTAGGTGTAATACTTACCTGTTTGAACAGTCTTCCTTAGGAACTTCTTCTACTTCTGTGACTTTCTGAACCGTCTGTTGGATACTGGAGACCTAGTGACCCCCCTTCTGCCCCTTAGAACACTCATGCTCCAAGAATAAGGGAAAGACTTACTATGGATTGGGCATGTTGCCTAGAAAAGAGAACAAGTGTTTACAAGTGTATTTTCTTGTAAATGAGTTGGTTGGTAACTGTAACTCTTGAGAGTGAGCAGTTACAAAAGTTGTTACTTACCTTGAATGTGTTCTGCCATTCTGAAAAGTATATGTAAGGTTATTGTACTCGCCTGTGAATTCATTGTGCCTCTTCCCCGAAAGTAATGCTGTTGGCTTCATTTAACTATTCCTTTCAGAAATGAGTGTGTATGTGCACCAACTGTGCCTTGCTTCCGCTGACCTGCTGTATAGCCTGTGTAAACTAAGTCTACATTGGGTTTTGCTTTCCCTGGTCTGTTTTATACGGATTCCAAAACAGTCTTAGGGTTATACCTACCTTTTAAGTTGCTGATACCTCCTTTAAAAAATATATGGGTTTTACTTACCTTGGTCTGCTTTGGGCCATCCTAAAATAAGTTAGAAAGTTATTGCTTCCCTTAGTCTGTGTCTCACTGACCTGAAAGTCTACTGTAAAAATATATTACAGCATTAGGTTTTACCTGCCTAGAACAGCTGTGTGCCATTCTTAAAATGTGTTCTGAAGGTGTAACTGATCTTGGTCTGCTTGGTGCAATCCTAAATTAGTGTAACAAGTTCTTGCTTACCTTAGTCTGTGTTCCACTGAGCTGAAAAACTATAATTTTATATTACACCAAAAGGTCTTGCTCACCTAGTATAACTGTTTGTTACCCTGAATATGGTCATATGTTTCTACTGTCCCTTGAATGAGTGTTCCACTATTCAGAAAAGTATACTTGCAGGTTGGTTTTCTAAGTGATTCCTTAACTGAGTGTCGCTGCACAACTGCTCGGGTCTACTATACTTGTATTACAGAAAGTAATCCGCAACTAACGTATGGTTTTACTCCCCATGAATAGTTGTGTCCTCTATTAAATGTGTTTTGATAAGGTCTGACTTCACTATAAATACTGTTCGTATTCTAACCAAGGTTTATGCTTTGGTCTGTGTACCTTCAAACATTGTGTTGCGTTTTATAATGTGTTTATGACTTCATGACAAAGTACTTACCCCAAGACTTAACTTGGTCTAACTTGTATTTATAATACTTCTGGTTGTCAGTATTTCTGTTGAACCCTTGGTATACTATAAGTTATTTGTAACTGCCAACAGCCCTCTCTCCCTCCTAAGATAAGCCTGGCTGCTCTGTCTATGTTACCAAATACACAGGTGGTACAGCCTTATACTAAAGGTGGAGTTTTCTACTATCTTCAGGAGGACGCTGGCTCCTATTTGGATAGGTTTGTCTTTGTGGGTCTCCTCTTCCTAGTCATTAGTTTCTTCTTGTACGTTGTCTGCAGGCCTGCCCTGGGTCAGTTGAATCTGTCGAGAGATAAAAGAAGCCCTAGAAACCAATGAAGTTACATACTCATACATTTCTTGTCCCAATACATCGGCCACATTCTGACAGTCGTTCAATAACCTAGTGGGTGGGGCCAATGGGAGGTGCATGCGTCTTCCTGTCGCCATCTCTTGGGGCGTTAAATAATGGTCGGACCCTGGTTTGTTACGTAGTTCAAATAGTGGTAAGCAATGGAGCCCGTTCTTTTTGGTGCTTTGCTGAGTTTTGGCAATTCATTCTTTGAGGAGACCATTGATGCGTTCACACACTCCATTTGCTTGCTGGTGGTACGCACATGCGAATTTGTGTTTTATTCCGAGTAGGGTAGTTATGTGCTGGAAAAGTTGGTTGGCAAAGTGAGGCCCGTTGTCAGATCGTAGGACCTCACAGACACCCCATCTTGATAATACTTCTCGGTCTAGGAATTTTGCAGCTAGTAGGGCGTCGACATGGGAACGGGGTCCAGCCTCCACCCATCTCGAGAAGGGACATACAACTACTATCATGTAGCGGTAACCTTGACATACTTGGATCATGTCCGCGTAGTCAACATTGAGGTGCAGGAATGGGCCTTTGGGTCTGGTTATAATTCCTTGCACTACTCTCAGGGTGTGTCCAGCGGTGAACTGCTGGCACGTCAAACAATTACTGATGAAGTTGTCACCTGCTCATTTAGATTGGGACAGAACCAAGAATCTCCAAAGCACGCAGCAATGACCTCTTTCCCTGTGTGTGTGTGTAGGGCGATGCAACTGCGCTAGTGCTGCTTTCAGTAACGCAAGTGGCATGACCACTTTCCCTGTGTTTTGTCACCATAGGGCATCTGTGGGTGACATTGAGCATCCTCTTTTTACCCAGAGCTCCTTTTCATCCCTTGGTGCAGCTCCCTGTAGCTCCATTATCTGATTTTCTGGGAGGTAATTGTATCCTTCTTTCATCAACATCTGCCTCACCCCCTCTTTCTTTTTGTGCCCCCATCAGTTCCCACATTTCCCCATGATGCACTTTTCGCCTGATTGTCTGCTGCTTCATTTCTTCTTGATATTGTGTCTTCCCCATTAGTGTGTGCTTGGCACTTCACTAATGCTACTTCTAGTGGGTACATAATAGCCACTATTGGTTCTCCCAACAGCAGAGCGTGCTGTACTTGAGTTCCATCAACTCTTCTGAATCCTCTCCGGAGCCATCTGGCTAATCCAGAATGAACTGTTGAGGTGACGTAGGCACTACCTGAATAGAGTGGTACACTCATCCCCACGCTGTTTTGCAGTACTAATATTAGTGCCACTAGTTCTGCTGCTTGTGCTGAGTAATGAGGCAGTAAATGGACAATTGCTACTATCGCACTTGTCCCATCTTCTTTCATCTTTACTACAGCAGCCCCAGTTCTCCTGATGCCATTGCTTTGATCAATAGTTGAAGACCGGTCAATGTATAGGACCTCTTCCCCCCCTCGAGTGCATCTTCCTCTACCTTGCGAGTCTCAGTGAATTGCTCAATGTTTTTGTGCAATCATGGGCCCAATCACCTGGTTGGTAAACATCAGCTAAGAACAATTCTGGGTTTACATTTTTGCATCTGACAATTTTTAATCCTGGTTTTGTGAGGATGATCTCGTATTCTGACACTTTGTGTTGTGAGTGTGCTTTTTGGCTTGTGCAGCATCGCAAAGAGGGCGTGTTCCACGTACAGGGTGGTGGTACACCCCATTGTTAATGTTGAGGCCCTGTCTACTGCGCTGCAGCAGGCAATGATTGCTCTCATGGATAATGTCCTTTTCATAACTGGGTCGAGCTGTCCGCTGCAATAAGCCATTGGCTTATGGCCGATGCTTGTCTTTTGGGTTAGTACTGCCTTCATTATTTCACCGTCAGCTTGGGAAAATAGGAATCTGGGGTCCCTAACACTGGCGCGGTGCAGATTGCATCCTTCAGCTCATTGAATGCCTCTCATTTCTCTTGTCCAACCCAGTGGCTTTGCTTCTCTCTGTGCTTCCTTGAGTGCTGTCAAGAGCGGACATGTGTAGGAACTGTAATCAAAGACCCTTGCCCTATAATAGTTGCACAAGCCGAGGAACCTCTGTAACTCTGTAACTCTCTTACTGTTTTAGGGTGTGGGATGTCACATATTGCTTGGGCCCCTCTTTGGGGCAATGTGCCTCCCATCTTTGGAGATCAACTGTCCGATGTACAGTACTTCCTTTTGACAGTACTGGAGTTTGGCATGGTCTACTTTGTACCCTTTTTATGCAAGTACTGTGAGCATGTGTACAGAGTCTTTTCTGCATTCTTCCTCTATTCTGCTGCAGATGAGGATGTCGTCTATATGCTGTACTGTACTCTCTGTTTGTACTCTCTGTTTGTACGTTCCCCAAGTCCATCTGTATCACTGTTAAAGATAATGGTGACTCGCAGTACCCTTGAGGTAACCTAGTGTGTTTCAATTTCTGGTTACGGTACATAAAGCTTGTTCGATTTTGTGATTCTGGATGTAAGGGTATTGAGAGAAAAAAGCATTTTTGAGATCAATAACAATGAAACAGGTGGCTTCTGCTGGGATGCCACATAAGATAGTCGCAGGGTTTGCAGCTACGGGATACTCTGCCTCTACAATGTGGTTAAGCGGGTGTAAATCTTGTATGAAACGCCATGACCCCCGTTGGCCTTGCGCACAGGGTACACTGCAGAGTTGCATGGAGATTCTGATGGTACCAGGATGCCTCTCTCAATGAGGGTGTTGATAGTTTCATAAATGTCCACATCTGCCTCTTTGGTCAAGGGGTATTGCTTTACTTGTGGCAGGATTGCTCCGGGTTTCAGTTTTATCTTCACTCCCCGTATGCTTTTTATGCACCCTACATCAAAGGGATTTTTAGTCCATAGTGTGTGGGGTAATTTGACCAGGTCCTCCTCTAAGAATGGGGGTGGTGCTTCCAGTTCCATTGCCATCCTCTGGGCAACCTCTCTGTATGTGACACTTAGCCAGAATTGCACACTCATCTCCAACATCATCTCTGCCTCTCCTCCGTTGTCTGAAAACTGTTCCTCATCTGTTACCTGCGTCAATCTGTAGCCTTCGGCTATCACAATTCTGGCCCTCCATGCCTTGCCCTGGTCATCGATAGCGTGTACTGCCACCCAGTCCTCATTAGCCACAACTCCCTCAATGTCTATAGATATAATGGTTCCCTCCTTCTCATCTAGTGGTGTCTCTGGCCTGAATAGCTACTTACCTGGTCTCCTCCATATCTTCCCTGCTATGCATGGCATCCATGCAAGGGCCATGTCTGCCCTGTACTGGAACATCTTAGGGTCTGATGGTTCCCACCACAATACCGTGTTCCCACAATATGCTTGAACAATCTGTCTTGCAGTAAGCAAGTGTATTCCTGGTGTAGAGCATACTATGCCCTTGTCTGTGAATGAGATGGTCATGTTCAGTCTGCTCATTATGTCGCGTCCCATGTTCACAGGTGCTTGTCTAGAGTAAAGTAAGGGTAAAGATAAGTTGTGTTCTCCTATAGATAAGGAGATCTTATCAGTAAAGGGAACCACTTCTCGAGCCCCAGAGAATCCTTGTGTGTTCATGGCATCGCCTAACAACGCATATGTCCCTTCCCGGATGCATGACCTAGTCGCTGCAGTGTCAACAAGAAAGGAAAAAGTTTTGTCACCTATCGCCACCCTTATGCGAGGTTCCTCTGCAGGATTGGGTATAACCAACAGGATGGGACACAACAAGTTAATCTGTGGGCTGTCCTATTTTGGGTACAATGACAGTTCCGTTCCCTGTTTTGGGGTTGTTCCCCACTATGGTGACACCTCTCATTCTTCTTACAAGTACGTGGCTATCGTATCCATGGGTTCTGGGGAGTGTTGGTCCTGTATGTGTCGAATGCTGTGCTTCTTGTGAGTATTGAGGTAGGGGTGCTGTCATGGGTCGTGTTGCTGGTGTTTGTGCTGGAGGTGTGGCCTGTTGTGTGTGTTGTAATTGTCCTTGCTGCTGCATGTCCTGGGGGTATTAATAGCCGCCCTGTCGTCCTTGGTAGCCCTGCTGCCCCTGTTCCCCCCCCCCCCCCTTGTTGCAGCCCCCTGCTTCTACATGCCTGTGAAATGTGTCCTAGCTGTCTACAGGTCCAGCACTGGGGTGGTTCTCTCGCTTGCCACGGGAACCCTCCCCCCTCCTTCTGGTCCTTGCAACATGTGTTGTGTGTATCCTCAAATCCCCCTGTCGGTTGGTGTGATTATGGTCCCCCTCTGGAATCCCCCCTCTGTAATGTTGGTATCCGCCCCTTCCCATGTACACCCCTCCCATGGGTGGTGCATATTGTTGCCTGGGTTTGTGTGGCATTTGTCATTGGTATTGATGCTGGGGCTGGGTCGCTGTTGCTTGTGGCGGTGGGTTAGGGCTTGTTATTAGTGCTCTTTCCAGTGCATATTTTAACAACTTCTTTTGAACTAACTTTGCTTCGTCTGCTTTTCTCTCTTCTGCCTTTTTGTTTTGCCTTCTCCTGCCATAGCCTGCAATTCTGTACTATGGTGAGTTGCATCTCAGGCCAGCCCCTAGGCTCCATTCCCACTCATGTTTTCAAACTTTTCTGTACTGGTTCTGGTAATCCCTGTTCCAAGATGTAATAAATGATTGCTATCGTTTTGTCCCACGGCTCTCGCGAGGCATCAAAGCTCTTGAATATCTTGAATATAAGCAACAGGGTCTTTGTTGTCACGCATCTTGCGTGACGTAATAGCTCCTCTATCAGATGTGTTGGGGTATTGTGTTTGCACGGCCTGCCATACTGCTGCCCTGCAATTTGCGAATGGTGCTCCATCGTGTTCAGTATTGTGGATGGTCACTGCTGGGAAACCCGCCCTCTTCCAAATGTCATCAGCTGCCTCACCAGTATTGAAATTAGGAGGCCCTTGACATCACCCACTGCCAGTCTATAGCTTTTCCATTTCATATATCCATTTTCCAACCCCAGCACTTAACGAGGGTAGTCTTTACTTGACGTTTTCTTTGTCTGTGTGCTTCCAGGGAACAAACTGTGGTCGTGTCCCTCCCCGCTCTAGTAATGGCATTTGGGAGTATGCTGCTCTTTCCTCTGGCGTCAGTCAGTACTGTCTGATTTGGAAGGGCCCTCTCTCTTCTTCAACCTCTGCACATGTGTCTATTGTGTGTATTGTGGGTGTCTGCTGTGGTTGGGCATTGGCCCTAGGTAGTCGTCCCCTGGAGGAGGAGTGGCCCTTGGAGTGTGTAATCATTGCCTCATCCCTTTTTTCGCCCTGGGAGGTCCTGTAATCTGAGATTGTATGGTGTCTGTGGGGCTTTCCCTTCTTTTATCTCTTGGGTTGGGTTTTCTGTATCGTGCCCTCCTCTTCCCCTCTGTTCCTGTGGCCTGCACTCCCAAGAGGTCCCCTCCCCTGTCCTCCTGAGGTAGTTTGTTGGGCTTTTCCCCCCCTCTTTGTCACTATGGCAATCGTTGTGGTCAGACTCTTCATCCATGTGGCTACCGAACTCATTGGAAAAGCTTATTTTTTGTGTAATTAGTTTGGGGTTGTGTGGTGCATGGAGATCGATATCTGTTAATTTACATGTGTTCTGCCATTCCTGTACTCCTAGGCGTGCAGCGCCATTCACCGCCGGACCTTCCTTTAATACATTTGCACGGTCTTGTTCCCGATGCTGCTCCTCACTTTTCCTTTTCCTTTCCAATTCCGCTTTAATGGCTTCACTTGTCTCGGCGCCCACGCGTCCTCATCCTCTCTATATCGTTCCCTTGTCAACCTCTCCAACTGCAACTGCTTCAGCCTTTTCTCCTCATATTTGCATGTTTCTTGCAATAATAATTTCTTCCTCCATAATGCCATTTCCCTCTCCTTTTCTTCTTCTCCCAGCTTTTCTATCTTCTGCCTTCTTTTCTCTTGCTCTTCCCTTTGTCTCTCCTGCTTCGTGTCCTGCTCCACTATGTCCCTTTGTTTCCTCTCTAACACTGCCAAATGCTCTCTCTGTCCCTGCTCTCGGAGTTCTGATTCCTTTTCTATCTCCTTCCTTCGCTTCTTGTCCTCACACTTGAGTCTTATTTCTTCATCCTTACGTTTTTGCTCCTACTCCTCCCCCTGCATCGTGCTCCTGCGGCACCAATGTCCCAGTTCCAAGCTCTCTATTTCCTTTGTTGCCCCTTTTGCTGCCCCCGTTGTCGTTCCCTTTAGTTTTAGGAGTATCTGAGCAGCTATCTATTCCTCAGCCCCTATCCCCGGAAACTGTTTTTGTGCGCTGCAGCCCCTCCTCGTCCGGAATGGGGCAGCTGGCCGCCTGCCCTGTGTCCCACTGATGTTCGTTTTTAGCATATGGGGTGGCTTATACGTAGGGTTAGAATAACCCTCTGCTGCCTTTTAGTTCTCTTAGGAGATACATGCCCTGCTCCTCCTCCTCTCTTCTGCATCATCTGCATCGTCGGATACTACACTAGGTGTTGCCGACGGCGTAGCGGAGGGATACGATCCTTCCTGCTTCACCTCCTGCTGACTGAGCATCCATGACTTTTCCTCTTGAAACATTCCCCACAGCTCGAAGATGTTTGTGCGGTTTGCTAGCTTGTTCCCCTTATATGTGCTCTGTACGCATGTTAGCAGTGATTGCTGCGGGTCTTTGGAGAAGCTGCCGCTGGGCGGCCATGGTCTTGCAAACCTGCCTGCTGTTTCTTTGGACCATTGTATGCTATACTTCACTATTTTGTCGTTGTACGGGGGTAGGCTCTTACAAAGATGCTGTATGGGGGTTACTGTCCCGTTGTACATAGAATGCTGTATGAGGGTAATCGTCCCAGGGTACACAGGATATATTTTATTTATTTTAGCATTTATTTACAGCGCATAAGACCCCAAGGTATCTAGGCGATAGTTACAGAAGTGCTTGTACAAGAATATGCAGAAGTATACATACTAAAAGACACTTCTCTTGTTGCTGGGAGCTACATCAGACATGCATAAGGAAATAAAGTACACCTTGTGCTCTTACCTGACCTCTTCGATATTTCGCTGTCAGGAGGAGAAAATTACAGTGCGATAGTCATCACCTTCAGTTGCTACGAGCCCCAAGTGGCTCTGCTCCTTTCACAGGGTGCTCTGCTTACAGCCCCGCCTCCCCCAGCTATGCAGCTCGCCGGCACTTCAACTCTGCACATGCGCCGCCCCAACTTCACAATGCTAGCGCCGCACCATCACGGCACACCGTCTTATGTACTGACCTATGGGTGACATCACCAAGCTAATAGTAAAACAGATGGACAATCAATTTTGTGCGCACATAGAACAGTTACTCGTGCTTCGACCCCACATATAAACCCCACAAACCCACAAAACCCCACAGCTGTCTTCCCACTTCTCCGGAGTGAAGTATACTCTTTAAATTCTCACGATTAATTGCATCCATTGCGTCGCCTAACATGTGAAACGCCTCTCTCCAGGACACTTAACCAGCTAACGCACCTTCCGCAATTCTAGGATAGCTCAGCTAACCCTTACGGGGATACCGACATCTTATACTTCCACTAAAACGCCAAATTCATAAAGTTACCTAACGCACATGCTTCCGTAACCCAAGCCTGTCAATTGAACGTTCCCTAAACATAGAAAAGGGACATCTACCTACGCTCCGATCCCTACGATCATGCACGTGCTACCCTTATTCACTTTTGCACAATTCATCAATACACCCCACAATTGACACCTCCCTCCACCTGTACACGTTATACGCACCCTCACACCTCTTTGCTGATTGTGTGGGCCACTACTTACGTTCTGTGTCCGATGATATTGCTCGGCCGCTGGCTCCCCATCAACCGCTCGTCTCGCCCCTCGGGTCTGCATGGACACCTCACGACTGCAGGCGGGATAGTTTTTTAAGTCGGCTCCCAACGACCTATCTCCAGTTGTGCTGGCCGGTTGTCTCGCAATTCCTGCGAGGGTCCTGCAGCCTTCCGGGTCAGACGGCTTCTGGCAGCTTCTGGCTGGGCTGAGGTCACAAACTATCTCACAGGCGTGCTGCAGTAAGAATCAATTTCAATGTCCATATTTGGGTGATCCCATCGCAGGTAGTCATATTGTTCTTGCGGGTACATGTGTTAAGATTGCTGAAAAGCTGAATGGACTGTGAAATAGGTTTATGAAGATGCCTGGACACTCTTTCGGAGATCGAAAGGGGACGTCGACATGGGCGTGACTTTAACACTATCCCTAATGTGACGGGTAGTGTACTCCAAGTTTCTCGCACATCGAGATCCCTCAGATTGTTTTTTTCCCACCCAACTAGTTGGTCGCCTTATGCGGAGCTCGCAAGAGTTAATATTGCTCAATATTGTTACTTTGTCCCATGACCTACGGTCGTCTAGTTTCCTGACTACTTCTTTTGGACGACTGCCTCGTGGACTTCCTGCTGCCGAAGACATCCACTACTGCTCGGCGACTGGTGTACTGATCGACGTCTGTCGACCGAGTGGCCTCGGCCCTCTGGCCAGGCCCTTACGGTACGGAGAGTGGGGCCCTGGGTTTATTCTTTTTCAAGAATGCATTTCCTTTTCCATATTTGGTCTGGCTGCCGTCTCCCTCTGCTCTGGAGAGGACGCCCTTTAAATGTTGTCTGTCGTGTAACGGCAAATTCCCTTCAAAGGACACCCATCGCCATTGCAATAGGTGTCTACCTCAAGACCACGACAAGCGTTCTTGTAAGTCCTGCAAGCTCTTTCGTCCCAAGACGTTAAAGGACAGGCAGACCAAACGGTGGGTGGCCTACGCGATGCAGGCTGAAAGCCTTTCCCCTTTGGCGCCATCGCCTCGGATGACGAGGAATCCATCGGCAGCCATGACTCCGAACTGGAAGCCATCGATCTTTCGGCGGATCCCTCAAGTTCCCAGATGCCCGTCCCCGACAGACAGACCACCGGCTCTGTTATGGAGAGTTCACACCCCAGCGACAAGGGCACAAACGCATCACCTAAACCCAAACACAACCCCTCTGGCCACCTCGACGGACACGTCGAAGAAGCGCGTAACGCTAACAGGCCCACCGAAAACTTCAGCGTCTTCCAAACCTTGCGGTCGGCACCCTCCGCACCACTGTCTTCTCGGCATGCGACTGGGCTTTCCTCTCACAAGGGCGTTACCCCAAAAAAACAGTTGCCGACACGCCGTCCAAGGGCGCGCACGCACCGAAGACTTTGGTAGAGTCGTCCACCACGACGGCGCCGGCAGGCGCGTCGAGACCTAGAATTCAGCCACCGTAATATTCTGAAGCCCCCCAACCTCTCCCAAAGGCTTTATCAGGAAAATCACCCGCTTCTGAGCAGCCTTTTCCACCTCCAGACCCTTCTGCATCTTCCCTGTGGACTAGGCAGATATTTGAGAATGATATGAACAAGATGGCCCAATTTATAGATTTCTCAGATAAATATATCACTCCCAAGAGATATAGGGAAGAGGACTCCTGCCCCATTCCACAGAAATTGCAGAAGCTTCCCATTCCTACACAAGTCCACCAACGGGAGGTCTTTGATTACTCAGAACAGGAGGATACATACAAGGACAATCCTTTTTATCAAGACACCGCTGACCAGAACCCGGACTGGGATCAGGATCAGTCAGCAGATCAGGGGCCTTGACTTTCACCCACACATACCCCTGACCCGGACACTATTTGTCTAGATCCACCTTCTTCACCTCAACAAAGGCAGCCATCACCTGTGGATGACCAAATGTTATTTAATGCCATTCTAAAGGGAGCCGCCGATCATTTTGAGATCGCTACACATGAGGCAGCCCCTGACTCTGACTTGGTTGAAAATATTCTCAAGGAGAAGCCTCCCACTAGTCATGCTATTCCAATACTCAATTCAGTAAAGAAACTCCTATATCCTTCTTTGTCACTCTTTCTCACAAGGGCAGTCAACCCTTGTGTTGAGAAATTGTTCCGTCCCTCCCCATCTGACCCTATGTATATACGAGGTCACTCCACACTGGACTCTCTGGTTGTTACAACCACTAGAATGAGGGCAGGGTTTCCACTGTCCACAGCGGTACCTCCTCCGGATAAAAAGTGCAAAAAACGTTATGCCCTAGAGAATTGTATTACTACATCTGCGGCCTACTCTACCAGAATAGCTAATAATACGACTCTCCTCGCTAGTTACAGCGATGTCCAATGGGGCCTGTTCCAGGAAGGCCTTCAAGAGGTCCAAGAACCCACGCAATCACGCCTGCTGGCGGTCATGACTCAGGGCAGACAGGTGACCCATAATATATTAAAGAACACTGGATGCTGCTGAGACTGCTGGACTCATTCTAGCCCAGGGGACTCTACTTAAGAGACACACCTGGCTGAAGAACTCTGGCTTCAAACCAGAGACTCCGGCCTCTCTGATTAAACCCGTCGAAGACTCCCACCTTATTTGGCAAGGCTGTCAGCATGAGATGCGGAAATCACTCCGCCAGATCGCGGCCAAGCCCTTCAACCAGCGGGGAGTCTCAAATTCTTGCCGTTCCTTTCGTGGACAGTCTTTCTCCCGGTCTCCCCATGGACAATATGGCTCTGGATGTATCACCTGGTCCTCCAGCCAAGGCTCATCCGGTAACGGCCAGTATCAGCAGAGAGGTCAACGTCGTGGCAAGGGGTAGAGGCAGGAACTGTACTCCAAAAGGCTCCCCGGTCTCCACCGCAAAGGGACGCGCCGGTTCGGATCCCCTCCCAGACCTCCCCGGTCATGGGTCACTTGTCATTCATTCACGCCTGGGAGGGGATCACATCAGACCAGTGGGTGTTAAAGACCGTTACCCACGGCTATTGCATCGAGTTCCACCGGCCACCTCGATACCACCCAACAAAGAGCAGAAGCCTATCACCAGCACACCTGCACATCCTGCTGGAAGAGGTGCAGATCCTTCTGGAAAAGGGCGCCGTAGAAGTCGTCCCCATTCACCTGGTAAACAAGGGTATTTATTCAGTGTGTTTTCTTGTACCCAGTGTACTTCCTTGTACCCAAAAAGGATCTCACCATGGCCCTGTGTTAGACCTGCCCCCAGCGAACAAATATGTCAAGCCGCAAAAATTCAGAATGACAACACTGCAGGAGGTAATACCACTGTTTCTGCAGGGGATTTCATTGCCACATTGGATATTTCAATGTGCCAGCGCACAAAAAGTACCTCAGGTTCATAGTAGAGGACACCCACTATCAGTTCAAAGTTCTTCCCTTCGGCATTGCCTCAGCTCCACGGGTGTTCACAAAGGTACTGGCGGTAGTAGCTGCTCACCTGCACAGGCAATCCATCCCAGTCAATCCTTACCTCGATGACTGGCTCATAACAGGGGATTCTTACGGAACATGCCTAACAAATACCCAGAAGACGGTAGATCTCCTCTTCAGCCTAGGGTTCTTGATTAACTGGAAAGTCCAGTCTAGACCCCAGTCAAGTCGAGCAGTTTTTGGGGGCTTTAATTTGGACCAAAGACCCCTCACCAGATCCCTCACTATGTAGCCAGTCACGAGGTGACCGTATGCAAACCAATGTGACTGTTAGGGATGATGGCCTCCTGCATCTACCTAGTTCCACAGGCTCGCCAGCGCATGCGCCCCATGAAAGAGTAGGCTCTCAAGCCAATGGTGTCAGGCCAGCGGACAATGGCATGATCTAGTGGTTGTCTCGGCAGCCCTTGTTCAGTCTCTGCAGTGGTGGTCAAGGGAAAACTTCTGCAGGGGAAAACCTTCACCAGCCCCTCAGTAGAAGCCACTTGCACCACAGATGCATCTCAGACTGGGTGGGGGGGGGGGCCTCACCTCCTTCATCAGACGGCACACAGCGTGTGGTCCCAAGCAGTAGCATCTGTTACAGGAAGCTGCTATGCCCTTACAACTTGATGTCGCAAGACCAGGGTGGAGACACTACATCCATGCCCTCAAACTCTCAATTTAGCAGCCTTGCTCCTGAGGTCATAGAGTTCGGGCACCTCCAACTCCCTCAAAGATGTATGGACATACTCAGGGAAGCACGGAAACCGAACACCAGGCATTGCTACTCCAGCAAATGGAAAACGCTTTGTCATCTGGTGTAAAGGCAAAGGCATCAATCCTATTGAATGCACAACAAGACATATTGTCCTGTACCTAACGCACCTGTTAGAATCAGGTCTGGTTTTCAATTCCCTAAAGGTCCACTTAGCTGCGCTTTCAGCGTACACCACGTCCCAAAATAAAGTTTTGTGGTGGAAAATTCCAGTAACTAAAGCATTTAACGAAGGGGTAAACGGGCTTCATCCCCCTATTTCCAACCCAGCTTCCGGGTGGGACCTGAATGTTGTACTTACCAGACTAATGGGGCCTCCCTTTGAACCAGTGCACATGGCTAGCCTTAAAACACTACATGACCGCCTTCCTGGTGGCAATCACCTCAATAAGGAGAGTTGGTGAACTGCAGGCCCTTTCAGTTCATGACCCATTTGTCACGATTCACAAAGATAAGGTGGTCCTGCGCACTCGCCCACGATTTGCGCCTATATTTATTTCAATGTTTCATGTAAACCAGTCATAGAACTACCCACCTTTTTCCAGAACCCCACTAACATGACAGATAGAAGCCTCCACACACTAGATGTGAGGAGAGCGGTTATCTATTATCTGGAAAAGACAAAGCCACCAAGAAACCAAACCAGTTTTTCGTTTTTAGTGGCAGTTGGTAGAGAAGGGGACCCTGTCTCTAAATCAGCTATTTCAAAGTGGATCGTAAACTGCATCCCACTGTGTTTCTCTCTTTCCAAGGGAGATCTGCTCTTCACGCCTAGAGCACACTCTAATGGGCTACCATAGCATTCATTGCAAATGTTCCTCTTGAGTCCATTTGTAAAGCAGCAACCTGGAGTTCTGTTGTTAGGCAATACTGTGTGCAGTATCCTTTGGAAGACTACAGCAACGTTGACCTCCTGGCAATAGGAACACAACCTATGGTATAAGTCTGTACACAGGTTGGTAATGTGCCTGAACAGCCAGGCTTATCTCAAGAGGGGTCAATGTGAGCAGTAGTGAGCAGTAGTGGAGTTACACAGAGATTCACAATGACAATTATTCAGATAAACTCTTACACTCAAGGTTTCTTGATTAAACAATTGTTCATTTCTGTAACAGTCATTTATATAAGCCTTCTTCAGAAGGGAGCAAAACCCGTAACACTTCAGAATACACTTCAAATCACACTCTTAGTTTCCCTGATCAGATGATACCCATTGGGGATGGCACACAGACACTTCTTACACCCTCAGGTGACTTAAATAGCTAGGACACTGTGGACATTGCACTGGTACATTCAGACCAATACTGAGTTTGGTGCAAAGGTTAGATATGGGAATAAAACATAGGTTAACAAATAATTAATAAACTTTGCTACTAGTTTGGAGTTTGTTTGAAAAGCGCTGCCGAGGCGAACGTTTGTATTTTAAAGGGCCTTTGGAAACTCTGAGGCCAAGGCTACGTTAAGGGCAGGGAACACGCCCATCCAGCAGCTGTCACATAAATTCAACTCACCAGCACCCTTGCGGCGTTAAGCCCGTAGAAGAGTAAAGGGCGCGGCACAGCTGTTTGGAGCTGCTTGACTGGCGGCAAGACGCACACCTGCACTCCTATTCCCATTAAAACCTGCATAAGTCTTCACACAGATTACGTTGGAGTACGCCCAACCCTAAGTTAAGGAATTCTTGAGCGTTGGAGTCAGCCGACTGTGTGAGTGCATATTAAATTAACTACTGACTGACAGCCTGCTTTGCTCCTAAAACTGTCTCTGTGAGGTTCGATTCATGGCGAGGGGGTAGAGACGGACTCTGGTGGCTCCCTGAGCTGTCGGGTGTTCCTTGCCCTGTATATATACCGGGTTTGAGAGCCATAAGATTGTGCCCTCAAAGCACTAGGAACTTCGTTGTGTCACTAAATTGTAATATTGTCTACAGCAACATAATAACTAGGGACTATGAGGTTGCCTCTCCCCCTTTATTTAAGAACTCTACTGTTTATTTGACAACTAACTTTGGGGGCCGAGAAGGACTTCTTACTGCTTTGTCTACTCCTGGGACACTGAATTAATTATTATTGGACTTAGCTGCATAATACGTAGGGGTTGCGAGGCTGCCTCTCCCCTTTGGTTTTGTGGGTTACAGTAACCTGTAGTATTCTGTAGTTCGTCAGCCTTTGCAGAATCCCACCTATTATGGGACTTGCGTATATACGCCTTCTTCGCTCTGTGTCTGGGGCTGGTTGCTCAAAAAAAAAACATCTATTGTTACTATTTCCACCCAGCACTGGATTTTAGGGGTATACTTTTCTTTTGTATCTTTTCTCTAAAAGTGATATATAGCTGATGAGGCGGGGCTTTGCATTTTGATATGCCCTCGCCTGGTGAACCGCAAGTTAAAGGTAACAAGCGTAAAATGTCTGTTTCTGTGCAAAAGTGTGTCTCGATTAACTCATGCTCAAATCCCTGTTCCTCGCGTCAGTCGAGCGCATACTTTTGACAATTGTAAACTATTGGTGAACACTGATATACGTTTGTTTTGCTTTGAAAAAGATAATTTGCCTCCTTTATTGGATAAAGGTGTTCGAAATTCTGTTAGTTTTGCTCAAGATTGTTCTGAAGCTAGGAATTGTTTCTTTGTTTTCCGATTTAGCTTCTAAAGGTATACGCTCCATTGTTCATGCTGCAGCTAATACGGAGGTCTTAAAATCGGTCATGTTGACTACAAAAAAATAACATTCCCTCCAAGACCGGCTGCAACGACACTGTAAATGTGTCCACTCCAATTATGTTTAATGCCTCCTTGTCAGACAGTGTGGTCCTGCAAATTGCCTTGACTGCCCCTTCTACTTGAAATTCTATGCTAAATCCTATTGGAAACCTGTTGGATGCTTATTCTGACTCTGTCGTAATCGATTTAGAGTCTGTAGGCTCACGTTTTTCGGTTTGTGATGAATCCCAATATGTATCGTGTTCCCCAGAATTGTTCCCGGATATTAGTCATGTGGAGTCCGCTATGGCGCTATCCTATATTGTTCCGACCCCTTCGAAAACCCAAAGAGCCATCGCCTCCTTCTCAAACTCCATCTTTTCACGCATCTACTAATAATCTATTAGAGACTACTCTCAATGCGATGAACATGGCACTCAATTCCCTAACAAAATTATTCGAAACACGTGATGCAAAAATAAAACATCAACCCTTCCAAATCTCCCTGATATTGGATTGGCAAAAGGCCTTTGATTCATCTACTAGCCGAAAGACTGGAGCCGATGTTGCCGAACTCCAAATCATTCAGTTATGATGCTGTTAACTCTCAAGGCTGTCTTTCCAAATCTTGTCAGACATTGTTACCTCTACCGATTCCCTTATCCTTATGGAGATCCTGCTTTTTCGGTTCCTCATATAGAAAATATCATAACTAACCCTGAAACCGCAGCATTATCTTTGGAACATCCTGAGTTGCCTGTTATTCCTGTCAAATTATTAGACACCTAGTCTCAAAGGGGTTTTACACAATTTTTTCTAATGTAATACAAAATCCTGTCATTTCTAGCTAAAAAATCTTGACCATCTCCCAAGGGAAAAAAATCGAAAAATGTAAAGATGACTAAATCGAACACGTCCTCATCTACAAAGCAATTCTTCAAATCTTTAAATAAACCGATAAAGGATTCTCGCCTAGCTTCAATTGCTGTTTAAAAAAAATACAATTTGTTAGCTTTAGCGAGAAAGTCTAAAGTCTCCTCCAAATCTATATCTGATATTCCATCATACTCTCCACTTGATGATTTAGTTTTGGCTATCAATGATAATCAACTTGCCCCAAAGTTAATAACTCCACCTTTACAAGATTTGCACAAAAAAGTGGCAGTTAGTCCACCTATCACAGAAGAGGAGTCCAAAGCTGTCGATTGTCGACGTCAAGAAATTAGGAAAGCTGTTGATGCATACATGTCTACTTAAAAGCCCAAATTGCACTTTGTCCGTTTACTACAGGTTTGAACTCTAAGAAGTCCTTGCCCTTATCTGTGTTGAAAGAGAAGACTACTGTTATGCCACTACCTGTAAGTTCGCAATCTGTAAATGACGGTTAGCTGGATGACCAATCGCAAGATTCAAAATATTAAACTAGAACAAATTCAAGGGACTATGGTCATTAACAGTAACCTAAACAGACTGCGATGGTCTGAGAAATCTTTGAATTCTTTTCATTTGGTTTCAGAATTTCAAAAGTCCACGATGGCTGGTTTAAGCTGGGATGTAGCCTATTATGATTTGATGCAGCTATATAAATTTGAGCCTGCTCATGCTGCTTGGATTCATAGAACGCTCCATACTTTTAACATAGATGTAAAAGTGCTAAAATCATTGTTTCGAGGGGATTGGGTCCTCCGACGTATTCCATATCTATGACATGTAATCACCACAGCTGTGCTGCTTCGGAAACTTTTTTCGGCGTCTGCGTCGATGGCGTCGATGCGCCGTCGTCAAGGACCTCCTCCGACGTCATCCGATGTGATAAGTAGGACGCACGACGCCCGTAGCCTCAGTTCTGTTTTTTCCACGAACGTGTTGCTTCGTGAATCTCGGTTAACGCCTCAACTCTTTGGAGTTCTGTTCTTCTCGGTTCTTCGAACCTGTTCGTTTTTGTGAGAAAATCCTTTGTGTGAAGATGTCTTCTACTTCGTCTTCGACCCCGCGTCCGGACTTCAAGAAGTGCGGGGAGTGTGGGTCCAAGATGTCGGTGACGGACTCGCACGACGCCTGCCTCTGGTGCCTCGGGGAGGCCCACGACACAGATGACTGTATCGACTGCCAGTCGCTCACGTCCAAAGCCTTACGTGAACGTAAGAAGAAGTTGTCGGTAGGTCGGGTGTCCAAGCCCCGGAAGTCGAAGTCTGCGGGGCTTTCGACGGATGATTTGAGAGGAGACTCTCCGTATCATCGTCGGAAGTCTCGTGGGTCTCCTTCTAGGAGTCGGTCTTGCCACTCCTCGGCCTCTTTGAGGCATTCTCGGAAGCGCCGACAGCGGTCGTCTTCCAGGTCCTCTTCGGAGGACTGTGCCCGGCACGTCGCTTACCCCACCAGCCGTGCGACGCCGGAGGAATGGGCTTCCTTCGGGAAGAAAATGCTGGCGATTGTCGAGTGTACTAAGCCGTCCGCGCCCCCGAGTGGGGTCGGTCGTGAGAGGTCGAGAGACACCGCTCGCAAGAGTGGTCGGCACAAGTCATGGGAGAGGTCCCGTTCGGACAAGGGGACTCGTTCTCGACGTACCCGTTCCAGGTCCCGGTCCTCGACGCATTAGAGACCGTGTGCACCTGTGATGTCTTCGAGGAAGACATCGACGTCTGAGGCGTTGAGGGCGTCGACAGGCTTTCTCGAGGCTCTGGCTCTGAGGAAGTCGTCGAAGCCGTCGACGCTCAGGTCGTCGAAGGACACGCTCGGAGCTCCGGCTTCGAGGACTGTGTCGACGCCGCCGCCGATTTACTCGATGTCGACGCCGATCCTCTCGGCGCCAATGCCTGTTCTCTCGACGCCGGCGCCGATTCACTCGACGCCCTCGACGCCTTTCGAGGCCGGGGTGTCGGAGGTACCCTGTGGCACGGGGGAACCCCCTAGGAAGGCTCTGGTTAAGAGCAAGCACTCTCGGGTGCCTTCTTTTCGCCACCTGGAATATATTTCGGAGGTGGATGAGGATTCTGATGGCCTGGTTCCTAGTCAGGTTCCAGATGAAATTGTCTCGGGCCATAGTCAGTTTGACGATTTGAGGCAGTCACTGCATGATGCTAGTGGACTGGACACCTCTCCGGAGGTGGAGTTTTGTAGGCCTGAGCCTGGCTCTCATGCCGATTCCTCGTACCGACGCCTTATGGCTAGGGTTTCCGAGTACTTGGGATGGTCTGCTCCTCCAGGGGAGTTTGTGCAGGATGATCTCACGGACATCCTTGATGTTGGTCCCCCAACTGACCCGGTACTGCCGTTCCATATGGCTTTACAGAGAAGGGTGGCGGTGGCTTGGACTGCTCCGGAGAGTCTCCCGGCGGTGGGCAGGTCCTTGTCGCGAAAATACCGTCCAGCCAGTAGCGACCCCTGCTACTTGACCAGGCACCCCACTCCGGAGAGTTTGGTGGTGCAGGCGGCCACGGCCCCGGCAAAGCAGGCGTCGTACCCTACCATCCCTCCTGATAGGGACGACAAACGTTTTGATGGCTGGGCGAAGAAAGTGTTTTCTTCTGGTGGTATGGCGCTTCAGGCGGCCAACTCCATTTGTGCCTTGTCTGGTTTCACACACACTCTGTGGAACTGTGTTGCATTAGCGGCTGAACATATTCCCGAAGGGGACGAACGGGATGGTTTCCTTGCTATGGTCCAGGATGGTAAGGATGCCATGTGTGAGTCCGTTCAGTCGGGTTTGGACTTGGCTGAATGCGTCAGCAGGTCCATGGCAGCAAGCACCGTGATACCCAGGTTTGCGTGGTTGCAGAAGTCGGGGTTCGCTCCTGATGTGCAGTCCCGGCTCCTCAACATGCCCTTTGACGGTGAACACCTTTTTGGCAGCAAGGCTGACGAGAGCCTTGAGAGGTTGCAGACCTCGAAAGCTGCAGCAAAGTCGTTGGGCGCTGCAGTTCGCCAACCTCCGCCTTTTCGTCCTAGGGGACAGCAATGGAGGGGTGGTTCCTTTCGCTATTACTCGTCCTTCAGTAAAGCGAGAGGAGGTGGCAGTCAAAGAGGCCAACGCAGGGGTACCAGAGGTGGACGACAGGGTACCCGTGGTGCCAAGGCCGCTCGGGCAGTTGCCTCTTTGCCCTCAGGTAACGCTGCAGCCGCTACCACTTAGTCATGAGGCCATGTCCCATGGTTCGCCGGTTGGGGGAAGGCTGGCGCAGCATCTTGCAGAGTGGCGTGCCATTACTTCAGATGTGTGGGTTCTGGAGATCATAACCCACGGCTACTGTCTTCCCTTTCGGCACAGGCCGTCAGGCTAGCCCTGAAGGCTTTTCTGCCGACTGTGCGAGGAAAGAATGTCCTGCTCCTGACGGACAACACAGTGGCCATGCACTACCTCAACAAAAAGGGGGGGGCAGGTTCACTTCCTCTGTGCAGGGAGGCGATGCAGCTCGAGTTCTGGGCCATCCAGCAGGAAGTTTCGATCTCGGCAGTTCATCTGGCCGGAGACGAAAACGTGACGGCGGACGCTCTGAGCACGATCTCTCACGAGTGGGAGTTGGCTCAGGAGATTCTCCTGGAGATCTTCGCCCTTTGGGGGACCCCTCAAGTGGATCTCTTCGCCTCCAGTGTCAACCGGAAGTGCGAGAGGTTCTGCTCGCGGGAATTTCCTCCAAAAGGAGCCTTAGACTCGTTCGTGGTGGAGTGGTCATTCCCGCTGCTGTACGCGTTTCCTCCAGTCCCCGTCATCCCGCAAGTGCTGCAGAGGTTACTGAAGTTCGGCTCCCAGATGATCCTCATTGCTCCGGCGTGGGCTCGGAGGACGTGGTACCCGGACCTTCTCGACTTGTCCATCTGCCCTCCACGTCGTCTTCCCTACCGAGACGATCTGCTCTCACGGGAGGGGGGTCAGGTTCTCCATCCAGAGGTCAGATCCCTCAACCTTCACGCTTGGCTTCTGAAAGGTTGAGGTATAAGGATTGGGACCTCCCTGAAGACGTGATGGAGGTGTTGCTCTCGGCCCGAAGGCCAGCAACAAAGTCTCTGTACCGTTGCCGTTGGCGTAAGTTCTGCGACTGGTGCAGAGTTCAGAATGTGGATCATTTTGCATGTGACATCCCCATGGTTGTCCTTTTTACTTTCTTTGCCCCACAGGGGCTTGCAAGTGGGTACCATTAAAGGTTACCTGGCGGCGCTGTCCATCTTTAAGCGCTCGTCTGAAGAGTGTTCCTACTTTAAAATTCCTTTAATTTCACAGTTTCTGAAAGGGCTCACTAATGTGTTCCCTCCGTCACCTTTCCTGGTCCCCGGTTGGGATTTAAACCTTGTTCTTAAGTTTCTTATGGGTGCTCCGTTTGAGCCTTTACATTCTTGCCCTTTGAGGCTGTTAACTCTGAAAACTGTGTTTTTAGTTGTGGTTACTTCCGCTTGCAGAGTGAGTCAGTTACAGGCACTTTCAGTTAAGCCACCCTTCACTGTATTTCACAAGGACTGGGTTGTCCTTAGAGTTCATCCTTCTTTTCTTCCGAAGGTAGTGACGGAATATCATTTGGCCCAGAAGGTTGTTCTTCCGGCATTCTATCCTCCTTCGCATCCTGGTAAGGAAGAGGAGAGGCTCCATAGGCTTGATCCCAGAAGAGCTTTAAGCTTTTATGTTTCACGCATGTCCCGGGTCAGAGTGGACGATCAACTCTTTATTGGTTACGCTGGAAAGCGTTTGGGGCAAGCTGTGACGAAACAGACTTTGTCTCGCTGGATTATTTTGGCCATCTCGGAGTGTTACCGCTTGGCGGGTAAGGACCCACCGGTTGGCTTGCGGGCCCATTCTACCAGGGGTTGGCTGCATCTACTGCCCTGCAGAGGGGTGTTCCTATTTGCAACATCTGTGATGCAGCCACCTGGGCTTCAGTACATACATTTGTACATCACTATTCCCTCGATTCCATCCGGGGACAGGATCTGGCCTTTGGCAAGGCGGTCCTTTGCTCTGCTATTTGATTGGCAATTCTAAATTTTGATTCTAAATTCTTTCCCTCCTCCTTGCTCTGGTACTGCTTTGGGAGTCTGTCATAGATATGGAATACGTCGGAGGACCCAATCCCCTCGAAGAACAAGTTACTTTCTTACCTGGTAACGTTCTTTCGATGGGATGGTCCGACGACGTATTCCATATCGCTCCCTCCCTGCCTTCCCCGCTGCAGAATTTCTTTTGAGATTGCAGCTTACGTTCCGCAAGGCTTGGTGTCTGACTGGCAGTTGACTAATGTCACACGTTCTGGGGGAAAAAAACTACAACTGAGGCTACGGGCGTCGTGCGTCCTACTTATCACATCAGATGACGTCGGAGGAGGTCCTCGACGACGGCGCATCGACGTCATCGACGCAGGACGCAGACGCCGAAAAAAGTTTCCGAAGCAACACAGCTGTGGTGATTACATGTCATAGATTTGGAATACGTTGTCGGACCATCCCATCGAAAGAACGTTACCAGGTAAGAAAGTAACTTGTTCTTCGCTCCCTTAAATGGCAGGCAATGAAATTGCCATTAGCAGTAAGAGGAACTACATTTGAAATCTATTCAAACAAAGTATAAAAACTGATTAAGAGCCAATAAAGCATGCCTTTATCAAGCAGATCAGGAAAGGATGTTGACTCCAATTCAAAATAAAAATACAGCCCAAATCTGGACTGCTTTGAACAACGTGACGGCTGGGCCTCAAGTGATTTTGCAGTCCAATGGAGTATCAGAAAAGTAATGGATAGCACATTTTTCTGAGCTGTATGCCTTACCTCGGAGTCCTCATAGGGTCATTCTGAATCAACAGGGACATCACTATCATTTAACATTCGATATAGAACATATTTTATATTTTATTAATAAAGTGAGTCGTTCTAGAGCTCCCGGCCCGATGGGCTCTCTAATTATACATTCAAACAACATCCTCAAATGTGGGCTATAATACTGTTTCATATATTTTCTCACATAAACAACTCTCAACGACTATCAGTTTCTTGGCGCCATTGTATTATTTTGCCCATCTATAAAAAGGGCTATCGGCAAAATCCTAACAGCTATAGGCCGATCGCCCTTTTAGATGCTTCTGGCAAAACCTTTAGCTGTATTATACTCAGAGATTTGAATGTTTGGAGATTGACCACACATACACGATATCCGTTCCAAACAGGGTTTGTCTCCGGCCTGGGTACTTCTGTGAATATTATTTCACTAAACATGATTAAATCCCATTGTGCTACGCGGAAGCAACCCTTGTATATGGCTTTTGTTGATTTCCCCATAGCCTTTGATTCCATTGATCGCTCACTACTTTATGAAAATCTACAACTATATGAATGCCCCGATTCATTATTAACCCTAATTGATGTCCACCACACGAACACCACAATGCAGATCAGGCTCACGCTTGAAGGGTTATTGTCCTCCGCCTTTGATACAAAATGAGGTTTAAAGCAAGGATGCAATTTGGCCGCTACCCTTTTTAATTTATTTATTCTGGACATGGTCCAAAACTTTTTAACTACTGTAGCAGATGCTCCAAAGTTAGGTAATCAACAGATATTGTGGCTGCTTTATGCAGATGATTTGGTTCTTTTATCTAAAACTCTGCACGGTCTGCAGAACCTTTTTAGATAAATTGGATGATTATGCCAGAAATAAAAATCTTATGATCAACATAGAAAAAGCGCAGTATATAGTATGTGGCAAATTTCAAAAACAGAGACTATGTAAGCATTTCCTGATCAAGACAGCAGATAAGGGTGGGGGCATAGTTATACAAAGCATTACTCAATACAAGATGATGGTTATGATTCTTTTGGAAGATGACAACAACTACAAAAAATTAAGTCAAGACCCTACCCAAACCATCCAACGGGAAATTACTGCAACTACCAGTTATGCTTGAGAACAAGAGTGGATCACGGACGAGGAAGAAACATTTCTAAACACCTCTGAGGGAAGAACACCAGCATTTTACACACTCCCCAAGGTGCACAAGAATGCCTCAAACCCACCCGGTAGACCCATCATCTCAGGATGTGGTTCCATTTTGGAACACTTATCTAAATTTATTGATTTTTTTCCTCAAGCCTCTATGCCAACACACACCCACATACTTGAAAGATACCATGTCTACTATCAACATTTTTGAAAACCTCCCCTTTGACAACACTCAAGACACTCTAGCCACAATGGATATCAAGGCACTATACACGAGTATTCCCCAGACAGCAGCTCTGGAGTGTATAAGACACCATCTTACCCACCATATGGAACAAAGAAGAGTGCAAATTAACTTTTATCATGGAGCTTCTAGAAATCGCACTGACTAAAAACTTTTTCACCTTTGATGAAACATTGTACCTGCCAACCAGTGGAACTGCCATGGGGGCAGCATTTGCCCCCAGTTTAGCAATCATATATATGGCAGAATAAGAAGCTTCCTTTGTTCTGAACACATATAACCCGTTGCTGACCAAAATCAAGCATTGGTACAGGTATATAGATGATATCCTGTTCGTTTGGAAAGGAACATCATCTGAACTCTCTGCCTTCCACTCATGGCTCAATACACAATCAGCAGAAATCCAATTTACCTTAAGCAACAGTCAAACATCCATACATTTCCTGGACCTGACGATTACTACGAAGGACAACGGGCTCCAGTGTACTCTATATGGGAAAGAAACTGACAGAAATACACTGCTCCATTTTAAAAGCAGTCCCCCGCAAAGCCTGACAACCAATCTTCCATTTGGCCAATTCTTAAGAGTACGCAGAAACTGCTCAGAAACACAACAATACCGACATCATGCTGAACATCTGGAATCCAAACTCTTGGCACGAGGTTACCCAAGGAAACTACTAAAAAATACACGTAAAAGAGTATTATGCATTCCAAGGGAAACCTTACTACAACCGAATAGCAATGAAACAACTGATAACCGCATTACTTGTGTCACCACTTTTGGTCCAGATACCAACAGAATCAAGAAAATCATGAAACGGGTCTGGCCCCTTATTCACTAAAATGTACCTGATGAATCAATACCTAGGATGGCTCTCAAGAGATAAAAAAAATCTCAGTGAATGGCTTACACATGCCCGTCTCCCCAAGAAAACCATTAGAACAGGAATGTGGAATTTGAGAACAATGACGGGCCACCACCCATGTGGCAATTGTTCAGTCTGCAAATACACCTGCAAAACCAAATCTTTTCAAATCGAAGGTAAAGACTGGCTTTTACGACAATTCACCAACTACAAGACCCCGAATGTGATCTAATCTATTGAGTTCCCGTGTGGCCGTGTTACGTGGGTCAAACTGCAAGACCGGTGCACAAACACATTGGTGAACACTGATCCAAAATAAGGTGTCGTTCCATCTCGGCACCTTTGGTCACCCACTTCATCGAACTCCAACACACACAAGACCAGATGAAATGGTGGGTCCTTGACAAGATTCAAACTACCTCCAACATCAAAAACGCTTTAAATGACAGAGGCATGGGGGATATTCAAACTGCACACAATTGAATATGGCTTGAATGAAGCCTCTCCCTCAGAAAACTATCATCACAACTGAACCTATTTGTCCTACCCCTTTCAACTCCTGGACATTAGTATCCACCAAACCAGCTATCCCATCAAGGGCACCCGCCCTTAGTCTGGCTACACTTGAACATACCCCTGGATAGCAGCCAGTTTAGGCCTTGCCACATCAGGGGCTCCTAAATACTACACCTCTCCTGCCCACCCACCTGGGCTTCTCCTATTTCAACTACCGGCAGCTTGGGTAGACAGTAGAAACTGCACCTCACCAGGTATTCGCCATGGAGCCCCCTCCCTTGCCTAACTCCATTACATTGCAGACAGGCAGCACACATCCTTTTCCACCTGCCCAGCCATCCTTTACAGCATCTTCTTACTTACCTCTTCTTTCCCACAGTATTTTTACATCCACCCAGTCAGACTCTGAATAGCCAGAGCACCTTCCTTCACCCACCCTTTACAGTGATGGCCTGGCACCGATATGCCTCCTTTTTTCACCCAGCGTTTTTTCCAGGCCCACATCCTGGTTTTACTTAAATCCTGACTCTTATAGCATCCATCACTAGGTGCCCATACGACGAGGGTATACCCGTACATTATCCCCACTTGAACGTTGCCATTATGACAGGGAGAGCTTTACACTAGTCTCTCCGCGCCTGCGCACCATACCAGACCCAGTGCCTCCCTCCTGTAGGATAGTGTAACGCAGCCCAATGGGCCCGTACACTACCCGACCATGCATGCGCACCGTCTATTTGACGGCCGTGCTCTGGGACACATACTAATCCCTGGCACATGCGCACATCGCGTAGTACACCGCTCGGGCTCATTACAACCTGGGCTCTGCCGAGCGCCCTCCGGAACACCGCCGTAGAACGCGGCAAACCTGCTCCACGCCCTTTCTACCCCCCGATCCTGACCATGCAGGTATGTCCACGGCCCCAAGTGCCCGTATTAGACTTGTTTTTAGTATTTGAATCCCAGCATGTAAGGTCACCACTTTCTTGCCCTTCTCTTAAGCTGCTTCCTAATGGCACTCCATCTTGTTACAGGAGTTACCATTAAACTAACGTGCATGCCCCGCATCCAGAGTGACACTGGCCAAGCAGAGGCATCCCTACCATCTTGGATACTCTTCTATCCCAATATACCAGAAGCTCTATCCTTCTGTTAGGTAAGAATGTTCTTTCTTTTCCCAACACTGCCAATTTAGAGGCGTCTCCAACCACTAAAACGATTAATAGAGAACTTCTGCTCTGTGTTTATTTCCAGCTAACAAAGTGGCTCACCCTGGGACACGTTTGACCAAGACTATACCGCCAACTAAGGGTCCTCCCCCTTCTACTGCTATTGGGATTCACTACTCGACTTCCAGTCAAGCCCCACCTCACGTTTTTCACTCCAAGCCCGGATTTGCCCAAGGTTAGATGTTTTTATCCCTCTTGTTTTAGAACACACATCCATATGTGTTACTTTTGTTATTCTTTTAACAACCATTGACCCAGCACACCTTGCTTAAATACCCCATAAGCAATACCCCAATCTAAGTAGATTTTTTATTCTGCTTTTTGTTCACATTATACAGGCTGTCACAATCCAAATGGCCCAGAAGAAGGCTCTCCATCTTTAAGCCGTAACGTCACTGCTGCAGGTGCAACCTGCCGTCAGTTCAATACCCGGGAAGTTTTCTTCCCGACGTAGACCAAGGATTGGCCACTACCCATTTAATGTGTAACATTTGAATATAAACAACAAGGTTTTGTTCTATTTTCAAACAAATAATGAGTTCTATGCTCTCTTGTGACATTGGACCTGTAGTATTTCTTCATGCCTAGCAAAGTGACATGTTCACAGATAGCTACTGTGTTTCTCAGCAAAACGTACTCAACCTTTGTTGCGACTCTGTTTGTTTAACCTTATCACAATTATTTGTGCAATACTGGATGTATTGAAGTTCACCAATGTTCTACAAAAATTGTAGAAACAATGAATTGCTCCTTGTTTTTTGGTTTGAATGTCAGGAATTGATTGCCTCATGCTCAGAGTAATGTCCTGGCAAATCCAGTACTGTAAGCCACTCCTATTCTAGGATTCATGCTTAGTTACGCTGTGGCTAACCATGGATATGAATAATGTCTCCATTTTTTTGCTTATATATTCACAATGACTACCTTAGTTATTTGTATACCATGTTAATTTGATTCCTACTTACAATACATGTAAATAAACACATGTCCCCTAACTTATGGGGTATAAAATAGTTTTGTGATTAATTCTTTTTTTTTAATATTTATTTTAAGTCAAGGCAGTTTGACAAGCATACATCGTAAATAGTAGCAAAGACGTGTTAACCCCCAGCCCCTTCCCCCTCGGGCCCATCCCCCCCTCCCTCCATTCCCCTGCAAAGGCCTTCACTCTCCGGGCCCTCCTCTCTGTGGCCCCATAGTTTGTGTCCCCTTTGGGTTCCTCCCTGATTCCCCGGGTCCATCGGGCATTGATAGGCTTATAGGTCAGGGCAGGAAACCACTGGTCATATTCCAGTACCGGGCCCCAAATGTTCTTGAACCGGTGAAGGACCCTGGCCTTTGCTGCTGTCACCTTTTCCGCTAAAAGTATGTCCCATACTTTTGTCCACCAATGAGCCAAACGGGGGCCGTCCGGGGACTTCCAGTAGCGGGCCAGCACCGATTTCCCGGCTAGAAGGCATTGGGTCAAAAGTTTTGCTTTATTCCCGAAGCGTGGGTAGATTGCCGGGACTGGGACCCCCAGCAGAACGGGGCCCGGCTCTAGCGGAACCGTTGCCCCCGTGATTTGTGTAATTGTCCCCAGGCATTGTCTCCAAAATCGCTGGATTTTCGGGCACGTCCACCACATGCGCAAAAAGGAGCCTGGGTGGCCACATCCTCTCCAGCAGGAGGGGTCCACCCTGGGATTCATGTGATGGAGCCTAAGAGGGGGGGGGTAGTACCACCTGAGCATGATTTTATATGCACATTCCCTATTGGTGACACAGGAGGACGAGGAGTGTGCTCGGGTCCAAATTTCCACCCATGTTTGGTCTTCTATCGGGTGCCCCAGGCCGGCCTCCCATTGGGCCATGCAGCAGGTTCTCTCGACCAGGAAATCGCCCAAAAAGCGTCTGTAAAAGGTAGATATCCTACCTCGATATGGGGGGTCCTTGAGCGATAGTTCCAGGGAAGTCGTGACGCGCGTTGCTGCTTGTAGGATTTGGGGCTGTGAGCACCAATGGCGCAGTTGTATGTAGGTAAATCTGTCCTTTTCCTGAAGTTGGAACTTCTTCTTGCATCGTTCGAACGTGCATGGCGCATTTCCCTCGTACATCTGCTCTAGGGTCTCAAGGCCACCCTTTATCCAGCGTTGAAAATTGTGCAGGTTTGATCCGGGTGAAAAAGCTGGGTTGTGGAAAATCGGCGATTGCGGGTTCAGGCCTCTCGGGACGCCCTTCCGTTTTAGTGCCCAGTGTCAGGTGCTCAGGGTGTGTTTGGTTGCCCGAAGGAGGTCTCCCCAATGTGTCCTGAGGGGGGCCGGGATGTGTGGCAGGAATCGCAGGGGTAGGGGCAGCCGTGACTGTTCCAGTTCTACCCATCTGGGGCGGTTTGTGAGTGTTTGCCATGCGTGAACGTGTGCCAATTGTGCCACCACTCTGCAGGCCTGCAAGGCCGGGACTCCAAGCCCTCCCATTTTGGAGGCACCCAGTAGAGTTTTGTAAGGAATTCTAGGTTTTTTTACCCCTCCATATGAACTTCACCATTTTCTTCTGTAGGTCTCGAAGGGTTGGTGCGGGGATTGCCACTGGGAGAGAGGAGCAGGCATAAAGAAACCTCGGGAGAAGGTTCATTTTGCAGGCTGTTATTCGCCCCATTAAGGAGATCTCCTGGGTCGTCCAACGTCTTAGGTCTCCCTCCAGTTCTTTAAATACCCGGGGAAAGTTGGTCTGGTATGTTTCTTTTGGGTCCGCCGGGATGTAGACCCCTAAGTAGGGGATGGCTCTGTTTTCCCACTTGATCAGGCTCATCTTGATCAGTGTTTCCCGTTCCTCCGGGGCGAGGCCAATGCCCAAGGCTGTTGATTTAGCGAAGTTAACTGAAAAGCCGGATACCTCACCATAGCTGCTTATTTCTGCCAGGGCGGGATTCTGAGATCGTTAGCAGGACATAGTCAGCATATAAGGCGATTTTGTGTTGGGAGGGGCCGACCTGCAGGCCTGTGATCTGGGTGTTTTGTCTTATTTTCTGGGCAAAGGGCTCCAGGGTAAGTGCAAAAAGCAGAGGTGATAATGGGCAGCCCTGCCTCGTACCACAGGACAGCGAGATCGGGGCCGAGATGGATCCGTTGGTCCTCGGGAATGTTTTGGGTTCTTTGTAGTTGGCCAGGACCATTGTCTGAAAAGCTGTTCCAAAGCCAAAAGCGCCCAGCGTGCGTTTCATGAATGCCCAGTCCACCTTATCAAATGCCTTGGTGGAATCCAGTGCCATCAATACTAGTTTTTGGGAGTTTTGGGCGGCGATGTCCACGAAGTTTAGAGTTCTCCGGATATTGTCCCCTGCTGACCGGTTTAGGATGAAACCTGCTTGGTCTGGCTGGATTATCTCCGGTAGGATGCGACCCAGACGATTTGCAAGGACTTTGGTATACAGGTGTGCGTCTATGTTCAATAGTGCTATCGGTCTGTAGGAGGCTAGGTCTTTCCCTGCCTTGGGTAGGAGAATAGTGGTTGATTCCTGCATAGAGGGGGTCACCGAGCCAGAATCTCTGAAGCAGTTGAAGAGTTACTAAGGGGGAGGGGGGGGGTTATCTGGTGCTTGAATAATTTGTAGTACCTTGTTGAGAATCCATCCGGGCCTGGGGCCCGTGTCTTGAGCAATTTAATGGCTTTCTCGACCTCTTCTTCTGTGATTAGTGCCTCCAGGGATTCCCTTGCCGAGGTGGAGAGTTGGGGCAGTGCTGCGCTCTGCAGGTATTCCTTCTGTTTGAGCCGGTCTCGCGGAGTAGCTGTCATGACCTGCGTTAAGTGGGCTACCGCCAGTTGCTGTTTATTAGATTCTGAATATTGGACAACTCCCTGGGGGTCGCGCAGGCCGGAGATGGTGTTAGTTCGTTTTATTTTGGCCAGTTTGGCTACCAGATATTTGTTTGCCTTATTATTCTTTGCGTAGTAGGATTGTTTGGCCTTGGCCATTAATTGTGCGGTCTGTTCCGCATAGTGGGCTTCTAGCTTTTTTCTGGCCATGCGTAGGGCTCGCTGCGTTTTGGGGGACCAGCCTTTTTCCTTGTGCATCTCCTCTGCCGCTTTCAGTTCTTCCTCCAAGGCTGTCCTGGTCTGCCGCCTGTTCCGATGATAGGCTACTCCCTGTGCAATCAGGACGCCTCTGATCACTGCCTTCATGGCGTCCCAGTTATTCGCTGGGGAGGTATCAGAAGCTGGATTTTCTTCAAGAAAATTCTTGATCGCCATCGTGATTCTGTCTCTCACCGACATGTCATTGAGGATCGGGTCGTATAATGACCATTTACGCGGAGAATTAGGGATGGGGTTCTGTACCCGGATCTCCATGATCACTGGAGCGTTGTCAGATAGAATTCTTGAGCCAATGGACACTTCTTTGACGAAGGCGAGAGTTTGTGGGGACGCCAGGAGGAGGTCGATCCACGAAAAGTTTCGGTGGACATAGGAGTGAAAAGAGTAGTCTATTTCAGTGGGGTGTAGAACCCGCCATGAGTCCACCACCTCCAGGGATCTGAATAGGTGTAGGGAGGCTCAGAGCCTGGGTGAAGTCGTTCGGAGTCGGAGGGTGTGACTCATCTCTTATCGGGTCTGGTACTCCGTTAAAGTCCCCTCCTATTATCACCTGGCCTTCTATGAAGCGTGAAAGGGACGTGCTTAAAGAGTCGTAGAAGTTCGATTGGCCAGAGTTGGGCGCATACACGGAGACAAAGGTATATAAGTCACCAAGGAGGAGGCATTTGACTGCTATGAACCGGCCTACTGAGCATGTTTTAGTGTCCAGGATTTGAGGGTGTAGGTCTCTCCTGAAGAGGATTGCAGTGCCTCCTTTTTTAGACTCTCCCGAGGTGAAGAATTGGAGTGGATACAGCCAGGAGCGGAGACGCCCGAAGTCTGCTCGTAGCAGGTGGGTCTCCTGAAGCATGGCCACCGCGGCCTCCTCATCTTGGAGTTTTTGCAGGATATTTTTCCGTTTGGCGGGAGAGTTCAGCCCATTGACATTGAGGGAGAGGAGTCTTAGGTTTTGGTGATCTGGGGCCAGATTCTCCCCCGTTGACTGGATTGGGGGGGAAGGGCCGATAGCGCCTGGGTCAACCGCCATCGCTAGTGAGAGATAAGAAGGGGTCAACCTGCACTTGGGATTTTAACACGAGCCCCCAACGGGGGCCGTAACTTTAACTAGCGGGTGGGCCGACATTGTGTGAGTGGTACCACCCTTGGCCAACATGGCCAACAAGCAATACAGTACTGTGAATTTCCAAGGACTCAGAGTTGGAACGTCACTTGGAGCGGGCATGAACCGTGGATATTGCCCGCCGCCGCAGTTAATGGCGCATGTTCCTTACCCCGAAGATGATGGTTCCTTGCGGGGTAGGGTCAAGCGGTCGGTGAGGAATGTGTGGTGGGCGCCTACGTCTTCAGTTATCTCTTCCGGTTGTTCCGCTGCACCTTTGACCATGACGGCCTCCTTGGCTTGGGGGGGGGCGGATTTGGGCCTCCAGTTGGCTCTGAGTTTGGTGAGGCGGATTCTCTAGGTGAGGTTGGGTGCATGATTTTATTTGCATCTTCCAGGTGACTGATACGTCGCACCACGCCTTTAGATGAGAACTGCAAGGCCGTTGGAAGTAGCCATCGGTATCGCACCTTTTGGTCTTGGAGAAAGAGTGCCAGGGGTCGGAGCGCCCTTCTTTTCTGGAGGGTGAGCATTGAGAGATCTTGATAAATCTGGAGCGGTGAGCCCTGGAAAGAGAGTTTGTCCCCAGTACGGCTGATCGCCGAGATGGCCTCCTTAGTAGAGAAGAAATGGACCCTGGTGAGGACATCTGGGGGGAGATCCGAATCTATTGCCTGCCGTGGGCGCAGTCTATGGGTGCGGTCTAATACAAGCTGGGTTTCATCGAGATCTGTGAGCAAGGAACGAAAGAAGTCTCCGACGTATTCCGCCAGGTTTTTCTCGGGTACAGAGGACGGAATTCCTCGGATCCGGAGGTTGTTCCGGCGGGCCCTATTTTCGAGGTCCTCTTGTTTATACTCTAGGATCTCGTATTTATCTTGTAGGGCTCTGATTGAGCGATGCACCTCCCCTAGTGCGGTTGTATGTTCCAGTGAGCGATCTTCGACCTCGCCCAGCCTCTGATCTACCTCAGTGACCCTCTGATCGGTCTGTTCCACTTTGGAGGAGAGTTCTGCTATACATGAGTGGAATTCGGTCTTGATGTCCGCCATAAAAGCCACCAAGTCTCCCTTGGTAGCGAGGGCTTCTTCTCCTCCACGGGGTGTTTGCGGGGTAAGACTGGGAAGGTCCTGTTTCTTACCCTTTTCTGTCGTCGAGAACATAGTAGCTATGTCCGAGTTTTTGCCGGCCTTCGTTTGTTTCGTCATGGCGGCTGCGTTGGTGGTTCTGCAGGCAATGAAGCTGGGCAGGGAAGTGGGCCGGGGTGCCTCAGGAAACTTACGGGAGGCAGATCGTGGAGAGGTCGTTGGATTACACCGGCGGTTTCGTTGTACAGCAAGGGGACCTTATGTGGGGCGCGTGGTTTTAGGGTGCTCCCAGTCCGAAGGTGTGGGTCCGCAACTGAGAGTCACAGCCCGCTGGACCGGGGGGTGAGGCGGGGTCCTGGTGTCTTCCGGCGGAGTAGGCTGGTGGGGGAGGCCTGGGTTGTCTGTGTCCAGAGTCTTTGTTTTTTCAGTGCCCTGCAGGGCTGGGGCAGGCGGCACTCGCTCCTCTGGGGGTAGGCTCTGTCCGTCGGCTCTCCTCCCGCCTCCCCGTGCTGCGCGGGGGAGCCGGCTCCAAAATGCTTATGGAGTGCGGGCTTGCAGCGGTTTCTGCCGCCGCGTGTCGCGCCTGGGCTTCGGGGGTGCTCCCTCCGGCTAATGTTCCGCTGGCCCCCTCAGTCATGCTAGGTCTAGGTCATGTTGTGCATCCCGTTTCGGGCTGCAGGCTGCGCCCGGGCTCTCCTCTGCTTCGGGTCATGGGTCAGCGTAGGATCCGCCTCCATTTCTTGGCTGCGTCTGAGCTCGCGGGTGCGCCCGCCATCTTGCTTCTTCCGAGGGGTGCAGGGTGCTATGTTTCAGACGACGATTTCGGGTGCAGAGCTTCCTTGCAGGCTCTTCATCTTCGGACCACTTGTGCTCTAGCGGTTCCGCTCCTTATTGCTGATGTCGGCGAGTCATTTCAGCCAAGGGAACCGCATGAATTCTGCTGCGGTAGCGGGCGATCCACGGGCGGCTTCAGCGGAGCGACCACATCGCTGGCGCTCCAAGCCACGCCCCCTGTGATTCATTTAAAAAAAACAGTCCTGCTATCCTTTTGCATGGGAGCATGACTCGCATGCTGGGTTTTTGGTGATTAGCTTTAACACCAACACAAAACATTCTTTTTGCGAATAATACAACATTCTACACTTTAGAAATGTTTCAACTTTATCGGCGGCTACCACACCCCCAGTTATACATATTGCAGAACTCTAAACTCACGATGGTACCTCATTATAAATACTTAGGTGTCCTCATTGATGGCTTCATGAATGATAAATTAAATACTCTTAATCTATTGTCTAAACTAGTCAATCTTATATCTCAGGTGAAAATGTTACTCTATGTATGGAAAATTCACATGTCATAATGTCATTTTATCAACAGAAAGTTGTTCCTATATTGTCTTATGGATCAGAATCAATGATGCCTAGGAAATATAAAAGTTGGGACTCCTTGAGGCCCGTTTTTGGAAGCCGGCTTTAAAACTCCCAAATTGTCACCAATGGCCATTTTACGATTTGAATTAGGTGCGTTGTCCCTGTATGTACAGATTTTATGGAAAATGTGCTGTCTATTGCGAAAATGTTTACTTGGGACTGAAACAAATAATATCTTGAGTGTTGTAGCTTATTATCTGTTTACGTCCTTACATGATTTCCTGAGAAATTGGTGTAATTTTATAACAGATGCATTAGCTGATGCAAGTTTAACCTTGGAGATTTTACTTACAAATCCAGGTCGAGCTAAGATCAAGCTGTACCAGTACGACTGGATATGCACCCAAGACAAATGCTATACTTATGTGGATTTCAATCCAATTCTGATGGCCATAAGAAATTCCGTGTAATGGCTGATTATTGAATTAAATGCCCCTACCCCCATATTCAAAACCAATACCTGAGGTTCAGATTAAATTTGTGGCTGACTAATGCTATATTGGCAAGAAGAGGACTTATTTTACAAGACCAGAACTTTTATTGCTTTTGTAAAGATTCTACTCAGAAAGAAACGTTACAACATTTTTTTGTAGTGTGCGCCGCACCATCGACAAAACGTGAAATGTTCTTTAAAGAGCTCTTTAAGTCATATGGCTCTGTTACAGTTAATGATTATTGGCTCTCTATTTTCTCTGATCCCAGGCAATTAGTTAAGATTGCAATAGTACAATATTTGGAATCTGTTTTCCCCCAGTCTGAAAGTCCTAACTGACCTCTTACACACATAATATTCCTAAATGAATATTTGTAATTGAGGGCAATGAATTACAAAAAATGACTTGTTCTATGCTTCCATGTATGTACTGGGTATTCTAATAATTCTTAACAGTTTTAGATGTAGCGTGCGTCTTATTCAAATTTGAAAATACATTTGACTCTGAATAAAAAATCTGGGAAATTGACCTTAAGGAATGTCTACTATTATCTGTGAATTATCCGATCCTTTTTATTGTAAATGTAAAAATATGTTAAGGGAATGATGAAGTGTGTTATAGCTGTGATCTGTACTAATTGATGTATTTTACATGGACATGTTTTATCTGTATATGTATTGAATATTGATCCATTTTGTAATGATTTTGAAAGATTGATTAAACAGCCAATCAAATAAAATAAAAATAAAATAATTCATAAACTGGTAAGTACTTTTTTAAACCCTCCAATGCAAAGTAAATTAACCCCTTTCTGGAGAAAAGGCAAAGCACAAAGTCCGAGGTAAGAAGAGTCTCTCAGGGAGCCAAGGCAGCCAATGTTAGTTGAGCAAAGTCTGGGGAAGCTGAAGATCTTCTTTGCACGCAAGTAAAAGTCTTGCACAATGTTTTCAGAAAAGTTTGTAGAAATAAGAACACTTGAAGGGCCAAAAGCTTGGAGGCTTGTGAGGGCAAAGATGCAAACAACTCTGCAAGGCGAACCAAGACAAGTCTCAACTGAGAACAAGTAAGGCTACACCACAAGAGGTAAGTCCTCTTAAACTTTACAGTACCTTTGGTTAGAAGAAATGGTTCCAGCTGGCTTCTGCTCCTCTGTAGCTCTGCAGATCCTTTTGTTCATGGGCCTCAGTCGTGGTGACAAGAGGGAGGACGTCTGGGGACTCCTGCGCTACAACTCGAAGGTCAGCGGCAGCAATGGGCAAACTTCAATTCAGCTGCACTTCGCAGTTTCAGCTCCTGGCGTCTACAGCAAATAGCACCACTCACCACTGCGGTTTCACGGATACCACTCTGGACTTTCGTTGCATCTGGGTTCCAGCACTCTGTTGAGGTGGCTCAGGCTTGGTTAGTCCTGCTTCAAGGGAGTCCGGGGGATCTTCCTTCAGCACGGGTCCGTCTTTAAAGCGATACATTCAGTTTGATGTTCCTCTCCCTGGCCCTTCGGTTCCAGCAGCAGCAGTGGAAGTACAGCCAGCTCCGAGAGGATGTCCAAACGAGTTCCCTTTGGAGTTGATTGGTCCCCCCAACTGAAGGGGAGAAGTTGTCCTTGCAGGGCTTCTTTAGTCGAGACTAATTCAGAGCTTCAGCACAGCAGCAGGGCTTCCCCGGGCAAACCAACGGTCCAGGAGTTGCAGCAGGCATCTCTTCCAAGTTCTTCTTCGGATTCCTTCGTTCCAGTGGTCGACTCTGCCTTCCAAGCCAAAAACCTCGCCTTTTATGCAGGTTTCTCCCATTCATTCCAGCCTAGCTGTTAGTCACACCGGCCAATCACCTGAGAGTGCATTGCGGTCTCCTAGGAGATTAAGCACAGGGAGTTTCGGGCACCTCCCTCACTTCCTGCCCCTGCCAGACACACTGGCGTCAGAGGCGGGCTTCAGCGGTGAAACCAGCCAAAGACAAAACAAACAAAGGGACCACACCTGGTTTGGCACGCAGAGTAAATCTCAAGAATTACCTTTACAGCAAGAAATGATGAAAAAAGAAGACCAAGGCCATTTTGACAAAATGGGCACCTATGGGTGCTTTACCAAGGTTGCATTTGCAGCCCGCGGTAAAAACACACAATGGTAATGAAAAGTAAACCACTGCCACCAGCCAATAATTGTTGAAACAGTAACATAAAATTGTTACATGAGAAACTAGACAAAGGGGATACTAAGTGACACCTCCAGCACCCTATTGTACGATAGTGTGTGCTGGGTCTAGAAAGTTACTCAATGTAAATAAAGTCAATTTCACTTCACTGCTCTTGGAAACAGTGGTTTCACCAAGAGAAGGTATTTAAACCTTTGGGAAATCTCAGAGACTTCCCTGTGCCACTGCACTGAAGGTGCTGTGTGTCACAATGTAAAGATGATGCCTATGGAGTTCATCAGACTCCAAAGTCAAAGAAAACACGGAATATAAATCACAGAAAAAATACATGAGAGAGTGGGGAAAAAGATCACACTCTCTCCAGGTAAGAAATAAAAAGTCCTGAAGTCCAGCAAAAGAGCTGGGGGTCTCTAAGGTAGAGGGGAATTTAGCAAATTTCTGAGAATTCTCCCTAACATCTGTACACACCTTTACACAACACTACTGCCTAGATACACAATCTAGGTCTGATTCTCATGGGGGGCAAGTGGTGCTTAGGCATCTCTTTGCTACTGTTCTTTTACACATCCCACCACCATCTCTGGATACTGCCCGCTAGTCTATGGACAGCGTGTGATTCTAAACAGATTCACAAGCATCAGAAGACATCCATTACTCACCGTAATAGCACTTCTGATGATTGTCTCTGCTTAGATTCGCATACGCCCACCCTTCCTCCCCTTGTGGAGAAGAAGGAACATGGACATCTTGCACCTACCGTCTTCTGTACTTGCTCACGCTGACTATAAGGCTCCCTCACGGCAGAAAAAACACAACCAGAGGGACGCGACGCGTGAAGGATTTTGGGTACACTACTTGTCACGTTGGGGATAGTGTTACAGTCACGCCCATGTCGACGCCCCTTTTCGATCTTCGAAAGAAAGATGCAATACTCTGCGATTACCACTAGATGTCGGACTATATGCACAGCATGTGAATCTAAGAAAATACAATCATCAGAAATTGTATTACGGTGAGTAATGAATGTCTTCTGGTGCTTGTGAATCTGCGTAGAATTACTCCGCCTGTCGTCCCCTTCAGTCAGGCTTTTCCCCTCCTCAACTCAGTAAAGAAACGCCTTGCTCCCTCTTTACTTGCACCCTCGCTCACTGCAGCCGTCAACCCTAGAGTTGAGAAGATGTTCCGTCCTGCACCCTCTGACCCTTTGTATATCGGAGGCCATGATGTTCCCCCCCCGTGATGTTCCCTTGTGCCCCCCCATTCTTCCACACAGGTGTTGCCTGTTTTGCTTGATTCTTCTACCCTGCTCCCCCTCACCTCCTCCAGCCTACTTCTGTAGGAGTCTGTCCTGATGCATTCTGCTTTCACCATCACCGTCTTGTGGACAATGCTGGATTTGACTTTTATGGACTTCATTCATTCATGGTGCGTCACCCTTTCTCAACTCTCATGCTGAACTTCTTTTGCATCTTGTACTCATGGTGGCCCTGAATCATGCTGTTCCCATCTTCATCTTGTATCCTGGCTTGCAACATTGTGTTACTACTGACTTCTGCAATTGTATTCACTCTCCCCTCTTGCTTCTCCACTCTTTTGACTGCTAACTCTGTTCTCACCTCCTTTCCCTATCTCCTCCCCTTACCCCCCTCCAGCACTATCTGAAATGTCGTCAGGTCTAATATGAGAGTCGCTTGTTTTGTTCCTCCCCTACCTTTCTGCACCCCTCTCCCTCACCTCTTGTTTTCTTTCCGACTCTACCAGAAATGTCATCAGGCCTAGTACGGTAGTCGCCTGTCTGTTTCCATTTCCTTCCCACTCAACCCCTCTCTTCCTTATCTATGTTTTAGCTCTTGCACTATCTGAAATGTCGTCAGGCTGAGTACGATAGTTAATTTCACATCCTTACTGTTCATGGCCTGTAAGAATGTCATTGTTTTTTCCCTTGTTCCCTCCCTTGTCTTGAAGCGCCTTGAAACACATTGTGTATAGGCGCTATATAAATAAACTATCATATCATATATATCATGCCGTCCCGGACTCCTTGGTTGTTAGAACCACCAGAAAACAGGAAGGAGTTCCACTATCCTCATCCTCCTCTCCTCTCCTCCAGATAAGGATTGTAAACATCTTTATGCTCAGAGTAAACTTATTACAACCTTTGGCTGCTTTCAGCACTCTGATCTCTAATAATACCACGCTCCTGGTGAGCTGTAGCGATCTTCAATGGGGATTTATGCAGGAGTGCCTCCAGAACGTTCCAGAGCCTACCTGTACACAACTGTTAGCAGCGGTGGCGGAAGGGCGTCCGGTGACGCAGAACATTCTCAAGAATACCCTGGTTTCATCTGAGACCGCAGGACGTGTTCTCGCACAAGGGACCCTGTTGAAGCGCCATGCATGGCTAAAAAAAAAAACCTGCTTCAAACCAGAAACACAAGCTTCTCTCATAAACGAGCCCGTGGAAGACTCTGCCCTCTTTGGTATGGAGGTCGACAAGGCCCTTGAGACTGCTAAAAAAGAGCACAAGATGCTTAAGTTGTTGAACCAGATCTCAGACAAGCCCGCTGTCTAACCAGGGACCTTTTAACACCCGACGATCCTTTCGTGGGCAGTCCTTTTCCCGTTCCTGCCAAGGGAACTACGGAACAGGAGGAACTCCTTGTTATTCCAGACAAGGCACTTCCAGAAGTTTCCAGACCCCTCAACAACGGGGGTTTCGGCGAGGAAAGGGTAGAGGGAGAAACTATGCAGCCAGATGCTCCCATGCCCTAGCTAACAAATAACTCCTCAGTGCAGGTCCCCTCCCTTGTCTCACAAGTGGGGGGGGTTGATTAACATCTTTTACCCACGCATGGGAGGGCAGCACCTCGGATCAGTGGGTACTCAAGACTGTCAGTGGTGGTTACGGCATAGAATTCCTGCAACTACCCAGATATCATCCACCCAATAGCAGACTGCTATCGCCGGAACATCTACAGATCTGCTAGAAGAGGTCCAGATCCTACTACAAAAGGGAGCGATCAAGGTCATCCCAGATCTTCAGGTAAACAAGGGTGTTTATTCAATATACTTCCTTGTACTCAAAAATAATCTAACCATGCGCCCTGTTTAGATGCAACCCTCAGAAGTTCAGGATGACATCTCTACAGGAGGTTATCCCACTGCTACAGCACGGCGATTGAATGGCCACCTTGTATATGAAAGATGCATACTTTCATATTTCAATGTTGCCAGCGCATAGAAAGTGCCTCAGGTTCATGAAAGAGAACACTCACTATCAGTTCAAGGTACATCCTCTGCGTTGTCTCAGCCCCAAGGGTATTTACCAAGCTACTAGCAGTGGCGGCAGCTCACCTGTGCAGGCAATCCATTCCAGTGTACCATTATCTCGCCGACTGGCTCGTAACTGGAGACTCGTACAAAACGTGTCGGGAGAACATTCAAAAGACTGTAGATCTCCATTTCAACCTGAGATTCTCAATCAACGAGAAAGTCAAGTTTGGTCCCCAGTCAAGTAAAACAGTTTCTAGGAGCACTCGTTCGGACAGAAGACTGTCTCGTCTTCCCTTCCAACGAGAGGGTTCAAAACATGCTTCAGATCCCTCAGTATGCAACCAGTCGCTGAGTAACCATACGGAAAGCTATGCGGCTACTAGGGATGATGGCATCCTGCATCTTCCTGGTTCTAGACGCCCGTCTGCACATGCGTCCCCTACAGGATTGGCTCTCGAGCCAATGGTGTCAGGCAAGTGTTCAAATGGACGATATAGTGGTTATCTCGACAGCCCTCATTCAGTCTCTGCAGTGGTGGTCCAAGGAATATCTTCTGAAGGGGAAATCCTTCACTATCCCCGCAGTAGAAGCCACTCTCACCACAGATCTGTCAGCGTGGGGTGCAGACCTACAACAGACGGCGCACGGGATGTGGTCTCCATCAGTGGCGGCCAAACATATCAATCTGCTAGAGCTACTGGCGCTGTTCAAAGCACTGAAAACCTTCCAACACACTTACAGAGGAAGACAGTTCTTGTCCTCTCAGACCACACCACAGCCATGTACTATCTGAACTCACTCTCCAGGGCTATCGAGACTGTCACAGAACATTTGCAAGTGGGCACTCAAACACAACATATTCCTACTATCACAACATGTTCCAGGGGAACGCAAACTTCTGGCAGAAGGGCTCAGCAGGCACTTAACCTAACCGTAGAACACGAGTGGCACCTACAAGAGCATATTCTACTGAAAGTCTTTGCAGAAAGGAGTCATCCAGACATTGATTTGTTTGTGACTCTGGAGAACACCCAATGCCCAGGTTACGCCTCCAGGTACCATCAGAGACGGTCCAAAGGGAACGGTCTGTGGATAACATGGTCTGGGAGATTTGCCTACGCTTACACCCCCCCCCACCCTCTCCTGATTCCCCCTCTCAACAGGGTAGTGTACAAGAGGCAGCAGGAACAAGTCTTGCGGATCCTGGTAGCACCAATGTGGGCTTGACAACCATGGTTCTCTCACCTGATGGGAATGCCAGTTCCCCTACAAGAAAACTGCCTTGCCCATACAACATGCTGTCACAAGAACTAGGGAAACACTGCACCCGTGCCCCCAAACTCTCAATTTAGCAGCTTGGCTCCTGAAGTCATATAGTGTTGGCACCTCCAACTACCTCAGAGTTGTATGAATATACATAAAGAGGCACAGAAATCTAACACCAGACATTGTCATTCCAGTAAATGGAAACGTTTTTTCATCGTTGCAATACCAAAAACATTAACCCTTTTGATTGTTCACCTAAAGATATAGTCTTTTATCTAACGCACCTCTTGGATTTGGGGCTTTGTTTTCAACTCCCAAAAGGTCCACCTTGCTGCCCTCTCTGCGTACACCACATCCCAGATCAAATTTCCTGGTAGACAATTCCTGTAATTAAGGCATTTATGGAAAGGGTCAACTTCACCCTCCATTGCTAACCCAATAAAATGGTTCACAGCAATTCACCAGAAAAAAAGTGTAAAAGACAGTTCTCTACTACCAACCTGTACAGAAGTAACCAAAGTGTTACAAGATAAAAATGAAGGTGGGACAGTGTGCCCCTGTAACATTCGAATGAAGGTAATCAATGGGAAAACTTAAATGGGAGAAAACTCTCCCTGCACTGGCAACTATAAGGACTGATCAGTTCCTCCAAACCATTTGAGTTGAGCAGGTGAATGAGGCTAAAAGACCTAGTTCAGTCCAAAATCAGCCAGAATGTTAGATCGAAGTCAGATGAACTTGAATGATGGACAGAAAGATTCCCGGGGGCTCCTTTGAAGTCAAAGGAGGGAATGTTGAAAAAAGTGAAACATTTCGTTAACGTTGCACAATTGTGTCGTTTGCTAAACGAATTCCTCTGGTTGCAAAGACTTGCATACTCTGGCTTTGGACAATGGTTAGTTATCCTTGGACATCAGTGGTTTCCCCTAGGCTGCACACCTTTTAGGGGTGTAAAATGCTGCTATATCCCACATCCATAGAAAAGCTATATCTACCTGTTTAAGGAAGGACTGCTGAAGTTAGGGTAACTGCCTTTGAATTATAATGCAGGTTGTTTTATATATGTGTAACCACCTTTTATCTCCCCAATTTACTTGAAACAATTGTAGTATTGCCTTGCTTCAGTGAGTCGGAGTGAACCATGGTGTGCTAAAATGGTATCTGGATCTTCCTTTCTCTTTATATAAATGACCTGGCAAAATAAATTATGTAATTGTAAGTTGGAAGTTGATGTGCCAAAGTTGATTGGGGGTGGGGGGAATTGGTATTTTGTTCTTTTCTGACAAAGCTCCTTTATTTAGGACTCCTACAGTTCTAGGAAAACGGCTTAATACATTGCAGCATGTCATCAAGAGTCTGATAATCAACCTCGTGAAAACCGTCTCTTTGGCCTGCTACATGACAATACGAATACGTTTACATGTTAAGTTGGATGGGTTAAAAATCAACTCTGTGGAGCCTTTTGACAATTTAGGTATTTGATTAAAAATAAATGGTTCATGGACTTCTCAAATAATCAAAAGTTATATTATACTCTAGACGTATGGGGGCTACCCAATCTTTTAAAAAAAGTATGCGGTAGGCGTGCAGTTTTCCCTTCTGGAGTATGCAAAGTAGAGGTCCAGTCAGCTATATTGTATGGCACGAAGAATTTGTCCTTGATGATGGGAGAAAATTGTTTCTTTAAACAACTTTTAGCATTGCTTAACTATTAGCCTTGCTTAGCGTGACCCTAAGCATCCCCTGTTGGCTAGAGTTGGGATTGACAGGAATAGAAAACGTCTCAAACCTGTTACCTACTGCCTGAGATTATACTGGTCAAGAGTGTTATCTGCATATACGGGAGCTTTATGGGATATGATTCATACAAGGGGAAGGTCTGCATGGCCTTGGTATAAATATATTAGGCCGGGTATGTCGCTTTTGAATCTACATCATGTGGGAGTTGGAGAACGTTTCTGTAGAGTAATCTGTCGCAAAGATGACCAATTATAAATGGGCCCAGCATGACTTGTTTAAGATTGTGGTTGTATACTAAGCTACTTAAACAAAGTAACCCTGGATCCAGAGCAGTAGCATGACAAAATTGTGCCGTTTTCACTGAATGTTTAAAAATGTTGTTTGAATATTTTTCCATTCTCCAGTTTTACAGTAAAATGGCAAGATAGTACTTCAAGTGCTCTTATTGTCGATCTCCAGAAGAATGAGGCTCATTCCATTTTTTATGCCCTCTTTTCCTTGCCATCAGGAAACAATAGTTGATATTGATATTTTATTTCTATTGCGCTCGTACACAAGTGTTTCAGAGCGCGACAAGGCAAGGGAGGGGAACAGGGGAGAACAAAACAACAATCTTACTAGGCCCAGTGACATTGAGAACGCGCAAGTGCATGAGAGAGGGGGAGAGGAAAAGTGCATGGAAGGGGGGAGAAGTGGAAAGTGCGCAGCAAAGGAGAAACTGATAAATAAATAATAAAGGCAACAAACAGTGGTAGTGCAGCCAGCAATTTGCAAGTACTAGGTTTAAGGCAGCAGACAGGGGAGGTCTGATAAGTGCTGGAAGAAAAAGGGGAGGGGGCTGTATGGTTACAGATACAAACCTCCGTGCAAGGCCACATTTAAGAGCTAGTAGGATCAGGATGAGGTTGGGAAGCCCTTGTATTTTGTACGTCAGCCTCTGAGAGAAATTTACATTTTGCGGTATCCAATGAATTTAGTAGAGCTTGGAATAAGAGACAAACCTATAGTTGGCAACGTTTTATTTTTTTTAGCAAGCCTTGGGTGATCTCCTTTATTTGTATGACTTATTTGATACATTTTTAGTTGCATTTTAAAATTATTGCAAATGTCAATTGTGATTGTGTTGTGTTAATAGATAGATCTGTGTTGTGATTTTTCTTTTTTCGTTTTTTTTTTATTTTTGTGATGCTATTCTCGTATTTTTATAACTTTTCTTATGATTAATGTTGATTATAACATGTTTTATTTATGTTATATGGGACTTTGAATCCTATGCTATACCTATATGTTTATAAGATCTATTGAAATTGTAGTTGGATGTTGTACCACTGGCATGAAAATCATTATTCTGTGCGCATAAACATGCAACAGGTATGACTCATGCACTAGTACATGTAGGTTTAAGAGCTACTTGTTCTATACAGTCTCCTTTTGTAAGTGGTGTTAAAAAATATACACTTTGCATATATTCTGTTCAGGTTCCATTACAACTGCAGATGGCTCTGCTTTGGTGAAGATTGGAAACACTACTGTGATATGTGGCATCAAAGCGGTGGGTTAACATTTATATGTACGACACATTAATATTCTCTTTTTATTGTTTGTGAAAACCTTTATTCGATGTAAAACCATTAGTCTTAGAGTCATAAAAGAAGACGAAACAACACATACATTGTTATTTGTGTAGTTTTTCAAAATTACAAGCAAGATAGTTGAAAAGCCATACTGTTACAATGCATTCAATGAACTCTTCTATATCAATGTGTTACTTCACCATATGTAACCTTTCTTATGAAATTTTCAATATATATAATTTAACTGAAAAAAAATACTAATCATTAAAAGGTATCCAAAAATAAAATAACATGGTCCTAATTTTCAAGAGAGGGAGATAGAGCGAATCCAACGCATTACCGCCCGATTTCGCTATTGGATGTCCTCGGAAAAAACTTTGGAAGCTTTGCATTGGAAGCTTTCCAAACCTGGCTGAAAAAAGAAAACCGATCCGACCCCTTTCAAACGGGCTTTGTTAAGAAAGTAGGGACCTCTCCGAACATATTAATGTTGAGTATGATAAAAGCAAAGGTTGTTCAAACTGGCCAACGAGTGCATATGGCTTTTATTGACCTGGTCCAAGCCTTTGACCAGGTCAATAGACAGTTACTATGGAAAAAGCTGGAACATCTAAACTGCTCTGAGTTAATTGTAGCCCCAATCAAAGCACTCTATTGAAATACATTGATGAAGATACGGCTAAGTCGAGAGGGACTCCTGTCGGAAGAAATCAAAACATCAAGGGGCGTTAAACAGGGGTGCCCCCTTGTACAACGCTTATATGGCTGATTACTCAAACACGGAGGATAATGTGAGATGTTTCCCACCGAAGATGGGAGGGGAAGCGGTATCACGTCTTCTTTACGCAGATGACATAATTTTATTAGATCCGACATCGGTGGGTCTACAGAGGAAATTGGACAACTTGGCAGTCTACCTGAAGGAAAATAACCTCCAAATGAACATATCAAAAACTAAGGTGATGACATGGGAAACGTCTGGCAGAACTAAACAAAAACAGAACTGGTTTGTAGAAAACCAAAAGCTGAAAAGAGTTGACACCTTTAAATACCTGGGAGTGACACTAACTAATAACCCACAGGAGAAACCTATGCAGTACACGCTTTGGGCTAAAATGAAAGCTTTAACCACACAAGTGAAGATTAATGATAAAAAATACAGGAAATTCTCACTCTTAGCAGCAATAACCTTTTACAGAGTAAACGTGGTCCCTCCAATATTATACGGAACGGAGGCCATGCCTGCCCTCCCGGAAAGCCTGTGGATTAAACTGAAGAGCTTTTTCTGGAGGCAAGTGATCGGATTGTCACAGACCACTCCCATGCCACTCATCAGAAGGGAATTATGTCTTTCTTCACTATCGGAAGATCATACAGGACAACAAGCCAAAGGCTCTCGATCTAATTGGGAAAGAAATGGAGAAGAACAACATTAGACTCCTGACCGAGTGGAAAAATGAAAATATCAAACTATTGAATGAGATTAATGCCACGACAGACCAGCTTGTAAGAAATCCAGACAGTGTATCCAAAAAACATTTGGAACTGGACTGGATACTCACCGGTGAAATCGCCAATATCTATGGATCCACTAAGAAATTCCCAACAACAGCAAAAAGACTAAATGGGACTAGAAGTTATCTGGAAATATTTCCGGATAAAACCCGTAGCAGGTTCTTTTTAAGATTTTGTCTAAACCATCTTAAAACAAATGAAGTACTGTTCATAAGAATTCAAACTACAACAAATAAATGCAGATTTTGTAAAAAGGAAGACTAAGTGGAAACAAGTAGACATCTCCTAAATTGCAAAGGAACTCGCCAAATCAGAAATACAGTTTTTGGAAAAATAATGACAGCTTTTACAACTCTAACAGAAGAGGAATGGTGGAGAATCTTGTCAAACGGCGAAGACACTCGCTGTGTGATTGGGGTAACTTCTTTTTTTTAAATTATTCACCTGGAGCAAAAAGTCTGATGAATCATGGAGGCTCACAAGCCCAAAAGACTTGAGAAAAAATCTTGAGAGCTTGGACTCGTAAACCTTCTGGCCTTTGTGAACCAGAGAAACCACGATCCAGAAGATTAACAATTAACATCACTTAAGAGATCTTTGAAGGACTAAATAATTGACTCTGATGAACTAAAGAGAAGATTCTTTGTTAGTTTCCCCGACGCGAGAAACGTTCTGCTCTAGCAGGGAGGGAGTTCTTTCTTTTAAGGATTAATATGGATTTATGGATTTAACGTGCCTTTTTTTTTTCTTCTTTTGTAATAATTGTTAATTCAATTGAAAATAAATAACATATTCATGGGCAGCTATCTTGAAAGTTATTTCTTGCTAACCAGGCTCTGTACATATTTGACTACAGTGACAGCTAAGGTTTACACAATGTCGGCGCATCTAAAGTTCCACAGTGTGATGCTAGAAATGCATTGGAGTTACAGGGCCTCCATGTCCTTGTCCTGTAGTCCTTTTATCATGTGTGTCCTGTGTTATTTTCTGCACAGGAGTCCATGTGCGACTCCTGATAGTGCAGCTCTTGCTCTTTTCTGGTTTGGTGTACAGACCCTTTGGATACCTTTATTGCCCCCATGGGTGGGGGTTCATACCTGTACCCCTAGTGTATGTTTTTGGGCGCTTGTGTGTGGCCCACAGAGCAGGGTATGGGCTGGTGGCAGCTCCATGCTGAATTTGACAGGTGCTCTGAGTATCCTCCATTTTGGGATACCCAGGCCCTGCCATTGGAATCAGGTGATTCCTGATAGGAGACAAGATGCCCCCTGTGGCCTCTTGCTTTCTATTGTCTGTTACCTTGTTTTCCCAAACTCCTGGGAAGTCCCGACTCTGTCCCTTCCCCCTGACTGGCTGTTGGGTGGAAGTTCCATATATGGCATTGTGGGGGAAGTGCAGGCCAGACAGGCTGGAACCCTCCCAGTGACTGTATGTTGTGGGTACACCCTTGGGGTACAACCGGGGCGAATGGAGTGTGTGACCAATATGCACTTCATGTTATGGGTGTCTGGTTTCTGGTATGCAACACAATGAATGAGACAGCCCTGCCCGAAACTGGTATGAATGCAGTGTGGAGTGCTGAATGGCTGGGTACTTGTCCCAATACACATTCTCTGTTAGTGTCTGGAGGGAAGTGAACGGCCTGAATGCACTGTGAGCCTGATTGGCTGCCTACCTGCATGCCCTTCTGAATGATTGGTTGCCCGAGTGTGACCCAGCAGAGTGAATGAGACCAAACCGTAGATCTGGGCACCTCTCACTGATAGAAATCGTTCAGAAGCTGAAATCGAAGCTTGATGCTTAGTCTCGAAGCCGAGCTGGAAGAAGGTTAACTGCTGTTTCCCTTCGACGCAATCTGAAAACTGCTGTGCCTTCAACAAACTGATCCAAGAGAGGAACTGGCTATGAGACCTCTTCCCGAGCTACGAGGGACCATCGTGCACCAGCTAACCTTCACCGAAATGTCCTGGAAGTCAGCCTTTGAAACACTGTCGACTGGAGACGGGGACCGCCAAGGAATCTGAAGAGAAGTGCCAAGACACCCATCCACCGTCGTTGAACAGGGTTCGGAGGATCGCTGTAACTGCTGGAGGCCCGTCGAAGCAGTGTTGCCCAGAAGCGGGGACAGCTTTACGCTGTGCCGACGACGATTGGAGCCGCAATGCTCCATTGCCTAAGAACACTTTGAATCAATGACTCCCTTGCTCATCACCGTTGACCGATTTGTCCCGCCGGAGAAAGTCAAGGTCGCTGATGAACCGAGGAGAATACGCCAGTGGGTTTCCCGCCACCCGAAGACCAGAAAGACCCCCGACGACCCGACACCCTTGCTGGGCCAAGGTTCTTCAGTGACTCTTTGCAGCAACAAACTATCGTCGTCGAGGTGCACCGCAAGCATCGTCTTTGCAGGACGGCTACAACCGATCGTCGATGAGTGCCACCAGGTCCGAAGCTGCTGCCTCGCCGCCTTTGTTCACCCTTTCTTCGTGGGATCTCGACGATCTGTGACACCTGCCTTAAAGGGAGTTTGCTCAAGAAGGATCTGTCGATGACACGACGTCGAACTCTGCTAAACCAGGTACATTTGGGTAGTAGAACCTTTTTAGAGGTAACCAAGACTATAGTGAACAATATATGGACTGGGCTATTTTGATTTGTATGCCATTTGAGACTCACAGCAGTTGGTGCATTTTAATGAAGTCAAGAGTAATTGTGGTACCACAGTGAGACTGTATATATTTACCATCTTAGAATTGTCGGAGCACAAAGTGCGTTATTGCATGTATACATAATCAAAACCTTATTTCTATAAAGAACTGTGTTTTCACTAACATAGTGTGTGGACATTCCTTTGTGGGTGCTTGGGGACTACACTTTGCTTAAGAACCAGCCTGCATCACCTCCTGAGAGCTTGAGCCTTGATTGCTCGTCCAACGTTACCAAATGGAGAATCTTGGCTGGGGTGCTCTGTGCTTCCACTCTGCCATATAGAGAGCAGGAGTACAGATAGCACCCTCCAGTCTTTACACACAAATGTTGTACTGAATACAAATTGGTTTTAAATTGTGTCCTGAGATTGTCATACAGGGGACATCTGCATAAAGTGACAGTGATTCTTTGGCAGTGATACAAAAAGAACATCAAACAGTTTCGAGCCTCCAAGAGGTTAAGAAGATTCACTAAAGGGGAGCATGTTGAATCTAATTTTAGTGTAAAGTAACCATGCAAATGCTGGTGCCATGTGATCTAGGTCATTTCATAGCACCAATTGGATTTTGCTTCTCAGTATGCATTAAGAAGTGCTGAGTTTGCAATGCCATTGAGCATGCATTCCTCCTCCATCAATTTGATAGCTTGCTTAGCGGCTCTTTGTAGTTGTATCTATTCGATTCGGTTTTAACCAATTTGTTCCACTTAGATGCAAATCCACAGGAAAGATCTACCGATATTGGGAAAGTCCAGATTATCAATTTGTGTTTCCAATCTGATTTCTTTCCGTGGACACTTCAGCCCGCAAGCAGGACGTAGAAAAGGTGTTGGACCTGCAACCCCACCTTCGCAAACACCACATGTGCATTTTGATACAAGTGTGAGACTGAGCTTTCCAATATGGCTGACTTACATATTAAAGGCTTTATCTGTGGTGTGCCTAGCAGCAAATATATTGAACATACCTGAACCTCTGCCCCGTAAATAACCCCTAGCTAGGAACAGTAACCAAACACACTTGTAAGTGCTAGATTGTAGCCCAATGCAGGGAGAGGGAACAACTTCCTATAAAAGCTTGCACAGATCTACTAAGGCTGTGGGTGTTTGGAGTTGCGCTCTTGTAATGGTTGAAGAGGTGCTGTCGCCTAGAAAACTGAATGGGCAGGAGGAGGTGGATTTGCAGAGAGAGCTGACGATGTAGGAGGAGGTGGAGTGTAGGGAGAGTTGCTGGTGCAGGCAGAAGGAAGGAAGGGAGAGTTCAGAAAAAGCTGGAGAAAGAATATTAAGGGGGAGAGGAGAGTACTATAGAGGTTGGAAGAGTAAGAGAACATTAAGGAGAAGGGGAGAATAAAAAGCAGTTGGGGAAGGAGAACATTAAGGCGGCGGGAGGAGTACAGAAGAGGTTGGGGGATGTTAGGTAAGATTTTATTTTCAGTGTGATAAATCTTCCTGACCTGTGTCAACCCCAGAATCTTTTGCTGGACTTTGTGATTATTTTCCTCTTATTCTTAGGTGAGTGGGAACCTCTGCCCCTTCTCGCCTAGACTTTTACTCTTTTTATGGGTGACCTTTTTATGTCTCTCCATACTGTGCACTTGGATTTATAGTTCCCTATAACATTTGGGCTGAGGCTCGGTTGCCCCGTTGTGCTTCTCTTTTTAATTTCTCTATTTCTCATGTTATCTCTTGGGTGAACTACTGTTCCCAAGAAGTAAAGTGTGATTCCCGTTAGTGCTGCAAAGCCATTCAAATGAGACAGTACAAGACGCCACTCTTTGTATAAGGAAGTGCCACCTGGGTATATGGTAGCATAGACAGCACAGCCAGGCTTATCTTAGGAGGGAGAGAGGGCTGTAGGAAGGTGCAACGCATGTGTAGTATACCAAGGGTTCAACGGAAACACTTACAACCAGAAGTACTATAAAAAATAAAGGTTTATTATCAATACAGTTAGGCCAAGTTGAGTCTTGGGGTAAGTAATTTTGTCAGAGTCATAAACACATTATAAAACACAACACAATGCTTGAAGGCACACAGACCAAAGCATAACCCTTCTTCAGAATACCTTACAGTAATTCTAGGGAAGTCAGACCTTATCATACACATTTAGTATAGGTCACACCAATTAATGCAGAGTAAAACCATATGTTACTTTCTGATTACTTTTAGTAATACAAGGGTAGTAAACCCTGTCAGTTATGCAGTGACACCCAACAAAGAAATCACTTAGTAAACCAATCTGCAATTATACTTTTCTGAACAGTGGCACACTCATTCAAGGAACAGTAGAAACCAATAACTATTAGTCAGGATAACACAGTTATACTAGGTTAGTATGATGTTTTGGTGTAGTATACATTTACAGTTGCTTTTCAGCTCAGTGGAACACAGACTAAGGTAAGCAATAACTCTTTAATTTATTTTAGTATGGCACACAGCTATTCAAGGTAAGACCCATACACTTTTTAAAAGAAGATACCAGCAACTTAAAAGTAGGTATAAACCTAAGACTGTTTTAGAATCTGTATAAAACAGACCCGGGGAAGCAAAACCCAATGTTACACTTTATGAATGACTCAATGTTATTCAAGATGGGTAAAACCCAAGTTGGACATAGTTTAGGCAGGCTATACAGCAGTTCGGGGAAGCAAGACCCAGTTGGGGCACTCGTACATTTATATCCTAACAGGAATATTCAAGTGAAGCCAACCGCATTAATTTTGCGGAAGAGGCACAATCAAATTTACAGATGAGTAAATTAACCTTTTATATACTTTTCAGAATGGCAAAACACATTCAAGTTAAGTAAGAACGTTTGTAACTGCTCACTCTTAGAGTTACAGTTATCAAAAAACTCTTTTACAAGTAAATACACTTTTAAACACTTGTTATATTTTTCATGGCAGAATCCTTTTCTCATCCACTCCTTCCCTATTCTATTGCATGAGTTCACTCGGAGGCAGAAGAGGGTCCCTAGTGGTCTAGGTGCCCGCTGTAGGTAGGGTGAGATAGGGTCCAGTTGCAGAAAACGTCCTGTAGAAGACTGTACAAACAAGTAAAGAGTTCACTTTTGAGTTAGTTAGGGTCCTTCGACTTTGAAGATGACACCCTAGGAGGATTCCAGCAGTGGGCCTGGGTGAACTGGACGAGAGGACTCCCAATCACAAGAAACGCCCAAAAGCTACACAGGAATCACAAAGGTTTAAGGTAGGTAAATACCCCAGCCAACACAGTACCTCAGCACGGAAGTAGAGTTGCAGCAGGAAGACCTCGGGATCTGCAGCCAAAAACCTGGTCGATGGATTCCTTTGTCATGAAGATGGAAGACGGGACTTTGGAAGGGATTTTGCTGCAAGAATCAATGGAGAAGGCTCCAGGCAAGAGGTTCTACATGGCTGAATGCGGCTTTGTGGTTTTGGCGCCCTTTTCAGGAGCCAGAAGAAGACTGAATATCGCTGGTCGGATTCTCGTCACTTGTAAGGTCCAGCACTCTGTTTAGGGGACTTTTTGGAATGGTATTACAAAGAAGGTAGCAGGCACTCCTCTCCAGACAGAACATGGCATGATAACCTGTTCTGAGAGAGTTTGCAGCACACGCTTTTTGCTCACTGTACCTTTCACAGATGGGAAATATCAATTTACATATCAGTCTTTGTCCCGCTCACATGGGCAGTCCAGCACCGAAATGCTATGGCAATTCCTCTCTGAACAAGAGTACCAACAGCAACCCCATTCACGAGTTTCAGCCTTGTTGGGCCTCATCAGTGAGGTGAAGCTGTGCCTCTGAGCACAGTGAGCAGGGAGTCCACGTCTGGTTGCCCCAGGTAACTCGGGGTGACCAACCCCATGTTCCTGGCAAATATTTCAAAGAAGGTAGCAGGCACTCTTCTCCAGAAAGAACATGGCATGATAACCTGTTCTGAGATGAGAGTTTGCAGCACCCGCTTTTTGCTCACTGTACCTTTCACAGATGGGAAATATCCATATGCATATCAGTCTTTGTGCCGCCCACATGGGCTGTCCAGCACCGAAATACTTTTTGGACTTGATTCATATCTCTGGAGGATGCCACCAAAGTTTCAGCTTGATTTGGAATTCAGAACACTGTGCTTGGTCCCAGGGTTTTGGGGTATTGCAGCCCCGCAAGTTCGCAGAATGATGTTGGATGGTTCAAAATGAAAGTCTTCTTGTGTCTAGTGGATCTCACTAGGCTCTTGTTCCGGGTCGTCCCTTTCGGGATCCCCAGGCTGATTGGAAGGAAGGGTAGCAGCAGGCTCTAGTTACAGAGCAGGCTCTCCGGTCACTGGAAATGGCTACAGCTGTCATTGTTTCCTCTTCCTCTTCGGTTTCAGATTCAGTGGTCAAATTGTCAGCAGCTTCCTGCTAAATACTCCTGGAACTGCAGCACAACTTCTGAATTTTACAGCAAGGGGCGGTCTGGCTGTCCAATCGGGACAGTCAGATCCTCAATGGGAGTTTGTTCCTTTCAGGCAAGTCGAAAGACAAAAGGCTGCAGAGTTCTGGACTCCTCCCTCGCTTCCTGCCTTTCCAGACACATGATTTCTGCCAAAGACAAAACAGCCACTTAGATTGTTCCTGCCTAGAATGGCAGGGGAAGACCTCCGAAACAGCAAGCACACAAGAAATGGCAAGTAATGAGGACTAAAAAGTCATAAATATAATTACTCTGCCACCAGCAATTCAAGGCAACTTGCAATTGCACCAAAATGTTACCAGGTAAGTAAGCAAGGGGATACATGGTACCCCCCTCTGCCATCAGCACTCCACATAAGGTGTGGTGTGATGGTTCACCATATACAATGTAAAGGGGTATGAAAATCCTGCTTTACTACTTGGGAACTGTAGTTCACCCAAGTACATGAAAGAGAAACTAACGGGAGGAGAACATAGGGGCAACCCAGCCTAAGCCTAAAAGTTGTAAACTATAACTTCAACCATACACTATGGAGAGACATAAAAAGGTCACCTATAAAAAGAGTAAAATACGAGGTGAGGGGGGGAAAAAGGTAAAATAGTTACCTAGTCAAAGCAAAAATGTTCTGGGGTTGACACCGGTCAGTAAGATTTATCATTGATAAGAAAATCTTACCTAACACTTCCCATCCTCTTTACGTTTATTTTAGTTGGCCAGCACACCCCACCTTATGTGGAGTGTTTGTGGGGGGGATACACTCTATCCCCTTGCTTACCCACTGGTAACATTTTTGTTACAATTACAAGTTAACTTGAATGGCTGGTGGTAGTGTAACTACTTTTATGACTTTTAGCCCTTATTACTCGCAGGCTGTCAAATCAGCCTCAGTAATGCTGTCAAGACGTGGACTAAATACCTCCGTCCCCAAGCACCAGTCAGGGAAGTCAACTAAATCGCTAACTGGTTATTTTGGCAACAGGTGGACTGGAACTGCAGCACCGGATTCCCAGGTAGCTGGAAAGGAAGAACAACGTTAGGACACAATAATTCATAGAACAAAGACAGGTAAATAACCTACCTAACTGGGCACCAGAGATGGAACAAAGAAAGGGAGGAAAAAACGCAGGAGTAGGAAAAACCTCGCTCCAGGAGCACAGGATGTTAAAGTACTGTCAAATGTTCCAGCAGCAAGTTCCAGGGAAGTAATCCAGATAGAAAAGACAAAAATCCAAAGTTCCTTTGAAGGGAGGCATGAGTCCAGGTCGCCAGCACACAAGGGAAGTCCAGAAACCATCCAAGAGGAAAAATCTAGGGGTCAAAAACCAGAAGAAAAAAACACACAGGCGGCCAAAAAATCAAGGAATATCCTAAAAGCAATCCAGTAGACCATGCTAAGGTTAAAAGCCACACAAATCTGGATCAAGAGAACAAAAACACCAAACGCCACTCACAGGAACAGCTGAGAAGCAAAGAACCGCTGTTTGGGCCTTTTTATAGTGACTTCCTGGTTACTTGGTCATGTGACATTGTGCTGGCCACGTGACTGGGAGAGCGAGTTTGCCAGGTGTCCAGGAGGCGCCATGGCAACCTCTAATCACGTCGCAGCATGTGCCATGATTGTGCAACCCTAGGCGAGCCGCAGACAACATTACTGCACCGGGGGGCCGCATGGGCAAACCGCGATGGCCCATGGACCCCTGTGGGCATGGCAGCAAGGACACAAGACTGCCCCGGAGTGAGCGCCGAAGCGGGACCATGGGAAGGAGCCAGACTCTGGGGCCGTGGACAGGGGAAGTGCCTGACAGTTGCAGCATGAGCATCTTGAAGATGGGAGAGTGCCTGCTCGTGTATTGCTATGAGGTCTGTCCAGCAGGAATCTGCAGCAGGGGTAGAAGTGGGAGGCAGATCTGATATAGGTAGAGTACGGGGGTGTTGACCATACAGGGAAAAGAAAGGAGCGAACCCAGTAGAAGAATGGGGGGTGTCGTTATAAGCGATCTCCGCCGTACATAGGACGTGGACCAGGATTCTGGATGTTGCAAACGCAGACAAAGCAGGTACTATTCGAGTCTGGTTGACACGTTCCATTTGACCGTCAGTATCTGGATGGTAAGCTGAGGAAAAACGGGCGTCGATACCTAAGAGTGCTGTGAGTGCTCTCCAGAATCTGGACGTAAATTGACAACCTCTATCCGAGATGAGGATGAACGGGAGTCCAAACAAACAGAAGACTTGATGAAAAAAAGAGTTCAGCCAGTACGGGGGCCAAAGGGATGCCAGAACAAGGAAAAAAGCAAGACATTTTGGTGAAACAATTAACCACAACCCAGATGGTGTCAAACTTCTGTCTGGATTACGTCCATTGAGACCATGTGCCAGGGTTTGTGGGGAATCGGCATGGGTTGGAGTAGGCCAAGTGGTTTGCCCCTTCGGTTCTTACTTTGAGCACAGATGAAACACCCGTCAACATAATCGATGCGGTCCCGATCACCAACGTTGGAGCTAAAGTTTGTCTCTGACCAGGGTGTCCGTTGATCAAAGCATCATGAGACCTATCCAGGGCCTGGAGTCTAGTGCAGCGTGTCGGCAAAAATAGACGTTCTTGGATGAAGGGCAGTTCTTCAAGAAATGTGGCGTTCCACTCCTGCAGACTAGCAGGATGTTGGGAGACCCATTCGCAGATCTCTGCAATCGGACTTGGGGGTGGAGTTGGTACATAGACAACCAAAATGGGTTTCATCAAGAATGGTATCGGGGAAAATAGGAAGTGCAACTCCCCCCCACCCTCTGTAAAATGAGATAGAGCATCCACCTTGCCATGGGCTGAACCTGGGTGGTGCTTAATACAGAAATCAAAGTCAGCAAAGAACCAAATACCAACAGACCTGCCGGCTGTTGATTCACTTCATGGAAGCCAGATCCTGGATGCTGCGGTGGTCTGAGTACACCGTCATGGGTCATTTAGCTCAGAGCAAATGATGTCTCCATACCTGAAAGGCATCTTTAACTGCCAGTAGCTCTTTCTTGGTGACCGTGTAATGCAATTCAGTTGAAAAAAACTTGCGAGAGTGGTAAGCCACTGGATGTAATAAACCGGAGAGGCCTGTGATAGGACTGCACCTAAGGCAAAAGAAGAAGTAGCGGCTTCTACCATAAAAGGGAAATCCACATTGGAATGCTGCATTATTGCGGCGGTCGTAAACTCTACTTTCAGCGTGTCAAATGCTTCTTGTTGAAGCGTGGTCCAAATGAAGGGCACTTTGGGACTCGTGAGTTTGGTCAATGGAGAGACAATAGCAGAGAAACCAGAGATGAACAGTCAGTTAAAATTAGCAAATCCTAGGAAAGATTGCAAAGCCTTCACTGTAGTGGGAATGGGCCAGTCTATTATGGTTTGGATATTGGCAGTATTCATGGATAACCCCTTGGATGCAATGTGGAAACTTTTCTGCCGTGGCGCGAGAGGACTTCTTTCCCATGGTTTACATGGGACTGATAAGATAGTGAGAAAATAAGTATATCGTCTAAGTGAACGATGACATAGGAATCTATGAAATCATGAAAGATGTCGTCCATAGAGCTGTGAAAGGTGGCGGGTGTATTGCACAGACCGAATGGCATTACCGTGTATTCATAAAGACCATGCCGAGTGCAGAAGGTGGTCTTCCATTCGTCGCCTTCCCTTATGCGGAAACGATTGTAAGCCCCTCAGAGGTCTAGTTTGGTGAAAACGGTCTCCTGTCTTAGTTGTTCCAGCAACACTGAGATCAAAGAAATGGGATATCGATTCTTTATGGTGATCTGGTTGATCCGTCTATAGTTGACACAAGGACGGATATCCCTTTCCCGCTTGGGCACGAAAAAGATCAGACTGACAGCAGGTGTGAGGAAAAAAGGGACTGTGCAAGTCAGAAGGAAGCTCAGGAGAGCTGCTACGAGTAAAACAAGCTAAAAACTACATTTCCCATGAGTTATTGCTGGCAGTTAGGAAGGAACAGGTGTGTCACTCATGAGAATACTTAAGCCACTTCCCGGCCAGTACTGCTTGTTGGTGATTGTTGGTATGCGGGCCCGGGTCGTTGAAGGAAGGCTTTTCATGTAAGGTGCTGGAGACTGGAGGAACCTGGGCCAGGTGGTGAGTGACATGGCAGCGCTCTATTCCTCGTCGTCTATTCACGCTCATGTTTCCAGGCAGACCCGGCCGGATGGTGAAAACGCTTCAACAGCACTCTGTCATTCCAGGGCACAAGCGTGAACGCAGCGTCTAGGCCGTCAACGCTGGAGATCACATTGCCTAGTGAGGTGCTGGCAAGCCCAGTTAAGTGTTACTTTGCATTAAAGAAGTTTCAAGGGGGCATGTGAATATTTCTGGGTGCGGTCCTACTGTTTCCTCATTTACATGATTTTCTCCCTTGTGCTCTGCGAAGGGGAGCGAGTCAAGGTCGCGGAGAACCGCACGTGTATATTCTTGATTAGGGGCTCATGCATGCACACTGGGCATGCCGCGACTTGCAAAGTGAGAGTGCTCCATACTGGTGAACTCGGACAAAGACCCTGTTTAGGAAACGCAGGGACTCGCTGTGTTTGTTCGTGGCTGCTTGCTTCTTGTTTTCATTTCCTGTCTGTTCAGAGTCATTTATGTTCAAGGTTTGAAGTACCCTCCGCTGGCTGACACGGCAGGAGGGTTGAAAGTCATTATCATGATTATGTCACGCAGCCTCAGCAGAGATGTTGATGCTTGTGCTTAATGTTGCATCATGTGTGTGTTGCTGCAAGTTATCTATGGCCATCAATAACATTCAATGTGCTTATGCCAGGGGTGACTAGGAATACAGGAGTCAGGTTAGAGACTAATTAAGAAGGATGCTGACTAGACGTTATGTTCTGAGAGGTTCAGGTTGTTCAGGATATGTGTACATGTCATGTCTTTTTCCCTATGTTCCCCATTCCCATCCTTATGCAAGATTCCTAAACCTTTTTCTGTTGACCCTAACACCCCCTACCTATCCACAACCTCTCCCTACCCCTCTTCCCCTCCCCCCATTGGCTGCCTGTATATATCAAGATAAGGAACCCGTGCCAACCAAGGTGGGAGGGGTCACCTGCATTTGGCTTCCGTGGCTAGGAAGGAGTTGTGTGATACTCCAGGGGTGTGACAGCAGAAGACTCTGAGGGCCTAATGTGTCAGAGACAAAGAGCAGTGGCTATGTACTCCTTCAAAGCCTGGTCTTCGGTGGGGGATAATGAGTATATACACCCACATGGTATCTCCGCATCTGGAACCAGGTACATCAGGCAATCATATGGGCGATGTGGGGGCACGACCTCTGAACTGCCTTTGTCAAAGACATCAGAGAAATTATGGTATTCCTGTGGAATGCTGGGCATAACTGCACACACCAGATGGGTGGCTGCAACCAGGGCTTGACAAGAGGAACAGAATGACACATCAGCCTAGAGGCAATGTTCCTGACAATAGAGGGATACAAAGTTTATGGAGCCCTGGGTCCAATCAACCGACGGGTTGTGTTCCTTCAACCAAGGAATTCCCATGATGATTCCGAATTGCAGGGTTGTTATAAGATCAAATGATAACTTTTCCATGTGTATGTCCTGGATCGTAAGAACGAAAGGAACTGTCTGTTGTCTTATGGAGCCAGAAATCAAGAGAGCCGTCGACCGCATGTAATGGTTCAGGTTTTATTTTGTTCTACAGGGGTAGATTAAGATATGTAGCCAAAGTGATGTCAATATAATTGCCCGTGGCCCCGAAATCCAACACCAGGTGGACGGCTTGTTTGGCAGAATCATACCTCAAGAGGACAGCATTGATCACCAAGGGGGCAGCAGGCCCGAATAGTTCCTTGGGCAAAGAGGGCGATAAATCTGGGCTCATCCGTGCCCCCTTCTCTATGGATGAGCCTTCTGAAAACCTGAGGTTCTCTCGGGGCATTCTTTCACAAAATGCCTCGATTGACCGCAGTAAAACCGGCATTGTGGAGACCACCAGGGTGCGCAGGCAAGATGGCTGCCTGAGTCTTGAGCCTCCGGGTCCAGCGTGTGCGATTGAGTGAGGTGAGGAAGCCCTCCTACGGCGTGGTCTCCCCTGCCCGGGCCGAACTGGGAGCGTGCCCTTACTAACGCAGGCTGGGAGACCGGGAAAACAAGGAACTACGCGGCAGGTGAGGAGGCAGGACAAACATACCCCCCCCCGATACGTGCTGGGGGCCGGGTGCAGGCGAAGTAAGCCGGGCAGAGCCTGGGGGGGGTGCTGATAATCCTGTGGACCCCGGAGCGCATACGGAAACCCGGCAGGGTACGGGGGGGAAAGTGAGACTGCAGTGAGGCACCATGAACTGGAGGCTCCCCCTCCGGTGCAGACAAAAGTGGTGGCAGGCTTAGGGGGGACAGCGCCCCATGAATCGGGCACATGGCAACACAAGCAAGAAGAGGAGGAAGGAACAAACGGACAGGGGGTAAAAGGGGAAGGAGGCCTGAATCCCAAGGCCAGCACAAGAGTACTAGGTCCATCACGCCACCCAGCAATGACCAATGGATTAGGCACACAACAACATAAATCCTAAGAAGAGGGAAGAACGACTGCAAAGGAGGCCAGAACTCTGAGGCCCGTGGGGGAGAATTAGGTTCACCACAGTATCCAGTAACATATGTTGGACAACTAGGGGTCTGCGCTGAGGCTGAGACCAGGCCCTGCTGTAACGGACGACCACTCCCCCGCACGACAGGATGCACCGAACACCAGGGGGCGGTGGCTATTGAGGGGGGATCGATGTATGGGGGCTGGGATTAAAACCTTGTCCCACATGCACGCAGAGGAGACGCCCTCTTCTATACTGACCTACACCTATTGTACTTCCAAAGTGAGTCTGATACATTTCTTACAGTGCCATCTGATTGAACATCTACAGTGTTCAAGCTCCTAGCCAGGCATAATAGTTGCTGCTCTCCTCCCTTGGCATGAATTGCAGTTGCTCCCATGCACCGAGGGCACAAGTAGAAGCGTTTCGATACGTGGTGCCGGTCGCAGAAGATCAACCCTCTGAAGGTCACGGCCCTGCAGATTCTTCCGTACTTGTCCTTGGCTAAGGGCGGGCTGGGGCACGCCTCCATCAAGGTGCATTTGGTGGCTATCTCCCGCTACACCAGGTCTCCAGGAAGGTCTTCTCTTTGGACCCACCGTCTCTTCAAGGAGTTCCTCAAAGGACTGTTTTGATCTTTCCTGCCAGTGAAGGCTCCTGCCCCGGCGTGGGAACTCTACGTGGTACTGACGAGGTTCATGGGGGGGCCCCCTTTGAGCCTATGCATCAGGACCCTCTGGTTCCTCTCCTGGAAAATGGCTTACCTCGTAGCCATCACCTCTGCCAGGAGGGTGGGTGAGATCCAGGCCCTATCCTGCAAACAACTTTATCTGCCAATTCACGAAATGAGGGTTGTGCTGCGGACATACCCCTCCTTCATGCCAAAGGTGCTAAAGGAATTCCACCTCAACAAGCCTTTGGTGTTGCCTGTGTTCTTTCCAAAACCTTTGTCGCTGGCTGAAAGGACTTTGCACTCGCTGGATGTGGCTCGTGCTCTGAAGTTCTATGTGGCACACACAAAGTTTCCGGAAGACGTCTCAACTATTCGTGAACTTTGGTCCTGTGAACCATGGGAAGGCCTTGTCCAAGGCTTCCATCTGCAGGTGGCTCTCCGGCTGTATCACACACTGTCATCGGTTGGCAAACCGACCTCTGCCCGGCCATCCGATGGCCCATTCCACCAGAGCGATCGCTGAAACGACAGCGTTCCTGTCTGGTGTGCCCCTGCTGGACATTTGCAGGGCTGCTACGTGGAGATCCACGCACACCTTCACAAGATTCTACTGCGTCGACAGAGATTCCAGGGAGGCGTCCAGGGTCGGCCAGGCAGTACTACGCAACCTGTTCGCTTGAAGGTGAGCCTGTTCCGGAGGTAAGAGTAATTGCGTCTGTTGAGCCTTGCCACCTCCCGTGGTTATATAATGTTGTACTGCTATGTATTCTTTATTCATGAGCATGTGAATCCATGCCAGACCCCATGCTGGACAAGGAACAAGGTACTTACCTTTAACTGTTGTTCTCCAGCATGGGACTGGCATGGATTCACATGCAAACCCTCTCTCCTATCCCTCTGACTCTTCTTGGTCATACTGCCACTTTACGTGTTTACCGAATCTGAAGATGGCTGCCAGAGGAGGGGTTTAGGGAGAGGGCAGTCCTTGGCTGGGGGTAGTATGACCCAGAGCTCAGTGATTGTTTTAAAGGGGAAAGACAGTTTGTAAGTGAAAGTGAATCTGTTTTTTTTCTTTTACGGAGGATTCCCGGGCTGACGACCGGGAATATTAATGAGCATGTGATTCCGTTCGAGACTCGTGCTGGAGAACAATAGTTACAGGTGAGTAACTTTTTTTTTTTTTAAAACAATTTTATTGGTTTATTCATACAACAAAACAGGAAAAAGCTAAAACAATATAATCCAAACATGCAGTGCAATATCAATAGCTCAGTCGTACAATGCTTAATATAAGTCACTGCTCCCCTTATCCCACCCCCCAATACAAGCCTATTCCTGCTCACACTCCTTTTCTGCATCATGTGGTGGGGTCTCCCCACTCATGGGTTCTGTTAGGTCTTGTATTGACCCAAACAATTCCGCTATCAATGATTTCCAGGCCATCAGGGTTCCCGCCTCCTCCTCCCCTCCTACAGTGCTCGCCTCTAGCCATATCGCGGTTTCTGCTTCCGCCCATTTCAACTCTTTCCAACACACCTCCACCCGTGGTCTGTGGCATGTCTTCCACCCCATGGCAATTCTCCTTTTTGCGAGCATATACGCTAAATCCTTCAATTTACTCACATGCTTAAGTTGCTGCAGTCTGGGGAACTGGGGAACCCCCCCAGCAAACAGGCCCAGGCTGTATCTATAATAATCTTGACCCCTTTCTCTGCCAATTTCTGTGCCACTTCACCCCAGAAATGCTCGATTACCGGGCATGACTAGAACATATGTACCATGCCAGCTTTTTCTTCGTCACATTTGGGACATGCTTGTCGTCCTGCATTCTCAAACCTAGATATCCTCTAAGGCGTCATATATGCCCTGTGCGTTATATACAGTTGTATCTGTTTAAGTCTCGCATTTCTTGAAACCTTCCTATGGTACCCCAGGGCACGTTCCCACATCCTGTCCTCCATCGGGGCTCCTACTTCCGCTTCCCAGTCTAGCCTCAATTGTGTTAGTTCCTTCCCCACCTTAGACATCATCATCTCGTACAATCTAGAGATCTCATGCCCGCCCTCTGTTAGGTCATATATTACATCTATGACAGGATCTGATTCTTCTTCCAGTATAGTTTCGGGCCATGTACTCCTGATTCTTTGCACCATTCTGTGATACGTAATATACTGGCCCATGTGCAACCCCGTCTCCTCTCCCAGCCCTTCAAAATCTACAATGGCCCCTTCCCGCCAGATGTCCCCCATCGTCACTAACCTGACTATTTCCCAGTGGTTCCTGATTATCATCCTTAGCTGCTTGTCGCTCCCTGTTAGTACAACCAATGGTATCTGCGGGGAGCATGGGGATGAGTTCTCCATCATCAGGCATGCCCTACACCACATCTTCCACCCCAGCACCATCATATTGGGGCGCCCTTCCATTTCTGTCTTGGGCAGCCATATCCTCTCTTTCAAATAGAATGGGGCACAGTCTTGTCTAAACAGTCTAGATTCGGAGGTCTCTTCATCTGAAAGCCATTTAGCCACATATTGCAGTTGGCTCGCTACATAATAGACCTCATAATTGGGCAGTTTTATCCCCCCTTTCTCATAAAAGTTCTGTAACTTCCACAGTGCCACTCTATTCCGCGTTCCATGCCACAAAAAATCCCTGCACATACTGTTCAGTTTAACTAAAAACTTCTTGGGTATCCGGTATGGTATATTCCCAAAATAGTGCAGGAGCCTAGGTAAAACCACCATCTTTAGCATCGCCCCACGTCCCATCATTGCTAGTGGCAGCTTCACCCAGAATCTCATACAATTCTCTATTTTCTTAATGGCTGGCTCAGTATTATTTCTATGCTCCTCTTCCACTGTATGGTACACATCAATCCCCAGATAGCAAAAAGTACTGGCCGCCCATGGTATCTGTAACACCGGTAGCTGTCCAACTGGAGTCCCCCTATAGCCGCCCAATGGGAAAATGCTGGATTTTTGGGGGTTCACCGATATACCAGACAACCCTGCATACCTCCATCACCTCCAAGATGTACTGGAGATTTTTCTCTGGGTGCCGCAGATACAGCAGCAAATCGTCCGCATATAGGGAGATCAGGTGTCGTTTACCCACCCGCCCCCCCACGGCGATGCCTATGGTATCATATTGTTGTCTAAGGTATATTGCCAGGGGTTCCAGAGCTAATATATATAAAGCATTGGGGACCATGGACATCCTTGTCTGGTGTCTCTACGGAGTTGCCATCTTTCTGATGTCACCTTTCCTGTTCTATAAATATCAAAAATAATCAGAATGAGAGATCCTATAAGCAGTTGTGGGGTTCTGAACATATAAATTTATTTCGAAAACAACACAGAATATTTTTGATGACTTTGTATTTATTTTACAGTACTTTCGATAAGCACGAGAGTAATAGACAAACGAACAGGAGTGATTATATTTGGTGGTAATACAAGGTGAGTATCAACCTCTGTGATATTGAGGTACAAAATTTCCACATAAGGGCACAGTCGCATATGATGGTAGGAAAGACCTACAGTTGAACACGGTGCACCCGGGACGGGGAGTAGACCAGGGCGTGGTTAACACAGGGTGTACACAACAGTTTCTACAGAACATACACGAGAAGGGGGTTTCACAGTTGTGTGACAGGGGATTGACACGGGTGTGTTTTGGCCAAATCGGGCTTGATTGGAGCCTGTCTGTGTGTTGGCCTTCATCAGGATAGACACTGGTTGTGGTGTTGTCCGTATTGTCTGAGGAAGAGATAAGGGCTGTAAGGATCTCGGTGAAATTGTTGAGTGATTCAAGAAAAATACTGAATACGGCTTGGTGGTGCCATGATGATTAATCGCATTGTGTATCAGTGGACAGCTTACCTGCTGTTGCAGTAGCAGTAGGGTGCTGTGAACAATCCTGTACGGTTTCTGGATTGTGGGTGCGTAATGCACTAAGAAAAGGCCGGGGATTCCTGTAGGCCGGTGTAGTCTCAGGGTCCTGTGAGCCGGAGAGTGGGCCTATGTTGGTCCCAAATCTAAGGGGAAACAAGTATGGACCATGAGGCATAATGGTGGTCCGATACGTTGGTGGTCTCAATTGGTTGTGGTTTCAGTTGTCAAATTGAACAAAACCAGAATGGGGGGTCAATGTACCCAATGGACGAGCAGACTCATTAGTGGGTGCTCGTGCTGGTGCTTGGCGGCGTGAAAGATGTTGTGCCTCAACACGGTGTGTTGCGCGGGACGACATCTTGATGGGCTCAAAAACCGCTGAGGTGTCCATAGTGTGAGCACAAACCATTGGTTGGTAAGGTACAGGCCTTGGGTGGTGGTCTGCCACTGATGGAGTGAGGCAAGGCGCCTGGAGGTGTAGTGCCTGGTGCACTATGAAACGACATAGAGCTAATACTATGCGTGGTTCATGGTCAAAAGTGGGCTGAGTGGTGATGCCCGGCTGATGACGTGCAAAAATATATCCAAATATATCTACAAGTATCCATTTGCACGGGGCTGCCATGCTAAATCATTTGATGGTGGTCGCAGAGTGGTTGTGACACATTATTGGGTACAGTGGCACGTTTGGTGCTAATGATCGAGGGCACGTAGTGCGGCTGTCCAAGCGTATTAAGTGAGGTAACCGCTATCTGGTGGGATTGTGCGGATGTATTTAGCGTGAGTGTGCCTCGAGGTCTGATTGTTGTATCAAAACAAAGGGCTCAGAAACGCAGCCGTGAGTGATGGTGCCTCGAGGTCTAATTCTAAAAGCATCGTGATTCAAAAGATCGGTTTGCAAGTCTAAAGAGGCCGCGTAGTGCAAGACCCTCCAGTGCGAGATAAGTGCTGCACAAAAAGAAACGATCGAGCGGCGGTCCGCTGGGCGAAACTTACCGCGAAAGGACTGGTGCAAGTGTCACTGCAGGGTCCTCGGCGTGAAGTGGTTGCTGTAAGGTCCGGATGTGCTTCCTGGTGAGAAGTACACTCATTGGATGTGAGGGAGCCAATGAGAGCGCGCGGATGACGTGGAGGCAAATGCCTCAAGCAATCACCACGATCAAGCACAAGTTCGCTAATGGGTAATACCTACCCATCGGGTTGGACTACATAAAGCCCGGAGCCTCATGGGGATTGTGGTCCGGTCTGTGTGGATCCCAAAAAGAAAAGGGGATACTTGCTTCAGGGGGGTTCAGAATTAAAAAGGTTACGTCTGGATGTTGTTGGTTACGCATTTCCACACGTGGGGAATGTGTACAAATGGATGGTGTGTGCCGCTGGTTCAAACAGCGTTTGTGGGCACCTTGAGAGGGAGATCAATAAACGCCAATGCCGTCGATGCTGCAACTTGATAATGTGTTGGGTGATCGCACAGGGCTGGTTGGTGTGCCAGAGATAATGTCTGGGGGACCAGACAGGTAGAAACTTGTTTTACATACTGCAGATGTCACTTGTGTGGCCAGCCAACCGGTGTACTAGAGCGGTACATATATTTGTGCTTACACATAATTAAAACATGACGGTTTCATGGTTGTACTTACAACAAGGTGCATGCATTTTTCTTACTCAAAAAGAAAACATGAAGGATGTATGCTTACAATGAGGTGTATACATTTTTCTTAAGCATGATTGAAATGTGACGGCTGCATATTCGTTTTGGTAGTCAGGTTAAACAACAAAAAATCTCTGTCCCCCACATATGAGGGGTGACTTCCGAGATAACTAAATTCACCCAGTTAGCACAAAGCACTTCCAAAAACAATGATGCTGGTGATGGTTGCTACTAAGTGCGTAATTGGTAGAACTCGTGCGAGTGAGACTATTCTGAAGCACGGGGTGGGATGTAACCCCCCAGCAGTGGGGGATGACATCTCGCACTATTACGGCTTGCATAGGTGGATGGACGGTTGTCGCTAGAAGTGTTTCCATTCCACGGTGACGTTGAGGCCGTTGTGGACTGAATCAAGTTTGTGGACCCATTTTTGTTCTAATTTTGAAAGGGCCAGATTGATGTCCCCTCCACGTCGTTGTGGCTGTAGTTGTTGTAGAACAGTCCAGGTGAATTGTTTCTGCGTGTTTTTTACTGAAGTGTTCGACCAGAGGTTTATCTTGTACTTGATTTTTAATGCAGGATCTGTGTTCATTGATCCTTTCCTTCACGGGTCTGATGGTTTTGCCGATGTAAACCAGGTTGCATGGGCATTTGATGGCGTAGACAACTTATTTGCTCTCGCAATTCGTGTTATTGTTCATGTTCCAGGTGAAATCCTTATGAGTGAAGGTTTTGCTGTTTGTGGTATAACGACATGCGACACACCGGCCGCAGCTGAAATGTCCCACTACTGGTGGAAGGTTCCATAAAGTGGCTGATGTCTTTGTGGGTTCCTGGAAGGTATGGACCAACATGTCTTTGAGGTTTTTGTTTTTCCTGAAGGCAAACGGAGGTTTTTTGGCTAGGCTGCCCTCGTTTTTGATCAGGTGCCAGTGTTTGTTAATTGTAGCCCTAATCAGGTTGCTCACTGGGTTGTACGTGGTGACACAGACGGTCCTGTCGATAGGATCTTTTTCTCTTGTGGTAAGACAGATGGAGCGGTCGGTGTTGGCCGCTCTTTTCTTGGCCATCCTGATGGATTTCTTTGGGTAGCCTCTCTGTCCTAGACGTGTCTGAAGTTGTTTAGCATGTACTTCGAATTTGTCTTTGTCCGTGCAATTCCTGCGGATGCGGAGGAATTGTCCATTGGGGAGATTGTACTTCAACCCTTGGGGATGGTAGCTGGAAAAGTGTAGCAGACTGCTTCTGTCGGTTGGCTTTCTGAAAAGTTTGGTTTTCAACTAATCTCCGGAGCGGAAGATATGTAGGTCGAGAAAATTGATGGCTTGGAAATCTCACTCTATGGTGAACTTGATATGGGTATTTCGGGCGTTGAGCCACTGGTGAAACTCCAGTAGTAAATCCTTGCTTCCTTCCCATATTAGGAGGACTTCGTCGATGTAGCGACGCCAGGTCTTGATGCGAGCCTTGTAGGGGTTGTTGTTGTGGTAGATATTGTCATTCTCATACTGCGCCATATAGAGATTAGCCACGTCTGGTACGAAGGTTACACCCATGCGGACGCCTTTGATCTGTTGATACATCTGTTGTCTGAACAGGAAAATGTTTTCTCCCATGGCTACGCGGATGCACTCCAAGAGGAAGTTGGTGGGAGTGGTGGTCGTATCTGCCCTTTTATTCAAGGCAGTTTGCGAGGGCTTGTAGTCCTTCCAGTTGGGGGATGGACGTATACAGGGCCTCGACGTCCATGGTGACTAGGATCGAGTCGGTGGTCATGAAGGTTTCATGAAGTGACAACACACCCCAGGATCCCAGCATTTTATATTTTGGCCAAAATACATAAACATGCCACCAAACCACCAGGTCGACCAATTGTTTCCGCATATGACTCCCTCCTAGAACCTCTATCATTGTACACAGATCACTTCATGAAACCGTTCGTCGGTAAGATGGAATCCTACATCAAGGACATCACGGAAATCATCAAGCTCTTAGATACCCTCACTTTGACCACCGACTCGCTCCTCGTCACCATGGACGTCGAGGCCCTGTATACGTCCATCCCCCACCTGGAAGGACTACAAGCCCTCGCCACCTGTCTCGAGAAAAGGACAGATACGACCACCACTCCCACCAACTTCCTCTTGGAGTGCATCCGCATAGTCATGGGAGAAAACTTTTTCCTGTTCAGACAACAGATGTATCAACAGATCAAAGGTGTCAGCATGGGTGCAACCTTCGCACCAGACGTGGCTAATCTCTATATGGTGCAGTATGAGAATTACAATATCTACCACAACAACAACCGCTACAAAGCTCGCATCAAGACCTGGCATCGCTACATCGACCACAACGTCCTCCTAATCTGGGAAGAAAGCAAGGATTTACTACAGGAGTTTCACCAGTGGCTCAACGCCCGAAATACCCATATCAAGTTCACCATAGAGTGGGATTTCCAAGCCATCAATTTTCTCGACCTACATATCTACCGCTCCGGAGATTTGTTGAAAACCGAACTTTTCAGAAAGCCAACCGACAAACAGTCTGCTACACTTTTCCAGCTACCATCCCCAAGGGTTGAAGTACAATCTCCCCAATGGACAATTCCTCCGGATCCGCAGGAACTGCACGGACAAAGACAAATTCGAAGTACATGCCTAAACAACTTCAGACACGTCTAGGACAGAGGCTACCCAAAGAAATCCATCAGGATGGCCAAGAAAAGAGCGGCCAACACCGACCGCTCCATCTGTCTTACCACAAGAGAAAAAGATCCTTCGAAGGGATTGTGTCATCCGACGTATTCCTCATTTTAGATATATCCTTCCAGCTCTGCTGGCCTCGGAAAATTTTTTTCTCTAGAGGGCGCTGTGCGTCGACGTCCCTCGAGTCGATGTCCCTCGACAGCCACTGTATCGACGCTCGACGTCATCCTGCCTTTAAAGGCCGCGCGCAGCGTCCGTTGCTCAGTTCCGTTTTTCGGCGCTTACTCGGTGCCTCGGAATACCGTTGCTCAGTTCTTAGTCAGATTAATCCTATTTACCTCGAGTTATTCGATCCGTACTCGATGGCTTCCTCGTCGGAACCGACAACTCCTCGATCCGGCTTCAAAAAATGTCGAGATTGTGGGAAAAAGATGTCGTTGACCGATCCTCACAGAAATTGTCTGTGGTGCTTGGGAGCTGAACACCATTGTTCGGAATGCGAGGACTGTATGTCCATGACAGCTAAGGCCCTGAAGGAGCGTAGGGGGAAGCTGGAGAAAGGTAAGACTTTTAAAGCTTCTTCTTCGTCAACGAAGTCGAGACATTCGTCTCCTCGTCACCATTCGCGCTCCAGGTCTCGGAGTGGGTCTCATCACTCCTCGAGATCGAAGCACTCGAAGAGGAGATGTCGAAGATCCCCTTCTCCTTCTTCTTCTACCTCTGTTTCGCCAAAAAGAATCCCTTGCCCCACGAAACATAGTTCCCGGGCTGAATGGGAGGAATTCCGAAAAAATATGATGAGCGTCTTCGAGAAAGCAGCCTCGACCCCCTCGAAGACTGCCGAGAGCGATGCTCTGGTCGAAAGACCCGAAGGTCAAAAACGCAGCGAGTCGCAGTACCCGGCGAAAGAAACCTCTCGAGCGCGTCTCGAACCCTCGAGCAGGACTATGACCTCCAAACCTTCCTCGAAGGTTCCGTCGACGCCGTCGACGAAGGTTCCGTCGACGTCGAGGTCGATGTCTTCGACGCCGTTGTCGAAGGGACCTTCGACACACGGGTCTGTCGACTCGACGCCGGCCTCGACACCGGCGTCGACGCCAAGAAAAGTCACGGTGACCACTCATCCAGTGACTATCCCCAGGCCCTCGACGTCGATGGCGTCGATATTGTCGAGTAGAATTCCAATTCTGTCGAGGTCCTCGAGGCCTCCACCTCTGTTTTCGACGCCACGCTCGAAGCCTTCGACGACATCGACGTTTTCGGGGCCAATAATGACAAGTTCGGCACCCTCTGCCTTGGAAATGGGATTTACTCCCTTTATGAGTTCAGAACAATTGAGAACTATATCCTCAATTTTAGAAGAGGGTGATTTGTCTGAACAAGACACATTTGAGTTACAGGGACCTGTAACCCCAGTTAGAGAGGAAGTTTCCTCTGAAGAGCGCAGATTAAAGGATCTTCATGATTCTTTACATGAGGCAAGTGGGTTAGACACTTCCCCTGAGGTGGATTTTGCTAAGCCAGACCCGGGGGAGCATGCTGAAACCCCCTACAGAGCCTTAATGGCCAGGATTACAGAGTTCATGGGGTGGTCTGCACCTTCACAATCTTTCCAGCAAGATGACCTCACGGATATTCTTGACAAAGGCCCACAAGAGGATCCAGTGGTGCCCTTTCATAAAGCTCTTCAGAGAAAGATCATGACAAACTGGGAAACCCCAGATGTAATACCAGCAGTAAATAAAAAACTGTCTGCAAAGTACAGGGTATCTTCCACAGACCCAGAGTTTTTGTCTAAACATCCATCCCCAGAAAGTCTGGTGGTACAAGCCGCATCCTCTACCGATGTCAAGACGGCTTATCCTACAGTCCCACAGGACAGGGACGATAAAAAATATGATGCTATGGCAAAGAAAGTCTTTTCAGCATGTAGCATGGCGTTAAAGTCTGTTAATGCTACTTGCACCCTTGCTAGGTTCAGCCATACACTTTGGGAGTGTGCTTCTACAGCGGCTGACTGCATCCCGGAGGGAGAAGAAAGGGATGCGTTCCTGAATATTATACAGGACGGTAAAGACGCTATGTGCGAATCCCTCCAGACGGGCATTGATTCGGCTGACAGTATCAGCAGAGCAATGGCGACAAGTACATCAACCAGGAGATTCGCTTAGTTGAGAAAGTCGGGTTTTGCCCCAGATGTGCAAGCCAGGCTCTTGAACATGCCATTCGATGGCTCTTCTTTGTTCGGGAAAAAGGCGGATGACAGTTTAGAGAAACTGCAAACTTCAAAAGCTGCAGCAAAATCCCTAGGAGCTGCAATCCGTCAGACTCCTTTTCGTTCCACAGGAACCTCTGCGAGGGGCAAGTCCTTTCCCTTCTACTCCGCATTCGGAAGAGGTAGAGGACGACCGGCTCAAAGGGGTCAAAGAAGAACTACCCGAGGTGGACGGGGTAGATATTCTAAAGCCGCAGCAACAGCAGGTGCCTCTTTACCATCGGCATCTACATCAGCCGCCCCAAAACCACTCTGAGGACTCCCCTCACAGGACACCTGTAGGAGGCAGGTTGACTCAACATCTGACGGTATGGCAGGCTATCACGTCAGATGCTTGGGCATTGGAAACAGTCGCCCAAGGTTACTGCCTGCCTTTCCTACGTATACCTCAGTCATCCACCGGGGATCAGCTCTCAGAAAGCTCCAGATCCGCTCCTCTTGCAGGAAATTTTGGACCTGCTAGAGAAAGGTGCCATAGAACCGGTACCTGTAGCGGAGAGGGACAAGGGTTGGTACTCCCCTTACTTTCTCATTCCTCCTCTAGTCAAGAGACTAGGTTTGGGAGGGCTGTACTGCATTCTATTCATCAATAGAAGACAGCGTGAAGTCAGTACTCCCTCCTCCGAATATAGAATACTGCTATGGGAGCCTATCTAAGATGAGGAATACGTCGGAGGACACAATCCCTTCGAAGAACAAGTTACTTCTTACCTTGTAACGTTCTTTCGACGGGATGTTCCTCCGACGTATTCCTCATCGACCCTTCCATCCATCCCCGCAGTTCTACTTCCCTTGTTGTTGCAGCTTACGCTCCTTCAGGGTGATTAGTCTAGTCCAGACAGTAATACTGTGGGCTACAAAACAGAACTGAGCAACGGACGCTGCGTGCGGCCTTCATAGGCAGGATGACGTCGAGCGTCGATATGGCGGCTGTCGAGGGACATCGACTCGAGGGACGTCGACGCGCAGCGCCCTCTAGAGAAAAATTTTTCCGAGGCCAGCAGAGCTGGAAGGATATATCTAGGATGAGGAATACGTCGGAGGAACATCCCGTCGAAAGAACGTTACAAGGTAAGAAGTAACTTGTTCTATCGACAGGACCGTCTGTGTCACCACGTACAACCCAGTGAGCAACCTGATTAGGGTTACAATTAACAAACACTGGCACCTGATCAAAAACGAGGGCAGCCTAGCCAAAAAACCTCTGTTTGCCTTCATGAAAAACAAAAACCTCAAAGACACGTTGGTCCATACCTTCCAGGAACCCACAAAGACATCAGCCACTTTATGGAACCTTCCACCAGTAGTGGGACATTTCAGCTGCGGCCGGTGTGTCGCATGTCGTTATACCACAAACAGCAAAACCTTCACTCATAAGGATTTCACCTGGAACATGAACAATCACACGAATTGTGAGAGCAAATATGTTGTCTACGCCATCAAATGCCCGTGCAACCTGGTTTAGACCCGTGAAGGAAAGGATCAATGAACACAGATCCTGCATTAAAAATCTAGTACAAGATAAACCTCTGGTCGAACACTTCAGTAAAAAAGGACACACGCACGAACAATTCACCTGGACTGTTCTACAACAACTACAGCCACAACGACGTGGAGGGGACATCAATCTGGCCCTTTTAAAATTAGAACAAAAATGGGTCCACAAACTTGATTCAGTCCACAGCTGTCATGAGCACTGTTTCCAAGGAGTCAGGACAAGGCCAACATCCCCGGAAGCAGGCTCACAACCCCCGCCCCTAGTCCCAACCGACCCCTATCGGGGCCCTCTGGACCATGTCTTGGCGCCAGGCTCATAAGAATCACCAGTCCTGGCGCCAGAGGTGCCGGGCTCATACTTTGGATAAAGGTGCTTGGGTGGACTTACCTGTAGCAGACCATGCTGCATACTCACCTTCACAAGTCCTGGCAAAATGAAGCCCCAGCCTTCTGCTGGGTGGGACTATTTTTCCGAATCTGGAACTACTTTCTTACCTGGGTGGGGCTGGCATCACTCCTTGACTCTGGAACACAGGAACTCTTTTTCTCTTGGGCGAGGCTGAGGAGGAAGACACCTAATCATCTCAACACTATTTAAACCACACCCGATTGGAAGAACGTGCTTCGCGTTATTCTGCATCTGCAGCAGGACGCTTACCGAGTCAGCTCCAGTCTTCTAGTGATATCTTCTGCTCCAGCCTGTGAAAACAAGTCAGATCTTCACTTACCATCCAGGGATCCAGCCTCCGGCTGCACCTGCCAGCAAAGGAACATCAGGTTAGCAAAAGGCAATGCTTTAGCAGCCGCGCTTACTTACCTGAAACCACGGAATTTTCCGAATCCCGCGGCCTTTACCTGCAAGACAAAGAACTCCGGTCAACGTTTTAGCAGCCGCGCTTACTTACCTGGACCCACGGCATTTTCCGAATCCCGCGGCCTCTACCTGCAAGACCAAGAACTCCGGTTAGTGCAAAAAGGGGAAAATTGGACGCAATTATATTTTCACTTACCGGTGCTGTGTGCTCCTCGCCATCTCCTTTTCCGCTGCATCTCTGCACCTGCAAATCAAGAAAAAGACATTAAGAGGTGCGAATAAACCTGTCAGCAAGCATATTACTTACGTGCTCCTCCACGTGCACGGACCTTCATACTTACGTGCATCCGTATGCTCAGCATATAGCATTTCGGTACCTAAGAAACAAAGGCAAAGACTTCATTAAAAAGGTGCTCTCGAACTTTACAAACCAACCAGCATCCGCTCGTGCAGAAAACGACGGCATCGCTTCTTCAGCAGCTTTAAACCCTCTGAGGCTACAAGAGACTTAAAGCAATCCCAGTGAAGTAACTGGAACCCCAGCGCCCCTGCATCAGTCGCAGGATGGAGAGCCCAGCATTTACATATCTAAGGTGAGAGCTCATTCAGACTTTGGGCGGCCTCAGGGAAAAAACGAATAAGGAGGAGAAGCCCAACCAACAACCAGCCATTAATCCCTTTTTCTTCCGCCTGCAGACACCTTACTCTACAAGTCAGACATTCCATAAGAGGAGGTCCGGTCCAGAGAACCATCCGAGTCCTGCGCTTCTCAATTGAAGACACGGTAACTGTCCAGCCAGGATCTGCGCCTCCGTGGGAACCAGGTGAGCGTTACAGAACGCGAAGCCATCCAATAACTTCCTACCCAGGCGCAATGGAAACCTCAGACACTGATCAACTAGCCCAGCTATTAGGGGAATTAAGAGCAGAGGTACATGCAGCCCGCCAGGAAACGAATGCCCTGAGGAGAGAATTGATTGTATCAAAAGAACAAACTGATGATCTTGCCAGACAGTTGTTACAATCACAAGCGGGGCAAACCCCTTTGCCTACGGGAAGGAGCTACATTCCTGCAGCCTCGGCCAGTCCGGTACAAATCAACCTACCCGGAAATGTGCCTTTGGCTCCGCCCGAACGCTTCTCTGGTGATCCTAAAAGGTTTGCGGTTTTCATCAACCAGTGCCGATTGCACTTTCTGTGTAGACCAGCTGCTTTTCTGACGGACCAGACTAAGGTAGCCTTTGTGCTTTCATATCTTAGCGGCAGTGCTGCTGATTGGTCGGTTCCTCTAGTTGCACAGGATGATCCGATTCTTCACGATTTCCAAGCATTCCAGACCAGCATGGAAAGACTGTTTGCAAGACATTCCCAGGGCCAGGCCTTAGATAACGAACTCCTTTCCTTACGGCAAGGCAATCAGGATCTCCTGGCTTATATTGCATCATTTAATAGGCTAGTAGTTGAAACCAGATGACCCGAGGACAAGAGGATCACGCTGTTCCACAGAGGTCTGCGGGGAGAACTCAAAGATGTTCTAGCTCAGGTAGTAAATCCTCCTCAGGATTGTTCTGAATACATCGATTTAGTGGTCCAATTGGATCACAGATTGCAAAACAGGAAGGCAGACAGCTCCAGGTTCGAAACTCGAGTGTTCTCCAAACCACAGAATTCCACCAAGGGAGCTGAAGCCGTAGAACCTATGCAAATAGGGGTCATGAAGGGCCCTTTAACCCAGAAAGAACGCGACAGGAGAAGACAGTTGCAGTTATGCCTCTATTGTGGAAATTCAGGACATTTCCTTCGAGAATGCCCAGTGAAACCTTCAAAGAAGACAGTGGGAGCTTCTGATAAAAATACCGAAAGGCCGGAGCCGGGAAACGACCTCGCCCGACAAGTGTAGAGGTCCGCTTGCCGAGCGTTAAAACCAGTTCTTTGACCTCGCATTTCATAGTTTCAATGGTCCTCATGAATCCAGAGCAACCGGATCGTTTGCATGCTATTAAAGCATACATTGATAGCGGAGCAATTGGTAATTATGTAGACCACGAAATGGCTTCCAGGATGAACCTACCCCTCTGTCCTAAGGCAATTAAAGACGTTATTACCACAGTGGATGGTACGGAAATAGCTTCTGGACCAGTGACCCATACCACCACGGAAGTGACGTTATTAAGTCAAGATGGACATTGTGAGGTGATCATGTTCGATGTGATCAAGGCTCCTCAATGCCAAGTAATATTGGGGATTCCCTGGTTGGAGAAACACAATCCTCAAATTGATTGGCGAGCAAAGACAATACGGTTTCCAGAGTGTGCCCCCACTTGTTATCCTCGACCCAGTATTGGACTAGCAGCGACAACATCCGAAAGTCTGCAACTGCCTATAGAGTATCAGGAATTCCAAGACGTTTTTCAGAAGGAGCAGGCGAATACTCTACCTCCCCACAGGTCGTACGACTGTCAAATAGACTTGATACCCGGATCCACTCCCCCCTGTAGTAGAATTTATGCCCTTACCGAGCCTGAGAATCTTCATTTGCGACAGTATCTGGACCAGTACCTAGCCAACGGATTCATCCGTCCTTCAAAGTCTCCAGTATCCTCAGCTTTGTTCTTCGTGCCGAAAAAAGGTGACCTTAGGACCTGTATAGATTATCGTGCCCTGAACCAAATCACGGTAAAGAATAGGTATCCCTTACCTCTAATTCCGGAACTCCTTGACCAAGTTAAAAGTGCCTGTATATACACCAAGCTAGATCTTCGGGGAGCGTACCACTTGGTACGGATCAAAGAAGGCGACGAATGGAAGACGGCCTTTCGCACCAAGTATGGACTATTTGAATACCAAGTGATGCCCTCTGGTCTTTGCAATGCTCCGGCCGCCTTCCAGTACTTCATGAATGACGTCCTTAGAGAACCTATAGACGTTTGTGTAGTCGTCTACATTGATGACATCCTTGTGTACTCATCTTCTGAAGCAGAGCATCAGAAACACGTCAGAGCTGTTCTTGAAAGGCTTCGCCAACATAAACTTTTTGCCACGCTTGAAAAATGTGTTTTTCATGTCACCGAGGTCGAATTTTTAGGTTTCATTTTGACCCCCAACGGGGTCCACATGGACTCGAGGAAAGTTGACGCTATCATCAAGTGGCCATCACCAACTTCCGCGAAGGGAGTACAAAGCATGTTAGGTTTCGCCAACTTTTACCGCCGGTTTATCCCGGAATTTTCACGAATAGTTCAGCCCATTACGGCTCTTTTAAAAAAGAATAAACGTTTCGAGTGGACAGCAGAGGCAGAACAGGCCTTTCAGGAGTTAAAAGCCAAGTTTATCTCAGCACCTATATTAAAACACCCGCGCCCGGACCTTCCTTATATCGTTGAGACCGACGCCTCCAGCTTGGCAATGGGGGCGATTTTATCACAGAGGGATCCAGAAGCTAACCAGTTACACCCTGTGGCATTCTGGTCCCGCAAGTTCTCGGCGCCCGAAATCAACTACACCATCACTGATAAAGAACTTCTAGCTATTAAATCCGCCTTCAAGGCCTGGCGGCACTACCTCCTTGGAGCCAAACACACAGTCACAGTAATCACCGATCATCGCAACTTACAGTATTTGAAGACTGCTAAAGCTCAATCCTCCAGACAACTTCGGTGGGCTCTGTTTTTTGCCGAATTTGACTTTATAATCACTTATCGTCCAGGCAACAAGAATGGCAAAGCAGATGCCCTTTCCCGGATTGGAATGGAGGAACACATGGTCAATCCTGAACCCGTGCCTATAATTCCTGAACAAAGAATCCTGGGCCTGGTCTCCTCGCAATCCATCGAAGATATCGAAGCAAAGGCCAAACAACTTGTGACTCCTTCAGATCTACAGAACTGGCAACAGAAAGGAAAGGACTTCACCGTGTCTCAGGATTTGCTTTATTTTCAAGGACGACTATACTTACCTGGTACTGATTTACCAAGACAAGTAATCTCTTGCTACCATGATTCTTTAATGGAAGGACATCCTGGCATTGCCAAAACCTCAGAAAAGATCAAGAGACACTTCTGGTGGCCATCATGGAGAAAGGATATCAAGGACTTTGTAATGTCTTGTGGGGTGTGCGCCCAAAACAAGTCAGAAAGAAAAAACAGCCGGCCTATTACACCCACTAGACATCCCGCCACACCCCTGGCATACCCTTTCCATGGACTTCATTACTGATTTACCCTCATGCTCCGGATACAACACCATTTTAGTAATCGTGGATTTGTTTTCTAAAATGGCCCACTTCATCCCACTGAAGGGCTTACCCTCAGCTTCAGCCCTGGCCCGAGAATTCCTCAAACATTGTTCGGTTACATGGTTTCCCTTCAATTTTGATCTCAGATAGAGGAAGCCAGTTTATATCGCACTTTTGGCGAAATTGCTGTCATCTAGCTCAAATCGATGTGACACTTTCAACCAGCCATCACCCCCAGACCGATGGGCAAACCGAGAGGACAAATCAAACTCTAGAACAATATTTACGTTGCATGCTGCAACAGTCGGAAAGTAATTGGAAAGACATCCTTTGGATCGCCGAATACGCCTACAACAATTTGATCCATTCAGGAACCGGAAAAAGTCCCTTTTACCTCTTATACGGGATTCACCCTCGAACCTCCAATCTTGATCCACCTCAGGATCTCGGAACACCTGCCGTAGATCATCTACACACTGCTATCACTCAAGCTTTCAAGGAAGCCACGACCCATCTTCAACTAGCCAAAGAACAGTATAAAAAGGGAGCAGACCGACATCGAAGGGAGGCCCCCCAATACCGGGTTGGAGACCTAGTTTGGTTATCCACTAAACATTTAACTCTTAAAGGGCCTCGCACCTTCAATCCAAAATACCTGGGACCATATCCTGTCACCGCCATAATAAATCCAGTGGCTGTCAAATTGGGCTTGCCGTCCCACATGAAAATACATCCAGTATTCCACGTATCTCTACTAAAACCAATGCAGCCTGGAACCCGATTGACTAAAGCTCCAGAACCTATTCAAGTTAATGGAGAACTCGAATTTGAGGTTAAAAACATCCTGGACTCCAAGATCATTAAGTCCAAGCTATACTATCTGATTGACTGGAAGGGCTACGGGCCTCAAGAACGATCATGGGAACCCTCTGAATACGTCCACGCACCTCGCCTAATCAAAAGATTCCACCGAACCTTTCCCGACAAACCAAAACCCCCGGGGGAGACAATTTTGGGAGGGGCCTTGAGGGGGGGTGCTGTCATGAGCACTGTTTCCAAGGAGTCAGGACAAGCCCAACATCCCCGGAAGCAGGCTCACAACCCCCGCCCTTGGTCCCAACCGACCCCTATCGGGGCCCTCTGGACCATGTCCTGGCGCCGTTGGCGCCAGGCTCATAAGAATCACCAGTCCCGGCGCCAGAGGTGCCGGGCTCATACTTTGGATAAAGGTGCTTGGGTGGACTTACCTGTAGCAGACCATGCTGCATACTCACCTTCACAAGTCCTGGCAAAATGAAGCCCCAGCCTTCTGCTGGGTGGGACTATTTTTCCGAATCTGGAACTACTTTCTTACCTGGGTGGGGCTGGCATCACTCCTTGACTCTGGAACACAGGAACTCTTTTTCTCTTGGGCGAGGTTGAGGAGGAAGATACCTAATCACCTCAACACTATTTAAACCACACCCGATTGGAAGAACGTGCTTCGCGTTATTCTGCATCTGCAGCAGGACGCTCACCGAGTCAGCTCCAGTCTTCTAGTGATATCTTCTGCTCCAGCCTGTGAAAACAAGTCAGATCTTCACTTACCATCCAGGGATCCAGCCTCCGGCTGCACCTGCCAGCAAAGGAACATCAGGTTAGCAAAAGGCAACTCTTTAGCAGCCACGCTTACTTACCTGAAACCTTGGCATTTTCCGAATCCCGCGGCCTTTAACGTTTTAGCAGCCGCGCTTACTTACCTGAACCCACGGCATTTCCGAATCCCGCGGCCTCTACCTGCAAGACAAAGAACTCCGGTTAGTGCAAAAAGGGGAAAATTGGACGCAATTATATTTTCACTTACCGGAGCTGTGCGCTCCTCGCCATCTCCTTTTCCGCTGCATCGCCGCACCTGCAAATCAAGAAAAAGACATTAAGACATTAAGAGGTGCGAATAAACCTGTCAGCAAGCATATTACTTACGTGCTCCTCCACGTGCACGGACCTTCATACTTGCGTGCATCCGTATGCTCAGCATATAGCATTTCGGCACCTAAGAAACAAAGGCAAAGACTTCATTAAAAAGGTGCTCTCGAACTTTACAAACCAACCAGCATCCGCTCGTGCAGAAAACGACGGCATCGCTTCTTCAGCAGCTTTAAACCCTCTGAGGCTACAAGAGACTTAAAGCAATCCCAGTGAAGTAACTGGAACCCCAGCGCCCCTGCATCAGTCGCAGGATGGAGAGCCCAGCATTTACATATCTAAGGTGAGAGCTCATTCAGACTTTGGGCGGCCTCAGGGAAAAAACGAATAAGGAGGAGAAGCCCAACCAACAACCAGCCATTAATCCCTTTTTCTTCCGCCTGCAGACACCTTACTCTACAAGTCAGACATTCCATAAGAGGAGGTCCGGTCCAGAGAACCATCCGAGTCCTGCGCTTCTCAATTGAAGACACAGTAACTGTCCAGCCAGGATCTGCGCCTCCGTGGGAACCAGGTGAGCGTTACAACAACGGCCTCAACATCACCGTGGAATGGAAACACTTCTGGTGACAACTGTCCATCCACCTATGCAAGCCGTAATAGTGTGAGATGCCATCCCCCGCTGCTGGGGGGGGGGGTTACATCCCACCCGTGCTTCAGAATAGTCGCACTCGCACAAGTTCTACCAATTACGCACTTAGTAGCAACCATCACCAGCATCACTGTTTTTGGAAGTGCTTTGTGCTAACTGGGTGAATTTAGTTATCTCGGAAGTCACCCCTCATATGTGGGGGACAGAGATTTTTTGTTGTTTAACCTGACTACCAATACGAATATGCAGACGTCACATTTCAATCATGCATAAGAAAAATGTATACACCTCATTGTAAGCATGCATCCTTCATGTTTTCTTTTTGAGTAAGAAAAATGCATGCACCTTGTTGCAAGTACAACCATGAAACCGTCATGTTTTAATTATGTGTAAGCACGAATATATGTACCGCTCTAGTACACCGGTTGGCTGGCCACACAAGTGACATCTGCAGTATGTAAAACATGTTTTTACCTGTTTGGTCCCCCAGACATTATCTCTGGGACACCAACCAGCCCTGTGTGATCACCCAACACATTATCAAGTTGCAGCATCGACGGCATTGGTGTTTATTGAGCTCCCTCCCAAGGTGCCCACAAACGCTGTTTGACCCAGCGGCACACACCATCCATTTGTACACCTTCCCCACGTGTGGAAATGTGTAATCAACAACATCCAGACGCAACCTTTTTAATTCTGAACCCTCCTGAAGCACGTATCCCTTTTTCTTTTTGGGATCCAAACAGACCGGACCACAATCCTCATGAGGCCCCGAGCTTTATGTAGTCCAACCCGATGGGTATGTATTACCCATCAGCCAGCTCGTGCTCTATCGTGGTGATTGGTTGAGGCATTTGCTGCCACGATCATCCGCGCGCTCTCATTGGCTCCCTCACATCCAATAAGTGTACTTCTCACCAGGAAGCACATCCGGACCTTACAGCAACCACTTCACGCTGGGGACCCCGCAGTGACGCTTGCACCTGTCCTTTCGTGGTAAGTTTCGCCTAGCGGACCGCTGCTCGATCGTTTCTTTTTGTGCAGCACTCATCTCGCCCTGGAGGGTCTTGCACTACGCGGCCTCTTTAGACTTGCGAACCGATCTTTTGAATTAGACCTCGAGGCACCATCACTCATGGTTGCGTTTCTGAGCCCTTTGTTTTGATACAACAATCAGACCTTGAGGCACCCTCACGCTAAATACATCCGCACGATCCCACCAGATGGCGGTTACCTCACTTAATACACTTGGACAGCCGCACTACGCGCCCTCGAACATTAGCACCAAACGTGCCACTGTACCCAATAATGTGTCACAACCACTCTGCGACCACCATCAAATGATTTAGCATGACAGCCCCATGCAAATGGATACTCGTAAATATATTCGTATATATTTTTGCACGTCATCAGCCGGGCATCACCACTCAGCCCACTTTTGACCATGAACCACGCATGGTATTAGCTCTGTCGTTTCATAGTGCACCAGGCACTACACCTCCAGGCGCCTTGCCTCACTACATCAGTGGCAGACCACCACCCAAGGCCTGCACCTTACCAACCAATGGATTGTGCTCACACTATGGACACCTCAGCGGTTTTTGAGCCCATCGAGATGTCGTCCCGCGCAACACACTGTGTTGAGGCACGACATCTTTCACGCCACCAACCACCAGCACGAGCACCCACTAATGAGTCCGCTCGTCCAATGTGTACATTGACCCCCGTTCTGGTTTTGTTCCATTTGACAACTGGAACCACAACCAATTGAGACCACCAACGTATCGGACCGCCATTATGCCTCATGGTCCATACTTGTTTCCCCTTAGATTTGGGACCTACGTAGGCCCACTCTCCGGCTCGCAGGACCCTGAGACTACACCGGCCTACAGGAATCAGCAGCCTTTTCTTAGTGCATTACGCACCCACAATCCAGAAACCATACAGGATTATTCACAGAACCCTACTGCTACAGCAGGTAAGCTGTCCACTGATGCACAATGCGATGTATCATCATGGCACCACTAAGCCGTATTCAGTATTTTTCTTGAATCACTCAACAATTTCCCGAGATCCTTACAGCCCTTATCTCTTCCACAGACAATACAGACAACACAGCAACCGGTGTCTATCCTGATGAAGGCCAACACACAGACAGGCTCCAATCAAGCCCGATTTGGCCGAAACACCCCCTTGTCGATCCCCTGTGACACAACTGTGAAACCTCCTCCTCGTGTATGTTCTGTAGAAACTGTTGTGTACACCCTGTGTTAACCACGCCCTGGACTACTCCCCGTCCCGGGTGCACCGTGTTCAACTGTAGGTCTTTCCTACCATCATATGTGATTGTGCCCTTATGTGGAAATTTTGTACCTCAATATCACAGAGGTTGATACTCGCCTTGTATTACCACCAAATATAATCACTCCTATTCGTTTGTCTATTACTCTCGTGCTTATCGAAAGTACTGTAAAATAAATACAAAGTCATCAAAAATATTTTGTGTTGTTTGGAAATAAATGTATATGTTCAGAACCACACAACTGCTTATAGGATCTCTCATCCTGATTATTTTTGATATTTATACATGTGCCCACCTGGGTATATCAGGACCCCGCCAGGCGGCCCTAATTTTTTCTTGACCTTTCCTGTTCTAACTCTGGCCAACGGTTCACTATATAACATCTTCGCCCATCATATGTATCCCGGTCCCATTCCATAGCCCGCCAGGCCTGCCAGCAGCCATGGCCACTTGACCGAGTGGAATGCCTTTACTGCGTCCAAGGACACGATTGCCATTTCACCTTTGCTCTCGCTTCCAAACTCAATCACCCGTTGGAGTCGTCTATGATTGTTAGTTATGTTCCTATTGGGGACATAGCCTGTCTGGTCAGGGTGTATTAGTTTGCCAATGACTCTCTGCAATCTGTTTGCCAAGACAGCCGTCAATATTTTGCTGTCCTGATTCAGCATCGACAACGGTCTGTAGGAACCACAGCTATGCCCAGGTTTGTTGGGCTTGGGGAGCGGTATTATAATCGCCTCTCTAAGTGACTCTGGCAACCTTCCCACCTCAAACGCTTCATTCAGCATTTCTAACATTGGGGGGAGCACTTCCTCCCTATATACTTTGTAGAATTCACTTGGGAATCCATCAGCCCCCAGAGTCTTGCTAGTAGGCAGCTGCCTCACCACCTCTTCTAACTCCTCCAAAGTAATCAGTGCATCTAGCTCCTCTATTTCCTCTACACTTATCTTGGGCAGTCCAATGTCCTCCAGTGTTTCAATTATCTTCTCATAATTACTGCTCCCTCCATCATCATATAACGACTTGTAATACTCTGCAAACTCCTGATTAACTCTGTCTTGGGTGTCCACTATCCTACCATCTCCTCTCGTTATTGTTCTAATCGTGGGTGTGGGGGTTCCTCTCTTGTATAACCATGCTAAGAGCCTTCCTGTTTTATCTCCTCCCGCATGCTGTTTCTTTATATATTTTTTATAGTTGAGGTTACACAGTCTTTCCCAGTGCCCCGCACATTCCTGCTGGAGTTTAAGTATCCGCTCCATACCTTCCTTCGAGTTAATTCCTCCCACCAATGCATTTTCCAGTTTCCTTTCTGTATCTTTTAGGTCGACCAGGACCCCCCCCCTGCAGGCCTGATTTTGCAATGGCTATTCCTCTCATCACGACCTTAAAGGCTTCCCATAATGTGCCCGCCGAGTCCACGCTGCCAGTATTTATTTCAAAATAGTTAATAATCTCCTCCCTCATATCTTCCCTAAAACAGGGACCTTTGAGTGCCTCTGCTCGGAGACGCCATGTCGGAATCCTAGCTCTCGGGGGGCAATATTGCCATTCGAGTACCAGGGGCGAGTGGTCCGAAAGGACCCTCGCTTTATATTCCGCCTGTGTGATCTCTGTGATTGTCTCCAACATAGCAAAGACATAGTTTAGCCTTGTGTGTAACTGCTGAGGGGCAGAGAAATGCGAGTATTGCCTCTCCTTTGGGTATTTCATCCTCCACACATCCTCCAAGCCGAAGTCAGCTAATAATGTCTGTAACGCTCTAGCCGCAGGGGCGGGTCTGTCAGTTTTCCCATCCGACCTATCCATCTTGGGGTTCAATACACAGTTAAAGTCCCCTCCCCAGATCGCCGCACTCCCCACACACCTACTGAGGTTAGTACACAGCGTTCTGTAGTATGCCGCTGTGTTTTGATTCGGGGTGTATGTGTTACAGGTAAGTAACTTGTTCTTTACTTTAAAATTCGGTGACCACACTTAACATATACTACATATTATGACAGTTGGTTATTGGTATAATCCGTTTCTAAGACCAGCTCCCAACTGATATTATTTTGAACAGTATTTTCAGGTAGTATTTTGTTCTGTAATCAAGGATTGGAATAAGCAATTGGCACTATGCCCTAAGGTCCTTGTTGTGTTAGGCTATAAGGCTTTTATACTGCACCAATACCCGCCATACTGGTCTTATGGCTCTGATACCTTGAGAAAATGGCATTTTGTGCCCCCGCCTCTGGTAACCAAACCGTAGTCTGTGAAGGCTAAAGAAATAAACACTGCGAAAATGTGGGTGTGGAGAAGCGCAGGAATAGGGTATGAACACAGAACTAACAAAATGGGAAGATGCAATGGGATTACGGTAGCGGGAATCTATTGAATTAATTATAGAAAAATGAGTTCATTTGTCTCTGTGTGGAGTAAGATGTACACATTCGTTCACATTTTCCGCTTTCGAAATGTGTAGCTGGGTTTGTCAAAATTATTGCACGTTTGTAATTCTGTAGCGGTGAGTAAAAACCGGCCACAGTTTGTTTTCTATTGTTTGACTAACTCTGCCCTAAACCTATTGTACTTTCCAAAGTGAGTCCGATACATTTCTTACAGTGGCATCTGATTGAACATCTACAGTGTGCAAGCTCCTAGCCAGGCATAATAGTTGCCCCTCTCCCTCCTTGCCATGAATTGCAGTTGCTCCCGAGCACACAATTTCGTACTCACCAAGAGTGAATTATTCCCCATCAAATATTAGTAGCTTATGCAACTTTTGTGTCCTTTATTAACCCTCCCAACCTTTAGGCATTTATCCTAGCATGTTATGGCAAGTGCTCATTTCCCTTTTCAGTATCACTGACTAGATATGTGACCCTGTCCCAGCCACACTGGTCTTTCAGAGTGAAGCTACAGAGAATACCATTCCCATAGCCCCGATGGAATGTGATTCTGACACGTGACATTGCTTTTATCATAGTTTTCTCCACTGACTTCCGGGCTACTTTGAAATTGTAAAAACATACGTACCGAAAAAGTCAAACCCATGTCATTCATTTTTCCTTCTGTGAAGGCCAGAATTGTACTACCATTTCCGTAGTGTTTTGCAGAAATCCCAAAATCGACAATGTTTCAATTCATCGGCTTCTTAGAACTGCTGTGGCTTGCTAAAAACACAGTGCTTAGTAATCCTGTAGCCTTCGTTATACATATGGTAACTTTTATCACAGTTTGTTATCTAGATTTTAATGTACTCTTGTTTGTAAATGTTTACAGGAGTTTGCAGCACCTACAATAGATTCACCCGGTCAAGGCTACATTGGTGAGTGAAAAACCATGAAATTAGGAGATGGCATGAATACAAGAAAATTGGCTGTGTAAATGGAATATGTTGCTCTTCTTGAATGACCTCTAATATCAAATAACATGATATTTGTAGAGGTAAATCTTGTTACGGCAGTGTTATTTGGGGCATGAGACCTCGTACAACACTTTTTTTATTTTGGTATGTAAAGAGACCTTGCCGAGTCCTAGAATAAAGTACTATAATGGAACAACTCTCGGTTTTAGTTATGATTTTAGTGATAGTCACACAAAAAAAATAATTGTATACAAAGAATTTGTAGGCTTGGAACTTTTATATAGCATTTTTGCAGGGCTATATATACGCCAGTGGCACATTGTTGTCTACATTTCTTGCCACATTAAGGTGATTTGAAACGCCCCTTCCGGGAAAAACACCCATCAGAAATATAATTGGTTAATAGCAGGTAATAAGCACTGCAGTCCGTTTCATCATTTTTTATTTTAGAAAGAAAAGGGAAAGGCTAGTAGTATTGTGTTATTAATTTAATTGGGATGATTTGTAGAAATTCATGATATAGAAATATGTAATGTTAAACGTGTGTAAATCGGTGGGACATGGCTGCCTGTAGGACAGAATCATCTGTTGGCTACGTCAAGGCTTGTGTTGGAGAAAGTGCTCCTTTTTGCAAGCTTCCCTCTATGGATTTCAATGGAATCCCCAGCCTAAGTGCCATGCTTTTGGAATTCTGTTTGCTTTTGGGGCGAGTGAGGTCTTTGTAGACCCACTCACCTGCTCAACTCGCATGTTTTGGGGCACTAGTCAGTCCCTATATCTGCCAGCGCAGGGAGAGTTTCCCTCCCATTTCATTTTTCGTGCCTTATTTTTTTCTTTTTTAGTTTAATTTCTGACATTTTTGGCATGACAAGTGACAATTCATATTCAGCAGAGCTATTAAGACAACCAGTAATACAAGTAGTTTAATGTGAAGGTTAGCCTCGAGATTACCAATATAGAAAACAAGAGATGTATACAATTTGGATAACTAAATTCAACACGTATAAAAACTCGATAGCCGAGTTAATTGAGGTTGTCAAAATATACGCCAACTTGAATGAGACAAAACATAAATCGGGGGGTATATTGATAAGTAGTTCAATAATATATTTTAAATAACACAAATACAAACAACATGAAACACAAGGAATGTATACCAATAAGAAAGGGGAGGAGTTTGTAAGGGTGGAAATGAAGCAATCTACAGTTGAATGAAACGTACCTGGACACGCAAATATATTTTCTACACAAGATCAGATTAACTACCATATGGAAGTAGGTGCGTTATAAGATGGTGAAAAATTAATAAAGGCCATTTTATTTTATATTTTGCTAACAGAAAGGGTGTGTTAGCAGTAAATGTTTCCAGCCTATGAACGTTAGAAAATTGTTCCACCACTGATTGATGGTAATTTGACTAAATTGTATCCAGTTAGTGTTTTTAATAGCTAATACCTAATAGCCAATATAATAAAAAAGATCATGTATAATGAGGGAGTTACTACCGTCATTTACGTTGAGGGAAAGACTGCCTCGTAAAATATTAGACAATTATAGGAATAATGATATAATGAGGCTTGGCAGCCATGGTATAGGCTGTGATTCCTGTGGGCTCCGTGATCTGACGACTTGATCCGACAGAAAACGCATATCATTTGAACCAACGACAGATTCACAACACATGGAAAGGCGTGGGAAGGCGCTGGGCAGAGTATGAACAGGCTGGCTGCACGTTCAAGGCTGTGGAACAGGCAAATGGATACTTTGTTTCTCGGAGCCGGCCGCGAGAGGGACATCAAAATGGCAGCGGCCGAGAACAAAAAGATTCCGAGGGGCACACCCCTGTAATGGATTAGCTATCTTCGGTAGATGGCTACAGTAGCTGATCGCTGGTGAAATACACAAAATGACATACTGCTCGAGTCGGGCGGCTGCAGAGAGCGGGGGTCCTCTGCCAGCATAACTGTGGACCATGGTGAAGGGAAGAGGCACGCCGACTGCGAGTGCCTGTTGAAACCCTTCATGCGCTAAGAAGCGCCCCGACGATCTGGCACAGCTGAGCCAGCCGGCGAGAGCGCACAGTGCTGGAAACGGAGGATTGCATGTATATAGTGCGGCGTTGGAGGCAAAAGCGACGGCCGGGCCCCGCAGAGCAAAGGGCCGCCTCTGTAATAAATCACCGGCGTAACCCGTGGAGCGGGCCGTGAACGCCTGGGTCAGAAGTTGCAGGACGCGAACACTGTAACAAGATCATCCGACCCCAAATGGATCGCCACTACATAGGATACTGGTCGGCTTGCTGGCAAGTGCTTGGGGACACTAGAGTGAGCCGTGGGAAGCGCGGTGTGCGAGCAGATACCCTGCTGGGGCGCGTCTTGGAAAGCCGACACGGGATACAGCATATAGCAGTTCTACATACTTGACCCTGCGGGTTAGTAGCGGTCTGGGAAGTGAAGCGCTATCATGCCCCCTGGCGCGGTACAGTGAGGGTTATGATGGTAAACTGATTGCGCATGAGTGAATGCGTGCAATATACTATTACAAGTGCACAACTAAACTCTGCAAAATTGATTGTGACCAGGCAAGCTGACAACGGAAGGAAGGGATAAAAAAAAATGTGTGTTAGCAAGCGAGCGCTTCTGGGATGACGGACCCAGGCGCTAGACGGAGCTGGCACTTTGTGGGAGGAGGGGGGGGCAGGCAAGGTGGCGGCACGGCTGGATTGATGAGGACCCATGAGGGTGTGAGAGAACACAGCAGAAGCGGCTCAACGGATTGTGAGACACTGGTAGCAAAACAGAAAATGGGGAGTGACAACCGGATTGGCCTAAATGGTTGCTAGAGGACCATAGCACAAGAAGCAAGAATTGACCGGGCCAAGCGTAGATGCCCGGGGGAAGCTCCCTTTAGAGTGGACATAAAGCACTAGACTTCTTGGGGCCTGAGACACGGTGGTGGTGGCAGATAGGGCGAACTGAATGACCCTCAGAAACATGTCGACGGCGCACGGATAATTGTAGACGGAGAATATACGTGTCATGATGCCTACCCCCGGGCATCAGGACCAAGGCCCTCAGCTCTGGGAGCAGGCATCCAGACATTTGTTTAAACCTCAGCAGCCTCGGCCAGGGGCTGTCTGGGTTCAGTCCTGGCGCCTTAGCGCCAGGCTCATAGACTTTACTTACCTGATGCAGACCATGCTGCAAAAGACTCCAAGACTACATGAGGCCTGGATGGGACTATTTTGTTACAGGGACTATTTTTTACTCGGGCGTGGCTCTAAGGAACTTCTTACCTGGAACTACTTATTTAAACCACACCCGAACAGCAGCACATGCTTCGCGTTATTCTGCATCCAGCAGTGTGACGCTCACCGTGCCTGCAGCCAGCATCCAGTCTTCTGCCACGCCCGCGTGCCTGCAGCCAGCATCCAGTCTTCTGCCACGCCCGCCTCGAATCCGGAGCTCCTAGAATAAAGAAGAAGAAAAGGACAAGGTTAGAAAACAGACTTATTTCAAATTCCTCACCTAATTCCGGAACCATTTCATCTCCGGACCTGGAAAGTACATCAGTCCTGCACGCGTCGCTTCGCCAGCTCCAGCACGGCGCCATACTCGCCAGTTCTCACAGCATCTTTCGATCCGGCACTGTCTCCATCATTTCTTCGCCGTAATCCGGCACCTAGGGGACACAAGAAAAAACAAGGTGAGCCAAGGGAATCAACAAATACAACCTCTTACCACCATAGACTTACCACCGGCGGTATTATTCCATAACTCTCCACGTTTTCATGTGCCGCATCTGTAAAGAGGGAGAAAAACAACACGTTAACGCATGCAATAGTTACCGGACAGCGTTGGGTAACACAGACTCTTACCTGAACGCCAGCAGCAGCTACGAAACCTTCTTCTCACAAACTCAGTTGCAACTTAAGGAAGGAAGGGGACAAGAGTGAACATCGGGCACATTGAACTCTTTGAACTTGATACTTACCAATCCCGCCAGGGACTTCAGAGTCAATATTTACCAGAACTCTCCCAACGTCTTCAAACCAGTGAAGTAACTGGTATCTACGCGTCCCTGCAAGACACGCAGGATGGAGAGCTCATCTTTTACGAACATAAGGTGAGGTTACTAAGGGGATACCGGAGGTGATTAGTGGGGGAGAGCGAGAACAGTCGGAAGGCCATCATTAAAACCCACAGGTGGTTAATCCCTGTCTCCACTTGCAGGAAAATACTTCTTCGGGTCCAGCAGACAAGACTAGGCGGGCCGGTCCAGACAGTCATCTCTGCACTACGCATCACGTTGAAGGAGACCGCAGCTGTCCGGGTCCGATCGACACCCCTGTGGGGTCCAGGTGAGCGTAACAATACGTGGGAGGACACAGTCCACCTAAAACGCAATTTTATGCGCCATAGCATGACGCAACCTGCTGCGGTAGACACCCCGGTGCCTGCCAGACCTGGGAACGCCACAACAACATTGAATAGCTAGAACCGGACGCACAACAAGGATTGCGCAATGTCAGTTAAGGTAGCAAGAACAAAGAATAAACAACCCACAGTGGAGACTTTTGCGAAGGCGCAGCGTACACCCACAACACCAGCACAGAGCACGGTGGTGACCCCTGCAGAAGGCGCCACAGAAGGAGATAACCATCAGGTCCTAGCGGCCATAACAGAGTTAAGCACGAAATGGGGTGCAGCAATGGCGGACTTGCGAACGGCCCTAGAGAACAAAATTGATGCGGTGGGAATTGAAGTCACCCTGCTCCGACAAGATGTTAGGGCGCTGGCAGAAAGAACAAGTGGCCTAGAAAGCGCGGTGAAGATCAACACAGATGTCAGTGCAAACAATGCAAAAGAGGTCCACGTGTTAAACGTGCAGGTTGCCAACCTCGAGAATCGCGTGGAAGAAGCGGAAGGAAGGGCGAGAAGGAACAACATAAGGGTGGTCGGCCTGCCGGAGGGAGAAGAGGACCAAGACCCCATGGACTATGTGGAGAACATGATCCTTCAGGAGATAGCGGTAGACAAGCTCTCACAGGGGTTCACTGCTGAGCGAGCGCATCGGGCCCTGATGAGGAAACCTCGACTTGGGGCCCCGCCGAGGCCGATAATTGCGAGGATTCTGAACTATAAAGACAGGGAGAAGATCCTGGAGTATTTTCGTAAGGGTGGAACGAAAGAGAGAGCATCCACCAACATCACGGCGTACCCTGATTACACGATGCTGAGGCAGAGGTATAGCTACGTGGCTGTCAAGAGGAGGTTGAGCACGGCTGGTATCAAGTATATGCTTCTGTACCCGGCAAAACTAAAGGTTTTGCACAAGAGCAGAGCGCTTTTCTTTGACACCCCAGAGGAGGCGGCGTTGTGGTTGGACTTGCAGGGCTATCCGTAGCAGGACGCGGAACGAAATCGTCAGGAGCACAACAAGTGAGGAGTCTGTGTCATGGACACTGAGGGGATAAGTGGGAGGGGTCCTGTCATGGCGGAAAAGGAGATTTGATTAACATTTTGCAGCCTTTGGACCTTACGCCTCAGCTGGACTGGAATATAGTGAATAAAATGCATGTGTCAGCTGGGTAGCACTAACATTAAGCATAGTAAAATGGGAAATAGGAGCAAAGGGATGGAAGCAACCTACCCCTTAGAATTAGTAGTTTAGTGGCCATTAGCCGACTTCACCCTACTGAGCCTCGAGTATAGGCTTTTGCCAGAAAGGGCTAGATGTGTAGGTGCCCGAGATCCAGGGATGGAGCTGGGCAACAGTTGGGGAGGGTGTTGTTGCGTAAGGGCAGGTAAAGCAGGAGAGTTTGTTGTGTGTATATAGTTCAGGGGAGTTTAAATGGGAATACGAGCCTACATAGAAGAGTTGAGCAATTGAATTTGGCCTGCATGGGTGGAGGGGAGGGGAGGGAAAGGACTCTGTCATGCCATGGGGGATCTTAGAATAATTACTTGAAACGTTTTGGGGCTTAATAGTTATCTGAAGAGGAATAAGGTGATGCTATACTTACGAAGACAGAAAATTGATATCGCCTTGCTGCAAGAGACTCATCTGACGCAAGATAAGTTGGAAATGATCAAGAGGAAATGGAAGGGGACGATGGTGGGTTCTCTATATTCGGCTTATGCCAGGGGAGTGATCATTTGGGTAGCGCCACATGTCCCGTTTCAGCTGCTGCAGACGCTGGTGGAGACAGATGGGAGGATGGTTGAGGTGAAGGGATTGGTGGAAAACAAGGAAATAAGTTTGGTAAACACGTATGCCCCGAACCAAAATACTGCAGCATATTTCAAAACGCTATGTTGCAATCTGAGCATGTGTGCGGGAGGGGGGGCGTGATTTGGGGAGGGGACTTTAATTGTGTATTGTACCCTAAGGTGGACAGGTCAGATGGGAGGCCGGATAGACCTGCCCCATCGGCTAAGGCGTTACAGACGCTTTTGAATGATTTTGGATTAGCAGACGTATGGAGGGTGCACCATCCACAGGGGAGGCAGCATTCGCATTACTCTGCCCCGCAGCAATTGCACACGAGGCTGGACTATGTCTTTGCCACTCCAGAGATATTGTCTGAAATCACGCAAATTGAAAATAAAGCAAGGGTCCTCTCGGACCACTCGCCCCTGATCCTTCGTTGGCAATGTTGTCCCCCTAGGGCGAGAATTCCGACGTGGCGCCTCAGGGCAGAGGCGCTCAGAGACCCCCTTTCTAGGGAGGACATGAGGGAAGAAATTGTTAGTTATTTTGAGATTAATACGGGCAGTGTAGATTCAGCGGGCACTTTGTGGGAGGCCTTCAAAGTTGTGATGAGAGGAGTGGCTATAGCGAAATCTAAAGGACTGCCGGGGGGGATCCTAGCGGAACTACAGGAAGCTGAAAGAGAATTGGAAGAAGCGCAGAGAGGGAGTAACAATGACAACCAAGACAGTGAGCTAATACTGAGACTGCAGCAAAAGTGTGCAGGGCACTGGGAAAGACAATGTAACCTTAACTACAAGAAGTATATAGAGAGACAACATGGGGGAGGCGACAAACCAGGTAGGATTTTGGCATGGCTATATAAGAGTGAAACCCCTAGACCGCCGATTAGGTCTATAGAGAGGGAAGATGGGGAGGTGGTTGTGGACACCCAGGTGGGAGCAAATCAGGAGTTTGCGAAATATTATGAGCTGCTGTACGGAGATGATGGGAAGGATAATCGCGAGATGATAGAGGAAATATTGGAGGACATAGGATTGCCTCAGATTGGTGTAGAGGAAAGGGAGGAGTGGACGCACCGATTAAATTGCAGGAGCTGGGAGAGGTGGTAAGGCAGTTGCCGACTAGTAAAACACCCGGGGCTGATGGACTCCCAAGCGAGTTTTATAAAGCATTTAAAGATGAGGTGCTCCCCCCACTGCTAGATATGCTGAATGAGGCGTATGAGCGAGGCAGACTGCCAGAGCCACTTAGAGAAGTGATCATAATACCGCTCCCCAAGCCTAATAAGCCAGGGCATAGCTGTAGTTCCTATAGACCCCTGTCAATGTTGAATCAAGATAGTAAAATCCTGACTGCTATCCTGGCAAATAGACTCAGGAAAGTTCTAAGTAAATTAATACACCCAAATCAGACGGGCTATGTCCCTAATAGAAACATATCTCACAATCTTAGAAGGCTCAATAGAGTCATTGAGTAAGGAAACGAGAGCGAATATGAACTGACGGTGGTGTCACTGGATGCAATAAAGGCCTTTGACTCGGTCAAATGGCCGTGGCTGATGGCGGCCCTAGCTGGCTATGGGATGGGTCCGGGATACCTACAGTGGGCCAAAATGCTATATAGTGAACTGCAGGCCAGGGTTAAAACGGGGTCAGTAATATCAAACAGGTGGGCACTCCGCAGAGGAACCAAATGGGCTGCCCATGGTCCCCTATGCTCTACATATTGGCTCTACAACCCCTAGCGATCTATTTAATGCAACAATATGATATGATAGGCATCCCTGAGGGCGATGAACGACACCTGATATCTTTGTATGCAGACGATATATAACTATTTGCGGTATCCGGAGGAGAACCTCCAATATGTGCTGGAGGTGATGGAGAGATATGCGGAAATGTCTGGTATAGCTGTGAACCCCCAGAAGTCTAGCATGTTCCCGCTAGGTGGGTATAAAGGGATCCCTCTAGAGCATCTACCGGTGCTACAGGTACCGTGGGTTGCCAGTACATTTCGTTATCTAGGAATAGATATCTACCATACAGTGGAGGAAGAGCATAAATGCAACACAGAAGTGGCTATCATGAAAATAGAAAACTGCATGCGGTTCTGGGTAAAATTGCCCCAGGCAATGATGGGACGTAGCGCAATGTTGAAGATGGTGGTCTTGCCTAGGCTTCTGCACTACTTTGGGAATATCCCGTATTTGATACCTAAGAAGTTTTTTAGCAGATTGGCTAGTATGTGTCGGGACTTCCTATGGCAAGGTACACCGAATCGAGTGGCCCTCTGGAAACCAGGTTGTTCCAACGGGACTGTGCCCCATTTTACCTGAGAGAGAGATAATGTGGCTGCCCAGGGCTGTAATGGATGGGCGCCCCAAGATGTTGGTACTAGGTTGGAAGATGTGGAGAAGGGCGTGTCAGCTGATGGGGAACCCATGCCCGTGCTCCCCTCAGGTACCGTTAGTTGCACTGGCAGGTAGAGATGAGCAACTAAGGATGACAATTAGAAACTACTGGGAGCCGGCTGGGATAGTGATATTGGGAGATATCTGGCAAGAAGGGGCCATAACAGACTTTGAGGTGTTGGGGGCAGAAACTGGGTTGCACACCGGTCAGTATATCGCGTACCATAGACTGGTGAGGGTGCTTAAGAGAACGTGGTCCGAGTTGGTGCTTGAGGAAGAACCAGATGTTCCCATGGATACAATATATGATATAGCAGGGGGGGGGCACGAAATATCTAGGAAATACGAGTTGATGATGTCTAGAGTAGGAAAGGAGCTGGTGCAATTGAGACTGGAATGGGAGGAGGAAGTGGGGTACTTCGATGGAGGATGGGATGTGGGAACGAGTTCAAGGGTACCACAAGAAAGTGTCGAGAAACGCAAGACTCCAACATATGCAATTGTATATTACGCATAGGGCGTACTTGACACCCCAAAAGATGGCCAAGTTTAAGAACATGGGACGGCAGGCATGCCCTAGGTGTGATGAGAAGAATGCGGGAATGGTACATATGTTCTGGTCATGCCCAGTTATTGAGTGCTTTTGGGGTGAGGTTGCACGCAAACTCAAAGCTAAGTGTATCAGGCTAGTGGTGGACACTGTGTGGGCCTGCCTGTTAGGAGGGTTCCCTAGACCGCGAAAACTTAGGCACGTAGGTAAATTGAAAGACCTGGCATTTGCGCTTGCAAAGCGGAGAATTGCTATGGGGTGGAAGGCATGCCACAAACCGCGACTGGAGTTGTGGTGGAAGGATCTGCAGAAATGGGCGGAGGCTGAAACCATGGTATGGCAGGAAGCTGGCAGCATTGGTGGGGGGGAGGAAACTGAGACTCTGATGGCCTGGAAACTGCTCATAGCGGAACTATTTGGGTCAATTCAAGACCCTTTGGACATAACAGATGGGGAAACCTCACCACAGGATGCAGGAACTGAACATTAACAGGTGCAGGCTCGGAACGGGGGTGGGAAAAGGGAAGCAGTGAACATGGTAGAATAATGTATATGTGAAATATTGTATCCACTGCAAGTTTGGTTTGTAAGGTTTGTTGTATGTTTAATTTTTTTTTTTTAAAATAATAATAATAATTAAATGATATATGATGTGGGATTTATAACGTGCCTGTACAGGAATAATGATATGATATGATGTGGCATTTATAACGCGCCTGTACACAAGTGTTTCTAGGCGTGACAAGACAAGGAGGGGGAAACAAGGGAGGACAAAATAACGATCTTACTAGGCCTTGTGTCATTCAGATCATGCAAGTGCATGGAAGGGGAGAAGTGCCAGGGGGAGAAGAAGGGGGAAGTGCAGTTAACTCACAAGTGCAGCCAGCGGGTGGCTTAAAAGTGCAGAGAGAAGGGACTGTAGTTTTGCAGATACAGACCCATAAGTGCTGGGGATCCCGGAGGCGGTGCAAGGGCAACTGAACATGCAGGAGCCTGGGCCCGAGTTCAGAGGGTGACCAGTGCGCGGGCAGTCAGGTGCATCAGCAGGCGAGAGGAAGAGAGAAAGCGGAAGCGAAAATGAAGGTCTTGAATTGCTTCCGGAACCAAGGTGGTTCTGCTCTAGTTTGAGAGAGGCGGGGTGGCTGTTACAGAGGGAGTCCCCAGCCGAGGGGATAGATCTGCCCCTAACTGTCTGCTTGGAGAAGCGCCTGACCCTCAGAGTTGGAGGTGGATGAGCGGAGAGCTCGAGAAGGAAGGTGTTTTGGAAGCGAAATTTGGAGGTAGAGCGGTCCCAGGCCCCAGAAAGCCTTGTGGACAATGCAGTGTGTCTTGAAGTTGATCCTTCCAACCACGGGGAGCCAGTGAATAGAGATTTCAGAGCTGGAGAGATGAGATCCCTGGGCTTGAGGCCAAGGACAAGTCTTGCAGTCCTGTTCTGGATAAGTTGTAAAGGTCGAAGAGTAGAGGCAGGAAGATTTAGAAAGAGGCTGTGGCAATTGTCCAGCCTAGAGAGCACCAGAGCTTTGGAGACCGTGAGCTTCTGGGGGAAAGTGAGAAAAGGAAGAATACCTCTGAGGAGGTGCAGCTGATAGTTTGACTTCTTAGAGACGTCCGAGATGTGAGGAGAGAAAGAGAGTGTGGAGTCAAAGATGACACCAAGGTTCTAAGCCTCACAGGAAGGAGCAGGCAGAGGGTCCAGAGTGGGCGGCCAGAGAGAGAGAGAGAGAGAGAGAGTAAAGGAGGGAGAGGGTGTCCCAGTGAGGAGGATCTCAGTCTTACTGGCATTAAGGCAGAGATCATTGGCGGCATACCATTCCTGAATTGTGGCCAGACAGTCTGGTATGAGAGTAGAATGAGAGTAGAAGCAGCGATGGCTGAGGGGAGCCTGAAAGAGACCCGAGTGTCATCTGCACTGCATTACATTGAAAATTCTAACAGAAAGTAGTGATGCACTGGGCAAGAGGTGCCAGGTAGTGGTTGAAGAGCCAGGGAGAGGGGTTAGACCTCTGGGGAACACCAAAAGTAGAGAGAGAGATGGAAGAGAGGAAAGACCCCAGTTGGACCTTAGATGGTCGGTCGGTGAGCAAGAGGTCAACAAGGCCAGGGCCTGATCATTAATACCAAGGTTGTACCGGAGACGATTGAGCAGGATGGCATGGTTGACCGTGTCAAAAGGAGAGGAGAGATCAAGGACAGAAGAAACACTTTGAATAGGTGTTTGAGATATTCCCATACCTGTACCCAAAATGCATTAATATATACACAATAAAAAAAATGTGCTTAAATGAACCAATCTGTGCATGACATGACCAACAGTTACCATCATTGTTATGTTTGACTTAATAGCATCAAATGAGTGATATAAGCTCTGTGTGTAAAGGAAAAGATAGTTTGGGAAGTATTGGCAGATGTTGTTCTTAAGAGGACCATTTGACTCCTAAGTTTCTGTTATTGAGTACTAATCTATAAAAGTTAGCTTTGCTCTAACTTGTATCTATCCGAAACTGAAATCTATATTCATCTGGACGAAGCATATCTAACACCACCTTTATCGTAATCGTTCTTCAACTTAGAGCAATTCTTTTATGCTTTTTTTTTTCTACCTCATAGAAAATTTAGTAAAATTGTATTAATTGACCTAAATTGTATTAATTGACTTAAAAAAGATACCGGTAATGGAACAGAGAACATTTGAAGATAAAACAATATAACTAATGATAACAACATTTTGATTGATTCTAACCACCCTGTGAGAAACCTGAAGGTGTCTCAACCGCCAGTCCCCAGAGATCTGTTATCTAGGTGGCCAGGACACAGCCATCGCTTTTAGATCCAGTTCCTGGGGTGGACCATTGCAGGAGGATCACCTGGATGAGGGGTCCTTGGGGAGTGGAAGTATGTCACAGGAGGGTGTTACGCGGTATCCGGTTTATAGTCATAGCATGAAATGCCAAAGCATCAAATGCCTTATCTAAAAAAGCATTGAATGCCTTTCGTTTTCTTTGTTTTTTAATGTGGGGGCAGGGAGTCCCCCGCTAACCCCCCTTTTTTAACCTTTAAAACCCCAATACAATTAAAATAAACCCTTTACCTTAAAAAAAAACTGCATTAGATGCTTTCTTTTTAGATGGTAAGGCATTCGATGCTTTGGCATTCGATGCTATGACCAGATACCATGGTATCCCCTTCCTTGTAACACCTTTTCCCCATCCTACCAGGTAGGATACCTAGGAACTCAATCCCACCCTCTCCCCTTTCCCGACACAAACACTTTTTCACAGACTGCTCACTGTGAGAGAAAAAGGACTTACACCGGTCCGTATACCTGACATGTTCCAACACAAGAGTCAGGCTTTTATTGATAATTACACGCATCTCTTCCTTCCATCACACTTAAGGCAGAGCACGAAAGCACACTCTGAGCAATGCAAAACACACAAGGTAGCAGCAATTCCTAGATGGCAGTTTAATATAAGGAGAAAGAAGGCAAGACCAGAAAGGGTTGCAAGGAGGGAATTGCCCATGACCTTTTCAGAAGAAGGAAACCACTATTTTTACAAGCCCCCGAGAATAAGAAACATAAGACTGGGAATTAAAGCTGAAGAAAGGTGCATTGTGTGTCAAAGGTTCCCGGGGCTCTCCCGCATCTGTAGCCAAGGCGGGCTGGAGCGATTGCTACTGTGGTACACTCCTTGGCTCCTACAACAAAGCTGCTCAAGTAAAGTCAGCACAGTCGGTGAGTCGGGGAGACTGATTGTAAACCGGTCTGTTAGAACCAAGCTTGCAAGCAGCAACATTGTATGAAGAAATGTGCAAACTGAGTGTGAGGCATATGTGATGAGAGACTCAAATATAAATGAATATCCAAGGAGTCACTTAACTTTTGAAACAAAGTTAGATGCCATATACAGAGTGGTCTGGCGCCACGTGGGTACTCTTTTGAAGGTCTCTGTTAGGTATCCAACTGAGAGTGTAAAATTGTGAACTGTGAAATGAAAGTGGTCTGCAACGGGTCAAGCCAAACCCTGTGCACATTCAGAAGTCTTCACTAGCTAATACAAACTATAATTGGTCCGAGCCTGGATGAGGGAGACTAATTGTGTAAAATGGATCTGAGCCTGGCTGAGGGCGATCCGGGGTGAACCGTGAGTCACCCGAGAAAAATATTCTGTAAGCATTGCAGAAGAGGATCTGAGCCCTGAAGAGTGGAATCAAAACTAAAGGTTGTGGTAGAAAAGGGATCTGAGCACGGCTGAGGGGGATCAAGGGTGAAAAGTGAATCACCCGACTTGAAGAGTTGTAAAGGAACCTTTTGTTGTTTTGGTACATCAGGCCCTCTGAATCAAGAGACTTTGATAACTTAAGAGACTTGGCCACAGAAGGCCCTGATGTTGGTAATAGAACTCTGTCCTCGTGCCGAAGAAGCCCAAGAGTGTGCTATGCTCGAGTGAACCGCCTTGTCCTGTGCTGAAAACGTGGGGAAAGCGGGCCAATGGTCTGAACATCCTAACATATAATTTTGTAAACATTTCTTTCTTTTTCATGAACATTGCCCCACACTATTTGTAAATTAGCTGTAAGGATTGGGTATAGGTTTTTTAGTATAAGCACTTTTTTATTTTGACGAGACTCCACTAGGACTGCGTTATTACATCAGGGCTATCAACTCCTACCTAGCGTTCCGCAAAGCCATCAAAACCAGTCTATTTGTCTGAAATGTTCCTGCCTAGCATTTGCTTGGTCCTCAACTGTAACCTATGTCTGCCTAATGTACTTGCAATTTACCGCTTTATATGTAACTAAGTAATTGCATGCTCCAAAGTCGTATTCTTGCCTACTTACACCTTCTTGAAAAAGCGCCTCAATACCCATGGGCTGTAGTGCGCTATACAAATGTAAAAAAATAAAAAAAATTTAATTAATTATTATTTGGTGGTCATAGCTTGCTCCCATCTTTAGATTTAGGTTTAGATGGGCATTTTTTCACCCTTAGCATATGCCACACCGAAATGGAACTTGGATGTTAGCATGTGCCACACCTAGAATTGAGAACATTAGCCTGCGCCGTATCCAGATAGGATTGTGAATGTTAGCATATGCCACACCTAGATGGAACTTCAATGTTAGCAAGTGCCACACCAGAATTGAGAACATTAACCTGCGCCATATCTAGATAATTATTGTGAAGACTAGCGAGTGCCACACTCAGACGGAATTATGTAGATCAGCAAGTACTACACTTAGACAGAACTGTGAATGTTAGCATGTTAAATGTAATATAACCCACTAACCGATATAAGCTCAAGCTCCCTCCACACTTATCTCAAAAATAAACTCGCACAACCATTTCTTGCACAAGCCGCACGCACTTCACCACACCGCAACAACACATAAGCCGCACCAACAGCACATGCGGACTGACACTGATCCAATATCTGCACCAAAGCTCAGCACCCGGTGTCTACCGAGTTGAAGCTGCCAACAGTACACCACTCCTCTCTCTATCCTACTCCCTCTTAACCTTACTAATCCATCCCACCTTCCCGTTTACAGATCCACTAGAGCGCCTGGGGACCAATTCCGTTTGTGACAGTACGCTATATAAGTACCTTTAACCTAACAACATAACCCTTGATAAAGTTCAATAAACACCCTTGAACTGTGGTCACTTGTGTCCATCTTACTTTGATACCATGTCTTCCTTACAGTCACCACCAAGCTTAAAATAATGGAGACCATGTAGCAACCGAGTCTTTAAGAGCAGCGTATTGGTATGAAGTTTGACTGTGTTAACCGACAAAGAGATTTTGATCCCTAATTACTTGATTGAATTTTGCTACCATTGCAACCATAAATATGAAATTCATGTTTGACACAAAGAGCATTAAAGGGCAACATTTTGAATGTATTGTGTCCTGCAATGTATTCCACATCTTTGACAAGTAATTTCCACAGTTATGTACTTCAGAAACTTTTTCGGCAGAGGGCGTCCTGCGTCGGGTCGATGTCCCTGGAAGGCCTCCGTCGAGGGCAACGTCACCGGATGTTTTAAATAGGACACATGGCACCCGTAGCCTCAGTTCTGTTTTTTCCGCAAACGTGTTTGCTTCGGAGACTCAGCGTGCCTCGTGTATTCCTCGTGAATGTCTTCTTATTCGACCCCTCTGACTCTGCTGTCTGGCTTTAAAACTTGCCGGGACTGCAAGTCTAAAATGTCGATTACGGACCTGCATCGCATTTGTTTGGGTGAGAGTCATGACACCGACGACTGTTCCAAATGCCATTCGCTGACTGCTAAGGTGTTGCAGGAGCATAAGGGGAAGCTTCAGGTAGGTAGGGGTTCTAAACCCAGTAAGTCTCGTAAAACTACTAAAGGGATGTCCAGTGACGATTCGAGGGGCGACTCTCTGCATCGGAAGGAGTCCCAGGGATCTTGGTCCCAGAGTGGTTCCTGCCATTCGTCCTCCTCGTCTCGGCATTCCAGGAAGCGCCAAGTCCTCTACTCCGAAGAATGGGCAGCCTTCAGGGAGCAAATGCTGGCGATTTTCCAATCCCAGGGCGGCACAGTTCCGTCGGCGCCTTCGGAAGAAGCCGGCAGGGAACGGTCTCGGTCCGTGATTCGTGCACCTTCGGGCTCGGATCCTCGGCGCGATTCCCATCGGGAACCTTCGAGGTCCCGTTCGGACAAGGTTCAGGCTGATCGCATGAGATGTGCTTCCAGGTCTCGGTCTTCGTCCCCGGCGAGACAGCAGAAATCTGGCAAAGGCTCAAGGTCATGTCTGTCGGATTCAGATGTCAAAGCTTTGCCTTCACACCAGCCCTCGGCGCAGTTATCGACCTCGACGCCAAAGCCCTCTGCATGACATCTATGAGGATGAGGAGAGGTCAGATTTCGAATTTGACCCTGTTGAGCCTGATGTGGCTCTTGTCTTTTCCAGGGACAGTCAGTTGGAAGAGTTATGACAATCTCTTCATGATGCCAGTGGCTTGGACACTTCTCCTGAGGTGGACCTTGGCAGACCTGAACCTGTGGCTCATGCTGAGTCGTCCTACAGGAGACTGATGGCTAGGGTCACTGAGTATCTTGGTTGGTCTAGTCCTCCAGAAGCTTTTGTTCAGGATGACTTAACTGATATTTTGGATCAAGGTCCGTCCTCTGACCTGGTGTTGCTGTTTCATTTGACATTGCAGACAAGGGTGGCGGCTGCTTGGCAGACACCGGAATCTCTTCCGGCAATTAACACATCGTTAACTAAAAAATGCTGCCCTTCCGGTAGCGACCCCAGCTACCTTTCCTCTCATCCCACCCCCGAGGGTTTGGTGGACCAGGCGGCTACGGCCACCTAGAGGCAGGCGGCGTACCCTACCATCCCTCCTGATGGGGACGACAAACACTTCGATGGTTGGGCACGCAAGGTGTATTCTGTGGGGAGTATGGCGCTGAAGTCAGCCAACTCCACTTGTGCCTTAGCAAGATTTTCACACACTCTGTGGAATTGTGTTTCTCTAGCGGCTGAGCATATTCCCGAAGGGGAAGAAAGGGATGGGTTGCTTGCTCTCGTGCAGGATGGCAAGGATGCCATGTGTGAATCCCTTCAGTCTGGTTTGGACACGGCCGACAGTGTTAGCTGGTCCATGGCTGCGAGCACAGTTATATGCAGGTTTGCGTGGTTGAGGAAGTCGGGTTTTGCTCCGGATGTGCAAGCCCGTCTTTTGAACATGCCCTTTGATGGCGTGCATTTGTTTTGGCAGCAAGGCTGACGAGAGCCTTGGGAGGCTGCAGACCTCAAAAGCTGCGGCTAAATCTTTGAGTGGAGCTGTGCGTCAACCGCAGCCTTTTCATCCTAGAGGACAGCAGTGGAGGGGAGGTTCTTTTCGTTAGTACTCCTCCTTTGGTAGGTCGAGAGGAGCTGCCAGTCAAAGGGGTCAGCGTAAGAGTACCCGTGGTGGTCGGGATATAGGGGTGCCAAAGCTGCTCAAGCAGCTGCCTCTTTGCCTTCAGGCGCTGCCGCAGCCGCTTCAAAACAATCATGAGGCCGTGTTCCATCGTTCGCCGGTTGGGGGCAGACTGTCTCAGCATCTCGAAGAATGGCGAGCTATTACTTTGGATGTGTGGGTTCTGAAAACAATAGGCCACGGCTACTGCCTTCCCTTCCTAAAGCGGCCTCACGTCAATCCACCGGGGAATCTCTATTTGAAGCTTCTAAATCCGCTCCTTGTGCAGGAAATCTTGGCACTGCTGGAGAAAGGTGCCATAGAACAGGTGCCTGTAGCGCAGAGGAACAAGGGATGGTATGCCCCATATATTTTGATTTCAAAGAAAGACGGGGGGATTGAGACCCATCTTGGACTTGCGTTGGTTGAACAAACTTCTCAGGAAGGACAAGTTCAAGATGGTCACTCTTTCTCGGGTCCTCCATGCCCTTCGACTTCAGGATTGGTTGGTGTCTCTGGACCTACAGGATGCTTTCTTTCATGTGCCGATTCTTAGGGAGAATTCTCAAAATGTGCTAATTCCTCTCTACCTTGGAGGTCCGCAGCTCTTTTGCTGAACTTTGGGACTCTGTACCTTTTAATTCTGCTTGTTTTCTGTGTTAATTTTCTTTAGTTATAGAGTTTTAACCAACTCCATAGGCATCATCTTTTTTTATTTGTGTCACACAGCACCCTCAGTGCAGTGACATTGAGATGTCCTTTAGACTTCCCAGAGTTTTAAATACCTTCTCTGGGATAAACTACTGTTTCCCAAAGCCCAAAGAATGTAAAGTGAAATTGACTTTACTAGTCTTTTCAAATTCCTAGACCCAGCACACACCATCTTACAATGGAGTGCTGGAGGGGTTGCAAAGTATCACCTGTGTCTAAATACTCACGTAGCAGTCAAATGCTACCCTTTCCTATTGAAAAGGCTGGTGGCATTGGTTTTAGAAAAAACTACCATGATTTTTCCCGACCGTGTACACCGGTAGCTAAAAATCACGAGAGCCATGTTTTTCAAGATGGTGCCTTAAACCCCTTTGTTTAAACGGGTCCCGGTCTTCTTTTTTCGCCATTTCTTTTTGAAAAGGTCCTTCTAGTGTTTGTCTCTGTGCACCAAACTAGGTTTGGTCCCTTTGTTCGTATGCCTTTGGCGGGCTTCAGGACTGAAGACCGTCAATGGCATCTGAGTGTCTGGGGTGGGCAGGAAGTGAGGGAGGTGCCCGAAACTCCTTGTGCTTGTTCTCCGATGAGACCCAAACGCACTCTGGCGTGATTGACTGGCTGACTGTCCGGCAAGGACAGCCACCCTGCTGGGTGAGTGACTGTTAGACTGGAATGAAAGGGAGAGAACTGTTTAAAAGGCTAGTCTCTTGGACTGGAAAGCAGAGTCGACCACTGGAACGAAAGAACCGAAGAAGATCTTGAAGAGGACGGCTGCCACAACTCCTGGACCGTTGGTTTGCCCGGTGAAGCCCTGCTGCAGGTCCCAATTGCCAAGTTCATCTCGACAGAGAAGCCCCTTCAAGGACGTCTTCTTCCTTTTGAGTTGGTGGGACCAATCAACTCGTAAGCCACCTGGATACCATTCTCAATGCTGGTTAGGATTAACCAGGGAGAGGGATACCAGTTTGTGCGTTTGAATCTACAGCTACTGGAACAGAAGTGACTGCTTTTTTGACGATCCTATGCAGTGCAGGAGTCCCCCGAAGTCCTCCCTCTTGTGCCCAAGACTGAGGCTCAGGAACAGTTCTGCAGGACCTGCCAGGAACCAACGTCTTCAGCTGCATTTTGTTCTTCATACTAAGGGGTGTCCGGTCAAAGTTTCGACTCAAAAGGGTCGAATGACAAAAAGGTAGAGTCAATTCGACCGAAAACAAAAGGATCAAATTATTTTTTTAAATGTATATTTTTTTTTGTTGCTTTAGTATAGGTTAAAAAAAGGTGTTTTTACACCAAAAAATGCAGCCCTTTTTTCGGTCGAATTGACTCGACCCTTTTGTCATTCGACCCTTTTGAGTCGAAACTTTGACCTATAACCATTTACTGTGCCAACCCGATTGAGAGAACGCCACTCTAGCGGTGAAAGTTTGTGAAACTTTCCCAACTTGCAGGCCTAATCAGGCCTAATCAGCTTGTGACCCGACATGATTCTTTTTTGTCTATACTACTTCTGAGAACTTTTGCAAAGACTTTACCGTTTGATACCAGAACTGCTCTTTCCTATCCAGAACACTAGCCCATTGACTTTGGCCTGGCCTATTGACTTGAATTGAACTCTTCTGGTGAACTGAAACTATTTGCACTGTGTAACAAGTATATGTGATCTATTCTACTTACCTTGTTCCTTTTTACTCACTTCTAAGTAACTGAACTGCCATTTGTCTCCTATTTCAGGGGAGCTCAAACTGTCTCAAAATCTTGGAGTTTTAGATTGAAGTGTATTGGTATATAATATTAAGTTGTCTTCTAGTGAAATGTTTTCGAAATGATTGTGTAATAAATTAATAAGTGTTTTACCAATAAATTAATAAGTGTCTTACCAAGAAACCTTGAGTAAAAGTGCGATCACCACTGTGATTGAAAGTCCTCTGTGTAATTACTTGTACTGCTCACATTCACACTTGAGATGAGCCTGGCTGCTCAGCTGGCTACCAAAAACTGTGTGGTACAGACTTATACCAAAGGTTGGTTTAGCTAACACCTGTAGTCCTAATTGTGTGTAGTGGTCCCAGAGGGTACTGCATGCAATTCTGCCTAACACCGATTCGTCCAAAGCACAGACAGTACCTGAAGTTTGCGTCTGGCGACTCGCACTTTCAGTTTCGGATCTTGCCATTCGGATTGACCTCCACCCCAAGGGTCTTCACCAAGCTAATGGTGGTGGTGGCAGAGTATCTCAGACGAGGGGGGATTCACGTCTACCCCTATCTGGACGACTGGCTGATCCGTGCGCGTTCTCCCAAGCAATCGATGGATCATCTCAATCTCTCATGCCGCTCCCTCCACAAGCTGGGCTTCTCCCTAAATTTCAAGAATTCGCATCTGACACCTTCCCAACAGCTCAAGTATATCAGTGCTGTGTTGGACACGTCCTTGGGGAAGTGCTCGCCTCCCAAGGTGAGGGGTCATCACATTGTGCAGATGGTGGACAAGTTTCAACATGCCCAGTGACTCCCGGCTTTCGAATTCTTAAGGTTGCTCGGCCTCATGGCATCCTGCATTTATCTGCTGCTAGAGGCCAGACTGACGATGAGATCCCTGCAATGGGTCCTCAAATGCAGTGGTCCCAATTCTCATGCAAGATGTCGGATCCCGTTCAGATTCCACTCTCGGTCTCACAGGATCTTCTGTGGTGGGCCAACGAAGGGAACCTGTATAAGGGGGAGCTGTTTTGGCAACCATGGCCGGAGGTGACAGTAGTGACGGATGCTTCCCTCACAGGATGGGGAGCTCAAGCCGAGGATTTGATCGCCAGCGGTCGTTGGTCTCCGTGGGAGTCCAAACTCCACATCAACCTTTTAGAGCTGAGGGCCATCAAGCTGGCACTGAAGGCTTTTCTGCCATCTGTGCAGGGGAAGTGTGTTATGATCATGACAGACAGCACAGTGGCCATGCATTATCTCAACAAAAAAGGGCGGGGTAGGGTCACTCCCATTGTGCAGAGAGGCGATACAGCTCTGGTTCTGGGCAATCCAGCAGAGAATTTCACTCTCGGCTGTTCACCTGGCCGGAGAGGAGAATGCGGCAACGGACGTTCTGAGCAGGCAGAGCACAATCTCTCATTAGTGGGAGTTGGCTCAGGAAGTCCTTCTGGAGATCTTCGCCCTTTCGGGAACCCCGCAAGTGGATCTCTTTGTGACCAGTACCAACCGGAAGTGCGAGAGATTCTGCTCGAGGGTATTTCCTTTGAGAGAAGCCTTAGGAGACGCATTCGTAGTGGATTGGTCATTCCCACTTCTGTAGGCGTTTCCTCCGGTCCCCGTCATTCCTCAAGTGTTAAAGGGGTTCGGATCACACATGATCCTCATTGCTCCGGATTGGGCCAGGAAAGCGTGGTACCCCGACCTTCTAGAAATGTCCATCTGCCCTCCACGCTGTCTTCCCTACTGAGAGGATCTGCTCTTGCGCGAGGGGAGTCGGGTTCTCCATCCAGAGGTCAAGACTCTTAACCTTCATGCTTGGTATCTGAAAGGTTGAGGTATAAGGATTGGGACCTCCCGGATGACGTGATGGAGGTGTTGCTTTCGGCCAGGCGGCCGGCAGCCCAATCCCTGTACCGTTGGCGTAAGTTTTGCGACTGGTGCAGAGGACAAAATGTTGATCCTTTTCAGTGTTCCATTCCCCTGGTTCTATCTTTCTTGCTTTCTTTGGCCCAAAGGGGCCTTCAAGTAGGTACCATTAAAGGTTACCTGGCGGCGCCAATGTGTTCCCGCCGTCCCCATTCCAGGTGTTGGTTTGGGTTCTGAATTTGGTCTTGAAATTCCTGATGGGTGCTCCATTTGTACCTTTGCACTCTTGTCCTTTGGGACTATTGTCTTTCAAGATGGTGTTCTTGGTTGCGGTTACTTACGCTCGCAGAGTGAGTGAATTGCAGGCACTTTTATCTAAGCTGCACTTTACTGTGTTCCACAAGGATAGGGTTGTACTGAGGGTACGTCCTTCCTTTCTACCCAAGGTAGTGTCTGAATTTAATTTAAGCCAGAAAGTGGTTCTTCCTCCTTTCTATCCTCCTCCTCATCCTGGTAAGGAACAGGAGCGACTCCATAGGTTGAAGCCTAGGAAAGCTCTGAGCTTTTATATTTCTAGGATGTCCAGGGTCAGAGTGGACGATCAACTCTTTGTGGGGTATGCTGGACACCGATTGGGCCAACAGACCTTGTCCAGGTGGATTGACCCTCCAGAAGGGTTTCAAGCTCGTACCACTAGGGGGGTGACTACTTCCACAGCCTTGCAGCGGGGAGTTCCTATTAGGATTGTTTGTGACGCAGCCACATGGGCTTCTATCCACACCTTTGTTAAACATTACTCCCTGGATACGCTCCATGGACAAGATATGGCCTTTAGTAAGGCGGTTCTTTATTCTGCCATCTGATTGGGTATTCTAAATTCTTTTCCCTCCTCCATTTTCTGGTACTGCTTTGGGAAAAGATTGGAATAAGTTGGAGTACACAATCCATTCGAAAAACAAGTTACTTACCAACTTGAAACGTTCTTTCGATTGGATGTTGCCCCAACGTATTCCACATCGCCCTCCCAGCATGCCCCTATGGAGAATTTCCTATGCTATTGCAGCTTACGTTCCTGCAAGGCTATGTGCAGTCAAGCAAGCATTGGGTATGTGCATGTCACACGTTATGGAGGAAAAAACATAAACTGAGGCTACGGGCGCCGTGCATCCTATTTATAACATCAGGTGACGTCGCCCTCGACGGAGGCCTTCATGGGACATCGACTCGACGCAGGACGCCCTCTGCCAAAAAGGTTTCCTAAGTACACAGCTGTGGACATTACATGTGAAAGATGTGGAATACGTTGGAGGAACATCCAGTCGAAAGAACGTTACCAGTTGGTAAATAACTTGTTCTTCTCATTAATCTTTATTTAACTTGTAACCTGAGATGGAGGAACATTTTTTCAGGCTGTCCAATCATTTTGGACGATAATTACGTGCGTTTTCTTAAAAATGAATGTCATCTGCATGTGCAGCTAGTTTAATGACCAACTTTCTACATTGAATACCAGGAACCCCCTACTTCACATCTAATGAGTGCTAATAGCAGTTCAAGTGATAGGATAAACAGGATAGGAGATGGGGGACAACCTTATCTTGTGCCACATGTTAGTGGGAACATAAATGACCAGTGACCATTCATGAAAATGTAAGTTCTAGCGTCAGAATATAATAATGTAACCAATTAAATAAAATATTTCCACATCCGTGCCAGCGCAAGGCTTCAAACATATAACTCTAGTCAACTCTATCAAAAGCTTTTTCAGCATCATGAGCTAATGCTGCATAGCCAATGTTGGGTTGTTTGATACTATTAATGCCATGTGTGACAAGGCCTGAATACAGGCACCGTCGGGAGAGAGGGTTCCCACCCTAAACATCCTACGGTGCCTGCACGAGTGTGTGCAGGCCCCCTTCCTGCCTTATCTGTAATGATTGCAGCGTTGCTGCCGCCGCCGGAGAGCACCAACGAGGAGAAGCCACAACAAGAAGCAGCAGAAAGTAGACCCCACGCAGCAAAGAATCTATTGGTCTATACACAAAATGGAGGCCTTATTAATGAAGCCCCACCAAGGACATTAAAAGGCCCACATGAAGGCCTTCTCAAACAGGGACTCCAGTCCTACAAAGCCTTTTACTTTCTTTGCAAGAGATGCTTCCAGAAAAGTGGGCAGGGCTTAAAAGCCCTTTTGAAGCCGACCTAAGCACTTCCCCTGCCACACCCCCTCGATCCAGGTAAGTGATTGTACAGGGTGAGTATCCAATCCTGGTGGGGTATTTAAGAAGGTGCATGCGAGTTGTGCAGTGTGGGTTAGTTTGGTGAGGAGAGGCAGTGGGGAAGGACGTCCGAGAGACCAGAGGAGGCGAAAGCAAAAGGAGTGCAGAGGCTATCAGTGACGGTGGGTCTATGGCGTGTTTGTGTTTGAGAGTAGGGAGTTTGTGAACAAGCGATCGAGTAGAAAGTAGTAGTAGTTAGGTGTGGTGGTGGCAGTAGCAAGAAGTGGTAGTTTGTAGTGGTGGATGGTAGTTAGTGGTTGTATTGTGAGTGACAATAGCGGGATAGGTTTTGTGAGAGTAGTAGGAACAGGGGAGAGAGAGAGCTAGTGGTGGTAGTGTGGTAACAGTGGACAGGGAATAGAAGGTGGTGTAGTGGGGAGGAAGGAAGGCAGGATTAGATTTATTGGTAGTAAAGTGGTGGTTCGAATAAGGAAAATAATAACATCTAAGGATGGAGGTAGGAAGGTGTGGAGTGTGAGAGCGGAGGAACATTAGTACGGCGGGAGTGGGGGGGGGCATCCCGGGGCTCAGTGCAGGGAAGGGTCAGGATAGACTGTGTGTGCGCAAGGAGAACAAGTGGAACTGGGTATACGGAAGCACCAACTCATATCCCCATAAAATACCAAGTGGGGCTAGGTCAGTGACAACTAAAAGAACCCTAGGGAGGTAGCCAGCCATGGTCTTGGGGATACCCTTTTTGGGCTAAGGAAGAAACTCCTACAGTAGGGTTTACCTTTCGATATTACTAACAACCCCATTAGGAATGCCTGGGACAGGGAGGTGGAATAAGGGGGAGGGGAAGAGGAAGGTAACCTGAGGGTATTCTCACGCTTGAACCCCCTTGGATTCTCTGCACAAGTGGCCAGGGAAATGCCATCGCTATTGGAGCCCGACCCTTGAGGGTCGGAGAAGCGAGGGAAGATCACCTGGGTGGAGAATCCCTGGGAATGCAGGAGTGGGGTGTCCTTGGGCGAGACATGCTATCCCCTTTTCCCTAGTGACAACCAATCCCTTCCCAACGCTTATGGGCTATTATAAGCCCCTCATTTCTCCACAATTGACACTTGACAGTACTGGGACGAAGAAGAAGCAACTAAGAGCAATGAAGACTGTGCTCTTTTACCACACTAGTACTGGAAAGAGGAAGATGTCTGCTAGCAGTAGTGAAGGTCAGGCATGTCCCTTTAATGGGAGTCGGGCAAGACTGAATAATCATTCACACATGCAGCCTGTCAAGGCGCTACAGGTGTATAAATGGAGCCCAACCCAGTGGCAGAGAGAGTCGACAGGAGAAGGACCAGGAGGCTGGTGCTTGCAGCAGAGGACCGTTCAGTATGGCGTGGGAGCGAGGTCTCCCTGGAGCGGGCCAAGAAAGATGAAGGGAGTCCTGCTGGAAGGCTGCCCTGTTCCTTTCTATTTAAAGTGCCTGTTCCCCTTAGGTGGAGGACCACCCCAGGAGTGTCTGATGGGCAGAAACTGGAGCCCCAGCACTGGATGAAGAAGACTGTGTGATCCGGGCTGCAGCACAAACATTCTAAGCGACCAGTGAGTTTCTGGGGTTTGAGAAACCCTGTGTGTGTATGTGAACTTAAATCATTTTTAGGAACTGTATTGTATCGGAGTGGTCGCGTGTGGCAGAAAGCATGTTTTCAAAGGGCTCCGAAAACTGAACAGCTCAATTTAAGTGGAACGAACATTTATGCTTGTTAAGTATACAAGAGTGGTCGTGTGTGGCAAGTAACATATTCTTGAATGTTTCTGAACAACGAACTATCCAATTAAAGCTAAACAAGCAGTTAGATTTGTCTACCATTAAACAAAAGGAAATATTTTGCAGCAAAGTGATTGCTTGTGATGAGAATCACATTCTTGAGGTCTCCGCACATTGAATTATACATTTAAAGTGAAATTAACAATTATTGAACTCCATAGAAAGGGAAAACCAACCCAAAGCCAGAGGTTTAATTATTGAACACCAAATTGAATTAAGACTTTGTTGTTAAACAGAACCAAAGCTTTGAAACCAAAATTTGACAAGAACAGGCAGACAAAGACAGTGCAGCCTGACAGAGACAATTTCAACATGCGGCAAAACTACAAAATCATTTGAACTGTGCATTTGAAAACAACATTAAACACAATCTGGACGATAAAGACATGTTGTGTTTATTTTGCAATTGTGTTTTGGAACTTGGTGAAGGGAACCCAGAGTCCTAACTTAGGGACAGAAACTCTGAGACCTGAAGAGACTTCTTTGCATTTTAAATAAGGGGATTTTGATACTTTGTTGAACTGTTCTATAGTTGGGGAAAGGAGCTGAAAGGAAGCTGCAAGCTGGAAGAAGCTCAGGACTGTGTTGAACACTGTTTTTCTTTTGGTTGCTGACGTCCCCACATGTTGTATAGTTGTGAGGGCAAGCATACATTTTGGACACGGACAGATTCCTAAATTGAACTCTTTGACTCACTCTCCTTAGTTTTATTTAGATAACGAAATCCCACCTTAGTATAGGGCAAGTTAGGCCTTTTTCCATCCTGATCTTTAAGTTCTTGTATTGGAAGACATGGCTCTGCCCTTTACAAACCCTAGTTGATCTGATTTAAAGGGATGGTCTAGTAAAAATTTGTATTTCAAAAATAGATAGGCCACATAAAAAAAAATACTAGCATCCTCCGTTTTAAAACTTCCTATGTAAAATTTTGAGCTATTCAAGCTCAAAATTCGAAAAAGCAAGCACAGGGGCGCAGCCATTTTGTGAAATGGAGGCCCTACTGTGCTGGCTTTTGCTTTTGCGGCACTAATGAAGGAAAAGCCAGCCAGCTGTAGTAAACAAAGTCTACCGCTGGGTGGCTTTCCCTTCATTAGTGCCGGGACTCGGAGGACGCAGACCGGAGACCAGAGCAGGAAAGCTGCAGCTGAATCTCGGTAAGTGCTATTTATTTTTTTTACAAAAAATAAGCACTAGCTGCGTTTTTTTTTCTAAGTTTTCCGGGCTGGAGGAGCCCGGAAAACTTAGAAATAAAACCGCAGCTTTAGAAACGTTGTATTTATGTTTGCGGTCGCTTTTGAAGCGACCGCAAACATAAATACAACGTTATTGTGTTGGAAAACACTGCGTTTTCCAACACAACCGCGTTGTCTGCCTGAATCTGCTTTACCATTTGGCTTTACCATCTCCTGAGCTGTCGCACGTGACTCCTTCTCTCCTCCCCACTGACACTCTCGATACTCTTGACAGCAAGCTTGTTGGAGGGCTCAAACGAGGGGAGGGCCTCGCCCACCAAAAACAGGAAGACATTGTTGGAAAGCAACAAGTCTAATGTAGCAGGTAGTCGTATAGGGTATCAAATAGCAGAAATATCACTTACTCCAACTGAAATTAATACTGAAAGACAAAACTGGGAGAGAAGAAGAGGAGGCTGGATTAGAGGAACCGATTGGAAGGACATAACATGAAAAGATTATGGGAAAGATTACGGAAGAGTTGTTAGGTCCTGAGAAGGACACTATAGGAGACTGCAGGACCCTACAAGACACAATAGATAAAGGGAATACCACAAACACTTCTGATCAGCATGGAAGAGGAAAGTGCATTAGACGTGGAAAGTACACGAAATGCACTAAATAATATTCACTGAATACAATTCTTTGTTGGAAGTCGCATGAATCAATCGAGCATCTGAATATTGGTGGATGCACTTCTCGCAACAGGCTAGGAGGTATCCCGAATCCTACCAACTATTCTGCCTTATATGATGATGTTTGTGGCAGATACTTTGAGATTTGTGGGGTCAGTTTGAAAAATAATACACACATTCATGGTGTTATGCGTGATTGATAATGACTAACGTGCCTCCTGACCGATAATGTAACATTCGGTTGAGACCGAGAAAAAGGTGTTTGGTGTCCATACAATAAATGAAGACGGTTTTGTCTTTGCTGAGGAGGATTCACAACAGAAAATGTAAAAAAAAATGGATATGAATTGTCATTAATATACCACTGTAGAATGTTGAGCAGATTAGCAACATCGACAGAAACATGTTGGGTCTTGATGTATAAACTACATATACATTAGCAATGGGGTTGAGCCAATAACCTGGCATATCCTCTTCTGGTGGTATGAATGTTCTCTTTGGACACTTCTTTTTGGTAATGTATGTATGGATTGCCTAATTCATGTATTGTGGTTGATTGTTTTACAATGTCATAACATTGTGAGGTGTAATTTGTGTAATTACATGTGAATAAATATTGTATTGGTGATCCCTGGTTGGTCAGATACTTTAAACAGCCTCTTTGTGTGTTACAATACAAAATAAAATACAAAATAAAATAGTTTGTGAAAATCTGGAGGATGAAATAGAAGTGGAAAACAACTTGCATATTGAACCCCATACTAAGATTAATAAGGAACCTACCTAACAAACAGCCCATCAAGATCAAAGTGCACAGCGCAACCAACTAAATTTAGATAGAGTTGCGGGCATAAAAACAAAAAAGAAACACCATTACTAATAACTGCACAGCCACCATCTACCTCTCCGTCAACTTTGTACTGCAGACCGATTGAAGTGGGTTCCGTCTCTGAACGCAATAGGAAAGAAGTACGTTGAAACTCAAAGCCTAACCTGCTTTCTGCCAGATTTATGGCCAACTCCTCGAAGAACTCCGAGAGACAATCATTAATGTAGAGATGGAGGTGGAAGGGTTTTCCTCTTCCCCTGAAGTCAAAAATAGCAGCTCAGAAAATACACACACCAGAGGAAGAGGAAATTGACAGTCCCCTTCCGGAAGAGCCTACATAGCTCACAGACCATGAGATCTTGTAGGCATCATTGGACATAGAGGCAGGCAACCAACCGGGACAACCTATGCTTGGGCATCACTGTTAGGAAAGACTTCCATGTTTGTGTAATTTTCCCTCCAGTTGTGAACCCCCCAACCTTTTGCTGTTGTCCAACCATCCTAGCTTGACTTTTGCCAGTAGAGCACAGCCTTCTGCTGCATTCAGCTGGGTGTTCACTCACTTTGTTATGGGAAACTGACATGCCCTTAAAGATAGTCAGTACTGGGAGACTGTGTTTCCCTTAGCCTTTCACTTTGTTGCAGGTTTTTAGCAACATATTACCAGTGGACAAAGTACCTTACAGTACAGTGCGTTAGGGTCTTCCTTTCATTCAGGATTTTTCGGTAGAAGTACAAATGTACCTTGGACAGAGCTGATGGTAGCTGTTATTTTTCATATTTTTTAACCCTTTCGTGTCATGCATATCGCGTTTACTGCGCTTGGCACAGGACAGTTGCTTGGCCGCAAAATGGCTATTCCACAAGGTCCTTTGTTCTGTCCCTTTGCCTTCCCTAGGTCAAGCAGACCCGGGAAAACCCTTATTTAGTCATGCAGCTCCCCGCACAAACCGACGTTTTCAGAGGCTTCTGCATGCATTGTGTCTGTGCCTCCAGGATCTAGGCTCTACTGTCTAGTTCCAATACACTTCCTGGGTGCCAGAGAGTCTGGTGTGAAGGGAAAGACTGGGACCACTGTGGTCCTTGATTGGTCCACGTCTGCCATGGCTGTATGTGAGCAGATCTCTCATTGGGTCCTCTTCATTTTGGCGCGAAGGAGATTCTGGATAAGAGAAGGCCCCGAACACCCATACCAGGTCGATCTCTTGAGTTCACAACGAACCTAGGAAAGGATCCAAGCATCATGAAACCACAAAGAGTCGAGGAACCGCTGGTGACCCGCTGGAAGGTTTGGCACCCTGAGCCCGCTGTTGTCCCGTTGGACCCTCCTGTTTCTGATCGAACTTAGAAGGTCTGCAAAGGCGCTTCAACCCATTTGAATAGTGGGACCAACTATTCACGGCACCTCCACCTTAACCTGAAAGCAAGCCTTCTTGGAAGTGTTCCTGGGCCAACCAGTGAACTGACCAGCTTGCACTGGACCTTTGCCCTGGAACTGCTGCCGTCTCGAGTTGACACTTGAGACTTTGGAGATCGCAAGCACTGGGTATAAGGCACTCTCCTGCCGAGTTTCGTACACCTAGGCGCCCTAGGTCTGGAATTAGGAGAGTACAATTGAACACGAGTGCATGAGGTCACTGTGTGGCCCAGCCGTGGTGCCGAACTTCGAGGGCGCCCTGCTACTGTGCCCCCCTGTGCACTGAGATGAGCTGCATTGAATTCGAGCTGATCCCTTCATCAGGAGAGGAGAAATCACTGCTGTCCCGCCATGGCATCATCCCTGGAACTCCACTGCTGAAAGCCGCAGAGCCGCACAATTGCAGCATTTGAACCTGCAACCGAAGTGGACTCGACTGCCGAAGTTTGTTCCGGAGTGCGCCTAGGGTTGGTGAGTATTTGCAACCCTTACCACTGGCCCCTTGTGCATCCATCAATGTTTACGCATGAGTGTCCAGAGGGCCACTCTTCTTTATCAAGGTAGCCGCCCTATTTTCAACTCTGGGATCCTGTTCGGCTTTCTTGGGGAGACCCCCCTCAAATAGTGGAAACTTATTCTTCACTGCCTCACCCACCTTCCTGAGTCGCTACAGCCCCTGCAAGAGACCCCGTTTTCGCTCTACTGCACGATCGCATGTGTCTACACTGAATGTACTTTTGAGCGCAAGGCTGCACTCTTCTTAGGGATTGGTCTGCCTCCTAGTTAGGATGTGATAAGTGAAGGACTGCCTAAAGTATATTCACACTCAGTGCTCCAGATAAGATTTTGAGGTGGGAGAATTTTACCCTCTATTTTTAAACTTTGAGAGTAAATGTGATTTTAAGAGTAACAATGACCTTTCTCCTTCGCAAGAGAGTAAAATGCAAGACGACGTGTGAAAAAACTGTATGGAAATCATTACTATGCGGCAGCTTTCTGCATTGTGACAGAATACACCTTTCATTATTTCTGGCCATTTGTTCTCTCCTGTATATATTTAAATGTTGAAATCACAAAAACCTAGCCAATTATATACTAAAGCATACATGAATTTGTATTGTGTGTTTTGAGATTCAATGGCAGAATTGTCTTTTGATGTTTAATGAAAGTCCTAATTTCCTGGAGTTATTACTACCTAATGGTATGCCAATGTTATGATACAACAGTGCAGAGGGGCAAGGACTCCACGCGAAATTCTATATCTAATCTAGTGGTCAAATGGTTATTTATATAGCTCTTTTGGCGAAGCTCTGTACATAGAACATATTTATCACAATTACCACCAAACCAAAGTTGGTACTCCTTTATCAACCTCGAAAGGACGAAAGGCTGAGTTGGACTTGCCGGGATTCGAACCCACAACTCACAGATCACGCAGAGATTGCAGCAACAAATGCTCAACCGGCTGAGCTATCTTATAGGCTAGCATCCCTCAGAGATTGGTTAGCCGAGTATCGACTGAGGTATAATGATCACAGTACCTAGATGTATGACAAACCATTTATGAAGCACTACATAAAGTTAAATACCTTTCTGGATTATCAGAGGGACAGGTTTTGCTGAGTGTCTATTTCAATTACCAATGTAACTTTCTTTCATTTGTTTGTTTTTGAAACTGTATTTCTGATCCTTGGTAATCTGCTTAGAATCACATGCTGTGCATATAGTCCGACATCTAGTGGTAATCGCAAAGTATTGCATCTTTCTTTCGAGGATCGAAAGGGGACGTCGACATGGGCCTGCCTGTAACACTATCCCTAACGTGACGTGTAGTGTACCCAAAATCCCTCGCGCGTCGAGGTCCCTCAGACTGTTTTTTTCCGCCCAACTAGTTGGTCGCCTTATGCGGAGCTCGAAAGAGATATATTGCAAATTCATAACTTCTTTTTCCAACGACCAATGGTCGTCTTGTCTTCGACTTCCATCTTCAACGGCTACTTCGTGGACCCCTATGCCGAAGATGTCTACTGCTTTCGATGACTGGTGCATTTCATTTTCCCCTTCTCTTTCCCTTTCTGGTCTGGCTGCTGCCCTTTACCTCTACTATGGTAATTTTGTCTGTCTTGCAACGGAAAATACCCTTGGAAGGACACCCATCACAAGTGCAATAGCTGCTTACCTAGTGACCACAACGAGCGATCCTGCAAGTCTTTCAAACTTTTTCGTCCAAAGACGGAAAAGATAAGTGGACAAAACGGTCGGCGGCCTACGCGATGCAGGCTGAAAGCGGTTCCGTGTCGGCGCCGTCGCCTCGAGTGACGAGGATTCTAGCGAATTCCATTCCATTCCACATCGGATTCCATGGCTCCGATGTGGAGGCCATAGACCTCTCAGCTGACCCATCCGGTTCCCAGTTGCCCAGCACCGGCCCCGATGGGCAGGCCACCGGTACTGCTATGGGGAGGTCACACCCCGGTGACAGGGGCACACCCGAACCAGCTAAGTATAAGCATACAACCCCACAAGCTCCCATGACTGATACATTGAGGAAGCATCAGACGCTGAAGTTTCGAAAAAGCCTACCTATCCTCACAATTGGCTGCCCTCCCCGTATCCATTGTCTCGGAATGCGTCCGGGCACTCCAACCATAAGGGCGTCTCTTCTAAAAAACACACAAGCGCTGATGCGCCGTCTAAGAGCGCGTCGGCCGCAAAGGTTTCGGCGGAGCCAAAAACCTCGACGACTCCTTCACACGTGTCGAAATCTCTTCCTCAGCCATCAGAGCTACGTGAGAGTCTTGCAGCTATTGTTCCGGCGGCAAATAAACCAAAATGCACATCCTCTTGTCGAGAGGAGTATACTGAAGGGTCCCAGCCCCTTTCTAGGGCCTTATCTGATAAGGCCACTCCTTCTAAGGCCCCTTTTCCTCCTAGAGATTCTTTTCTCCCTCCTGACCCCTTTGGTTCATCCTTGTGGACCAGAGTGAGGTTTGGGAGCTATATGGACAAGCTATCGCAGTTTGTAGACTTTCCAGAAAAGTGTAGTACCCCTAAGAGACCTAGGGAGAAGGATTCCTGCCCTAGTTTTCCAAAGGTACAGAAGATTTTCAAGCCAAACTCCCAGGAAGAAGGTTTTGAGTTCTCGGAACCTGAAGAGGATCCCTATGGTCAGGAAGACAATCAATTTGGCCAGGACACACCGGACCAATGCCAAAATTAAGGTCAAGATCAGCCTGTAGAGGAAGCACCTTGGCTTTCCCCCACTCCAACTCCTGACTCAGATGCCATTTGTCTGGATCCTCCCTCCTCGCCGCCTCAGAGGCAGGCTTTGCCTATTGATGATCAGATGGCTTTTAATGCAATCCTGAAAAGGGCTGCGGACCATTTCCAAATTGCCACACAGGAAGCTGTACAAGACACTGACTTTGTTGAGGACATTCTGAAGGAGAAACCCCCCACAAGTCATGCGATAGCCCTGCTAAATTCCATGAACTAGCGCCTGCACCTTCTTTGCTGTTCCCTTCCCTTACAAAGGCTGTCAACCCTCGGGTTGAGAAACTGTTTCGCCCCCTCTCCTTCTATCACGTTGTACATGCAAGGGCATGCCACTCCAGACTCACTGGTCGTCACTACCACCAGGAAGAGGTCCGGGGTGCCTTTGTCTACTGCAGAAGCGCCCCCCGACAAAGACTGCAATAAATTGTACGCCCTTGGCAAACGCATCACCACAGCGGCATATTCAACAAGAATTGCTAATACTACCCTTCTTGCGAGTTATAGTGATGTGCAGTGTAACTTCAGAAAGGCCTGCAAGAAGTCCCTGAACCAGTGCGATCACGCCTACTGGCAATTGTCTCGCAACATCCTAAAAAATAAGTTGGATGCAGCAGAGACGGCGGGGCGAACTCTAGCCCAGGGTACTCTTCTCAAAAGGCACGCCTGGCTAAAGAACTCAGGGTTTAAGCCAGAGACTCAGGCCTCCTTATTAAACAAACCGGTGGAAGACGCACATTTGTTTGGCAAGGCTGTGGATGATGCCTTGGAGACAGCGAAAAAAGTGTCAGGACTCGTTCTACACGTAGGTCCAAGTTGCCTCATGCATGCATCAGTACAACCTCTGCCCCGAAGCGCTTAAAATCAAGGAGTGTGTTATTTCGCTATCACACACGCTTCTCCCCATGTTGTCAAAAAGAGTAATTCCTCGCTCAGTATAGGTTGCCATGGAAACTAGGGAAACCTGAGCAAGCTCTTAGTCGCGTGCCCCACGCAAAGAAACACGCATCGGCCAAGTCACGTGACTGATACTACTTAACCACGCCCCGGCCGAGGAACTGCGGTTCTGATTGAAGATTCTGGTGGTGACTTTCGTGTTGTTAGTTCTGCTTCTTTGAGTCCTCGTTTTCGAACAGCCTTGCTCTTGGATTCCTTTTGCCTCATCCCTCCGCTGTACCCTGCTCCTGAAATACGCCAGACCCTCTGCCTGCATCACGGATTGATTCGGAAACGCTTTGTACTGCTCTGCTCCCCCAATGCCAGACCCATTGCCTGCACCACAGACTGATTTCAGAAATGCTTTGTACTGCTACGCTTGCCCAACGCCAGACCCATTGCCTGCACCACGCACTGATTTCGGAAACTCTTTGTACTGCTCCGCTCGCCCAACGCCATACCCACTGGCTGCACCACGGACTGAATTCGGAATCGTTTTGTACAGCTACGCTCGCCCAACGCCAGACCCGTTGCCTTCTCATCCGATTGCCACTTGGAACTCCCTTCAAACTTTGCACACTCTTTCCTTCCTTCATCTTTCCAGGACGTGTACATCCTCCCCTACTGGTGAACCTCTTTTCTTCCCCTCGTGCACGGACTAGAGACTTCCTTGTGCACCCCCTGGATTGGATAGGCGTCCTTGTGCTGTCTGGTTAGGTTTTGGGACCTTTTTCTTCTTCCGGATTCACCTGGTTGTTGTGCCCCCCTTCTGGAACTCCTGGACTTCAATTCCTTGATCTTCTGCATCACTCAACTTGGTAAGGAACATCCCTTCTGTTTAATATCGTATCCCATGGTTTTACATCCTTCTTATGTGTATTTTATGGTCTTAGCTGACACAATATGAACGTAACTATACTATTACAGAGTTGTTGGCGGTACAGGATGCTTTTATGGAATGTAGACATCACCTTTTGGGGGCCACTCACCAGGTACAAGTGTACATGGATCATCACAATTTGCTTGCTTTACGATACGTTAAGTGTTCCGCGGCCCAACACGCTCGTTGGTATGAGTTTCTTGCAATGTTGGACTTTGTCATCTCATACTGACCTGGGCACCTGCATTCAAAAGCTGATGCACTCTCTTGCATGCATGGCACCACACCGGCTGGTACGCCCGACTGCGCTCTTCTGCTTCCTAACCAAGTGGTTTAAAATCAAGGAATGCATTATTTCGCTATCACACGCACTTCTCCACACGTTGCCAGAAAGCATCATTCCTCGCACAGTATAGGTTGCCCTGGAAACTAGGGAAACCTGGGCAAACTCTTAGTCGCGTGACCCACCCAAAAAAACATGCATCGGCCAAGTCATGTGACTGATACTACTTAAGCACACCCCTGCCAAGGAACAGGGGTTCTGATTGAAGTTTCTGGTGGTAACTTTCGTGTTCTTCTTTGATTCCTCGTTTTCGAACGCCCTTGCACTTGATTCCTTTTGCCTCATCTCTCGTCTGTACCCTGCTCCTGAAATACGCTAGAGCCTCTGCCTGCACCACGGACTGATTTCGGAAACGCTTTTTACTGCTACACTTGCCCAATGCCAAACCCATTGCCTGCACCACGGACTGATTTCAGAAACGCTTTGTACTGCTACGCTCGCCGATCACACGACCTGTTGCCTTCTCGTCGGATTGCCACTTAGAACTCCCTTCAAACTTTGCACACTCTTTCCTTCCTTCATCTTTCCAGGACGTTTACACCCTCCCCTACTGGTGAACTTCTTTTCTTACCCTTGTGCACGGACTAGAGACTTCTTTGTGCACTCCCTGGATTGGATAGGCTTCCTCGTGTCGTCTGGTTAGGTTTTGGGACCTTCTTCATCTTCTGGATTCACCTGGTTTTTGTGACCCCCCCCCCTTTCTGGAACTCCTGGACTTCCTCAGTTCCTTGATCTACTGCATCACTTAACTCGGTAAGGAACAGCCCTTCTGTTTATACTGTATCCCATGGTCTTACATCCTTATTATGTGTATTTTACGGTCTTAGGTACACCATACTGGCTCTGACATCCCGGAACCAACTCTCTGGTGGTTGCCTACCTGCCCTGTATAGGACACACTCTACCAACAAGGTTAGCCTGATCCTTTACCCTTCTTTTCTTGTTGCGTGTTGTTCTTTGCGCTAATTTGTGTCTCTTGCCTTGCAGCCTGCAGTGTTGCGGTTGATCCCTGTCTTTTGATCAATAGACACCTTGGCTTGTCGTATCTGAACAACCAAGGGGTACATTGGTAGGAAGAACTAGTCTACGGTCAAAAGTCCTACAGCCTTCCTGGTCCGTGGCGGGAAGCACCGCCATCCCTTCAGAGAGGCTCGAGGGAGTAAGGGTGTTTCCTAACAGCACGAGACTCTTAGTCTCTTAATGAGTCACTGCTAGACCTTAACAACGGGGAGGAAACTCCGCAGTTCCTTTCAGGCCAGTCTTTTTCCGATCTCCCCACAACCAATATGGCACAGGAGCTACACCATGGTCCTCCAGGCAAGGCGCAGGTGGCAACAGCCAATACCAGCAGAGAGGACAGCGAAGAGGCAAAGTCAGGGGCAGAAACTCCACCCCAAGAGGCTCCCAAGCCTCTGCTCAGAAATGACTTGCCAGTCCAGGTCCCCTCCCGTGCTTCCCCGGTCGGGGATGTTTAACATCTTTTCTTCACGCATGGTAGGGGATCACTTCAGACCAGTGGGTGCTCAAGACCGTCGCCCGCGATTATTGTATCGAGTTCCACCGGCCACCTCGATAGCATCCATCAAGAACCAGACGCCTATCGCCAGCACACCTGCAGATTCTGCTGGAAGAGGTGCAGATACTTCAGGAAAAGGGCACCATAGAAGTTGTCCCCATTCATTAGGTAAACAAGGGTATTTATTCAGTGTACTTCCTTGTACCCAGAAAGGGTCTCACCATGCGCCCTGTGTTAGACATGTGCCCAGCGAACAAATTTGTCAAGCCACAAAAGTTCAGAATGACAACATTGCAGGAAGTAATTCCACTGTTAACGCAGGGGGATTACATGGCAACATTGGATATGAAAGATGCATACTTTCATATTTCAATGTTGCCAGCACACAGAACGTACCTAAGGTTCATGATAGAGGACAAGCACAATCAGTTCAAGGTCCCTCCCTTCGGCATTGCCTCAGCCCCAACGGTGTTTACGAAAGTACTGGCCGTAGTAGCTGCTCACCTGCGCAGGCAGTCCATTCCAGTTCCTTACCTCGACGACTGACTAATAACAGTGGATTTGTACGGAACATGCCTATCAAATACCCAGAAGACGGTAGATCTCCTCTCCAGTCTGGGATTCTCGCTCATCGAAAAAAGTCCAGCTAAATCAAGCAGTTTCTGGGGGCTCTACCAAAGACGGGCTTGTCTTCCCCTCCAACGAGAGGGTTCAAAACATGCTGTTCCAGATCCCTCACTATGTAACCAATTGTTAGGTGACCGTACGCAAAGCCATGCGACTGTTGGAGATGATGGCCTCCTGCATTTATGTAGTCCCACACGCACGTTTGCTCATGCGCCCCATGCAAGAGTCAATGGTGTCAGGCCAGCAGACAATGGGATGATCTAGTGGTTGTCTCGGCAGCCCTCGTTCTCTCTCTGCAGTGGTGGTCAAGGGAAAACCTCTTGCAGGGGAAAACCTTCACCACCCCCGCAGTAGAAGCCACTCTCACCACGAACGCATGACGGGATGGGGGGGGGCTCACCTCCTTCATCAGACGGCGCACAGCGTTTGGTCCCCAGCAGTAGCATCCAGCCACATAAACATGTTGGAATTGCTAGCAGTGTTCAAGGCCCTGAAGGCTTTTCAAACACACCTCCAGGGAAAGACAGTCCTAGTCCTCATGGACAGCACCACAGCCATGTATTACGTGAAAAAGCAAGGGGCCACGTACTCTCCCGGGCTATCCAAACTGTCACAGAACATATGGAAAAGGGCTCTCAAACACAAAATGTTCCTCCTGTCACGTTCCAGGGAAACTCTTATCTTCTGGTGGACGTGCTCAGCAGAGACTTCCCACTACCCGTAGAGTACAAATGGTGGTTACACGAAGACATTGTCTTCAACGTCTTCGCAGACTGGGGCTTCCCAGAGATCGACATGTTTGCAACTCTGGAGAACGCACAATGCCAAGATTATGCCTCCAGGTACCCGTAGAACCAATCCAAGGGGAACTGACTCTGGATAACATGGTCAGGGAAATGTGTCTACGCGTTTCCCCCAGTTCTCTACTAAACAAGATGCACCAGCAACCAGTCACGATGATTCTGGTGGCCCCGCCAACCCTAGTTCTCTCATCTGATGGCAATGTCAGTCTACCATGCAAGAAAACTGCCATGCCCATGCAACATGCGTCACCAGATAGGGGGGGGGGGACACTTCATCCATACCGAAAAACTCTCAAACTTAGCAGCCTAGCTCCTGAGGTCATAGAGTTCAGACACCTCCAACTGCCTCAAAGATGCATGAACATACTTGAAGAAGCACGAAAACCAAACAGCAGACATTGCTATTCCAGCAAATGGAAACGCTTTGTCATCTGGTGCATTGCAAGAGCATCAATCCTATTGAATGCTCACCAACACATATTGTCCTGTACCTAACTCACCTACTAGATTCATGCTTGGTTTTCAATTCCTTTTAAGTACACTTCGCTGCACTTCAGCTTACACCACGTCCCAAAAGAAGGTTTTGTGGTGGAAGATTCCAGTAATCAAGGCTTTTATGGAGGGGGTTAAAAAACATCATCCCCCTATCTCCAATCCAGCTCCTGGATGGGACCTGAATGTTGTACTGATTAGACTAATGGGGCCTCCCTTTGAACCTAAGCATAAGGCTTGCCTTAAAGCACTCACAAGACCGCCTTCGTGGTGGCAGTCGCATAAATAAGGAGAGTTAGCTAACTGCAGGCCCTTTCAGTTCAAGACCCATTTGTCACGACCCACAAAAATAAGGTGGTCCTGTGCACTCACCCACGATTTGCGCCTAAATGTATTTCTAAGTTCCATGTGAACCAATCAATAGAACTAGCCACCTTTTTCCAGAACCCCACTAACATGGCAGAAAGAACTCTCCATACACTTGTATTTTGTATTTCTGATGCTTGTTAATCTGCTTAGAATCACATGCTTTGCAAATAGTCCGGCATCCAGTGGTAACCGCAAAGTATTGCCTATTGTCTTTCGGGGACCGAAAGGGGACGTCGGCATAGGCGTGTCTGTAACACTATCCCTATTGTGACGTGTAGTGTACCCAAAATCCCTCATGCGCCGAGGTTCCTCAGATTTTTTTTTCCGCCCAGATAACTGGTCGCCCTACAGCGGAGCTCTTACAAGAGACATTGTTTATCTTTACCGACTTGTCGGTTATTCCCCGTTAAGTCACTTCGGTCACAAGAACATCTTCGACGAAGACTGCAGCGGATTCTTCTACGGCTGTGGATTTCGGCGCCTAAAATCCGGCGGCCGGATTTTCCACGTCGTCGGGCCCTCTGGCCGACCTATACAGTAGGGAGAGTGGGGTCGGGGTGGCCATATTGTCGGTATGTTTTTCCTCCTTTCCTCTCTTTACCCTTTTGGTCTGGTCATCTTTCCCTTTAGCTATGGAAAGGACTCCTTTTAGATTCTGCCCTAAGTGTAGGATCAGATATCCTTGGAAGGACGAACACAGGACGTGTAACGCCTGTCTCCCCCTATAGCACGACGAAAAGCGGTGTGCAGCCTGCAAACTCCTTCGGCCTAAGACCCTTAAGGAGCGCTGTGTAAAGCTGTGGGCCGCGTACGGTATGTCGCGGGTGGATCCCCCTTCCCCCACCGCCACACCTGCTGAGAGTGACGGGGGTACCTCAGATGACCAAACATCAGTTGCCGATGTTACAGACCTCGAAGCGGACACTTCTAGGTCCGCCACGCCCGTCCCTGACCCTTTAAGGCCTGACTCTGGTCTCGCTACAGGGATAACACCCGGCGACAGGGACATACAAACGCATCACACTAAGCAGAAACCCCTACACCGTTTTCTATGTCTTCATCGAAAAAGGTGAAAGCACCAACAGTGCCGCCTAAAATTTTGACGGTTTCCTCGGATCGCTCAGATCCAAAGCCTTCCCTGCATCCGCAGCAGCGTCTTGCGTCTGGGCAACAAAAATTAAGTAAGGACGCTACTCCAAAAACTTCACACGTCGAAGTGCGGAAGTCCGACGCTGCGGAGGCTGCGGTAGGCCCGAAAACTACAGCTAGGCCTCTACCTGAAAAACCAACCGCTAGGCCCTCTAGCGCCGCGGAAGATAATACACCTACCAATAGACCATCGGAGCAACTGTCTCACGCCGATTCAGCGATTATCGAAGGCAGCATCGAAAGAATTACGGCGGCGGTGGGTCTTATCCCGGTTCCGCCTAAAGTCATGGGACAAGCCGCAGAAAAAGCTTCAGATGCGGATTGGAATCCTGATTCTTACGATACGTACGAAGATAGTCAAGAGCCTCTTTCCGACACCCTATATAATGAAGAGGAAGAAGCTTCATTTCTACAATGTTATGAGGAGGAACAGCAGGATACTACGGACAACTGGGAAGAAACCCAGCAGGAAGGACAGGCCACATGGACACAGCAAGATTAGGACACTGATGTTTTGTGCCTGGATTCTCCTCCGTCCACTCCGGCTTGCCAGGCCTCACCTGTAGATGACCAAATGGCATTCAACTCCGTGTTGAAAAAAGCAGCTGAACACTTTCAAATCTCAACTCAAGAGGCTGTGCCTGAGCAAGATTTTGCATAGGATATCCTTAAGGAGAAGCATCCATCTAGCCAGGCCATCCCCCCCCTTAATTCTATTAAGAGAAGGTTGGCCCCCTCATTGGTATCACCAGCTCAGACTCGGGCAGTGAACCCAAGAGTGGAAAAATTATTTCGACCTTCCCCTTCCGACCCGCTATACATTAGAGGGCATGCCGTCCCAGATTCATTGGTAGTGACTACCACTCGGAAAAGGGTAGGGGTACCCTTTGTCACGGGGGAATCACCGCCGGACAAGGAATCCAAAAGACTCTATGCTCTAGGCAAACGAGTCACTTCGGCTGCCGCATACACTACGCGGATTGCTAATAATACCACAATATTGGCAAGCTATGCTGATGCTCAGTGGAACTTGCTCCAGGAAAGCCTCCAAGAGGTTCCTGAACCCGCCAAATCTAAGCTTCTCTCCATTGTAATGGAGGGAAGACAAGTTAACCAGAATGTGATCAAAAACACCCTGGACACTGCGGAAATGGCAGGCAGGTCTCTGGCCCAAGGGAACCTACTTAAAAGACACGCTTGGCTGCGTACCTCAGGTTTTAAACTGGAAACACAAGCCTCCCTCATCAATAAGCCCATTGAGGAATCTTAACCTCTTCGGGAAAGCGGTGGATGAGGCTTTGGAGACAGCCAAAAAGGAGCATGAGACTCTGAAGTCTCTGCAGCAGATCACACAGAAACCTTCCCCTCAGAGGGGTAATAACTCTTGGCGGTCCTTTCGAGGGCAAGCCCGTGCTGGTCAAAACAACTACGGCACGGGGAACTTCAACACAGGACAAACCTCTGGAAGCCCCACATACTACCCTTCAAGGGGTCAGAAATGCGGCAAAGACAGAGGTAGAGGCCCCAATCCCAGAGGAGCCACAGCCTCTGGTCCGAAATGACCACCAAATCCAGGTCCCCTACCATGTAACTTCAGACCAGTGGGTCATAAAGACGGTCGCCATCGGGTACTGCGTGAAACTCGCCCAACCTCCACAATTGAGATGACCGCGCTCACGGCGCCTTTCACCGAACCATCTGGAGATCCTGTATCAAGAAAGGGAAAGGACGCCATAGAAGCCGTCCCTATTCTTCAGGTAAACAAGGGTATTTATTCAGTTTACTTCCTTGTACCCAAAAAGGATCTAACCATGCGCCCTGTTCTAGACCTGCGCCCAGCGAACAAGTTTATAAAATCCCAGAAGTTTCGCATGGTAACACTACAAGAGGTGATCCCATTGCTGAAACAGGGGGACTACATGGCAACATTGGACATGAAAGATGCATACTTTCATATTTCAATGTTGCCAGCGCACAGGAAATATCTAAGCTTCATGATCGAGGACAGGCATTACCAATTCAAGGTACTCCCCTTTGGCATAGCCTCAGCGCCAAGGGTGTTTACCAAAGTCCTGGCAGTGGCTGCAGCACACCTCTGCAGACTGCGGTCCCAGTTTCCCCTTACCTCGACGACTGGCTCATCACGGGGAACTCATTCGACACATGTTTTTCGAACACCCAAAAAACAGTAGATCTCCTCCAGTCTGGGTTTCTCAATCAACGAAAAGAAATCCAGTCTAGTCCCCAGTCAAACAAAACCATTTCTGGGAGCTCTAATTCGGACGAAGGACAGTCTCGTCTTCCCCTCCAACGACAGGGTTCAGAACATGCTTTTTCAGATCCCTCAATATGTAGCCAGTCGGGAGGTGACGGTGCGCAAGGCCATGCGCTTGCTAGGAATGATGGCGTCATGCATATACTTGGCTCCTCACGCGCGGCTGCGAACGCGTCCCATGCAAGAGTGGCTCAACAGCCAGTGGTGTCAGGCCAGCGGACAATGGGAAGATCTGGTAGTTGTCTCGCCAGCCCTCGTTCTCTCTCTGCAGTGGTGGTCAAGAGAAAACCACTTGAAGGGGAAGACCTTCACCACCCCTGCAGTGGAAGCCACTCTCACTACAGACGCATCTCTCACGGGTGGGGGGGGTGGGCTCACCTGATTCAGCAGACAGCACACAGAGTTTGGTCCCCTCAAGTAGCGTCCAACCATATAAACCTACTGGAGCTATTAGCAGTGTTCAAGGCTTTGAAGGCCTTTCAGGTGCAACTACAAGGGAAAACAGTGCTGATTCTAACGGACAGCACTACAGCCATGTATTACCTGAACAAACAGGAGGGCACTCGCTCTCCAGGGTTATCCAAGCTGTCCCAAAACATTTGGATATGGGCTCTCAAACATAAGATGTTTCTGTTGTCCCAACAGGGGAACTCAATCTTCTGGCAGACGTGCTCAGCAGAGATTTTCCTCTGCCTGAAGAATACGAATGGCGGCTACACAAAGACATTGTGTCCAACGTCTTCGCAGAATGGGGTTTCCCAGAAATCGACCTGTTCGCTACTCAGGAGAACGCCCAATGCCAAGACTACGCCTCCAGGTACCCCCAGAACCGATCCAAGGGGAACGGTCTCTGGATAACATGGTCAGGGAAATTTGTCTACACTTTTCCCCTGACTCCCCTTCTCAACAAGATAGTGCACAAGATGCACCAGGAACCAGTTACTATGATACTGGTGGCCCCCATGTGGGCCCGCCAACCCTGGTTCGCTCACCTGATGGAAATGTCCCCCTCCCCACCAGTGAAACTACCCTGCCCGTACAACATGTTGTCTCAGGACAGGGTGGGGGGAGACCCTACACCCATGCCCACAAACTCTGAACTTAGCAGGTTGGCTCCTGAGGTCATAGAGTTTGGACACCTGCAACTCCCTCAGAGGTGCATGGACATACTCAGGGAAGCTAGGAAACCGAATACACGTTATTGCTATGCCAGCAAATGGAAACATTTTGTAATCTGGTGCAATTCCAAGGGCGTCAATCCCATAGATTGCTCACCCACACATATTGTGCTGTACCTAACCCATCTGTTGGACACTTGATTAGTCTTCAATTCCCTAAAGGTTCATTAGGCTGCTCTGACAGCCTACACCACATTACAACAAAAAATGTTGTGGTGGAAAATACCGGTGATTAAAGCCTTTATGGAAGGGGTTAAGAGGATTTATCCTCCCATTTCTCATCCAGCCCCTGGATGGGATCTAAATGTGGTTTTGACCAGGCTCATGGGAGCTCCCTTTGAGCCTATGCATAAAGCAAGTCTAAAAGACCAGACTTATAAAACGGCCTTCCTAGTGGCTATCACTTCTATCAGAAGGGTTAGCGAACTACAGGCACTTTCTGTTCTAGACCCCTTTGTTACAGTCCACAAACATAAGGTAGTTCTGCGCAAGCATCCCAGATTTGCGCCTAAATTCATCTCAAAGTTCCATGTGAACCAATCAATCGAACTACCCACTTTCTTCCAGAACCCTACTAGCATGGCCGAAAGACGCCTACACGCACACTAGATGTGCGCAGGGCAGTCATGTTCTACCTGGTAAGAACTAAACCACTGAGGAAAACTAAACAATTCTTTGTTTCAGTGGCAGCTGGTAGAGAAGGGGATCCTGTCTCTAAATCAGCTATCTCAAGGTGGATTGTCAAATGCATCACACTATGTTACACTCTTGCTAAGAGAGAATTGCCCTTCAAGCCTAGAGCACATTCTACTCGGGGCACTGGGGCATCTATAGTATTCATTGCAAATGTTCCCCTTGAGTCCATTTGCAAAGCGGCAACCTGGAGTTCTGTACACACCTTTATAAAACACTATTGCCTAGACACTCATTCTAGGTCTGATTCTCAGGTGGGACAGGCAGTACTAAGACATCTTTTCTCTACTGTTCCTTCTCGCAACCCACCTCCAACTCCGGGTACTGCTCGCTAGTCTATGCAAAGCGTGTGATTCTAAGCAGATTAACAAACATCAGAAGACATTCATGACTTACCGTAATAGCATTTCTGATGATTGTATCTTCTTAGATTCACATGCGCCCTCCCTACCTCCCGGCTCGGGCTGGAAGGAACATAGACGTCTTACTACTTTCTCTTTATGTACCCACTCACTATAGCCTTGGGTTCCCTCATGGCAGAAAAAATACAATCGGAGGGACCTCGGCGCGTGAGGGATTTTGGGTACACTACATGTCACGATAGGGATAGTGTTACAGACACGCCTATGCCGACGTCCCCTTTCGGTCCCGGAAAGACAAGATGCAATAATCTGCGGTTACCACTGGATGTCGGACTATATGCAAAGCATGTGAAACTAAGCAGATACAATCATCAGAAATGCTATTATGGTAAGTAATGCATGTCTTATTGTGTTTTATATAGCGCCTTAAACCAAATCGCTTTACAGAGAACAATTAGCTGTACATTAAAATAAGCAATGAAAAATGATGTTCAGAATCAGCCAGTAACAATCAGACGGACGACTGAAGTAAATGCGTTTTTAAAGAAAAGCGGAATGAGGAATAGGAGAGAGAGAGAGAGAGAGAGAGAGAGAGAGAAGAAAAAAAAAAAAAACACAAGACAGAGGAAGGAAGACCAAAGAAGAGAACCGAGCAGTAGAAAAGTCGAGAGAAGACTAAGGAAGATACTCGAAGCTTAGTGGAGTGGAAAAGTAAGAAAAGGGTGAATTTTTGCATATATTGTAGAGATGAAATCGACAGGCGCGGGAAGTAAGAGAGATATGGTGAGCGGAGGAAAGATTAGCGTCAAAGTAGAGACCAAGATTGCGGGCAGTGGGGCAGATGGGGAGATAGGAGGGAGGAAAGAAAATGGGAGGAGGAGGAGCATGGCGTGGGAGAACATTAGCAGGAAAAAATAGAACTTCTGTTTTACCAGCGTTCAGAGTAAGAAAGTGCAAGGCCATCCGCAGGATGAGCTGATAGGAGCAAGAAAGCAGGTGTACAAGGGGAAAAGGAAAGGACCGAGAAATGAGCCTTGGGGGACATCATGGGCGAGAGGAAAGGAAGGAGAGGTGTTGCTGCCCCAAGAAACGGCAAAGGTTCGGTTAGATGGATAGGATGAGAACTGGGCAAGAATAGAACCACGGAAACCAAAGGAGAGGAGAGTCAAGAAGCAAAGAGTGATCCAGTGTGTCAAAGGCAGCAGATAGGTCAAGAAGAATGAGGACAGAAGAGTGTTTTGAATAGCGAGATGTGAGAAGAGAGTTAAGAACAGAGGTAAGAGCTGTTTCGGTGGAGTGGCGGGGTGGGAAACCTCACTTGATGAGGAGACCAGTAATCTATTATCTGGAAAAGACAAAACCACTAAGGAAAACAAACCAGTTTTTTGTTTCAGTGGCAGCTGGCAGAGAAGGGGACCCTGTCTCTGTAGCAGCAATTTCAAAGCGGATCGTAAACTGCATCACACTTTGCTACACTCTTGCCAAGAGAGATCTACCCTTCAAGCCTAGAGCACACTCTACTCGGGGCAAGGGAGCTTCCATAGCATTCATTGCAAATGTTCCTCTTGAGTCCATTTGTAAAGCAGCAACCTGCATACCTTTACACAACACTGCTGTCTGGCTACTCACTCTAGGTCTGATTCTCAGGTTCGACAAGTGGTGCTAAGACATCTCTTTGCTACTGTTCCTTCACACATCCACCACCACCTCGGAGTACTGCTCGCTAGTCTATGCACAGCATGTGATTCTAAGCAGATTAACAAGCATCAGAAGACATGCATTACTTACCGTAATAGTATTTCTGATGATTGTATCTGCTTAGATTCACATGCGCCCTCCCTACCGCCCGCTCGGGGTGGAAGGAACATAGACATTTTACTACTTCTCTCTTCTTCATGTACTCACTCACAATAGCCTTGGGCTTCCTAATGGCAGATAAAATACAAACGGAGGGACCTCGGCGTGTGAGGGATTTTGGGTACACTACACGTCACGATAGGGATAGTGTTACAGACGCGCCTATGCCGAAGTCCCCTTTCGGTCCCCGAAAGACCAGATGCAATACTCTGCGGTTACCATTGGATGTCGGACCATATGCACAGCATGTGAATCTAAGCAGATACAATCATCAGAAATGCTATTACGGTAAGTAATGCATGTCATATATTTTTGATATACACCTGACAGAGTAATTTGTAGTGTCCTTTACTGTGTGTGCTCATTGTGGGCTTACAATCTCCCTCACCCCTCCTGAGACCTAGCCTTGATCGCCACCAATGCCAACTTGATTGGTCTGGCTTGTCCAGAATGTTACCCTGTTCCAAGAAACTAGGCTGGCCTTCTGAACCTCTTCCCACCAGGTCAGAGTTCAGAAATCCATCTCAACAAACACCAGCTAACACTCGCAATGGACGATCACAGCTCAAAAAGACCAAGAACATCTTCAGCGAATTTACCTATACTAGGAATGACTTATACTAGGGAGATGTCAAAGGAAAAAGCCACAAAGGAAAAAAGTATACTGCTCGGGCGTTAGTCTGTTTTCTCTCATAGCGGGCTGTCCATGAGAAAGGGTTTGTGTTGTAAAAGGGGGAGGAGGGTAGAGTTCCTAAATACCCTACCTGGTAGGATGGGGTAAAGGTGTTACAAAGAAGGGGATACCGCGTCTCACCATCCGGTGTCTCACTCCCTGAATACCCCTCACCCAAGTGAACCTCCCGCACTGGTCCATTCCCAAGAACAGGATCCAAAAGCAATGGCTGTGTCCTGGCCACCTGGATGACAGATCCCCGGGGACTAGTGGGCGAGACACCTTCTGTCTTCTCGCACATCCTCATTTATGTGATTCCTCACATTATCTGACACCCCGTAGCATCTGCTTTTAACATGTACACTATCGCCAGTGTCAATGTCATGTTTGCCCCAAGGGGCCAAGTTTGGTGTTAGTGAGAACAGAGGGGCAAAGTGAGCTAACACATCTTTGCCCTCCTGCTGTTGCTGCAATGTCAGATTAGTAGAGAGTTCTACCCCTTCTACTGATCCATCTGAAGGGTGTCCCTTAGAAGATCTGGGAGAGTTTCACTCTCCTCCTCTTCTTGATCAGAAGCTAAGAGCAAAGCTCCGATCTCTGTTCTGGAAACATAGGCCTTCAGAAAAACCCTAGGGACCTCCTTGGGGTTGCCCAAGTCTACCAAATGGTTGACCTCCAAGTTTTCCCACAACTTTGAAGGGTCCTGTCCATTTGTCCTGTAAGACCTTTTGTCTTACTGGAACCATTATGAGAAAGTGATGGTCTGGAGTACACTCCACCATGTTTGCCTTTCGGTCATGCCAATGTTTGACCAGAGCTTGACCAGCTTTCAAATTCTCAGAAGCCTCTTGCATCATCTGTGCGATTCTCTGTCTGAGGCCTAACACATAGTCAGTAATCCTTACTGGCTTGAGGGAAGGAGCACTCTCCAGATGCTCCTTGATCAGGGCCAAAGGGCCTCTGACCAGATGACCATAAAATAATTCAAAGGGTGTACAGCCCACTCCAGATTGAGGAACTTCTCTATAGGCAAAAAGAAGGCATGGCGGATGAAGGTCCCACTTTCTTCTAACTTGTTCTTCCAAAGCTCCAATCATTCTCTTCATTTTTCTATTAAACCTCTCTACCAGCCCACTTGTCTGATGGTGGTAAGCAGTTGAGAACGTGTAGGTGACCCCACAGGTTTTCCACCTGGCCTGCATGTATGCATGTAGTGGGACATAAGATCTGAACCCCCCTGTCAGATACAACCTCCTTAGGAAATCCTACTCTGGTAAAAATACCAAGTAGGGCCTTAGCCCCTATCTCAGCAGAGCAGTAACGGTTCTCATTGGAATAGCTTCAGGGTACTGGGTGGCATGGTGCACCACAACCAATATAATTTGGTTGCCTGAAAATGTTGAAGGGTCTAGGGGACTGAAATCAAAAAAGTGAAACCAAAAAAGTGATTGGTGGAAGGTTTTGAATTAATCTAAACCACTGGCATAGCTCAGGGCATCCTTGCACGCCGTCTGCGCCATTGCAAAAAGGGTCCAGCCATATGCAAATCGGTCAGGTACTGCCCCCAATGGGAGTAGCCCTGCCCGAACTGCTAGGCAAGGTCCCATCTGCACGGAAATGCAAGTAACCCCAGACATGTCTTGGCCTTGTTGGGCCTCCTTAGTGAGGGCCTTTCTCCTTTTGTAATGGCTAGGCAGGTGCAGAACGTTGGTCTGGAGGGTTGGCCGGAGCAATGCCAGAGGTTAATACTAATTCTAAACCTTCCAGGCATCACCTCATTTGCTTTGCTGAGGTCTAGGGGCCAACAATGTCAATTCCCACTGTCTCAAAAGGAACTCTCACAACAGGGAGAGGCACCAAAGGTGCCACATTCTTGGCTCCACTCTTACCAGATAGCTGGCTAGTGTGGAAACTCCTGCAATGTGTCTGTCTGCACCCATCCTGGGCCAGTAAAAGTACAATGATATCCTCTCCTTGGTCCTCTTAAAGCCTAAGTGACCAGCCAGGTGGCCTTCATGTGCCAACTGTAGGAATTTGAATCTGAACTCCCCTGGTACCACCAGTCTCCTGAGGTCCCTTGGAATAGACTCCGTAGGCTTACTGCAGAGAAGTCCATCCTCACAGTATAGCCTATGCTTCCCAGGGTCTAGCCCTTCAATCTGAGAATCTGCCCGTTGTCAGAGACCTTCTAGAGAGGGATCCTTTCTCTGTCCCCTACTGAAGTCTGTCCTTGAGGGTCCACCTTCTGCAAGTAAAGTCTGTAGCTCACTATGGTCTCTTGGATCCAGATCTTGCAGACCGGGTTGAATCTCCTCCTCTTCGGACTCATCAGAAGAGGGTTCCTCAGGAGATTCCTCTGGCACCATCGCAGCCTCCGCTGGTGGTGGGGTCACAGGTGTGACCTAGTGTTTCTACAGGAACCTTTTTTCCTTGTGGAAGTTTTGGGCTTGGTGCCCATTATCCCATTGGAGACTCTAGGTTTCCCTTTGGTCTCAGTGGGAAGATCCCTTAAGGTTGCTTCTCTGATCACCTCCCTTTTCCCCTTTTCTTCTTAGAGGGGGAAAGAGGGGTTGGGTGTGCTAGAGACTACACATAAGGCCTTCAAATCATTGCCCAACAGTACCCTTCCGGGTACTTCTGACTGAACACTCACAGGTATCTTAACAGTCATTTAAGTACATTTAGCGATAGCTGGCAGTACTGGGCACATTTGGACTGGGCCTCCTGCTAACTTGTTAAGCCTTTTGGGAGCCATGGCAACTTACTCAGGTTGAAAGAAACGTTCATCTATCACAGTTATACTGGCCCTGGTGTCTCTAATGGCAGGGGTGTCCAGACCATTTACAAGTACACTGTCTTTATAATAATCTTTAGTATTAATATACCTCAATGTTCTGTTGTTCCCACAGTGCCAGAGAAACTAAAGAAACTCTAGCCTGAACACTTATGGATTCTTCAGCTTGAGGGTGAAAGCTAGCCCCTGTCATTGGTATATCCACATCATGTGTGAATGCTACGCTGACGGAGGGGATTCCTGAAGGTTTACCCTTTCATCTGGGATCTCCTTTCACATGGTCACCAGACCCACAAACCACACATTTTCCAAATGTCTTTTGGAATGGGGGTTTCTGATAAACCTGCCTCTGGTTTGGGCCCAGAGGTTTCACTAGCCCTATAAGGTCGTTTAGGAGGATATTTACCCTTGTAATGTTTGTGGCCCTCTTTTGGTGGGGATATTTGGAATGATCCTTCTCATCCATCTTATGCTTCTTCCCATCCTCTTTCTTGTGAGGTGTCCCAGAATCCTCGGGAGTAGCCCTGTTGGCCACCCACAAGTCAGCAGCCACTGCTAGCTTCTTGGGGCCCAGTTCTTCAGCAAGGTGCTGTCCCAGCTCAGGGGAACAGGCATCGCAAATACTTTCCAGCATGAAGAGACACCTCATGCCTTCATAATAGATGGGTGGATGAAGGGCTACCAGGTGAACTAAGTTTTCCAGGCGTTCACACATCCACGTCGCTCACAAGTTACCATCTCTCTTCTTGTGGTCCCTAAACCTTTTTAGGTATTGGGAAGGGGTCTTCCCAAATCTGGCTATGAGAGCAGTATTTACCAACTGGTAATCTTGTCTATCAACATCATTTAACTGCATCACAGACAGTCTGGGGAGCCTACAGATTACTCATAGCACAAGCTCACTTTCACAAATAAAGAACAGTATAAATATACAAGATCTAATTGAAACCAGTTTAATGGCAATATGTGATAAATGTACAATGGTGCTGACACGTGTTTTGACCCGTTGGGTCTTTATCAAGGCACAAAGCAAAGTTTCATAGGTCTCAATTGCTCTTGTAATGGATTAGCCTGCATGTGTTACTGTGCTTGGTTTGAGTTGATTAGGTCAAGTTTTGTAGCAGCGTTCTGTCAGTTTTAACCAAACTGAACACGGAATTGATCAATACCCATGGCAGTTAGCCATGACTCCTTGATGATATTGCATCAAGAAGTCTTTGCTAACTGCCATGTGTATTGATCAATTTCCTAAAATTGATACACAATTGGTTTCAATTAGATCTTGTATATTTATACTGTTCTTTATTGTTACATGTCAGCGCATGTTTGGTGATCCAACTCCCTTTTTTCCTTCATCTTTGCGCTAGGCTGGGCTATCCTAGGTATTCACCTACTGCAGCAGACACTGTTACTTTTCTTCTTTTCTAACTTTATAGACACAGTGCCCAAACACCTGGTAACCCCAGCACGCTTATCACTTTCACAAATGCCTTATACCTAACATGTAAATTCAAATTCAAGAATATCTGTTTTTGCATCATACAAACTCACCAAATTTTTGGGGAGACTAGGCTTCCTGATCCTGGAGTAGTGTGGCAAACTTTTTCATGTCTAGCTCATGATGCATCTCTTTTTCCCTGAGTTGCAGTTCTTTCCACATTTCTTTGTCTCTCATTTCAAACTTAATCTCTAGTTTTCTAAATTCAAGCTGCATCTTCAATATTTCTATCTCTAGAACCAGCTCTGTTGACATGTTAGATACAGGTAGGCGTGAGGTCAGAGGATTGGGAGGTGGATTAACAATCACATTTTCATCTGCTTCCTTTTCTGGAAGTTGAGGGCTAAGAGTTAAACTTGGACCATCATTATTTTCCATATCAATTCTGGGAGTAGGGGTTACAGGCCTACTCGCAGTTTGGTAATCCAATACGTTTTGTATTAACTCGGCTTTCTTTCCTTTACTACGAAGACATTTATCCTTACACATTTATTTTAGTTTTTCAACAGTAAGAGATATATAAGAGCTTCAGCCTTATAGTTTTCATTTTTGAACATGGTTTAGAACTGTATAGTGTAGTAGCCTTGAAGATGGATTCTTTGAGATACAATACAACCAGGAGTGTATGTAATCCAACCTACACAAATCCCACCAGCTGTAACACTAGTGTTTCGGGAGATTTCCTAAAGTGCTACCTTAGTAAGCTATCCAAGTGGTTTGTAGATCCCCAACTCTTAGTATCAGTCTGTACTAACTCAGGACCTTGGTAGAGTGGCAGAGCAGTCCCGTTTATCTTAAGAGGAAGATGTGAGCTGTAGGTAAGTACACTGAACCCAGTAAGTAAAGTACATTAAAGAAACGCACATAAATGTATATTAAAATATATATTAATTATATTTACACAAGAGTTACTGTTAAATACTTAGTACTGTAAACCATCACACATATATACTTCCCAATAATTTCAAAGGGTAACTTCTTAGTTGTTTGTTGCTGAACGCATACAATTGTTACAATAGTTTGACAGTTATATCAGTAATACGGCGAACCCACAAAATAATACAGTAATTGTATTTAGTCTGCATACACATTTCACATTGTGATTTTTGGGGAGGAAAACTGTTGGTTAGTGTTGTCCTAGTAGAGCTTTAGGTTCTAGCAGCAGTTTTGCAGCACAACAAGTCTTTCAAAGTAAGTCTATAGCACACCCCTAGCTAAAAGGCAGTTCGTAGCGGCTTAAAGTCTTGCAAAGAAGAAGAAATCAAAAGTTCCTCTGGATACTTTCTAGTCTCTATGAAGGAAGATACAAGAAGGCTTAACTGCCTTTGGAGACCCTGTTAAAGGACTAGCTAAAGGGACACAAGCAGCGGCTTGAGTCAGAGGGAATAGGGTGTTGCCCTGGACACCTCTCTTTGCACTCCAATGCTCTGGAGCGACTGTTTGGAATCTGGTAAGCAATACCTTTTTCCCCACAGTACCTTTGGATAGAAGAACATGTTTGTGCTGGATGCTCCACGATTTTGCAGCTCTGGACCCATCATCCGGATTCCTTGGTCTGATAACTGAAGGCAGGGTGATGCAAAGTATCCCTTTGGCACTCCACATAAGGTGGTGCCAATCTCTTAGACTATACAGTTTTTGGAGAGCTACTCAGTATCTCTCTATTCTCAAGAACTGTAGTTACTTGAGGATAAGAGAATTAATCTCAATTGATGACCGCAGGGGTCCCCAGCGACACTGCTAATAAGGAGCTGTGTGCTGCAATAGTAAAATACAGATGCCTTTAAAGTTATAGAGCGGCCAGACTCCATAGTACAGGTAGAATATAAAGAATAGAGCTCCAAAAGACAGAGCCCACAAGCTCCACTTATTCAGGATTAAAGAAAAAGGTCCAGAAGTCCAGCAAAAAGTGCTTCGGGTCTCAACTAGGAGAGGGGATGAAGCGTACAAATGAAAAATCTCGCTAACGGGCACATTGGGTGTGACACTTGCTGTGGACCAGGACCTGCCATTCTGCACCAGAATCTCGGTGGGCTGGTAGAGCAGACCCTGAAAGGAACCCACCCTGTCCTTAAACCCCTAAATTGGGTCTCGTAGCATCTGGAGGGCCAGATCTGCTAAGGGACCCTGTCCCGCTGCCTCAGACGGTCTGACTGCCGAGGGATCCCACTGGTGCTACTTTCTGGCACTCCTCTGAACAGTTGCTTGCACATTGAACCTGTTCGCTGCTGCATTTTGCTCTTGCTGAGCTTGCCACTAGGTAGGCTTAAATCGACCGCTTGACACTGGTACCTGACTCGAACCGCTGGCAAGTCATTTGCCGTCTCAAACCAAGGGTTACGCTGCGACTCGACCAGCTCCTCAAACTGCTGCTTTGGGGAACTGTCCATCAGAGCAAAAGGATCCCTCTCTTAACCACTGCCGCCCGCCAACTCGGTCCGCTGGATCGTCACACATTGACCATTCCGGGCGGTTACAACCCAACTCGACCCGGCCTGACCTTGAAGAGATCCTAGTGGGTGCCCTGACCTGTATTGCCGAAAGCCACCTTCAAGCCGCATGGAACTGCCACATTTGAACTTGCTCGACGCCCGCTTGACACTTGGGCCTATCCAATCCACTGCACCCAAATTTAGCTTGTTCTGCTCGCTCCACTGCTTGAAGCAAGGTTCGACGTCGTCGACACTCCAAAGAACCGAAACAAAGTGCTATCGACCCGTAACTTCCCCCTTAGTCAATTTTGGGCCCTAGAGACTGATTAGGTCAGTTATGCACCTTTTACATCCAAGAAACATATCCTTTTAACCCCTTAATTACTAAGGGCGAGTATACCAGACATGAAATCCCATAAGGAATAATTGTAGGCTCCCCCCACTCCCACAGTTAAGTAGTTCAAGAACAGTGTGGTTTACTTGTCTTACACCCCTTATTCATTACTCAAAGGGCTGCATTGTGCTATCTTTGCTTATTCTGTTTTTTTCCTCAGGGTGGGATTTGCATAGTGTTTTTCTATTTGGTTATTTTTGCAGATGGTGTGTTGTGTTAAAATATATCTATTTTTATATAGAACCTTGTTTAGAAATTCTCTCGCTATTGAATCACATTCGCACCCCTTTTAAGAGCATAGCCTACCCTCGGCCCACGTCACCACAAAAGGCAAAGTAAGTATACCGCTTAACTGTGTCTTATTTACCTTTATGATTGTGTTGGCTCTTGGTTTGTAGAAGTGTGAGGGCTGAGTGGGCATTTTAACCCTTACTCATCCTTGTACTTTCGCAGAGCAGAATCCAATTAATCACAAATGCCCTGTGAGGCAGAAGACCCAGCACCCACAAAGCTGGCTACGGGATCATGTAGGAATCCGAGCAAAGTTCTGGGATGACTAAAGGGACCAGTAGACGGCAGACAGCAAAGAAATAGGTCCACCAATGTAGACCGTGTTGAGAGGTGACCAGGGACATTCCAAGAACTGCGTTTAAGCAAGACAGCAGCAAGCCACCTGACTTCCCAGACAGAAAGGGTCTCCCTTACTGAGCTTCACCCAGAAGTATTTGCCAGGGAAGCAGCACTGCAGAGGCCAGAAAAAGTGTCTCAGGAAGGAACAACCAGTCCAGCCAGCTAGGACGAAGGCTGGAAGCCAAAGAAGATCCCAGGATGGGATATCCCAGCAGAGAGCAAAGGGCAATGTAACCAGGGTCCAGCCATTATGGCCACACCAGGTTCCTTGGTAACAGCCTGCCTTCAGCAACAGTCTTCAGGAGTTCACATACAGATCTGAGGAATACACATGGTTGCCCACTGATAATGCATTCACTCAGGGGCCGGCCAAAGCCAGCCCTCTAATCACATCACATGCAATCACAGAAAGGTTTTAGCGGCTAGCTAATAAGGCTGTCCCCCAAAACCACTGTTTTCAGTGGATTTTGGGGACAGCCACAGTGTTGACCCACCCACACTAAATGTAAATTGGGAAGTCTTGAGGACTTTACACCAGTCTATGCCAGTTTGAGCTAAAACAGTGTGTGCCTTTATAATAATTATAATAATAATTGGTTATTTGTGTGCTCATGGTGAATCTACTTCAGAAAAAGGTTGTGTTGGCTGTGCCTCATGGTCTGCGTAGGCAAAGGCATGGCCCAAAAAAAAGTGTCAGAGGGCTGGGCTTAAAAAAAGGCATTAGTATCCCAGTGGCTATCATGTAGGTGCATTGGGCTACTAACGTAATAAAAGTAACAATGCCCCTGGTGCAGCCAAAACAAAATGACCACTGCCACTAGCATTCCCGAAGACCTTGCCTTGGCGTTCTACCACAACATTCTAAACCCATTACTGGACCTGGCCTGTTCACTAAGTCGTGTGGTCCCTTTAACTTACCCCATCATATTGGACAACCTCCTGTGGGTCTTCCTCCTCTGAATCTATCGCTGGTGGTCAGCTTCTGGCATGGGGTCTTCACCTGCAGAACCTCTCGCAGCTACTAGCACTCTGACTCAGGCTTTGGTAACTATAATCGGTAGTGGACTATGGTCTTTGTCCCTTATAGCCTATGAAGATTCTTTCGGACTCCTTAAAACCACAGCAAAGTATTTAAATGTTACCTTTAATTTGTGCATTGCTTACCTGCTTGACATTGTTATTCTTGATCTTTTAGAGACACTTTATTATTTTTATATTCATGTCTTTTAATACTTACCTCTATTTCAGAATTTACCTTAATGCACAACCTTCTATATTCAGTAGACATTTTCATTAAGTATACTATATGGACAAGTTTTTATTGTGTGTGTGTGGGTGCGTGTCAGGGAGAATTCTCAGAAATGTGCCAATTCCCTCCACCTTAGAGACCCCCAGCAACTTTGCTGGATTTTGAGGACTTGATTTATTTAACCTGGAGAGAGTGAGACCCTTTTTCCCACTCTCATGTATTTTAATGTGATTTTGAACTCTGTGTTTCTTTTGGTTGTGGAGTATGACAAATTCCATAGGCAACATCTTTTACATTGTTATACAGTACCTTCAGTGCAGTGGCACAGGGAAGTCTTTCAGATTTCCCAAAGGTTTAAATACCTTTTCTTGGCTAAACTATTTTTTCCAAGAGCAGTAAAGTGAAATTGACTTTACTTACATTTGTAACTTTCTAGACACAGCACACACTATCTTACAATATGGTGCTGGAGGGGTTACCTAGTATCCCCTTTGTCTAGCTTCTCATGTAACATTTTTGTTACCTTTTTCTCACTGAATGGCTGGTGGCACTGGTTTCATTTTAACTACCATGGTGTGCCTTTACCGCGGGCTGCGTTTGCAGCTGCAGTAAAGCACCCAAGGGTGCCATTTTTGTCAAAATGGCCCTGGTCTTCTTTTTTGCCATTTCTTTGTGGAAAGGTCCTTCTTGAGATTTACTCTGCGCGCCAAACCAGGTTTGGTCCCATTGTTTGCTTTGCCTTTGGTGAGATTCAAGAGTGAAGCCTGCCTCTGACTCCAGGGTGTCCTGGGTGGGCAGGAAGTGAGGGAGGTGCCCAAAACTCCCTGTGATTAGTCTCCCAGGAGACCCAAATGCACTCTGTGATGATTGGCCGGCTGACTGTCCGGCAAGGACAGCCACCCTGCTGGGTGACTGACAGCTAGGCTTGAATGAATCAGAGAGAACAGAATAAACGGCGAGGCTTTTTGCTTGGAAGGCAGAGTCAACCACTGGACGAAGGAAATGAAGAAGAACTTGAAGAGGATGCCTGCTGCAACTCCTGGACCGTTGGTTTGCCCGGTGAAGCCCTGCTGCTGTGCTGAAACTTCAAATTTGTATCGACAGAGAAGCCCTTGCAAGGACAACTTCTCCCCTTGAGTTGGTGGGACCAATCAACTCCAAAGTAAGCCACCTGGACATTCTCTCGCCCCTTGTTGTATTTCCACAGAGTTGCTGCTGGAAACAGAAACGCCAGGGAGAGGAACACCAGATTGTGTGCGTTGCTTTTAAGCTGGCCAAGAGCTCGAGGAAGATCCTCCGGACTCCCAGGAAGCAGGACTGACCGAGCCTGAGCCCCCTCAACAGAGTGCGGACCCCAGAAGCAAGGAAAGCCCATATTGACAGCCAGAAACTGCGGTGTTGCTATTTGTGTAAGTCCCGAGGAGCTGAAACACTGAAGTGCCACTTGTTTGAAAGATTGCCAAATGCGAGCGGTGATTGTCCCATTGCAGTGCAGGAGTCCCCAGAAGTCCTCCCTCTTGTCCCCACGGCTGAGGCCCAGGAACAGTGAGATCTGCAGAGCTGCACAGGAACAGAAGTCATCTGCTGCACTTTTTCTTCAATACAAAGGTACTGTAAAGTCTGAGAGAACTTGCCTCTCATTGTAGAGTCGCTTGCATCTTCTACTACTCACAAGTCTAACCAGCTTGTGGCCCTACCTTTTGATTCTTCTTTTCTTCAAAGACTTCTAAAACATTGTGCAAATACTTTTCTACTTAGCTACCAGAAGTGCTTCATCCTATGTAAGACTTTTGCCCATTGACTTTGGCTTAGCCTGTTATACTGAATGACTCTGCATAGGGGATCCAAAAGTATTTGCCTGCTTAAGAATATTTGCGGACTCTTGTTCTTCTTCTAATAACCTTTTCCCTTTACCAACTTCTGAGAGTATTCTGAATGCAAACAGTAAGATATGAATGTCCCCAGCACCCTAGCTATTGTAGTCACCTGAGGGTGTAGGTTGTGTCTGTGGGCCATCCCAAAAGGGTCTTTACTTGTTTAGAAACCTAGAAGTGTACAGTATTGAAAGTGTATTTGTGTGTTGCTTTTTATATTGCTCCCTTCTGAAGAAGGCTTATTCTAACTGACTGATAAATAAATTAATAATTGTTTATTCAAGAAACCTTGTGTGTAAGAGTTTATTTGAATACTTGTCACTGTGAATCTTTGTGGAACTACCCTACAGCTCACATTGACCCCTCTTGAGATGAGCCTGGCTGCTCAACACGCTACCAAACTGTGCAGTACAAGCTTACACCAAAGGTTGGGTTTCCTATTACCTGTAGTCAGAGTTGTTGTAGTGCACCCAAAGGGTACTACAACAAGCTTTGCCTAACCGTGCGTGCGTGTGTGCGCATGTGTATGCTAAGCAGTACATTATAACAAGCACTCTCATAATAATGAAATGACCCCACTCTGTCTCGCTAAAGCCGGGTGTAAATTAAGGGAAACACTGCACATACACTAGTGTTTGGTCTTCTCATGGCCTTGCCAAAGGATTTGTAGAAAAGGTCCTAACTGAGGTCGTACCTACAGGTCATTGAAGGATTTCCACACGGCCTTTCGAAGTACCTTTTCTCATACCAAACCAAACCTTCTCGGTAGACCGCAGGATGCCGTTCTCAAACCTAGTCCTCAAACGGTGGCTTCCTGGTTGACTTAAATACTTTGAATAGTTCCTTTTTTTGCTGGATGTATCTTCATGTTGTGGGCTGTAACTTGCACCAATACTTTTACTTACCTTTTTTTTTAAAAAAAAAAACAATTTTATTGCTTTTTTAACAAACAAAACCAATACAAACCAAACACGCAGTGCAAATATCAATAGTACAATGTTCTCATTGTTCATTACACAGTTTTGTTCACTGCTCCCCTTGTCCCACCCCCCCCCCTTACGAGCCTATTTATTCCATTCACTCTGTATCCGCACCGCGTGGTGGGCGTCTCATTTTCAGTGGATTCCGCGACCAACGATTTCCATGCCATCAGGGTTCCCACCTCTTCTTCTCCCCCTATGCAGCTTGCCTCCTGCCATACCATGGTCTCCGCCTCTGCCTACTTCTGCAACTCATTCCACCACATCTCCACCCGTGGCCTATGACAAGCCTTCCATCCCATGGCAATCCTCCTTTTTGCAAGCGCATAAGCTAAATCCTTCGGTTTATTGACATGCTTAAGTTTCTGCGATCTGGGGAAACCCCCAGTAAGCAGGCCCAGGCTGAGTCTATGACAATAGTGACCCCTTTTTCCTTCGCTCCAGAAGCGCTCAATCACCGGGCAGGACCAGAACATATGTACCATGTCAGCCTGTTCTTCATCACATTTGGGACATGCTTGTCTACCGGCATTTTCAAACCACAATATCCTCAGGGGGGTGTCATGTAAGTCCTGTGCGTAATATATAATTGTTTCTGTTTCAATCTGGCGTTTATTGACACCTTTTCATGGTACCGTAGGGCACGTTCCCACATCCCATCCTCTATCGGGGGTCCCACCTCCGCTTCCCAGTCTAGTCTCAGTTGTGTTAGCTCTTTCCCAACCTTGGACATCATCATTTCGTACAATCTAGAAATCTCATGCCCACCCTCCGTTATATCATATATCATGTCTACGGTAACATCTGGCTCTTCTTCCAGTACTGTCTCAGGCCAAGTTTTCTTAATTTCCTGCACCAATCTATGGTATGTAATATACTTACCCACGTGTAACCCAACTTCCTCACCTAGCTCTTCGAAATTTATGCTGGTCCCCTCCCGCCAGACATCTCCCATAGTTACCAACCCCACCGATTCCCAGTGGTTCCTAATTGTCATTCGTAGCTGCTCATCTCCTCCAGCCAGCGCTACCAGCAGTATCTGCGGGGAGCATGGGACTGGGTTTTCCATCATCCAGTATGCTAGGCACCAGATCCTCCACCCAAGCATCATCATCTCAGGACATGCTTTCATTTCTGTCTTGGGTAGCCAAATCATCTCTTTTAAATAATATGTTGCACAGTCTGCTCTAAACAACCTGGATTCAGGGGTTGTTTCGTCTGAGAGCCATTAAGCAATCTATTGCAGTTGGCGCGCTACTTGGTAGACCTCATAGTTAGGGAGCCTTATTCCCCCTTTTTCGTAAACGTTCTGCAACTTCCATAGTGCCACCCTATTCCTGGTACCCTGCCACAGGAAATCCCTGCACATGCAGTTGAGTCTGCTGAAAAACTTCCTAGGTTTGAGGTATGGAATGTTCCCAAAATAATGCAGAAGCCTGAGTAAGACCACCATCTTGAGCATTGCACTGCGCCCAATCATTGCTAGAGGCAACTTCACCCAAAATGTCATACTCTTTTCAATTTTCGCTATTGGCTACCTCAGTATCATGCCTATGTTCTTACTTACCTTTCATGAGATATACAATCCGGTTTCATAAAATTAGCTCGGTGGACATTCCTGCATTCAAAGTCATACTGTCTTACCCTATTTTTGTGTCTACCCCTCTGCCATCCTGTGAGTTGACACTGACTCGTCAACCACAGTTACTACTAGTTGAGACCGGTAAGGCTTATTGATCAGCTGTTTGCCTAGTTCTAGAAGGTGAACCCCCACACCCTGCACCCAGACAGGTCTGGCAGCTTCCACTTAACAGCAAGCCACCACCAATGAAAGCCAGAACACTGCAAGAGTTTTTCATTTAATTTCAATGTTTGCCATTGTTATTGTGTTACACTGAATGCCGAGTTTGCTCTTGTATTTTAGCTTGTCTGTAAATTGTCTAATTTCAGTTCCTAATGTGGACCTGCCACCATTATGTTCATCAAGTTTCCGCGCTGGGCCTCCTGGAGAAACAGCTCAAGTGGCCAGTCAGTTCATTGCAGATGTTATTGAAAAGTAAGCATTTTGTTTTTGTTTTATAAAAACTGCACAAAATGTCACATTTTAACTAACCATTCCTATTGTCCTCTCTTCAGTTCACAGATGCTACTAAAGGAAGATTTGTGCATCTCAAATGCCAAGGTATGACTTTGATAAGTTTCAACACTTACTTTTCTGTGTCTGCCTTCATTGATGATGGATTGGTTTTGTGGCTTGTCTCTACTCAGACCCCACACAAGGCAATGTAATGTAGTGATCCCAACCAAAATGAGGAGGAGGGTCATGAAAATGACACTGTACTAATGGACCTTTCACAATGTTTGTTTTGATGTGCACCAGATTCACACATTTTGGGTCCTTATCACACAACCTGTGCACAAACATCGAGCTGCATTTATATGTGAGGTACACCAGCCAAACTGCAAACCATAGCAAAGAAATGTCAGCACTATTTTGGGCACATTGGGTAAGATGTTTCTTTTTGTTGCTTTCAAGCCTCATTCTTGAAGACCACTAGCACATCTTTTGGTTTTTCTTGACCCTTTTTGGCAGGTGAGGTACGCTTCCAGCCCATTTGTCACTGCAGCTCCCTTCTTGGACAAGTCCCAAAGGCTACCAGTACAGTGTGATCTTGTGCTCCATTTTACCTTTTGTGTAGCCCTTTTACCTCCTTTAAGAATACCAGTACAGGAATACGCTGACCCTCGTTCCTTTTTCGGTAAAGTGTTTTTTTCATTCTTTTGTTGGTGTTTCCCAGACAAGCTGGTGTTATCTTTGTTACTAGCTGTTGGAAAGAATTCTGATGTCTGTGCTAATTCCCTTCAACCTTAGAGTTCCCCAGCTCTTTTGCTGGACTTTAGGACTTTTTAATTCTAACCCTGGAGTGAGACCTTTTTCTCCCTCTCGCATGTGTTTTGACCTGAATTGGATTATATGTTTCCTTTGTTTTTGGAGCTCAACAAACTCCATAGGCATTTACTTTTTGTATGGTGACACACAGCACCTTCAGTGCGGTGTCGGAGAAATCCTTTAGATTTCTCATAAGGTTTAAGTACCTTTCCTTGTGTGAACTACTGTTCCAAGGGATAGTAAAGTGAAACCCGCCTCCTGCTTCAGTGTGTCTGGAAGAGCAGAAAGCGAGGGAGGTGTCCGAAACTTCCCTGTCCTTTGTCTCTAGGAATGCCTGAATGCGCCCAGCCCTTATAGGCTGTCTGTCTGTACTTTCGGGACAGCCACCCTGCTGTTTGAGTGATAGCCTAGGCTGTGCATGAATGGGAGAAACCTGCTTAAAAGGTGAGGGTTTTGGGACTAGAGGCAGAGTGGACCGCTGGGAAGAACCATCCACGAAGAAACTGTGAACGAAGCTTGCTGCATCCTCCTGGACCTTTTAATTGCCTGGTGAAGTCCTGGTGCTGTGCTGAAACTCCTTTTTCTGAGCGACAAAAAAAGAGCGACCTAACCTCGAGACGAACTCCACTGGACCATCTTCCCCGACTGGTTGGACTTCTTTGTTGCTGCAGGAACCACGTGCTAGGGGTCGAGAAATCCGTAGTTGAGTGCAATGTCTGCAATCCGGCCAGAAGCTCCAGGAGTCTCCTAAGGACCCTCCAGAAGCAGGACGACCCGAGCTCGAGACACCTCACCAGCTTTCAAGACTCAAGGAGTGAAGGAAGCCAAACCGGTATCCAAGATCTGCAGTGGTGCTGTTTACCGAGCGCTGAAACCGCAAAGTGCTAATGATCCGGAAAGAGCCCGTAGCTGCTACCGACCTCCAAATTGCTGCCGCGGGAGTCCTCCAGGCATCCTCCCTCTTGTCCCCATGACTGAGGCTCGGGAACCCAGGATCTGTATTGCTGCAGCCAGACAGAAGCCAGCTGGACCACTTTCTTCTAACGAAAGGTACTGTTCCGACTTTGGGCACTTTCCTCAGTGTCGTTTGCTTTGCTCTTCTCAGTTGAGACTTGAGCAGTAGCTACTTTGCTAGAGTTGATTTCAGATTGTGACCCTACAGTGATTTTTCTTCAGAAACTCTCTAACTTTGTTTATTTATTTGGTAATGCGCACCAAACCCTCGGGCAGCTGGGCGCAGCAGATACGAGAATGTTTAGAACTTAGTTACAACATACAGGTCAATACATACATTGCATAACATTTACAATACATACAGTTTTAGGCAGGGGATGCGCAATACCCGGTGGGTATTTTGGAGGTGAATTGACATACAGAGGTTTAGCATGGTAAGAGTCTCAAGTGGGTAAGAGGTTTCTTAAGTGTCATTAGTTCGCAGCCAGTTCAACATATTGCGTCTAAAACTAGAGTATGGCTGTTCCGCTCTGATGGCTGCGGGTAGTGAGTTCCAGGAAAGGGCAGCTATGACTGGGAAGCTGGTTCCACCAGCTTTGGAGAGACTAAATCTGGGGATTTCTAGGCAGAGGTGGTTAGAGGATCTAGTGTGGTGCGTTGGGTTTTTTCTAGTCAGTCTGGCCGATAGGTAGGGAGGAGTGGCACTAAGACATTTAAAAGTGAGCGATGCCACTTTGAGTCGTATTCTGTCACTGATTTTTAGCCAGTGTTGGCCTCTTCTGAGATTGGATATCTGTTCTCTGCGTGGTATGTTCAAGGCTGCTCTCAGAGCATGATTTTGTAAAATGTGCATTTTATTGCGCATGTTCTTGTTGGCGCCTGCATATAAGGCATTACAGTAGTCCAGTTCAGACATAATTAATGCATTAGCCAGTGTAATGCAGCTAGGTTTGGATAAGAAGAGTCTGCAAGCCCTGATTAGTTTACAGGTATAAGCTGTAGATGAGGCCATGGCGCTAACTTGTTTTTTAGAGATAATGTAGAATCAAGGTAAAAACCTAATGTTTCTACCTGGGAGACTACTTTAATGACATTGCCATTGATGGTGAATGCAGCGTAACTGGGACTTAATTTTTTTAGTTTGGAGTCAGAGCCCAGAAACATGATCTGTTTTATCGTCATTCAGGCAGAGACCATGTGAGGCCATCCATGCCTGAATGAGGAGGTATATCCTGTTTACTAGAGCCGAGTCCTCGACGAAGTTGCCCGAAAGGGGTATAAGGATCTGAGTGTCGTCAGCATAATTGGTATATGTAACACCCATCTGTCAAGTTTGTTGAAGAGTGGCTTAGTAAAGATGTTATACATTGTTGGTGAGACGCATGAACTTTGTGGAACGCCACAGGTAATTTGGATTGGGTCTACTGATGCTGAGGGGGAGAATACTCTCATCGTACGGTTGGCTAGGAAGGATTCAACCCAGGCTACAGCATCGCTCGAGAAATGTGCAGCTGACGCTAGGTGTTTGCATAACACTGCATGATCCACCAGGTCAAAGGCTGCAGAGAGGTCGAGGAGGAGTAGCATAGCTGTTTTACCTTTAGCCTTCAACTTGTTGATTTGTGTCTTTAGGTCGATTAACGCTGTTTCAGTCCCGTGTTGTGGTCTGAAGCCAGATTGGCATGATCCTAATAGATGCTTATCCTCCAGATAGGATTGGATTTGGAGGTAGGCTACTCTATCAATGATTTTGAGGAGAAAAGGGACCGTGGTGATGGGTCTGTAGTTAGTGGGGATGGCCGGGACTAGTGTTTGTTTCTTGAGGTGGGAGTACCCACGATTCTTTGAGGCTAATCGGGACAGTACTTGATTTAAAGGAAGCATTAATAAGCTTGGAGACAAAGGGTGCTAAATCTCTAGCTGCGTCCTTGATTATTTGTGCTGGGCAACTATCGCCCTGGCAGTTAGGCTTCAGGGAGAGTATAACCTTTTCAGTTTCCAATATGGAGATATTGGTGAGGCTGAACGGCGTGTTCGTGATTGGATTGGCGGTAGGTAGGGTGGGGTGCACCCCGGTGGGGCGCATAGAGGCTTTTTTAGTTGCTATTTTAGTCTGCATCTTTCGGGACATTATCTGTGGGTGTGATAGGGTTTTCCATTTCACGGAGGATAGTAAAGATCTCCCTGGTGTTAGAATTTGCTTTGGATATTCTTTCATTGAATTAATTCCTTTTGGTGAGAATTATTTCCTTCTTGTACATGTTGGTGAAGTTAGTTAGTATAGTTATATTCTCGGCTGTGGGTGAGTGCCTCCAGATGGCTCGGAGTTTCCTTTTTTTGAGTCTTAATTCTTTAAACTGGGGTATAAACCAAGTGTCAAGATGAGATTTTTGCTTGCTTTTGCAAAGTTTGACTGGCGGAATAGTGTCAAGGGCTCTCATTGTATTATTGAAGGTTGCTGCTAGTGTGTTGGGGTCAGTGGTGTTGGTGATAGAGGAGAGGGTAGGTAGGAGGAGTGGAAGTAATTTCTCCACAGTGATGTCTTTTTTGCTTCTAGTAGGGAGCGGTGATAAAATTTCAATATTTGTCTGTTTTTTGGGCTCTGTCGGTCGAGAAATGGATTAAGTGGGGGTCAGTCCAGGGTTGCGGGGTTATTTTAGTGATAGTAATGGCACAATTCAGATTGGCTACCAAGTGTAAGATACGCCCTTTTATGTGCGTGGGGGCGATGACTTTTTGGGTCAGGCCATGTTCTGTCAGTTTGGTTTCAATGGCGTAGGCATGTTTGTCTTTAGGGTCATTGTAGCCCAGGTTGAAGTCTCCTAGCAAAAGGATCTGAGAGGTGTCTTTAATGTTGTTGGTGAGGAGGCTGGAGAGGTCTTCATCAAAGGTACCAATCGGTCCAGGTGGTCTATATACTAGAAATATAGTTAGTCTACTGTTATCAGAGATCGGGAGTTTGGCTGAGAGTAGCTCGCAGGATTTAGTTTCCGGGGATGAGGCCAGCCTTAATGCTAGTTTAGTTTTGGCTATGATAGCAAGGCCTCCCCCTCTGGCATTAGGTCTATCAAATCTGAGTATTTGGTAGTCCTGTGGCATAGCTAGCATAAGTGCTGGACTGGCAGCATCATGCAGCCAGGATTCTGTAACAGCTAGGATGTCTAAATTATCCCTATGGAGTATGTCAGCAATTTCTGTGGTGTGTGCTATGAGGGAACTGGCATTGATGATGGCTCCTGTAATAGTAGTAGTGTTATTTTGCCTTTGGCTGGTAGATTTCCAATGGGATCTTGGTTTAGGGTGGTTGGTTTTCACATGCGTTTTTTGCACTGTTTCAGAGGGTGGTGTGGATAGATTAAGGTCTAAGGTATGTACGTTGTGCCTAAAGCGAGAGACTTGGGAGCTGAATCTAGTAGTCTTAGGTTCGTGGATTCGGGGCAGTCTTGCTCTGAGTTTCAGATTTCTCTCCTGCAGAGTGCAGGGTGTAACATTAATACAGGCCATTATTATGAGGGCCTAGAAAAGTGTATCACCTATAATAGTTAGTTGGATATTTATGGTGGGCATGATTTGTTTGACTATAGTGGTATTTGACACACGATAGTATGCAGCGGCCTGATTTAGCTGCTGGGCGACTGTGCCACCAGATGCGAGCAAGGCGGTGTGGGAGGGGTCGGGACTAAGTGGCTACGATGGCTAGATGGTTAGTTTGTGCAAGATCTTTTTATCTAAGAAGTGCCTCAGCTCCATAGACTGTGCTCCAATTGACTTTGGGTGTCCTGGCTCCCTGCAGACTATTCTAGTCCATTTGACTTTGGCATTTTCTTTCCCTCAGAGGTGATAACTTGATTTTTAACTACTATTGCTGTGAAAGGTTTTGTCTAGACTTCTTTGGAGGATTTAAGTATACTTGCATGCCCTGAGAAACCTGTTAACCTTTTTCCTTCCCCTAACCTTTCCTTTCTACAAACCTCAGAATCTACAAAGTGTACTGGTGATATATAAATGCCATTACTGTCCAAGTTAGTGAAGGATTGGGGTTGAAAAACCGTGACGGAAGTGTTCGAGGGAAAAAAGACCAAAGATTATTTTTCCGAAATAACCTTTGGTCTTTTCTCCCCTGAACATTTCTGATCTTCTGCCAGTTCCGGATAGGAAATGGCCACATATGGTCATGCATCTTTGCATTCTCCAACCAGAGCCCAGAAAGGGCAGCTGTGTGTTTGGATCTGTTGAAGACTGATTTAGGGTTCAAGCACCCTTAATACACGTCTTCAACTTGGTTGATGTTATGCCGCTAGTTATCCAGGATTAGGTAAACACTAATTTTGAATGGCTCACAATTCCTTAGAGTTGGGCTGGGGTCATTCCCAGCCCAGAATTCTGTGTACCTGGGGAATTTTTAGATCCATTTGTGAGGCAACCACTGCCACCTGGAAGCCAAAGCACAAAAGGCCACAGACAAGCGCTGTAAGCTGCTGCGACAACCGTTGCCACTGCCAAACAGAGAGAGATCTGTCTTCTTTTGCACATGGGAGGCCTTCCGAGTTTTCTCCCTTCCTTGAACCGTTGGGCACAACTGGCTTTCTTTGGACATGGACCTGAAGTTTGTTGAAGCAATGGTCCTGTAGCTGGTCTGCATCATCCGGAGTGGGGATTCCTTTGTACCGGGACATTGTACACCCTGCTGTACTGTGCACCCTGCTGGGTGTCCTTGTTGAGGAATGCTGACTTCATGGCTCTGCTGCTGCTCACCACCAAGTAGAGGGGCTTTGCTGAGGCTGACGTCATTTGTCCTCCTTCTCTGTTGCTTTAAAATCCTTGCTGGGTCACCAATACTGCTTCTGATGGCTGCTGCATTGGCAAGGGCTGCGTTAATCATTCTTGATGAAGCAGAGGTCCTTCATCAATGGGCAGTGTGAAGTCCAGCTTCTGTTGGTATCTGGACCAGTGAGATCGCAAGCACAGACAAGTTAAGATGACTCGCCAGACATAAGTCTCATTGTACTAGGCATTTATGCTTTGGCATATCTGGAGTATTTTCCCCAACTTTGAAGGTATTTGAGGGGCATGAGTGCATGCTCGTTTTCGTTGTCCTCCTTCCCCGGACTGCATGCAATCCATTGGGTTGCAAAGTCATCCTTTGCAGCCACCCTTGCCTTACCTCACAGAGCACTCCAGTCATTCAAGTGTGCAAGATATACAATTATTTATTAGGCCTTCGAATACACTCTAAGCAATGAAAGATTCAGTTAATTATTGTTAAACTACTATTACTATACGCATATATACAATAACTATTGGGGGGTTCTGCTAATAGAACACCAACATTTTACTTTAAAATAGTTATGCAATAGTTAAGCAGTGTTAAGAGCAACACTTTAAGTAACTGTGAAGCAAGTGAGAAACCGAGTAAATAGCCATTTAGAACCAGTTGGGAACCGGTAAGTAAATTGTTAGAAAACAGTTACAACGCCTACAAGAAAATCTAGATTAAAGTAATTAGTTCCAGAATATGTACTTTGCAGGAGGGTTTCTATGTGATTCGCGAACAAGAGTTGCCAAAGCCAACGGTTGCAGGTAAATGTTCTAGAAGTGGAAAAAGGTAAGTCAGGTTCTTATTAGTTTCTCTCCTAATCCCACCATACTAAGGAAATCCTGGGGGTTATGGGGATCCAGACCACCACCGATCATAGTCTGGCAAGGGAGAGATAGGGTTAGGACTTTAATGGCGTGAGGGTGTAGTAATAGGTATGCAAACTAAGCCCCTCTCTTACTCCGATTTCTTCTACAATCACTTCAGGCATTCCTGAGTCCGCTGGACTGACTTACTTCTAGGTTGGATCTGGTCGAGGGAGTTCCAAGGACCGTGGGCACAGAGGTTACTTTAGGCATTGAGATTGGGTCCAGCTAGTTGGCAATCCAGTCTCTGACGAGACTGTTCTGGAGGCTGGACAGCTGCCCACGCTTAGCATGACAAGATGAAGACCTCCACGGACCAGGCGACCTCAAGGGAACACCAGGACATGAGGAAGGTGGGATTCAGCGGTAGTCACTACAGTCAAGCATCCACAGGTAATCCTTATAGCGATAGAAAAGGTGCAGGCCTTGCATAGCTTCTCTTGGGTCGGGAAGGCTGAAACTGTTGGACAGGCGACTTGTTTCTCAAATTGAAGATCTGCACAGTTCCAAGGCTGAACTTTGGATGTTGACCGGTGCTTCGATGTAGCCCAGGAGAGAGCTGGTAGGTCCATTGGGTGGTCCAGGGTCACTTCCGAAGGCTCAGCAGGCACAGATCCTCAAGCAGGGGTTGGTGGGACAGGTTACCACCAGTCCTGGGGCTGAAGCACCAGCAAGGGCCTTCTGTAGATCTGTAGAGAGGAGCAGGGGTTTCACCAGGACTTGGCTGAAGGCAATATTAGTTGGCTATAACAGTTGCCCTTGGGTTGTCACCAGGTTGCACTTCTTCATAGGAGTCTTGGCTGCAACAGTGTTTAATTGGCTTCAGGAATCCTTTTTTCCAGGATTTGGACTGGAGTCATCCTTAAGCATACCACTGGTAAGGACACGTTTTTGGCATCAAATGTGAACTGGGTCCAGAAAGATCCAGCCCCCACATCTGCCACACACAAACACCGCCTCTTTGCCCAGGATATTGGGGGCTTTGCCCCGGAAATGGCTTTCTATATATGGCAATCCAGAATGGAGAGGGCAGGAAGAAGGCCAAAGCACAAAAATGCAAAAGAACAGGTGCAGAAATATTGTTGCCAGACTATTTTATAGTAATGGTATTCTAATGGCATTATGCAGTAAAATGCAAAAGTGCACAAATAAAATGTAAAAAACGTGCTTGAAAAATATCCACTGTCACCAGCCCATCCTGGACACATTGTGTCTGCTACATAAAAGTTGCAAAAGAAAAAGTTAAAAGGACAGTGTGTTACGTTTCCCACGACATGTCCTGTTCCTGCCAGACAACCCACAGGCATACGTACTAACCCCTCTACTACACTTCAAAACAAGGGTATCCCACGCACACATTCTGGCTTACGGAGGTTGCGGCCTCTCACCCGTTATGCCAGGACATGGTCATTTGGATCAGGTGTTTACCGGCCTTCGCATCGCTGGCGTCTACAATGGAAACATCTGCTGGCCCGCAACGTTACACGTTGTCAACAAAGGTCTACACGTCACGTGATCGGGCCAAACGTCACGTGACGACAACATCTCACGTGACTGCATCACCTGACGCACGTCTATGGTCATTCCCGCATCAGGTGACCTTCCCTATTGGCTTAAAAGGCCTCCTGAAATCGATAGCGTTGCTTCACAGCTGTTTACCTTCAGGACTTTACGGCGTTTGTTCGCATGCTTGAATCTTGTTTACTACGACCTCGGATACTGTCTACTGGATTGCCTTGTCTACCGGATTGCTTTGTCTACTTCTTGCTTCTTACACGTTACCAGACCTCGGACTCTGTTTACTGGATTGTTCTGTCAACTCCTGGCATTTGTTAACCGACCTTGTTTTTTTTGGAATTGGACTGTCTTACGGATTTCGTTTTTGGATTCAGTGACTTTGGCCATTGGCCTTCTGCTAGGCGTTTGCCTGACTACAGTACCACAAGCCACGTGTGTGCCGCCATCCAGGTTTTGGATACCATACACATTCCACACCGAGAAGCCCACCAAGCCCTCTGTCCCGGGTTTCACTGCCTCTACCATCAGGGTGTCACCTTCCGTATTTCTAGGTAAGAGGTACCTTATCTCACTGCTGGGTGTACCTTGTAACAATCGCACATTATCTGATAACCATTCATTGCCTTACAGCGCTCAAGGGGTCCTTCTGGCAGTTCCCGGTTCCAGACCTGACGGCTCACAAACAAAAACCTGTGGCCTCAAAGACTGCACAGGCATTCTATACCAATTGTCTGTGTGGTACTTGGGGACAGAGGCATTATTAATCTGCACGACCATCAAGATCATAACACAGTGTCCCAACCGCATTTCACGTTAAGGTTATGTGTGCAGTTTTATAAAATGCAGGAATTGCACCAAGGGAGACACAGTAGTGACTGATCATTCGCCATAAAAACTGAGCAAAAGCAAGGTAGGTAAAGCTGAGGAATTTACTTGCCTCCAGAAAGTCAGTCATGGTGCAGACGGTAGCAACAAAATATCATGTCCCATTGGGTTCTATGGGAGGAAAGTAGAAAAAAGTAAGTCTTGCTTAACATTCTTCCTGAAGAACCCATAAGTACCAACTTGGAGAGTGACACTCTAACCACTCTTATCTAGTCTAGGCAATACTCCTTCTGTTCTATGGGAGGACATTTGGATAACAGACTTTCATTACTTACTTGTGACTTTGATTTAACTCTTGCTCGGGATGTAGGGATTGACGTCTGAAGTCATTTGCTGGGCTTTTGGAGGTTTACATTTGGTCTTCCAATGCCAACAAACGTGTTGCTAATTACTGTTTTTCTTACCTAGTTTCCCACTGCAAAATTACATCCATTGTTTAACAATCTTAGCTGATGTTCTGCATTTAAATTGTTGTTGGTGTCTGTTAGGTAAGATGTTCACATTTATGATAAATCTTCCTGACCGGTCTCAACCCCAGAACATTTTGCTTGGACTTGGTAACTATTTTACCTTGTCCCTAGGTGAAGGGGAATCTTTTTCCCCTGTCACCTACTCTTTTACACTTTTTATGGTTGACCTTTTTATGTCTCTCCATAGTGTGTGGTTGAAGTTATAGTTTCCTATAACTTTTGGGCTTAGGCTGGGTTGCCCCTTTGGTCTCCCCTGTTAATTTCTCTTTAATGTACTTGGGTGAACTACTGTTCCCAAGTAGTAAAAAGGGATTTTCATCCCCTTTACTTTTTGTATAAATGAGCCAGCACACCCCACCTTGTGGGAGTGCTGGGGGGATACAATGTATCCCCTTTCTTGCTTGGGTAACATTGTGTTACAATTGCAAGTTTTGCATGAATGTCTGGTGGCAGTGGGTTTACCTTTGGTTTTTAGTCTTTATTAATCGCAGGCTGTTAATTCAGCCTCAGCACTATTTGCAGTGAGGAAAACCCCACAGGCCTCTACAGGATTTTCCCCTTTTGAAATACTTTATGGCAGGGAGCCCAGAGATGTCCTGGACATGCTGCGGGAAACCTGGGAAGAACGAGAAGAGGCACCCATTCCCATCTTGCAAACTGCTACCTGAATGCGAGAACATTTGAGACTTGTTCGAGATCTAGTCAGCACCCATATGGAAAGGCCCAGAGCCAGCAAAAATCTTACTAAGACAAGAAAGTAAGCTTGAGATTGTTTTCTATAGGACAAAAAGTTTTGATCTTATTACCCACCTCAGAAAACAAGCTTGTTTCTAGGTGGCTTGGGCCCTATGAAATAGTAGAACAAACGGGAACCTGCACTTATAAAGTATCCTTCTGAGTTATCTACTCAAAAACAAGAAGATCTAAAATATATAATTGTATCCTTCCCTGATGTATTTTCAGACAAACCTGGAAGAATCAAAGGCATGTACCACTATATTAGAACACCCAAAGGAAAAGTGGTCCCGTAAACAGGTAGTGGTCGAGGAAGTAAACAAAATGCTGCAATATATTATCGAGCCCTCTTCAAGCCCATGTTCCTCACCTATCGTGTTGGTCAATAAACCTGACCGTTCTTCGGGGTTCTGCAGAGACTTCCGCCAAGTTAATGCGATATCCGATTTTGATGCCTATCCCATGCCACGCAATAATTACCTAATTGATCAACTTGGAGGAGCCACCTTTCTATCCACCCTAGACTTAACACAAGGGTACTGGCAGGTACCAGTATATGGGCCAGATAAAGAAAATACAGCATTTTCCACACCTTTACGACTGTTTCAATTCAAAGTTGTCCCTTTTTGGTTTACACGGCGCACCAGCCACGTTCCAACGCCTAATCGATAAAATCATACGTCCCTATTCCGATTTCTGTTGAGCTTATATTGACAATATCGTCATTTACAGTAAAACCTGGGAAGACCACCTTTTCCAACTTCATACTGTTATGAGAGTCCTCAGACAGGCCGGCCTAACTGCTAATCCAACAATGCAGATTAACACAGTCAGCTGTCCACCATCCAGACCTGTATAGCAGCAACAAAAGATTTAAGGAATATCCAACTGTCTCTCACAATGGCAAATAAGGGACAGTGCACCATTAGCATAATAAAGTGTTCTCTCTGAAGATAATGGGAGTACGCACCCACGTCGACCACAAGTATATTTTCTAAATAAGGAAAACTGATTGTTACCATCACAAATACAATTTGAAAAACTTACCTCCTGAAGAACCACTCGTGAACCTGAGTGGGGAAAGACATGTTGAGGTTTGTTACTTCGATTTCTAATTAAAAGGAAAATCTGAAATAAAATGTAACCTATCCAATCACAAGGATTTCAAATGACAATGACAACATCTGAGAACTCTAACAAGAGGTCCAAGCATTAAGATTCCAAATCACTAAGGAGAATTGTAATCGATTCAAATCCATTCGATCACAAAGACTTTCAGTTACAATACCAGAGGACTCAAACCAATAGGGGTCTGACACCAAGACCTCCAAATTATCAGGAGAACTGGAATTTACCTAAATGTATCAAATCACAAGGACCTGTCATTTTTTGTTAACTTGAACAAACCATAACAAGTTTTCACTATCTGTCAAAGACAGATAGTGAAATCTTAACTATACTGTCCGATACTGTTTATTTGTTTATGCTGTAATAATTTCCTCTTGCTTTTGTTTTGACTAATAAAGCAAAGAATTTTTTTTTAAACTACAAACCAGTATTGACCTTTTCATTCATAGAAAGAGCGCAACTCTGGGACTACCACATTTCGTTTTCATATGAACATAGCTCAGGTCAGCCTCTGAGGAGCCCTGAGGCTGCAGCACTTTGTCTTAATCAATTAAGCTTTCTGTATAAAGAAACTAAGGTGGGTGCCATTGCTGACAATAAGGCTGAATATCCTTTCCATAAGACAACAAGTAAGACAGACACAAGTGATCACAGTTCAAGGCTGTTTATTGAACAGTGAATGCTGTATGCAGGTTGGAAAAATGACGAATCTAAACCTATATCTAAGAGGAAGCAAGCATTGGCCATCAAATGAAAGATAAGGCAGTCCTAGTGGCTTTGTGTCAAAATTAAAAAGGGCCTATACTAAGAAACCTATTGCCAAGCCTCACAACTAATACAAAAAGGGGTGTGGGATAGTTCTCAAGAAAAGAAAGAAGTGTTCTCTAATTATATATCAGGATGCATAACCTGGGTCTTCCTTCCCCATGTTTTGGACACAGGGTAAGATGGGAGCTTGGAGCACAGTACGGTCTCAGGCTTCTCCAGCACGAGACGACTGTTCTAATGGCAGCTCTCAGGACCGTCAATGGCTGAGTCTCGTTTTTTTGAGTCTCTTGCCTTCGAGGATTCCGCTATTATTAGTTATTCTATAACTAACAAAACAAATCTACCGTCTCTTTTCCATGGGCTTTGGGTGACTACTTTCACCCCAGAATTACTCTCTTCTGTGCGTAAATCCCTAGAAAATTCTATCATGATATCAAGACCCTGGATAGCTATATTTTCTCACTTTTGAGGGCCTCTCTGGTTTCAAATACTAAAAACAAAGGCTCCTTTAACCAAATGAAAGTTAATTTCATGTTCACTGGGTCACGGAATCACCTCTGGGTCCTCCCTCTTCTGGGCACTGACCCTTCACGTATCATATTCCAAAATACCTCAAAGTTCCCTTATCAATCAACTTTGGGTGACAGCTTCACCCATGGACCTCCCTCAGTCGGGCTTGGAGCCCTCTTCTCTTTATATTCTTGGGTGATGGCTTCACCCCTGGATCTCCCTCGGTCAGGCTCGGAATCCTCTTTACTTCACATTAACAATTGTCCAGTATTGTTTGGATTCACTTCTTTCACAGTGCTTGTAGATCAAAGTCTTTCGATTGTACATGGATTTTGCTTGACTCTCTGTATGACCACTTTGACCTATTCCGCTGGCCCTCCTATCGCCTTCTGGTATCTGTAGTTTTTCTCATATGGGGCTCGACCAGAGTCTCTCGAGTTAACACCCACGTGGTGCTAGTTTCCCTCTGCCGCTGGTCTCCCCTTCACACTTTTTTCAGTTCATTCAAAGTTCATCAGCTTTGGTTCAAAACTTGCCACTTTTTGTGATGATTCTTACTCAACACAGCCCTGTTCTTATTGGTTCTCCCCTCGGCTCACTGGCTGTGATGAACCGCTTGGCTGTTGCTTCTCTGGTGTCAAGGGCAGTACCACAGGCGTGGGAGCTTTCCTGCTTATCGGCATAGATTTGCCCCGTGTACCGTTGACATCTGCTGCAGGACACTTGTACTATTGTTTGCAGTTTTAGGCTCTCTTCCATGAAGGCTCTGGGTCGAAAAAGGGCAAGGTCACTTCTGTCCACACCACCCTCTCGATTCCTGCCGCCTTTCTCCTTCTCTTGAACTACCACGTGGTAGCTGTCTCGTCTTGCTCATACTGTTCTCTCTGGTTCCACCTTTTATCCCTTTGGGGAAAGGAAAGGGCCGTCCGTTGTGTGATTCTGATCAATTGCCTGACCCTGGTATTAGGACATGTCAGGAAAACGCCTTTGGTGTTAGTCCGTTGTCCTTTGTGTTTTACGAAAGCGTTAGTTAGAAACGGGGGGCGGTGGTTTGGAATGTCCTAGGTGAGAGGAAGGTGAAAATTTGTTACAGGAAGGGGAATACAGCGTCTCACCCGTCGGTCTCCCACTCCCCGAGGGCCCCCCATCCAGGTGATCCTCCCTCTCTGGTCCACTGCCCGGAACTGGATCCAAAATAGCGATGGTCCGTGTCCTGGCCACCTGGATGACATCCTTGAGGTTTAGACACGGAGACACCTTAGTGTTTATAGGGTTAATAGGATATTACTGTAGGTTTATCCCAAATTTTCCGGACAAAACAGCTAGACTAACGGCTAGGAACGCTGAACCCCAGAAACTTCATTGGTCTGAAGAGGATGATATTTTATAACACCTTAAAGCAAACTCTGTGCCAGAACCCAATCCTGAAGGTAGTAGAATTCTCCAAAGACTTTATATTGCAGACGGACGCCTCCCTTACCGGGTTAGGAGCTGTCCTATCTCAAGTTTGCGACAGATTAGAACATCCCATCTTGTTTACAAGTCGCAAACTCTTCCCACGTGAAACAAATTACTTTGTGCTGGAATTGGAGGCCCTGGCCATCAAGTGGGCCATTTCCACCTTAGATACTACCTCTTAGGCAGAAAGTTTACATTAGTCACTGACCATTCTCCCCTAGTTTGGATTAGCCAACTCAAAACTCAAACCCACGTGTCATGCAATGGTTTCTAGACCTGCAGGTCTACTGCTTCACAGTGGAACACCAGAAAGGGTTAGTATCAGGGGAGTAAAGATTTCCTATCCCGGTTCCCCTGTGAAGCAGATGCGGCTACATCGCATGAAGGAAAGTTATGTGAGAAACATGAAGGTGCCTCACCCGCTAGTCCCCGGAGATCTGTCTACCAGGTGGCCAGGACACGGACATCGCTATTGGATCCAGTTCCTAGGGGTGGACCAGTGGGGGAGGATCAACTGGATGAGGGTTCTTCGGGAAGGGGGGAGTGGAAGTGGGACACTGAAGGTTAAGATACTATCGAGTCCTTGTAACACCTTTTCCCCACCCTACCCTGTAGGATATTTAGAAGCTCTACCCCAACCCCTTTTCCGACACAAACACTTTCCTATACCTTAACAGACAACGGACTCGCACCAGAGCTGTTTACCTGACATGTCCCAACACAAGTGTCGGGCATTTGACAATAATCACACCCACCTGATGGCCCTTTACCTTCCCCACAGGGATAAAAGGCAGAGCACGAAAGCACACTACAAGCAAGGCTGAATGCACGAGGAAACGCACGAGGAAACAGCTACACAGAACCGGCAGCTTTTTCAGAGGAGAAAGGCTGCAAAACCTGGAGCGACAACGAAGGGTAAACCACCATTGCCCTTTTCAACTCAGACCTGCAAAGCGTCCGAAAGGGAATTCATAAGACCGGGAAGTACAGCTGGCGTGTGGAGGAACAGATGTCAACGGTGAACGGGAGCCTCACGCATTGATAGCCAAGGCAGGGAGGCACACTGGCTAGTGCGGTACCGTCGTTGACTCCAGAGGCAAGCCAAGCCAGCTGACCCGACACAATCGGTGAGTCGAAGGAAGCTGATCGAAAACAGAAGTGTATTGAGCCCAAGGTTGCAAGTAGCAACATTAGATGAACGCAAGAACTTGGGAACAAAGAACTTGTGTGTATTTTTGGGAAATCTCAGGAAGGACCTGCTGCAGAGTGGTTAGGTGCCGCAGGAGTGCTCATTCGAAGGACTCTTGCTGGCCCCTTTTTCGTTGAAACTGCAAGTACCAGAAGGCCCTAGGAAAGGGCGGCGTGAGTTGTCAGAGTGGTCCTACAATCATCACGTCAAATCCCTTGTACACTCGAAAGTCTCTGACACATTGTCAAGAAAAAGCTATCGGAAGTGAATCCTGCATCGTGAGAATGTAAAGTGAATGGTATATTTGGCAAACGTTAACCCGGTTGAGGGATGCCTGCGAGTTGGAGTGAACAGTAATACATCCGTGAACATTGTGTAAACAAGAGGGAACCCGGCGGAGGGTTGTCTGCAGTGGGAAGTTGTAAAAAAAGGTCTCTGCGGGCACTCGACACCTCAAAGTCTTTTTACCAGAAGCAATAGTCTGGCCCCTTCTTAGTTTCCAAGGCATTGCTATTCGTCTTTTTGCCAAAACATATGCTAGGTCCATGAATTTGATCATGTGCCTAATGTATCTGGTCTGGGGTATCGGCCCAGCAAACATTCAGCCTTTTCCCACTGATATCGCGTCACTTTGGCGTTCACACAAGTCAGCTCTATCTGGCACCAAAAGGCACAAACTTGCGTGCACTGCCAGAACATATGCATGAAATCAGCGCCACACCATGGACATACAGGCGTCACCTTAGAATCAAACCTGCCCATTCGACTAGGCATCATGAACATTTGGTGGAGCACATTACGTTGCAGAAGGCGAAACGTAGGGTTGCATGCAACCCTTTTGACAAAATTCAATGCATTGTCCCATTGAACCTCTGTGAGCTCCTGGCCCAGGTCTGCCTCCCATCGCACCTGCAATCGCACATTCTGTACACTGGCCGCATTCAGTAAGCACCCATACAGTCGGGACACCGGGCGCCAGCCTTCTTCCATCCCATACATCAATGTTAACGGCACGGTAAAATCCGGCTCTTCCATGCAATTTCCCCATTAACTTTTTGCCACCAGCACTAGCTTGAAATTTTGTAAAAACTGGCCTGTAGGCAGGCCCTCCGTTTGTTCCGAATCCCCCAGTGTTCGAAACATCCGGTCTTCACCATATCTCCCCACGTAGTGAGCCCCATCTCATCCTATCATCCAACTCTCCCACCGCGTCAGCTGTTATGGGAACGTGCAGTGAAAAGGGGTTGCGTACCTTCAAAATCTTCAACTTTCTGTTCCACACCTGTTGCCCTTGCTTGCCCAATAGTGTCAGTTGACCTATGCAGCAGTCGGTGACCAACAAGGCCTCTTTGATCACTGCTGGTCGAAGCTCCACCTGCATCAACCTGGACTCCATAGTAGATTCATCTGATAACCAGCCAACCACATATTGGAATTGTGCAGCGAGATAGTAGCAGGGGTCACACTTAAGATTGGATAAGCAGGAGCTAAAAGCCACACCTGGGTATCCAGATTTAACCAGTGACCAGGAGCCACCATGGTGGGACAAGGAGCTAGCACATAACGTTCCACAAATGTAACTTTCACATAATGAGGACACCTATAATTGTGTCCATTGGTTATGGCTCCTTATTCTTTTTTTTTTTTTAAACTTCTTTTTATTATTAGCGTGGCAGCAAAACACAGGCGAACAGCGTCAGGCAGAAGCAATGTAAAAGAACAGCGTACATAGCGTAGGTATGCAGAGGTTACTTCACATGATGAACAATCAAAGAACAAAATACAGTCACATCGTGAAAAAGGACATCAGGAAACTATGACAGGGCTGAGGACCCAAGCTGGTGGGGGGAGGCGGGGGAGGAGGAAGTGTCCTGGATCTCGACTAGATCAGACATATAGGAGCGGAACCTGAGCCAGATGTTTCTAGGTCTGGAGTGAATGGGTTGTAAGTGGGACCAGGTTTCCTCGGAGTCAGAGGCCCACGTGACCGCTCTCAGCCATTGGGCATGTGTGGGAGGCAAGGGGCGAAGCCAACAGAGCAGGATGGAGCGCACCGCGAGAAGCAGGCAGAGACCAGCTAGTTTCTTGGAATCTCGGGGGAGGCCTGGGAGATCATGGAAGAGGCATACCAGCGGGGAGAGAGTAATGGGGTGGTCAGTTACAGCAGACACTGTCGAGCAAACAGCCTCCCAGAACTGTGCGAGGCGGGGGCAGGACCAAATCATATGGATGTAGTCGGCATCGTCCTGACCGCATCTGGGGCAGCTGGCAGGGTGGTCGATGGACATACGGTGTAGTCTGATCGGGGTATGGTGAAATCTGTGAAGCACTTTGAATTGGATAAGTTTAAACCGGGAGTTGAGGGAAACCCGTTGCGTGCGTTCGCATAGGTGGGTCCAGCGATCATCGGACATCTCAACACCGAGGTCTGCCTCCCAGGCACGTTTCAGTTTAGCAAAGTCTGGGATCGATCTGGATTGCAGCATGGTATATAACCTAGAGATCTTACCCCTCGTAGGGCTGGGGGAGGTGAGCTCCTCAATGGCGGGGTCGTCAGGTGGCAATGCAGGGAATGTTTGGTAATGTCGCTTAAGGGTCCTACGAAGGGATGCGTATTGAAGCCATACACTCCGGTCTCTTCTCAGGGGCAGGGGGAGGTCGGGCCACTCGACGAATGTACCCTGGTCAAACACGTCGCGTAACAGCTCGAAGCCCGCGTCCGCCCATCGGCGAACCGTACCCATTGGAACCCGCGGGACCCCAGGGAGAAAATTCCAAAGTGGGAGATTGCCATGGAAGGCATAGGTAATCCCCGTCAGTTTCCACATTTTTGCCAGTGCAACGGCTGTGCAGGCGACCGGATTCTGCGAGCCCCGAGCCAAGGGAGCGGGTTGCAATACCAGGGAGCGGATGTCTCGGTCAATCACTGCAAGCCTCTCAAGTCGGACGTGCGGGGCAGGGTCCGTGGTATTAAACCAATAGGAGGTGTATTGGATTTGTGACACCAGCCAGTATTTAAGAAAGTTAGGGGCACCAAAGCCCCCATAAGACATGGGAGTGGAAAGGGTCCCGATTTTAAGGCGGACCGCACCCGAGTGCCAGAGAAAGGAGTTCACGGTGCGAGACAAGTCGCGAAAAAAGCCCACCCCCGGCCACAAGGGAACGTTAGCGAACCTATAGAGCAGCTGGGGCAATACCACCATCTTCAGCAGACCTATCCTGCCAGCCAGAGAAATCGGGAGTTTGTCCCAGACCTGGATCTTAGCTGTCAAGTGTGTGAGATACTCCTGGTAGTTTTCATGGAAGGTCAGCTCGTGTTGGCGAGTCACCACCGTCCCCAGGTAGGTAAATGTGGTTTGGGCCCATGTGAAACCGAAGGTGTCGGGAGGGGGAGAGGTACATTCCGAAGCGGAAAAAGAATGTATTTCGAGCAATTCACTTTAAGGCCCGAGACTCGACCGAAATGGGTAATGTCCGCCAGTATAGGGGGTAGGTTGGTGGAAGGGCAGCGTACAAACAGCAACGCATCATCCGCACAGAGGGACACTATGTCCGTCTGTCCCGCGGAGCGGAGACCCCTGTGAGCATGGAGTTGGCGGAGCATGTCGGCGAAAGGCTCGATTGCTACCGCAAAGACCAGGGGAGAGAAGGGGCACCCCTGTCTCGTTCCCCTGGCGATCTTGAAAAGGGGAGAATAACGGTTGCCAGTGCTGACCCTGGCAACCGGCTCAGAGTAAAGCAGTCTGATCCAGGACAGAAAAGAGGGGCCGAATTTACAGCACTCGAGGACCCGCCACAGATACCTCCATGAAACCGAGTCGAATGCGTTTTGCATGTCGAGGGCAACAGCCACAGCGTGCGTCTCGGGACTGATTCTGTCGATAATGTTGAATAGGCGCCTCAAGTTCAGGGAGGTAGAGCGACCCGGGATAAAACCGGCCTGGTCCGGGTGAATCATAGATGGTAAGAGGGGAGCCAGCCGGAGAGCCAGAGCCTTGGCAAATATCTTGACATCGCAGTTTATGAGAGAAAGTGGACGATACGAACCGCACTGCGAAGGGGGTTTACCGGGTTTAAGTAGTACTGCGATTGTGGCCTCACAGAGGGAAGGGGGGAGCACCCCGGCCTCAACGGACTCCTCCCAGAGAGCCAGCAAATGAGGGAGCAGTTGTGACTTGAAGCGTTTATAGAACTCGACCGGGACACCGTCCGAGCCAGGGGTGCGGCCCGAAGATAGGGAATCAATAGCGGCCGACAGTTCCTCCCTTGTGAGTGGGGAGTCAAGGGAACCCGCGGCCTCCGGAGACAGAGTTGATAAAGGGAGGGCCTCGAGAAAGGAGTCAATCTCCGCCAGCGATACCTCATCAGCATTGGAGTACAGGGATTCGTAGAAGGTAAAAAATTCCATATTGACCTCCTGTGAAGAGACCGCCATAGAGCCATCAGATCTCTCAACCCCGAGAATGTGCGGGGACCCCGTCTCATGCCGGATCAACCTAGCCAGAAAGCGGCCGGGGCGCTCCCCCTCCCCATACCTCCTCGCCATGCCAGGGTTATCGAGGAACCTCTGCTCGCGGTCCGCAAGAGAACGGAACTTGTCCAGTTCCTCCCCGATGTCGGCCAGGGTACCAGGGGTAGAGTGTAGCGAGCATGTAGCCTCCAGGGACGAAAGTCTAGATTCACTGGAGGCGAGGTCTCTGCGGATCGACTTAAGGACCCAATTCTCCTTGGACAGCGCAATCCCTCTAATATAAACCTTGAATGACTCCCATAAGGTGGCCTGGGACGTTACCGAGCCCGTGTTGGTCTCAAAGAACTCCTCGATCGACAACTCAAGCTCGGAGCAGAACTCCGGGTCAAGTAGGGAAAGGGGTTTCAATTTCCAGTGACGGGTGCAGGCAGGATCGGGACCCCAATCTACGGTAATGGTGACAGGAGAGTGGTCAGATAGGGTTCTCGGAAGGATCATTAGTTGTGTTACGTTCTTGACCAATACGTTAGAAATCACCCACCTATCAATACGAGAGTAGGAGTCATGTACAGAGGAGTAGAAAGAGTAGATGCGAGAATCCGGGTAGAAGAACCTCCATGCATCCGCCATGGCCAGACGGGGAAGGGAAGACAGTGCGGCGTAAGCCGCCCTGGAGAGGTGACGGGGCCTGGAGCCTGATCTATCTAGAGCTACGTCGAAGATCGTGTTGAAGTCCCCACCCCAGAGGATTGGAACAAGGGGGAAGCCATCGAGAAGGGAGATGACCTGCACATAAAAATCCGGGTCATCAAGCTTAGGGCCATAGATGTTTAGAAGAATCACTTCCTTGTGGTGCAGCATGGCGTGAAGCAATACATACCTACCCTGGGGGTCAATTGTCGAGGAGATGAGGGTAAAATGAAGGTTCTTGTGAATGAGGGTCATGACTCCCCGGCTTTGAGAGGAGTAATCAGTGAAAAACCTATGGGGACCCCAGGACTTGGCAAAACGCATGCAGTGTACAGAATGGGCATGAGTCTCTTGAAGGAAGAGAATCCTGGATCCATGGCGCTTGGCCTGCAGCTGGAGTTGTCTCATCTTTCTATAATTCCCCAGCCCCCGTACGTTCCAGCTCATAAAGGTCAGGGCACTCTCAGTCACAGTGTGGCAGTGTTTGGAATTAAGTAGAGTGTCAGTGACCAGAGGGTCAGGTCAAAGGTCCTACGAAAACAGTTCCAAGGTGCCTCAGCACAGTCCGCCTTCGCTGCCAGCTCCAATTTTTCAATAACAAAAACCCCAACATAACCCACCCCGACCCACACCCCCCCCCCAAACAGAGGGATGACAAGCCCATCCCCTTGTAAACAAAACCAAATCAAAGGCATCAGCGCCTGGGGGTCTGAAGGCCTGACTGGCCGTATCGCTCCGGGTTGCAGCAGAGCAAGTAGAACATAAGAAGCCCACAATGGAGGTGGAATGTAGTTTGGACAAAGTTCTCGCCAGAGGCAGTTCGGGCGGGCCCTGCAAGTTGAACTGAGCAAGCAGGCTACGGGATGAAGGATCAACCTGGCCCCGGAACAGGAGGGCGGGAGGACCTATGCACCCCCCATCGGGGACCTAGGATAACCGCTGAGCCGAGATCAGGGGAGAGGGATCAGCCAGGGAAGTGTTCATCAATGAATTTGGAGGCCTCCTCTGGAATCGTGAAGAACAACACCTGATTGGCATGTTCTATGCGAAGCTTGGCGGGATAGAGCATAGCATATTTGATTGAATGGTCTCGAAGCCTGCGTTTCACTGCCTGGAAGGTCTTGCGTTCCCGCTGGACAACAGTTGAAAAGTCGGGGTAAAGATGGATCATTGCACCGCCCAGTAGTAGCTCACCTTTGAGTCTTGCGGCCCTAAGGAGGGCGTCGCGGTCACGGTAGTTCAATACACGGGCTATGATGGGCCGAGGAGGGGCACCGGGCCTAGGTTTAGCCACCAGGGCGCGATGTGCCCGCTCAATTGCGAAGTGTGGAGAAAGCTCGGGATCATCAAGGAGCGACAGAAGCGTGCGCTGAACAAAGTCCTCCATTGGCTCGTGAATTTCATCCTCAGGGACCCCGATAATGCGGAGATTATTGCGCCTCGAGCGGGATTCTAAATCTTCATTTTTCTTTTCCTCCTCAAGGGCTCGGTTGGAGAGAGCGACAACCTCGGTGCGCAGAGCCCCCAGCGCATCCTCAGCGGAACCGACCCGCGTCTCGACCTCCAATACTCGGCTGTCCGTCCTCTCAATGTGGGCCTTAATAGAAGATATGGTGCCGTTCATATCATCTAGTTTTGAGTGAAGAGCAGTGAAACCCTCTCGTATAAAATCCATCATATTCTGGGACTCCGGGGCTGCGTCGGGCGGGGCGGTAGAAGCCTGCTCAGCAGCCTCCCCAGATGGTCTCCCCGCAGCCTTTGCGAACATATTGATGGAGCTCTGCTTCCTCGCACCCCCTTTGGTCATCCTGGCCGTTACGTGGATCAAGGAGGAAGAAGGGGGAGAAATGAGAGCAAGGTACTATTGCCGAAGCACGTCCTCAAGATCACCGGGACCGATGCGTATACCGGGGCAATGTAGGCGAGGAGCAACCAGTGGGCTCACCTAGAGTCCAGGGGGTGAAGAGAAGGAGAAGCTATGACCCCTCTTGGGCTGGAGGGCAGGTGTTGCCGAGATTGGTGGTGAAGAGGGTGTAGCAGGCCCGAGTGCGCCCAGGCGGTGTAGGATACAGTGGTAGGCGCGGAGCTCCAGAAAAGCCCGTGGGGGCAACAGCGTAGTTTGTTCCCCGGCTCCGCAGCTCCAGGACACAGGCAGCCCAAGGGCAGATTGAACGTGGAGAGTGCGCCACGGCCCAGCGGGTCACAGAGTCCAGGGCGGCCCAATAGGCCTCAGGTAGTAGTCAACGATGTCGGGGGAGAGGCAGGACCAGGGCAGGGGGTGGGGGGGGTCCGCGCTGCCCCAGTCCCAGCAGCGGCGCCGGCTCCGGTGTAGGGGGATCACTCGCAGGGTGAAATAGGCGCGAGTGATCAATCCGGGGCCACAGCAGCCAGGCACATCCCCCCCCCCGCACGCCCCCTACCTCTCAGGTGCTCCGGTGTCGATGGGGCCCCCCGGGGTGCGGACCGAGGGCCCGGGGCCGGTCAGCGCTGGCAAGCCACGCCGAAATGGAGAAGGGGCCGGCAGTCAGCAGTGGTCCTGGCCGGAAGGCGCAGAGGAGTGAGGAGAGGCCCGGCCGGCCGCGATGATCCGGCGCGCCTCGCCGGGCGGGCGCCCCTCCCCCAGAGCGGCCCGTAGCGCCGCGGCCTCAAGTCAGAGGAGGGCCGGAGCCGCCGGAGCCGCGGGGCGGGGAGAGCGGGAGGTCGCAGCCGCCGATGCGAAGGAAGGCACAGCCCCGTCCGCGGGGCTCGCAGCGGCTCCAGGCTGCACCCAGCAGCAGCGGCGGGGCTCCCGAAGGATCGGGCGAAGTCAGCAGGTTCTTAGGTAGCGTCGGGCAGAGCGTGAAAGGATCGAGCGCTCTGCTGATCCGGAGCTCGACGTTTAGGCGGCCATCCTGGTTGCCGCGCAACAGCGCCCCCCGGCTCCTTATTCTTTAAGCGACATATAGAGGGGTCTTCATGTTTGTTTATGGATTGTCCCAACCGCACAGAGGTAAATTCACATAGGTGGGTCTGTTCGGCATTGGCTTGCTTGGGGAGCCAAAAATATCTCCTGGTGCCTGTTGGCATCAAGCTAACCAGGCTCTTCTAGGTTCTAAGCAGGAGCTCAATAGCTCCCAGCTCCTCTGAATTTTGAACCCTGTAGTAGAGTTGTACATGCGGGAGCTGCACACCCCCATCTGTATATGACATACATGGGGTAATCAACACAATATTCTGCCTCCCATGCCCCCAGAGAAATCCCCTAAAATTAGTGTCCGAGCTGTGGAAGAAGCCAGCAGCAATGTAGTAAGTATGTTTGCAGAGACATATAATATGCGTGGTAAAATTTACATTTTCACTAACGCCATTTGCCCTATAAGAGACAGCGGAAGCTTGCCCCAAAACACCATGGACCGGCACACCTCCTCTACCACCCTAACCGTATTTCTGGTGTGCATGTTTTTCGGCGTATTCGCTAAATGGATACCCAAATACCTGAAGGTGTGTTGTCCCACTTCAATTCCAATTCAGGCAGGTCTCTAACGTGGTACCGTCGTAGCCCGCCTAGGGGAAAGAGGCACGACTTCTGTCTGCTGAAGGAGATTCTGGATAGGCCAGAGTCCAGGGCCTTTAGGATGATGGGTAGATTATTTTCTGGTTCACACAGATACAACAGGACATCATCTGCATGTAGAGAAACGAGATGTCTAGACCATCCCAACCTCAACACCAGCTTCTAAGAATTCTTGTCTCAGAAACACCGTCAGGGGCTCCAAAGCCAGTAGGTAAGGCATGGGTAACAGCAGGCACCCCTGTCGAGTCCTTCTCTGTATGCCCCACAAGCCTGCACCTGCCTTGCCGTTTTCACCCTGGCCACCAGCTGCGTATTGTGAGAAACCAGAAGGTGTCTCACCCACTAGTCCCTGGAGATCTGTCATTCAGTTGTCCAGGACACGGCCATCGCTTTTAGATCCAGTTCCTGGGTGTGGACCAGTGCGGAAGGATCACCTGGGTGAGGGGTCTTCGGGGAGTGGGACACTGGACGGTGATTCGCAGTATCCCCTTCCTTATAAAACCTTTACCCCATCCTACCCGGTATGATATTTAGGAACTGTACCTCCCCCTTTTACAACACAAACACTTTCTCACTGACAGCCCGCTTTAAGGGAAAACAGACTAACACCTGAGCCGTGTACCTGACATGTCCCAATACTATGGTCAGGCGATGTTAGGCAATTATCGACAATCACTCACACCTAACTTCCATTACACTTCCCCACACGGATAAAAGGTGGCGCATGAGAGCACACTCTGAGCAAGGCAAAGCACACAAGGAAACAGCATTTCCGAGACAGCAGCCGAGTATGAGGGGAAAGACTGCAAAATGGAAGAGGATCGCAAGGAGGGAAGTTCCCTTGACCTTTTCGACAAGGAAATGTTACTTTCCAGAGACCTTGAAGATGGAGAGCGTAAGACCAGGAAACCAGGCTGACGAATCCTGCATTATGTGTCGGAGATACCGGGGGCCCTCCTGCATCAATAATCAAGGCAGGGAGAATTGCCAGCCTCTGTTGTACCGTCCTTGGCTCCAAGAAAGCAGCTGCAGTAGAATCAACGGAGCCGGTGAGTTGGGGAGACTGTACAAGACCGGTCTGTGGTGAAGCCAAGGTTGCAAGCAGCAATATTGTATGGCAAGCGCTGGAGCGAACATTGTTAAAACGTGTGTGATAAGAGGCGCAACTGGAAATGAACTACTGATGAATGATTGAACTATAAAGCAAGCTAAAATACCTTTGACAGAGTGGTCCGGCACCGTGTGGGTGTTCAATCGAAGGTCTCTGTAAGGTATCTAGCTGAGAAGTGACAAAAGTAGATATATTTGGTCCGAGCACGGCAGAAGGAGATCAAATTGAAAGAGAACAAATAAATGTGAATCGAAGTGGCCCTGCGACGGGTCAAGCAAAATCCTGCATACAATCGAAAGTCTTCGATTTTGATAAAGTAGGGAACATTTGAAAAAGGTACATGGATTTGGGCTGAGCCCGACAGAGGGAGATCAAGTTAAAACTGTGTGTTAAAGTGGGTCTGAGCCCGGCGGAGGGTGCCTGGGGTGAGTCTGAGTAGTGGTACAAGAGAATCCTGTGGAGGAAGGAACTTTTTAATGTTTATCTGAAGTAAGAGACTTTGAATGGCAAAGAGACTTTGGCACAGAAGGCTTTTAAACTGAGATTTGAATTGCATCCTCATGCTAGACAAGCCAGAGTGTGTTCTAAGCTCGATTGCCGCCTTGCCCCATGCTAAAAACGTGGGAACATCCTGATATATCATTTCTTGAACACTTTTATTTGTGCATAACATTGTTTCCCACACTATTTGTATTTAGAAGTAAGGATTGGCAATAGGTTTATTAGTATAGGCCCTTTTATCTTGACAGACTCGACTAGGACTGGGTTATTATTATTTGATGGTTGTAGCTTGCTCCCATCTTTCGATTTAGGATTAGATGGGCGTCTTTTAACCCCATTGAAACTCAATAAACACCCTTGAAATGTGGTCACTTGTGTCTGTCTTACTGTTTGATGCCATGCCTTCCTTACAGTATACAGCAGCATAACCCAGTGAATGAAGCCTTCTCCAATCCCAAGGCAGCACACATCGACTCCCAATAGACAATCGAAAACTTTAATAGCGTCTTAAGACGCCACTGCATATAACACATCTTGGGGATTGCTCCAATCGATTATATGCTGCAGGTGGCGAAGATTCAAGGCAGTACTTCGGGCACAATTCCCGTTTGGCACCTTAATACATGAGGACCAATTACCTTTCGAAGCTGCCCCGCCAGCAGCGCAGCTAGTATTTTAATGTCTTGATTTAGCATTGCCAGGGGTCGCTATGACTTCCCAGGCTTCAGGATGGGAACCATCAATGTTTTTGCATACTCGGTGGGAGTAGACCCTTTTCGTAGGCCTCTTCATATACCTTCAGCAGAACAAGGGTAAGAGTGCGGCCAAACGTTTTATAAAACTCTGCAGGGAGTCCATCTCCCCCTAGCGTATTCGCTGTTGACATGGACGCTATCAACCCACTTAACTCATTGTCCGTTAGAGGCAGCTTGAGCACGGCAGCCTGCTCAGCAGTGAGTCGTGGAAAAAGAGCGCAGATCGTCTGGATAGACTGGTGTTTCATGCATATATAGACTGCTATAAACGGTACTAAAAATATAATTAATTGCCGCCTGAGATCGTGAACCCCTCCCCCACCAATAGTATCACCAGGATCCCTAACCAAAATCTCCACCACATCCCCCTCCCCAGCAATTGTTCCCAAGTTAGTAGAGCCCCCAAGCTTACCCTAAGGCACCACCTGTAAAGACCATTCCCCCGCATCCCACCACCTCGCTTTCAGCCATCTCTCAATGCCCCAGATCCATCAACCGCAACAAACCACCAAAACGTCAAGCCGTTCGGGCACACCCATACCCTCTGGCCAAAACCTTGCCATCTGGCTGGGGGAACCGGCAATGCTCCGGCAACAATAGTGTCAAGTAGTCCGGGGGAGTCCGAAATTCCCCTCCCGTTGCAAAGCGTCGCCCCGAGCAGCAGTGACAGTCCCAGCTGATTCGCCATCCATATCTCGATCTGCCATGCCTTTATGATGCATCCATCTATTGGCAGACTCCAGGGTCTCGAACATTGCTTTCCCCTTGCATAATACTTTCAATTTGGCAGGATAAAAAACCATATATTTGAGTCCCTGCTGATGGAGCCTCTCCTTTGTGGGAACAAACAGGTTTTGTTTCTTCTGGACTAATGGTGTATACTCTGGTTATATAGCAATCTGGAGTTACCCCACTGTATAGTGCTGCCTTCTCTTAAACTGTAGTATCACCTACCTATCTCTGACATTAAGGAGCCTGGCAATTTTGATTATGGGTTGTGGGTTAGCACCCGGCGGTGGTCTCTTCTGCAGTGAGCGATGTGCTCTCTCAATTGCGAAGCCCTGGGACAGTTTTCCTGGCCAACTTCTTGCAGTATCAGGTTCTCAACGTAGGAGGTAGGATCCGTGCCCTCGGGTAGGCCCAGCACCCATATGTTATTCCTTTGCGACCATCCTTCTGCGTCCTCGGTTCGCCATTCTAGTGCAGCATTCTTTTCTTCCAGGGTTTTAGCTCTCGACTCCAAATACGCAGTACTCATTGCGGTCTCCTGCAGCAGTGACTCCGTAGCCGTGACCCTCCCGGCCAAAAACCGTACATCTTGCCTTAAGAGGTACACATCTACTCTGACCTACATTTTACTCTCCAAGGAGGATCGCAAAGCCGCAATGGCAGCAAGGATTTTCTCTTACTGAGACTCCTTCTGCGATGTCAGCACATCCGCCTGCTCCACATCCTTCTCTGGTGCAGGATCGCAGTTCTTCCGCTGGGCAGCATAGGACTCCATAATCCCTTCTGCTTGGTGTCCGGCATGGTAAGAACATGCAGGATGCACACCCGGTAGCACTTGACGTGTTAATCAGTAGAAAATGAAGGACTCAGTATGTGTAGGAGCGCCCCCTATGACAAACTCCAGGTCCAGTAAGCAGCTAGGGGAGCCCCCATCCAGGCAGTGCCCACAATTGTCAGCAAGACAGTTAAGGTTGGCAGGAAGGAAAACCTGGCCCAATGTGTCCCAAGGAGATGACCCCTTAAAGCTTCACTCACCAAAACACGAAGATCGCAAGTCTAGTCCGTGTGGGTGGCAATCAAAAAAGTACAGGCAGCCACCCAATAGCCAACCCACGCAGGGCAGCTACAGGTCAATCGGCTATCTGCATGCAGCTGTAGTGAGGTGTGTTTTTCCCCCCTGTCAATCCACTCAAGGTTAATCCATCTGCATAAGTATATTAGGCTTCTCACCAGGGTCTCAACGTATCCTTGGGCACAAGCCCCCCCCTTTCAATTGTACCAATGTAAACTACAGTGACCAAGCACTTCCACACGTCAGGCCGACTATGAATGCAGCTCTCACCGTTAACAAAGATGAAGCCCCAGAGCAAGTCGCCATTAATGATCTGTCAGCTGGTGTGCAGCACGCTCAGACTCGGTGCACACCGGGCCAGTTCCCACCTCTGAAACTGTCTCGTTGGGGAAAATGGGGGGGCACTGGGGTCGGAAGCGGCACTGCGCAACCCTTCTCAACAGTATGCAGGTCTCACCGAAGCTTCGTCTTCACTGCGCCAGAGCACAATGCGGCCACACCAAGTCTCAGTCAAGCATGGGGGCGCGGTGCTCATCCCCGCCCCATCATTGTTCCAGCCGTGAAACCCCACTGGAGGCACACAATTTCCACCGTGGGCCATAGCACTGGAGTGTCCTCCTCGCTGCAGCTTCAAATGTAGGATGGAGGGAGCTGTGGTCTCCCGGCCCGCCTTCACTGTGCGCCCAGTACCGGCATGGCCACCATTTGCAATTATACAAACACGATGGAGCGAGCCGACAACTCGCCTTCTGAGGCCCCAGTGCACACCGGAGGAGACCACAAAGACGGCCCAATGCTGCTGCAGCCATCGGCAATGGAAATTCATACAATAATGTTTAAAACACTGCTGCAAGGATCTTTGTCAGGGTCGGAGCGGAAGCTCACGCCAGACACGTCCTCACAGCATGGAGTTTGGCCATGCCCCTTTGATAACTCGCCATTATATCACAGACTGCATAGATATTAAGCCAAGCTCATCAAAATCCCAACCACGTTGGACCTAGAAAAAACGACATCGAACATTAACTCCATCAGAGTTTGTTATCTACACCTTGTCTGTGGACATAGGCTTCACGCACAGCCACCCATCCATGCACTCTAGAATGCAGCTATGGCTACGGAATTCCAGTCTAGCAGCTTGCATAGCTGTCCGTACTGAAACCTAAAACCTCTGCCATTAGTATACAGTGACAACCTACGAAAAATGTGGTCTAGCTCGGTACACTTCAAATCTCTGATACTAGCACTCTATCCTAAACCACCAACAGCACCCGCCCACGTGTGTTAGGCAGAGTTTGTATGCAGTATCCTTTGGGACCACTACACACAACTAAGACTACAGGTGTAAGCAAAACCAACCTTTGGTATAAGTCTGTACTATACAGTTTTGTGGCAGCGTTGCTGAGCAGCCAGGCTTATCTCAAGAGGGAATGTGAGCTGTAAGGGTGTTACAGAGAGGTCTATAATTACAAGTATTCAAATAGACTCTTATAATCAAGGTTTCCTGGTAAAACACTTATTAATTTATTTCACAGTCAGTTAGAACACATTCACTAGAAGGAGGCAGTCTATATCACACAAAAATATACTTCAGTACTTCAAAATATCAGGTTCTGAGACATTTAGACTACTTTGAAGGAGCAGCAAGATGGCATTCAGAGCATTTGAAGGAGGAGCAAAATGGCATTTGGAGCATTTGAAGTAGGAGCAAAAAGGCATAAGTTAACAAAACGAATATTACAGTTACTCTTAAACAGTGCAAATAATTTAAGTTCCCCAGAGGAGTTGATTGAATGCAATAGGTTAGGCCGGTTACCAGTCATTTGGTCGAAAATAAATGGTCGAATGACCATTTGATCGATGTAAAATGGTCGGGAAAAAGTCTTTTTAAATTTTATTTATTTATTTATTTATTTATGGGGGTTTCTCCCCCAACCCCCCTTTTTCTTTATTAAAACATATATTTTTTAAGCAACCAAACTAAAAAAAATATATATAAATTAAATAAATAAATTCGACCTTTTTTTTCGACCATTTTGATTCGATCAAATGGTAATTCGACCATTTATTTTTGACCAAATGACCGGACACCGGTTAGGCCAAAGTCAATGGACTAAAGTCTTGTATAGGATAAAGCAGTTCTGGAAGTTAAACGGAAAAGTCCTTGCCAAAGTTCTCAGAAGTTCATAAAAGAAAGATTCATATGTTGCGTCACAAGCCCCCTAGGCCTGCAAGTTATACATTGTCGTGCAGTAGACTTTGTTCCGGTTCTCACTCTTAGTTACGGTTGACGGGACCTCCAGGAGCAGGATCCAGCCTCTGGAGTCCCAGGTGGATGTCTGCAAAGTTTCAGACGATACTGGGTTTTGGAAGATGTTGCACTGCAAAATCATTAGGGGAGGTATTCCTAAAGTCCTACATGGAGGTAAGACTTTAGTAAGCTGTCCCAGTGGTTTGTAGATTTCCCAACTCTTAGTATCAATCTGTACTGCTCGGGAACCTTGGTAGAGTGCCAGAGCAGTCAGGCTCATTTTAAGAGGAAGATGTGAGCTGTAGGTAAGTAGACTGAACCCAGTAAGTAATGCACATCCAAGAAAAACATACACATAAATGTATAAACTTTTGACTGCCATGGGTTTCCCCCCCAGTGCCAAGGCCTTTTTTGGTGATTTTGGTATTTTACCATTCAATGCCTTCTAAGGTTTCATTAACCCCTTAAGTGCCAAGGAAGAGGTATCTCGTCCTTGGCAACAGGGAGGTAATCCTAAGGACGAGATACCTCGCCCTTGGCACTTAAGGGGTCAAAATATCGATGTATTAAATTTACGCAAGAGTCACTGTTAAATACTTGTACAACAAACCAACACACATAGGTATACTTTTCTATACTTTCAAAAAGCCACTTCTTAGTTGGTAGTTGCTAAACACTTACAATTGTTAGAAGGGTTTGACAGGTCGGTAATAACACGCACCGACAAAGTAATCCGATAATTGCATTAAGTCAGCATTCACATATAAGATAGTGATTTATAGGAAGGAAAACAGTTGGTTAGTATAATACTAGCGGCGCTTCAGGATCTAGATGCAGTTTCTACACACAGCAAGTCTTTTAAAGTCCAAAATGCAACCCTAGCATAAAAGGCAGTTTAGAGAGGTTTGGAGTCTTGAAAAGCAGCAAGTCAAAATGTTCCTGTGAATACTTTCTAGTCTCTAGGAAAGAAGATGAAAGAAGACGAAAGAAGACTTCACCAACATTGGAGACCCAGCTAAAGGACTTGCTAATGGAACACACGCAGCGGCTTGAGTCAGAGGTAAGAGGGGGTTGCCCTGGACACCTATATGTGCAACCCAACCCTTTGGAGCGACTTTCTGGAATAAGGTAAGCCATACCTTTTCCCCCACAGTACCTTAGGTTTGAAGAAAACGTTTGTGCTGGATGCTTCGCAATGTTGCAGCTCTGGACTTGACCTCTGGATTCCTCGCTCTGATGACGAAAGGCAGGAGAATAGACGGGATCTCTCAGCAGCAGTCTCGAGGGAGGACCTCTGGCACGGCGTTCATCAACTTCTCTGGTCACTCTGCGGTTTTGGCCCCTTTTTTGCAGCACCAACAAATGATGCGATCTGCCCGGTCAATCTTCTTCGGTTCCTGCAGTCCTACTCTGTTGAGGGGGCTTAGAAGAGTTGGATTGTGTCTCTGGAGTGACCTTGATGGCTCTGCAAAGACGTGGATGAATTCAGTCTTTCCACGATGATGCACTCGGAATGGACAGCAGGTCTCCTGGTATTGGGGTTCCATAGCTCTGGAAAGTAACAGGGCCTCGGGATATGGGAAATTTCGTCTTGAGGCTGGTTTTTCCCACCAGTCAAAGGGAAGGAGTTGTCCTCTTCAGAGTTCCTCGGTCGCACAGAAAACGGGGTCAGGGCAGCAGTGGTCGCTTCATGGGTCTGCAGGTGTCTCTGGTTGTTTTATTCTTGGCTACTTCAGCTTCTAGTGGTTGACTTGCTTTTCACTCCAGGAGCCTTGCCTTTTATCCAGTTCCAGCCCTCACTCCTCTGCAATCTTCCTCAGCAGTTTACAGAAAGGGGCATTTGGCTGTCCAATCAGGACAGCCAGACTCCCAGTGGGAGCTGGTCCCATTCAGGCACTCTGGCAGACAAAGGACAGGGGGGTCAAAAACTCCTCCCCCCACTTCCTGCCTGCGCAGACACTCTGGAGCCTAGGCAGGGACACCCAAGGGTTCCCGCCAAAGGCAAAACACACACACTCACAGGCCTCCTCCTCCTCCCAAAATGGTAGAAGGGCTGACAAAGAACAAGCATGCTAGGAATGGTGAAAAAAGAAGGAAGGTCCCAAGTTAGTACTTGGGTGACCCTATTGTGCACAACCAAGGCTATGGATACAGCCTGCGGTAGAAAAATCACACAATAGTTGGTAGGACACGTCCACTGCCACCAGCCATAACTAGGAGTTTGTCTATGTGACTAAAAAGTCACAGGAGCAGAGAGAAGGGTGATACTAGGTATCCCTTTGGCACTCCACATAGGGTGGTGTGTGCCAATTGCTCAGACTATAACGTTTTAGGCGAGATACCGAACTGTAGTAACGCTAGCATAAAGAAAATAATCTCAAAGGAGGGCCCTAAAGGACCCCAGCAACACTGCCCATAAGGAGCTGTGTGCTGCAATAGTCAAATACAGATGCCTTTAAGAGTTATGGAGGAAAATGGACTCCATAGGACAAGTAAAATACAAAGAATGGAGTTCCAAAAGAGAGAACCCATAACAATGAATGAGTGGAAAAAGGCTCCACTCATTCAGGATTTCAGAAAAAGGTCCAGAAGTCCAGCAAAAAGTGCTGCGTGAATCTCACTAGGAGAGGGGATGAAGCACAAAAATGATAAATCTCCCTAACAAAAATGGCACAGCACCCCGGCCATTGGTGTATCACAGGCCATGGAGGTCTCGGCTCTTCCAGGAAGAGCGCAAAATGCAGTTTGTCTTGGAACTGGTTAGGCCTACCAGTCCAAGGGAGTAAGTCCTCTTCGGGGCTTCCTTGTCGCACAGACGTGGAGTTTGGGACTGCAGTGGTTACTCAGATGGCTCTGGAAGTCGCTCCTACCTCCTCCTCCTCCTTCCTTCCTCCCTCGTTCCTCCTTTCTCCTTCTTTCTTCTTCTTTCTTTTCTGGTGGTCAACTCTGAGTTTCTGCTCCAGGACCCTTGTAATTTATGCAGGAAAAATGTCTGAGCCCACCAATCACCAGGTATGCTTTCATTCAAACTTGGGGGTGGCTATCCAATGGGGACAGCTAGTGTCCCGGTACAAACTGGTTCCAGTCAGGCACACTGCAGGGCAAATGCCAGGGGAGTTTCGGGCACCTCCCCCCACTTCCTGTCCTTTCAGGCACTCGGATATCCTTGGCGGGCTTTCCACGGGAAGCCAGCCAAAGACAAAAGACCCATCAAAACCTCCCCCACCCAGGCAGGTAGAAGAAGGTTCACGAAAGACCAAGTCATCAAAAAAAGAGCTTGGAAAAGTACAGCCACCATTTAAGGCAAATGCTGTCCCTTATTTTATTTTATGTATTTTAACATTTATAGCAGCACACAAACCCCTCCGGCATCTAGGCGTTAGTTACAGTAGGTACAAGGTGACTTTCTACTAAGTGCAGGACCACACAAGTGTTACAACATGCAGGTGGTTCTTAGAAGCAAGATCTGGCAGTGCACGCCACAAGGTACACCGGCTACTACATGTACAAGTAAAAAACGCATTCAAGGTAGGTGCACAGTCTGGCAGCGTCATGGTATGGGGGGTTACATCCCTTGTGTCTCCTACCGCAGCTGCGAAGACAGCCTGTGCTAAAAGTCCACAAAAAGTCATGCAAAATGGTACACTGACACCATCCTGTCAGATGAACTTGGAACAGTAACTAAAAGTTGCTGGAACAGCGAGAAAGGGCAGACCATGTTTCCCCTCTCTCTGCACTTAAGGTGGGTTGTGCGGATCTCGCAAAATAAAACTAAAATAAAAAGGGAAGCTCAAGTAGCTCTTCAGCAACACTGCACAGAAAGTGCTGTGTGCTCAAATAATAAATTGTAGATGCCAGAAAATAGGGAGGAAAACATAACTCCATTCAAAAGTATCCAAAAGAGGTAAAAAGGGTTTCCAGTGTCAGAGTAAAAGAATGACTGAAGTTTCCCACTCACTCGGGAGAATCAGTCCAATAATCCAAGAGTCCAGCAGAAATGCTTGGGAACTCAAAGTGGGGAGAGAAGTTGACTCAAAAAGGAAAATCTACCCAACAATTATCATTACCCTTATAAGGTTTTTTAATACTGCACCAGTGGTGACACCGTAGTAGTCTCAAAGTGCGTTAACCTTGACCGAGTTAAGGTGCATAAAGACCTGCTCAGGGATAGCAGACCCTTATTCTGCTTTGAATGCATTGACAGAAAAATGGTCTGATGTAGGAGGAGAGAGATGTTTGAGGTAGAATCTGGTGCAGAGCACAAGAAGTGTGTGTAAGTGGGTGATGGGGAGGATTCCATGTGAATGTGTCGCCTGGAAAATGTCATCAGGGAGGCAAATGTCTTCCTGACCCCTAAAATACTTTCCCCAAGTACCAAGTTTTATAGTAGGGGTGTAATTTACGAGTATAAACTCAAATCCTAGAATATTTGGTGAAAATGTTTGATTTACGTAGGGTGCATATTTGGGGATATGCTGTTCCCGGCAGCGTTTCCCTTGACAAAATATTCACTGGATACTGATAGAAAGTTGGCGATTGTTGTATTGTTAATATATATGTAAATTCTGGATGTCTAATGGGCTCGAGATCTGCTCATGGTGGACTAGGGTCATCCCATTGGATGGGCCGTGCCTTTTAAAATGTCTAGCTAAATAGGCTGCCTAGGGTCATGGACAAATGTTCTATGGATATATGTTTATATAGGTTTATAAGGGAAAATAAATGAGGGCCTATTTAATCACCACACTATGTATGCTGTTACACAACCCATCACCAGCTTTATTAAGTCAACACCCACTTATCTCACCGATTACCAAAAGAACAGGCAATCTTACTTGTATTATTAAGAGTGCTCTGTGTTAAACTGAACCCTTCACCCTCACCCTCCTAGGTCTAAGTCTAAGCCTTACTGCTCAGTCAAACTACCTTGATATAGTTTGGCTAGACACTAGTGTCTTTACCTTTGCACCGGAATAGGCGTGGGCCTCTCAGACTCTGTCCGCAGTGCTGATTCTAAAGAATTAATCTTAACAAGTGAAAATGAATCATTTTTTCTTTTCGTTTTTTTTCTGTTCTGTTTCAATATTTGTTTTTAGTCTGATACTGTGCATAGATGACTTGCGGCAAAATCTTTGTATCAATAAAACATATGTTTACCATAAAATGCTTCAATGACATCTTAACTCCTTAATCCAAACATTACGATGCACTTCACACAAGTTTATATTGAGCAATGTGAATGACTTGAATGGTTTTGCTTCCCGATTTCTTTTGTTCTTTTCAGCTTGTATGGGTTCTGTACTGTGATCTCCTATGTCTCGATTATGATGGAAACCTACTGGATGCCTGTATGTGTGCCCTACTTGCCGCTTTAAAAAATGGTAAGCAGCTTCCAATGCCAATTCTTTGGAGTGATAAATGCTGAAGTAACAATGTTAATTTTTACATTGGTTTTACTTGTCTGGAGGAATCTCCTCAGGCCTGTGTTTAAGCTCCAAGGCCACCACCCTAATATGAGAAATAGTACAATACAGTGGCGGCTGGTGGAATTTGTGATTTTTGTTTTTAAACTTCTGTTTTTATTGAATTTTCTGTAAAGACCACAGAGGATTGTAACAACATTAATATCATAAGAACATGTCTGAGAGTACACAACAGAAGACCTCAGAATGTGTCATTTATACTTTACTCTCGCCCTCCCCATCATAGCGCCACCCCCCACCCTGACCCGCTTGACAATAAAATGGCTCCTATAATATTCACTTAAATTGCATAACATTTCCTGAGTTGATCTACGGTCACTACGATTAGTGTAGAGTTCAGTTTGTGCGTGGTGACCCATTAGTTGGAATGGTGTGAGGTCATGGCTCCCCTTCTCACCAGTGAGCGGAGCAGTCACAACGCCCACCTAAGGCACGTGCTTTTCACAGAAGCCAGCCCATTCATTTTGCACAGACCCATCACTGTGTATTGTCGCCGTAAGCGTTCGATCAGATATAAATTGTTACACGTATTGACCCATTCTTTCTTAGACAGGGTAGCTTCCACTGTGTGGCCAGGCATGCCCTACCCGCAAGAAGCAGACCATGCACCATTTTTGGTAATCGTATATACTATTCCCCCCCCCCTCCTGCTCTTCTAGCCCAAACAATACCAGCATCAGAGTTTTACGCCTTGTGATCCCATCCAGGTATCTGTTCCAGCTAAGGATTTCATCCCAGTAGGACTGGACCACTTTGCAACCCCACCACATATGCCAATAATCGGCTCTCAGACCACACTCGTACCAACACATAGGGCTCCCACTTTGGAACCAATCTGACCGGGTTGTACTGCCACCTGTGTTAAGGTTTAATGGCATGCATTTTGTACTGGCAGGAGAGGGAGGCCTGGGAGGCTCCCTGGCACATTCTCTTCCACGTCTGGTGGGGGAAAGGTCTGTCTCTAGGTCTCCCTCCCATCTCTGTCTCAACCTCTTTGAGGAACCCCTTCTCGTGTCCACCAGGGCCCCATATAGGGTACCAATCAGTCTCTTCGAGCCTGTGGCGGTATCTAGAATCTTCGCAAATGGTGGGAATTCCCTCTGGATTTTCTGTCTCCAAACCTACCTTGTAAGAACACCTTTCAGTTGCAGATATGAGAAGACTGGGAGCTTCCCCAACCCCAGGGTCTCTTCCAACTCCTGTAGTGTAATAAACCTGCCATCTCTCCACAGTTGTCCACCCCTTTTCAATCCCGCCTCATACCACAGTTGAAACCTCTCAGGATTCGGGATGGCGTCCCTGATCCCTGGGACCCAAAGATGACCAAGGGGAGAAGGCCACGTCGTGACACCCCCCATTCCTGCTCCTTGGCGCCAGACACTCCATATAGTACCCAAAATGGGATGCTCTCATATCCTCTTCAATAACTTTCCTCTTGGGACCCACAGCCATTCTCCAACAGTAACTGGTCTTAAGTGATAGTTATCTAGGCCCACCCATTGGAAATCTTCCCCTCTGAGGTGTGTAATCAGGATCCTAATATGGGAGACCTTATAGTATAGTTGTATATCCAGGAGATCCACTCACCCCCCAGCCCCCACCTCCCATCCCCCATCCTTAGAAAGACTCTGTGTCATGCTAGAAACCCTTGGTTGTTTCCATTGCCAGAGGAACCGTGTGAGAGAACCCTTGGTCATTCTAAAGAAGGTGTTGGGGATCTGTATCAGGAGCATTTGGAATCAATATAAGAACTTGGGGAGTACAACAATTTTAATTGCATTCAGCCTAACCATCCACGATACAGTGAATTTATTCCATTTTGCTAGGTCTTTCTCCACTTTCATTGTCAGAGGGTGTTGAGATGGATTTCTGAACTCTGACCTGGTGGGCAGAGGTTCAGAAGGCCAGCCTAGTTTCTTGGAACAGGGTAATCTTCTGGACAAGCCAGACCAATCAAGGTAGCATTGGCGCTGGTGAAGACTAGGTCTCAGGAAAGTAAAGGACACTTACAAATCATTCCCAGTCAGGTGTATATATATTAAAAATACCAATACATTTATTCAAGGCATTTGAGTTTCAACACAATAGTTATTAACAGTAACACTTTTAAACCAACACAATCGTACTAAAATACATTTCTGATGTTTGTTAATCTGCTTAGAATCACATGCTGTGCATAGGTCCGACATCCAGTGGTCACTGCGGAGTATTGCATTTTGTTTTTCGTAGTCGAAAAGGGGATGTCGACAAGGCGTGTCTGTAACACTATCCCTATAGTGACGTGTGTTGTACCCACAATCCCTCACGCGTCGAGGTCCCTCAGATTGTTTTTTTCCGCCCAGCTACTGGTCGCCTTTACGCGGAGCTCCTCGAGAGACATTGCAGATTTCATCTCCTCGACCTTTGGTCGTTTTTCCTATATTAATATAGAACATATCGATCCCCCCCTCGACGCTGTTGTGAAGCTGTCTCCGCCGAGCAAGATCTTCGACGGAGGGGACGAGCGGAGGAGATCCTTCGGCGTTGCCGAACACGTGGCCTGGCCTCGCAGGCCAGATACAGTAGGGAGAGTGGGGGTTGTGGGACATCTCTAATTCTTTTCTGAGAATGCCTTTCCTTTTCCCCTTCCTTTCCCTTGGGGTGGTTATCACGTTTTATTGCCTCGGCTATGGAGAGGACACCCTTTAGGTTTTGCCCGCTTTGCAAGGGCAAGTTTACTTGGAAGGACAAGCATTCACGGTGTAACCGCTGCTTGCCCCTCGATCACAAGGAGGAAGGTTGCACGGCTTGTCGGCTTCTTAAGCCGAAGACTCTAAAAGACCGTAGGGTCAAAAGGTGGGCGGCCTACGCTATGTCAAAGGCCGACGCTCCACCCACCGTCGCTACCTCCGACAGTGACGAGGAACGTGATACCACGACCTCCGCTACGGAAGTCGTAAACCCACCTTCGTCGTCTGTCCCCGGCCCCGACGGGCTCGGCTCACGCCCTGCTTATGGGGATGAACACCCCGGCGACACCGACGCACACAAGACCACACATAAGCACACAACCCATGGCTCTTCTTTGCCGAAGGCAAAGAGAGCATCAGCGCCCAAGGAGACGCAGGTTTCACCGGCGGCCTCCTCGGACCGTTCGGGTTCGAAGCCCCTCTCGCAACCGCAGCCGCGACCAGTGACTGGGCTTTCGGCAAATAAGGGCGCCGCCCCCAAATCATCGGCCGGAGCGCATCAGCAGAAAGCGCATGCTTCCGTAGAGCGTTCGACACCCATAACGTCGAAACCACAGCTCTCCGCTGACAAACGAGTCGCTGAGAGCTTGGCGAGGATCGTGGTAGCCGACGCCCACAAGCGTGCGCTGAAAGACACGTCGAGCGCTATGCAAAAGTCGAAAGACACGCCGAAAACACAGGGACGATCTCCTTCAGTCGAAGGGATTCCCAGCACACCTGAAGGTTTTTCGGAGGGCGACGGGACACTTTCCTCGACGTTATGGGAGAGGTCGAGTTGTTTTCAGCTACAAGACACCATTTTTCCCCCGCTAGACCGCTCTGGGGTACCCCATGAAACCATGGAAAGGCTCCATCTCTGCATGGAAAGAATGGAGAGGTTTATGAATGCCCAAGACCCTCCCACTCCAAAGAGAATAAGAGAAGGGCCTCAGGAGGACCCCAGGGTCAAAATTCCAAGATTAGTCAATCCTCACCAGGACACAGCCTCAGACTTCCACAGTGTGTATGACCTCACTGGGGAGGAACATTATTTTGAGGAAGAGGATGATTTTATGGACGAGGAAGACGGACGGAACCAGGAGGAAGGTCTGGAAGACAGCCCAGACTTGGTAGGAGAAGGCTTCGGAGAAAATCCAGAAGGACCTTCTCACCCCTGGCAGTCACCATCAATATATTCCGACACTGATGTCCTGAACCTAAATCCTCCTGACATTTCACCTGTAAGAAATACGTCTCCCATTGACGATCAACCCACATTTAATGCCCTGTTGCGCAGAGCAGCAGCACACTTCGAACTGGACACTGGGGAGCTCTTCCCCTGAATTAGACTTTGTAGAAAGGGTAATTAAGGAGAAACCCCCGGTCAGTCAGACAATTCCCCTCCTCGCTTCGGTGAAGAGAAGAATCGTCCCTTCGCTGTCCACACCCGCACTAATCAGAGGGGTCAATCCTAGAATTGAAAAACTTTTCACTCCTTCACCCTCAGACCTGCTGTACATCAGGGGACATTCCATTCCGGATTCCCTGGTAGTAACCAACACAAGAAAGAGGGCAGGGGTACCACTTTCCACCAGTGAGGCGCCACCTGACCAGGAGGGCAAGCGGTTATATGCCCTTGCAAAAAGAATTACATCCTCGGCCGCCTTTTCGGCAAGAATTGCCAACAACAATTCTTTGCTCGCTAGCTATGCGGACGCGCAGTGGGCCAAACTACGCAAAGACGCCGAAGAAGCGCCGGAACCATTACGTACACGCCTGCTTTCAACTATTGGCGAAGGAACCCAGGTCAACCAGAGTATTGTAAAGAGCTCTCTGGATGCGGCAGAAACTGCGGGACGTTCCCTAGTTCAGGGAATAGTCCTAAAACGACACGGATGGCTGCGCAACTCAGGGTTCAAACCGGAGACACAGGCGTCTTTAATAAATAAACCTGTTGAAGACTCAAACCTCTTCGGGAAAGCGGTGGATGAGGCTCTGGAGATGCCTAAAAAGAGTTCGATACGATCAAAACTCTTGACCAAATCTCTAAGCCCGCTACCAGGCGCGGCTATGGCAATAAACGCTTTTTTCGTGGCCAACGCCAACAACAAAACCAGCAGCAACAGTACCCTGCCACCAATTTCCAGACCAATAGTGGCCAGTACAGCCAAAGAGGACAGCGCCGGGGCAAGGAAGAGGGCGAGGGTCCACCCCCAGAGGTTCCCAAGCCCCTAACAACACCAAGTGATGCGAAGATTCGCGTCCCCTCCCATGCAACACCGGTCGGGGGCCGGATAACATCCTTTCTTCCAGCATGGGAGGGTATAACGTCAGACCGCTGGGTACTTTCCACCGTAGCCCACGGATACTGCATCGAATTCAACAGTTCCCCAACATACAAACCCCCGAGGGGACGACGCATGTCACCGGAACATCTTGCCATCCTTCTACAAGAAGTACATCAACTGCTGAAAAAAGGAGCCATAGAGGTTGTGCCTCTATCTCAGGTAACGGAAGGTATTTATTCAGTGTACTTCCTTGTACCCAAAAAGGATCTAACCATGCGCCCTGTATTAGATCTGCGCCCAGCTAACAAGTTCATCAAACCCCAAAAGTTTCATATGATGACCCTACAGGAAGTAATCCCACTGCTATCACAGGGAGATTACATGACAACATTGGACATGAAAGATGCATACTTTCATATTTTAATGTTGCCAGCGCACAGAAAATACCTCCGGTTCATGATAAAGGGCAAACACTACCAGTTCAGAGTGCTACCCTTCGGGATAGCATCAGCACGAGGGTATTTACGAAGGTACTGGCAGTGGCAGCGTCCCACCTGCGCAGGTTGTCCATCCCAGTTTACCCTTACCTCGACGACTGGCTCATAACAGGGGATTCATACGAAACATGCTTCTCCAATACCCAGAAGACTGTAGACCTTTTGTTCCAGTTGGGCTTCTCCATCAACGAAAAGAAGTCCAGCCTAGACCCCAGCCAAATCAAACAATTCCTAGGGGCTCTAATTCAAACAAAGGACGGCCTCGTCTTCCCCTCCAAAGAGAGGGTCCAAAACATGTTGTTTCAGATCCCTCAATATGTGACCGGTCGAGAGGTGACGGTACGCAAAGCAATGCGCTTGCTAGGCATGATGGCGTCGTGTATTTATTTGGTACCTCGCGCGCCCCTGCGCATGCGCCCAATGCAGGAGTGGCTCAACAGCCAGTGGTGTCAGGCCAGCGGACTATGGGACGACCTAGTAGTGGTCTCGCAGGCCTTAGTTCTCTCGCTACGGTGGTGGACAAAAGAAAACCTAGAAAAAGGGAAACCCTTTGCCACACCCGCGGCGGAAGCCACTCTAACCACAGACGCATCCCTCACAGGATGGGGGGCTCACCTATCCCATCAAACTGCTCACGGGGAGTGGACTCCGAACGTAGCATCCAAACACATCAATCTTCTGGAGCTACTAGCGGTGTTCAAGGCGCTAAAAGCCTTCAAGGAACACCTACAAGGCAGGACAGTGATGGTCCTTACAGACAGCACCACAGCCATGTATTACATCAACAAACAGGGGGGAACCCACTCTCCAGGACTGTCCAAACTAGCCCAAAACATATGGAAGTGGGCTCTCAAACAGAATATGTTCCTTCTGTCACAACATGTACCAGGGGAACTCAATCTGCTGGCAGACAAACTCAGCAGAGATTTCCCCCTGCCCGAAGAGTACGAATGGCGTCTGCACGAAGACATCGTCTTCGACGTCTTCACGCAATGGGGGTTCCCAGAAATAGACCTGTTCGCAACCCTGGAGAACTCACAATGCCAAAGTTACGCCTCCAGGTACCCCCAGAACCAATCCAAGGGGAACGGTCTGTCGATTCAATGGTCAGGGAGATTTGTTTACGCTTTTCCCCCCCGACTCTCCTTCTCAACAAGGTAGTGCACAAGATGCACCAGGAACAAGTAACCATGATACTGGTGGCCCCAATGTGGGCCCGACAGCCATGGTTCGCTCACTTGATGGAGATGTCTCTATCTCCCCCAGTGAAACTCCCCTGCCCGTACAACATGCTGTCACAAGACAGGGGCAGGACTCTGCATCCATGCCCCCAGAACATGAACTTAGCAGCCTGGCTCCTGAGATCATAGAATTTGGACATCTACAGCTCCCGCAGAGATGCATGGACATCCTCAGGGAAGCCAGAAAACCTAACACTCGCCACTGCTATTCTAGCAAATGGAAGAGATTTGTCATTTGGTGCAGAGGAAAGACCATCAACCCAATTGACTGCTCTCCCACACATATTATTCTATACCTGACCCACTTATTGGATTCAGGTGTAGTGTTCAATTCCATTAAAGTCCACCTAGCGGCACTTTCTGCATACACCACTTCCCAACTCAAAGTGTCGTGGTGGAAGATCCCTGTTATAAAGGCCTTCATGGAGGGAGTAAAGAGAATACACCCCCCGATAGCTGACCCAGCTCCCGGATGGGACCTTAACGTGGTACTTACCAAACTCATGGGCTCACCATTTGAACCCATGCACAAAGCATCTCTTAAAGACCTCACTCTTAAGACTGCTTTTCTAATAGCTATCACCTCCATCAGGAGAGTAAGTGAACTACAGGCTCTTTCTGTTCTAGACCCCTTTGTTACAGTTCACAAAGATAAAGTGGTTCTACGCACTCACCCAAGGTTTGCTCCAAAATTCATCTCAAAATTCCACGTAAACCAGTCTATAGAACTACCAGCGTTCTTTCAAAATCCTTCCAACTTGGGAGAGAGGACTCTGCACACACTAGATGTCCGCAGGGCGGTCATGTTCTACATGGAAAGAACCAGACCACTGAGGAAGACTAATCAGTTCTTCGTCTCGGTGGCAGCAGGAAGAGAAGGGGATGCAGTTTCAAAGTCCACTATTTCTAGATGGATTGTTCAATGCATCACTCTCTGCTATACTCTTGCTAAGAGAGAACTGCCCTTTAGGCCAAGAGCACACTCTACTCGAGGCACGGGGGCGTCCATAGCATTCATTGCAAATGTTCCCCTTGAGTCCATCTGCAAAGCGGCTACCTGGAGTTCTTTCAAAACACTACTGTCTAGATGCACACTCTAGATCTGACTCCCAGGTGGGACAGGCAGTATTAAGACATCTTTTCTCTACTGTTCCTTCTCATAACCCACCGCCAACTCCGGGTACTGCTCGCTAGTCTATGCACAGCATGTGATTCTAAGCAGATTAACAAACATCAGAAGACAATGCATTACTTACCGTAAAAGCATTTCTGATGGTTGTATCTGCTTAGATTCACATGCGCCCACCCTTCCTCCCCGCTTGGATGGAAGGAACATAGACATCTTTCTATATTTCTCTCTTTTCTGTACTCACTCACGTCTAGAAGGCTCCCTCAGGGCAGAAAAATACAAACAGAGGGACCTCGACGCGTGAGGGATTGTGGGTACAACACACGTCACTATAGGGATAGTGTTACAGACACGCCTTGTCGACGTCCCCTTTTCGACTACGAAAAACAAAATGCAATACTCCGCAGTGACCACTGGATGTCGGACCTATGCACAGCATGTGAATCTAAGCAGATACAACCATCAGAAATGCTTTTACGGTAAGTAATGCATTGTCATATACACCACCAAGTGGCATAAGGGGTTGATGCATGAAATGGGTCCACAACCTAGAAAGGGAAGGAAGCAGGCAGTGCAAAGAGTCTTTAGGCAGTTCTTCAGTAATCAAAAACCTAACTGAAAGGCAGTCCAGTGCCTAAGAAGAGGGGAGCCTAGTTGCTCAAATGTACTTGCAATGCTGGCGCACACGGTAGTGCAGATGGGCGAAAACGGGGTCCCTTGAAGTGTCTGTAGCAGCACAGGAAGGTGGGTGAGGTGATGCAGAATAAGTTCCCACTATTCGTAGAGGGTCTACCCAAAAGGGCAGAACAGGTTCCAGGAGTTGGGAATGGTTTGATAGCTCAGGCTATCTATGGAAAGGAGAGGGGCCCTCAGGGGCCACTTGTGCGTAAAAACGGGTGGATGCTCTAGGGGCCACCGGTAATGGTTGCAAGTACTCGCCGACCCCTGGCGCACTCCGGACCAAACTTAGTCAGTCAAGTCCACTTCGGTTGCAAGTTCAACTACAGCAATTGTGCATCTCTGCGGCTTTCAGCTGCAAAGTTACAGTGATGATTCCCAAACAAGACAGTGATGCGTTCTCTGCTCCTGGTGGATGGATCAGGCCAGTTGCATTGTAGCAGGCTTCAGGGCACAGAGGGGCACAGCAGCAAGGCACCTGCGAAGTTCGTCACCACGGCTGTGCCACACGGTAACCACGTGCACTCGGGTTCTGGCGCCCTCTCTTTACTTCAGACCTGGGAACGCCAAGGGTACGAAATTCGGGGTGAGTGCCGTGAACACAGAGCTAGCGATGTACCAAGTTTCAAGGGTCTCCTCGAAACGGCGGCAGTGTCGGAGCAAAGGTCCTGCGCAAGCTGGTTAGCCTACTGGTTGGCCCATGGACACTTCCAAAAACGCTTACTTGCAGGGTTTGATGAAGGTGCCGGGAATAGTTAGTCCCACTATTCCAATGGGTTGAAGCGTCTTCGCAGACCTTCTAGTTCGATCAGATGCAGAGGGATCCAGCGGGACGACAGCGGGTTCAGGGTGCCAAACCTTCCAGCGGGTCACCAGCGGTTCCTTGACTCGGCTTCTTAGTTTCGAGATACTTGGATCCTATCCTTTGTTCAGTGAGAACTCCAGAGATCAATATGGTATGGGTGTTTGGAGCCTTCTCTTATCCAGAATCTACTTCACGCCAAAATGAAGAGGACCCAATGGGAGATCTGATCACATACAGGCACACCATACGTGGACCAATCACGGACCATGGTGGTCCCAGTCATTCAGAGCACACCAGACTCTCTGGCACCCATGATGTGTATTGGAGCCAGACAGTGCAACCCACATCCTGGAAGCACACACACAAGGCATGCAGAAGCCTGCAAAAGCTTGGCGTTTCGCGGGAGAATGCATGCCCAAATAAGGACTGACCCGGGTCGGCTCGACCTGGGTAAGGTGAAAGTGCAGGATGTCCAAAGGACAAAACAAAGAACCTCGTGGCATGGCCATATTGGAGCCAGGCCACCTATTCATGCCAAACGCGGTTTACCTGGCAGGAAAGGGTTAAAATTACATGAAAATATAAGCTGCCACCAGCCCTGTCCAAGGTGCATCTGCACTTCTAAAAAATCCTTTGAGAGTGTCTAGGGCCTTTAAAAATGACTGCAAGACCCAGGTTCACTGTACTGTAAGGTACATTGTGCACTTACAACATGTTGCAGAAAAGTTGAAACATTGACGAGGACTAAGGGAAACAAAGTCTCCCAGTACTGACTGTCTTTAAGGGCATGTCAGTTTCCTCATAACAAAGTGAGCGAAAAGCCCAGGAGAGTGCAGCAGAAGGCTGTGTTCCACTAGCAAAGTCAGACTATGGTGTAAAACAGCAGCAGGGGGCGGGGGGTACACAACTGGAGGGAAAACTAATGCCCAAATACCTTAATGTTCCCAAGCTTACCTTCGTGCCCATGGGGGAAAATCGCCCCCATCCCTGCTTCTATCCAACGTGAAGAGGACTGACTTGCCTGTATTTATTTTGAACCCTGCCAAACGGCCGTAACCTTCGATCATGTCCACCGCCGCTGGGACTTAGGTCAGTGGGTCCACCACATATAGTATCATGTCATCTCCATAGAGGCCCAATTTGTAGGTCAAACCGCCAACGGTAAGCCCCTCAATTCGCAGGTCTTGCCTCAGTCTCGGGGCCAAGGGCTCCAGCGAAGTACAAAGAGAGTGGGGGGAAAACGGGCAACCCTGCCTCGTTCCCCTCCCCAGATGAAACCACCTCGAGTATCCCCATTCACTGCTACCAGGCCCTCGGGGAGGAATAGATTGCCATGATACCTTTTAGAAATCTCTTGCCCAACCCTATTTTGGTAAGGACCACCTCCAAGAAGTCCCACTCAACCCTTTCAAAGGCCTTCTCTGCATCCATGGAAAGTGTGGGGTCACCCTGTATTGCCTGGGCCTCATTGATTAAATGGAGTGTTTTTCTCATAGTATCCACCCCCTGGCGCCCATCCACAGACCCCACTTGGTCTGAGTGTACAAGACTTAGAAGATGGCCCTCCAATCTGGCAGGCAGGACCCTAGCGTAAATCTTGGCGTCTATGTTAAGGAGTGAGATTGGGCGGTAGGAACCTTAGGATCTTGGGTCCTTGCTGCCTTCCTTTGGTATCACCGAGATAAGGGCCTGGACAAATGCGTCTGGTGCTCTCCCCGTGTCTAGGATATCATTGAAAAGTAGTGTCAGAAAAGGAATAAGGACCAGTGAGAAGGTCTTCTAAAAAGCCTGGTGTCAAACCGTCCTCTCCAGGTGCTTTTCCCAACCGGAGGCGTCCTATGGCATTCTGAATTTCCTCACCTGTGATTGGGGCATCCATGTTCCCTGAGTCAACTCCAGATGGAGACGGGAGGGAGGCTCCCTCAAGGTATGTGCTGATCTCTCCGATGGTGGCCTTCCTTTCGCTTCTATATAGGGCCTCATAGAACGAGGCAAATGCCTCCTGAATCCCTTCCGCTGTACTCTCACTAGCCACCCTCCTACCCTCGACCTCTGTGACCCATATATCTGCCCGTTGTCCCCATAGCCTTGCAGCGAGGAGGGCATCTGCCATATTTCCCTTCTCGTAGAATCTTTGTTTTAGGAACTGGAGATTACGAAGCACCTTCCGCTCCTCCAGCAATTTCAACTTTTCTCTCAGATCCCTTGCTTCCTGAATATCCAAGGGGAAAACTGAACATGTCTCTGAAGAGCAACTATTTTGTTCCTGAGTCCTTTCTCTATTATTGTGTGTTCCCTCTTCTTGCGGGCCCCCTCCCTGATCAGCAAACCCCTCCATGTGGCTTTAGCTGTTTCCCATACCTCCCCCCTTCCCACTTCTCCCGTGGCATTGATGATGAATAATTATTTAATGCTATTCTCAAGGTCCTCTCTGAAGACCGGATCCTTTAACAGTGAGTCATTACACCTCCACTTGGAGTTCCTCAGGCCTCCCAGTTAATGTCTACAGACATCGTGGTCGGACCATGAGATCGGGTGAATCCCCGAGTCCCTAGACACCTCCCAGAGATCCCTGGTGACATACAGGCAGTCTTTGCTCGTGAGAGTGTCATGAGGTGCTGAATAGAAAGTGAATCCCCTCTCCTGTAGGTGCCGCCGTATGTCCCTTAACCCGTACAATTCCATGACCAATCCCAGCTCTGAATCTCCAGGTTTCTGTGGTCCCTGGTCCCCTGCTTGTCTGGTCTGTCTCCCCAGACTTGTGTCCATCCACACATTAAAATCCCCTCCAAGGATAAGGTGCCCCTGGCACTCGCTCATTATTTTCTCTAGGGTTCTTTGCAGGAATCTCTTCTTGCCTTGATTTGGGGTGTAAATTGTTGCAAAGATGACCCTCATTTTCTTGATCAGGCCAGAGATCAACACCAATCTTCCTTCTGCGTCAGACCAGACCTTTATTACTTCAATTCGTAGCCCTTTTCGAACCATAATTCCCACCCATGCCTTCCTGGTTATACTAGACCCCCAGTTTTCGCTTCCAATTCTCCTACATGGGATCCTCCGTTCATCACCTCTCTGGTATCTGGTTTCTTGGAGGAACATAACATTGATGCCAGATCTTTTGAATTACCTGGTGACCAGAGACCTCTTAGTAGGGGAGTTGAGCCCCTTGACATTCAATGTACACACACGCAAACTGTCCCCCATTGCTTTGCTGCCCTGCCTCTATCAGCTATATTCAAATCATATGTCCCACACAAACCTCAGAACAAAAGCACACCCCCTTTTAACAGGAGACACAACTTCATAGATGAATATAACTTGAGTCTCTATGTATAAACTGAGTTCCCGAAACCCCCTGTTCCCATCCCCTCTCCCCCTTATCCCTCACCCCAAGGTGCCCGGCCCCCGGTTACCATCACCAGGCGAGACCGATCCACCAAACCAGCCCGAAACCCAGGCCTCTCCACAAGACAACTCAAACTCGATTGCCCCCATCCCAACCCCCAAATTGCGATAAACCCCCTGGAAAAATCAACACTTTATACATTTCTTAAACCCCACAATTCATCTTCAGCGCACAGCTTGATTCCTGCCGTTAAGGCTTTGTCTCCCCTCGGGTGTTCCCAAGGGGGTAGCCCCCACTCCCCTTTTCAGCTAGCCCTCTAAGAGCCCCCTCAGGGGGCAGGGGGCAGGATGTAGTAGGAGGGGTCATGTTCAACTTCATGAATTTCCTAGAGCCCGGGATCCTTTTTCTCCTCAGTCCCTTAATGCGCCAGCCTCTGTCGACCTCTTTCTCTCCCTGAGGGCCCCAAGACTGTTGCTTTTTCCGCTAGTAGTTCCTTCGGGACACTGTATGTCCCTTTCCGTCACAAGCCTCTTTCTCTGCCCCTCAATCACGAAGGAGATAATCCCCATCGATATCGCACTCCTTTACGTTTAGCCACTTTGTCAGGAGTAGGGACACCCGCCTCTCTGTGACGGTCAGCAAGGCCAGATCCTGGAAGATGGTGACTCACGCCATACCCATCATCACCGCTCGCCTACTCTTTGCCTTGTTGAGAATTTTTAGCCTGTCTGGTTAATTGTGCAATCGTGTCAGCACTGATTTCGGGCCTCCAGGAGGACCGCCGGCCCTGTAGACCCTCTCGATTTTTGTCTCCTCAATCGAGTCGTCCTGGAAGAGGAGTTTCGTAATCTCATTTATTGCTCGCCTGATCTCTTTTCATCTCTCCTTCTTTCTCTGGTATCCTGAAGACCAGAGGTTGTTCCTCCTCTCGCGATTCTCGAAATAGTCCATCTTTAGCACCATATCCACCTCTCTGCTCTCCAGCTCACTCATCCTAACATCTATTTGAGTTTCCAGACTCTCTAGGGAGGATTGGTTATGCTCAACCTCTCCTCCATATTGTCGAGTCTGACATTGATCTTGTCGACTTTGCCTCCTAAATCGGCTATCAAGCCGCTGATTTCCTCCAGCACTGAGGCGACGTCCCTCTTTGTGGCGGTAGAGTCTTCGCCTCCGGCTGCCATCGTCCCCCCCGCGTCACTATGATCTCCTGCACCCTTGACCTGGTACGCAAAATCTGCAAGCCAGGATTTGAAATCCATACAAGTTTACGCCTCAGTGGGGCGGCCCCCGGGTGCAGACCTCCCCTCCGTACCTCACCCCCTGTGGGGAAGGGGCCAAGAGAGGGCCCGGACATCGAAAGTTCCTTATAGCTCAGTTGGAGGAACAGCAGACCTATATCGTGCTCCCTGTCTGGCTTCTCATGACCTTCCTGCCTGTGTTGCACCGAGTGACTCACGGGCTGCTTGTCTCCAAACCTGGCACATTCCCACTCCACCTCCTCGGGCAGCGACTCTGTTAGTAGGGCTTGTTAGGCAATGTTTGTATGCAGTACCCTTAGTGTGCACTACAACAACTCGGACTACAGGTAATACGAAACCCAACCTTTGGTATAAGCTTGTACTACAGTTTGGTAGCGAGTTGAGCAGCCAGGCTTATCTCAAGAGGGGTCAATGTGAGCTGTAGAGGAGTTACACAGAGATTCACAGTGACAAGTATTAAAATAAACTCTTACACACAAGGTTTCTTGAATTCACAATTATTAATGTATCAGTCAGTTAGAATAAGCCTTCTTCAGAAGGGAGCAATATAAAAGTAACGCACAAATACACTTCAGTACTGTAAACTCTTAGTTTCTAAATCAGTCAAGACCCTTTTGGGATGGCCCACAGACAAAACCTACGCCCTCAGGTGACTTCAATAGCTAGGGTGCTGGGGACATTAATATCTTACTGATGGCATTTAGAATACTCTTAGAAGTTGGTAAAAGGAAAAGGTTATTAGAACAACAAGCGACCACAAATATTCTTAAGGAGGCAAATACTTTTGGATCCCCTAATCGGAGTCATTCAGTATAATAGGCTAAGCCAAAGTCAATGGGCAAAAGTCTTGTATAGGATGAAGCACTTCTGGTAGGTAAGTAGAAATGTTTTTGCACAATGTTTTAGAAGTCTTTGAAGAAAAGAAGAATCAAATGTAGGGCCACAAGCTGATTAGACTTGTGAGTAGTAGAAGATGCAAGCAACTCTACAATGAGTGGTAAGTTGTCTCAGACTTTACAGTACCTTTGTATTGAAGAGAAAGTGTAGTAGATGACCTCTGTTCCTGTGCAGATCTGCAGATCTCACTGTTGCAGGGCCTCAGTCGTGGGGACAAGAGGGAGGACTTCTGGGGACTCCTGCATTGCAATGGGACGTTCACCACTCGCAACCGGCAATCTTTCAAACAAGTGGTACTTTGGTGTTTGAGCTCCTCGGGACTACCACAAATGGCAACACTGCGGTTTCTGGCTGTGGAGATGGACTTTCCTTGCTTCTGGGGTCCCGCACTCTGTTGAGGGGGCTCAGGTTCGGTCAGTCCTGCTTCCGGGGAATTCGGAGGATCTTCCTGGAGCTCTTGGCCAACTTAAAAGCAACGCACACAATCTGGTGTTCCTCTCTGTGGAAATACAACCAGCTCCGAGAGAATGTCCAGGTGGCTTACTTTGGAGTTGATCGGTCCCACAAACACAAGGGAAGAAGTCGTCCTTGCACGGGCTTCTCTGCCGATACGAATTTGGAGTTTCAGCACAGCAGCAGGGCTTCACCGGGCAAAACAACGGTCCAGGAGTTGCAGTAGGCGTCCTCTTCAAGTTCTTCTTCGGTTCCTTCGTCCAGTGGTCGACACTGCCTTCCAAGCCAAAACCCTTGCCTTTTATTCAGTTCTCTCCCATTCATTCCAGCCTAGCTGTCAGTCACCCAGCAGGGTGGCTGTCCTTGCCAGACAGTCAGCCGCCCAATCACCACAGAGTGCATTTGGGTCTCCTATGAGACTAAGCACAGGGAGTTTCGGGCACCTCCCTCACTTCCTGCCCACCCCAAACATCCTGGAGCCAGAGTCGGTCTTCAGTCTTGAATCCCGCCAAAGGCAAAGTGAACAATCGGACCAAACTTGGTTTGGCGCGCAGAGTAAATCCACAAAGAAATGTCAGAGAAGAAGACTGGGCCATTTTGACAAAAATGGCCCCCTTCGGTGCTTTGCTGCAGCTGCGAACGCAGCCCATGGTAAATGCACACCACGGTAGTTAAAATGAAACCACTGCCACCAGCCATTCAGTGAGAAAAGGGTAACATAAAAATGGTACATGAGAAGCTAGACAAAGGGGATACTAGGTAACACCTCCAGCACCCTATAATAAGATAGTGTGTGCTGGGTCTAGAAAGTTACAAATGTCTGTAAAGTTAGTTTTACTTTACTGCTCTTGGAAACAGTCGTTTATCCAAGGGAAGGTATTTAAACCTTTGGGAAATCAGAAAGCCTCCCCTTGCCACTGCACTGAAGGTGCTGTGCGACACAATGTAAAAGATGATGCCTATGCAGTTTGTCAGACTCCACAACCAAAAGAAACACAGAGTTCAAAATCACATTAAAATACATGAGAAAGTGGGAGAAAGGGTCTCACTATCTCCAGGTTAAAAAAATCAGGTCCTCAAAATCCAGCAAAGTTGCTGGGGGTCTCTAAGGTGGAGGGAATTAGCACATTTCTGAGAATTCTCCCTAACAGGGCTCATCTCGGCTCGGCCAAGGCGGCGCTCCCTCCTCCCCCCCCCAGGCCAAAGGCCACACACCTGTTCCAGGCCCTGGCCCAGCTGAGGTCACATGTGCCATGAGGCACAATTCTGAAACCTCCAGTATGTGGCCCAGGCATCAAATGGTCCCCCCGCCACACCCTAAACAACCAGGGTCACCCTGCCCAAGAAAAGGCAGCCAGTCACGTGGGCCTCCCACTTTTCGGCCAGATGGTCTGTTTAAACCCGCGATCTGCTTGAGGGAGCTACAGTAATTATTGATCTCATCAGTGATGTTGTTTACAATTTAATTTGTGATATCACCAGTGATGTTATCTGTGATGTCATATGCTGCGCAACAGGGGGCGAATAGTTAAGGTGGACTTGCTTGAAATGCGATTACTTAATTTCAGGGGTTTTGTTGCGTTAAATCTGATCACCTTAACACTCTCTTAACCAAGGTTTTCTTTCACTGAATATATATTTAGGACTGCATGTCTGAATTAAACTGAATATTTTTATGGATATCTTTGTATTCTGGCAACTTTTTTTTGAGGTAATATTCTTGGAGCTATTTTTCCGGGTGTGCCATCCCTTCTGGAGAAATAGAAGTGAGTTGTCTTCGAACCTGTTCGTTTGTGAAGATTTCCATGATGTCTTCGTCTTCTTCTACCCCGCGACCGTGTTTCAAGAAGTGTCGGGACTGCGGTTCCAAGATGTCGCTGACGGACCTGCACAACGCCTGCCTCTGGTGCCTCGGTGAGGACCACGCCACGGACGATTGTGACAGATGGCAGTCGTTAACATCGAAGGCCTTGCGGGAGCGTAAGAAGAAGCTTTCTGTCGGTAAGGTGTCCAAGCCCCGGAAGTCGAAATCCACTGGGCTTTCGAGTGGCGATTCGAGGGGCGACTCTCGACATCGTCTGCGTAAGTCCAGGGGGTCTCGGTCCCTCGAGTGCGTCCTGCCATTCCTCTGCATCTCCGAGGCACTCGAGGAAGCGCCGTCCCAACAAGCATTCCACTCCTGCGGAATGGGATTAATTTTGTAAGGAGAAGATGCCGATTTTTCAGTCGCAGGGCTCCGTTCCGTCCGCACCGTCTAAAGACGCCGGCAGGGAACGTTCTAGAGACGCTGTTCGCACGCCTTCGGGCTCGAGCGGTCGTCGCGATCACGGGCACCTTCGAGGTCCCAGTCGGACAAGGTGGATCACTCTAGCCATGCCCGGTCCCGGTCCTCGACGCCCTCGAACGTCGGAGCCTGTGAGGTCTTCAAAGAAGACAGCGATGCCTTCGGCGCTGAGGCCGTCGAAGGACTCTCTCGAGGCTCCGCCTCCGAGGAAGCCGTCGGCGCCCAGGCTGTCGAAGGACACGCTCGGGGCTCCGCCCTCGAGGTCTGTGTCGATGCCTTTGGCGCCACGCTCGACGCCTTTTGAGGAGGCTTTATCGGAGGTGCCCCGGAGACCGACGGAAACTCGGAGAAAGGCCCTGCAGAAGTCAGTAAGGCCTGTATTTGTGCCTTTTTCTGTGCCCTCATCCAGGCATTTATTCCAGCCTCTGGATTACATCTCTGAGGTGGATGAAGGGTCTGATGAAGGTATGGTTCCTGATGAGGTTCCTGACAAACTCATGTCTGGTCATAGCCAGCTGGAAGAACTGCGTGAGTCTTTGCACGACGCCAGTGGTCTGGACACCTCTCCGGAGGTTGAGTTTGGTAGGCCTGAGCCTGGCACGCATGCCGAGTCCTCTGACCGGCACCTTATGTCGAGGGTGACAGAATACTTGGGGTGGGCTGCACCCCCAGTGGATTTTCTGTAGGATGAACTGATGGATATCCTTGACCAAGGTCCCCCAACTGACCCGATACTGCCATTCCATATGGCCTTGCAAAGAAGGGTGGCATCAGCTTGGACTGCTCCGGAGAGTCGAGCGGCAGTGAGCAAGTCTTTGCAGAAAAAATACCGTCCAGCCAGTAGCGACCCCAGCTACTTGACTACACACCCCACTCCGGAGAGTTTGGTGGTGTAGGCGGCTACGGCCCCGGCAAAAAAGGCGTTGTACCCTACCATCCCTCCTGATGGGGACGACAAACGTTTTGATGGCTGGGCAAAGAAAGTGTTTTCTTCAGGGGGTATGGCTTTACAGGCAGCCAACTCTGTGTGTGCCTTAGCACGTTTCACTCATACTCTGTGGAATTGTGTCTCTTTGGCGGCTGAACATATTCCCGAAGGGGAGGAACAGGATGGCTTTCTTGCTCTTGTTCAGGATGGCAAGGATGCCATGTGTGAATCCGTTAAATCGGGTCTGGACATGGCAGATTGCGTCAGTCGGTCCATGTCGGCGAGCACCATAATGTGCAGATTTGCGTGGTTGCGGAAGTCGGGTTTGCTCCTGATGTACAAGCCTGGCTTCTCAACATGCCCTTTGATGGTGAACATCTTTTTGGCAGCAACGCTGACCAGAGCCTTGAGAGGTTGCAGACCTCCAAAGCTGCAGCGAAGTCGTTGAGCGCTGCAGTTCGCCATCCTCCGCCTTTTCGTCCTAGGGGACAGCAATGGAGGGGAGGTTCCTTTCGATATTACTCATCCTTTGGTAGATCGAGAGGAGCTGCAAGTCAAAGGGGCCGCCGTAGGAGTACCAGAGGTGGAAAACAACGTACTCGAGGTGCCAAGGCCGCTCGGGCAGTTTCCTCTTTACCCTCAGGCAATGGCGCAGCCGCTTCAGCTCAGTCATGAGGCCATGTCCCATGGTTCGCCGGTTGGGGGAAGGCTGGCGCAGCATCTTGTAGAATGGCTTGCCATTACTTCAGATGTGTGGGTTCTGGGGATCATAGCCCACGGCTACTGTCTTCCTTTCAGGCAGAGGCCTCACGACAATCCACCAGGGAATCTCTCTTTGAAGCATCCGGATCCGCTCCTTGCGCAGGAAATAAAATCCCTGCTGGAGAAAGGCACCATAGAACTGGTGCCTGTAGCGGAGAGGAACAAGGGATGGTATTCCCCTTATTTTTTGATTTCGAAGAAAGACGGAGGATTGAGACCCATCATGGACTTGCGTGGTTTGAACATGCTCCTCAGGAAGGACAAGTTGAAGATGGTTACTCTCTCTCAAGTCCTCCAGGCCCTTCAACTTCAGGACTGGTTGGTGTCTCTCGACCTCAAGGACGCTTACTTTCATGTGCCGATCCATCCCAAGCACAAGAAGTACCTGAGGTTTGCGGTTGGCGACACGCACTTAGTTTCGGGTCCTGCCTTTTGGATTGACTTCCGCCCCAAGGGTTTTCACCAAGCTCATGGTGGTGGTGGCAGCGTATCACAGGAAAGGGGGGGATTCACGTCGATTGGTTGATCAGGGCGCGCTCTCCCGAGCAAGTCCTGGATCATCGGTCAGTCACCTGCCACTCCCTTCACAAGCTGGGCTTCTCCCTCAACTTAAAGAAGTCCCACTTGACGCCAACTCAGCGGCTCCAGTACATCGGAGAAGTGCTCAACACGTCCCTGGGGCAGTGTTTCCCTCCCCAGGTGAGGGCTCATCACATTCAGCAGATGGTGCATAAGTTGCAACATGCCCAGAGTCTCCCGGCGTTCGAGTAGTTGAGGTTGCTCGGCCTCATGGCATCCTGCATTCTTCTAGTGCCAGAGGCCAGGTTGCGGATGAGATCTCTGCAATGGGCTCTCAAGATGCAGTGGTCGCAGTCCTTCGGCAGGATGTCGGACCCCGTTCAGGTGCCGCCCTCGGTCGCCCAGGACCTTTTGTGGTGGGCTGTCGAAAGCAATCTGATGAGGGGGGCTCCATTTTGGCTGCCCTGGCCGGAGGTGACGATCGTGACGGACGCATCCCTCGCGGGATGGGGAGCTCATGCCAACGAGTTGAGTCAGCGGTCGTTGGTCTCCGTCGGAGTCCAGACTCCATATCAATCTGTTGGAGCTGAGGGCTGTCAGGCTTGCCCTGAAGGCTTTTCTGCCGACTGTGCGAGGGAAGAATGTCCTGATTCTGACGGACAACACAGTGGCCATGCACTACCTCAACAAAAATGGGGGGGGCAGGGTCACTTCCTCTGTGCAGGGAGGTGATGCAGCTCTGGTTCTGGGCCATCCAGCAGGATATTTCGATCTCGGCAGTTCATCTGGCCGGAGACGAAAACGAGATGGCGGACGCTCTGAGCAGGCAGAGCGCAATCTCTCACGAGAGGGAGCTGGCTCAGGAGATTCTCCTGTTGATCTTCGCCCTTTGGGGGACCCCACAAGTGGATCTCTTCGCCTCCAGTGTCAACCGGAAGTGCGAAAGGTTCTGCTCGCAGGAATTTCCTCCAAGAGGCACCTTAGGGGATGCGTTCGTGGTGGAGTGGTCCTTCCCGCTGCTGTACGCGTTTCCTCCAGTCCCCGTCATCCCGCAAGTGCTGCGCAGGTTATGGAGGTTCGGTTCGCTGATGATCCTCATTGCTCCGGCATGGGTCCGGAGAACGTGGTACCCGGGCTTTCTTGACTTGTCCATCAGCCCTCCACGCTGTCTTCCCTACCGAGACGATCTGCTCTCACGGGAGTGGAGTCCGGTTCTCCATCCAGAAGTCAGATCCCTCAACCTTCACGCTTGGCTTCTGAAAGGTTGAGTGAGGTATAGGGATTGGGACCTCCCTGAAGACGTGATGGAGGTGTTGCTCTCGGCCAGACGGCCTGCAACAAAGTCCCTGTACCGTTGGTTAAGAATGTGGATCCTTTTTCATGTGACGTTCCTGTGGTTCTGTCTTTTTTGCTTTAGTTGGCCCACAAGGGCCTGCAAGTGGGTACCATTAAAGGTTACCTGGCGGCGCTGTCCATATTTAAGCGCTCGTCTGAGGAGTGTTCTTATTTCAAAATTCCTTTAATTTCTCAGTTTCTAATGTGTTTCCACCGTCACCTTTCCAGGTGCCCGGTTGAGATTTGAACCTTGTTCTAAAATTCCTAATGAGTGCTCCATTTGAGCCTTTACACTCTTGTCCTTTGAGACTGTTAACCCTTAAAACTGTATTTTTAGTTGTGGTTACTTCCGCTCGCAGAGTGAGTGAGTTGCAGGCACTTTCTGTTAAGCCACCCTTAACAGTGTTTCATAAGGACAGGGGTGTCCTTAGGGTTCGTCATTCCTTTCTTCCGAAAGTGGTGTCGGAATTTCATTTAAGCCAGAAGGTCATTCTTCCGGCATTTTATCCTCCTCCTCCTCCTCCTCATCCTGGTAAGGAAAAGGAGAGGCTCCATCGGTTGGATCCTAGGAGAGCTTTAAGTTTCTACATTTCACGCATGTCCTGGGTCAGAGTGGACGATCAGCTCTTTATAGGATACGCTGGAAGGCGTTTGGGACAAGCTGTTACTAAGCAGACTTTGTCTAGATGGATTATCTTGGCAATTTGTGAATGTTACTGCTTGGCGGGTAAGGACCCTCCGGTAGGCCTATGGGCCCATTCTACTAGGGGTATGGCTGCCTCTACTGCCCTGCAAAGGGGCGTCCCTATTCGTAACATCTGTGAAGCAGCCACATGGGCATTCGGTCCATTCTTTTGTAAGACACTACTCCCTAGATTCTATCCATGGGCAGGATCTAGCCTTTGGCAAGGCGGTCCTTTATTCTGCAATTTGATTGGGCATTCTAAATTTCTATTTCTAAATTCTTTTCCCTCCTCCATACTTTGGTACTGCTTTGGGAGTCTGTCATAGATATGGAATACGTCGGAGGACCCAATCCCCTCGAAGAACAAGTTCTTTCTTACCTGTAACGTTCTTTCGATGGGATGGTCCGATGACGTATTCCATATCGCTCCCTCCCTGCCTGCCCCGCTACAGAATTTCTAATGCGATTGCAGCTTACGTTTCCGCAAGGCTTTCTCTGGTCATACTGGCAGAAGATTGGTGCCACACGTTCTGGGGAAAAAAACTACAACTGAGGCTACGGGGGTCGTGCATCCTACCCATAACATCCGGTGTTGTCGGCTCGACGGAGACCCTCGAGGACGGCGTATCGACGTCATCGATGCAGGACGCAGAAAATTTGCCGAAGCAGCACAGCTGTGGTGATTACCTGTCATAGATCTGGAATACGTCGTCCGACCATCCCATTGAAAGAACGTTACCTAGTAAGAAAGTAACTTGTTCTTCTTTCCTTATTGTTCGCTTCTGCCTCACGGCCAACAGACTGATGAATGACCAGACGCAGTCTACACGGGGCTCTTCAGGCTTCGGCCCATTTTACAGTAGGATGGGAGGTTCTTCATGCTGACCTCTTTAGGTCTGTCATCCCCTTTCCATTTTTCTCGCCAATCTGTTCTTCTAATAAATAATGGACGCAACTCCCTTTAAATTTTGCCCTACCTGCCTGGAAAATTCCTGTGGAAAGACACGCACAGAGTGTGCAATTACTGTCTCACGGGAGATCACCCCGAAAAAGCGTGCAAATCGTATACATGTATTTGACCTCAAACCTTAAAAGATCGGCGCACTAAATGTTAGGCCGCTCACGCCATGCTAGAAGAGGCCTCCATCAACGTGACGGAAGACTCCAGCGTGGGCAGTATCGAGGTCATGAGTGACACCGAATACGAACAGAGTTCGTTGGAACCCCAGGTGCGGGCCCCCAACTCCAATAAGCAGGCTGGCGGTTCTGTGATGGAGAAGACACCCAGCGGCCAGAGCACACATGCCCAAGAACACTAAAAACATACACCGCGTCCTACTTTCAATGGTTCCATCGAGTGTCGAGGCCTATGCGGTATCCACAGAGAAAGCCTAATGATCTTCACTGTCCTCTGGGCAATCGCTTACGCTTTCGTCCCATGACAGGCCTCCGAAACCGGAATCGACGGTGGGTTTGGACACTGCAAACAAAAAGGCCCTCCTTTTGCGTGCAGAAAAACCAGCGTGAAAGGAGTTTTGGCATCCCCCAAGAAGATGCAGAAAATGCAAGAGAAACAAGTTAATGCTTCCCTGCTTAAAGCGAGGTGGACGAAAAAGGTCACACATTTTGACGCCTTTGTTCTCGAAAACCACAGAGGCTGCAATTTTCCCCCCTGTAGGCTCTCTCTGAGGGGCTATACACCACAAAAGTCAAACTCCCTCCCAGGCCCCCCCTATCATGGCAGGCTTCCCACCTTCATGTGACTATTCCCCATGGACCTTGAGGAGAATGTCACGTTTTTGGAACTTTATGGCCAGACTCCCAGATCAACTGTCATCTCTTAAAAATCCCTCACAGTCAGGGGCCTCAGCACCACAGCCCCCTGCCAAAAAGTCTTGTCTTGAGCCACAGACTAGCACCTCTGCTCTAGGCGCCCCGATATCCACCTACCAAGACCCCTCTCTGGATATGTATTACGTCTACCCCTCAGGGTCGCCAGACCACAAGGACCAGCCGGTAGCAGATTCTCTAGTTGATTAACTGCTACTAAAGGCTGCACAACCCTTTTAACATCGACACTCAGGAAGAACAGGTCGACAAAGACTGTGGAAGACATTCTGGGGGACAAAAGGTCTGCCACCCAATTTATTCCTCTGCTGCAGTCAGTACAAAGACTCATCCAGCCATGCCTATTGGTGCCTCGTCTCACAAGGGCGGTCAACCCCAGAATAGAAAAACTATTCAGATCGGCGCCCACTGACCCCCTGTATATTAGGGGTCAGCTCAAACCTGATTCCTTAGTGATCACCACCACCAGGAAGAGGACAGGGACTCCCCTGGCATCGGCAGAGGCCCGCAAGACAAGGAAAGCAAAGCAATTAATACTTTCGCCAGAAAGGTCACCTCCTATGCGGCGTACCAGACCAGAATTGCCAACAACACTACGCTCTTAGCTAGTTACGGCTGCAACAATTGGGATCACCTGGAACTCCAAACCGAAGCCGTCTCAGAACCCCTAAAGGCTCAATTGTTAGACTATTACAGAAGGCATGCAGATATCAAACTGCATCCTGAAAAATAACCTTGATGCAGCAGATTATGGAGGGTACGCTCATCAAGCGCCACACCTGGCTCAGACAATCAGGGTTTAAGTTAAAAACTCAGGCAACCCTCTTAAACATGCTGGTGGAGCCTAATGTATTATTCGAGAAGGCTGTCGAAGATGCCCTTAGGAGTGCTAAGGAGGAATATGACACTCTCAAATAACTTGGCAAGTTAACAAACAAGCCCTATGTTCAACAGGGCTCCTCGAACTCTAGAAGGTTTCAGGGCCACAGTGCTCAAAGTTCCTCGGGCTACACTCAGGGCAGACAGTCCTTGTCTTGGGGCCAATCGCAAGGTCGAGGTTACTCTTCCAATTTTCAGAGAGGAAATAAAAGGGGCAGAACCTCACCCCTCCCACGCAATGAGACACTGCTTCAGGTCCCCCCCATGCCGCTCCAGTAGGAGGTAGAATTTCACACATCATCCACGCATGCGCGGGGATAATGTCAGATAAGTGGATGTTGTCCACCATGGCAGGAGGGTATTGTATCGAGCTGGTACAAAACCACTGTACCGCCCACCAAGAAACAGGAAAATGTTAACAGAAGAAGAATGTATACTGTTGGAATAAATAAAGGCACTGCTTGTTAACGACGCCATTGGGATCGTCCCAGTAAACCAGGTAAAACCAAGGGTATTTATTCAACGTACTTCCTTGTGCCCTGCAAACAAATATGTCAAACCCCAAAGGTTTTGCATGACCACGCTCCAAGAGGTAATCCCACTCCTAAAACGGGGGACTACATGGCAAGATAGGATATGAAAGATGCGTACTTTCATATTTCAATGCTCCCTGTGCACAAAAAATATCTGCGCTTCAAGATAGCGGGACTACACTACCAGTTCAAAGTACTCCCCTTCGGCATCGCCTCAGCACCAAGAGTATCACAAAGGTGCTTGCAGTAGTGGCAGCACACATGCGCAGAAAGTCCATCACTTTAAACCCTTATCTGGACAACTGGCTAATCACGGGGGAATCTCCTCAAATTTGCAAACAAAATATGCGAAAAACAGTAAACCTTTTTTTCAATCTGCGTTTCTCCATCAACGAAAAGAAATCCAGTCTAGTCCCCGGCCAAATAAAACAATTTCTAGGGACTATTCTAAAGAGGAGCTGGCTTTCTCCTCAAACAGTACAAAACATCCTGTTGCAAGTACCTTACTACAACGTCGGTCACCAGATAACTTTACGCAAAGCAATGCGCTTGCTCGGGATGATGGCCTCATTCATTCACTTGCTTCCATACACGCGCCTGCGCCCAATGCAAGAATGGTTAGCAAAACAATGGTCTCAGGCAAGCAGTCAGTGAGACGATCTAGTGGTTGTTTTGCTAACTCTGGTTCTGGCTCTTTCCTGGTTGTCCAGTGACAACCTGCAAAAGGAAACCCTTTTGTGTTCCACCAGCACAAGGGATCCTAACTGCAGACTCCTCACTCGCCAGATGGGGGGCCCACTTCCTTCACCACCAGTGGACACAAGCTACTGCCCAAAGACATATCAACTTCCTAGAACTCTTGCCAGTCCTTTCAGCAACATCTCACAGGTGACAGTGCAGGTCCTCACAGACAGCACCACTGCCATTTTATACCTGTACAAGCAAGGAAGCACACACTCTCAAAGTCTGTCCAAGCTATCCCAAAAAATATGGAAGTGGGCACCCAAGCGGACCATGTTCCTAACATCTCAACATGTTCCCGGGGAACTCAATTTTCTGGCATAGACTCTAAGCAGATACCCTCCACCAGAAGAACACAAGTGGCAACTCGACAGAGATATCCTAGACAGAACATTCTCACCCCCCCCATTAGACTTGTTCGCCACAAGCCTAAGCGCACAATGCCCAGACTATTGAGTCCAGGTTGCCCCAACCAGGGTCCAAGGGGGGACACCCTGTAGATGAACCGGTCAGGGAAATGTGCTTACACCACCCCCACCAACCCCCGACCCTCCTGACATCACTCCTGAGCAAAATAGTGCAGAAGATACACCAGGAACAAGTACCTCTAATCCTGGTTGCTCCTATGTGGGCGAGACAACCTTTGTGATATGATGCATGTCACAAACACTAAACCCAACTGAATTTTCTCCAGCTAACATTCTACAATACATGCTTTACCTTCTAGACTCCGGCCTAGTATTTAATTCCATCAAAGTGCATCTGGCTGCCCTATCAGCTTACACCACTTCACAGAACAAGGTGTCCTGTTGGAAAGTTCCTGTCATTAAGGCATTCATGGAAGGGGGTAAAGAGGCTATACCCCCTAATTTCCAACCCTCCCCCGGGTTGGGATCTCAGTGTTGTGGGTCCACCTTTTGAGCCAATGCACAAGGCCAACCTAAAAGATCTGACTTACAAAACTGCATTCCTAGTAGCTATCACCTCCATAAAACGAGTCGGTGAGCTCCAGGCTTTGCCCTTACAAGACCCTTTTTTCATTATACACAAGGACAAGGTTCTCCTCAGAACGCATCCTAGGTTCTCACCTGAGTTAATTTCAAAGTTTCATGTAAATCAATCCATAGAGCTTCCTACCTTCTTTCAAAATCAATCTCAGCAGATATAACCCTCCATACACTTGATATACGGAGGGCGGTCTTGTACTATGTGAACAAAACTAAACCTCTAAGGAAAATAGACCACCTCTTTGTTTCCATAGCACCTGGAAGAGAAGACGATCACATATTAAAGAACGCCATCTGCAGATGGATAGTCAAGTGCATACAGCTCTGCTAGTCCCAAACCAAGAAAGTCTCACCCCCACGGCTCACTGTACCAGAGGTACAGGAGCTACCTTAGCCTTCATTGCAAATGTCCCTCTAGACGCCATTTGCAAAGCTGCTACATGGAGTTACATCCACACGTTCACACAGCATTATTGAATTGACACACACTCTGAAGCAGATTCACAGGTGGGACAAGCGGTCCTAAAACATATCTTTGCCACTGTACCTTCTCACTTCCCACCTCCTTCTCCAGATACGGCTTGCTAATCTATGGAGACCATGTTATCTAAGCAGATCCACAAGCTCCAGAAGGGATATATTACTCACCGTAATCGTATTTCTGGTGCTTCTATCTGCTTAGATGCACATGCGCCCACCCTTCCTCTCCTTCTGGAGTAGAAGGCGCATAGATGTTTTCTGGGTTACCACTGTTTCTGCTTTATCACATCTGTACTTGCGCTACACTTCATGCAACCTCATGTCAGAACCAAACAATCTGAGGGACCTTGACACGTGTAGGACCATGGGTCTGTAAACGTCACTAATACTAATTACCAACACGCCCTGTCGATGTCCATTTTCCAGTTTCAAAAACAAATCTTGTAATACTCTGCAACTTCTACTGGATGTCAGACTATGCAGAGCATGTGAATCTAAGCAGATACAAGCACCATAAATAAGATTACAGTGAGTAATGTATCCCTTATTTCTGTAACTGGATCCAGTTGAAATTATTTCTTAGAAGGTACACCAACATGAGCTACTCAGATGACATGGAACTACTTGTGATATGCCAACTCTCTCGTGAACAGCCTCTGCAGTCTCAGGTTTTTTTTAATATGCGGCAGGATGTCCTGTTGGAAATTTTACTGTACTATTTCCAAATAGTTTCTAGTGGATTAAGCTTTTGACATGTTTTTTTTTTTTTTACATTTTCTGAATCACTCTGAAGGACGTTTTAGTGGGGCTTTTTGTCCTTCCCTACACCACCACCCTTCCTCTGCCTGTTCGTTCATCTGAAGACAATGTCACGCAAGAGCCACTCTTTTCTTCACTAATCACCACCCTGTTTCTCTCACTCTTCCTCACCATTCTTACCCTCTTTCCCTTGTCCTCTTTGACGCACTCCTCAATGCACCTCGTTCCCTCTCTAGACACAGACCCTCTTTCCAATGCTTGTACCAAAGCCAAAACATTGCATGTGCCAGTGGTTGTTCAGTTTTAATGCAACACTTCATGAAGTAGCCACTGTTTTATGCACTCCCTTTGTTGCCAAGGATAGCAACATGTTTGTAATGCACATAATCTCACTCTCTGGGTTCCAAATTACACATCTATTCTTTATTTTGCTTTTCTGTAAAATGACTTCAAATGGATTGTGTCCTCTAACGTATTCCTCATCTTTGACATGTAGTGTCCACAGCTCGGCTGCTTTGGATTTATTTTATGGCAGAGGGCGCCCTGCGTCGTTGGCATCGGGTCAATGTCCCTCGAAGGCCTCCGTCGAGGGTGACGTCAACGGATGTTATAAGTAGCACGCACATCGCCCGTTGCCCTGTTTTTTCCGCAAACATGTTTGCTTTGTGAAACTTGGCGCGCCTCGTACTTCTTAGTATTTGCTGTTGTGATTCGTCCTTATGTCTTCGTCTTCCACTCCAACGATGCCTTGGTGCGGGTTCAAGAAATGCTGGGACTGCGGATACAAGATGTGCATCACGGATCCACATCGTGTCAGCCTGTGGTGCTTTGGCGGGGGACATGACACGGATACGTGCTCCAAGTGCCAGTCTGACTGGAAAGGCCTTGCGGGAACGGAAGGGGAAGCTCAAGGTAGGCATGGTGTCCAAGCCCCATAAGTCCCGACCTGCTGGGCCTTTGACCGATGAGTCGAGAGGTGACTCTCCTCAGAGGAAGAAGGCCAAGCGTTCAAGGTCCCGGAGTTGTTCCCGCCACTCGTCTTTGTCGAAGCGATGGAGGAGAAGGCACCGCCGGTCGCCTTCCTCGTCTCCTTCAGGCGGCACCCCAGAGAGGGTGAGTTGCCCATCCAAACATTCAACGGCTGCTGAGTGGGAAGCGTTCCGCGTGGAAATGCTTAAACTTTTCGAAAAGCAGGGCAAGGTCCCGTCCGCACCTTCTGATGAAGCCGGCAGGAAACGGTCTCGACCGGATACTCACGCGCCTTCGAGCCCAGGTAAATGGCATGATCCTCATCGGGAACCTTCGAGGCCTCGTCCGGACAAGGTGTCCAAGGATCAGTCGAGATGTGAAGCAAGGTCGCGGTCTTCGTCTCCAGTGAAACCGTCCAAACCCTGGAAAGCCTTCCACGCCATAAGCGCCACGCCAGTCAATTGTGCCTGTCGGGTCCTCACCCCGGTCAGACCCTCGATGCCTTCGGCACCATTGCCGACACCATCGGCGCCGTTGGTGTCCATTTTGCTGACGCAGCCCTTGGTGACAGTGGAACCTCCGAAAAAGGCGGCGTCGAAGTCGACGACTTTGAAGCCTCTGGCTGTTGTACCTGAGAAAAGGTGTTGTACTCTGCCAAAGAGAGACTTTTTGTCCCTCCACTCTGTTTTTCAGGAGGAAGAACATTCTGAGGAGGATGAGGCTCCTTTTGCTTTCCAGTTTGGGACCCCTAATGTTTCAGAATGCCTCATCTCGGATGAGTAGGGTGCAGGATCTTTGTGATATCTTGCATAATGCAAGTGGTATAGACACTTCCCTGGAGCTGGAGTTCGGCAAACCAGACCTGGGGGAGCATCCCGACTCCTCTTACAGTCTTATGTCGAGAGTTGTGGAGTATTTGGGCTGGTCCAGGCCTACTACTCATTATGATCAGGATGATCGTACGGACATTTTGAATCAGGGCCCTCCTACAGATCCCATTTTGCCATTTCATGTGGCTCTGCAGAACAGGGTGGCCAGAAATTGGGGAACCCCCGAAGACTAATCCAGCGGTGAACAACTCTCTGACAAGGAAATAACACCCCTCTAGTAGTGCCCCCGACTACCTGTCATCTCACCCCACTCCGGAGAGTCTGGTGGTCCAGGCAGCCACGGCTACCTCAAAACAGGCTGCGTACCCTACCATGCCTCCAGATAGGGATGACAAGCGTGTGGATGGATGGGCGCGCAAGGTATTTTCAGCTGGGAGTATGGCGTTGAAGACGGCCACCTCCACTTGTGCCTTGGCAAAATTCTCGTACTCTCTGTGGGATTGCAAATCTATGGCGGCTGAGCATATTCACGAAGGTGAAGAAAGGGAAGGCTACCTCGCTCTTGTTAAGGACGGCAAGGAAGCCATGTGCGTATCACTTCAGTCTGGGTTGGATGTTGCAGACCGTGTCAGCAGGTCCATGGCTACGAGCACCGTATGCATGGTTGCAGAAGTTGGGTTTTGCACCGCATGTGCAGGCTAGACTTCTGAACATGCCATTTGACGGGTCTCACCTTTTTGGCAGCAAGGCTGACGAGAGCCTTGAGAAGCTGCAGACCTCCAAGGCAGCCGCCAAGTCTTTGGGCGCTGCTGTCCGGCAGCCTCAGCTTTTTCGTCCTAGCGGACAGCAATGGATGGGTATATCTTTTTTGGAAGGACTAGAGGAATGACCAGTCAAAGAGGCCAATGTAAGTTTCCTCGTGGTGGACGAGGTAGAGGTGCCAACACCGCTCAAGCCGCAGCCTCTTTGCCATCAGGCTCTGCTACTGCAGCTTCAAAACTGCTGTGAGGCCTTCAGTCACAGCTCACCGGTGGGGGACAGGCTATCTCAGCATCTATAAGAATGGCGAGCCATTACTTCGGATGCTTGGGCTCTGGAAACAATAGCCCACAGGTACTGCCTTCCTTTTCTATGGAAGCCTCACGACAATCCACCAGGGGTACACTCTTTGAGGGTTGCAGATCCGCTCCTTGTGCAGGAAATATTAACCCTGCAAGAGAAAGGCGCTATAGAACCAGCACCTGTAGTGGAGAAGAAAAAGGGCTGTTACTCCCCTTATTTTTTTGGATTCCCAAAAAGGAGAGGGGACTATCTTGGACTTGAGATACTTGAACAAGTTCCTCAGGAAGGACACATTCAAGATGGTCACTCTTTCTCAGATCCTTCAGGCCCTCCGTCAGGATTGGTTGGTGTCATTGGACCTTCAGGATGCTTAGTTTCATCTGCCGATCCATCTCAAGCACAGGAAATAACAGAGGTTCGCCGTTGGCGGCTCGCACTATCAGTTTCGAGTCCTGCCATTCGGGTTGACCTCCGCCCGAGGGTCTTCACCAAACTGATGGCAGCACATCTCGGTAGAGGGGGGGGTTCACTTCTACCCCTACCTGGACGATTGGCTGATCAGGGCGCATTCTCCCAAACAAGCCTGGGATCATCTCAAAGTTACATGTCATTCCCGTCACAGACTGGGCTTCTCCCTCAATTTCATGAAGTCCCATATGACACCTTCCCAACAGCTCCAGTACATCAGGGCTCTCTTAGACGCATCCTTGGGGAAGTGCTTGCCATCCAAGGTGAGGGCTCAAAACATTATCCAGATGGTAACCAAATTTCAGACTGCCCAGAGTCTTCCGGCCTTCGAATTCTTGAGGTTGCTCGGCCTCATGGCATCCTGCATTATTTTGGTGCTGGAGGCCCGTCTGAGAATGAGGTCCCTTCAATGGACGCTCAGGACTCAATGGTCCCAATTCTCAGGCAAGATGTCGGATCACCTTCAGGTTCCGGTCAGGGTCTCGCAGGATCTTCTGTGGTGGGCCTGCGAGGAAACCCTTATGAAGGGAGAACCTTTTTGGCAGCCATGGTCGGAGGGAACTGTAGTGACTGATGCTTCCCTCACAGGGTGGGGAGCTCACGCCAACGATCTGACCATCAGCAGTCGTTGGTCTCCATCGGAGTCCAAACTGCACATCAATCATTTGGAGCTGAGAGCAATCAGGTTAGCACTGAAGGCTATCCTGCCGTCTGTACGGGGGAAGAATGTCCTGATAATGACAGACAACACGGTGGCCATGCATTACCTCAACAAGAGGGGAGGCGTAGGTTCACTACCACAATGCAGAGAGGCAATGCAGCTCTGGTTCTGGGCAATTCGAGAAGGAATCTCCCTAGCGGCATTTCATCTGGCCGGAGAGGAGAACACAGCGGCGGACGCTCTGAGCAGGCAGAGTGCAGTCTCCCACGAGTGGGAAATAGCTCAGTAAGTCCTTCAAGAGGTCTTTGCCCTTTGGGGTACCCCGCAGGTGGATCGGTTCGCGACCTGTGCCAACCGGAAGTGCGAGCAGTACTGCTCAATGGAATTTCCTCTGAGAGGAGCTCAGGGAGACGTGTTTGTGGTGGATTGGGAATTCCCGCTTCGCTACGCATTTCCTCCAGTCCCCGTCATTCCTCAAGTTCTCAGGAGGTTAAGACGGTTCAGGTCCCGCATGATCCTTGTTGCTTTCCATCTGTCCTCTGATGCGTCTTACCCAAAGAGAGGATCTTCTCTTGCGAGAGGAAGGTCGGGATCTCCATCCAGAGGTCAAGACTCTCAACCTTCACACTTGGTTTCTGAAAGGTTGAGATACAAGGATTGGGACCTCCCGGATGACGTAATGGAGGAGTTGCTTTCGGCCAGGCGGCCGGCAACAAAGTCTCTGTACCGTTGCCGTTGGAATAAGTTCTACGACTGGTGCAGAGAAAAGAATGTTAATCTTTTTCAATGTTCAACTCCGGATGTTCTATCTTTTTTGCTATCTTTAGCCCACAAGGGTCTTCAGGTGGGTACCATTTAAAGGTTACCTAGCAGCTGTTGGGCAAAGTTTGAATGCAGTACTTCTGGGAACACTACAACTATGACTACAGGTATAGGCAACCCAACCTTTGGTATAAGCATGTACTACACAGTTTTGGTAGCGTATTGAGCAGCCAGGCTTATCTCAAGAGGGGAAATGTGAGCTGTAGTGGAGTTAAACAAAGACTCACAGTTACAGGTATTCAAATAAACTCTTACACTCAAGATTTCTTGCATGAACAATTATTAATTTATTTATCAGTCAGTTATAAAGCCTTCCTCAGAAGGGAGCAATAGAATAGTAAAACACAAATATACTTCAATACTGTACACTTTGAGTTTCTGAATCAGACAAAACCCTTTTGGGATGGCACACATTCAATAACAAGGGTGCTAGGGACATTAATATCTTACTGTTGGCATTCGGAACACTCTTAAAAGTTGGTAAAAGGCAAAGGTTATTAGAACACAAGAGACCACAAATATTCTTAAGCAGTGCAGATATTTTTAGAGTTCACTAGAAGAGTCATTCAATTCAATAGACTAAGCCAAAGTCAATGGACAAAAGTCTTGGGTACGATAAACCATTTCTGGTAAGTAAATGAAAAAGTCTTTGCGCAATTTCTTAGGAGTCTTTGATGAATAGAAGAATCAAATGTAGGGCCTCCAGCTGATTAGACTTGTGAGTTGTGGATGTTACAAGCACTTCTACAGTAAGAGGTAAGTTCTCTTAGACTTGTTTTACAGTACCTTGGTAAAGAAGAAAAGATCCAGCTCATGACTTCTGTTCCTGTTCAGCTCTGCAGATCTCACTGTTCCTGTGCCTCAGTCGTGGGGACAATAGGGAGGACGTCAGGGAACGCCTGCACTGCTCTGGGACTGTCAAAACCCTCAACCTGCAACCGGCAAACTTCAGTTTCAGTGGCTGTTTTGCATTTCAGCTACCGCAAATTGCAACAACGTGGTTCCTGGCTGTCAAAGTGGACTGTTTGCTTTTGGGGTCCCACACTCTGCTGAGGGGGCTCAGGCTTAATCAGTCCTGCTTCGTGGGAATCCAGAGGATCTTCCAAAAGCTTTAGGCCAGCTTAAAAGTAACACACACAATCTGGTGTCCCTCTCCCTGGCTATTCAGTTTCCTGCAGTAACGCTGAGGAAATTCAACTAGCTCCGAGATGGCTGTCCAGGTGGCTTTGATTGGTCTGCCAACTCCAAGGGAGACATCCTTGCAGGAGCTTCTCTGTCGATGCAAACTTGGCGTTTCGGCACTGCAGCAGGGCTTCACCGGGCAAACCAAAGGTCCAGAAGTTGCAGCAGGCGTCCTCTTCAAGCTCTTATTTGGTTCTTTTGTCCAGTGGTCGACTTTGCCTACCAAGCCAAAAGACTTGCTTTTTTATTCAGTTCTCTCCCATTCATTCCAGCCTAGCTGTCACTCACCCAGCAGGGTGGCTATCCAATCACCACAGAGTGCTTTTGTGTCTCCTAGGAGACTAAGCACAGGGAGTTTCGGCACCTACCTCACTTCCTGCCTACCCAAGTCACTCTAGAGCCAGAGGCGGGTTTCACTCCTGAAGTCCGCCAAAGGTGAAATGAATAAAGAGACTAAATCTGGTTTGGCGCGCATAGAAAATCTCTAGAAGGACCTTTCCACAAAGACATGGCGAAAAAAGAAGACTAGGGACCATTTTGTCAAAGATGACTGTGCCATTTTGAAAAAGATGGCTCCTGCGGTTAGCATTATCGGCGCTGTGAACAGCCGCGGTAAATGCAAACCCTGGTAGTTCGGGACAAAACCACTGCCACCAGCCATTCTGTGAGGAAAGGGTAACATAAAAATGTTACATGAGCATTTAGACACAGGGGATACTAAGTAAGCCTTCCAGTACTCTATTGTAAGAGTGTGCTGGGTCTAGCAAGTACAATGCTAAGTAGAGTCAATTTCACTTTAGTGCTCTAGGAAAAAGTAGTTTATCCCAGAGAAGGTATTTAAACCTTGGGAAATCTAAAAGACTTCCCTGTGCCACTGCACTGAAGGTGCTGTGTGACGCAATGTAAAAGATGATGCCTATGTAGTTTGTCAGACTCCATAATTAAAAGAAACACATACACAGAAAACACAGAGAATTTAAAAGTTCAAAGTCCCAAAGTTCAGCAAAAGAGCTGGAGGTCTCTAAGGTGGGAAGAATTTAGCACTAAACTGAAAATTCTCCATAACAGCAGTGCTTTCCATCTTTAAGGGCTCATCGGAATGCTCTTATTTTAAGATTCCTCCGTTTATGCAATTTCTAAAAGGGCTCACAAATGTGTTCTCGCCTTCACCGTTTCAGGTTCCGGTTTGGGATCTTAACTTGGTCTTAAAGTTTCTGATGGGTGCTGCATTTGAACCATTGCACTCATGTCCATTCAGGTTGTTGGCCTTTAAAACTATTCTATTGGTTGCTCTTACATCTGCACGTAGAGGGAGCGAGCTGCAGGCACTTTCTTCCAAGCCACTCTTTACTGTATTCCTCAAGGACAGGGTTGTGTTGAGTCAGACCCGCCTTTCTACCTAAGGTAGTTTAGGACTTCCATTTGAGTCCAGAAATTGTGCTACCTGCCTTCTATCCTCCGCATCCTAGTAAGGAAGAGCAAAGGCTTCATAGGTTGGACCCTTGGAGAGCTTTGAGCTTTTATATTTCCAGAATGTCCAAGGTGAGAGTGGATGATCAGCTCTTTGTGGGGTATACCGGGCACAAGCTAGGTCAGGCTGTGTCTAAACAGACCTTCCGCCGCATTACGAGGTGGGCGGTGAAGGAATACCGGCACCGATAAAGGCACAGGTGCCAGTAATCCCTTACTGCCCTACTACGAGTTCCCTTTGCGGGTCCTTCCTTAACGCCTGCTTCTAGCAGGCGTTAAGGACGGGACCCGCAAAGGGACTTTAGTGCTAATAACAGTACCGTAATTTATGGTACCGTTATTAGCGCCTTCCCCATTCCCATTGAGCCCTATAGGGGCTCAAATGGGAATGGGGAAGGGCCCTGGTGAATGGGGAATTACCGGTCCCTCCAACCTTGGAATGGGCCGGTAATAGCTCCATTCAGCAGGGCGGAGTCGGTAAGGTTTTGGAGGCAGCAATGGCGCTAATAGCGCCATGGTAACCTCCAACCTCGTAATGTGGCTCCTTGTCTAGGTGGATAATCCTCACTATTTCTGAATGCTATGCTTTGACGGGCAAGGTGCCTCCTGAGGGCTTGCATGCTCATTCAACCAGAGGCATGGCTACGTCGACAGCCCTGCAAAGGGGTGTCCCGATTAAGAACATATGTGATGCTGCAACATGGTCTTCGATACACACATTTACTAAGCATTATTCCCTGGTTACTGCCCACGATCATGATGTGGCGTTTGTGCTTTACTCTGCCCCTTAAATTTCACCTTTACAAAATTCTTCACCTCCTCCACTCGTGGATACTGCTTTGGGAGTCTCTCAAAGAGGAGGAATATGTTGGAGGAAACAATCCATTCGAGGAACAAGTTACTTACCCCAGGTAACGTTCTTTACGACTGGATGTTCCTCCAATGTATTCCTCATCGCCCTCCCAGTCTACCCCTCTGTAGAATTTCCCATGCTATGACAGCTTTCGTTCCAACAAGGCTGAGTACGGTCAGGCCCTGATTTGCGGCCACTTCTGCTACACGAGGAGGGGGGGGGACTAGAACTGAGGCAACGGGCGCCTTGCGTGCTCCTTATAACATCCAATGACGTCACCCTCGACGGAGGCCTTTGAGGGACATCGACCCGACGCCATCGATGCAGGGCGCCCTCTGCCGAGAAATGTCCAAAGCAGGCAAGCTTTGGACACTACATGTCAAAGATGAGGAATACATTGGAGGGCCATCCAGTCGAAAGAACGTTACCAGGGTAAGTAACTTGTTCTTCTGTCATAGAAATATAGTAGGTAAAACGAGCATGGCTCTCTTATAGCGGAAAAATGGAAGGAACAGAGAACCCCTATCCTCAAAAGGCGTTTAGGTAAAATGAAGCATTAGTACTGCCAACCATGGTATTGAACACCGTGGACTGGTAACTACAAGGAAAGAAACAGCTGTGAGTTAAGATTTCAGAAGATGACACAATTAATGAAACTTAGCATGCTTCAGCATAGCATTCGAGGCAATGATGAACTGCTGCATTTGAAAAGAAAAGGAGTCTACTCCTGCAAAAGCCTGCTTCTATGGGCACAGACAACTGTTGTCTTTTTAGCTTCACTCCACTGTATTGTGCACCCCAATGTAATGCTCGGGAGGGGAGACACGGTGGGCCATCCCACAAGTCCAGAGTGCCAGCAGACAGTGAATAATTCAACACATGACTGTGAGGCAGTAGGAGAGCAGCTGCAGTGGCCTCATTGGACTCTGCGCCCTGCCCAATGTTGCTGTCGAGGCTGGACTGACCGACTTCAGTGCACAGCAATGTCACTGTAAAAAGCTGCAGCTCCAGGCACTCATTGGCACCATGGGTAGCCGACCAAGCAGCCCTGTTTTAGAATCTGGGGAGAGACGTGGACAAAATCGCTTGCCTGGAACTCAAGTGTGTATTGCCAATAACCACACAGTGGTCTTTGTTGGCTCCTCCTCTCCACCATCTTCCATTTTTCTCCCGATTAGCCACTGGCCCTGCCTTCTCCACACCCTACTCCACCAAGTACCCCTCGACACAATCACTTAGCTGCCTGCTGTCACCTATCTTGCCAGGCTGTGCCTACACTGCAAGCCATGGAGTTCTTTAGTGTTTTCTCATGGGACATTCGTTTGTGTGCTGGGCGAAACAGCCATACGATTAAAAAAAAAGAGGGTGCCCCGGGATGTTAATAGCGTTGAGCACCTTGTTGGTCAGCGGGCTTGGCCATTATTGGCCCCCTGCGCCCTGGCTTAGGATGGCTGGTGGATAGCAGACAAGCCCAACCACAGATGCGGTGCTTAACACTACAATGACCAGTCATTACTGTCTGTACCATTTTGGGTATTGAATGAGGGCAACAGTTTTCTTTTCTGCTCTCCAGTGCAGGAGGCATCAGATCCGCCCCCTTCTCTTCATCATAAAACAATCTACTTGCTATTTAATAAGGTGAAGCACTTGTCAAGCACACCTAAAGAAAATCACATCTCGAGCCTGGTAGTACAGAACCATGTCTCGATAGAGGGTTTATATAGGAAACGTCTATTAACATTGTATTTATATATAGTGTGCACCTTCTTTTATTTGATCTTAAATACTATGTGGGATTAATATTAGCACACGTTTTGAAGTCTGCACCTTTTGACATTAAATTGACGTTGCCCTTTTTGTTTTGTAGTACAGTTGCCATCAGTTAAGATAAATGACAGGACAGGCATTGCTGAAGTTGACCTGAATCAGAAGAGCTCCTTGAAGATAGGAAGACATCCCGTTGCAACATCATTTTCTATATTTGACAAGTAAGTACATGATAGATTGTCTGTCTTGAGTGCATCAAGGAGCTGTCTGTCTTGAGTGCATCAAGGAGCTGTAATAGAACAGCCTGAAAGGGTGGGACATGTTATATGACCATGACGGCGCAAGACACTAGATGAGCACAATAATAATAAACAAAAAAATGCGTTCTCTATGTGCACACAGCCCCTGCTCTGTCTGGTTGCAGTACTTCTTGGCAAAAGGGCAACTTTGCTATTAACGCCACTGCATTTCAAGATGCCCGCTTTTATGTACCTTCCTTAAGCCCCTCCTGTATTTTATTTTTTGAGATCAGCACACCCCCACCTTATGTGGCGTGCTGAGGGGAACAGTGTCTCCCTTTTCTCATTGTTCCAGTAACTTTAAGTTACTGGTACAAGTTCATCTGACCTGGTGGCAGTGTACCTTTTTTGCATGTCTTTTTGTGGGCTTTTGTTGCAGGCTGCCTTCCCAGCTGCAGTAAGGGACACAGGGGTCACCATTTGCCTAAATTGGTGACTGTACTGTTCTAAACCCTGTTCATGATGACTTGTTCTTACTTGAGCCTTCTTCTACCTGCCTGAGTGGGGGAGGTCTTGATGGTTCTTTTGTCTTTGGAAGGCTTCCCTTGGAAAGCCCACCAAGGCTTCCTTAGTGCCTGAAAGGACAGGCCGTGTGGGAGGTGACCAAAACTCCCCTTGTCTTTGTCCTGCAGTGTGCCTGCCTGGAACCAGTTCATACTGGGAAGCTGGCTGTTGTGAGGGGTCAGAAATGCGAGGCGGACACAAAGTTGTAGTATTCACAGTGTCAGACATTTTATTTAACAGCACATGGTTTGGAGAAACGCCTCTCTGGCTCTATCCTAAGGAAGGAGGTTCCCTACTTCAACTAAAACTAAGAATCATTCTGTGCCAAGTAGTTAGTAACTTGGAAACCGTCCTTGTATCCAAAACATTCTAAACTGCCCCTCACACTAGAAACAAGAGTGCAAGGAAATATGTGACATGTTTAGTGGAAAAGGTGTTATTAATCAAAACATAAAAATAAATCCAAATAATGTTTGAAACAAGAGGATAGTTCCTTTCCCCTGGATTAGGTATGATGGCGAAAAGTGTCTTTGTTAAACAATTGCTTGAGGTTTCAAACTAAATTCAGAAAGCTCTTGTTGAAAGGAATTCCAAACAAAGAATCCTCTTTCTTTAGCTTTTCCTATAATCTGGAAGATTTGTCTGGTGTACCCCTAGCAGGATTCATCACAAAATGTTTACAGTTCTTTTATAGGCTCAAATGCCTGGTATGTTTGACTGGCAGGAGTTCCTTTATGGACTTCTCTTATGGACTCCTCAGATCCCCTGGTATACTCCCCTGCCAGGTATCTCGCCACAAGGTAAAAGTGTTTTCACAAGTTTAATGGATTACCTGGTATACTCCCCTGTCAGGAAACCTTTCCTTTGGGATATTGCAGATACTCTGGTTTACTCCCCTGCCCAGGTATCTTTCCCCAAATGTCAGCTACCTGGTACCTTCTCTTTACCAGGACTTATTTTATTGTTTTCACTTGCTGTTTTCAATATATCACATCAGCTTCTACTTTGTTCTGTCCAATGTGTTTACTTAGGGTAACACTCTTTTCAGCCCCCCCCCCCCCATTGACATCTCATGCATATATATTTGTTCAGGCTTCGTTACTTCACTATTTCTTGTCGGTATTCAAATCTTCTTTCGTAGAAATATGGATTCAGCATTAGTTTGTCTGCATTTAAATTGCATTTGAGTATAGTCCAAAATATCAATCTCGCATGATCGATTCACTTGACTTGGCTGTTTGTTGGTACGCCCCTGGATCCCCAATGGCTTTGGGCCGACTCACTGGTAGTTTGTGGCGTGCCTCTGGGGTGGAGCTTCCTCAATGGATTGGCTTCTCACACATTGCAGATGCCTTTTCAGCGTTCCCTGCAGCTCTGCGGTTACTTGCCGGCTTCCTACTATGACTGTACTTCCAGGAGCTCTGCTGTGCTTCCTGGTACTCACGCAATCTTTCAGGTATGCCTGCTGCGTCTCTCCTTCCTTCCTTCCTTCATGCCATGCCGGGGTGTGTAACTCGCCTTTGCGCGCAAGTACATGAATGTGCCTGTCTTCCCTTCCACTGTTCCTGCCCATACTGCTTCATTCAATACTGCAGTTGGCATTTTTTAAATGTCCTGAGCAATTTACCTGGAATGAAACAACGAGTCTGCACGTTAGTCTTTGCACTTTGCTTAGTTTGCATTAACTCTTCCATCCTCTTCTTCGTCTCAATACATGAGGCTTTATGGGAGCTGAAGTCCATAGATACAATGGGTTTTCCAACATGATGATGATCCAAAAATTCACATAAAGAAATGTCAGCAACAGAAGATGTTTTGCGTATGTTGTGAGTGTTTGAGGTACACATGGAGCTTTGTCTAGAGTGACAGTATGCCATTAGCAGTTTGGGTATCTTGGGGTTTCCTTAAGGGGGTGGGGGGATACTGCATCTCCTCCAATGTGATCCTCCCTCATATAACCACCCCAGGCTCAGGTAGCGGCTGCCGTCCCCTAGCCACATGGGAGGAGGGTACCGTCGGGAATGTGGTGATGACCCCACTGGATTCATCACACTGTCCCTATTGGACAGCCACCCCCTAGTTTGAATGAATGCATGTCTGGTGATTGGTGGCACAGCCAGTTTTCCTGCATAAAACACGAGGGTCCTGGAGCAGAAACTCAGTCGACCACTGGAACTGAAGATCCGAAGGCGGACGTCCGCAGCCACTTCCAGAAACTGCCTTAGCCTTCTGAGTAAATACTGCAGCCCCGACATCAACTTCTGAGCGACACGGAAGCCCTGAAGCGGACGACTTCCTACGTTGGACTTGTGTGCCTAAACATTGCCAAGACTAACTGCATTTTGCGCCCTCCCGCAACTCACCAATACCCGAGGTCCTTTGCCATTTTGCAGTGCAATGTCAACCGAAACACGGTTTCGTCTGAAACTTTGCAAGCATCCTCCTGGAACTCCAGAGGCTGGATCCCGCTTCTGAAAGTCCCCTCAGCCGAGACGGGGACCGAGAACCGGAGCAAGGTTCACCGCAGGACAACCATCCTTCAACAAAGCCTTGAAAAAGGCACCAACGAGCCAGTGCTGCAAATATCTTTTGCTGGGCGTCCAGATACTTGAGAGCAACCACCAGATCCATTGCAAGTTTTCTTCAGTTACCAAGAAGCCTGAACCGGGGTCTGCTGGACAAGCTTCTTCACTGATAAGGTACTGTTTAACCCCTAGTACTTACCTGGGGCCTGCTTTGTTGTTCCTGTGCTTCGGAGGGTTGCCGTTAAGCTGTCCCCTCCTAGGCCTACATTGATCTACATTGGGGTGGACAACCCCTTGTGCGCTTTACTAAAGAAACTGAAATGCTACTCACCTGCAAACTTGAAGAAATCTTCAGAGACTCTGCCTTGTCTACTACTTACGTGACTTTCCTTCTACAGCCCTAGGTCACAGTTCCCCATTGCTCCACTTGACTTTGTGACTCGCCTAGAATAGGGTTGGACTTCTTCTTAAGTTTGGCAAAGCAGAGGTTAACTAAAGTTATACAGGTTGGTCTACAGCTTGCATACCTGTTTCAGAGGTTTCTACCAATTTTGTGTTACTTTAAAAGTGTTCTAAAGTATCTTTTATCATTTTGATATTGCATATATATTCTGTTTGATACTACTGTGTGATGGTACTTACCTCAATTAAAAGTTGCACACTAAAGGTTACATAAAAATAAGCATTTTTTATATACACCAAAGGTTGTAAGTGTTTTCTTGAACAAAGTGTATGCTCTGAGTACTGTGTGCCTCAATACAGCCCTCATCCCTCTTAGACTAAGTCTGGATGCTCAGCCATAGCTACCACACCTTTGGGTAGTTCAGACTAAACCTAAGGGGTGTCCCTTTGTTCATCCAAGGTGGTCTTTCTAAAGTCTTATCACAGATAGGACTTTTGCAAAGCCTCCTAGCATGCGCTTATGAACTCGCTCAAAACACATTGCCACAGGCCCACATTTTAATGCACTATATTTAATATTTGAGATCATGTTAATTCAAACAGTAAGTATTGAGTCAGATTTCCTTTTTTGTGGATCTGCGGTGCCCTTTTATAGGAACCCGAAAATGTTCGGGTTTTTTTGTCTTGGTTTCCTTGGCTCTTTGCCCTTCTTCTTTTTGTGGTCAGCAGCCTGCTGCTGCTGTCCCCATGACACTGCAATCCTTTTTGATGAGCTGTCCTTTGGCTGCTCCTATTACATGAGTTTGTATTTTGTATTTGTATTTTATTTATTTGTAGCGCGCGCCAGGCCCAGGGGCATCCGGGGGCGAGTTATTTTAAAGTACCCCATTATAGTCTCCAATCTCCACTGTTGGCAGCTGTAATTTACTTTTGGCTTCACCAGAGGTGCAGCCGGTTTCAGCACATCAGTAGCCCAATGTACCAGTACACTAATGTAGCCAGCTGGGAACTAATATATTTCTTAAGCCCCATTCCCGGCCATTTCGTTTTGGACAAACCCTTTGTCTTTGGGGATCATGAGGCTGACCTAAAATGGTCATTGTGTAAACATGAGCTTACCTTCAGCCTGACTCTGCACTCTCTAGTGTGGATTTGACTGGCTTAGGTTGGTATTCTTCCCCTGGATCCCTTGACTGTTTGCTCTGTCCCCTTCTTTTTCAGTTGTTTTTGTTTTTTTGGATCTCGTACCTATTTTTGTAGCTAGTGGAATATCTACTGAAGCCCCCCTTACACTGAAACCTTTTTTTACTCACTTAGACTATCTAGTCCATAATGGGTGATTTCTAAGCACCTAATTTGTGCCCTAGGGTAATTTGATCGCCTTACATTTATTTAAAGGACTGGGCTGGTGGCAGCTATAATTTTAGTTTTGGTTTCACATGGGTTGCAAGCTAGTTTACCACATTGGTAATTCAATGCGCCTTTTTGATAGACATTGGGTTACCAATATATTTGCTTTTAAGTTCTGCTCCCGGCCATTTTGTTTCAGGGATTGCTTTTGTAGAGGAGCAGTTACATTCCTCTGCAGGAAATACCGCCCCCTTACATCCTACATGTAGGAAGCCTGAGATTGTGCCATGCTTGACACCAGCAGTTGTGACCATACCACTGCAAGTATTTGAAAGAAGGTACCCACTGAGAAAGCCATATCAAATGTGTTCCCGAAGAGACGACAATCTGAGGGAGGAACTCCCTGAAGGGATATGAAAAAGAGTGAAAGAGAAGTCAGTGACATCACAAGAGACGAACGTGATGCACAGAGAAGACTGGTTGAAGAGAATGCATGGATCTGACAGAAACTAATGACAAAGTTAAGAATCGAGTAAACTTTCATATGCGAAAAGAAGATTGCATGTATGCAAAACACTGAAGAAAATGCAAGCCATTGAATAACTGTGCAAATGTTGTAACGCAAGTAAACTATAAGTGATCGTAGAAGCTGGCCATATGTAGTGAATAGACGGCAGGCAAAGCAGCCATTGTATAGAAACTGGACATCAGTGTCATGAATTTAGTAAGCCAGGACCCATGGAGAGGAAAGGCTGAGAACTGTGTCGCAGCAAGAATTAGCTGAGATCGTGGATACGAATGGTGAAGCCGTTTGGCCTGGCGTCAAAGCTGAAGCAGCCAAGGCCGCTTATCTATTCTTGAAGGCGGTGAACTTGAGAAGCTGAAACATCCCTTGTTAAGGTGCAAATAAAGAACACCAAGCGTGCCAAGTTTTATTCCCTTAAGACATTTAAATGCTGCAAAATTGACAAAATCGTGGTCTCCTGTCACGTGAGCCAAGGATGGAAAGAGAGTTGAGCTTGGTGTCCTAGAACGACAGTGCGTGCTCCCACCCCCATATATTCCCAGAGACAAGAATACTCTGCAAGGCCAAGTTCAAAGACAATCTTCATGGCAGAAGGCATGAGAGATGATGGGCTAATTGGGTGGGGAGGTAAAGTCATTTCCACCTCCTGGCACCTGGGTCTGAGCTTGCGTGCTGCTAAGTGAACCGAATGTTCCAGACATAGCATGATCGTGCCAACCAATTATAGAGGGCTGTGTAATGAAGGGCCTTATAGTTAGAAGACCAATGAAATACTGTGTACTTAATATTGTTGAAGATTACATGTTTTGGAGGTAGGCACAAGTTGTCCACCTGACAGTAGATATCCATTCGTAATCCCAGCCCGTATAGAAAGTATACTTCTCCAGCATGGGGTCTGGCATGGATTCACATGCTCATGAATATTCCCCGTCGTCAGGCTGGGAATCCTCGGTAAAGAAAAAACCAGTATCAGTTTCGTTTCTGATCTGTCTTTCGTAGTAATAACCAATCACTGGTCTCTGCGTCATACTGACCACAGCCAATGACTGCCCTCTACCTAAGCACCGCCTCTGGCAGCCATCTTCAGATTTTTACCGCACGTTCATGTGTTGGGATCCTCGTGCTATTGCTCTCGAGCGTTAGTGCTATTTTTTTTATTGTTTTTTCTCAAAAACTTCGTTTTTCCGGTCAAAAGAGCCTCAAGCTCCACCGACTCTCCATCCGATCAACGGGGACCCGTGTCGGATTCGTCTGCGCCCCTCAAGGGTGAAGATTTCGTCGAGCTACGCTTTTGGAGGACTCCAGAAGTTTCTCAGGCCCGGTCATGGCCCAGGAGAAGGGAAGCTCGACGCCCGGAAAGCTGTTCAGGGTCTGCCCTGGATGCCAGCTGCAGAACGTCTTCAAGGAGGACGAACACTCTTTTTGTCTCTACTGCCTACATGAGGACAAGACGCACGTGGAGAAGGACTGTGCGTTTTGCGGCAACATGTCGGAGCGGACCATGAAGGACCGCCATCAACGTCTCGCCAACTGGCTGGAAGGGAAGAGCCCGTCCGGCGAGAAGAAGAGGAAGAAATCCGAGCGGTCTTCTAAGACCTTTGAGGACGCCCCGGCGACGAGGGTCCAACATAAGGCCAAGCACCGCGAGTCCGCTGGCACCGGGAGCGCCGAACGGTCGGGCTCTACGGGCGCCAGGCTGGGCGCACCCTCCCCGGCTCCATCAACCACGAGCCAACGCTCTGGGTCGGGTAAGAGGAAGGCCGAGCACCCGGCGAGGCTCCTGGAGAGGCCCCGGTCGAGCTCAAAGGCGGAGGGGGAGCGAGGCAGTGTCCCCCCCCCTCAAGGATAAGGCGGTGAGCGCACCTAAGGTGGTGAAGGCCTTAATCCATCCGGCCAAGCCCTCTATCGAAACTGTCGCGGCGGCCCTGGCTCAGCCTGTGGAGGCTACACCAGTGGTGGCGACCTCGGGGCTCAGAGTCTCCCTGCCACCTCGGAGGGAGTCCTCTTTTGTGCCCATTGATAGGACCCCCGTGAAATCCCCCGTGGGGAAGAAAAAGGGGGGGCAGGGCGTCGTCGTAGATTCGGCCTCAACCTCGGAGGAGGAGCTGGTCGAGGTCTTAAGCCACGGCCTCGGCGTGGAAGAAGACCGGCCCGTCGGGATGGATCCCGACGCAGGTGACGACGACATCGTCGAGGGTACCGACGGGGCCCCTGATCGCCCGTCGGATTCCCCTCTGCCAGCGCCGCGAGACAACTCGGCGGCCATTTTGTTGGCTATACGGTCCTTATGCTCAGAGATAAGGACGAGACTACCGTTGCCGACGGAACCTCTCCCGTCGGGGGACCCAGAACCGGGACCTTCTGGTGTTCCCCCTACCAAGAAAAGAAGGATCCACCCTCCGCCTCCTTTTCAGCCGTCGCGCCCCTTCCAGCCCTCCTCCCCGTCCACCCGAGGGGATGATACGGGGACTGACACGGCAGCGACGGGTACGGACGACGAGGTATAAGACGAGGATGTACTGTCGTCGCCTCCCACCAGGGCTTCTCCGCCCGACGAGATTGGATCGTTCCACTCCATGATCACCAGGGCATCCGAGCTTTTCCAACTCTGCCCTGAGGAGAAGAAGGAGGAAGGTTTCCTTTATCAGCGGCGCGAGGCCAAGAGGAAGACGGTCCTCGCAGTGCCTCTATTGGACGACATTTGGGATGAGGGCCTCACCCTCCTCAAGAACCCTTCCACGATGCCAGCTAGAAGAGACCGGTACGAGAAAAAGTACCGGGTCCCGGACACGGCCCCCCTGTGCCTCCGGGCGCAGCCTACCCCGGACTCCGTCGTCTCTGCGGCGGCCAGGAAAAAAGCGGGGGGGGGGGTGCGGCCTCCACATCGACTTCCCCACCGGACGGCGAGGGAAAGAAATTGGACGCTATGGGACGCAGAGTCATCTCGTCTGCAGCGACGACGATTAAAGCGGCCAACGCCTTGGCTATCGTGGCCCGCTACGACAGGGAGCTCTGGTACAAACTGGCTCCCCTGCTGGACTTCTTGCCGGATGACAAGAGGGCAGAGGCCCTGGAGATCCTGCAGGAAGGCGAGGTGGCTTCGGACCACGCCATTACCGTTGCGACGGACATCGCCGACACTGGGTTCCGCCAGTTGGGCAACGGCGTTTGCCTTAGGCGGCGTGGATGGCTCAAGGCTACGGACTTCCGTCAAGAGGTTCAGACCAGAGTCCTGGACATGCCCTTCGATGGGAACAACCTGTTTGGGAAAACAGTGGACGATTCCCTTCAGGCCATTAAAGCGGACACCGAGACGGCCCGGGCCCTTGGAGTTCTGCAACAACGACGGATGCCCTTTCGGAGCAGCGGAGGCAAGGGCGCCTCCAAAGGTTCCGGCGGCCGTTTCTCCACCTACCGTCAAGCGGGCCGCTCGTCGTCTCAGGAGGCCTACAGAGGACGAGGCAAGTCTGGCGGACCCCGCCGTCGTCGCCAAGGAGGTCAAGGCGGCAAAGCCTCGTCGAAGCAGGATTGAACCGGCCGTGGGGTCGGGCCCCCACCGAAGCACCCCGGTGGGAGGCCGGCTGGCGAGCTTAGTCAGCGTGTGGGAGTCCATCTCCACCGACCGTTGGGTGCTGGACGCCTTGTCCCGGGGCCACGCGCTCGAGTTTCAAAGAAGGTGTCCGCGCGTCCCCCCCGTGGCCAGGAAAGAACTTCACGTCCCTCAACTTCTCCTGGAGGTAAAGGCTATGCTCAGGAAGGGCGCCATCGAACTCGTCCCAAAGAGGCTTCGGGGCTCCGGAGTTTACTCGAGATACTTCCTCGTGAAGAAGACGGGGGGATGGCGCCCCATCCTGGACCTGCGACGTCTGAACAAGTTCATCAAGGCGCAAAAGTTCCGGATGGTCACTCTCCAGCACGTCCTGGGTCAGCTGGAGGAAGGAGACTTCCTGTCGTCGTTGGATTTGGAGGATGCCTACTTCCATATTCCCATCCTAAAGGGGCACCGAAAATTCTCCGTAAACTACGCCAAATCCCACCTGGTACCCGCGCAAGACGCTCTGTTTCTGGGAGCGAGGCTCAACACAGTGTCCCTTCTGGCCTCCCCGTCGGAGGAGAGGACCAGGACCATCCTGGGCAAGGTGCAGCGGATGTTGGTGGCCGACGCGGCCAAGGTGAGGTCCATCAAGTCCCTCCTCGGAATGATGTCTTCCTGCAGCTACCTCATTCCCATGTGCAGGCTCCGGATGCGCCCGTTGCAGGAGTTCCTGGACGCGCGCTGGATCCAAACGACGGGCAGCTTCGAGGAAAGGATCACACTCGACGAGAGTTTCCGACGAGCGATCCGGTGGTGGGGCACCCGCGCGCATCTGACGGCGGGCATGGACTTCCAGACCCCAGCCCACCAGGAGACAGTGACCACGGATGCCTCCCTGGAAGGGTGGGGAGCGCACAGCGAAAATCTGCACGCAAGAGGCCTTTGGCTCCCGACGGAGAAATCCCTACATATCAACGTCCTGGAGCTCCGTGCAGTGTTTTGGGCCCTCAGGTCCTTCCTTCCGTCCCTCAAGGGCAAGGTGGTGAGGATATTCACCGACAACACCACCACCATGTTTTACATCAGGAAACAGGGCGGAACCAGGTCCCCAGCGCTGTCAAAGGAGGCGCAGGACCTGTGGCATTGGGCCGTCGCCCAAAGGATATTTCTGGTGCCGTTTCATCTGGCAGGGATAAAAAACACCATCGCCGACTCGCTCAGCAGGGAGCTGCGCTCGTGCCACGAGTGGGAGCTACGGCAGGATCTAGTGGATCGCCTCTTCCGACGGTGGGGCACACCCCAGATCGACCTGTTCGCGACGGCGACGAACTCCAAGTGCCTGAGGTTCGCCAGCAGGTTTCCCCAGGCGAGGAGCATGGGCGATGCTTTCTCGTTCCCCTGGGAGGGCCTGTTCCTCTACGCGTTCCCTCCTTTGCCGCTGCTAATCCGGCTCGTCAACCAGCTCAAGAGGTCACGGTGCAGGATGATCCTCGTCGCACCTGCGTGGCCGAGGCAGATATGGTTCCCGGACCTTCTGGACTTGTCAGCGTCCCCGCCAATCAAGCTGCCGGTGGACGCGGATCTACTCTCCAGGGAAGGAGGCGCCATCCTCCACCACGACCCGAAATCGCTGAACTTGCAGGCCTGGCTCCTGCAGCGCTAGAGTTTGGAGGATACGACATACCGGCCGACTGCAGAGAGGTTCTGGCAAAGGCCAGGGCGTCCTCGACTCTTAAATGCTATGGACACAAATGGAAGAGGTTCTCTGTCTGGTGCCACGCACAGAAGATTAACCCTCTACGGATTACGGCTCCCCAAGTACTGCCGTACCTGCTGACGCTGGCCAAAGCTGGACTGGCACACGCGTCCATCAAGATTCATCTTGCTGCGATCTCCCGATACACCAGAACCACGGGGTGGACGTCCTTGTGGTCTCATCGTCTGGTGAAAGAGTTCATGAAGGGACTGTTCAGATCGTTCCCGCCGGTGAAGGCTCCGGCCCCGGCGTGGGAGCTCAACGTGGTGCTGACCAAGCTCATGGGACCTCCGTTCGAGCCTCTGCACTCGGCTCCGTTGAAATTTCTGTCGTGGAAAACAGCGTTTCTTGTGGCCATCACCTCCGCACGACGAGTGGGGGAGATCCAGGCCCTTTCCTGCAAGGCCCCGTACTTGACTTTTCACGACACGAGGGTAGTGCTCAGGACGCACCCCTCCTTCATGCCCAAGGTACCGTCGGACTTCCATCTCAACGAACCCTTGGTGTTGCCTGTGTTCTTCCCGTCGCCTTGGTCGCCGGCTGAGAGGACTTTGCACTCGCTGGATGTGGCTAGAGCGCTGAAGTTCTACGTAGACCGCACAAAGTGTTTTCGGAAGACGTCACAACTCTTTGTGAACTTTGGACCTGTCAATCAGGGGAAGGCTCTCTCGAAGGCTTCCATTTCCAGATGGCTCTGCGGCTGTAACATGTACTGTCACCGGTTGGCAAACCGACCGCTGCCTGGCCGTCCGAGAGCCCATTCCACCAGAGCGATCACAGCTACCACGGCGTTCCTATCTGGTGTGCCCCTGCTGGACATATGCAGGGCTGCTACGTGGAGGTCGACGCACACCTTCACGAAATTCTACTGCGTCGACCGGGATTCCAGGGAGGAGTCCAGGGTCGGCCAAGCAGTGCTGCGCAACCTGTTCGCCTGAGGTGAGCCTGGTGAGGAGGTAAGATGCTTAATGTTGAGTTTGATGCAATGCTTAATGTTGAGCCTTTGCCACCTCCCGTGGTTGTGCATGTGTGTACTGCTATGTATTCTTTATTCATGAGCATGTGAATCCATGCTAGACCCCATGCTGGAGAAGGGACAAGTTACTTACCTGTAACTGTTGTTCTCCAGCATGGGTCTGGCATGGATTCACATGCGAACCCTCCCGCCTACCCCTCTGCGGCTCTTCACTTGGTCATACTGCCACTTCACGTGCTTCCAAATCTGAAGATGCCTGCCAGAGGCGGTGCTTAGGTAGAGGGCAGTCATTGGCTGTGGTCAGTATGACGCAGAGACCAGTGATTGGTTATTACTACGAAAGACAGATCAGAAACGAAACTGATACTGGTTTTTTCTTTACCAAGGATTCCCAGCCTGACGACGGGGAATATTCATGAGCATGTGAATCCATGCCAGACCCATGCTGGAGAACAACAGTTACAGGTAAGTAACTTGTTCCTTAGATGTTCCCCTTGATCCTATCACAGTTCCTCGTAGGGTTTTCTCATTTGTCACGTAGAATGATGTCCCATATGATGATTATTTAGTATATAGCTGTGTTTTTCTGAGAAATTCACTGAGAGCTCGAGCGAATGTCCGTTGTAACTCCCTGTTTTAGATAATTGTTAATAAAACAGCAACCTTTGCCATCTTCCTGAGTTGGTTTGATTATTTGGTGTCAGAGTTATTCTGCATCCCCATCCATTGCATGCACGATACCCAAAGGTCTCTACGCTCACTTTGTTCAGGGAAAACATGAGGCAGGCCTAAAGTGACTGTTGTGCACATATGTGCTCTTTGTAAGAGCCCAGCCATGCACCCTCTATAGTAGTTTGAACTGTTGTACACCTGTTCCTGGCCCTGAGCTGGCTATTTGCCATACTAGGCAAATCAGAAGAGAAATGGTATGGGTTGAGAGCGGTTTTACGGCCCAATCTGATTGTCAGCTGATTGGCTGCCTAACACTTTGTTTTTGTTATTGGTGGCCTGGTTTAGGACAGCCCCTTTGGGTCAATTTAGGGAAGAACCTGAGCCTACACTCAATTCGTGCAGGACTTTCTTGGAAGACGAGCCGTGTACTTAATTGCCGGGAGATTACTATGATTATTTGGGTGTTGCTGCATTTTAAGGACCAGATCTGGCTATATTGGCTTAGTTCCAGTTTGAATTTTTTAGTCTACTGGATGTTGTCCGTGGGCCTCCTCCGTCGTCTTGCTGACTACCCTCGTTGGCTGTGCCTGGGCTTCTCTGCTGGCACCATCTGTGGGCTGTTTTACTGTCGTTTTCCTGTTTTGCAGCCTTGGCTGTCATGCCTTGGTTTGCAGCCTTGGTTGGCATGCCTTGGTGTTGAAAGGTTACTAGAACACAGGTAAAAAGGGTCGATAATGAAATTATTGAAAAACCTCCTCCCTTCTGGTTCATTCAAACATTTCAGCACAATGATGTGTAAAGAAACACACCTATGATTCCAAAAACTTGTATTTTATGTAGTTTTTTGGTATCTACTTTTTACATTATTTTGAGAGCTACTTCTGAACATCATAGATAACAACAACACAAACACAAGCAATCGTAGTTTGCACAGTCAGAACAAAACAGAAGCAAGATATTGTTCTTGCATAGTGATATTAAACAACAAACATAATACAAATACTACTGTCGCTATTCAAAATAAGCGACAGGGGTCCACATTCAGTGAACAAATGAACAGCAAGTCTATAATAAATATCTTGAGAACAAACAGTTGACAATGGTGACACTTTGTATTGGAGGGAAATGCATCTACACCCGGTTTTTCAGCCTTATAAAGGGGCTAAGTGATCCATTTCTTCCTAGGGCCTAGTTTTTGGAATCATAGGTGTGTTTCTTTACACATCATTGTGCTGAAATGTTTGAATGAACCAGAAGGGAGGAGGTTTTTCAATAATTTCATTATCGACCCTTTTCACCTGTGTTCTAGTAACTAAAAGCCCTCCTGGGCAGGATATGGTTGAATCCTCCAGGAGAGCCCTTCTTTATATTGGTGTTGAAAGGTGCCATTGCCTCTAATGGTATTGAGACTCCAGAACCCCACCTCATCTGCTTTTCTGGACAGTCCTGATTCACCCCCAACATAGGCTTCTTTTTTTTTAACCAATTTTATTTATTCATCGTGGGCTTGGACAGGTTACAACATACTTAAGTCATTGCTATATCACATTTCCATGACTTGTTTACCATATTTTGACTTCACCCTTACCATCGATAGATCAGGTTCCCCCAATGTTTTAACAAAAGTATCCATCAAACATCCCTCCCCACCCCCCCAACCCCAAGAACCCTAACTTGATTGGCCCCCGAGGCTTCCCCGCCTTGTTTAGCGTCCTTCCGCTCTGTGCGTGCATGCCCATGCAAACCTTCTGTCCGTTAGCCCTCATGAATATTTTTAAGAATGCACGGTTTGTGAAAGTGGGCTTCTCTGTCCTTTACAAAGTCTTGGAAGGGGTCCCATACTGCCAGGAATATTTCAGATATTTACCCATCTTTAGAGCACTTACTTTTTCCATTGCCATAACCCCCCAGACCTTAACCCACCACCATGCCATTGTTGGCCCCTCTTTATTCTTCCATCTCTGAGCAAGTGTAATTCTGGCTGCTGTCAGTAGATGAGTGATTAAAGTAGCTTTATGCCCCGGTGGTGCCTATATGCCTTCAGAAACTACTCTTAGTAGAACTATTTTGTGTCATCAGTAGTTCTGCTCCTGTTATCTCCTTTATGAGCCCCAGGATTTCTTTCCAGCACGCTACTGCCTTCGGGCACGTCCACCACATGTGGTACAGGTCCCCCCGTCCCCGCATTGTCTCAGCAATCAGGAGGGTACTGTGCATTAATTTTGTGTAGGCGATGGGGGGGACATATACCACCTTTAGCACAACTTGTACGCCGATTCCTTGATTGCCATGCATTTGGATGATTTGTGTCCTCTCCACCATCTCTGCCCCAATTCTTCTTCCGTGATTGCTTCCCCTATGTCCTTTTCCCAATTACCCTTGTACTGAGGTTTGTCCCCTGTTTGCGCGTTATCCAGCAATCTTTATATTCTAGTTAACCCCTTCTCAAGTGAACCCTCCTGCATGGTCAATTCCAGGCCGGTTGGAGGCCTGGTTCCCGCCCTTTTCACTGTTGGGTGAGAGATCCAGTGTGTAACTTATCTTTCTTTTTCCCCCCACCCAAGTCCGGATTTTTGTTTACATTCTGTAAAGAATGAGGGGGAATCCCCCTTGGTACAGGTCTTTCAAGGTCAGCGATTCCTCCCCCCACCCCCTCTTCACCCCTCCCAGAACTTCTGCTGCAGCCCTGGTGTAAAGTCTGCGTTTTGCGCCAGAGGGGAGAGCGGGCCTAGCCCCTGTCGAGTGTTCTTCATACCCAGTGGGATTGTGGTGGCCGTTTGTTCTATCCCACACTACCCTTCCAGGGTGTTCCGTCCCCCCCATTTGAGCATCGGCCCAGTTGGGGAACCATTATGTATCTCCCGATGCCTGGGACTCCCAGGCCCCCAAGAAGGGGTGGACGCACCAAGATTCGTCTTTGGATCCTGGGTTTCTTACTCTGCTAGATAAAAGTGTATATTGATTTTTGTAGCTCCTGAATTGAGCGGGGAGGAATATCTGTCGGCACCAAGCCTACCACGTTTAACAAGCGGGGGAGGAGGGTCATTTGTACAGCTGCGATTCTTGCAAATCAGGACAATTCTTGGGATTCCATCCCTGCATATCATCTTGTAGTTGTTTCCAGAAGGGTGTAATGTTTGTTCAAAACAGATTCCCTGTGTCCCTAGTTAGTTTTACACCCAGGTATTCCAATGTGTCGTTTTCCCAGATCAAGGGGTAGGCTTCTTTCAGGCCTGTGATCACCGCTCTCTCTTCAGTTATGTTAATTGCTTTGGATCTGGACTAGTTAATAGCAAACCCAGATATGCTGGCGAACTCCTGCAATTTCCAGATGGCCATGGGTAGTGAATTTATGGTGTCTCAAGAAGAGGCTGTCAAAGGCCCGCCTAGCCTAGCTACTAAGAATTGTTGTTTCATTCTCGTCCCCATTTCAATGACGTCTATGGCCCGCCTTATATTGTCTTGTGTGTGCCTTCCTCTAATGAATCCTGCCTGGTCTTCGTGTATAATTTCAGTGTGAACTTTTATCAGCCTGGTGGCCAATATTCTAGCATACATTTTTGCGTCTGTATTAAGGGGTGGTATGGGCCGGTAGCTAGCGCATTCAGAGGGATCTTTACCTGGTTTTAGCAGTAGTATGGTTGATTTCCTTATAATCGGCCAAGACCAACCCTTTCTCTCTAATGGTGTTGAAGAGGTGTGTGAGTGGTGCGAGCAGCTGCGTACTGAATGTATTGTAGTAGCCATTACCCAGACCGTCCAGGCAGCCGTTTTATTCGCCGGTAGTGCTGAATCTGCATCACTGATCTCCTGGGCCATTATCTTTTCCCCTAGTGTGTTCCTGTCGTGTTCTGTGATTTGAGGTAGGGATGTCGCTGCCATGTAAGATTTTTGACTTGCAAGTTCGAGGTTTTCGGGTTTCAGCAAGTCCTTGTGGAACTGTACCATTATTTCTAGTTTCTCTCTCTCTCTGCAGTGTGTGACTCCCCCCGCTTATCTTTGAGACGTGTAATGTAGTTACGTGTTTTCTGTTTCTTCAGTTTGGCTGCAAGAAATGTGTTTGCCTTCCCACTGTGTATGTAATATGATTGTTTGGTGCTCAGTAGTGTCTGTGCCACCCAGTCAGTGATATGGTTTTCTAGCTGGGCTCTGATCGTCCTCACTTCCCTTAGTGACTTTTGTGTTTGACAAGTCTTATGATGTTTCTCAGCTTTTTGAAGTAACCCTTCTAGCTTTTGCGTTATGAGGGCCCTCTCTTTATTGTAAACCACTGCTTGCGAGATAAATTCACTGCATATAACTGCTTTGCCGGCATCCCAGATCACCCTCCAATCTGTTTCCCCATTATCGTTTTCTTTAAAGTAGTTATTTATGATGCCTTCCATGTGCGCTCTAAGTGCTATGTCCCTTAAAATCATCTCATTTAATCTCCAGTGTGGGCGTTGCTTGGTTCCCTCCCCGCTTGCCTCCATACAGACCAACACCGGCACGTGGTCTGAGAGGAATTTCGCGCCTATTTCCACTTTCGTGACACAGGGGATCAGGGAGGCTGAGACCAGGATCATATTGATCCTGGAATAGCCCCTATGTGCTGCCGAGACATTAGTGTATCCCCTAGTTTCTTCCTGGAAGAACCGCCACATTTCGATCACCCCCAGATCGCTAAAGAGTTTCCCCAGTGCTTGTCTGGTTTTCTGATCGGCAGTCGTAGGAGGGAGTGTTTTATCAAGAGTCGGGTCCATCACGCAATTGAAGTCTGTCCCCTCCTATGATTAGCTGACCTTCACACCATCCTCCCAGTTTCTGTAGTAACCCGGTAATGTGTCCTGCTTATCGTTGGGAACGTATAGTGCTAGTATCGTGTAAATTTGACCCTTAATTGTGCCCTTGAGTCCCAGGTGCCTCCCTTCGGTGTCTCAGATCAGGTGTAGTTTCTTAAACTCTAAGGCACGGCTAATCAATATGGCTACTCCCTTTGTCTTTTTGCCACTGGAGGCAAAGTATTGATGGGGGGAAAAGCCTTGTATACCATCTTCTTCTTATCCTTTGGGAGGAGATGTGTCTCCTGCAGGATCCCTATCGCTGCTTGCATATCGCCTCCGATCTACCTAGGATAGCACAGCGTTTTACAGGCGAGTTTAGCTCTTGCACATTAAGGGATACTATTTTCGCTTCAGCCATTGTGACTTAGGCCGGTGTTCCTGCGCTCGCATTTTGCTCCGCCTTTCTCTAAAGTCTCCCACTTCCATCTCCCCTCATCTTCCTCTCTTTTCTTGGTCCCTGGGCCAATTGTCTATCTCCTCCCGGTTCCCTCCCCTCTCCCTATCCTCCTCCGCTCTCCAAATGAGGTACAATGTGGACAAGGTTCCGAGGAATCCCCCTTCAGCCCCCCGATAACGTTCCCAGGTGTTGGGCCACTTGCTCCCCAGTGGTCCTTATACGCCAGGATATTCTCATACCCTGAGATGATTTCCAAGATGTGATGTCTTCCTAGCTCCGTACGGGCTCTCATCTGTTGTTACTTGCCGCTTTAATCTGCTCGACTAGCCGTTTTTAGCTAGCTGGCTGCTCCCCTGCCGATTGCGAATTGCGTTCCGCCAATTCTCTAATCGTTCTTGATGTTTGTAAGGGCCGGTTAACTTCGCTTTTCTGTTGGTTCTCTTTTTCCTCTGTGTCGACCATTCCCATGAGCTGTCTTGGCTATTAGGAACATTCTGTTGTGGTCTGGTTTCTGCCTGGTTCTGGTCTTTCGCCATGCACAGCAGTGCTTAACCCTCTTCACAGGTGCCGGTTCTTCTTGTCTTTCCTTCCCAAGTGAAGGATAACCCAAATGGGTAGGCCCATCTGTATGATATGTGTTTTGCAGGGCTTTCGTAACTGGTTGCATTAGCCTTCTTTTGTGGAGAGTCGTGAGCGCCAGATCTTGATAGAGTTGTATGCAACATCTACTGATCGTTAAGTCTGTGTGCGCTCTTGCAGCTCTCAGGATGTCCTCCTTCAAGTAATAGGATGTCAACGCGATCAGCACGTCTCTGGGTCTCCCCCCGGATCGTTTTTATCTTGGGGCCTACCCTGTGTATCCTATCGAATTTAATCTTTTCGGGTTGGGTGTTGTTTAACAAACCACTGAAGCATTGCTGCATGGTGTCCCTAAGGTCGCTGTCAAGTACCGATTCAGCCAAGCCTTTGACCCTGATATTGGACCTACGTGATCGGTTTTCAAGGTCCTCGGCTTGGAGTTCTAGGTTGTTCATTGCTCTAGCCCCCTGATCCAGTAGGATGCTGCATTGTTTTGATTCTTCCGCCATACTTGATAGCCCATTCTCAACTATGTCCACTCTTTCCCCCAGCTCGTTCATTTCCTTTCTCACCTCCTGTAGGGTTGACTTCAGCTCTTCCTTTATTTCCCCCATTTGGTCTTGAAAGGTGTTCGTTAGCCTGGCCTCCATCGCTTTCAGACAGTTTAAGAGCTCTTCCTTATCCATGGCCATTTTGGTCAGAGATGTTACCCTCTGAAGCTGTGGTGGTGAGGAAAGCGAATCACCACCTATTGTGTCTGCTTCCAGCACTTTTACATTTGGCCTTCTTGACGTCTGGCTGGGGTCTTGGCGAGGTGTTTTTCGGTCTGGCCCCAGGCATCAGGGTTGCTTTGGTTGCGTGCAGTGGAGGAGTCTATCCCGTGTTTCATCCGAGGGGTTGGTAGGTTGCAAGTCACCGTTGCAGATCTGAGCTTGTGCTAGAGTTCCCTTTCTTGGAGGTCTCACGCCCCTATGTAGTGGCTATTCTCTGCACTAAGTTGTACCAGTCCCCTTTCTAGCTTGAGGTAGTGCTGTAGCTGTACCGCTCAGATTTGTTTAGGTGTGTGGCACTCGGCGTCTTAGTAATTCAACTGTATCCCTGACTCTCCTTTTCCACCAAGGTGTTGCCCCACTTAGTTGGAGGTCTGGGGACCAGGCCGCTTCCTCAGAGCCCCTTGACTTTGCTCTGTAAAATGGGGTTGACCAAGAGAGAGATCTGTGTTTCGGGTTACTTAGTGGTATATCAGCTGTTGGGTTAGGGTCGGAGGTAGCCACCTAGTATGCGTAACCGGTACGTGTTGTCGCTGTGATGGGCCAGTTACTCTTCCACAGGGGTAAATATGTATCTTAAGGACCCAATTTGCTGTCATTCCGTCTGAGCGCTTCTTCCAGTGCCTGCCTTTATGTAACCACTCCAGATGCTCAACGTTCTGGGGTCAAGGCTCGAGAGTTGACCTCTCCCCGGGATCAGGCTTCCTCAGAGGTTCCGCTCTCTTTGTTGAAGGCTAGGAAAAGGATCCATCCAGTGCAGATCTTTCCGAGATGGTCTTATAGTCCCAATTCTTATCTGTGGTACGGTGCTGGGGTTGTGTCCCACCCTCTTTTCTCTGTTCCCAGCAAATTCAAAGAGGTTAATCGAGATAGTTTATCAGTAATCATCTCCTCCATCTTACGTGCCAAAGGCCTGTGTTTTATTAAGCTAAATATATTCCGTTTGGCAAAGACCAATATGGGTTAATTATTATTATAGTTATATATTTTTTTTGAAGTCCTGCAATTCCATTCCAAGAAATGTAAGTTTTTACATAATGCATAATTGCAGTGTTTCCAATGTAATACACTGCATCGCTTCTATTTATTTCAGTAAAGTTTAGGTGAGTGTATCTAAATCTCAGTGACAACTATATTTCATTTTGTAGGGGAAGGTGCATCATATTGACGAGTGAACACTTTCGAAAAAAAATGTACATGCTCACAAAACCTAGGTCTTTGACGTGCTAGTTGCAAATTTGCATGCTTTTTTTTAAAGTGAGTTTAACCATAACGTCCCTTCAACATTTGTTTCACAGAATATAAATATATATATATATATTTCTATTTCTATATTTCTGAGGCTTGTGGAATCTGCTTAGATCACATGCTGTGCATAGGCCGACATCTAGTGGAAGCTGCGGAGTATTACAGTTTGTTTTTTCAAACTCTAAAATGAGCGTCGACACAGGGCGTGCCAGTAATACTATCCCTAGTGTGACGTCCACTGTGCTCATGATCCCTCACGCGTGTAGGACCCTCATATTGGTTTTTTCCGCCATACTGGTCGGAAGCATCCCGCGGAGTTTCCTGACCTTAGCCATAATTCTTAAGAAAAATATTCATATTTCACCATTTCTCCACCCCAAAGTCGAGACACCGAACTTAGACACTCGCTGCCGGACTGGAGAGAAAAAACAACGGTCGACAGCTGCACGACGCGCTTGGGCCTCGGAAGGCCTCTGGCCCCGGCCTGGGCCTTGGAAGGCCTCTGCCCTCGGCCCTACAAGTAGGGAGAGTGTGGGGTGGCACACATCTCTCCTTATACAGATATATAGGCACATTTCCTTATATATATTCCTACACACACTAGCCCGCTGCCTCAAGGTGCCTATGGTGCCAATTTTGCCCCAAATGCAACCACAAGTACCCTTAGGTTGACACACGCCACGTGCTTGCCGAGGGACCACCCCGAGGCGAACTGCAGAGCTTGTAGTAGTTTTAAACTGAAAACACTAAAGGACCGTTCGATCAAGCATTGGGCCCACCACGCCAGGCGTCAAGAGGCCATGGCAGCGGAGGGCGCCTTCAGCGATGGCAGCGACGCCGTGCTTTCGGACGGCGAGGGCAACGTGGCATCGAGAGACAGCCAAGCACAAGTCCCCGACCTCGGAAGGTCGTCCGGCAGGGCGGCTATGGGGAAAACCCCTGGCGACACAAGCGCTACCCACAGCACTTCCACCAACACGCGAAGTCCCACCGAGACTTGACGCGCACGTCGTGTTCTCGGAAAGAGGCACACAGAGAACGGTCCACCGAATTGGCGTCCACTGGGCGTTCTCGATCGCCGCATGACTCCAGGTAGCCATCCACTATTGCCAAAAGTGCCTCGCTCCCTAAGGTAATGGAGGTTCGATCGTCGGAAGATGAAGCCGACCTCTATCCCCAGGCCGCACTCCAGGAGTCGGCGTCAGCAGACCGCGTGATGGCTGTTCCTAAGTCCCAACCTCCCTACTCTAGAGATAGGGACACTACCCCCGAACCTCGACGCCAGACGTCGAAAAGCTCAGAAGGGGCGAAAAAACAGGGAAAACACTCTTCCACCCACGGGGAGGGGGGAAAACAACAAAAGAAGCATTCTCTACCTTCTTCTACACCTCATAAGCAGTCACAGGTCGCAGTCTTCTACTCCACAGAAACAAATAGACAAATCTCAGTCTGCTGTCATTTTAAAGACCCCTGCACAAACCCAAAGGTCCAGTCAGGAAAAAACAGGGAAAGTTTCCCAGGAAAAAGTCGTTCCCAGCTCTAAGGATTGCCTAGGATGTCATCCTTGGCAGATTTCTATGCCAAGAATCCTGAGCACTTCCTCTCATATACCCGTGACGGGGCTTCACCCTCAGGCTCTAGGGACCCAATGCCCCCAAGTAAAAAGTCCCGGGTTGAAGCACCAACATGGTCTTCGGACCCTTTCTGTATTCGGCCCTACTCTCACCTTTTCTTGAGGATCCAGATTTGGGCACGTTGGAAGACCAAACTGGGACGGGCTACTATGGGGATGATGAGGACCAAGAGGAGGAGGAAGAAGACGACCCAGAGACTTACAGGGGAGATTCCCCGGTAGACAAAGATCCCCCGGTTACCAACTCCCCTGTCGACAACCAACCTCTCTTGAATGAGGTTTTGTCCAGAGTGGCAGAACACTTCCACATTGACACCCAGTGTTCGCAGGAAGAGAGGGACTTTGCTGCGGAATTAGTGGGAGAAAGGAGACCTGTTGCCCAGGCCATCCCTATCCTTAAATCGATACAAAGAAGAATAGACGCTTTCCTTGTAAATCCTAACCTCACGAGGGCGGTAAACCCCAAGATCGAAAAACTATTTAGGGCTGCCCAATCAGACCCGCTGTACAAAGGGGGCAGCTGAAACCGGACTCCCTGGTAGTTAAGCACACCCGAAGAGGGCGGGAACACCCCTGTCATCGTCCGAAGCTCCTCCCGACCAGGAGAGCAAGAAGATTTATGGCTTGGGTAGGAAAGTAGCCTCCACTTCCGCCTACCAGGCAAGGATTGCCAACTCCACCACCCTATTGGCGAGTTACAACTGCCACCAGTGGGAAGAGGTCGCGGCACTCATAGACTCCGCCCCAGAACCCCTAAAGAGCCAGTTGGCACGGGTTGCGTCGGAGGGAAGAGCCGTGTCCGGTTGCATCTTCTTAAAAGCAATTTTTGATGCTGCGGATAACACCGGCAGATTGATGGCAGAAAGCACTGTTATCAAAAGACATGCTTGGTTACGGCAATCTGGGTTCAAACCCGAGACCCAAGGATCGTTAATAGACAAACCGGTGGAGCCGGATCTGCTGATTGGCAAGGCGGTAGAGGACGTGCTGAAAAATGCCAAGGATGAGTACGAGACTCTCAAATCCCTGGGCCAATTAACCAACAAACCCCCGAATCAAAGAGGGTAGGGCAATTTTCGTCGCCCACACGGCCAAAATTCCCAGAGAGGCTCCAACTATTCCCAGGGCCAGGGTACACCATTGAACAACAACAACCAGCAGTCTACCCAGGGGTATGGCAGGGGTAATAAGAGAGGACGTGGTAGGGGTAGAGGCAGCCCCAGTAGAGGCAGCGGCACGCCTCCACCAAAACAGTGATGTTCCGTTCAGGGTCCCTTCTCACACATCCCCAGTAGGGGGGACGCATTACCAACTTCACCCAAGCTTGGGAAGGGATCACATCAGACAGATGGGTGCTGTCAACAGTGTCCGCAGGATACTGCATATAACTATTAGAGCGTCCCCGAAATCACCCTCCACGTCAAAAATACACTCATTAGACCACCAGAAGATCCTCCTCGAAGAGATCGCCAATCTTCTAGAAAAGGACGCGATAGAACTCGTCCCAGGACACCAGGTAAATAAGGGTATTTATTCAACTTACTTCCTTGTGCCAAAAAAAAGATTTGACAACGCGCCCAGTATTGGACTTACGGCCTGCAAACAAGTATGTCAAGCCCCAAAAGGGGAATTACATGGCAACATTGGACATGAAAGATGCTTATTTTCATATTTCCATGTTCCCAGCGCACCGAAGATACTTGTGCTTCAAGGTAGACAGTCGGTATTACCAGTTCAAGGTACTGCCCTTCGGTATAGTCGTGGCTCCAAGGGTATTCACCAAGGTACTGGCGGTGGCGGCGGCACACCTACTCAGGGAGGCAATCCCAGTGTACCCTTATCTGGACTGGCTCATCACGGGGGAGACCCCAGTAATTTGCAGAACAAACATTCAAAGAACGATCGACCTCCTCTTCGAATTAGGCTTCTCCATAAACGGGGAAAAAATCAAGCCTGGTGCCAAGCACCTCCAAACAGTACTTAGGAGCTATACTAGACACACAAGAGGGGTTGGCCTTTCCTTCCGAGGAAAGAATTCGGAATATACTGCTGCAAATTCCGCAATATCAGGCCGGTCACCAGATAACAGTACGCAAAGCAATGCGTTTGCTGGGCATGATGGCGTCATGTAGTTACCTGGTCCCCCACGCCCGCCTGCGCATGCGTCCCATGCAGGAATGGTTGGCGAAACAGTGGTCTCAGGCAAGTGGTCAGCGGGACGATCTAGTGGTTGTTTCGCCAACACTGGTACAAAGCCTTCACTGGTGGACAAGAGAAAATCTGTCCAAGGGGAAACCCTTTTACGATCCCGAGATACAGGCAGTAGTCAGAACCGATGCATGCCTGACAGGATGGGGAGCTCACCACCTCCACCACACAGCTCAGGGTCTCTGGTCTCACTCAGTGGCCAAGAATCACATCAACCTGCTAGAGCTTCTGGCAGTATTCAGAGCGCTTCAAGCGTTCGAGCCCTACCTGCTGAATCTGTCAGTGCAGATCCGGACGGACAGCACTACAGCCATGTTTTACCTAAACAAGCAAGGAGGGACTCGTTCGCCAAATCTGTCCAAGCTTGCCCAGAAAATGTGGATATGGGCACTCAGACGGAAGATCTTCCTGTCATCTCAACATGTTCCAGGGGATCTCAATTCTCTGGCGGATGCTTTGAGCAGGGATCCCCTCCTAGAGGAACACGAATGGTGTCTACACAGAGAAATCGTAGAAGATATCTTCTCTCAGTGGGGTTTCCCCACTATAGACCTATTCGCCACAAGTGAAAACAGACAGTGCCCATGATTTGCATCCAGGTTCCCCCAGGCAGACTCCCAGGGGAACGCCCTGTGGATGAACTGGTCAGGGATGTTTGCGTACGCTTTTCCACCAACACCTCATCAGGAAGGTGGTCAACAAGATGAACAGAGTCAATGACGCTCGTCCTAGTTGCTCCCATGTGGGCGAGACAACCGTGGTTCCCACACCTACGCAGCCTAGCGGTGTGCGAACCCATCAAACTCCCGGGCTGGTACAACCTACTGTCCCAGCACCAAGGTCAAAAGGTGCATCCTCAAACCAACTCAATGAACCTAGCAGCATGGCTCCTGAGGTCATAGAGTTCGGACATCTGAAATTACCACAGAAATGTATGGACATCCTAAAAGAATCTAGGAAGCCAAACACGAGGCACTGCTACTTTGACAAATGGGAACGATTCGTTATCTGGTGCCAGAATAAGCAAGTCAACCCAGTTGATTGCACTCCTTCCACAATTGTCACATATATGCTCCACCTGCTGGATGCAGGACTAGTATTTAACTCACTGAAGGTACACCTGGCAGCTCTGTCAGCATACACCACCTCCCATAACAAGCTGTTGTGGTGGAAAGTATCAGTGGTTAAAGCCTTCATGGAAGGGGTAAAGAGACTTCACCCTCCTATTTCAAACCCACCACCTGGATGGGACCTTTAAACTCATGGGCCCCCTTTCGAACCCATGCATAAAAGCAGTCTCAAACACCTGACTTATAAGACGGCCTTCTTAGTAGCAATAACATCTATAAGAAGGGTCAGTGAAATTCTGGCTCTGTCAGTGCAGGATCCATTCTTTACAGTTCATAAAGATAAACTGGTTTTACGTACACACCCTAGGTTCTCAGCTAAGTTTATTTCTAACTTCCACGTGAACCAGTCCATCGAGCTTCCGGCTTTCTTCCAAGACCCACAAAGCTCGGCTGAGGTGAAACTACACACCCTAGATGTGCGTAGGGGGTCCTCTACTATGTAAACAAAACCAGACCGCTAAGGAAAACAGATAAGCTGTTTGTCTCCATAGCTACAGGAAGGGAGGGAGATCACGTCTCTACAGGTGCCATCTATAAGTGGATTGTTAACTGTATCCAGCTGTGTTACTCTTTCTGAAAAAACTCTGCCGTTCACGCCAAGAGCCCACTCTACTAGAGACATTGGGGCCACTCTGGCTTCCATTGCAAATGTACCCCTTGACACCATTTGCAAAGCAGCTACTTGGAGCTCTATTCACACTTTTACTCAGCACTACTGCATTGACCCCCATTCCAAGACAGATACTCAAGTGGGACAAGCAGTTTTAAGACATTTATTTGCTCATGACCCTTCTCACATCCCACCTCCTTCTTCTAACACTGCTCGCTAATCTATGCACAGAATGTGATCTAAGCAGATTCCACAATCCTCAGAAGGGATACATTACTCACCATAATCGTATTTCTGATGCTTGTATCTGCTTAGATTCACATGTGACCCACCCTTCCTCCCCTCTGAGAGAAGGCGCATGGGTGCTTGTAGTCTTATCTTTCTATCTATCTGCTTGGACTATCTGTACTCGCGCTACTCCTCATGCTACCTCATGTCAGAAAAATACAATCTGAGGGTCCTAGACACGTGAGGGATCATGGGTACAGTGGATGTCACACTAGGGATAGTATTACTGGCACGCCCGGTGTCGACGCCCATTTTCGAGTTCGAAAAACAAACTAATACTCTGCAGCTTCCACTAGATATCGGCTTATGCACAGCATGTGAATCTAAGCAGATACAAGCATCAGAAATACGATTACGGTGAGTAATGTATCCCATATATATTTCTGAGGCTTGTGGAATCTGCTTAGATCAGCATGTGAATCTAAGCAGATACAAGCATCAGAAATACGATTACGGTGAGTAATGTATCCCATATATATTTCTGAGGCTTGTGGAATCTGCTTATATCACATGCTGTGCATAGGCCGAAATCTAGTGGAAGCTACAGACTATTACAGTTTCGAAAAGGGACGTCGACACAGGACGTGCCAGTAATACTATCCCTAGTGTGACGTCCACTGTCCCTATGGTCCGTCACATGTCGAGGTCCATCAGATTGTTTTTTTTCCGCCATCGTAGACGGATGCACAATAGCAGAGTTCCTCTTTCGGCATATCGCCATTGATTAAATTAATTAGATCGAGATCTCTCTTCCTATCCTTTATTCACCGACTATCAAGATCATCTTCGACAACGGGAAAGCACGACGATCGTCGAAGATCCTTTCGAGAAATCCGTTCGGGGAAGGACCGCACTGGGCTTCAGCCCATGCGGTAGGGAGAGAGGTGGGAGGTCATTGAGAATGTATTCGCCCCTTTTCCTACATTCCATTCGCCTAGCAGCCATTACATGTTATCATGGATAAAACCACTTTTAAGTTCTGCCCAAGTTGCAGGAAAAAATTCCCGTGGATCGACAAGCACCTGGTGTGCAATCTCTGCCTCCCACGAGACCACATCGAGGAGAACTGTCGAGCCTGTAGGATCTTCAAACCGAAGACGTTGAAGGGCCATAAGACGAAATGCTGGGCCCACCACGCCATTCAGGCCGAAGCCACCATGGACGTGGAGGGGATCTTCAGCGATGGTAGCATCGCCGCCATTTCGGACGGCGATGGGAAACGCTAGTTTCCCAAGCGCAAGCCCCCGACCCCAACAGACAGGCCAGCGGCCCTGCTATGCGGACATCTCCCGGCAGCAAGGGCGCTCTCACAACACATACCTCCACTAAACACACAACCCAGGGCAGAGACTTGACACGGGTGTCGACTAAGGGCCCACGCACATCTAGGGAGAGGTCCACAAGTTCACTGTCCTCTTGGCATTCACGATCCTGATCGCCACATGACCGGCCCTGACTGTTGAAAGGCAGCACAGAAGTTGTGCATAAATCCGCACCTGAATGTCGCATGTCAGCTGAAGAGCCATCAGGCCTCTCCACGACTGAGATTCGACGTTCTTTGTCGAAATCAGGTAAGGCCTCAGTGCAGTTGGGACTAGCCCACTTAGTGGAAAAACACATCCTGAAAGGGCTTAGGAAAGAGGAGTCTAGGAAGTGCTCTTCCAAGATGCTTCATAATGATAGGTTACTCTCCCCATCCAAGGCCCAGCCTCACAGGGTTTCCCACACTCTCAAGGGTTCTCAACCTCATGGGAAAGATTCCTTACCAGACCAAGGTACTCCTCCTGAGAAGGACCCCTTAGTAGGCACTGTAACACCTCGGGCTGCCACACTAGGCCCTATGTCCATCGCGAGCTCAGCCCAATGGACAAGTGAAGGCATAGATGGGGTCATGAGGAGGATGGCCTTTATTGGGACTTTTTGGGAGAAAAACCCTGAAGCTTTCCAAAGCATCCAAAACCCCCATCTAAGAAGTCTCATCTGGACACCCTGGATATTTCACCACAGGTTGATCGTCCCTACATAGATCTTTGACACAGACTATTATGATGATGATGCTGTAGATACTTATAGAGCTCAGGAGTGCACAGAAGAGAACCATGGTGTCAACGAGGTAGAGACAGAGGAGATGTACACTATAGCCACTCCTGTCAACCAAGACCCTCTGGTGGCTGATTCGCCTATTGACAACCAGCCTCTTCTGAATTACATGCTCATTAAGGCGGCAGAGCACTTTGAGATCAGAACACAAGAGGCTCAGCAAGACAAGGATTTTGTTGAGGATATCCTGGGGGATAAGAAATCAGTTACACGGTTTATCCCAATCCTACAATCTGTCCAGAGAAGGATCCAATCAGACACGTGCGGTTAACACACGCATAGAGAAGCTCTTGCACCCAGCACCCACGGACCCACTCTATATCAGGGGACAGCTTAAACCTGACTCACTCTTGGTCACAACCACAAGAAAGAGAGCGGGTACCCCACTAGCTTTCTCTGAGACGCCACCTGACAAGGAAAGCAAACGCCTATACACCTTGGGCGTAAAGTAGCTAGAATAGCTAACATCCTAGCTAGCTATAATTGTCATAAGTGGGACGAAGTGTCCGCACTACTGTCATCGGCCCCGGAACCCTTGAAGACACAATTGGCCCAGGTAGCAGCAGAGGGCAGTGCTGTCTCGAGTTGCATCCTGAAAAACTATTTAGACGCCGCCGATAATGCAGGAAGAATAATTGCGGAAGCCACTATTGTTAAGCGCCATGCTTGGCTTCGCCAATCTGGCTTTAAGCAGGAGTCGTAAGCAACACTGCTAAATATGCCCATCGAGCCCAATGTCCTCTTTGGAAACACAGTCGAGGACGCTCTAAAATCCCCAAAGGACGAATACGATACTCTGAAGTTCTGGGGACAGCTTACAGAGAAACCCTCAGGCCAAAGAGGGAATAGTAATATTCATCGCTTCAGAGGATGAAATTCCCAAAGGGGTTGAGGGTATGGTCAAAACCAAGGGTCATCCTGGGGTAACAATCGGGGCCAATCATCACAGGGTTACCCAAGAGGACAGTGCCAATCTTGCGGCCGGGGGTGGTCCACCACCTCTAGAGGCGGAGCAACACCTCCAAAACAGTGTAATTCCGCTTCAGGTACCCTCCCATGCCTCTCCAGTACGAGGGCACATTTCAAACTTCACCCAAGCATGGGAGGGGATCACCTCAGGCAAGTGGGTGATATCCACTGTGGCGGGCGGGTACTGTGTGGAACGAATCCAGCGACCCCAGAACCATCCCCCACGCCAGAAGAAAAACTCGGAGGGTGACCACCAACGCATTCTTCTCCACGAAATCGCAACGCTGCTCCCAAAGGACGCCATAGAAGTCATCCCGGCGAGCCAGGTAAACAAGGGTATTTATTTAACCTACTTCCTTCTGCCAAAGAAAGATGTAACAATGCCCCCAGTATTAGACCTACGCCCTGCAAACAAATATGTCAAGCCACAAAAATTCTGCATGACTGCGCTACAAGAAGTAATCCCTCTGCTAAAGCCGGGGGGCTACATGGCAACTCTGGATATGAAAGATGCTTATTTTCATAGTTCAATGTTCCCATCGCACAGAAAATTCTTGTGATTCAAGATAGCAAACCAGCACTACCAATTCAAGCCCTTCGGTATAGCCTCTGCTCCAATGGTATTCACAAAGGTACTGGCAGTGGTGGCAGCGCACCTGCACAGGGAGTCAATCCCAGTGTACCCTTACCTGGACGACTGGCTGATTACAGGGGAAAGCCCCAAATTTGCAGGACGAACATTCAAAGAACCATAAATCTTCTTTCAAATCTTCTTTCAATTGGGCTTCTCAATAAATGAGAAAAACAGTTCCTGTAATAGACACAAGGGAGGCCTTAGTCTTCCTCTCAGAGGAAAGAGTCCAAAATATGTTAATGCAAATACCAAACTCTCAGGCCGGTCGCCAGATAAGCGTACGCAAAGCTAAGCGATTGCTAGGCATGATGGCATCTTGCATTTACTTGGTGCCACGTGCATGCGCCCCATGCAGGAGTGGTTGGCGAAACAGTGGTCTCAAGCAAGCGGTCAGTGGGATGATCTAGTGGTCGTTTCGCCATCACTAGTACAAAACCTTTGCTGGTGAACAAGGGAAAATCTGTTAAGGAACAAACCTTTCCACGACCCAGAAGTGCAAGCAATGGTGACAACAGATGCCTCGCTTGCCGGGTGGTGGGGGGCGCTCATCACCTTCATCACACGGCTTAGGGTCTGTGGACTCATGCCACAGAACCACATCAACGTGTTAGAACTGCTGGCAGTATTCAAAGCCCTTCAGGCATTCGAGATACAGTTTACAAATCTGTCAGTACAAGTCCTCACCAACAGCACAACTGCTATGTTCTAAATCAACAAACAAGAGGGCACTCATTCTCCAAATCTGTCCAAACTAGCACAACAGATTTGGAAATGGGCACTCAAACAGAAGATATTCCTATCCTCAGGACACGTTCCAGGGGAACTCAATACGTTGGGAGACTCTTTAAGCAGAGATCCCCTACCAGAGGAGCACGAATGGCAACTAAGCCCAGAGGTCGTAGATCACCTCTTCTCTCAATGGGGTTACCCCACGCTAGACTTGTTCGCTACAAGCGGAAATCAGCAATGCCCAGACTTTGCGTCCAGGTTCCAACAACCAGGCTCCAAGGTGGAACACCCTTTGGATGAACTGGTCAGGGAGATTTGCTTACGCTTTTCCGCCCACTCCTCTCATTGTCAAGGTGGTAAACAAGATTCACAGGGAACAAATGACGCTCATCCTAGTTGCTCCCATGTGGGCAAGACAGCCATGGTATCCACACCTGCGCAAACTGGCGGTGTGCGATCCCATCAAACTCCTGTGCCAGACCTACCTACTCACTCAGAACGGGGAACAGTGCATCCTCAACCTCAGTCTATGAACTTGGCAGCGTGGCTTCTGAAGTCCTAGAGTTCAGACATCTTAATCTGCCACAGAGGTGCATGGATATCCTAAAGGAAGCAAGGAAACCTAACACTAGGCACTGTTATTTCGACAAGTGGAGGAGATTTGTAGTTTGGTGCCAGTCTAAACAAATAAACCCCATAGAATGTACTCCATCACACATTCTAAATTTATATGCTCCACTTGCTAGATTCAGGGTTAGTGTTCAACTCTACAAAGGTCCACTTGGCGGCTTGATCAGCTTACACCACCTCCCACAGTTAAGTATTGTGGTGGAAGGTACCAGTCATTAAAGCTTCTCCACCCTCCCATTTCTAACCCACCGCCTGGATGGGATCTCAATGTAGTACTCGCTAAGCTCATGGGGGACCCCTTCGAGACGATGCATAAATCAAGTCTTAAGCACCTGACATACAAGACTGCCTTCTTAGTGGCTATTACCTCCATAAGAAGCTTTAGTGAATTACATGCATTGTCAGTGCAGGATTCTTTCTTTATCATACACAAGGACAAACTGGTTTTACACACTTATCCTAGGTTTTCCCCCCCAAGTATTTCTCTAAATTCCATGTAAACCAGTCCATTGAGCTGCCGGCCTTCTTTCAGAACCCCACCAGCTCAGCTGAGGTTAAACTCCATACACTAGATGGAAGGAGGGTGGTCCTTTACTATGTAAACAAGACCAGACCGCTCAGGAAAACAGATCAACTGTTTGTCTCCATAGCACCAGGCAGTGAAGGAGACCGCATTTCCAATAATGCCATCTCCAGATGGATAGTCGGATGTATACAACTGTGCTATTCTTTATCAAACAAGACACTGCCTTTCACGCCAAGAGCTCACTCCACAAGGAGCACAGGAGCCACTCTGGCTTTCATTGCAAACGTCCCCCAGGATAGCATTTGCAAGGCAGCTACTACTCAGTAGTGCTGAGTGAAGGTGAAGTACACACCTTCACTCAGTACTACTGCATTGACACACATTCCAAGACACATACACAGGTGGGACAAGCGGTTCTAAAACGTCTGTTTGCCAATGAACCTTCTAACAACCCACAACCTTCTCCTAACACTGCTCGCTAGTCTATGCACAGCATTCCACAAGCCTCAGAAGGGATACATTACTCACTGCAATCGTACTTCTGATGCTTGTATCTGTTTAAATTCACATGCGCCCACCCTTCTTCCCCGTGGAGATAAGATGCATGGATGCTTTATGAGCTTGTCTGGTACATATCTGCTTGGATACACCTGTACTCGAGCTACACTTCATGCTACCTCATGTGTGAAACAAAACAATCTGAGGGACCTCGACACGTGAAGGACCATGGGTACAGTGGATGTCACACTAGGCATAGTATTTCTGGCGCGCCCTGTCGACGTCCCTTTTCGAATTTTGAAAACAACTGTAATACTCCGCAGCTTCCACTAGATGTCGGCCTATGCACAGCATGTGAATCTAAGCACATACAAGCATCAGAAATACGATTATGGTGAGTAATGTATCCCATTAATATACAGACAAAATGTTGAACTGCCGGACCGGTAATGGAAACTCACGGCAGATCTCAAACACCAAGAAAATGATCCGGGCACTTGTTGGGATAAGTATACAACAGTGCAGCCAATGCTATACATTTATTAAATAAAATATAATACAGCCTTTAAAACATTTATTTTGTTCTGTAAATTAAAGTCATGGCAGAATAGACAATAAATCCCTGCATGAGAAATCGCCATGCGTACCGTCCGCGAGTTAATATTCATCAGAAACATACTTCAGTTAATAAAGGTGTGAAGATTGTTCTACATGCTGTCATATGATTAACTAATGCCCTCTGACAACACCTGTCATCAGGGACAGCCATATTGGACTAGTTTCAAATAGAGTAAATACCATTGCTCCAAAAGCAAATGCCCTATATATATCTTTTTCAGGTTACTGCCTAGGGGTTTCGTGGAGAACTGTGTTTCGTGTTCATCTGTGTGTGTTTAGGTATGTACCTTTTCTAAATCCTCTGAGTTTTCGGTTGAGTATCTGTAGGAGATGCCAGTGCTAGAGCCAAGGCATCTCCTACAGATACTAGATACTGTCTCTGGCTTGTATTGGAAGGACTGGGGAACCCCCATTTACTTTCTACAGTGGTGAGTGGCTCTCCCTGCCCCCACCAGAGGTCACCTGTCTTCCTTGGCTGGTGTGGCCACAGTAACTTTGTTTCAGTGCTTAGTGACTGAACCTACTCCTGCAACCTCTCAAGGTGAGCGAAGAGTGGCTATTAAAGATACTTCTCCCACTACAACATGTCTTTCTCAAGTAGTTGCCCTCCACATCATTTTGAGAGTCCATTGGACCACACAGTCTGTTGTTCTAAGGCTAGTGCCAGTGAAGAGTGGTCAGTTCACAGGCACAGGTGATGTGGTGTTTTTTCTCAAATCTGTTTACAAACCTGACAGCTGTTTTCTAAAACTTTTATACTCCAGTTGGTACTGGGGGAGGCTGGAATTGAGTGAGTTGGAGTAATCTAGCTTTGATTGGGGAGGCAATCAGGATAGCACAGAGGGGGTAATGGGTGTAATGAAGGGTCTTTATTGGGGGTTAATGAAAAACACAATTGGTTACATTACCTACCTGCATGTGCATTCTCAAGTCGGTATTGACTTAACATCCAAGGTTTTTTAGATGGGATGTGTAGGTGATAGGCGCACCAAAGAGTGTGGGCGGTGTGGGCTGCAGTAGGAAGCATGTGCTAGAGTCCTGGTATGGTCATTAGGGAGATTTTCTTGGGCCTTATTAGTTATCAAATATTAGATGCAGAAGTCTCATTTTTCATAATTAAACACACAGTATGATCACAAAGTGTTGTGTAATGTCAAAGTTAAAAAATGTCCAACTGGACTTTTAGTTAGGCACACATGTACCTGCAGTGGATCAAACCCAAAACCCCATTGTTACTCTACCACCCACTATCTGTCAGTGGCCCAATATCATCCAATGGAGGCACGTTCTCTTAAGAGCTCAAAGAGATGGACGAGTCTGAAGAAGGCTGTTAGAAGGACGAGGGGATCCCTGTGGGGTCTTGATCACAAACACAATTCGTAAGCAGGTCTTTCTTTAGATTGCAGGGAGAAGTTCCGACGCCAGCAACCAAAGATAATGCGGTTTCCACCTGTATGGGCTAGCTTTGCAGCTGAAGACCCTGTGCCCCAGAGGACTGAACAAAGACCCCTAGATGAAAAGGTTACTATCAAAGCAATAAGCCCCTCACAGGGGGGCATTACCAATTCAGGTAATGACCCGTTGCCCATAGTTACAGGCCAGAGCAAAGCAAGGGCCTTAACGAAGGCCCTGGGGCATTACCTGAAGTGGTAATGCCACCCCTGCGAGGGGCTTATTGCTATTAGTACCCCAGCCCGTAAGACCGGGGTACTAAAATAATTTTTTTTCTGTTACGAAACGCTCTGGCGTTTCAGAACAGAAAAAAGAAATGCTGCCGGGGAAGGGAAAACGAAGTCAGTTTTTCCTTTTCATGGCAGCTATTGAAAAAAGTAAATCACAAAAATGGCCTCCATGGAAAAGGGAGAAGGGACTACATGTAGTCCCTTCTTCCTTTCCATGATGGCCTGTCGGACATAGGGAGCGGACGCACCGTGGACAGAAATGTTTCCAGCGTGTCCGCTCCAAAATGGACTGAAAAGAAGGTAAGTGGGAACGGGGGGGTTGGGGAGGGAATTCTGTGGAGGAGGGAGTTGGGAAGACCACACTTACCTCGTTCCCCGGCGGGGGAAGATGGCGGCCTCCAGCTGCGAGCCTCCTAATTGGCTGAGAGGATGCAACAAACCCTCATCCCCATCGTGCCGGGATACTAATATTAATAAGAAGAAATCGCCTGAATAACATGGGCTCCCAAATTTCAGACACAGCTGTCTGGAGGGGAAGCTAGAGAGGTTCTTTCTTTAAAGGGGAAGGTCAGTAGTGAAATAACTTGTAGTAAGATGTGCAGAACAAAGGCTTCCGGCAAAGCCCAAGGATCCCGAAGACAAAATGTTAGGAGGGATTTTCAGAATCCCCACTGGGGACAATGATTTTTCAAACCTGGTCTAACCAAACTCTCTCAGGGTAGCGTAGGCTGAGCAGTAAGGTTTAGACTTAGCCAAGGAGTTTGGCATGTAGGTACAATTAAAACATAGAGTAATAGGTCTACAAAGATGTGTGCAAAATATGCTTTTCAAGAGGCCAAAATGCTTGCAAGTAAAAATCATGATACTATAAACTACACATATATATATTCAGTGAAAAACCTTTGTTAAAGGGACGTTATGGTTAAGTTGCGCTACTAAAAACATATGAAATTCAGTGAAAAAACCTGGTTAAAGGGACGTTATGGTTCAAAGTAAAACCGAAAACCCCCTGAAATTTGGCAGTTATGGTAAGATAAGCAACCATAACTCGTGCCACCGTGCACTGCTAACACTAACACCCAGGACATCAAAGATGACATCACAAATGTCATTGATGACATCACTGATGACATCACATGGCTGGCTCTCCCTTTTTTTCCTTTACTGACATATCTAAGCCACATAGTTTTCTTCAGTAACAGTCAGGAAGTAAAAATTGAAAAGGTACTATATTTGTAGACTTGGGGTCAAGTCAAATCATATGAAATATATACATAGCGGAAGACACAGGCTTGAAAGAGAGCAATCCTTTCTGTGCATGAAGATAATCATTAGGGTTATCAGCACTTTCTCATAGTTTTATTTTTATTACTCTACCTTCCCTGTATATGCTCATATTTGTATACATTATACTCACTCTCCTTTCCTTTGGGTGCAGTCACATCATGTGATACACATACATATGGTAAGTAGCAGCTTTGAAACAGAGCAATAGTTTCTCTGCATAAAGACAATCCGTTAGGTTATGAACTCTTTCTGCTACTACTTCTGCTTTTTTGTTTACTTTACTGTCCCTGTATATACTCATATTTGTATGTGTTGTTGTCTCTTTGTGTTTTGTCTGTAATAATTATGTATTAAGTGGGTTTTATTATCTACTTATTACATGTTTCACAGTACACAAAACTCTAATAAGAAAGCAGTTATCATTTCACTATTCAACATGGCAAGATTATGAATATGGCACCTTCATCATGTATGCTGCACACACTGCCTATGTTTCTGCATGAGTAGCTTAGTTTACTGGATAGAACTTCATAATAGAATGCTATTTATATCAATGCATTGCTTAATGCACTAATTAGCTCATGATATTTATCCCAATGATCCTTGACAGTTTTTGGTCAGCATTATAAGAATCCCTTGTACAGAGTTTTTATGAAAAGTAAATGCACATGTGATATCATCAGTGATGTAATCAATGACATTTGTGATGTCATCTTTGATGTCCTGGGTGTTAGTGTTAGCAGTGCACGGTGGCGCGAGTTATGGTTGCTTATCTTACCATAACTGCCGAATTTCAGGGGTTTTTCGGTTTTACTTTGAACCATAACGTCCCTTTAACAAAAGTTTTTTTCATTGAATTTCATAGGTTTTTCGTAGCACAACTTAACCATGATATCCCTGACTTCATATGCATGTAACATAGAACATACTGAACCCCCACTTAGTGGTTTTGATGTCCGCGGACTACCGCCATGTCCGCGGACAGATCGAGAATCTGAGCGTGGTGAATGTAAATTTAAATAGTGTGCCCCATTTCCCCTTTGAAGTTGGCTCTGAAAAGAGCCATTTTTTTTGTTTTTTTTATAGATGCTTGACAGACACCTGTTATATTGTTTTTTTTCTTGTTTTTTTTTTCTTACTTTACTCCTAAAATCTTCACATAACCTTCTCCAAAGCAACCCTTACATTCCAAAATAGAAAGGCATTTCCTGTAAAAGATAAAGAGAAGCCATCTTCTTTAAAATTAACAGTATTACTGGCATCAATATTCTCATTATTACAGAAGAACATACCAGCACTAAGCATGAAGGCACACATGCCTCGGTTGATGACACACCTAGCAATGTTTTGCTGAGGACAAAAAACTGAACTATTGTCCCATATTGCCCTAGGTAGTAATCCAGAAAAAATTACTTTCGCATTTGGAAGGATCTTCATTGCGGCTTGAACCAAGCATTCCAAATCAGCCAACAAAGTAGGGGCACTGACGTTGCCCAAATGGAAAGCACCATAGTGCAAAACTACCACATGCGGACTGTTCATCGTGGCCATATCCTCACAAACTTGTACAATTCCCTGTACATTGCAATCGGGCACAGTGCTCCACACCACCTCCACTCCTTTCACATCAAAGTTCTTTTCAACATGCCTGCATCAAGCGTACTGTTGTAAACCATGCACAAACATACCTCCAAGCACCAACACCCTGACTTTCTCTACTTCTGCCATCTTCACCACACACAGTCTCTTTCAACACAAATCCACAACCTCGACATCTGATTGGCTAATCCGTACAGTCTTCTTTCCATGTTGGATTTGCTGGAAAACCCCGGATGTAGCACGCCCTGTCCACGGACAGCCGCGTAACTCTTCGACACCCCTTCTACCATTTCCACTTTACTCTCTGTGCCATTCCCTCATTGCATACAGCTAAGCAGTCACACAATATGAAGAACGTCCTCGGAACACCCCCATTTTGTTTATTTTCGAACATTTCAGGACAATTATCATTTCATTATTCAACATATTAACATTACAAATATTATACTTTCATCTTGTACGCTGCACACAATGCTATGTTTCTCCATTAGTAGCTCAGTATGCTAGATAGAACCCCATAATACAATGCTATTTATATCAATGCATCGTTCAAAACACTAATTACAGTATATTTATTGAAATGATCCTTGACACTTTTTTCGCAACATTATAATAAAAATCCCTAGTACATAAATTTCATGAAAAGTAAATGCGCATGTGATGTCATCAGTGATGTCATCAATGACATTTGCGATGTCATCTTTGATGTCCTGGGTGTTAGTCTTAGCAGTGCACGGTGGTGGCGCGAGTTATGCTTGCTTAGCTTACCATAACTGGCGAATTTCAGGGGTTTTTCGGCTTTACTTGGAACCATAACGTCCCTTAAACTTTTTTTATTAGCACGCAAACAATATACAAAGATGTAGTGTAAACAGCAAGGTCTCACAGATGGCTTTACACAGAATGTTGCAAAGTAAGCATTTATGCTCGTTCACAGTGAAGGTCAGCTGCTTCATTTTTTTCTCGCGGCCCGGAGAGGCCCATGACTCCTAGTATAAGGTTCTATTTTTTTTTTACCTTGACAGACAGAGATTGTGCTGAAAGACTTCTTTTGAAGAAGTGTAGCAAAAACGTAAGACACGATAAAGATGAAATTTCTGAAACGAAACCACTTTTGTATATTATATCACTTTGAGAAAGATTGTTGGCACACGCGGAGTCGTATTTTGGGACTGCACTACACTTGGACAATGGAAAATGCAATTATAATGTAAGTAACCCTTTAGATTATTTTATACCGGAATATAATAACAATAGCGTGGCATTAAAGCCCGGTCAAGTTGTACTTGTTTGTTCAATGTGACATATTGTTTTCGACCGCGCACTATCACCGCCAAATTGATCCCCTGTCATTTAGAGGGCTCTGAAAAAGGCAGACTACACAGGGTGTGTTAATAGAAATAATTTAACCGGTCTGTAGCCGGTCAAGCATTCTACTTGCTGTGCCTCTTCACTGTAGCCGGTCAAGTGGCACAGCGAGTAGAATGCTCGCTTTGACATCCGTGCACAGCTTGCTAACGCAGGTTCGAATCCCGGCACGGCCAAACTCAGCCTTTCATCCTTCCGTGGTCGATAAAATGAGCACCACACACCGTGGGTAATAATAAGCAGCGCTGAGATACCTGACGGTTCTTAGCGCTATATAAATGTGAAAATATTATTATTTTATTATTAACATACTCTGTTGCACTATCTTCGCTAGCAAATAGTTTCACGCCCTAATAAATAAAATGAATATTTTTAATAAAGATCGGCTGGTGAGACTAATTTATGTTTTTTAAAATGAGTATGTTGCCCCATTTTGCCAATGTCACGATTTTCAGACTCCAGCGGATGGATTTTTCAACTGCCAGGTGCAGCTCCATGTAAGCAACTTCATGACCCTCACCATTTTATGGGACAGTCGCCAAGGATGCCCTTATCATTACTAGCGGCTAGAAGCAACATACCAACCATTATGGTGGTCTAATGCCTCGTTGTTGGACCAACCTTCCGATTATCAGTGCGACCGTTTACTGCTTTTATCATAAACCAACAGCCTATCTACCGCAAAGGAACAGCGCGTGGCTCAAAATAAACTTTTGCTGATCGACAGCAGAGACAATTGCAAATCGCTGAATATTCACTAAACATTTCATGTGAAATAAATGTACTTTACAAAATGTACAATCTTGCTGTTTCCTTTTAAATCACAGTTTCATATTCGAATTGTGGCGCGCTGTGTTGTGACATAATGTGTGTCGTCTTCCGGGTTCTGTGTAAAGTCGCGTAGGACTGGAGACGACTGGGCGCGTTTGATGACACACCCTGTAACGTCACGGAGAGAGGCCGGGAATATGAATGCTTTCATAATGTCAGGCTTAGGGGCGGGAGATATGATTTAGTGTCGCAAAAGCAAGTCAGCCAGGTCAATAGCGCCAGTCATCGGATTATCACATAATGTCGGCGCACACCAGTCTGATTTATCGTTTCTTTAGTGGACAAAAAGTCGGGTGAGGCCCATAGGAAATTGTACTATCAGCGGACAAAAGGAGGGTTCGTAGAACACTTTCAACCTGACAACGAACAATACAAACAACGTTCTCAGAACACCCCCATTTTGTGTAATTGCAACCATTTCGGGACACCGCGAGTGTTCTTAGAACACATTCAACTTGACAGATTACAATACGGACAGCGTCCTCAGGACACCCCCAGTTTGTGTATTTCCGAACATTTAAATACACTGCGAGTGTTTTTAGCTCAATTTTACCTTCCTTGCAAACAAGAAGGACACATACTCCGTCCTCTGAACACCCCACCATTTAGTTTATTTACAAAATGTCAGAACAGCCGTGTTCTCTGCGGACAAATCGAACACAACAAAAGCGTATAGCATATAAAAAAACAGAACATTGAACCTATCTCATACTCCCCCACCCTCCCCAAACACTCTTACACACCAACACACTCCACTAAATACAATTTTTAATCCAAGTTTCACCCCGCTGTACGCGGTCAACGGCGAATACAAGATGGCGGGTGCCACAGAAAATCTGACGCGCTCCACGCCCCACGCCGTGCAATCAGCGAACACGTCGCATGTCTGCGGACATGACTCAAGCCCATGGGCCAATCGGGGTGCTGTCCGCGGAGCGAAATGGGAAGTCCGTCCGCGAAGCGAACACAGATATCACTAATTTTTTTGCCTTACATTTTGGTCATTTTTTAAAAACCTACTGGACGGAGTTACACCAAATTTGCAAAAGCCCGCTTTCGAGACCAAGCCACCGCTCCTGCCGCATTTGGTGTAAATCGGTCCAGCGGTTCGGGCTGTAGCCGTGCGCAAAGTTTTTTTCCCATTATGTCCATAGGAAAAAACATACATTTTGGGACCCCCCCTATAACTTTGCCCCCCCTGGACCAAACCTCTCCAGACTGGGCCATATACTTTTTTTTGCAAAGTTTGGTGAGGATTCGTCCAGAGGGAGCGAAGTTATAAGCCACCCAAAAAGTGCTCTTCATATGGAAACACCAACTTAACCATAACTACATGGACGCTATCGCGTCCATGTAATGTATGTGTATATATCACATGGCCTGCGGTAGCGGCCATGTAGTTATGGTTAAGTTGCTAAACCCATAGTAAGAACACTTTTTGGGCAGCTTATAACTTCGCTCCCCCTGGATGAATCCTCACCAAACTTTGCAGTATATGGCCCACTCTGAATTTCTTTGCTAAATTTGGTGAGGTTTGGTCTAGGGGGGCACAGTTATAGGGGGGGTCCCAAAATGTATGTTTTTTCCCATACACTGAATGGAGAAAAACTTTGCTCACGCCTACAGCCCAAACCGCTGGACGGGTTTTCACCAAATTTGCAGCAGGAGCGGTGGCTTGGTCCTGAAAAGCGTGCAATTTGGTGGAAATCCGTCCAATATTTTTTTTTAAAACAAAACGTAGGTCTAAAGAAATTTGCGTTATCTATGTCCGCTCCGTGGACTCAATTCTCTGTTCGCTCCACGGACAGGACACCGATTGGCCAGTGGACCTACGTCGTACGGACAGTCAACGTGTTCGCTGATTGGCTGGAGGGAAGCGTGAGGTGCGTCACATTCTCTCAATGCACCCACCGGACAGCGCGGCATGCAACTGAGCATAAATCCAATTTTGGGGAGTGTGTTGGTGTGTAGGAGTGGTTGGAGAGGGTGGGGGAGTGAGAGATGGGTCAAATGCTGTATTTGTTTAGGTGGGAGAAGGCCGTGACGTGTTTGCGGTGTCCGCAGCCACCACGGTTGTCCGCGGACATACTAAACACTGGGCGCACTACTGGCTATTTTACTTTACTATGATGTTGGTTTTGGGCCGTTTGTAGAGCATTGGGTGAAGAGGGTATGTAATGAAGAGTTTGTGCATTGGTTGTAATTATAGTTTTAGAATGTTAATTGAAGAGGATAGGTTTTGAGGTGGTTATGTTTTTTTGGGTTGTGGTCATTTGGCAGGTGTTTGCTTGCATGGGTGTGTTATGCTGCAGTGGTTGTGGCCAGGGCCTAGAGTCTTGGGTGCATAGCCGTCCATTGGGCCATGCACCCAAGACTCTAGGCCCTGGCCACAACCACTTCAGCATAACAAAACCATGCTAGCAAACATTTTGACTGTGGTATGTTGGCTGCTTGGGGGATATGTTTTCAAAAGTTTGTGTAATTATTGGTAGTAGTGTAATAGTGTTTATAGGATAGTGAGGTGATGTGTGTTAGTTTGTTGGATTGGGTTGTATTTATTGGTTAGGTCTTCGTTTGCATGGGTGTGTTATGTTGCAGTGTTTGTGAGTCTAATCATTATATACTTACTGTTTCCTTTGTTTAGGTTGTAGTAGAGTTTTGGCCAGGCCATGCAGTCAAGATTGTAGGGTTTGGCAACAAGCACTGCAGCATAAGATACTCATGGAAGGAAACATTTTGAATTGTGGTCTATGGTCAGGTGTTTGCTTGAATGGCTGTGTTATGCTGTGGCGTTTGTTAGTCCGGTCATTATATACTTACTGTTTGGCTTTTTGTGGTTGTATGTGATTTTTTTCATGACATGGGTAATTGGAGCAGACATTCTTTTTCAATCTCTGTGATAAAAGAAAAGATCACATGTTAGTGTAGGTAGTTTATAATGAGTTATTGCATTGCATAGTAGACATTTCTGTATTTTGTCGACCCTCATAGTTAGTACTTTAGAAGTACTATAGTTCAAACCAGTGTACTGTGCAATTTGCTCAGTTCCTGTGTTTGTTCATTAAATAATTGGGTCTATGGTAAAAAAAATCCATGTTGGATTTAAAAAAAAATCTTTCTACTTTATGGTACAATATATTTATTTGTTTGATTTCAATAGGATAAATTGAATAGATGTATGGTTTTTGATTTGGAAGTGGTGGTAGTATTGTTGCAATTTGATACCAGTTGGTGTATTCTAATTGTTTATTTCTTGTTCCATTTTAGTGGTATTCATCTATCTGTTCGCTTGTTGCAGAATTATGGGGCAGTTAGATACCTGTTGGCGTATTCGGTTTCTTTTTTGTTGCTTTTTAGCAGTATTTTTTATGCGTTTGCTTGTTGCTGAATTTTGGGGCATTTAGATACCTGTTGGCGTATTCTAATTGTTCATAGTTTTGAAGTTTTGTTGATGTTCATACACAGATTAGTTATTACATTTTGGTTGTAAGAATATTAAGTAAGCGTTTACAAGATTTGCTGGTAATCTCTGTTTTAGAGTAATGGTAGTATCATTACATTCAAGCCATCCACAATTCTTTTTTATATATGCAGTGTAGTGATCTACATTGGTTGTGGCTCTTTCATGGTAGCCTATACCTGTTGTTGAAAGGTTTTCTTACCAAGTGACACTTTTCCATGTGTGAATCCAGTGAGCTTGCAGTTGTTTTTGATACCATCTGCATTGTAACGTAAAAGCATTACTATTACGTATTTACTATGTGTCTGTTTTATTTAAGGAGGAGCGATCATCTGAATTGCAGGTAGTACATAATCTACCACAGTTTGCATTTTGTACAAGTTGCTGAAATGGAATGGATTCACAGTTAGGCTGCAAAGAGTGCATGTATGTTTCCCCGTGTATGAAATCAGCAATATTTCATTTATAGGTATGTTTTGTTTTTCCAGTACTTGTAGTAAGTACATTAGAAATTCATGTGGATCTTTTTGTGCGTTTATAGCGAATTTGACCATTCCAGCACAGTAGTCTAATTCCTGCCTTATTCCAGAAACACTGTGTGTTGTCAGGATTGTTGGTTTCATTTCTGTGAAGGACTAACATTTGCGCAAACAATTGGTCTGTCCCCTGTAAGTAAATGTCAATAATTGGTGGCAATTGGAATAGATATTGATTGCTACATTTGCATAGCATTTTACACAAGTTGTATTTGAAAATTTGAATGGAACTGAACTGTGTCCAAGACATTTGTTTGGAGTGCACGTTGTTTCTTTGAAGAGGTAGTTGACTTTGTTTACGCACTAGATCCTTCTTTGGTTGTGGTCCCTGATGAAGTATTAGCTTCTTTTAATTTCTTTGGAGGAATTGCTGTGAGATCCTGCATAATTTGAGTCTGAAGTAGTTTTCTTTTACAAACGTTTGCTTTTTGAGGAACGGGACAGGTTTTTAGATGGGGTGTAGAGTGAACGCAGTCTATTGTATTCTAGAATGGAAGGAATATCTGAGTTTACTTTACTTGCATCAAAGTTGACTAGAAATAGTCCAAGTGTACGCAAGCGTGATAGTGCTACATAGCTCATGCCTTCTTTAAACACTGTGCTACCAATATCTATCAATGCTTTATCTAGGGTAAGACCGTGCGATTTGTGAATGGTGACTGCGTATGCTACAGTTATAGAAATTTGTTCTCTGCGTACATTCATGTCTTTGAAAAGAAGGAAGCAGGCTGTTGAGCGTACTATCCTTTTAACTTCTGATAGTTTGTCAAAGAGAATATTGACAAACTGTTGTTGTCACGTGGGTATGTTTGAAAGCCAACAACTGTAACAAGTGCTCCATTAACTAGTCCTTGGTCCACGTCAAGGTTACGTTTAAGCATTACTCTACAGTTTTTAAAGATAATTTTAATATTTTCTCCAAACCAGCTGTGTTAGAGATAGAGTTTTCTAAGCTATTTAGCCTTGTTGTGGCGTGTTGCCACATGGGTAGTGTCATGCCATGCACGTCCAGTTTGTCTCTGGAGCAAATTTGAACTCTTGGTTGCATTTCTTTTTTCAACATTGTTTCATTGAATTGAGAACAGCTTGCAAGAGTTGGCATCAAGGACATACAGCTTACATTTTTGTGTGCTAATTGTTCCATGACATCAGTAGCACATGACTTATGGCCATAGAGTGCAAGGATGTGCCTGGATTTTAATATAGATTGTGCTTCTTGAGATACTACACCAACTCTAATACTTTTTAAAATGTTGGCGTATGGGGGCGTGGCCTGGAGCGCCGACGATGCGGTCGCTCTCCTGATGGCCTCCGTGGGATGCCCGCTGCCTTTTGCATTTTAATATGGTTCCAGCGTATCGTTGCATAAATGAATTGCCTGTGGCAACACATGAAGACAAGGGGCTTCTGCTGATCCATTTCTGAGAACCTACGACCTTGGGAATGTGAAATACAAGCTAGACTCATCCCGCGGCCCCTCCGCCGTATGCTCTGTATGTTCCAAGATGGCAGGCGGGACCGCAAGACTCGAGGACATCTGGGGGAAAGATGGAAAGAAGGTGAGACTCTGGCCCCTTTGAACCATCCCATGATGCTCCACCATCAGGGGCCCCCCTGAACATCGTCCCGCTACGAAGTACCCGCCCTGCTACATACCTGAGGAGGAGAGCCACGGGACTTCCTTGCTCCGTCCGCCCGCTTCCCGCCTGCGCCTACACTCCGTCTCGGAATCCTGCAACCCCGAGTCGGGGTGCTCGACCGAGACCGCCAAGGGCGCTTCCACAAGCAAGACACGAACAGCGGGCGAACAGAAGGGCGCTCCTGTCCCAGCAAACATGACGCCAACGGACCTCAACAGATGATCCCCTCTGGCGATCCTACGAGGAGCAGACTCTCCGAACTCCCCAAAGATATTACCAACGGCTCGGCAAACTGCTCACCGATCCCATCTGGGCTCTCGCCGCATATCCAATAACCGCTCCTCCTGATGGTGGAGCTCAACTCTTGACTGTAAGGCGGCCCGGACCTCACGGACCACACCGGAGGAAAGCCGAGAAGCTGCCATGAACCCCTAAGGGTGACAATAGGAGCGGGGTACTCTAGCTTCCCCCTCTCATTATTTGGGAACCTGCGCCACCCTCTGAATCTGGCTCCCGTCTCTGGGGCTCCCCAGCCATCTCAAGGCACCATTGGAGGGGTAGCTCACCCCACCCACGCTCCTGGCCCGGGATTTCACGACACGGGAACCAGGGACACCTTGATTTAGCTCGACTCTGCAGCCCTCGGGAGGCCCGCAGAAGAGCCCTCCAACGACCAATCTCAGTCCCGGTTGAAGGAGCCTGACGGGAGGGGAAGTAAAGACACAAATTAAAAGGGAATTGAGAGAAACCCTCCTTGTACTTGTCTTCATCAGCACACTACAAGTAGGCCAAACGCTGAGGGTTGAATCTGCTCAAGTCCCACTCTAGGGACCCTATTAACCCAACACAACACAGAGCCCTGCCTCAGGAACATCAAGAGATCTTTCACTCCCACCGCAATACTTTATTAAGTAAAGTAAAACCAGCGCACACAAACGAACCTTGGGAAGCTCCATTTGACATCAATACTTCTCCCTGCCTCGCCTACACAGCGGCTCTCCCCTGTCCCCTCTTCTAATCCTTTCCTGGGGCGCCCCGGCCCATACGTCAGCCTCTCCCTTTCCTTCATTTGCCTAAGAGAGGCTCCTCGTCATCACCCACAACCTGAAGAAGCTAGGAACCTCTCCGCCAGCAACCCCATTACCTACGCCAACAAAACACTGTTGCCTTAAGTTGGTAGAGCCGCGCAGGTGCTAAGCACCCCCAATCATAACTGGGACAATAGCCTAATCGCCCTATCCTCTCCGGGAGTCACTGTACCTCCCCCTCTACACATAAAGGGCACTATGGCTAAACAACTAAAGTCCAGTAAGAACCCGTACATTGCTACAATGTTATTATCGGCTGACAAAAGTAAGAAACAGGACCCCCCCCCATCTCTACTCCACAGAAAGCCTCGGAAGACAAGGGGACCCTCGCAACCAGGGATGGCGTTCATGGCCGACATTAAATCTGAATTCAGGTCTTGTATGACTGAACTTACCACAAAATTAGAACGCACCTACCAAAGGGTGATGGAGGCTCAACAGAGATTGGGAGAGGTTGAGGACCGTGCTCAGGACCACACAGCCACCTTGGAGGAAATTCAACGCTCGTTTAGACTCCTACAAGATAAATGCAGGAGTCAAGATAAATGCAAAATCCTAGAATTCAAGCAGGAAGACCTTGAAAACGGATCTCGATGCATAACCTGCGAATTCGAGGAATTCCAAACTCAGTCCCAGACAAAAACCTGGCGGAATACGTGGGTGACCTGTTTCAATCTTTGCTTCCACAGCTAGACAAATCTCAGCTCCTCTTAGACCGCACCCACAGTTGCGCCCGTGCCACGGGGTGGAATCGGACCCCCCCCCAGAATGTTATAACCAGGGTGCACTTTTTCACCACAAAAGAAGCCATTTCATTGATCACTCGCACTAGGAATGAATTAACCTTCCGGGGCTCTCCCCTTCAGATTTACCAAGATTTATCTCTTCTCACTCCAAAAAAGGAGGGCCCTCTGGCCCCTGACTCTTTTCCTTCAGGACCAACACATTAGATATAGATGGCTTTTCCCGACGGCCCTACAGTTCACCTACAAGTGCACCCTAAGGAAAATTAGCCACCTTCAGGATGCAGAGAAGATTATGCACTCAACCTCACCCAAGAGCCCCTCGCCGTCAGCCTCAGAAAACGCCATTGATAAAGACCCCACGTCCCCAATAAAAACAAAGCAGAACTCATAGTCGAGGGTCCCGAGATACAGGAAAAAGAGTTGATCCAGCACAGAAATGGAACACATAGGCTGTAACGTTAAGCCCCAAATAACCTGAAGCCTGAGACATATTCCATGTGGCTCCTTATCCACCTATAGCCTTATCCGGTGCAACCCGCTCTTCCTCCGGGCCCAGAAAATGTATTTTGCCCAATGGAGCTTCGCCACCTACGAAAAAATGCAGATGAACCTTCACAGCTACTGCAGCGGGCACCCCCCCCCCCCCCCACGGCCCATGCCCATTTCCAAGGTACAATCGACCTATGAGTCCTTGGAATGATACACTAAGTTTGTTCTTAGTTCTAGCCATGTTGGCTGAAAACAGTTATTTGGCCCTGTTGGCCAGGGCCAGTGCCAGACCCACAAAATTGCCCCCTGCCCGCCCTCAGTTATAGCTTGGCCCTCCCGTTGGAGGTCTAAGCAAAAATTCCAAGTGCGGGATGGTGAGCGGTTACAGACTCTCCAAAATGTTGACTGATTCACACTCATCTCCCTCCCTCCATTCGAATCCAGCAGCGGCCTCACCTCCGATCCAGGAACACGACACTCTAAGATTTGTTTCCCTGAACGTCAAAGGATTAAACTCTCCCGCCAAACGCAAATCAATCTTGCAAAAGCCCCAAGATGAAAATGCAGGGGTAGCCATGGTACAGGAAATGCACCTACTGTCAGCAGTCTTTGGGCGTTTACGCTCGCAGCACTTTCCGATGCAATTCTTCGCCTCTGGTAGCACTAAAAAAGGGGAAACAGCAATTATTTTCAGGAAAGGTCTAAAACCCCAGACTTCGGATACAAAACTTTGCCTGGACGGCCGATTTATAGTATTGAAATGCCTACTGTTGGGACAGCTATATTCCTTTGTCTCAGTATACGCCCCAAATACAGGTCAAGCCGCTTTCTATGAGGCGCTGAGCTCCACTCTTTCTCCCTTCCTAGAGGGCCAGATAGTAATTGGAGGTGACTTCAATGAAGTCCCGGATCCCGCGATGGATAAATCACAGCCGCCCTCCCCTGGAGACTTTACTCTGGCACTGGCACTCCTACACCTATTTAGATCCCTAGAGGTGGTGGACTCATGGCGGGTACTTCACCCCTCAGAAAGAGACTTTTCCTTTTACTCCTATGTCCATAGAACATTCTCCAGAATAGACCTCTTCCTCCCTCCATTCGAATCCAGCAGCGGCCTCACCTCCGATCCAGGAACACGACACTCTAAGATTTGTTTCCCTGAACGTCAAAGGATTAAACTCTCCCGCCAAACGCAAATCAATCTTGCAAAAGCCCCAAGATGAAAATGCAGGGGTAGCCATGGTACAGGAAATGCACCTACTGTCAGCAGTCTTTGGGCGTTTACGCTCGCAGCACTTTCCGATGCAATTCTTCGCCTCTGGTAGCACTAAAAAAGGGGAAACAGCAATTATTTTCAGGAAAGGTCTAAAACCCCAGACTTCGGATACAAAACTTTGCCTGGACGGCCGATTTATAGTATTGAAATGCCTACTGTTGGGACAGCTATATTCCTTTGTCTCAGTATACGCCCCAAATACAGGTCAAGCCGCTTTCTATGAGGCGCTGAGCTCCACTCTTTCTCCCTTCCTAGAGGGCCAGATAGTAATTGGAGGTGACTTCAATGAAGTCCCGGATCCCGCGATGGATAAATCACAGCCGCCCTCCCCTGGAGACTTTACTCTGGCACTGGCACTCCTACACCTATTTAGATCCCTAGAGGTGGTGGACTCATGGCGGGTACTTCACCCCTCAGAAAGAGACTTTTCCTTTTACTCCTATGTCCATAGAACATTCTCCAGAATAGACCTCTTCCTGGCATCCCTGCAAATGCTTGCATACGCCAACGATGTGACCATAGGCTCAAAGATCCTATCCGACCACACCCCGGTAACCCTGGAGATTTGAGTACATGAGCCCCAACGCAGATGGACGCTGTACGACCCAATACTCAACGAGATGCCGCTAAGAGACTCAATAGCGACGTCAATCAAGAACTTCTTCAAAGAAAACCCTAGCGAAGATACTTCCCCTGCTAACACCTGGGACGCTATGAAAGCGGTTATACATGGGGAGGGCTGTCCAGTTAAAGCATGGAATGAAAAAGGATCGAATGCAAAAGGATCGACACAATAGGGCCGAAAACAAAAGGATCACATTTTTTTTTCATTATATATATTTTTTTGGTTTTCGTATAGTAAAAAAATGTTTTTTACCAAAAAAACAGGGGCTAGGGGGGACACCCCCTAAAAAAAAAATGTGATCCTTTTGTTTTCGGTACTTTTGAGTCGATCCTTTGACCATTTGTGAGGATGTGAAGGCGGATGGCGGGGGAAAACGGGACGCACGGCCAAAGGAGCCCGCTGTGCCGCGGGCGTGTGCGGCGCCGAACGCGGGCGCCAGGAAGGCGTCCCTGTTAAAGGGGGAGCCTTGTCGGCGACGGTGCCGGCGTTGCGGCCGCGGGTGCTCGCAGCCGCAGCGCCGCGTGTGGCCACAAGGTCCGGGTTCGCTGGCGCTGCGGCTGGGAGACCCGCGAGCGCAGCATACCTTGGCGGCCTCCGGCGGCGAGCGGCGACAAGGCTCGGGAACTGGAGAGCCTGACTCGTGCCGACCGCTCGGCGTCGGAGGTGCGCCAGACAGCTGGGCAAGGACCCATCAGGGACACCCCACCAGAACCCCCTCCTTACCTCATGTGGGGCAGACCCAGGACGGTGGCTTGGGGCCTCAAGCAGGACGGGCCTCCGGGAGACATGTCTCGAGGGAGACACATTGTTGGGGGTCGGGGCCAATGGAGGGGGTGTGGCTAACAGCAGGGAGGGGAAGCTAGAACCAGGCAGCCAGTATAAAGGAGGAGGGGGGGAGGAGGCAGCACTATTCATAGAGGGTGGGTGCCTAGGGTCCCCACCAATCAGACAGGCGGGAAGGGAAGTTGTCCCCGATTGGTCCTTTTTCCCTCCAAACCCCAGGTATAAAAGGGACTGGCCTAATGGCGTTTTTGTTGCTTTTTGCAGGGAGAAGGAGAGGAGAGTGAGAGCAACTGGTGGGCCTATCCGGGTCCATGAGAGTAGGAGACACTCAAAAAGAAGAGGAACTCCTGGTGCCTTTTACTCACAGTGAAGTAACTGTGGGGTCAACCCTGGAGTTCAACTACCTGGTTAAGACACTGTGTAATAAAGGTCTACGAAACTCCACTTCGCCTACTGTCCTGATTTCCACAAGTGGCGTAGTCGGCAGGATTTAGGAGAACGCGATGGAGAAAATAATACACACACTGTCAGAAGGGCAACAACAGTTACAACAGCTCTTCCAACTTCAGGCCCAGCAGGCGGCCGCTGATCGCCAAGCCTTTCAACAGGCCATACAATTGCAAGGAACCCTGCAGTCCACTTCTCAAGACCAACACCAAGAGACGATAAAACACCTGACGGATGCTGTTACCGACACCCGAAACCAGCCCATGGTCCCTTCCGCAGTGTTGCAAAAATTCAAGGAAGGTGAAGACCCGGCTTTCTTTTTCACCACATTTGAGAGCATCGCCCGAAACGCTCAGTGGCCGGTGGACCGCTGGGGCCAGTATGTTGCTCCCCTTTTGTCTGGCATCATGCAAGGTGCCTACCAGGCCGTTATCCCAAACGGAACTACGCCTTACGCTGAAATCAAAAAGGCAGTACTGGACCGGTTGGGACTTGACAAAGAGGCCTACAGAATGAGGCTGCGTGACACTAAACTCAAACCGGGGGAGAACCCCCGACAACTCTTCTACCGAGTTAAGGACCTCACCGAGAAATGGTTACAAATACCGGGAACGGGCCTCCAAGATGTCTTAGATAAAGTCATCCTCGAGCAGTTCATTGAGGCCCTACCCCCTCCGATGCAAAGGTGGGTCCGACAACATCACAGACCCACCTTATCTGAGGCGGTGAACATCGCGTCGGCCTACCAAAAGGCAGGGGGAACTGGTAAACCCTTCAGAGTCGGGTCTCCCATTCGCAATCCAATGCCACCATTGGAACCCCTCACAACCAAGAGCCTGCGAGGAGGATTTCCCAAGTGGAGAGCAACGGAAGGGCGCCCGTCTGGATCCGAGGAGAAGAGGAGCGGTCCCGACCCGCGATCCTCCCAGTTTTCCACGGATACCGACAACCGCAATGTTATGACTGTGGCGAGTGGGGCCATATCGCTCGATTTTGTCCCCGGAAGAGAGGCACCGAGCCGATGGAGATCGGATTCATGAGGACCGAGCAAGGACCAAGATGCCAAGGCCTCTACGAGATGGACGTCCGGGTAGACGGGAACCAAGCCAGGGCCCTACTCGACAGTGGAAGTCGACAGACGGCGGTACTACCAACCGTAAGTGATTCTCCTTACCTCGCCAATGTTAGTATCCCGATCCGGTGTATACATGGGGATGTAAGGACCTACCCCATGAAATCCATAACAGTAGAGGTGGGCCCTAACATTGCAGAGATGAGAGCTGCCGTCCTCCCCTCCTTACCCGCACCAGTGGTGATTGGGACCGATCTACCCCACTTCCACCAGACTATCAAAGCCCTAGACCAGGGATGGTGGGAGGAAGCACCCTTTGCCAGGGAGCCCATCCCCCCGAACACCCAGGGACGAGAGAGACCCACTAGGAAAAGAAGGGAAGCTCGCCTTGCTCAGTGCGCATCCATGTATGCCACCCAACGAATAGCCTGGAACCCGGAGGACCATGAGGATTCCATCCGGGGAGAAACACTGACGGACCCTACCTTAACATTGGCCCGCGAAAGAGCCATCAGGAATGGGGACCCAGACCTGGCCAAGGGAGCCGGTTTTATATCTAGACAGGGCCTACTCTATCGGGTTTACCAGGAAAAGGGAGGTGCACGGAGGGAACAACTACTCCTACCCAAAACACACAGGGGCATTGTCCTCCAGTTGGCCCACAATCACCCTTGTGGCGGTCACATGGCCTCCCTAAAGACACAGCAAAACATTCTAAAACGCTTCTATTGGCCGGGGGTCTATGGGGAGGTGGCGAAATTCTGTAAGGAATGCAAAGTCTGCCAGTTGACAAGTGGGGAAAAGCCAGCCAAAGCACCTCTACAACGGATGCCCTTGATCACCATACCCTTTCAAAGGATAGGCATAGATCTGGTAGGCCCGCTCGAGCCAGTCAGTCGTGGATATCGATACCTACTGGTCGCGGTGGACTATGCCACCCGGTACCCCGAGGCCTTCCCCCTAAAGGGGACGTCGGCTAACCAAATATGTGACCAGCTCATCCCCTACTTCGCACGGGTAGGCCTACCCACCGAAATCCTCACCGATCAGGGTACCAACTTCATGTCAGCTGTCATGCGACAAGTCTGTGAAAGACTACAGATCAGACGTCTACGTACCTCAGTCTACCACCCCCAAACGGATGGGTTGGTGGAAAGGTACAACCAAACAATAAAGAAAATGATGAAGAGGGTAACCGGCCCAGAGGGGAAGGACTGGGATAGAGTCATACCCCTGATCCTTATGGTATTAAGGGACACCCCCCAGTCCTCGACAGGATTCTCCCCATTCGAGCTACTGTTTGGAAGACAGCCCAGAACGATTCTAGACCTGGTTAAGGAGGATTGGGAAAATACTAAGGAAACATCCCTCACCGAGTACGCTGAGGACCTTAAGAGCCATCTGTCTACTTTAAGGGGACTAGCGGAAACCCATCTGAACATAGCCCAAGACCGACAGGAGAAAACATACAACAAGGGCTGTTGCCTAAGAAAGCTAGAACCAGGGGATAAGGTACTGGTGTTACTACCCACAAGTACGAACAAAATGTTGGCTCGGTGGAGAGGCCCTTATGTGGTGAAGGACGTGGTAGGACCAGTAAATTACCGGATACACCAACCTGACCGAAGTCCATCATATAAGGTTTATCATATAAACCTGCTAAAGAAATGGGCCGAGCCTGCCCCGGTCGATATTCTGGCCACCCAGGATACGGGGTCATTACAAGCGACCGGCCAATTGGATGCGGTGCAGTGGGGTGAAACACTCACTGAACACATGAAGAATGAGATCCTGGAGACGCTCAAACCACACCGCAACACCTTCTCCCAATTACCTGGAAGGACCGACCTAATGGAGCATCGTATCGAAACCCTAACCGGACAGATAGTCCGGCTAAGACCCTACAGGATCCCAGAGGCCCGAAGGTTGATCATTAAGAAAGAGATCGAAAAAATGATCAGGTTGGATATCATTGAACCCTCAACCAGTGCGTGGTGTTCTCCAATCGTGCTCGTACCCAAACCAGACGGGGCTGTACGATTTTGTATGGACTTTAGGCAACTCAACCTGATATCCCAATACGAAGCCTATCCCATGGCCAGGATGGATGAACTGCTGGAAAGACTGGGTGCTGCCCGTTATCTCAGTACCTTGGACCTCACCAAGGGATACTGGCAGATACCACTACGGGAATCTGTCAAAGAAAAAACCGCATTTTCTACACCCCAGGGGCTCTTTCAATATAAAGTGCTACCATTTGGGTTGCATGGGGCTCCAGCCACCTTTCAGAGGCTGATGGACGTCCTCCTACAGCCCCACGACCAATACGCTGCAGCCTACCTGGACGACATCGTGATATACAGCGCATCATGGAATGACCATCTAACCCATCTACGCAAGGTGGTCGGCACCCTGACCCAGGCCGGACTCCACATCAACCCAGGGAAATCGGTACTAGGGTCCCAGGAAACCAAGTACCTCGGACATATAGTCGTTGGCGGCGTGATTCGGCCACAGGTGTCCAAAATCGAGGCTATTCAGGGGATCCCAGTACCAACTAACAGAAAACAAATTAGGGCCTTCTTGGGGTTTATAGGGTACTATAGGCGCTTTATTCCCGGTTTTTCTTCCCTGGCTGCACCACTGACCGAGGCGTTGAAAATCGGGGGTTCCCCAGACCTGTCAACCAATCACGCCGCCATATTGGCCGTTGAGGGGCTGAAGCACAGTATATCATCCCACCCTGTGTTGGTATGCCCAGACTTCCGGAAGCATTTTTTTTTGCAGACGGATGCCTCTGGCATGGGATTGGGGGCGGTCCTGACACAGGAGGTGGACGGGTTCCTGCGACCGATCTGTTTTGTCAGTCGGAAACTCCTTCCGCATGAGTTGGCATATTCCACTATAGAAAAGGAGTGTCTCGCCATTAAATGGGCGGTGGATTCATTGCGATACTACCTACTAGGGAGGAAATTTACATTGTATACCGACCATGCACCCCTGCAGTGGTTGGCGAGACACAAGGACTCCAACCAACGTGTTCTACGGTGGTTCCTGTCCCTCCAACCCTTCGACTTCATTACCTTGCATAGACCCGCCAGCTTTCAGCTGGTGGCGGATTACTTGTCCAGGAGTTCGATCCGGCCCGACCGGCCTGGATCTGTAGTGGGGGTTTGTGAGGATGTGAAGGCGGATGGCGGGGGAAAACGGGACGCACGGCCAAAGGAGCCCGCTGTGCCGCGGGCGTGTGCGGCGCCGAACGCGGGCGCCGGGAAGGCGTCCCTGTTAAAGGGGGAGCCTTGTCGGCGTCCCGCGACGGTGCCGGCGTTGCGGCCGCGGCGCCGCGGGTGCTCGCGGCCGCGGCGCCGCGGGTGCTCGCAGCCGCAGCGCCGCGTGTGGCCACAAGGTCCGGGTTCACTGGCGCTGCGGCTGGGAGACCCGCGAGCGCAGCATACCTTGGCGGCCTCCGGCGGCGAGCGGCGGCGAGGCTCGGGAACTGGAGAGCCCGACTCGTGCCGACCGCTCGGCGTCAGAGGTGCGCCAGACAGCTGGGCAAGGACCCATCAGGGACACCCCACCAGAACCCCCTCCTTACCTCATGTGGGGCAGACCCAGGACGGTGGCTTGGAGCCTCAAGCAGGACGGGCCTCCGGGAGACATGTCTCGAGGGAGACACATTGTTGGGGGGGCGGGCCAATGGAGGGGGTGTGGCTAACAGCAGGGAGGGGAAGCTAGAACCAGGCAGCCAGTATAAAGGAGGAGGGGGGGAGGAGGCAGCACTATTCATAGAGGGTGGGTGCCTAGGGTCCCCACCAACCAGACAGGCGGGAAGGGAAGTTGTCCCCGATTGGTCCTTTTTCCCTCCAAACCCCAGGTATAAAAGGGACTGGCCTAATGGCGTTTTTGTTGCTTTTTGCAGGGAGAAGGAGAGGAGAGTGAGAGCAACTGGTGGGCCTATCTGGGTCCGTGAGAGTAGGAGACACTCAAAAAGAAGAGGAACTCCTGGTGCCTTTTACTCACAGTGAAGTAACTGTGGGGTCAACCCTGGAGTTCAACTACCTGGTTAAGACACTGTGTAATAAAGGTCTACGAAACTCCACTTCGCCTACTGTCCTGATTTCCACACCATTGAACCCTTTTTTTTCGATCCTTTAACCGTGGGGAAGTGATAGCCCAAGGAGTAGCTTTCCACAAGAACAGGCGACAAACCCGCCTGATCCTCGAGGATGAACTCCAGAAAGTAGAGAAGACTCAAAGGAGAGAGGTTGGTCCCCAAAGACACAACAAGCTATTTTTTATTTTTTTTATTTATTTTTGATTTATTTGTATATAATCAAAAAAATATTTTTACAAAAAGCAGATCGTATTTTCAAATGAAAGTCCATAAACCAGCTATTCGTACTGCGCAGAAAAAGAGGCCCACTACGCCGAACACACAGCACACTGATTAGCGAAAGCCAAGCAGTTTTACTATGCAAAGAGCAACAAAGCGAACAAATTATTGGTGGCTAAACTTGCCAAGACGAAAAGGAGTAACACAATCATCGGACTACGGGACCCGCAGGGCAGAATACAGTACACCGAACAGAAAAAACAACGGTTGGCAGCAGACCACCTGGCACAAGGGATCACCACATCATCACAAGACCTGAAGGAGCAAACAGAATATTTACAGAAAGCAGCACTCCCCCCGACTGCGAGACTCAGCCCGATACATCTTGCACACTCCAATCTCAAGTGAGGAGGTAGAAGAAGCTGTAAAGTCCCTCAAATCCGGAGCCCCCGGCCCTGATTGGTTACTCCACCAGATTTTACAAGATCTTTAGGCCCCTGCTGCTCCCTCCATTAGTAAAGCTCTTTAATTCCTTCAGGCACACGGGTGTTCTAAACCCCTCCATGCAAGAATCAATTGATGCCAACTTCTATTCCAAGATTCTAGAGACTCGCCTATCCCATATACTGCCTGATATAATCCATCCATAATCCGATCAAACTGGGTTTATGAAGAATAGATCTACAGGCGATTACATTCGTAGAGCTTTGAACTTGGTGGACATGGCCTCCCAGGACTCCAGGGCCTAGTACTTATGGCCCTCGACGCAACTAAAGCGTTCAACAAGGTGGACTGGACCTTTATGAGGCTTGCCTTGGAAGCCTTCGGTTTGGGCCAGAGTTCCGAACCATGGTCCTGGCTAACTATAAATCACGGAAAACCATCCTTAGGATCAATGGCACTCGCTCCACTCCAATTTCCCTGTCCTGCGGAACTAGACAAGGGTGTGCGTTATCTCCACTCCTATTTGCATTAATCATGGAACCTTTTGCCCAAAGAATCGGGCTGAATAACCTTATCCAGGGCCCTCGTGTCGGCCCCTCGCAACATAAAATTGCCCTATACGCAGATGACGTCCTGCTCACCATCTCAGAACCCTGCTCCTCACTGATACACGCTCTAGCCAAAATAAACAGCTATGGAAGGGTTACTGGTTTCTCCATCAACTTCGACAAGTCAGCAGCCCTAGGGATAGGTATAGCCCCAGCGGAATGGGAAGCCTTGATCCCAATGTGCCCTATTCAATGTAAGACAAAGGCTATCACCTATCTGGGAATTCAAGTTCTGGCCGACCCAAAGGACGTTTAACACTGAACTTTCCACCCGCCCCCCACTCTTTAAAGAACTGGAAATAGACCTGAAGCGCTGGCTGTCCCAAGAAAATGACCTGCAAAATGAACCTGCTCTCCAGATTCCTGTATGCATGCTCATCGCTTCCTGTCATGATCCCGACACCAGCCCTTTGCGGCCTGCAGAGGAAAAAGCTACAATTTATTTGGAGGGGGAAAAAAGCCAGGATTCCCTAAGGAACGATGCTGGGTAATGCAAGACTTGGCGGTCTAGGGGTCCCAGACATATAGGGATATCAGATGGCAGCACAATTGGAGTGTATCCAGGCATGGCAGACACTCACTGATCGCCCCAGGTGGGTGGAGCTAGAACAATAGCGCCTACCTCTCCCCCACATATTTCACCCCCAATACGGCGGCAATGGCAGGGACTACGATCATCCACCAGACACACTATAAACACCTGGGACAGGGCCTTGAAACAGAAGGGTATCCCAGGAGGACTCAGCCCCTCATCTCCGGTGTTCCTGAACCTGGCTTTTTTACCCGTGGCAAACCCACAAAACTTAAAAACCTGGATTGCAGGGGGCCTAGAGACTTTGGGACAGCTTTTTGAAGGAGGATTGCCCTGTACCTCCAAACAATGCAAGGAAACTTTCTGGCTTCAAGAAAAGGATAGGTTCACCTACATCCAGCTTCGTCACTGGTGCTCCCACCCTCAAACCCACCAAGCAGCAACTCGCCCCCATATGGCCCTAGAGCTGACCCTTAAAGATCTCCCGACCCAAGGAAAGATCTCTACCTTTATACAGATGCTTCCAGAAGGACGTCCTCACCTCAAAAACGCGATCCATGGCACAATGGGAGGCAGACCTAGGCCACCCTATGGAGGTCCAATCTTGGGTGGACATTTGGACCCGGGCCCACTCATCATCTGCCTACATCACTAACAGAGAATGCGCCTACAAAATCCTGCTGCGCTGGTACTACCCCCCACCCCCTTGAGGCTCCACCATATGAACCATGCACTCGACCCTGCTTGCTGGAGGCAATGAGGTCAGGTAGGGTCTTTTTTTCAGCTATCATTGCAGGGATCACCCAGACAACGCTTCCTCTAGAACCCAAACCCATTCTCCTGGGCGCTCATGTCCCAGGGATCTATCCACAGTCCGGAGCCAAAGCTAAGTTACTGTCCCAATGCCTCCTGGCAGGAAGAATAGTGTTCGCCCGTTCATGGAAGTCTGCAGATGGTCCTCTTCTGTTCCTTTGGTTGGTGAAAATATGGGATATATTAATCGTGGCGAAAGTGACTGCGGCCAGAGCAGGTCTCCTCCACCGCTTTCAAAACATTTGGGGCCCAATACTTGACTACGACCGAGAATTTCCAGCCCTGGCCTACAAACCCCAACTGGCCCGGAGGGTCCTGGACGATGGGGGCACACTCCAGGAGCAGGGGTGAAGAACTCGACACCCGACCCCCAGCCCGGTCTGACAATCGCATGGAAGGAGGGGAAGAGATATGATTTTAACACTATGTATAACATGCTTTAACAAAAACCTGTTTTGCTACCACCGTGCCTTGATTAAAAAATAAACATATTTTTTTTAAATGTTGGCGTATGTGAGGTCTGCAGACTGATGCATGTTTTCAGTTAATTGTTTGAATTGGAAGTGTTGCCAAAGGTTGACATTTCCTATGCTGCCAAGAGTTTTACGGCATAGTTTGTGCCCTAAGGTTTTAAAAAATAGGTTCACCTTTAACTTGTGTTAATTGAAGAAGATCTCTGAAAACTATAATGTGTTATCCTCCAAAGAGTTCTTCATAATCTGTTTTCAGGACCTCTTGTAATCTGAGGTGAATGAAGGCTAACATTAGATTGGAAAGCATGCTTACCTCATCTATTAGCAGCATTTTCATGTGTTTGAAAACTCTGTGTAGTTCAATTGCAGCTTCTGGAGAAAGTTTGTAATAGTCTAATTTGTTTTGGTGTTCTACTGGAAGAAGTAATAATCAGTGTAAAGTGACACTGCCTATGTTGTAGGCAGCTAAACCTGTGGGGGCAGTTACAACAGTTGACAGTTTTTTGTTTGTCAATTGTTGGAGGAATTTGCTGATGATTTTGATTAAGAATGTTTTTCCTGAACCAGCTTGACCACTCACGTATAGCGGTATAGGTTTGTAGTCTTGGCAGGTACAATTTTTAGTTTCATGCTGCACACCATGTTCAATTTGCTTTGTTATATCTTGGAAAATGCTACGCTGCTTTTAGTAGAGCAAAGTCTTCTGTAGATTGCTCATACTGACACATGGTGTTTTCTACTCCAGTCATGACTAATTCTGCCTCATTTGCTATTAGTGGCTGTCCAAGTGGTTCTTGGCTTCCTGTTACAGAAGGTTGACTACTGTCAGGAGTGTCCACACCTAGTTGCGCCTGGAGTTCTTCTTCTTGTTGCTGTTCATTGTGCAACATTGTTTTGTACTGTGTAAAGTTTATGTCTGTTATAGTTTTTTCATTTGCTTTGAAAGCGTCTGCATAGGAGTCATAGGTATCTAGTAAATCTTCTTCTTTTCTCCATGGTTTAAAATGTTGTAGCAGGGACATGTAATACAGTTCTTTATGTGGAGGAGTTTTTAATGACAATTTGATATGATTAATTAAGTTTCGTTTGGTAAGTTTCACTAAGCTGTCTTCACAATTTTCCACTCTGTATCTACCTTTCTTCTCATCTGGTTTAATATTATTTTTGTATGTGAAGTTTTGGGCTATGCGGTATAGACGCATGGTTTCTAAAGTGGTACTTCTGTTTGGGTAGTATGTGTCTAGTAAGTTGTTTTTCAAAATGTCTTGGCTGTTGGGATCATGTTTGGCTATTGTTTCTATGTCTTCATATGATTTGAGAACTCTTTTTCTAGATTTAGCAGGACCAAGGCTTAGCCATACTATATTTTCAGATTTTCCATACAAAGCAGTATCGGTTAAAAGGTCTGCAGCTTCACAGCAGCCACATTTTCTATGGGAGAGCATTTTTATGTCTAAGCTGTACAATTTCTGTGATGGTGTTTTGTCAGATGATATGTCACCTCAGGGGTCTTTGAGCTCTGTTTTTTCTGCTTTGGTTAAGTAGGCTATGCAACTGCAGTGGAATTGTCTGCAATGTACTGCACATCTATATTTGCATTCCAAAGGGGGGCAATGATTGCATTGTAATCATTGATGTATTTTGATCCTTCTGTTCTTTTTATGTTAGGTGTTCCTTCGGTGATTTAGTTTAGTTTATTATTTGATAATGCGCTCCAAACCCATGGGTAGCCGGGCGCAGCAGTTGCAAGAATACCTAGGCTTAGTTTACATACATACAGAGGATACATTAACATATATACAATACAAAATATACAAGTATACATGAGATACAGCATGTGAATCTCTCTCATTGGTCAGGTGTCAGATACTCAGATCAAACCGATAATCAAATAATCTGGTGTCAGAACAGAATCAAGGAACGCCGTGATAGGAATGAGTTCAGCAGGTTAATTTTTGTTGGTCCAAAGCCAACTTTTCACCTTACATCTGAATCTAGAGTAGGGAAGATTAGTTCTCAGTTCCATGGGGAGTGCGTTCCAGGCACAGGCCGCTCTAACAGGGAAACTTACTCCACCTGCTTTAGTTAGTCTAAATCTGGGAATTTCAAGTAGGCAGTGATTAGAGGCTCTGGTGTGACGAATAGAAGATTTTCTGGTCAGTCTGGCTGAGATGTAAGGGGGCGCAGTGTTGTTCAGTCCTTTATGTGTAAGAGATAGCGTTTTAAGGAGAACTCTATCACTGATTTTTAACCAATGATTGTCTTTCCTAATGTTAGATATGTGAGCTCTACGGGGTATGTCCAGGGCTGCTCTAAGAGCGTTGTTCTGCAGTATTTGTAGTTTGTTTGTGACAGTTTTGTTGGCGCCCGCATGAAGGGCGTTACAATAATCTAATTTGGACATTTCTAGGGCATTGGCTAGAGTGATACAATTGGTTTTAGACAAGTAGGGTCTGCAGGCCCTGATTAATTTACAAGTGTATGCTGTGGAGGAAGCCAGGGAGTTGATTTGTTTTTTGAGCGATAAGGTGGAGTCGAGGTAGAAACCTAGTGTTTTTACCTCTGTTGCCACTTTGATTATATTGCCATCTATATTGAAGGCGCAGTAGTTCGGGGTGAGTTTTTTGAGGTTGGAGTCGGAACCCAGGATCAGTATCTCTGTTTTGTCGTCGTTCAGGCAGAGGCCGTGAGAGGCCATCCATGCCTGAATGATGAGGTAAATCTTGTTTACTAGAGCTGTGTCTTCAACAAAGTTGCCAGATAGGGGTATGAGGATCTGTGTATCGTCCGCATAGTTGGTGTAGGTTACCCCCAATCTGTCAAGTTTGTCGAAGAGTGGCTTAGTGAAGATATTATACATTGTGGGGGAGACACATGAACCTTGTGGGACGCCACAGGTGATATGCATTGGGACAGCTGAGGCTAATGGGGAGTACACTCTCATCGTGCGGTTGTCCAGGAAGGATTGTACCCAGGCTATAGCTTCGCTTGAAAAATGGGCAGCAGACGCTAGATGCTTGCATAACACTGCATGGTCCACTAGGTCGACGGCCACCGATAAGTCAAGGAGGAGGAGCATAGCTGTTTTACCTTTATCCTTCAACTCGTCGATTTGTGTCTTAAGGTCAATTAGGGCTGTTTCAGTACCATGTAGTGGTCTGAAGCCAGATTGGCGTGATCCTAGTAGTTGGTTTGTCTCCAGATACTTTTGGATCTGGAGGTAGGCTACTCTGTCAATGATTTTAAGGAGAAATGGGACCGTGGTGATGGGCCTATAATTGGTCGGGATGGCTGGGTCAAGGGTCTGTTTTTTAGGGAGGGGAAGAACCCATGATTCTTTAAGGTTAGTCTGTACAGTGCTGGATCGTAAGGAGGAGTTTATTAGTTTAGATATAAAGGGCGCTAGGTCTCTTGCTGCATCCTTAATTTACCTTTGAGACTATGTTTAACTGAAGACATGAAGTTGTTTACTTAACCTGTGGCTGAAACTGGTCTGGGGAAACCAAAGCGGCATTTGGTGTAGTATTTACCTTTTTGTTTTTATATTTGCGACAACAATACTTCCCACATTTGTGTCTTTGAAATTGTAAAATTTGTGTATGAAGGTCAGTATGTCCTGACCAAATTTAGGAGCATCTGTAATCCACAAAAGCATGTGGATGTGTGGTGCTCCTCTGGCTTGGTATTCTTTTCTCCAAAAGAATTGTTGCACTTCTCTGAAGGGAGGAACAGTTTTATTACAAATGAAGTGTAGTATAGCAATGAAGCGATGATGGAAATATCTAGATACATTTACAGGATCTAGAGAGCAGAGTTCTCCTGGTGTTTTTATATCTATATTTGTTTTGTTTTTGTTTGCTATGCATAGGAAATCGTGTAAATCTTTCCACGCATATTCTGCACAACTTAATGTCACAAACCAAGTGGGTGGGCCAAGGATTCTTATCATACAGCGTACATCTGCATGAAGTCGGAACCAGTATTCTTTTGTACCACACATGTTTGCTAAAAGATTTGTAACGCTTGATTGTAAAACATCATCTTTTTCTTGCACTTTTTGTAGTAATTGCGTAGCTGACATATTTTGAAAATTGGTACCCGATTTTAATGTGCGTGCAACTCCGTAACACAGAGTTGCTAGTTCACTTTCAAAGAGAAGGTGGAATATGTATTCCACGTTTTGTCTGAATCTGGGGTCTTCAGAATACATTCGTAAAGAGCGATATTCTGATGCTGTCGACGCACACCTTCACGAGATTCTACTGCTTCGACCGGGATTCCAAGGAGGAGTCCAGAGTCAGCCAAGCAGTGCTGCGCAACCTGTTTGCTTGAAGGTGAGCCTGGTGAGTGGTTAAGAGATGCTTAATGTTGAGCCTTGCCACCTCCTGTGGTTGTGCATGTGTGTACTGCTATGTATTCTTGTATTCATGACCATGTGAATCCATGCCAGACCCCATGCCGGATAAGGAACAAGTTACTTACCTGTAACTGTTGTTCTCCAGCATGGGGTCTGGCATGGATTCACATGAATATTCCCCGTCGTCAGGCTGGGAATCCTCGGTAAAGAAAAATCAGTATCAGTTTCGTTTCTGATCTGTTCTTCCTAGTAGTAACAAATCACTGATCTCTGCGTCATACTGACCACAGCCAATGACTGCCCTCTACCTAAGCCCCGCCTCTGGCAGCCATCTTCAGATTTTTACCGCACGTTCAAGTGTTGGGAGTCCTCGTGCTTAGCTCTCGAGCTTTTACTGCGTGTTTCGCGCTTTTTCAGGTGAATTTTCACATTTTTTCGGTTAATCGAGCCTCAAGCTCCACCGTTTCTACTCCCGTTAACGGCTACCCGTTGCAGGATTTTCCTACGCCCCTCAAGGGTGAAGATTTCGTGGAATCAACTTCTTGGGGGATTCCAGAAGATTCGCAGCCTACTTCGAGATGGCCCAGGATGCGAGTTCGTCGCCCGGACCCAAGCTGTTTCGCAGCTGCCCTGGATGCGGGCTGCAGAATGTGTTTAAGGAAGACGAACATTTGCGATGCCTCTACTGTCTTCATGGGGACAAGACTCATGTAGAGAAGGACTGCCAGTTCTGCAAGAACCTGTTGGAGCGGACCATGAGGGACCGTCAATCCCGTCTCGCAAGCTGGTTGGAGAAGGGCTCGACGGGTGAGAAGAAGAAAGGGTCCGAGCGGGCTTCTAAGTCCTGTGCGGGCGCCCCGGCGACGGGGGCCCAACACCAGGCCAAGCATCGCGAGTCCGCTGGCTCCGGGAGCGCCGAAAGGTCGGGCTCTTCGGTCGCCAGGCAGGGCGCACCTTCCCCGGCGCAGTCAACCACTAGCCAACTCTCCGGTTCGGGGAAGAGAAAGTCCGAGACCCCGGGTAAGCTTCGGGAGAAGCCCCGTCCGATCTCGGAAGAGGGGGAGCGAGGCGTCGCCCCTCCCCCGAAGGTGAAGGCCCGGGACGCACCTAAGGTGGTGAAGGCCCCTACCTAGCAGGCGAAGGCCTCTATCGAGGCTATCGCGGCGACACTTGCCAAGCCGGCAGAGACACCGCCAGCGGAGACTGCCTCCGGGACTAGAGTTTCCCTGCCGCCAAGGAGGGAATCCTCTTTTCAGCCCATCGTTGTGGCCGCCATGATGGAAGAAGCGAGGGGGGGCACGGTGCCCTCCTCGAGCTCAGAGTCAGCCTCGGAGGAGGAACTGACAGAGGCCGTGAGGAACCTCGAAGTCCAACGGGCGGCTTTCGAGAAGGTTCGATCCCGTCAGGTAGACGATGATGGGGAGGAAGAGCAACCTTCCCTTCCGGTGCAGCCGGATCCTAGGCCTCAGGGTGGCTCGGCGGCCATTTTGTCTGCCATCCAGTCCTTATGCTCTGAGATAAGGATGAGATTCCCGCAGCCCAGGCCGGAGGACCCGCAACCTGGCCCGTCGGGAAGTCCTCAGAACAAACGACGGAGGACCCAACCCTCTCCTCCTCTCGCACCCGTAAGGCCTACAGTTCCCTCCTCATCCTCCCACGAGTTGGGAGATGACGGTGCGTTGGGCTCGACGACGGGTTCCGAGGGCGACGACGACGGAACGGGTCTCCCGTCTCCCGTTGCAAGGGCCTCGCCGCCCGACGAGATTGGCTCTTTCCACGCCAAGATCGCCAGGGCGGCCAAATTGTTCCAGCTCTGCCCGGAGGAGCAGAAAAAGGAAGGTTTCCTCTATCAGCGCCGGGAGGCCAAGAGGAAGACGGTCATCGCGGTGCCCCTAATCGATGACATCTGGGAGGAGGGCCTGTCGGTTCTCAAAAACCCCTCCACAGCACTAGCCAAACGGGACCGGTACGAGAAGAAGTACCGGGTCCCCGAAACCGCTCCCCTGTGCCTCAGGGCCCAGCCAACGCCAGACTCGGTCGTCTCGGCGGCGGCAAAGAAGAAAGCGGCGGGGTCAGGAGCCTCGACGTCGTATTCCCCGCCGGACGGCGAGGGAAAGAAGTTGGACGACATGGGGCGGCGGGTCATTTCGTCGGCGGCAACGACGATCAAAGCGGCCAACGCCCTGGCGATCGTGGCCCGTTACGACAGGGAGCTCTGGTTTAAGCTGGCCCCCATATTGGACTTCCTGCCGGACGACAAGAGGTCCGAGGCCCTGGAAATACTGCAAGAGGGTGAGGTGGCGTCGGACCACGCCATAACGGTGGCAACCAATATTGCCGATACCGGGTTCCGCCAGCTGGGCAACGGTGTTTGCCTACGACGACGGGGTTGGCTCCGGGCGACCGACTTCCGTCAGGACGTCCAGACCAAGATGTTGGACATGCCGTTCAACGGCAGCAACTTGTTCGGGAAGGCGGTGGACGAGTCCCTCCAAGCCATAAAAACGGAGACGGCCCGCGCCCTAGGAGCCCTTCAGCAACGACGGCCCTTTCGGAGCTCTGGAGGCAGTCAGGGTACCTCCAAGGGATCCAGCGGTGGCTCGTCGTCCTACCGCCAGGCGGCACGCTCCTCGTCTCAGGAGGCCTACAGGGGTCGCGGCAGGCAGGAGAGCGCCTCGCCGCCGTCGGCAAGGTGTCCAGGGCAAGGCCACCACCTCCAAGCAGGACTGAACCGGCTGTGGTCTCGGGCCCCCACCGAAGCACCCCGGTGGGAGGCCGGCTGACAGATTTCGTCGGCGTGTGGAAGTCCATCTCCACCGACCGTTGGGTGCTGGATACCCTGGCAAGAGGACACTCTATCGAATTCCTGAAGAAGTGCCCTCACGTTCCACCCATGGCCAGGAAGGAAAATCACGTCCCGCAACTGCTGTTGGAAGTACGGGCAATGCTCAGGAAAGGCGCCATCGAGCTTGTCCCAAAGAGGCTCCGGGGTGTACTCAAGATACTTCCTCGACAGGAAGAAGACGGGCGGCTGGCGCCCCATCCTGGACCTTCGTCGTTTGAACAGATACATCAGATCACAAAAGTTCAGGATGGTCACCCTCCAGCACGTACTGGGACAGCTGGAGGAAGGCGACTTTCTATCGTCGTCAGACCTGGAGGATGCTTACTTCCACGTTCCCATCCTCAAAAGTCACCGAAAGTTCCTCAGGTTCGTCATCCAGGGACGCCACTACCAATTCAGAGCGCTGCCGTTCGGATTGAAGTCGGCCCCCACGGTCTTTACCAAGTGCCTATCACCAGTGGCGGCGTGGCTGCACCTACAGGGGATTCACGTCTACACCTACCTGGACGACTGGCTCATCCGCTCAAGGACGAGGGAACTCGCCGTCGAACACACTGTGAGGACCGTCCAGCTACTCACAAACCTGGGATTCGCCATAAACTACCCGAAGTCCCACCTGGTGCCGTCGCAGGTGGCCCTGTTTGTGGGAGCGAAGCTCGATACAGTGAGGCGCCTGGCGGCCCCGTCGGAAGAACGGACAAAGACCATTCTAGGCAAAGTGCAGCACCTGCTAGCCACGGACGTGGCCAGGGTGAGGTCCATCAAGTCCCTCCTGGGGATGATGTCCTTTTGCATCTACCTGGTGCGCCTCTGCAGACTACGGATGCGCCCCCTTCAAGAATTTCTCGACGCCCGTTGGTTACAGGCGACGGGCACCTTCGAAGACAGGTTCCCCCTCAACGAGGTGTTCCGGCGGGCGATTCAGTGGTGGGGCGTTCGAGCGCACCTCACGGCGGGCAAGGACTTTCAGACGCCGGCGTACCAGGAGACGGTGACGACGGATGCCTCCCTTGAAGGTTGGGGCTCCCACACCGGAGATCTCCACGCAAGAGGCCTCTGGCTCCCGGAGGAGAGGCCCCTGCACATCAACATCCTGGAACTCCGAGCCGTGTTCTGGGCTCTCAAGTTGTTCCTTCAGTCGCTCAAGGGCAAGGTGGTGCTGATCTTCACGGACAATACCACGACAATGTTTTACATACGCAAGCAGGGAGGCACCACATCCCCAGCCCTATCCAAGAAGGCACAGGATCTGTGGCACTGGGCGGTCGCCCAGGGGATGTTCCTGGTTCCCTTCCACCTGGCAGGAGAAAGCAACACCATCGCCGACTCGCTCAGCAGGGAGCTGCGCGCGTGTCACTAGTGGGAACTGCGCCAGGATCAGGTGGATCAACTCTTCCGACGATGGGGCAAACCCCAAATCGACCTGTTCGCAACAGCGATGAACTCGAAGTGCAAGAGGTTCGCCAGCAGGTTTCCCCAGCCGAGAAGCATGGGCGATGCGTTCTCGTTCCCCTGGGACGGCCTATACCTGTATGCGTTCCCTCCGTTGCCGCTGCTGCTTCGACTCATCAGCCAGCTCAAGAGGTCCTGGTGCAGGATGATCCTCGTCGCACCGGCGTGGCCGAGGCAGATCTGGTTCCCGGACCTTCTGGACATGTCAACGTCCCCGCCCATCAAGCTGTTGGCGGACGCTGACCTTCTCTCCAGAGAAGGAGGCGCCATCTTCCACCACGACCCGGCGTTGCTGAACCTGCAGGCTTGGCTCCTGCAGCGCTAGAGTTTGGAGGCTACGATATACCGGCCGATTGGAGAGAGGTTCTTGCAAAGGCCAGGGCGTCCTCGACTCTCAAATGCTACGGTCATAAGGTTCTCTATCTGGTGCCGAGCACAGAAGATCAACCCCCTACGGATTACGGCCCCTTAAGTTCTGCCGTACCTGCTATCGCTGGCAAAGGCTGAGCTAGCCCATGCCTCCATTAAGATTCATCTGGCGGCGATCTCCAGATATACCAGAACCACAGGACGGACATCCCTGTGGTCCCATCGACTGGTAAGAGTTTATGAAAGGACTGTTCCGGTCGTTCCCGCCGGTAAGGCCCTGGCCCCGGCGTGGGAACTTAACGTGGTGCTGACCAGGCTCATGGGCCCCCCATTCGAGCCGATGCACTCCGCACCTATAAAGTTTGTGTCGTGGAAGACGGCGTTCCTTGTGGCCATTACCTCCGCACGACGAGTGGGAGAGATCCAGGCCCTATCCTGCAAAGCACCGTACTTGACTTTCCATGCCTCGAGGGTGGTGCTTAGGACGCACCCCTCCTTTATGCCCAAGGTGCCGTCGGACTTCCATCTTAACGAGCCCTTGGTGCTACCTGTTTTCTTCCCGTCTCCTTCATCGCCGGCCGAGAAGACTTTGCACTCGCTGGATGTGGCTAGAGCGCTGAAGTTCTATGTGGACCGCACGAAGAGTTTCCGGAGGACATCACAGCTGTTCGTGAACTTTGGATCTGTGAATCAAGGGAAGGCTCTCTCGAAGTCTTCTATTTCCAGATGGCTCTCCGGCTGCATCTTGCACTGTCACCGGTTGGCTGACCGACCGCTGCCAGGCCGTCCGAGAGCCCATTCGACCAGAGCGATCACTGCATCTATGGCGTTCTTATCTGGTGTGCCCCTGCTGGACATCTGCAGGGCTGCTACGTGGAGGTCGACGCACACCTTCACGAGATTCTACTGCGTCGATCGGGATTCCAGGGAGGAGTCCAGGGTCGGCCAAGCAGTGCTGCGCAACCTGTTCGCCTAAGGTGAGCCTGGTGAGGAGGTAAGAGATGCTTAATGTTGAGTTTTTTTTATTGCTTAATGTTGAGCCTTTTACCACCCCCCTTGGTTGTGCATGTGTGTACTGCTATTTAATCATATATTCATGAGCATGTGAATCCATGCCAGACCCCATGCTGGAGAAGGAACAAGTTACTTAGCTGTAACATGCGAACCCTCCCGCCTACCCCTCTGCGGCTCTTCACTTGGTCATACTGCCACTTCACGTGCTACCAAATCTGAAGATGGCTGCCAGAGGCGGGGCTTAGGTAGAGGGCAGTCATTGGCTGTGGTCAGTATGACGCAGAGATCAGTGATTGGTTACTACTAGGAAGAACAGATCAGAAACGAAACTGATTTTTCTTTACCGAGGATTCCCAGCCTGACGACGGGGAATATTCATGAGCATGTGAATCCATGCCAGACCCATGCTGGAGAACAACAGTTACAGGTAAGTAAATTGTTCCTTCTCCAGCATGGGTCTGGCATGGATTCACATGCGAACCCTCCCTCCAACCCCTATGCGGCTTTTCTCTTGGTCCTAATGCCACTTTACGTGCTACCAGATCATCGTTGATGTCCTGGTTATTAGTGTTAGCAGTACATGGTGGTGGCGCGAGTTACGGTTGCTTAGCTTACCATAACTGGCGAATTTCTAGGTTTTACTTAAAACCATAACGTCCATTTAACTAAGTTTTTTCACTGGATTTCATAGGTTTTTAGTAGCGCAACTGAACCATAACATCCCTTTATCAAAGTTTTTTACTATATATATATTTCTGAGGCTTGTGGAATCTGCTTAGATCACATGCTGTGCATAGGTCGACATCTAGTGGAAGCTGCAGAGTATTACAACTTGTTTTTCGAAACTCGAAAAGGGCGGTCGCATGTTGCGGAGTTCCCTTGGCATTAGCCAATTATACTAAAAATTATTGTTCAAACTTCCTTGTTCTTTCCACCCTACGCCGAAGATCGACGCCAGTGAAGATCGAGGAAATCAGCCGTCGAAACATGGGAAGGGGGAGAAACAACACTAAAAGCCTTCAGAACTCCATGTTCATAAGGAAAAACAAAAAAAACCCTAAATCAGTAGAAAAGTCCAAAGTTCCTGTCCCTCCCACAAAGGGGATGATCATCCCTCCCACTGCTCAAGACATGGGCATGGAAGAAGAAATAGAACACGTTGTCCTTATCCCTAGCTCCAAGGAGCTCTGCTGATATCAACAGGGTTATGAGAAGAATGTCATTTATGGCAGACTTCTATGAAAAAGACCCTAATTATGTTCATAGTTATGCTAACACACCAGCTACCTCGACCCCTTCGGGGGTCCAAGGATTCTCAACCCCCTAATAAAAGACCCCGCTCTGATGCCCTGGTGCAGGATTTGGGCATAGACCCTTTGGTCATTGAATCTTACCATCCCGAGTCATATTGTGATGAAACAGACCCACAAATTATGGAAGACCAAACAGGGGTTTCTTATTATAGGGATGAGGAGGACCAGGAGGAGGAGGAGGAGGAGGAGGGTGAGGCTGAAGCCTACAATCTTGAATCCCCAATTCCTAATGAACCCCCGGTGCATAACTCACCAGTTGATAATCAACCACTCCTCAACGAGTTATTGGCTAAAGCAGTAGCCCATTTTCAGATTGACACTCCAGGTGTCCAAGAGGACAAGGATTTTGCAGAAGAGATCCTGGGTGAAAAAAGAGCCATTGCTCAGGCTATCCATATACTAAAGTCTGTCCAGCGTAGAATTGACCCCTCGCTGGTATCTCCAAATCTTACTCGTGCAGTGAATCCACAAGTTGAAATATTATTCTGTGCCGCACCTTCTGATCCCCTATAAATTAGGGGCCAAAAAAGAACCCGACTCCCTGGTAGTAACAAGGACCATAAAAAGGGCAGGTACACCACTCGCTTCTTCAAATGCACCTCCTGAAAAGGAGAGCAAGAGACTATATACTATCGGCAGGAAGGTTGCCATCACTTCCGCCTATCGGGCACGAATTGCAAACAGCACTACCCTTTTGGCAAGCTACAATTGCCACCAGTCGGTACAAGTAGCTGCTTTGGTATTTTCCGCTCCTGAACCACTGAAGAGCCAGTTGGCTCAGCTGGCAGCAGATGGAAGGTCTGTTTCAGGATGCATTTCTGAAAAAAAACTTTGATGTACCAGATAATGCTGGAAGACTAATTGCTGAAGGCACTGTGATAAAACGTCATGCTTGGTTAAGACAATCAGGGTTCAAACCTGAGACTCAAGCCACGCTTATAGACATGCCGGTGGAACCGGACATACTAGTCAGTAAGGCAATGGAGGAAGCCTTAAAGACAGCTAAGGACGAGTATGAGACATTAAAATCTCTCAGACAACTTACTAATAAACCCTCAGGACAGAGGGGAAACTCTAATTTTTTTCGCTTTCGGGGCCAAAGCTCCCAGAGGGTATCAAAATCAAGGAACCTCATGGGGCAACAATCGGTTCCAAGCATCACAAGCCTTCCCCAGAGGGCAGCGCAGAGGCGGCACTAGGGGTAGAGGCAGCCCCGCCAGAGGTTGTAGGCCACCCAGTAAACAGTGACGTTCCGCTTCGTGTCACCTCCCATGCATCCCCAGTAGGGGGGTGCAATTCCACCTTCGCATACGCATGGGAAGGGAACACTTCGGACAGATGGGTGCTGTCCACAGTGTCCGCAGGATACTGTATAGAACTACTAGAGCGCCCCCGACCATCCTCCAAGACAGAAGGTACACTCGTTGGAGCACCAGAAAATCCTTCTCGAGGAGATCGCCATTCTACTTGCAAAGGACGCCATAGAACTCGTCCCGGGCAACCAGGTAAACATGGGGTATCTATTCAACCTACTTCCCTGTGCCAAAAAAAGATCTAACAATGCGCCAGTATTTGATGTGCGCCCTGCAAACAAGTATGTCAAGCCACAAAAGTTCTGCATGACTACACTCCAATAGGTAATCCCCCTACTAAAAAAGGGGATTACATGGCAACATTAGATATGAAAGATGCCTATTTTCATATTTCAAAGTTCCCAGTGCACAGAAGTTTCTTGCGTTTCAAAGTAGACAACCAGCACTACCAGTTCAAGCTGCTGCCCTTCGGAATAGCCTCGACTCCAAGGGTATTCACCAAGCTACTGGCGGTGGTGGCGGCACACCTACACAGGGAGGCAATCCCAGTGTACCCTTACCTGGACAGCTTGCTCATCACAGGGGAAACCCCCTTAATTTCCAGACTAAACATCCAAAGAACTATCAACCTCCTCTTCCAATTGGACTTCTCAATCAACAAGAAAAAATCAAGCCTAGTGCCAAGCACCTCAAAACAGTTCTTAGGAGCTGTCCTAGACACCAAAGAGGGGTTAGCCTTTCCATCAGAAGAAAGAATTTGGAATATGTTGCTGCAAATTCCTCACGATCAGGCCGGTCACCAAATAAGGGTACGCCAAGCGATGCTTTTGCTAGGCATGATGGCATCTTGCATTTACCTGGTTCTCCACACGTGCAAGCGCATGCGACCCATCCAGGAATGGTTGGTGAAACAGTGGTCTCAGCCAAGTGGTCAGTAGGACGATCTAGTGGTCGTTTCGCCAACACTAGTACAGAGTCTTCGCTGGTGGACTAGAGAGAATTTTACGAAGGGGAAACCCTTCTATGATCCAGAGAAACAGGCCGTTGTCACAGCAGACGCCTCCCTGGCAGGGTGGGGAGCCTACTACCTGCACCATACAGCTCAGGGTCTGGGTTTCACACAGTGGCTCAGACCCACATCAGCCTGCTAGAACTCCTGGCAATCTTCAGAGCGCTTCAGGAATTCAAACCCCTCCTATCCAATCTGTCAGTGCAGATCCTAACAGACAGCATGACGGCAATATTTTACTTAAACAACAAGGGGGAACTTGTTCGCCAAATCTGTCTAAGCTTGCCCAGAAAATTTGGAGACGGGCACTCAAACAGAAGATTTACCTGTCATCCCAACATGTTCAGGGGGCTCTCAACTCGCTAGCAGATGCTCTGAGCAGGGATTCCCCTCCCACAAGAACACAAGTGGACACTATATGAAGAAGTCGTAGGAGACCTCTTCTCTCGGTTGGGTTTCCCCACTACAGACCTATCCGCCACAAGCAAAAATAGGCAATGGCCAGACTTCGCATCTAGGTTCCCCCAGCCAGGCTTCAAGGGGAACTCCCTATGGATGAATTGGTCAGGGATGTTTGCCTAAGCTTTTCCACCAACCCCTCTGATGAGGAAGGTGGTAAACAAGATCCACAGGGAACCGATGACGCTCATCCTAGTTGCTCTTATGTGGGCGAGACAACCATGTTACCCACACTTATGCAAATTGGCGGTGTGCGACTCCATCAAACTCCTGTGCCGGTACAACCTACTCTCCCAACACGAGGGGCTAACGGTGCATCCTCAGCCCAACTCAATGAACTTGGCTGCATGGCTCCTGAAGTCATAGAGTTCGGACATCTCAATTTACCCCAGAGATGTATGGATATCTTTGAAGAGTCAAGAAAACCTAACATAAGGCACTGTTACTATGACAAATGGAAATGATGTGTTATTTGGTGCCAGAATAAGCAAATCAACCCAGTTGATTGTACTCCTTCTAATGTCGTCACCTATATGCTCCACTTATTGGATGCAGGGTTAGTGTTTAACTCACTTAAAGTGCACCTGGCAGCTTTATCAGCCTACACCACTTCCCATAACAAGGTGTCATGGTGGAAAGTGCCAGTTGTCAAAGCATTTATGGAAGGGGTAAAGAGACTCCACCCCCCAATTTCTAACCCACCCCCAGGTTGGGACCTTAATGTGGTACTTGCTAAGCTCATGGGACCCCCCCTTTGAGCCCATGCACAAATCTAGTCTCAAACACTTGACTTATAAAACTGCCTTCTTAGTAGCCATCACCTCCATAAGAAGGGTCAGTGAAATTCAAGCTCTGTCAGTGCAGGATCCTTTCTTTACTGTTCATAAGGATAAACTGGTTTTCATGCACTCACCCTAGGTTCTCACCTAAGTTCATTTCCAAATTCCATGTTAACCAGTCCATTGAGCTGCCGGCCTTCTTCCAGGAACCCAAAAGCTCTGCTTAGGTGAAACTCCACACACTAGATGTGAGGAGGGCGGTCCTCTACTATGTAGACAAGACCAGACCACTAAGAAAGACAGATCAACTGTTCGTCTCCATAGCACCAGGCAGAGAGGGAGATCGCGTCCCTAAGAATGCCATCCCCAACTGGATAGTCAGATGTATCGAAATGTGTTATTCCCTTTCAGATGAAACACTGCTTTTTACACCAAGGGCCCACTCTACAAGAGGTACTGGAGCCACTCTGGCTTTCATTGCAAATGTTCCCCTTGATAGCATTTGCAAAGCAGCTACATGGAGCTCTATTCACACCTTTACTCAGCACTACTGCATTGACACTCATTCCAAGACAGATACTCAAGTGGGACAAGTGGTTCTAAGACATTTGTTAGCTCATGACCCTTCTCACATCCCATCTCCTTCTTCTAACACTGCTCGCTAATCTATGCAAAGCATGTGATCTAAACAGATTCCACAAGCCTCAGAAGGGATACATTACTCACCATAATCGTATTTCTGATGCTTTTATCTGCTTAGATTAACATGCGCCCGCACATCCACTCCTCTGAGAGGAGGCGCATGGATGCTTGTAGTCTTATCCATCTTATCTGCTTGGCTACTCTGTACTCGTGCTACTCCTCATGCTACCTCATGTCAGAAAAAATACAATCTGAGGGTCCTACACGCGTGAAGGATCATGGGTACAGGGGACGTCACACTAGGGATGGTATTACTAGCACACCTTGGTTCGACGCCCCGTTTCGAGTTTCGAAAAACAAGTTGTAATACTCCGCAGCTTCCACTAGATGTCGGCCTACGCACAGCATGTGAATCTAAGCAGATACAAGCATCAGAAATATGATTTTGGTGAGTAATGGATCATATATATATTTCTGAGGCTTGTGGAATCTGCTTAGATCACATGCTGTGCATAGGCCGACATCTAGTGGAAGCTGCGGAGTATTACAACTTGTTTTTCGAAACTCGAAAAGGGGCGTCGAACCAAGACGTGCCAGTAATACCATCCCTAGTGTGACGTCCACTGTACCCATGATCCCTCACGCGTCTAGGACCCTCAGATTGTTTTTTCCGCCATACTGGTCGGAAGCACTTCACGGAGTTCCCTGGCCTTAGCCATACTTTTGCTAAATATTGTTAAATTTACCCATTTCTCCACCCCAACGTCGAGTCACCGAACTTCCACACTCGATGCCGGCCCGGAGAAGAATTCGACCGTCGATAGCTGCACAACGGATTTGGGCCTCGGAAGGCCTCTGGCCTCGGCCCGGGCCTTGGAAGGCCGCTGGCCTCGGCCCTGCAAGTAGGGAGAGTGGGGGGGTGGACATACTCTACACTCTTTTGGTATATAGGTACATTCTTATATATTCCTACACTTACAAGCCCGCTGCCACAAGGTGCGTATGGAGGGTACCCCTTTCCAATTGTGCCTGAAGTGCAACCGCAAGTACCCTTGGGTCGACAGGCACGCCACGTGCAATCTCTGCTTGCCGAGGGACCACCCCGAGGCGAACTGCAGAGCGTGTAGTAGGTTTAAACCCAAAACACTTAAGGACCGTTTGATCAAGCGTTGGGCCCACCACGCCAGGCATCAAGAGGCCATGGCAGCGGAGGGCGCCTTCAGCGACGGCAGCGACGCCGTGCTTTCGGACGGCGAGGGCATTATGGCATCGAAAGACAGCCGAGCGCAAGTCCCCGACCTCGGAAGGTCGTCCGACAGGGCGGCTAGGGGGAAGATCCCCGGCGACACAAGCGCTTCCCACAGCACTTCCACAAAACACATGAAGTCCAACCGGGACTCGACGCGCACGTTGAGTTCTCGGAAAGAGGCACATAGAGAACGATCCGAATCGGTATCCTCTGGGCGTTCTCGATCAAGATCGCTGCATGACTCCAGGCAATCATCCACTGTTGCCAAGAGTGCCTCGCTCCCCAAGGTAACGGAAGTTCAATCGTCTGTGGACGAAGCCGACTTCCATCCCCAGACCGCACTCCAGGAGTCGGCGCCCGCAGATCGCGTTACGGCGGCCCCCGAACCCCTACCTCCACACTAGAAGGATAGGGACACTACCCCAGAACCTCGACGCCAGGCGTCGAAAGGCTCTGAAGGGGTGAAAAACAGGGAAAACACTCTTCCACTCACGGGGAGGGGGAAAAACAGCAAAGGAAGCAGTCTCTGCCTACTTCCACACCTGTAAAACACTCCACTCCTCATAAACAGACAGACAAGTCCAAGTCTTCTGCTATCACAAAGACCCCTGCTTAGACCACCAAGTCTAGTCATGATAAGTCAGAGAAACTTCCAGAAAGTCATTCCCAGTTCTAGAGAATGGTCTAGTGATGACATAGACAGGGTCATGTCAAGGATGTCACCATTGGCAGATTTTTACACTAAAAACCCTGAACCCTTTCTCTCTTATATTCCCGACGGGTCAGCACCCTCAGGTTCTAAGGATCCTATACCTCCAAGTAAAAAGTCCCGGTTTGAAACACCAACACGGTCTTTGGACCCCTTTTATGTACAGCCCTACTCTCGGTACCAAGGAGAGACGTCCTTTTGTGAGGATCCAGATTTGGGCATGTTGGAAGAACAAACTGGTACGGGCTACTATGGGGATGATGAGGACCAAGAAGAGGATGAGGATGACCCGGAAACCTACAGAGTAGATTCCCCGATAGAGAAGGAACCTCCGGTTACCGACTCCCCTGTCGACAACCAACCTCTCCTAAATGAAGTTCTGTCTCGAGCAGCTGAACATTTCCACATTGACACCCAAGGTGCTCAAGAGGAGAGGGACTTCGCCGAGGAGTTAGTGGGAGAAAGGAGGCCTGTTGCTCAGGCCATCCCTATCCTAAAGTCTAGTCAGAGAAGAATAGATCCTTCACTCGTAAATCCTAACCTCACCAGGGCAATGAACCCCAGGATTGAGAAACTTTTCAGGGCAGCCCAATCAGACCCACTGTATATAAGAGGGCATCTGAAGCCGGACTCCCTGGTTGTTACAAACACCCGTAAGAGGGCTGGAACACCCTTGTCATCGTCCGAAGCTCCTCCCGACAAGGAGAGCAAGAACCTGTATGGTTTGGGCAGGAAAGTAGCCTCCACTTCTGCCTACCAGGCAAGGATTGCCAACTCCACCACCCTGTTGGCCAGCTACAACTGCCATCAGTGGGAAGAAGTCGCGGCACTCATAGACTCCGCCCCAGAACCCTTAAAGAGCCAGTAGGCACGAGTTTCAGCGCAGGGAAGAGCTGTGTCCGGTTGCATTTTAAAAGCAACCTTTGATGCCGCGGATAACGCCTGGAGATTGATAGCAGAAGGAACTGTTATCAAGAGACGCGCTTGGTTACGGCAGTCTGGATTCAAGGCTGAAACCCAGGCATCATTGTTAGATAAACCGGTGGAGCCAGATCTATTGTTTGGTAAGGCGGTCGAGGACATGCTAAAAAATGCCAAGGACGAGTATGAAACATTCAAATCCCTAGGCCAACTAACGAATAAACCCCCTAATCAAAGAGGGAATGGCAATTTTCGTCGCCCACGCAGCCAAAATCCCCAGAGAGGATCTAACTATTACCAGGGCCAGGGTACACCGTGGAGCAATAATAACCAACAGTCTACCCAGGGTTACGGCAGGGGTAATAAAAGAGGACGTGGAAAAGGTAGAGGCAGCCCCAGTAGAGGAGGCGGCACGCCTCCACCAAAACAGTGACGCTCCGTTCAGGGTCCCTTCTCACGCAACCCCAGTAGGGGGACGCATTTCCAACTTCACCCAAGCTTGGGAAGGGATCACATCAGACAGATGGGTGCTGTCCACAGTATCCGCAGGGTACTGCATAGAACTGTTAGAGCGTCCCCGAAACCATCCTCCACGACAAAAAATACATTCTTTGGACCACCAGAAGATCCTCCTCGTGGAAATCGTCAATCTGCTAGCAAGGGACGCGATTGAACTCGTCCCGGGACACCAGGTAAAGAAGGGTATTTATTCAACTTACTTCCTTGTGCCAAAAAAAGATCTAACAATGCGCCCAGTATTGGAATTACGGCCTGCTAACAAGTATGTCAAGCCCCAAAAGTTTCGCATGACTACTCTCCAGGAGGTAATCCCCCTCCTAAAAAAGGGGGATTACATGGCAACATTGGACATGAAAGATGCCTATTTTCATATTTCCATGTTCCCAGCGCACAAAGTACTTGCGCTTCAAGGTGGACAGTCGGCACTACCAGTTCAAGGTACTGCCCTTCGGGATAGTTTCGGCTCCAAGGGTATTCACCAAGGTACTGGCGGTGGCGGCAGCACACCTATGCAGGGAGGCAATCCCGGTGTACCCTTACCTGGACGACTGGCTCATCACGGGGGAGACCTCAGTAATTTGCAGAGCTAACATTCAAAGGACAATCGACCCCCTCCTCGAATTAGGCTTCTCAATAAACGAGAAAAAGTCAAGTCTGGTGCCAAGCACATCCAAACAGTTTCTAGGAGCTATCCTAGACACTCAAGAGGGGTTGACCTTTCCTTCCGAGGAAAGAATTCGGAATATACTGCTGCAAATTCCACAATATCAGTCCGGTCGCCAGATAACGGTACGCAAAGCAATGCGTCTGCTGGGCATGATGGCGTCATGTATTTACCTGGTCCCCCCACGCGCGCCTGCTCATGCGCCCCATGCAGGAATGGTTGGCGAAACAGTGGTCTCAGGCAAGTGGTCAGTGGGACGATCTAGTGGTCGTTTTGCCAACACTTGTACAAAGCCTTCACTGGTGGACAAGAGAGAATCTGTCCAAGGGGAAACCCTTTTACGATCCCGAGATACAGGCGGTAGTCACAACCGATGCATGCCTGACAGGGTGGGGAGCTCACCATCTCCACCGCACAGCTCAGGGTCTCTGGTCGCACTCAGTGGCCAAGAATCACATCAACCCATTAGAGCTTCTGGCAGTATTCAGAGCACTTCAAGCGTTCGAGCCCTACCGGTTAAATCTGTCAGTGCAAATCCGGACGGACAGCACTACATCCATGTTCTACCTGAACAAGCAAGGAGGGACTTGGTCGCCGAATCTGTCCAAGCTTGCCCAGAAAATCTGGAAATGGACACTCAGACGGAACATGTTCCAGGGGATCTCAATTCCATAGCGGATGCTCTGAGCAGAGACCCCCACCCAGAGGAACACGAATGGTGTCTACATAGAGAAGTCGTAGAAGATATCTTCTCTCAGTGGGGTTTCCCCACTATAGACCTATTTGCCACAAGCGAAAACAGACAATGCCCAGGATTTGCATCCAGGTTCCCCCAACCAGACTCCCAGGGGAACGCCCTGTGGATGAACTGGTCAGGGATGTTTGCGTACGCTTTTCCACCAACTCCTCTAATCAGGAAGGTGTCAACAAGATGAACAGAGAATCGATGACGCTCGTCCTAGTTGCTCCCATGTGGGCAAGACAACCGTGGTTCCCACACTTACGCAGATTGGCAGTGTGCGAACCCATCAAACTTCGGGGCTGGTACAATTTACTGTCCCAGCACCAAGGTCAAACGGTGCATCCTCAACCCATCTCGATGAACCGGGCAGCATGGCTCCTGAGGTCATAGAGTTCGAACATCTCAGTTTACCACAGAGGTGTATGGACATCCAAAAGGAATCTAGGAAACCTAACACGAGGCACTGCTACTTTGACAAATGGAAGAGATTTGTTATCTGGTGCCAAAATTAACAAATCAACCCAGTTGATTGCAATCCTTCCACTATTGTTACATACATGCTCCACCTGCTGGATGCAGGACTGGTTTTTAACTCACTGAAGGTACACCTGGCAGCCCTGTCAGCATACACCACTTCCCATAACAAGGTGTCGTGGTGGAAAGTACCAGTAGTTAAAGCCTTCATGGAAGGAGTAAAGAGACTTCCCCCTTCTATTTCAAACCCACCACCAGGATGGGACCTTAAGGTGGTGCTATCTAAGCTCATGGGCCACCCATTCGAGCCCATGCACAAAAGCAGTCTCAAACACCTGACTTACAAAACGGCCTTCTTAGTAGCAATTACATCTATAAGAAGAGTCAGTGAAATTCAAGGTCTGTCAGTGCAAGATCCCTTCTTTACTGCCAATAAAGATAAACTGGTTTTACGCACACACCCTAGGTTCTCACCTAAGTTTATTTCCAAATTCCACATGAACCAGTCCATCGAGCTTCCGGCTTTCTTCCAAGACCCACAAAGCTCGGCTGAGGTGAAACTACACACACTAGATGTGCGTAGGGCGGTCCTCTACTATGTAAACAAAACCAGACCGCTAAGGAAAACAGATCTGCTGTATGTCTCCGTAGCTGCAGGTACAGAGGGGGATCGCGTCTCTAAAGGTGCCATCTCTAGGTGGATTATTAACTGTATCCAGCTGTGTTACTCACTATCTGAAAAAAACTCTGCCTTCCAAGCCTAGGGCCCACTCTACAAGAGGCATTGGGGCCACTCTGGCTTTCATTGCAAATGTACCTCTTGACACCATTTGCAAAGCAGCTACTTGGAGCTCTATTCACACTTTTATTCAGCACTACTGCATTGACACCCATTCCAAGACAGATACACAAGTGGGACAAGCGGTTCTAAGACATTTATTTGCTCATGACCCTTCTCACATCCCACCTCCTTCAGGTACTGCTCGCTAATCTATGTACAGCATGTGATCTAAGCAGATTCCACAAGCCTCAGAAGGGATACATTACTCACCGTAATCGTGTTTCTGATGCTTGTATCTGCTTAGAATCACATGCGACCCGCCCTTCCTCCCATCTGAGAGAAGGCGCATGGATGCTTGTAGTCTTACCTTTCAATCTATCTGCTTGGATTATCTGTACTCGCGCTACTCCTCATGCTACCTCATGTCAGAAAAAATACAATCTGAGGGTCCTAGACGCACGAGGGATCATGGGTACAGTGGACGTCACACTAGGGATAGTATTACTGGCACGCCCTGTGTCGACGCCCTTTTTCGAGTTTCGAAAAACAAACTGTAATACTCCGCAGCTTCCACTAGATGTCGGCCTATGCACAGCATGTCAATCTAAGCAGATACTAGCATCAGAAATAAGATTACGGTGAGTAATATATATATATATACATTATATATATATATATACATTACATGGACGCGGTAGCGTCCATGTAGTTATGGTTAAGTTGGTGTTTCCATAGGAAGAGCATTTTGTGGGTGGCTTATAACTTCGCTCCCTCTGGACGAATCCTCATCAAACTTTGCAAAAAAAGTATATGGCCCACTCTGAATTTGTTTGCAAAGTTTGGTGAGGATTCGTCCAGGGGGGGAAAGTTATAGGGGGGGTCCCAAAACTTGTGTTTTTTCCTATAGACATAATAGATGTAAATCCGTCCAGTAGTTTTTTATAAAATGACCAAAACGTAAGGCAAAAAAATTTGTGATATCTGTGTTCGCTTCGCGGACGGACTTCCCTGTTCGCTCCACGGACAGCACCCCGATTGGCCCATGGCCTTGCGTCATGTCGCGGACATGCGACGTGTTCGCTGATTGGACGGCGAGGGGCGTGGAGCGCGTCAGATTTTCTGTGGCGCCCGCCATCTTGTATTCGCCGTCAACCACATACAGCGCGGTGAAACGTGGATAAAAAATTGTATTTAGTGCCGAGTGTTTGGGGAGGGTGGGGGAGTATGAGATAGGTTCAATGTTTTGTTTTTTTATGTGCTGGACATTTTTGTTTCGTTCGATTTGTCCGCGGAGATCACGGCTGTTCTGACATTTTGTAAATAAACTAAATGGTGGGGTGTTTAGAGGACGGTGTATGTGTCATTTTTGTTTGCAAGGAAGGTAAATATGAGCTATGAACACTCGCGGTGTACTTAATTGTTCGTAAATACACAAACTGGGGGTGTCCTCAGGACGCTGTCCGTATTGTAATCTGTTTAGTTGAATGTGTTCTAAGAACACTCGTGGTGCCCCGAAATGGTTGCAATTACACAAAATGGGGGTGTTCTGAGAACGTTGTTTGTATTGTTCGTTGTCAGGGTGAAAGCGTTTTAAGACCACTCCTTTTGTTGGCTAATAGTACAATTTCCTATGGGCGTCAACCGACTTTTTGTCCACTAAAGAAACGATAAATCTGGCTGGTGTGCGCCGACATTATGTGATAATCCTATGACTGGCGCTTTTGACCTGGCTGACTTGCTTTTGCGACACTAAATCATATCTCCCGCCCCTAAGACTGATATTATCAAAGCATTCATATTCCCCGCCTCTCTCTGTGACGTTACAGGGTGCGTCATCAAACGCGCCCAGTCCTCTGCAGTCCTAAGTCACTTTACACAGAACCCGGAAGACAACACATATTATGTCACAACACAGGGCGCCACAATTCGGAATATGAAACTGTGGTTTAAAAGTAAACAGCGGGATTGTACATTTGGTAAAGTACATTTATTTCACATGAAACGTTTAGTGAATATTCAGCGATTTGCTATTGTCTCTGCTGTCGATCAGCAAAAGTTTATTTTGAGCCACGCGTTGTTCCTTTGCGGTAGATAGGCTGTTGGTGTATGATTAAAGCAGTAAATGGTCGCCATTAGACCACCCGTTTGGTTGGTATGTTGTTTGTAGCCGCTAGTACTGCGTAAGGGCATATTGGTCCTTGGCGATTGTCCGATAAAATGGTGAGGGTCATGAAGTTGCATATTTGGACCTGCACCTGGCAGTTGAAGACCCCATCCGCTGGAGTATGTAAATCGTGACATGGGCAAAATGGGGCCACATACCTGTTTTAAAAAACATAAATTAGTCTCACCAGCCGATCTTCATTTTATTTATTAGGGCATGAAACTATTTGCTATCGAAGGTAGTGCAACGGAGTATGTTAATAATAAAATAATAATATTTTCCCATTCATATAGCGCTAAGAACCGTGAGGTATCTAAGCGGTGCTTATTATTAACCACAGTGTGTGGTGCTCATTTATCGACCACAGAAGGATGAAAGGCTGAGTTTGGCCTTGCCGGGATTCGAACTTGCGTTAGCAAGCTGTACACGGATGTCAAAGCGAGCGTTGTACTCGCTGTGCCACTTGACAGGCTACAGTGAAGTGGCACAGCGAGTAGAGCGCTTGACCGCCTATAGACCGGTAAAATTATTTCTATTAACCCACCCTGTATCGTCTGCCTTTTTCAGACGCCTCTAAATGACAGGGGATCAATTCGGCGGTGATAGTGCGCGGTAGAAAACATTATGCCACTTTCAACGAACAAGTTCAACTTGAGCGGTCTTTAATGCTACGCTATTGTAATTATATTTGGTATAAAATAATCTAAAGGGTTACTTACAGTACAATTTCAATTTCCATTGGGCCTCATTACGACCCAGGCGGTAAGTTACCGCCTGGGTCGTACCTTTACCACCATGGCGTAAACTACGTTTACGCCATGGTGGTTGGCGGACTTACCGCCCCATTCCGAGGTTGGCGAGGCGGTAAGTCCCCAATCCCCATTTACCCTTCCCCATTCCCATTTTTGCCCCATAGGGCATAATGGGAGTGGGGAAGGCGTTAATTACGCCACCGTAAATTACGGTGGCGTAATTAACAGCAAGGTCCCTTAGCGCCATGGATTTTAACACCTGCTAAAAGCAGGTGTTAAATCCTCCATGGCGCTAAGGGACCTTGGAATCAGGCGGTAAGGGTCGGCGCTGTTTACGCCGCCGTAAACCCCTTACTGCCTGGGTCGTAATGAGGCCCATTGTCTACGAGTAGTGCAGTCCCAAAATACGGCTCCGCGTGTGCGAACGATCTTTTGCATAGTGATATAATATATAAAAGTGGTTTCGTTTCAGAAATTTCATCCTTATCTTCTCTTACGTTTTAGCAAAACTCCTTCAAGAGAAGTCTTTTATCACAATCTCTGTCTGTCAAGGTCAAAACACAATACAACCTTATAGTCCGCTTCGTGAGCCTCTCCGGGGCCCGAGAAAAAAATGGAAGCAGCTGACCTTCACTGTGAACGCGCATAAATTCTTACTTTGCAACATTCTGTGTAAAGCTATCTGTGAGAAGTTGGTTTTTGCACGCCATGTTTGTATATTGTTTGCGTGATATTAAAAAAAGTTTGTTTAAGGGACGTTATGGTTCTAAGTACAGCCGAAAGACCCCTGAAAATCGCAAGTTATGGTAAGCTATGAAAAATAACTCGCGCCACCACCGTGCACTGCTAAGACTAACACCCAGGACATCAAAGATGACATCGCAAATGTCATTGATGAAATCACTGATGACATCACATGTGTATGTACTTTTCATGGAATTTTTGTACTAGGGATTTTTATTATAATGTTGCAAAAAAAGTGTCAAGGATATTGCAATAAATATACCGTTATTAGTGCTTTGAACGATGCATCGATATAAATAGCATTGTATTATGGGATTCTATCTTGTATACTGAGCTACTAAAGGAGAAACATAGCATTGTGTGCAGAGTACAAGATGAAAGTATAATATTTGTAATGTTAATATGTTGAATAATGAAATGATAATTGTCCTAAAATGTTCGAAAATTCACAAAATGGGGGTGTTCTGAGGACGTTATTCGTATTGTGTGATTGCTTAGCTGTATGCAATGAGGGAATGGCACAGAGAGTAAAGTGGACGCCGTCCGCGGACACCGCGGCTGTTCGTGGACAGGGCGTGCTACATCCGGGTTTTTCCAGGAAATCCAACATGGAAAGAAGACTGTACCGATCAGCCAATCAGATGTCGAGGTTGTGGATTTGTGTTGAAAGAGACTGTGTGTGGTGAAGATGGCAGAAGTAGAGAAAGTCAGGGTGTTGGTGCTTGGAGATATGTTTGTGTATGGTTTACAACAGTACGCTCAATGCAGGCATGTTGCAAAGAACTTTGATGTGAAAGGAGTGGAGGTGGTGTGGAGCACTGTGCCTGATTGCAATGTACAGGGAATTGTACAAGTTTGTGAGGATATGGCCACGATGAACAGTCCGCATGTGGTAGTTTTGCACTATGGTGCTTTCCATTTGGGCAATGTCAGTGCCCCTACTTTGTTGGCTGATTTGGAACGCTTGGTCAAGCCGTAATGAAGATCCTTCCAAATGCCAAAGTAATTTTTTCTGGATTACTACCTAGGGCAATATGGGACAATAGTTCAGTTTTTTGTCCTCAGCAAAACATTGCTAGGTGTGTCATCAACCGAGGTAAGTGTGCCTTCATGCTTAGAGCTGGTATGTTCTTCTGTAATAATGAGAATATTGATGCCAGTAATGCTGTTAATTTTAAAGAAGATGGCATTTCTTTATCTTTTACGGGAAATGCCTTTCTATTTTGGAATGTAAGGGTTGCTTTGGAGAAGGTTATGTGAAGATTTTAGGAGTAAAGTAAGAAAAAAAAACAAGAAAAAAAATACAAAATAACAAGTGTCTATCAAGCATCTGTAAACAAAACAAAAAAAAACGGCTCTTTTCAGAGCCAACTTCAAAGGGGAAATGGGGCACACTATTTAAATTTACATTCACCATGCTCAGATTTTCGATATGTCCGCGGACATGAAAATCACTACGAGGGGGTTCAGTATGTTCTATGTTACATGTATATGAAGCCAGGGATATTATGGTTAAGTTGTGCTACTAAAAACCTATGAAATTCAGTGGAAAAACGTTGTTAAAGGGATGTTATGGTTCAAAGTAAAACCGAAAAACCCCTGAAATTCGGCAGTTATGGTAACATAAGCAACCATAACTCGCGCCACCGTGCATGTCAGTAAAGGATAAAAAGGGAGAGCCAGCCATGTGATGTCAACAGTGATGTCATCAATGACATTTGTGATGTCATTTTTGATGTCCTGGGTGTTAGTGTTAGCGGTGCACGGTGGCACGAGTTATGGTTGCTTATGTTACCATAAATGCCGAATTTCAGGGGTTTTTCGGTTTTACTTTGAACCATAACGTCCCTTTAACAAAGTTTTTTCACTGAATTACATAGGTTTTTAGTAGCGCAACTTAACCATAACCCTTTTTTTTACTGAATTTCATAGGTTTTTAGTAGCGCAACTTAACCATAACGTCCCTTTAACAAAGTTTTTTCACTGATATAGATATATATATATATATATATATTAAGCAACCACAAAGTTTGTTTTAAGGAAAGTGCAGGGAAAGAAAAAGTTATGCAAGTAGAAACAATATGCCTTATAAACGTAAGTTTAAAAAAAAAAATAAAGTCCAATCCTAGCAAGGTAACTAACAGTCTGAAATAAGTACCTAGATAAGGGGGTTCAGGAAGTCACAAAGTTCCCCTATAACATGTCTTGGCTCAAGTTCACAGGTTTGTTATTCACAAGGAGCAAAAGCACACCTTCGGGTAAAATCAGTTTCCCCAAGGGAAGAGAGGTTACTCCCAGTTCCTACAAACCGAGGGATTCCCAGAGAGTAATTACTGACCAGGACTTCACTGTCCTCCAGTTTGATAAGGGTAGCGTTGGGCTTTGGACGATGTGCATTTGATCCCTTTTAGGACAGGCCATTGGGGGGAGGGGTGGAGCAGCAAGAGTGGTAAATATACTCTGTCCTGAATTCTTAACAAAACTACCACGCCCAGGTAAGAAGGAATTACTGGCGACAACAACTTGCTCCTTTAGTCCAGTTGAAGGTGGGCCAGGGGTTGCAGGTGCGTAGGTTGAAGTCTGTCATGCTTCGGTTTGGCGGGAGGTGGTACCAATCTCCCAAAGCAGATGTGGGTCCAGAGATTCACCAGCTTCACAGAACACCAAGTACCTTGGATGATGAGCACTGCGACTCTCGCATGGAAGGATTACCCCAGGACATGACGGGCACAGTGAGTTGGCGAGGTATACCCTGGTCTTGGAGTCAGTGAAAAAGATTCTAGACAGGCCCCTTATCATAATAGAGATTTCCTTGTGATTTCTTCTCTTTTTGACATGTTAGACCTCAGAGCACACAATAAACAGATGGCCCAGCGGATGGCTCGGCATGAGGATATTGTAAATCGATTCTTCAAGATGTGTTTGGATCCTGTGGCTGACGTTGCCACGAGTGCTGCCACAAGTTTTGCGGATACTGGTGCTGCCAATGTTGAGTGTTGCATACATTTGTAGAGAAGCCCCTCAACGCTCACGGCAGAAAAAAATGCAATCCACTAGGGAAGAAAGGCACAGCACACCTCTTACAAGAAGGACAAGTTTTATTTCCACAAAAACAAAGATGCGCCAGCAAAGAGCTCTGCTGCCATGTAACGTTCTGGCAAAATTACCACAAACAACACATTAAAAAGACACATAGCGTCATCAGTGACGTAAGTTACAAATCTGAATGGCTGGTTGGTGCGACCCTATACATAGGCTACCTGCTCCATAGAGGATGCCAGACCATTGGTCCCAGCTCCTTCTGTCCATCTTCTTTCACGTGGGCTCCTCCTCGCACGTCATCAGGCACGAAGCTACAGTTAACTGCTCACTATACGAAGAAAAAGAATGCATTCTCTCTCTAACCTAATGTGTACCTGATACTGCAGACAAGGGCAAAGAGGATACTTCGAGGTCACTGTAACTCACAAACCCCAGCTCGAATCCAGACACGTCAGCGCCCTTCCAAAGCTCCCCAGCATAGTTTTAGGTTTGTTGTTTTGCCCCTCCCGGCATCTTGGAGCACAAATCGCATGACCTAATGGTGAAGGCAGCATGTCCCTACTTTCTGATCTTGTCTGATCAATTGGGGGTCTAATAGCTTTATGGTCGGTGGTCTGGGACTGGCTGGTACCTTGGAATACTGGGATCTTGGGACGGGGCATCTGAGCGCTATTATTTAGAGCTGGGACTGGTGGAGGTCGTAGGCTTGTGCGATCGCTTTTCACAAGGATCTCTCTCAGCCCCCTTGTGGCCTTTCAGGGCGGATTCCTCCTAGGATAAGAATGCTGCCAACATAAGATAATGCCCAGTGCCCATGATGCAACCTATTCCTGCATGCATACGCTTTTGTTCATATCTGTGGCCTGGGCCTGCGATGCTGGCTGCAGCGCAGAATCAGGCCTCGATTTCAATATGCTGCTGTTATCTACGATGGCATTTGATTCCCAGTGTACTCTAAACCCAAAGCATGCACTGGCCTCCCCATATTGTGGCCCCTATCCACACCTCCTCACTCCCCCTGTAACCTCCCGAACCCTTAGAGCACACTGCCAGGCCTCTGCCTCATCCGAAACTGCTTGGGGGGCGGGGCCTGGGACAATCGTCCCCCCTTCCCAACACATTAATACTGGTAAAGATGTTATTGATAGTAGGGGGGTGTTAAATGTTTAGACACAATTACCGCTGACACTGCGGACTCTGGAGGGATGAGTGGCATGCATCAGGTCACCGTTGTGTGATACATCACTGCTTCTGACAATTTAATATAAAGCGGCTGCATCTATTTTAACTCCTGATGCTAGTTTTAGCTACTCTGGTGATGCAGTGGCTTTGGTTTTACCGACAACCACCTTTGTGGCTGACATTAATGCCCCACAGCAGTCTGATATAGTTGATCTACGTGCTTTATCTATCCACCCTGTTGCAACCCCTGAATTGCAGCCTATGGCTACTGGCTTATGAAGCCCAGTGACTTACATTGTATTCTTGTACTATCCGATACTTACTCATCCAGATACTGTGGGTAAATGCATTGTCTTGGAGGTTAGCACAGTTGTCTCTGTTAAATCTCCTATAAGTAATGTCGACGAGCAGTATTCCCTTAACACCTCTCTAAACAATTATAACAATTATCAAAATAGCTGCAGCAATTCAACCATAAAATGTGCGCTGCTTAATACTTTTTCCATTGTAAAACATTCCACGGAAGTGGTTGATGTCATCTGTGAATGTGGAATTGATATCATGTTGAAACCTGGCTTTATTCGGCTGCTGCCTCTTCTTTATCCTTCGCTGTCCCAGACTCCTACCTTACCATACACTAAGATTGTTTAGGGGGAGGCGAGGTGGCTGTCAAATACTGTAAAAAACTTTTTTTTTTTTTAGCATTTTTTTTAAAGCGCTCACACAGCCCTCAGGCATCAAGGCGCTGTTACAGGAATTGTTTGTTTTTTAGTTGCATAATTATTTTTTTTTGGTCTTAGTTGCGTATTTACAACGCGCTTAAGCACACAGAGTTCTAAGCGCGGACCCGGGGATCGAACCTGTGTTGCTTCATGTCGTCTTGCTTCCAAGTCGCGCACGTTGCCGCTGAGCTATCCTCCCGGGAATATCAATTCATTAGACAGCCCATCCCAGACTGCGAAGTTCTGTACATTAAACTCTTAGCCAATTATAATTTAATATATAAAATGTTGTGTCTGTACCGCCCTACCCTTCATATGCTGGAGTTTAAAAACTCTATAATTGAAGCAGTCAAACCTTTTTTGTTTTATACTTCAACCAATATTATTCTGGGAGACTTTAATATGGGCTTTTTTGGACCTGAATGATAAGGAGTCTATGGACTGCATTACTATTCTTGCAGAGTTCAACCTACAGCAACTAGTCGGAATCCTCACACATGATGAGGGCCGTACTATTGACTGGATACTTGCTAATCAAAATGTCATTTTTTATATTTGTATTATGAACTGCCCATGGTCCGATCATTCGATGATATGTTTTGACTGAGTAATGCCATGTAAGGCCAAAACTATTCAAGCCAATCTATCTAGAAATGTATGCCATAACACCAAAAGGATTACTTGTCAAGCCATGGCCTCTGTGCTCAAATCCCTGCTTGATGACTCTTTCTGTGAAAAATCTTTGGACAGAAGGTTCATTTTTATCATGCTACCTGAAAAATGGCTTTAGACACCGTTTCTCCACTCCGATTACTAGAAATCCTGTGAGCACAGAGAAATCCTGGCACAGATAGTCCCACTGTTATAAACATCTGTACCATTAAATGGAGGGCGGAGAGGAAATGACACAAAACGGGCCTTGAGGTACACAAATTGGAATGGGCCACGGCACAGGCCCAATATGGGTCAGCTCTTGTTGCCTCTAAAAAAGAGGCATAAAACAATAAAATCTCTACTGATATGAACTGTGCCAAAGAGCTGTTTAACCTATTACACACCCTTGAGAATGGGCATATTACTACTACTGGCCCTTCTGCGCCATCAGAAGAATGGTGCAATTTGCTCATGACTCATTTTGAACAAAACATCTCCAAAATTAAAGACAATATTAGGGCTAAAATATCCACACAAGAGCCCTTTAAGGGTCCTAATTCTGTAAAGCCCCTGAGATCCGTGGGAAATTCGATCCCACAATTTTCCTTAATACTTTTCGCCAGGGCTGAGGCGGGGTTCCTCATCAGCGCCAGGCCCTCATCCCAAACGTCGTCCAGGAGGGGCACCGCCAGAACGGTCTTCCTCTTGGCCTCCAGTCTTGCTGGGCCCAGTGCCCATGTTTTCGTTGTCATCTGCATTTCCGCCATTGTCGACGTAGTAGTCCCCGTCGGCATTTCAGCCGCCATCGTCATTCCCCACTTCCTCCGGGACCGTGTGAATGGACAACAGGTCCTCTTAGTCCGAAGAAAAAATAACCATGCCCTGGAGCACAGTGGAGGTGGCCTCCACTCCCCCCCCCCTCCTTTTTGCGTCCTGAGGGTTCGGCCTCAGGCTCAGGACTGGCATCCTCTTCTCCAGTGTTTTCTCCACCAATTTGGCCGAAGCCTCCCGTCTGGGAGGGAGCGCCACTCTAGTCGCTGTCGGGATCTCCTGGACTGGGTCAGCCCCTTTGCATTCGAGAGGGCAGCAGCCACCAGCTGGCTCGTCGAAGATGACTTTGCCTGGCCCACCTGGGCCTTCAAGGGCAGGTCGGACACCTTACCCTGCGCGCCTTCATCTTCTCCAGCTTTTCCTGCAGTTTCCCCGGGTTAGCCGACTTCCTTGAGGAGGAGCTGGAGGGATGACTTGAGATGGAGGCAGACGGTGAAGATGAACGTGCCCTGCTCGTCGCGGGACCTGCTTGCGCAGCGACCCCGACGGAAACAGACTTGCTGTGCTTGGCTTTGTCTTGGGCCCCCACCGATGGAGCGCCCTCAAAGGACTTAGAAGCCCGCTCCTCAGAACGGCAGTCCTGGGTGATGCATGCCCCTGTTTGCCACACGGGGTAGAGGCCTTGGCGTTGAGCCACGCTGCCAATCTACGGTGCCGATCCTTGATGGTGCACTTGGTGAAATCAAGGCAGATCGCACAATCCGCTTCCTTGTGATCCGGATGGAGACAGAGGCACTCGGAGGGTTTGTCCTCCACAAACACATTCCTCAATCCGCAGCTGGAGCAGAGCTTGAAGAGGGAACCCCCGTCCTTTTTCTCCAACATGGTTTGGTGTACGGTGTAGGCCCGATGGCCTTCTGGAATCTTCAATGAAACTCTCGAAGATTCTTGCCCTTGAGGGGAGCTGAAAGACGCCGACAACAGATCCCTGTTTGCAGGTCAAAGAAACGAAGAGCACGCAGGCTCTATTTGACTAAAAATAGGAACTTTTTAATGAAAAGAGCGAAACCGTAGAAAAGCTCTCAAGCAAAACACGAGGACTCCCAACACTTGAACGTGCAGTAAAAATCTGAAGGTGACTGCCAGGGGAGGGGTTTAGGGAGAGGGCAGTCATTGGCTGGGGCAGCATGACACTGCCAGGGGAGGGGTTTAGGGAGAGGGCAGTCATTGGCTGGGGCAGTATGACCCAGAGCTCAGTGATTGGTTTATAGGAAAAATACAGTTTATAAGTGAAAGTGAAGCTGTTTCTTTCACCAAGATTTCCCAGCCTGACGACAGGGAATATTCATGAGCATGCAAATCCATGCCAGACCCCATGCTGGAGAACATTGTCTTCCTGGTTGAGGTACATCTCTGGTACAGGAAACCTTCCTTCCTCTTCTGCCCTCGCTATCATGGAATGGAATGACCCGACTTCATCTGGAAGTGAAGTTCTGGGGGTACCATCCGCATTGACTGCTCCCCATCGGCTGCATCAAAGTCATCCGTGTCTGTGTGCCAGGGTCCCCGTTTGCTGCCAGATCAGTGTGCGGTGCATCTCCTGGCGGTGTTGGAACAGGCGGTGGCGACGGTGGTCGCCTCGGTGTAGCTGTACGTAGGGTTGCTCCCTGACGGGCCCGCTATGGGTGGTAGCCGCTGCTGTATCTCTTGAGACACTGTGAAGATGTCATGGGATATATCTCTTGGAACTTGCGGAGGAGTCCCGGGCACCGCCGGAGGAATGCTGGCGTGCCTCAATGGGCTTCCATGCTTTGGCGAATGCACGACTGTAGGGCTCTAGCCGCCTGCATCCAAGCACTCATGCCGTGTGCCATCGTTGTCTGAGCTAGTATAAATGGCCAAAGGACCAACTGAGCTCTCTGCGTACTGGTCTCCTGGTCTAGCTGCTTCCCTCAAGGCTACAGACATGACCAGCACCTTTATTGACTAGGTAGTGGCAGTCAATTAAGCCATAGTCGTGGGTCTTGGCGGCAGCAAAACCCTTGCCGCAGGTTTTGCCAGCAGCTTTTCCTTGCTCGTCAACGAGATGGCCGTCGAAGCAGTCGCTGACGAGGTGGCCGCCGACAAAGCAGCCGCCAACGAAGTGGCCGTTGATGCCTTTGACGATAATGAGCCCACTGCAGCCGATTACGAATGAACCGGTAACTATGGTCTGATCGACGTAGTCATGGCCGTAGACTGTCCTGTAGTCGTTGACGAAGCCATAGGAGTGGGTGTCACCGAGGGCTTTCGAAGAGGGTTCCTTTCGTGAGTGCTTCTTCCATTTCTCCCGTGACAACCCACTACGCTTCGAGGACTTTGTGCCGCCACAGGCAAGCTCATCGTAGACAAGCAAGGTGACGGAGAGTGTGTGTGCCCTGTACTAGGACCCGCATCAGCGGCATCTCTAGCCAGACCAACTGCCTGGCGCTTGGCTTTACTGGAGTCCTCCAGGAGTACCTCCTCGGCTGATCTGGATCGCTTACCAGGTGGAAAGCGCTCTGGCGTGCAGCCCAATCTGGGCTTCACCTGAACATGCCCATAGGCAACGCCAGGGCCCCCGCCTCTTTCAACCACACCACTAACCGTCGGTAGCGGTCCCCCTTGGTTTTGGCCGATAAACTTCGATAGATGTTGCATCGGTTCTCTTCATGGTCAGGATGCAGACAGTAGAGACATTTAGTGTGCTTGTTCTCCATATAGATGTTTCGCAAGCCACACCAGGAGCAGAGCCGGAAGAGACTTCTGAGGCGCGAAGTAGGCCTCGGTAGGCTTTCCCACTTGACACGCATGTAGACCTTGAAACTTAACCAGCAACAAAGCCCTGTTACCGGAGATGACTATGCATCATCAGTCTTTGAAATTTCACCAAACAAAACAATTTTCCGTCCAAGAAATTGAATATTATCGAAAATAGATCGGAGAGCAAAACCCGAGGTCTCCCAGCACAGAAACGTGTGGTAAAAATCAGAAGATGGCCACCGTATGATCCGGTCTTCACTGATTGGATTTCAGGCGATAGGCAGTATTCAAGCTTTTAAAGTAATACAGATTTTATTTTCTTACCGAGGATTCCCGGCTTGACGACGGGGAATATTCATGAGCATGTGAATCCATGCCAGACTTCATGCTGGAGAATGATACTTCCTGACAAGCTGAACTTGTATTAGAAACCAAAAGGGACCAAAGCTTGGGGTAGGGAACCCTGAGAAGCCTAACAAAGTGGAATACCTATTGTTTTATGATCCCGAAGCAAAAGCAAAGTACATTCTGACAAAACCGAATGTGTTTTTGTTAGGGAGAATTCTCATTTTATGGCTAATTTCCCTTACCTAGTGAGTCCCTCAGCAGCTTTGCTGGATCTCTGGAGTTATTTCTTTCCACTTGGTAAGAGTGTGAGCTTTTCCCCCACTCTTACTTGTATTTTGCTATGTGTTTTTACCTGTTTTTGTGATTATGGGCTCTGGAGTACACCATTTCAGTAGCCCCCATCTTTGTGTGTATCACACAGCACCTTCTGTGCAGTGGCACAGGGTTGTCGTTCAGACTCCCACCGACTCCATTTCGGAGGCGACTACTGTTCCCCAGAAAAGGGTAAAGGTACCATTAACTTTACTTAGTCAAATTTAACCACAGATCCAGTACACCCCATCTTACATGGAGTGCTGGAAGGGTTAACTCTTAACTCTTTATCTGTACCTCCTAGAGCATTGTTTCGCTCTTTTAACATTTAGACATGGCTGGTGGCAGTGGTATCTACCCTAAATTTCTACCGCAGTTATCTTATATAACCGTGGTAATATTGTAGGCTATTGTGTTGGCCTCGAAATTAAACCCGCTTGACCAGATCCCCAGCGCTCTCCAGAGAGGCTCATGACTTGTGGCACTGGGCCGTCACCCAGGAGAGGTTTCTCATCCCTTTTCAACTGCCGGGAGTCAATAACACCATCGCTGACTCCCTCAGCAGGGAGCTGCGCTCCTGCCATGAGTGGGAGCTTCGGCAGGATCAAGTGGACAACCTCTTACTCAGGTGGGGCAGACCCCAGATCAATCTGTTGGCGATGAACTCCAAATGCCAGAGATTCGTCAGCAGGTATCACCAGCCGGGGAGCATGGGGTATGCATTCTCCTTCCCGTTGCAAGGCCTGTTCCTGTACGTGTTCCCGCCGTTGACTGCTGCGAGTCATCATTCAACGCAAACGGTGCTGATGCAGGATGATCCTTGTTGCCAAGGCAGATTTGGTACCCGGACCTTCTCAGCCTGTCGACATCGCCTCCAGTCAAGCTTCCAGTGGTCACGGATCTGTGCGCCAGGGAAGGAGGTGAAATCCTCCATCACGACCCAGGAGAACTGAACCTGAAGGCCTGGTTCCTGCAGCCTTACAATTTGGTGGGTACGAGCTACCGGCAGACTGCAGGGAGGTCCTTGCCAGGGCCAGAACATTGTGGACTCTTAAGTGCTACAGGCACAAGTGAAAGCGTTTTACGACTTGGTGCCAGGCGCAGAAGATCAACCCTCTTGAGGGTCACAGCCCGTCAGATCCTTCCGTACTGCAGACACACCCCTCCAAGCCAAAAGTTCAGTCGGAATTCCACCTCAACAAACCTTCGTCGCCGGCTAAAGGACTTTGCACTTAATGGATGTGGCATGTACTCTGAAGTTCTATGTGGCACGCATGAGAGTTTCCGGGAAGACGCCTCAACTTTTCGTGAACTTTGGTCCTGTGAACCATGGTAAAGCTTTGTCCAAGGCTTCCATTTTCAGGTAGCTCACCTGCTGTATCTTGCACTGTCACCGGTTGGCAAACCGACCACTGCCCGGCCGTCCAAGAGCCCATTCCACCAGAGGGATCGCTACGTCAAGTGCGTTCCTGTCTGGTGTGCACCTGCTGGACATCTGCAGGGCTGCTACATGGAGGTCTACACACACCTTCACAAGATTCTACTGCGTCGATGGGTATTTCAGAGAGGAGTTCAGGGTCGGCCAAGCAGTGCTACGCAACCTGTTCGCTTGAAGGTGAGCCTGTTCCGGAGGCAAGAGTAATTGCTTCTGTTGAGCCTTGCCACCTCCCATGGTTGGGTATGTATGTACTGCTATGTATTCTTTATTCATGAGCTTGTTAATCCATGCCAGACCCCATGCTGGAGAAGGAACAAGTTACTTACCTGTAACTGTTGTTCTCCAGCATGGGTCTGGCACGGATTCACATGCGAACCCTCCCTCCTGCCCCTCTGTGGCTCTTCTTGGTCATACCGCCACTTTACATGCTACCAAATCTGAAGATGGCTGCCAGAAAGAGGGGCTTAGGAAGAGGGAAGACATTGGCTGGGGACAGTATGACCCAGAGCTCAGTGATTGCTTTATAAGAGAAAGACAGTTTGTAAGTGAAAGTGAAACAGTTTTTTCTTTTACAAAGAATTCCCGGCCTGACTGGGAATATTCATGAGCATGTGAATCCATGCCAGACCCATGCTGGAGAACAGCAGTTACAAGTAAGTATGTTGTTCCTTATATGTCCCGTTGCTGGACGAGGTGTGGGAAGAGGGCTTGGCCCTAATGAAGTCCCCAAGCGCTGCACCAGCGAAGCAGGACTGGTTGGAGAAAAAAATACAGGGTGCCGGACTCCGCCCCCAAATGTCTCTGCTCGCAGCCTTCCCCGGATTCGGCGGTTTTCTGCTGCAGCGAGCAAACAGTGGGCAAATCCATCCTCCAAGTCTATGGTCCTGCCAGACCAAGAGGGGAAGAAGCTGAATGCGTCAGGAAAGCCGATCATATATACTGCAGCATCAACCATCAAGGCTGCCAACACTCTAGTCATCCTGGCCTGGTATGATAGGGAGTTGTGGTTTAAACTAGGCCCACTCCTGGAATTCTTGCTGGACGACAAGAGGACGGACGCGCCAGCACTATTTCAGGAGGGGAAGGTGGCCTCCGATCATGCCATCACTGTGGCTATGGATGTCGCGGATTCGGGCTTTCGCCAAATGGGAAATGGCGTAGCGCTCAGGCGTCATGGTTGGCTGAAGGCTACCAATTTTAGGCCGTATGTTCAGGCCACAATCATACAGAGGTCAGTCCCAGGCTTTCGGTGGGGGCTCCCAGAGTCGTCGGCGCCTGCAGGGAAAGCCTCAAGCAGGCTTGACTCGGCCCAGGCCCCCACGTATGCACCCCAGTGGGAGGCTGTCTGTCAAATTTCATTGATGCTTGGAAAAACATCACCACAGATGAATGGGTGCTGGACAAAGGGGCACACGCTGGAATTCGAACGCAAAAGCCCTCATATTCCACCTATAATGAGGGAGGAACATCACACTGCCCAGCTGCTCTGGGAAGTACGATCCGTGCTAGCAAAGGGCACAATGGAACCCGTCCCGCTGCAACTCTGGACTCCGTAGCATACTCCAGGTACTTTCTAGTCCTAAAGAAGTCAGGGCGGGGCTCGAGGGGGGTGGCGCCCAATATTGGACTTTCAGTGCCTCAACAAATACCTAAGGTCCCAAAAGTTCAGGAGCATCACGTTGCAGCAAGTGTTCAGCCAACTGTAGGAAGGGAACTACATGACTCTCGATCTGTAAAATGCATACTTTCATGTCCCCATTCGTCCAAAACATAAAAAGTTCCTACGCTTCGTGGTTCTGGGGAATTGCTACCAGTTCAAGGTGCTGCCCTTCAGCCTGAAGTCAGCACCAACGGTTTTCACAAAGTGTTTTGCCCCGGTGGCGGTGCATCTGCCTCTCAAGGGCATATACGTCTACCCATACCTCGATGACTGGCTCATCCGCTCACGTTCTCGGAGTCTGGCAGTGCAACACACAGTGGAGACCATACACCTGTTAACAGAGCTCAGATTCTCTATCAATTATCTGAAATCCTGCATAGCGCCATCGAAGGACGTTCTGTTTCTGGGGGCACGTCTCGACATAGTGGCGTCTCTAGCTTTCCCCTCGGAAGAGCGGGTGCTGGCCATCCTTGAGAACGTGCATCGTCTGTTCACCATCAAATCAGCAACCATCCTGGTCATCAAGTCACTGCTGGGCATGATGTCTTCCTGCATACATCTGATCCCGTTCTGCAGGCTGCAGAGGAGGCCACTCCAGGAGTTTCTGGACTGGAGGTGGCACTAGGCCACGGGCAATTGGTCAGACAAGTTGAAGCTCAACCTGGAATTCAGGCAAGACATCCAATGGTGGGGGGTGCGCTCTCAACTTACGCAGGGTTCTCCATTCCGCACCGCGCCTTTTCAGGCAACAGTCACCACGGATGCCTTGTGGACGGATGGAGGGGGCTCACACCGGCAGTGCCACGCCACAGGCCTTTGGTTGCCGGAGAAAAAGGATCTACACATCAATGTGCTGCAGCTTCGGGCCATGTTCTGTGCTCTAAAGTCGTTCTTGCCGCTGCTGAAAGGTCGAGTGGTGAGGATTTTCAAAAAATACCACCACAATGTTCTACATCAGGAAGCAGGGGGGACCCGATCCCCTGCTCTGTCGTTGGACGCTCAAACCCTATGGCACTGGGCGATCCTTCAGAACATGTTCCTCATACCCTTTCACCTAGCAGGTATAAATAACACCATAGTGGATGCCCTCAGCAGGGAGCTTTGGTCCGACTACAAATGAGAGTTGCAGCAGGACCAAGTAACCAGTTTGTTCCGCCAATGGGGTTGTCCGATGATCGATCTATTTGCCATGGCAGCAAACTCCAAATGCAAGCAGTTCGGCAGCAGGTTCCCTCAACCGGGGACCTTGGGGGGCGCCTTCTCACTCAGATGGGACGGTCAATTAATGTATGCTACTTTTACATCCCTTCCCCTTTCCTCTATACTGTCTGTATGGGTGTCCCTCGCGATTGACGGGAGACGGAACCTTTTTCACCAGAAAAAACGTCTTCTTTAAATTTAGAGGTGCGTGGGGCATGGCTCTGGGAGCATGCGCGCGCATGACTCTGTCCCCAGCGCCACTCCTCAGTCCCCTTTTTTTCTGCGTCGACGGGAACGGGCCGAATTCACCAGCGCTCCTGGGTTTGCCTTCGGCCATGTAATTCCACACGTGGATACTTCTTCTCTTCTGTCTTTTTATCATTCAGGTACTTGGTCCTCAGGCGTCCCGCTCCTCCCTGGCGCATGTCGACTTCTGCAGGGTTCAACAGGTGTCCATCCTGCGACGAGCTCTTTCCAACTTCAGACCCCCACGCCCTCTGCCTATGTTGCCCTGGCCCTGACCATGGCTGGCAAGCTCATACAGCAGCAAACACGCTTTCCTCAAGGTCTCTGAAGACAGTCTAGCCAGTTGGAGGGAGCTCTTCCAGAGATCACCTTCAGAGGACTGGAAGGACTTCATCTATCCAGGCCCAAGATAGGGCCACTCTTTTCCAGTGCACCCAACAAGGGAGACTCCTTCCAAGGACTCACCCGTGTGGAAGGAACCGCTCAGGTTCTCAGACCAGCATAAGTACCGAGGCTAAATCAGCTACTGGCGGGTAGGCCAAGGGGTCAGTGCATCCTCCCAGTGACAGTGCTGAGGGCCTGGAAGATTCTTTTACCAGGTCTTCACCCGAGGGGCCATGCCCTAGTACCAACAACATGTCAGAGGGGGCGCCTATACGCAGTACTACCGGCAGATCCGCCGAGGGCGAAACGCCTACCAGGTCTCGGCCTGAAATACTGGGTTTACTCCTGAGGGGCAATGCCCTAGTACCAGCACACGTACCGAGGCTAGTCCAGCTACCAGCCTCATAGCCGAGGGGGTCTTCGGATCCTTTCGGTGTCAGTGCAGAAGGACCGCAAGGTTCTTTTACCAGAGTTACTCCCAAGGGGCAATGCCCTAGTACCGGCATCATGTCCGAGGGGGCACCTTCACACAGCACTACCGGCAGCTCTGCCGAGGGCTATACGCCTTCCAGGTGACGGCATGAGGTGCGGAATGGGCCTGTTGTTCCAATGCCAAGCGTCTGGGGCAGGGCTGGTTCCAGCAAGCCTGGCACCACGACTTAAGTACATGACACGCAGCTCGTCAAAAGGGCCGCCGCGCCAGACAAAATGCCTGCTCATCCAATACCCCCTCTTGCGGAGCGGGTTGAGGACAGAATCAATAGGCAGTACTGGTGTCAGCCAGGTGCGTGGCCTACAGTTTATCCATCAGCAGCGCAGGGCAGGTTTACTCTGCACCCCAGGCAGAGTGTGCCCTGGTTCCAGCTGCCCTCAGCCACTCCGTCAATATCACCTGCCACCGCTTCAGCCTCCGAAGAAAGATTCCTAGGGCTGATGCAAACTCCCCAGAGGGGGGCCATCCGTCGGTATGCCATCAGGGACATGCTCCCTCACATCACTCCACCAGCACCCATAGTCATTCCTCCGGGGCCTTAGTGCCACAGGCCCCAGCGCAGACGCCGCTGCCCCAGCCGACTCCTCCGATTCCGGCTTCTCTGCCTCCCACAGTACAGGTGGTTCCACAGTAGCCTCCGCAGCAGCCATCGGCTCCGGTCTCCACTCCGCAGCCCACGGCTACCAGCACTCCTCCACCAGCTCGGGACCCCCTGAGCTTGGTGAACACGGAGGAGGAGGACCCAGACACACCATCTTCAGCCAGGGCCTTCCAGGAAAACCTTGCAGGTTTGGCAGAGTATTTGGGCCTTCCTCAGCTCGAGGTAGAGCAGCCTGAGGAGGGGGTCTTAGCAGAAATCCTCACCTTAAGACATCCTTCCAAAACGGGGATCTCATTGCAGAAAGACGAAGTTGCCCTGTCCAAGAAGGGGTGGCTCAAGCCACACTCGGCCCCGCCGGTCACTCGTCGCCTCAACGCCAAAGTGCTGGCAGATGGTGTGGGACACACTCTTGCTTTCAGCGCATCCTCAACCGCAGTGATAGAAGCGGCGTCACTCTATTCCAAGCCGCACTCGTCCTCGGCCATCTCGTCCTTGACGCTGCTAGGCAAGGAGGAAAGTTCTTGGAGGCGTACGTGTAGAAGCTGTACTCCGCCTCTTTGCACCAGCGGCAGGCCAAAGCAGATACCATGTCGGCAGCCGCTAACCAAGGGCTCTGGCGGGAAATGGCAGACTACCTCCCAGAACTTCGGGCACAGAGCCAAGCACGCTTCAAGGCGGGTGTTAGGCAGAATCCTGTGCAGTTCCCTTGGGGAACACTGCAAAAAGATTAAGACTACAGGAGTAAGCAGTAAACCCAATTGGTAGCAGTCTGCATCACCCAGATTTACCTGGTAGATGTGGCTGAGCAGTTAGACCTCTCTCAAGAAGAGTAGGGCAGTATGTAGAGTATACACAATAGGGCTAAAAACACAGTAGAGCAAACAAACACTGACCAGAGCTTTGTATAAAAAGTATATAATTATTTATTTAAAACACACTTTAATTCATATATTAGCACTCTCAATCAAAAGCAAGTTAAAACACAGTCAGGTAAAGTATACACACCTCCCTTAATGATTATCCAACAAGTCTAGGTCAAAACACCACTATTTGTTAAGCCAGATGTGAGCGCGTAACCTAGATGGCACTCCAATAATGCAGTTAAAGGGAGAGAAAAAGGCAGGGAATAGAAATAAAACCGTTCCCAACACTTTTAGGAGTTCTCAGCAAGGGAATAACGGCAGTATAAACTGTAGAGCCAAACTTCATAGGCCAGGCCCACTTTAAATGGGGCAAAGGATGTGCCCAGGATCACACGGTTAAGAATGCACTAAAAGTCTTTGCAGAATGTTCAAAAGAGGTTGGGGCAATTCAGGAAGATAAAGTTACAAGGTCTGGGGACAACCCAGTTGGAAAGCCAAGGATTTAAGGGTCACCTTTAGCAATCCGAAGAGAGGGAGGCCAGGTGGAACACAGTACCTTTAAAGAGAGAGGAAGCTTCAGCGGGGGCAGTTGCTCCTGGCAGTGGTTGCACTTTGTTGTTCCGACCAGGGGAAGAGAGCATCTCATCGAGGAGGAAACTTGGAGTCGATGCACAGGGATGAAACCAGCCGCAGAGTTCTCCGATTAAAAGGTGCGTTCCTTTTTATTCGCGGTCAAAGTGGTGAAGCTTGGCTATCCGGCTGCGATTCGACCGGGCGATTCGACCAGGAGACGTCTTTGGAAGGTGAAAGGGGCGAACTGGTTGATCCCACCAGTTCAGAGGAAGAAGACTCGTCCAGCAGAAGATCTTCTCTTGTCGTTGGGAAAGTGGTGAGTTTGTTGCAGCAGGGCTCCACCGGTGGTGTCGTCGTTGCAGATGGCTCAGCTTCTTCCCTCTTCGGATTCTTTGGTCCTGTGGCGATTTCTGAAGTTCCAGTCCCAAAGGCCCTGCTTTTATGCAGAAAAACCCCCATTCATCAACCTAGCTGTCAATCACGCATGCTAAGTGGTCCAATAATCAGAGTAGAGTGTGACTTGAGTTGCCGAGGCAACGCAGTCCAGGGTGCCTATTCCCCCCTCCACACCTCCTGTGGAACCCATACAGAGTGGCACCATTTGGAGGGCTTCTGTGGAGAAGCCTGACAAAAAGTGGAACAAAGGGCTCGACCTTGGTCAGAGTTACAGAGACGGACACAAATGCCATTTTAGAATCGAGTTCTGGCAAAAAGACCCAACCGGTGATTTAATATTAAATAAATAAACCGGCGGTATCTTTAACATTGCACCAAAAAGTGGTGCGTTTAAAATCAATGGGAAAATCCCATAGAGAATATTCCGGTGGAATATTTTGCGTGGTAACCACTGCCACCAGCCAGAAACTCGACAAGCGGGGGACTGGACAGTGCCCCCTTGAAAACAGACCCAGGGGCAATCAAATTACCCCTTCCAAGTACTTCCACAATATGATGGTTTGTACTGGTTCTGTTCACAATTTTGGACTAGTAAAGTCAATGGAGACTTTACATGCCCTGGGAGACAGTAGTCATTCCCAGGGTATGGAGTCTATGTTTGGGGGTCACTATGACACCCCTGTGTTACTGCACTGATGGTGCTGTGTAACACACATACCTAAAACAGATGATATCCTATGGAGTAAAAAGAAACCCCATAGCCCATAAGCACATAACAAGTCAAAGACATACCTCAAATCATGTCTAAGAGTGGGAGTAAAAGAGTCTCTTTCTTAGCAGGAGAAAAAAACAAAACCCAAAAATCCAGCAAAGCTGCTGGGGGACTCACTAGGTTTGGGAAATTAGCCTTATAAGAGACAGCGGGACTAGGAGAATCCAGGCTGGTAGCTCAGGACATTGGGAGTCCACCGTGACCCACATTGATACCTCAGCCCGGGCAATCTGCATTGCCACTGACATGAGAAGGACGGCCTGGCTCCAGGCTACTAAGTTTAATCCCGGTGTCCAGGAACGCATATTGGATCTTCCCTTCCAGGGCAGTGACCTCTTCTACCACGAATGAGGAATGAGATCAAAAGAACAGTTCGCAAACCGCAAGGTCTTTATCTATTCCTAGAAAGGCCACGCCCATGGCCTACACCCAGTCGCAGCTACGCTCCGATATGGGGCGGGCATTTGGCGGGTTCTGAGGCCTTCAAGAACGGAGGTCCAGACAACTAGACCGTTCTCCGATGCCCCATCGGAGGAGATAACGAAAGGGGGCGGGGGGTGTGTGTGTAAGAGGTTCTCCCAATCACCCTCCTCCGCATCCGCCTCAGAGGGGAACAAAGGCATAACACATCCCTTTGGGTCCACGTGTCTCTGGCGGGGGGCAGGCTTGCCTTTCACGTGCACTTTTGGTGCCAGAATTTTTTCGGACTCCTGAATCCTCTCCGTAGTCTCCACGGGGTACCGCCTACCGGTACCTTCCTCTCCTCCTTCCTCCCCCCATCTCCCGCAGATTGGGACAGCAACTCTGCTGGAGGAGATCTGGTCGGTCGGCGAGAGCCAGGCTGTGGAAGAAGTCCCAACCTCCCAGCGAGGCTTGGCCTTTTATTCTGGGATTTTCGCCATACAGAATAAGGAAGCTCTCATTGCAGAAACACTGGACAGGGGCGACTGGATGTGCTCCCTGTATCTGAAGGACGCTTACCAACACGTCCCGATTTGGCAGGCGCATAGTTCCTTACTGCGCTTTAGGATCAGGGGCTTCCATTTCCAATACAAGGTGCGACCCTTCATCCTCTACTCGGCTCCAAGGGTATTTACCAGGTTGATGATTGCAGTGGCAGCCCTCCTCAGGGACCAGGGCCACCACGTCTACCCATACCTGGACGACTGGCTCGTCCAGGCCACCTCTCCGGAAGCGGTTCAGCATACAGCCTCCGCACTGAGGAACACAGTCCACTACCTGGGGTTCCCTATCAATCTCAAAGAACTCTCCGCTGCATCCCACGCAGATCCTTACCTTCTTGGGCCTCATCTGGGACACAAGCTCTGTGAGAGTCTTTCCCTCGGAGGACAAGATTGCAGCCATCAAGAGAGCTACAGCTCACTTCCTCTCCAGGCCTGTGACCTCGGCCCTGTGGTACCAACACCTACTGGGGCTTAGGGCAGCGGTCCTTTTGGCCATCTCAAGACTCAGGAGGTGGAAATTACAGCTGCATTTCAGTCTCAGGGAATCGGGAGACTCTGCGCTTTCCCCTCTGGGACCTGCATGGGAGGTCTGCAGAATTCAACCCGAGTCAGGGCAAGCCCTTCCGGCAGCCAGCCCCTCAGGTCACAGTTACTACGGACTGGAAGGCCATAGGGTTGGCTCTCAAGGCCTTTCTCCCTCTTATCGAGGGCAAGTCGGTTCTTATCTAGACAGACAACTCCGCCAACATGTACTATGTCTATAAGCATGAAACAACAGGAAATGCCAACAGAGCGCCTCCTGGCAGGGGCAGGGCTCCGGACCCCTGGGTGATCCATTCCAGATCCAGTGGAACGACATGACGGCATATGCCTTCCCGGCCACACCCCTAGTCCACAGGGGGATCTGCAAGATAATGGAATCCCGGCCTCAGCATAATTTTGATAGCTCCCTGGTAGCTGGCCAAAATGTGGTTCTCCGAGCTTCTCAGCCTTTCGGACAGACCACCCATTCACCTACTGCTGGGCCCGGCTCCTCTGGGCCCAGCAGGGGGGCAGGGTACTCCACCCTGCTCCTCACAAGCTAGCCCTCGCAGCGTGGCTCCGGAGCAGGTCCTGCTGAAACGCTTAAGCCTATCTCAGGCTAACCTAGAGATCATTCAGGGCGCTAGAAGCAGGGCTACAAGGAGCCAATATAAGAGTAAATGGTGCATCTGGTGGGCCTCCACAGGCTTTACACCCCTATAAAGAAGCCACACCTGGTGTGGGGCCTTAAAGTTGTGTTCAGTGCCTCAGTGCACAAACCTTTTGAGGTGTCCGGTCAAAGTTTCGACTCAAAAGGGTCGAATGATAAAAGGGTCGAGTCAATTCGACCGAAAACAAAAGGATCACATTTTTTAAAAATATATATTTTTTTTGCTTTAATATAGCTAAAAAAAATGTGTTTTTACACCAAAAACGGGGGTTTGGTGAGGGGATCCCCCCCCCCCCCCAAGAAACAAAAAGACACTTTTTTCAGTCAAATTGACTCGACCCTTTTGTCATTCGACCCTTTTGAGTCGAAACTTTGACCTATAACCACCTTTTGAGCCTAGGGCACCCACGGGCATCAGGCTGGTCACCTTAAAGGCAGCTCTGCGCGTTGGGCCTCACCTCGGCCCGCAGAGTCAGCAGTCGCATCAGAAGCCGACACTGCTTTTCTTGGGGACAAGGTCGTCCTGCGCACGCACCCTGCTTTCCTACCCAAGGTGACCTCCTCCTTCCATCTCAATGAGGAAATAGCGGACCCCTTGTTTGTCACCTTCGGGTGGTCCAGGCGAGGTCAGTGCCAAGGCCACGGCCATCGCATCCAACAGATGTGCCGTGGCAGGTCATCCGCAGGGTGGCTTCCTGGTCACCCCTTCGGTTTTTCTGTAAACACTACTGTTGGGACACTGCCTCTAGGTCAGACGTGGCATTCGGGCAGGCGGTTCTAAGAAACCTGTGTTCTTAAGGAGGGACTTCTCTCCACCTTGGGGCTGCATTCAGTTGTAATCGCTCTTACAGTATGGAGGAAACGGGACGGGACGTAAGTAATTAACAGTTACTCACCTTAGTGTCTAACGTACTCTTAGTCCATAGTCCCCTTTCCTCCATATGTCCCACCATCCTCCCCCCCCCTCGTTTAATACTGGTGTCCTTAGGCAATACCTATCATTGTCGACGCGTCAATGGGACTGAGGAGAGGCGCAGGGGGGCGGAGTCAGGCGAGCGCATGCTCCCAGGGCCACGCCTCTAAATTTAAAGGGGAAGAAGATTTTTTCTGGTGAAAAAGGTTCCGTCTCGCGTCCCTCACGAGGAACGCCCATACATACAGTATGGAGGAAAGGGGACTATGGACTAAGAGTAAGTTAGTCACTACGGTGAGTAACTGTTAATTTTTCCTCCGATTCCCCCTCCTGCTACGAGTCATCAACACTTTGAAGCGTTGCCACTGCAAGATGATACTCATCGCCCCAGCGTGGCCTCGCCAGATGTTACCCGGACCTGCTCCGCCTATCAGCAGCACCTGCCATCAAGCTCTCCAGAGAAAGCGGAACCATCCTTCATCACGATCTAGCATCAATAAACCTCACGGCCTGGCTCCTGCAGCCTTGGAGTTGGCCACTACGACCTTCCGGTGGAATGTAAAGCTGTTCTTTCCAAGGCCAGAGTGCCCTCTACTGTATCGTGCTACAGTCACAAATGGAAACGCTTCACAGTGTGGTGCAGGATGCAGGGCATCACGCTGCTGCGTGTCTCTGCCCCTCAGCTCTTGCCGTACCTGCTCTCGCTGGCCAAGTCTGGTTTGGCCCACGCCTCCATCAAGGTGCATCTGGCCCCCATTTCACGATACACCAGTTCACCTACAAAGCCATCGTTATGGTCTCAGAGACTGGTCAAGGAATTCATGAAAGGTCTCCAATCTGAAGATGGACACCGGGAGCGGTACTCTGGGACACGGCCGTCATTGGATGGGTGCATTATGACCCGGTCTTAAGTGATTGGATATGAGGCGAAAGGCAGTATTCAAGCTTTAAAAGCAATACTGCTTTTCTTTTCGTACTGAGGATTCCCAGTCTGACGACAGGGAATATTCATGAGCATGTGATTCCATGCCAGACCTATGCTGTAGAACAACAGTTACAGATAAGTAACCTGTTCCTTCCTTTCAGATAGAGTTCTTTCACACACATTTCACTTGTGGGGTACAATAAGAGACTTTCGACACCGCCTCATCCTGTGCCCCTCCTAAGCGTTGCCACTTCGAGCTGCAACCCCTCTTTTTATTCCCTTGCTGCTCCTTTTAAACCTTTCACCTTCAGGTGCTTCCTGCACCCCTTATTGTTCTCCTTTGCTTCTTCCTCGTGTAGACTTGCACCTTCCCTTTGCTATTCCTTTTTTTCCACTGTGCACTCTTGCACCTTCCTTTGCTTTCTTATTGTGCCTCTTGCACATCTTGAATGCTTTCTTTTCCCTTAGCATGCACCCTTGCACTTGTCTGTTTCTTTCTCGTGCTTCTTGCACACTTGACACATTCCTCTCTTTACCGTGCACACTCTACACTCCACATTTCCTTCTTTGCACTGTTCAAATGCCTTTCTTTCACTTTACTTTTCTTCCGCACCACTAGCACAGCTTCCTTCTTTCTATTTCTCTCATTCTGATTATCTCTTACACTTTTCTGTCCTTCGAACACTTTATCTCACTTTCCCCTCCACATAGCTCTCAACTCACACGCTTTTGGCAGGTGTCACCCGCCTTGTAAAGGGCTGACTCACCCGCCAAGCCGCCTGCACGCCCATTCATTCCAGTGGACGTCTCACCCGCCAAAAACAAAATCGGGTGATTTCACCCGCTTTTGCACTACAAATGGTTGAGAGCTATGCCTCCATTCCGATTTAAAACTGTCTTTCTTCCGCTCTGCTTCAGTCAAACGCACGCTCCCGAGTTTCTCTCTGTCACCGGGCAGCGTCCCGTTGACAAGCACTCCCTATTGATGCACATGGTTGAGGTCAGGGTCTCACCACCTGCCCCTTAGACACACTTCGGCCCGGAACACGTCCCAAGGGAACAAGCATTTTGCTGAATGCCACCAGCAGGATACAGACTGCCTTAATCCGGCTCCTTGGAGGCACAGCTCCCTAGCTGCGCTGCAGCCCCTCACAAACACTGGGCCAGCGTCTCGGCAGCCATTCTCCTCCATGCTTCCACTCCTGATGCTCTCTGCTCCTTGGTTTCTCGGGGCCGGACAGCATCCCCAGCTCGCTCTCCTCCTTGTGAAAAACCACACATTTTATAGTTGAAAAAACAGTCAAGTGGAGTCAGGTGTGGATGGTCATTATTAAATGGCTGACCCTGCCTTTCTCTATTAGTTGGACAACTGGAGTTATTTCTATAGTAGGTTTCCCTTACTTTCCTGATGTTTCTATGGGTAATCTTTACTGCTCTTAGTTGATTCCTCCTCGTCTCAGTATTTGTTGGAAATGGGGAGGGGGGGATTGGGTGAGATTAAAAATACCCAATGAAGGCTGAGGCAGAGTGGGTTGGGGTAGTATTGGGAATGAGGGCATACCATGTCTCGACCTTGGCTAGCCTCCTCTCAATCCCTCATGACCATCCACTCAGTTGATCCTCCCTCGCTTGTCCACCCCCAGCGTCCTGAATGGAAGATCCCTAGGGAGTAGGTGGGATAGTACAGTCAGGTTTCTCACAGTACATACAATTGAAATCTCTGTGATTGATTCACTGAGCTTATCACAGAAAGGGCTGCCTATCCTGGCAGGAGAAATGTCTGCCTTACCAACCTAAATGTTTTCTGTGGTCAGCTTTTTTCTCTCTGATAGAAGTGCCATCCTATTGACTCGAACGATGTGGTGGCCGTGCCTTCTTGGTGGCTGGATCTATGCTGTGGAACTCTCTTCCCCTGACCTTATGCAGCCTGCCTGATTTTGAGCGGTTTAAAGCCTTTCTTAAAACATACTTATTCATCTAGCCTGCTCATATCCCTCTGCCTGTCATTTCTCATGTTAGCACCTTGATGCCCTTGGTGATTAGTTGCACTATACAAATGAATTTGATTGATTGAAGATAGCTAAAGGACAGGCGCAAATCTCGTGACACGTCCATTTTAGAGTATATGGTACTCTAATTGGTATTAAGCGGTAAAATGAGAAAAAAGGTAGACTATTAAAAATAAATGCTAAAAACCTATCCGCCACCACCATCCCATTCTTGACAGATCATGCAATTAACCACAAGGTTGCTAAAACTAATTTACAGGGGCACAGCGTCCCTGTTGCACTTCACAGAAAGTGATTTGTGCAGGAAAAATAAACCAAGAACTTTATTTATTATACGCGCCCAGGACCCGGAGGTATCACAGCGCAAGATTACATACAGTAAGGCATAGGTAGTTACAGTACAGTCCAGTCAGCAGTAGTTACATAGGTAATCTTGCATATTTGTTAAAAAGTGTGGCTTTGCCTTGTTTGTGAAATGCAAGATAGGATGGTTCGTTCCTGATGGAGGGAGGGTGTGCGTTCCATAGTGTGGGCGCGATGACAGAGAAGCAGGAGCCCCCTGACGTTTTCTGTTGAATCTAGGTGTAGTAAGTGAGATGGAGGAAGTTGAGCATAAGGTTTGTGGATTGGGTTTCTTGGAGATGCGGTGTGTGAGATAGAGGGGTGAGGGGCTGTGTTGTAGAGGCAGCGGTGGGTGGTGGAGAGTATTAAAGTCAATGCATGCTTTAATAGGAAGCCAGTGGGCTTTCGCGTCTGATTTGGGAGATGTGCTCTGAGTGTTTTTAGTCCCCAAACTGCTCTGAGGGCGTTGTTCTGTGTGAGTTGTAGTTTTTTGACACTCTTGTTGGAGGTCCATGCAAGAATGGCATTGCAGTAGTCAAGTTTGCTACCGACTGTTGCTCTAGCAAGAGTGAGGCAGTTGCTAGGGGTGAGGAATTTTCTGGAGGGATTGAGGAGTTTGATCGATTATGTAGCGGAAGAGGTCATTGCTTTTCACGTGTTTAAGGTTGATTTCTGCATCTAGGTAGACTCCTAGTGTTTTCACCTGAGGGGAGACAGAGATGCTGTTTCCGTCAATGATGAAAGCGGAGTAGGCAGGATCAAGATGTTTGAGGTGGTGGGGGGATCCAACAATGAGTAGCTCGGTTTTATCATCATTTAGGCATAGGTGGTGGTTTGCCATCCATGCTTGTATGATGATGTAGATGTGATTGATGTTTGCGCAGTCGTGGTCAAAGGTGCCAGATAGTTTGAGGAGGATCTGGGTGTCGTGAGCAAAATTTGTGTAAGGGATATTGAGGTTGTCAAAGCGATCAAATAGGTTCTTAGTATATGTGTTGTAGAACGTGGGTGAGACGCAGGAAGCCTGTGGGACACCATAGGTCACTGGGATGGGGTCACTGCTTCCGTGCCGGCGAAGACCCTAGAGGTTCGGTTGCTCAGGAAGGATTTTGACCCATTTGGCTGCGTCTTGTGAAAAGTTGAAGTAGGTGGTGAGGCGGTGGCAGTGGATATTGTGGTCTACGAGATCAAAGACCGCCGAAAGGTCGAGTAGCATGACAATGGTGAGGTCTCCTTTGTCGCGAATGAGGTCAAGTTGTATATTGAAATCGAGAAGGGCAGATTCAGTGTTATGTCTTGGTCTAAAGCCGGATTGGCGTAGACCGAGTAGGGAGTGTGTTTCGAGGTAGGATTGGACTTGTAGGTAGGCAGTGCGGTCGAGGATTTTCAAGAGGCATGGAACTGTAGTGATGGGGCGGTAGTTGGTTGGGAGAGTGGGATCAAAGGAAGGGTTTTTCAGTAATGGTTTGACCCAGGCTTCTTTGATGGAAGTGGGTATGGTGCAGGTGCTGAAGGAGGCATTGATACATTTAGTAATGGTGGGGGCCAAGGGCTCGGCACAGAGTTTGATGATGTGAGCGGGGCAGAGGTTACCAGTGCAGTTGGAAGCTTTGACGTGTTGGATGATGGTAATGGTTCCTGCAATGGTGATGGGGGTGAACTGGAAGGGGCGGATGAAGCGTGTGGGTGGGGCAGGAGGATGGGAGGATTCAGCTTCAGGGATTTGTGCTTTCTTTAGGATGGTTTTATCTCTAAGGTTCTGGATTTTGTTGGCTAGGGTGGATTGTATCAACGTGCACTAGGCTTTGTCTTTGGGAAGGGTAGAAATGGGTGGTACTGGGGTTTCCAGTTCTTTTAGGATTTTGAATAGCTCGCTTGTGTCAGACTGGGGTTCTGAGATGCAGGCATTGTAGATGTTGGCTTTGGTGTTGATGGCAAGGTTAAGTGGCGCAGATGCTGAAGGCATCTTTGTTGCTGGGGCAGGGGGTTTTCTGCCAGATATGTTCTTTAGAGCGCTTGGTTTTGCAGAGATTTGCTAGGTCTTTTGTGATCCAATTGTGGTGGTGGTCTTTTTTTCTAGTGCTAGTTTTGAGGGGGGCGTGAAGATCCAAGGTGTGGCGCAAGGCAGTGTTGTAAGCGGAGAGAATGGCCTCTGGGTTATCAGGGCAAGTTTCGAGGGAGGTCCGAATGGTGGGTTCTATGAGTTCCTTAGTAAGTTTTTTGTGTGTGTCTGGCAGTGATGGGTTGGTGGGTGGTGGTGGGAATTTCAGTGCTGACATAGAGATCTAGAGAGAATAGGATCCGGGAACGATCTGTCCAGGGCACAGGATTGATGTCTTAAGATTTTGGAGGGGTTGTTTAGGGATAGGATCCAGTCAAGTGTGCGCCCTATCATGTCGGTGGGTGCCTGGATGACTTGTATGAAGTTCATCTCTTGGAGTGTTGATTGACAAGGCCATGTGATCAGCTGACTCAGCGAATCCGAGATTAAAGTCTCCAAGGAGCAAGAATTTGGTATTGGGTTTCAGGAAGGGGGCAATGAGTAGGTGTATGTCGGAGTCTGCTGTGGCAGAGGTGTTGGGCTGGCAGTAGATGAGTAGGATGTTTGTGGTGGTTTGAGGGTTAGGGTTGATCTTGGCGAGTAGGATTTTGTATCCAGTGATGGGGGGGGGGGAAAGAGGGAGGGATCTGATGGGGAGGGAGGTTTTGTAGATTATGGCGACTCCACCACCGTGGTTGGCCGGACGGTCAGTGCAGAGTATGGAGTAGTTCGGGGGGGGGGGGGAGGCAAGGGATAGGTATGGGCCAGCAGCTTCGTGTAGCCAGGTCTCTGTGACGGCGAGCAGGTCAAGGTCGTGGAGTAGTAGTAGATTGTGGATATCTGTGGCATGTGCACAGATAGAGCGTGCGTTGATGAGGGCACATGCTAGGGGTTTAGCAGGGGTGGGAGAGGGTAGGGCTTTGGCTGGTTGGGTGGGGTGTAGTGTGGATGTGGTGCGGTCCGTGATTTTAGACATGGGAGTCTAGTGGTACCTAGGGATGCGACTGTGGTGGTATTGGATGGTTGTGAGAAGGTGGGTAAGTGTGTAATGTAATGTTATGTGGTGTGGTGTGGTTGATGTGTGGTAGGGTGGATGCTGAGTGGGTGTTTGGGTATGGACTTGTGCTGAATATGTGAATTCAGGGCAGTGTGCGTATGTGTATTAGATGTAGTGTTTGATAGTGTAGGGGTGGTAGGTTAGGAAGTGGGTGTTGAGGTACCAATCCACAGTAGGGGTGGGAGGTGGGGTGTAAGAGGTAGTTTGGTGGTATGTGAATGGGTCAAATCAAATTAGTAGCGTTGTTGTATTGTGTGCAGGCAGGTGTGACAAGCACAAGTGGGGTGCTTGTGTGTGAGTAGTCTGTGTCTTGCATTGGCAAGCTGCATGAGTTGTGTTAGGTGGTGCAGGCCTAATGTGGGTACGTGGTTGTATGGCAGTCAAAGAGGGGTCTGTGGTAGGTGTGATTGTAAATGGAGCACTACGGTTTGAAGTAGGTGTAGGTGGCATTGTTACAGTGTGGGCAAATGCAGTAGCAGGGCAATGAGGGTGAGGTGTTTTCTATGGAGAACAGAGTTCTCCTTCAGTGATAGTTGTAGGGACTGATCAGTGCCCTCAAAACAGTTGCGCTTAGCAATTAGAGTGGAAAAAAGGCTTCACTTTGAAAGTAAGCCTTTGAACGCTCACACCATAAAAAATACAACCCGCTAGGGAAGAAAGGTCCAAGTCGATCTTGTAAGGATAACAAGTTTTAATCTTGTGCGCAGATGAGAGCAACAACACAGAACTCTGCTGCCAAGAACGTTCTGCCCAAGAAAGGTACAAGCAGAAACTCTTGGTGTGAAATATTGTCATAAATGACGCAGTACATACAGTGAAAACCTGCACGGCTTATTGGATGGACCCTATAGAGGTGCTGCCTCTATTCAAATAGGATGACAGTTTATTGGTCCCAGCCCAGTCTGTCCATCTTCCATCATGTGGGTGCTGCGGGCTCATCTTCTCACGTCGAAGCTTGGACAACAAATTAATTATACTCCAACTATACAGCTTGTTTATCAGTCATACCGTACACTTGGCAGGCTTCAAAACAGACACACAGGAGGTTCCAGGGCACTCTTACCTTCACCCGCACATTTCACTCACTCCCTCTGTGTCATCCGGCTCCAAGGTCTCTGCCCTTGTTTTGAACTATAATGTATCCCTCCCAGCACCTCACAATACAAATCGCACGATTGTCGCTGCAACGATACATCCTGTCCATCCTCTTTGAACATTTCAGGACTAGTTATATTGGGATTGATGCTCAAAGGGCACCTGGTGTCATGGAATTCGGGGATCTTAGGGTTTAGTCAGTTGTACGGGCTATAACTCGCGGTCACTCGGGAATGGGGCTAGTCGAGCTTTGGCCACAGTGAGATAACGTGCCCACCAGGCGCCGACCTCTAATCGCTGCCTGGTAGGGCACATTCCTTTTGGGTGAAAGACACATCTTCACAACATTTTCAAGACCAATGGACAAACCGTGTGATGGGTGGGGGTGCAAACTGTCCTCATGGGAGCTCAGGCATGACTGGACATTTCTGTTGCCTCGTGGATTTGGGCCTAGTGCATGCAATGCCACCTTTACTGTGCTTACCGCGCAAGCCTTTGCTTCTGCTTAGGAATATCAACATCTACGCAAAATAGCGATGCCGTCCACGCCTTCGGCCGCACCATATGAATATGCTATAATTGATGTTAGCATGGGGTCCTACAGGATGGGAAAGCGCCCCTTTCACTGACTGCCCTCCCCCCTGGTTCATTACAGTGCCTTGAATGCATCTCGACTTACTTTAAAGCGCCTGGGGTGGGGGGGATGTCCCCTTCCCAACAACTTACCTCCAAAAGCCAGGAAAGTTTCAAAACAATAGCAAAAGGTAGTGTGTCCCATTGAGGCCTACAGAGGGAAAGCAGCAAAAAGCAAAACCTTTCCTAACAGGCAGCCTGTAGGTTGGTTTGAATGTTTGATGTCAAATTAGTTCAAGCAAGTCCAGTCAGGGAACCTAAAACTCATTCCAGGGCTGGTGCAGTCCCTGTCCTACAAAACATTTTTTTTTAAATGCTATGTCAATATGGTGCACATTTTTCATGTGAAATAGTGTAAAAAGACATGATTTCCAAACTACGCTGTGGGATCACAAAAAATATCCAATTTTTCAGGTGCCATATTACCAACAGTATACAGTAGCATTTGACTGCAGCAAATCGGTGAGGTGGTCATCAGAAAATTGTGCACACCATAGAAGCTAGAAACAATGCACAATACAGAAATATATTTCTAATGGATTCCTTTCTCCTAATCGTTCTTAGTCTTGGATATATATATATCGCAAGCACCATTTGTCTTTGGAAATGTATATACCAGTGGGCACCCTAAAGTTACATCTCTGTTCTGCTCAACTCCAGAGTGCGCCCATGACGCCAGCAGTGACATCGGGGGTAGTATCTATGAAGCCATTGGTGCCCCAATTTGTTCACATTTTGTGCATTGCTGAGGCACACCACTAGCATATTTTAATCTTAACTGCATCATGTGGAACCTTGAATCCCAAGGTTGGCTTTAAAGGCAGATGTCGGTCACCAAAATCCCATATGCTTTGTCTTTACTGGCTGGGGGGATATAATACAGAAGGCTGCCTGTAAAGGCCATCTGGGACTGTGGCGCTAAGTTGTACACCTTTCTCTATAAAGACAGGAAACTCACTACCCTCTTCCCCCAATGCCCTCAAATGTACTGTTTCACAGCCCTCTTCCAAGATGGTGTGGGGGGGGGTGGCTGGGCAAATACTGCTCAAGGAGGACTAACATTGTGAATATTCAAGCTCACATAAGTGACCGGACCCAGCAACCAGTCTGGACGCCATTCTTCTTCCTCATACTCCAAAAAGAAGAGTTGTCACTGCTGTTCCAGGCATAAGGGAGAATCTGCTAGAGAAGAGATACCCTTGAAGGTATCATTCTCCAATCAAAGGGCATTTTTACCCGTCAAAACTTCATGCCATGAGATTGCTCCCTACGGCTGACTGCTGTAGACAATTTGGTAGGATCGGCACTATTGGACATATCTTCTGGCCCTGTCCAAAGAGCTAGCCTTTTTGGATCATGGTTTCTTGCAAGTTAGCTCATATACAAGGTATCAGTTACTCCATCCCCCTCCTGAATGCTGTTAGGTGCTGATGTGAATGAGTGGCATGATTGACAAGCAAACGTATCCACATCATGGTATTCGCAGTGCGAATATACTCTTGGATTGGTAAAGCGCAACCCCCCTCCGACTAAAACAAATGGCTAGCTCTGCTGGCTAAAACATGCATGGCTGAACGTGCATGTTACCGTTGTATGACCAGTGTGGCACCGGAAGAGAGCTTCTGGTAATTGGTTGATTCTGTACTCGAGTCATGGCCATTCCCTATCTGACATGTCATCCCTGCTCGGGGGCCTTCTTAACGCTAACACACTATAGCCTGTCTTAATGTGTTTCTTATCCGGATTGTCTTTTTAATTTTTTTTTTGTTGACATTTTATGGTTTACAAAGTTGAAAACCTTTCGTCAATCGAAAAATTCACATTTTCTTTCCTTACACATAGAATAGAAATACATTCTCACTTATTAACATTTTTTTTTAAAAAAAGAGAGAACTGAGAAAACGATGAATCGAAAAAGGATGGAAACAGATTCAAGTGTAGATGCAGATATTGCATTCTAAGAAAATGGTTAGGGAAGATCTTTATGTATCCTGGAAGATCATTTAACTTTCGTGGCCGGGACCAGAATTCGTCATAGTATTTGTAGTTGTAGATTGATTCCTGCGTGTCAATCCAATCGTTAATATACTGCTTTTTTTAAAAATCTTATCCGGTCACGTATCATGGAATCAATCCTCTGTTTCGTTTGTTTCTCAAAGTCAACAAGAATGTTTCCTTCTGTTATGTCAGCTGCTTCTCTGATTGTCTTTTGAAACTGTTGCTGTGCCCTTTCAAGCTGAGGGGGAGGTTGCAGGGTTGGCAGCCCACTATGGGGGTCGGGAGGATGTCGATTGTCATAGATTGATATGAAAGAGCTTTGTCTTTAGCTAATTGGGTTGTACTCATTCTGATGCCTTGATCATAATACACAAATGTATCAAACTGCTAACATATGGTTTTCCCCTTTGCTTTTGAATTTGATGTTGATTTGATGCTCACTGTAATGGCAAATGTTTTGGGAGATCTTACTATGCGCTCTGTGAGATGCATATTTCTTAAATAAAAAAATGTAATCAAGAGAACATTCCCCACTCCCTCTTCTAAGCTGTAGAAAGAGGAATTCACACAGCAGATGTTGGACATCTTTGCCAAAGCCCTGGCAGAGGAGCCAGGGCATCCACTCTTGGACAAGTCTGCAGAGGCACCTCTTCGGACCTCAACTGCATGTCTGATGGCTCGGTTCTAGTGCCGACAACGGAGACTGCTCCACTCCAACACTGGAAGACTTGCTTTCTGGCATGTAGCGCCACCTTTCGTGGCTTCAGCGCAGCTGGAGTTTTCTCTGGCTCAAAGCCCTCATTTAGGTTCTAAAATGTTAATTGATGCGCGTGATCCCATCCCTTATGGGTTGGATACCTTAGACTTGGAAGACAAGAGGTGGTGGATGTTCCAGAGGAATTCTATGACCACGAGCCTGCCGTCCAGTAAACCATTGCTAAGGTCTTTGCTACCACAAGCCTATTGGATCTAGCAAAGACAATGGTATAGGGTGACCACAGACATCCTGGGCCAAGGGCCTGCAAAAGAGACACTTCTGCTTTTTAACCCAACTAGCTGCCATGTTGTTGGCTGCATGGTTGGAACCAGCCTCCACACAAACCGTAAACTGAGAACTTGCCAAAAAGCATTGTCCAGCTCTCACTGATCCAGGCTGCCTGTCTACAACCCACCTCGAAGTGTCTGGAGTTCAGGCCTCTACATTGGGCTCCAAGTCAGACATGTTCCTTTCTTGCCCCCACATTGGGAAAATGAGAAGTTGGATGCTGTTGGCTGAAAAGCGTTGGCTGCTGGCAGCCTGGCTATGAGGACAGTGAACGACACCTGTGTTCTTGCTAAATACAGCCACTGGTTGTTGAGTGTGGTCACTGAGGCAACAGAGATTCTATCCTTGTCCAAAATGAAAAAAAGATGGTCTCACTTCACTGGTTAATGATGGGAAGATGGCAGTCTGTCAGATCCTCCAGTTAGGTCTGGACTTGCAGACAGTACGGGAAGAGCCATGGATACGTGCTGTGCCATCCGTAGACATTCATAGATACAAACATCTGTTTTTTTCCCCCCGACACCCAAGCTGAACTCTTGGATATACTCTTCAATGGTAACCATCTCTTTGACCAGTAAGTGGGTAAATATCTGGAGACATTTTGGGCATCAAAAGCCACAATACAATCCTTAGGATTGACAATCCAACAACAGCCTACATCCCCCCCCTCAAGGTGTCATTACTTTTAGGACTTGCCCTCCTTCGCCTACCATGGCAGAGGTCAGATGCCCTCAGGCAATCTGGGTTTTCCCCAACAACGTAAGAGCAGAGGCGCACAAAGGTGCTATTGCTTGGCCTCTGTCCCTTCTGGGATCCCAGACCCAACCCAACCACCCCCAAATCTGTCTTCTCCCTTCCCTCTCCAATGTGGGAAAACTACCCTTCCATGTTGTGGGAGTGGAATCCCACCTCTTCCGATGTTTGGGCCCTAAAGGTTGTCTCCCATTGCCTCAGATTCATTCAATAGCCTCTGTACTGTCCCCCAGCTACCCTCCACAAACCTCCCCCCCACACACACCCTGCTACTGGAGATATGGAGTTTGTCAACGACTTGTGAATTGCGCCGTAGACATAATGCCATCCATAGTAAAGGGATGGGGCTGGTACCCCCTCTGGTTTCTTGCACGGAAGGAGGATGGGGGCATGTGTCCCATCTGGGATCCGAGGCTTCTGAACTCCCACCTGCTCAAGGGCAGAGGATTTTGGTTGGGAACACCCTTTTCCTGTTCAACGTCTAGTCCTTCTGAATGTCCTCTGCTCGGACGGACTTCTACAATCTTAGCTATGCTGGTCTTTTGTTTCACAGGAATACGTTTACCGTCTTTCCCTACCTGGATCATTCGGAACCGGCTCATCACTGCGACTCTAAAATGCTGACTGTGCTTTTACTGCGCTGTGGGCATTTTAGAAAATGCGGACTCCCATTACTGTGCCCACGTGGAGCAGCGGTTGCAGGGGTGACCCTGCTCTCCTTGGTCGCAGTAACGGGAGACGGGTTGTGGGGGTGTCCCCTGCTTACCATTCCGGTAAGCGGGGGGATAGGAAAGAAAAAAAACATTTTTTTAAAAAGGACCCAGCGGCATCAGCACTGCCCCACATAAGTGGGAGCAACTGACGTCGCAGGTATACAGGACAGTCGGCGGTGCACACAGAAGTGCGCTGCAGTACAGGTAAGTGGGGACGGGGGTGGAGTAGTGCGGGGTATGTGGGGAAAAAGTGATCTATCTGATCACCACGCTGCACTGTAATTGGCATTGACATTTTTGTCGGCGCAGTTACGGGTGGCGCAATGATCACATAGATTCGATGATTCTCTCTTTCTAGAAAACCCTCCGATCTGGTGTCATCCCACCTCAAAGAAGTTTCAGGTGCGCCTATCCCAGTCACACTGCTTCATTGGAGTGGTTCTGGCCACCAGCTTGGGCAGTGCCTCTGCCGCTGCCTCCGCCCTCCTTTTGAGGACAGGGTAGTGACCATTCTTCAGAAGGTTTCTCTTCTGATCCCAAAGTTTCTTCCTGTCCTGTGCCTTTCTGCAGCTTCTGGGCTTCATGGCATCCATCTTTGGTGTGGTGCCTGGGGCCGTAATATGCATGAGGTTGCTCCAGTGGCTGTTGGTAGACTCTGTATCAAGGCAACATCACAGACCTATTACAAGTGCTGAACTGTGTATCACAGGAACATCTGTGGAAGGCACAGTGAGGGAATATACTGATGGGGCAGCATGTAAAGCACCTGTGCCCTCAGCTGGCAGTGGTCATGGATGCCTCACTGAAAGGCTGCAGTGCACACCTTCACTATCTAAGGGTGAGCAGACTGTTGTCCCCTCCTGAGACATGGGAATGCATTAACTTATTGGAACGGCAGGCCATCGGGCTGGCCGCAGCACTTCAAATGGTCCGCTTCACCTCCAGAGTCAACTGAAATTACAATTTCCCCCCCACCCGCTGTGGTCCTTGAGAGGATGTGTTGGGGCGAGGGGTGCATTGATTTGCCAGTGAAACTATGCTCTCCTTTCTTTCCCCTCCTGTTCCTGCCATTCCACTGGTTCTATGGAGGCTGCATACGTTTGGGAGCACCATGGTCCTGATCGCCGCCTGACTGGGCCTGGAGAATGTAGTGCCTGGAATTTCTGGTCATGTCCATCTGTCTTCCTTGGTGCTTTCTAGTGAGAGTGGATCTGCTCTGCTAGTTGGGGGGGGGGGAGTTAGGGTTCTCCCTCCAAACCTCAGCAGCTTCAACTTTTTTGCTTAGCCTCTGATTGGCTGAGGCATAAGGCTTTGGATCTGCCAGATGATATCCTGGATGTAGTCCTTCCTCCTGGAGGCATGCCACCAAGTGAAGTTATTCCTGCAGGTGATGTAGGGATTTGTCTTGGTGCAAGGACAAGGAACTGGACCCCTTGTCTTGTCACCACTGGATATTCTGCGCTGATCGGCATATTGCTGATATTTCGGTCTTCAAGAGGCCCCCTGAGCAGGGATTGTTTTTCACCATCCCCACTGCTATGCGTCTTGCTGGGATTAGGTAGCCAGCCTCCTTATTGCTATGGGAACCTACCTAAAATAAGGAATCTGTGGGAGAAAGGCATGCATTAGTAGAACCAAGTTACTTACCTCTCTGTTCTTTCTAATGGATTAGTCCTTCCTCCCACAGATGTTGCTCATTGCCCTCACATTCTACCCTTCAGTTGAATAGCTTGTTCATCTTTTAATGTTCTGCATTCATCTTGCAAAGTGCTATGGTAAAAAGGCAAGTTTGTCGGTCGGCAATGGCTCCACATATACTGCCACTGCCGTCATGTCCAGCATCACCGGCACACACTGTTGTCCAGCAGAACAGAGACCGAGCTGCTTTGTTCCTCCTGGTTGCTGAAAATAGTTTCAAAGACAGCTGGCTCTTAAAAATGTATATCTAGGATGAGGAATCTGAGGAAAGGAGGACCAAGCCAACAGAAAGAACCTTACTGAGAGGCAAGTCATTTTTTCGTCTGCCTCGACTTCACTGAAGCAGCATCTGATTGTAATTCATCAACATGTAAGTTGATGATTTGCGTTCCAGAAGCTATGTCAGCAGTTTAAAATATGAAAGGGTTAAGAGCTGTACCTCTAGCTGCAGCTTTAATATATTTTTGCTACAGAAGTTTACAATTTGAGTTTTTCACGCAAGGTAACCTTCTTAAGCACCTTTCTTTAAACAAGGGTAGATAATTAGTCTGCAACTAAAGCTTACATTTTTAGAAATAGGTTTGTTTCAGATATTTTAACAGATTTCAGCTGTGGCTGCCTGGTCGTAGTGTGTCCCTGGCATAAGTGTTTTTTAAGGCATTTTTATGTTTCATTTGGAGCTCTGAATAGATGCCTCCTTTCATATTAAAGGGGGCCAAAGTCTTTCAGGGTAGCAGCAGATTGTAGAAAAGTAAACCACTCAGATTTTAAAAGAAAACAGCTGTGCAATGGGAAGGTGACTGTTTATTTCTTGGTTTACTTTTTGCTCATCATTGCATTGCTTACATTACTTTACTTTCCTACTCTCTAAGGCTGTTTTGCTTTTAGTCGGGATGCGTTGCTTGCACATTAGATACTCCATAGGGAATCAGCTACTGCTATCAGGGCTTACTTTCAGGTTAATGAAACAGTCTCTTTAGCCGAGGAGTCCTTCCTTTGAGCGCCTCGGTTAAAGCCCATTGCTCAACTCTGCTGTGTGTGTGTGTATGTGTGTGTCTGAAACTGTGTGTGAGACACGTGTGACCAGAGGTAAGGGCCTTTGGGGTCCTGATCTGGCCCACAGGCTTCTATACTCTTGATGTAGGCAAACTTAAGCCAAGGCAGCCAAGACCAAATCTGGCAAATATTTGAATGCTTGGTGGGATGAAACTTGTTAAAGTTTGAATGTGGTGGTCCTTGATGATTGGGTGGCTGCAAATCAGAGCCCTAGTGCAAACTCACCTTGCAGTATTCCTATAAGATCGGGGGCTCTGCAACAAAACCTTTCTCAGTTCATTGGTTGAATCCCAAAGCACCGGGAAGCTACCTTAACCCACAGACGACCCTGCGGAAGCTCTGCTATGGCATCCTACCTAAGACCACACTCCGTAGATCTGAGGGTTCCAGCCTTCTCATCCACGAGAGAGAACCATAATCTGTACTTCCTCCATGACCTGGCAGGACCAGCAGGGTTAAAAGCCTCCAAGGCAGGAAAAGCTTATGATAGTGAGAGCACTGGAAGACTGACAGTGTGCAATAGGTAGATCCAGCAGTGTACTGTTACAAAAGACTACCTATAATCAAATTGCCTTAATCTAAAACTCCTAGGACTCTGAAAAAACCCAGCTTCTATTATCTGTATCACTGGGCCACCACCTATATCTATCATCTGCTCTGTGAGTGATATGAAATGTGAGGCGCACAACTTTGTGAAGAATTTATAAAAGATGCTGTTTTATTAACTCATAAGGTTGGACAAACGCATCACTATCCTTACCCTGACAAGGATTTCCATACCTAAAATAAACTAAACCAAACACTGTAACGAAAGGTTTTTGCACCTCACACTTGTACATAAAACAACTCAACAAAGTAATATATGGCAGTTCAAATATAACACATACAACAGTTATATTCACAGTCTGATACCTGTTTCTCCTTATAATCTGTATGAATTCTACTTCCCCAGGTTCAAGCAGGATTCTGGTCAACAGTTCCAAAAGGATAAGGACATCCTGTTCTATAATAAAGTTCCAATACAGTTCTGTTTGTTCCAACTTGAATTCAACCAACAGTTCAAAATTGTTCAACAAGGCCTTCCTCTTTCCACTTGTTACAAAGAGCTTGAAACAACTTCTTCTCATTAACAAGATTTTCCTCTTTTCACTTGTGCTAAAGAGTTCAAAACAACTCCTTCTCATAAACCAAGAATACTTTCATAGTTCACTAAGATCCACAGGAATTGTCTTTGCCAGGATTATTCTGCAGCAGTTTACAAGACACATGCTTCAGTGCTATAGGTTTGTCAGGATGATTCTGTAACAATGTCAAACTTATACTGAGAAAACAGATAGACACTCAACTGAATCACAGAAAAAGGATAAAGGTTTATTTTCAACTGTCTCAGTAGTTTTGATCTTTCTGTAGAATACAGACCTTCCAATTGATGTACCTCTCTAGCTGATTTCTACAGCCGGAGTAGTGAATCAATGGAAAGGGCACAGAACACAATTAGCAGGATTTCACCAGGCTGCAAAACGAGACACCATTCAGTATCTATCCAAAATGAACTGATGAGGCTTTTAAACTAAACAGAATGCTGTACCCGATATTAACGAAGACTAACCTGTTGTGGTCTTCCAGAAGCATAGAATACTGTAAATCCACTTCCAAGGTTCCAGGTGATGAGTAATAACTGTTCAGAGAAGTCCAAAGAAAAGCACCAACGACCAAGGAAAGGGAAAGTTAGTATGGGAGATACTATCCAAACGGCACGAGAGACACACTAGAAATGGGTAAGTGCACTACTGGAAAGCGTCCATAAAGTTTGAGTGCACATCTATGGTTTTTGGTAAGTAAAGAAGAAAGTGGTCAACTGTAGAAGCAGCAGTGTGGTGGAAAAGGCAACCGTGCCAGTGGCAGTTAATAGTTCATCAACAGAAACAATGTGTGTAATACCAGTTGAAGAGAATTGTGCTACTGAGGAGAAGCAGTCTTTTGCGTGTGGTTACAAGCGAATAAGACTGCAGAGGAAACTAACAACTGTTTACCGGAATCTGGATATTTAGTTGTTAATCAGGAGATTTCCCAAGAATAAAAGCCCACGCTGGAAAACAATGGTGGCGCAGGAGGATTTCTCCAGAGGACGCGCCAGAGAAACTCACCGGAAGATCCCGGGAGCAAAAAGCCGTAGAAAAAGGCTCAAAGCAGGTCTGCACACAGCTCCGTAAGAAGATGAACGAACACAGGTGGCAGGTGAATAACGAATACCGCTAGATACTAAGTAGCAGTTTAGTATCAAAGCGTACCGAAACAGATCTTCAGAACGTAAATGCAATCAGAAGCACCGAAACGCCACCTGTGGTTGATTTAAAATAACTTCATTCCAACGTTCGTAGAACGCCACTCTGGATCATGTGACATTAAGCACAGTGTCCGTGACATGGACGCTGTCTCGAAGGTAACCTTCCATATTATCGCTGCCGTTCTTTGCACACATTGTCTGCATTTAAGCTCCTTTAGAGCAGACAATCTAGCAGAACCAGAGGTAGATGCTGCAGCAGACATGACAGTACCATCCCCAAAAGGCCGCGCAACACTCCTCCTAGAATGAAACCGGCGAAGCAGAACTGGAGCATGGATATTAGACAATGGTTCCCAGAGGGTGACCAGGCAACCATGTAGAAGGCAGGAATGGCTTTATGAGGGACACATGAAAAACTGGATGGACCCACCATCGGGCTGGGAGATCCAAACGGACAGCCACCGGATTGACCATACTGGATATAACACATGGTCCAACAAACCATGGTAGCGGTTTCCTCTTGCCGGTGATCTTCAGGTTCTTAGCTGATTGCCAACCCGATAGGCAGGAGCTGGTGATCTGCGAACATCCGCATACTGTTTAGTATGTTCCTGTGCTCTTACCAGGTTTTCCTTAATCCTATTGTGTAAAACCGAGAGATCCCGCACGCTGGCCACAGCGGCCGGATTGTCAAGAGACTGCATTGGGTCCAGAGGTTTAGATCTAGGATGCTGACCGTATAATGCAAAAAATTGAGAAGTACCAATAGACGAGTGCCAGCAATTATATGCAAATTCAGCCAATGGTAAAACTGATAACCAGGTAGACTGGTATTGTAGGCATAGGTTTGTTTTATTATTTGTAATGCGCGCCAGACCCAGAGGTATTAGGGAGCAAGGGCATCAAGAGGGTTGTTCAGCTTAGGTTACATTATGGCACAGAGTAAAATACAGCTACGGTTACAATGCTGTACTCATCATCAACATTAAACAAGCAGCACACGAAATATACAAAAGTAGGTGTACACTAAATAAGGGTGAACACTATATACAAAGAATAGTTGGTGAGGGGTAAATTCTGTATATAGGTGTACTATATACTAGTAACAAGCAGTAAAGTTATGCAGTACGGAATAAGTAGACAATATAAAAGCAGAGTATATACAATAAGTCATACTATAACGGTATGTATATAATGGAAGCCTAGGAGATCGCTTGTAGTATAAAGTTAGTTGTCATGTTCTTTAATCCAGTGGATAAGATTGGATCTGAATTGTAGGTAAGGAAGGTCTTCCCTTAAGGAGGGAGGGAGGGAATTCAGTGTTGTGCTGCTTTGACAGGAACACTGCTCCCACCGGTCTTAGTGTGTTTAAATCTGGGCACAAGTAGGAGGTTAGAGTTGGCCTTTCTCGAAGGACGGCTAGATGCTTGTCTCATAAATCTAGCTGTAAGGTAAGGGGGGGCGGACTAGTGGCGACATTTATGAGTCAAGGAGACTGTATCGCAGATATTGTTCCATGGTACTAGTTGTTCTTTGTTTGACAATCCGTCTGAGGGTGGTATTAACTAGACCTACTGTCATCACTGAGAAAGGCTGCACCCGAAGCCTTCCAGAAGTGTGACGTAAATTGAGAGCCCATATCAGTAACGATTATGGAAGGCAGTCCAAAAAAACGAAACGCTTGTCGCATGAACAAATCAGCGAGTATAGGAGCTGTAGGTATCCCAGTGTAGGGAATGAAGAGGGCGAGTTTGGTAAAATAATCTACACTTAGTCATATGGTGTCAAAACCTCGGAATTCCTGAAACTCAATAACAAAATCCATGGAAACCATATGCCACGCCTTGTGAGGAACTGGGAGAGGCCACAAAAGTGCCATCGGTTTACCAGGATTCGATTTACACTGATGACACATAATCTGTTACATCGCGTGTCATGGAAGGCCACCAACACCATCTACGGAGTAGCTCCAGAATTTTCTTTTGACCCGGATGTGCCGCAACCAGGGAATCGTGTCCCCATTATAAGACTTTGTTACGTGTTCCTTCGGTAGGAAGGAATAGGACTCCTTGAATGTAAGGCAAACCGTTGTGTAGGTCTAAATTGTAATCTTGGATTTCATGTGGTTTCTGGGACACCCATTCGGGTAATGCTTTCTTGAGCGATGGTTGTGCCGAACAGTTGCAGATCAAATGATTGGCCAGAACAGGAAGTTGCTCTGTACGGATGTTGGGAGATACATTATCCAAACGTGATAACGCGTCTGACTTGGCAATGTGTCGTGCTGGACGATAGGTGATGTGGAAGTCAAATTGCGTTAAAAATGCATGCCAATGAGCTTGTCGGGCTGTAAGACATTTCATAGTCTTGAATGCTTGTAAGTTACGATGATCTTAGTAGACTATCACTGGGTATTTGGCTCCCAGAAGATGATGCTGCCATTCTATTAAGGCGTCGTTGACCGCAAGCAACTCCCTCTCTGTAACTGTATAATTCCGATCATATGGAGTTAACTTACGTGAGAAGTTAGCTACTGGATGCACTTCTTGGTTTCTGGACATTCCTGAGAGAGGTTAGCACCGACTGCAATACTGGAGGCATCGGCTTCAACCATAAACGGTAATTCCGGATCTGGATGCTGCAGAATGTGGCAGTGGTGAAGGCTTTTTTCAATCCGTCAAAAGACCCCTGAGCGGCATCATTCCAGCAAAGCGATACCTTGGAACTAGTCAAGGCGGTGAGGGGCGCCACCATCAGAGAAAAGGACCGAATGAACCGACAGTAAAAATTAGCAAACCCTAAAAAGGACTGCAAGGCATTGCTGTTGGCTGGTATTGGCTACTCCAGAATGGCCTTTACTTTAGATCGATTCATCCGAACCCCATGACTAGTTAAATCATATCCCAAAAAACACACTTCTCAGCTTTCACAAACAACTGATGCTCCTGCAACCTTTGCAACACCGTTGACGCATGTCACATGTTCTTGATATGATGATGAATATATCAAAATATCATCTAAATAGATGATCACGAATTGGTCCTGGATGTCACTAAGTATATCATTCATAAAAAAACTGAAAAGTGGCTGGAGCATTACAAAGGCCAAATGGCATCACAAGGTATTCGTAAAGGCCATACCGAGTCTCGAAAGCGCGTCTTCCACTCGTCGCCTTCTCGGATACGCACCAGAATGTATGCTCCACTGAGGTCTAGTTTGGTGAAAAGTACAGAAGTCCCTAATTGGTCCAAAAGGACTGAAATCAAAGACAAAGGGTACTGATTTTTTACCGTTATGGCATTAAGAGCCCTGTAATCTATACAGGGTCTTAAGTCCCCTTCCTTCTTGGGTACGAAGAACAACAGTGATGCTGCAGGTGATTGTGAGGGACGAATGTGTTAAGGAGAATTCTCTTATATGGCTAATTTCCCAAACCTAGTGAGTCTCCCAGCAGCTTTGCTGGATTTTTGGGGTTTGTTTTTTTCTCCTGCTAAGACTGAGACTCTTTTCCTCCCATTCTTAGGCATGATTTGAGGTATATCTTTGACTTTTTGTGTGCTTATGGACTATGGGGTTTTCTTTCTGCTCCATAGGGTATCATCTATTTTTTATCTGTGTTACACAGCACCCTCAGTGCCGTAGCACAGGGGTGTAATAGTGACCCCCAAACATAGACTCCATACCCTGGGACTGACTACTGTCTCCCAGTGCATGTAAAGTCACCATTGACTTTACTAGTCCTAAATTGTGAACAGAACCAGTACAAACCATCATAGTGTGGAAGTACTGGAAGGGGTTAATTATATTGCCCCTGGGTCTGTTTTCAAGGGTGCACTGTCCAGTCCCCCCCTTGTCGAGTTTCTGGCTGGTGGCAGTGGTTACTACGCGAAATATTCCACCAGAATATTCTCAGTGAGATTTTCCCATTGATTTTAAACGCACCACTTTTTGGTGCAATGTTAAAGATACCACCGGTTTATTTAATATTAAATTAACGGTTGGGTCTTTTTGCCAGAACTCTTTTCTAAAATGGCGTTCGAGTCCGTCTCTGTAACTCTGACCAATGTCGAGCCCTTTGTTCCACTTTTGGCGGGCTACTCCACAGAAGCCCTCCAAATGGTGCCACTCTGTCTGGGTTCCATAGGAAGGGTGGAGGGGGGGAATTGGCACCCTGGACTGCGTTGCCTCAGCAACCCATGTCGCACTCTACTCCGATTGGCTCAGTGGTGAGATGCCCAGCTCACCACTTAGCATGTGTGATTGACAGCTAGGCCGATGAATGGGGGTTTTTCTGCATAAAAGCATGGCCTTTGGGACTGGAACTTCAGAAGTCGCCACAGGACCTAAGAATCCAAAGAGGGAAGAAGCTGAGCCATCTGCAACGACGACACCACCGGTGAAGCCCTACTGCAACTACCTCACCACTTTCCCGACGACAAGATAAGATCTTCTGCTGGACGAGTCTTCTTCCTCTGAGCTGGTGGGACCAACTAGTTCGCCCTTTTCGCCTTCCAAAGACGTCTCTTGGTCGAATCGCCCGTGCCAAGCACCCCGGCGGGCCGGATCCCAAGCTTCACCACTTTGACCATGAATGAAAGGAACGCACCTTTTATTGACAAACTCCGCGGCTGGTTTCATCCCTGTGTAGTGCAACGACTCCACATTTCCTCCTCAACTAGATCCTCTCTTCCCCTGGTCGAAACAACGAACTGCAACAACTGCCACCACTGGAGCCTCCTCTCTGTTTAAGGTACTGTGTCCTGCCTGGCCTCTCTTTCTTCGGTTTGCCCAAGGTGACCCTTAAATCCTTGGCTTGCCAACTGGGTTGGCCCCAGACCTTCTAACCATACCTTCTTGAATCACCCCAACCTCTTTTGAACATTCTGCAAAGACTTTCAGTGCATTTTAAACCGTGTGATCCTGGGCACATTTTGCTTTGCTCCCTTTAAAGTGGGCCTGGCCTTTGAACTTTGACTCTACAGTATTTACAGCTTTTATTCCCTTGCTGAGTACTCCTGAAAGTGTTGGGACTTGTTTTATTTCTATGCTCTGCCTTTTTCTCTCCCTTTGACTGAACTATTGGAGTGCCATCAGGTTGTGCGCTCACAGCTGTTTAACACATCGTGGTGCTTTTAACTCTGACTTGTCTGATAGTTATCAAGGGAGGTGTGTATACTTTACATGACTGTGTTTTAACTTACTTTTGATTTAGAGTGCTAGTATATTGCCTAAAGTGTGTTTTAAATAAATAATTATATACTTTTTATACAAAGCTCTGGTCAGTGTTTGTTTGCTCTACTGTGTTTTTAGCCCTATTTTGTATAGTCTATATACTGCCCTACTCTTCTTGAGAGAAGTCTGACTGCTCAGCCACAGCTACCAGGTAAATATGGGTGGTGTAGACTGCTACCAATTGGGTTTACTGCTTGCTCCTGTAGTCTTAATCTTTTTGCAGTGTTCCCCAAGGGAACTGCACAGGATTCTGCCTAACAGTTTGAAACCTATCTTCAATGCTTTGTCAATATAGTCTTTCAGAACTATGTCTCCTGACATGTCAAGGAATAAACCCATCCAGCAGGTATTTTGGAACTGGGTATAATTTCAATAGGGTAGTCATATGGTATGTGAGGCGGTAATTGTTCCGCCATTCCCTTGTCGAATACATCGGAAAAACCTGCGTATTCACTTGCGACCGGATTTCTTTTGGTTACAGTGGACCCGATGGTTGGAGCCAGATCAATGAAAGCCAAACATGATGAAGTCCTAACCACCCCTTGCTTTTGGAATCAGTGGACGTTGCAATGTGAAGGATACTGCAATTGTCGATCCACCCACCCAATCAATGGTGAGATTGTGCAAGGTCAGCCATGCTAACCCTAATATCAACTTGTACTGAGGAGCAGCAATGACATCAAAAACCAACTCTTCTGTATGTCCATCGGACATGACCATCCATAGGGGAATGTTTTCTTCAGTGACCATGCCAGAAGTCAATGCCGAACCATCGACAGTGTTAACTGTTTCCGGCAATTTCTTCACAACCACAGGTATTTCGGATTTGTCTTGGCATAAACAACATCTATATAGTTGTTGGTTGCCCCTGAGTCAATAATTGCCAAAGAATGAACACAGGTCATGGCGAAGTGCAGATCTACTGAGACAGTAATCCGTGAAATTACTGGTACTTTAGATAGTGTTTTTGAGTTCTTCAGATAAACCTTTATAAAACACAGCTGATTTCTTGTCCTCGGGCCAACTGGTCTCGGCAGTTAGCTGATTGAACTTAGTCAAGTAAGCCAACAAGGATAGATTACCTTGTTGTAAATTCAACAATTCCAAATCAGTTGCTTGTGTTTTTTAAATGTTTTAATTTTTTTTTATTGAAATTGTTTTAGTTGAAAGATCAACTTTTTCAATATGCCACATCTAAAGTTACATACATTCTCATATTCAAATATATTAGGAACAGGCATTTCATTAATTAAAACAGTTAAACATCTTTAAAAGAGAGAAAGAAAAGTGTGACCAATCTTAAAACCACAATAAGATTACTAAAACACAGTTAATCAAGATACAGCCAATGAGTTGTTTTACATTTCCATGAGTAATTACAGAGTTTTCTCCAAATTCAATTCATTAAATAAGTGAACAGTAGCTATAATGAATGAATCCTTTGATGTATTAAATACCTCATTCCATAGTTGGTCTCTGGTCAACAACACTCTATTCTTAAATTTAAAAAAATATTTTATCATTAGGTCAATCAGAGAAGGACAATCCGAAATTAAATGGAAGGTGGATTCCTTATGCTTAGATATATTGCAAAATCTACAGACGGAACTTACCATTATTTCTTTTGAATATTGTGCAAGTTTAATTTTAGTTGGTAATAAATTAAGCCTAAAGCATAGAAAAATGTTTGCATAAGATCTATCAGGAAATGTGCGAATATATTTCGGAATGTCATTCAATGCTTTGACCATAAAGGGGCCTACTTTAAAAGCTGAATAACCAAGACACTTTTCTCTCGTATTGATCCAATCATGTCTAAACAACTTAAGTTTATCTTTGACTGGAAATTCAAGAAGTTCTTTGACCTGCAGATCACGCTCAGATCGCAGCAGCGAGAGCTCAACCCGCTGAGCTATCTTACCGGCGCTAAATAACTTCTTTCCGATGTTCGTAGAACGCCGCTCTGGATCATGTGAAATTAAGCACGGCGTCCTTGACATGGACACCGTCTCCAAGGCAACCTTCCATATAATCGCCAACGCAAATAAAATGGCCTGGCTGCTGTTCATAGTGCAAATTGTCTGTGTTTAAGCTACTTTAGAGCAGACAATCTAGCAGAACCAGAGAGAGATGCTGTAGCTGGCATGACAAAAAATTCACAAAAAACATCTCAGTGGTTCTGCCACTTCTTCCTAACTTTTCACCACCACACCACAGTACTTCATTGACTTCCACCTGGACAGAATAAAACTAACAACTATAAGTACTTCTGTGGTAAAGGTAGGTGTTAGGCAGAATCCCGTGCAGTTCCCTTAGGGAGCACTACACAAGATTAGGACTACAGGTGAGAGCAATAAATCCCCTTTGGTATCAGTCTTTACCACAAAAATTTAGTTGGTAGCTGTGGCTGAGCAGTCAGACTTATCTCAAGAGGGAGAAGAGTAGTATTCAGGGTTTACACATTAGGCACACTAGACCATGGAACAAGGAAACACTGACCAAAGCTTTGTAGTTAAAAAGTAAATATATTTTTATTTTATACACCTTTAATCAAACACATGTATCACAACTATCAAGCAAGTTAAATTAAGTCAAGGAAAAATATACACACTCCATATATGAATTGTAGACCAAGTGAACCAGAGTGAAAACTGAGCAAAACGGCACAGTGAAAACTACACACAAGGGATCCTCTAACAATTCCTCACAAGGGTGGGAAAGCACAAGTTATTCAGACATATGTCCTTACACACCCTAGCAACACTTCCCATCAGTTGTGAACCAGTTCAGCAAGACAGTGCATCAATTTAAGCAATACTTAGAATGAAAACTGAGAAAAATGGCATTTCACAATGATTATGCAGTGGGAAGAAAGAGTAGTTATAAGAAAGGGGTGCACCACACAGTTCGAATGAAGAATCAATCTCGAGAAGGCAGATATAACAAATGGAACCAGAGTCAATAGGCCTGTGCCAAAGTTAGTGGTACAGGGCAAGGGCCCAGGAACAACATTTTCTCGTAGCTGCAGTCAAGTCTTTGGTTAACGATATTTGAAATGGTGGTTGCAAAAGTTTGAAAAGACAATGTTAGGAGAGGGGGGCGGCCAACCCAACAGGTAGGTAAAGGATTTAAAACACCTTTAGCACTACCGCGAAGAAAGGGCGGCCTGGCGGAACAATGTACCTTTTAAGTGAAGAAGTGGCTCCTGCGGTGGCGGTTGTTCCTGGTAGTTCCTGCAGTTTTAGGGATCCAGCAGAGGAAGAGAGGCTCTCGTCGTGGAGGAAGATTCGAGGTACTGCACTACCCAGGGATGAAACCAGTCACGGTGCTGCCAAACAAAGTTTAAAAGGTACGCTCCTTTTAATCGTGGTCCGGGTCGATAGCTGCCTGGCTATCCGGTCTCCAAGTGCAGGGCACTGGCGATTCGACCACAGCAGGTTCGGGAAGACGATTGGCAAACTGGTTGGCCCCACCAGCTCAAGGGAAGAAGGCTCTTTCAGATGAAGATATCCTCTCGTCGTGTGGAGAAAAGTGGTGAGACGCTGCAGCAGGGCTTCACCGGTGGTTCAGTCATTGCAGATGTCTTTGGCTTCTCTCCTCTTCGGCTTCTTAGTTCCAGTGTCGACGTCTTGCTCGTCCAGTCCTCAGGACCCTGCTTTTATGCAAAAAGTGCCCCATTCATACAGCCTAGCTGTCACTCACACAATGGAGTGGGCATCTTGGCGGGAGACCCTCCAGCCTGTCAGGATAGAGTGCGACATGGGTTGCGGAGGCACCCTGTCCAGGGGTCCTACTCCCCCTCCCACACAATGGACCCACCCCAGACTCAGTGGCGCCGGAAGGAGGGCTTCTGGGCAGAAGCCCGCCAAACGGACGAACAAAGGATCCCCGACCTGGGTTAGGATTGTAGAGAAAGACATGACAAACAAGTTATATTAAAGTTCTGGCAAATAAAACCCACCGAAGCAAAGTTAATATTAAAATACACCGGCGGTATGTTAGAGGCTGTCAGAAAAAGTGGTAGCCTCGAACAATGGGAAAATCCCATAGAGAAATATTTGCGGTCGAATTTTTGTGGTAGTAACCACTGCCACCAGCCAGAAACTTCTGAGAGAGGTACTGTACGGTACCCTCTCTTAAAATGAACATAGGGGAAAAACTATGAACCCCTTCCAGTACCTCCATAGTAAGATGGGTTGTACTGGTTTAGTTCATAGAAATTGACTAGTAAAGTCAATGGGGACTTTACATGCCCTAGGAGGCAGTAGTCAGTCCCAGGGTATGGAGTCTATGTTTGGGGGTCGCTACGACACCCCTGTGTCACTGCACTGAGGGTGCTGAGTAACACAAGTGAAAAAAGATGGTTCCTATGGGGGAGAGAAAATCCCATAAGCATTAAACATAAAAATAGCCTAGAACACACATAGCAAAAATGCCTAAGAGTGGGAAAAAGAGTCTCACTCTTAGCAGGTAAAAAGAAACAAACCCTTAAAATCCAGCAAAGCTGCTGGGGGACTCTATAGGTAAGGGAAATCAGCCATAAAATGAGAATTCTCCCTAACAGTAGGCTTCTAACAAGTTAGCAATGTATTTTGCTCCACATCAAGTGTACATTTTCTTTATGGGAAAACAATAAATACACTGGTGATATTCGTTACACTCTTGTGTTTACACACGGATTGCAGGCTATGCTCCGCACCTCCTGAATATCTCCTGTCAGATGATGGTCATCCTGCCACTATTGTTGCCACACTTCCGCATTAACTAAATGCTAACAATAGTTTTCTCCCACTTTTACACTTCTTGGCTTTGGCAATGTGGGTTTAAACCAGTACCTCCTGTGACCTTTATGTATGGGCAATCTATTTTACAAACACAAAGTCTCTTATTGGCCTTCTCTTGGCTTTGGCAATGTTGTTTCTCTTTAATGTGCCTAAGTGCAATTCTCTTTTGGCTTTGGCAATAGTTTGTATTTGTTTCTTTGAATATTGCCCTCTCTTGTCGCTGTCCTTTATCCTGACCCACATAAAAACAACCACTCCTGGTCTATTTGTCTAGTTCTTATTTTGCCAACTCTTTACATCGGCATGGTTTTCAAATGGTTATTCAGTTTCACCTCAGTTCGGTATTCAAAATAAAGTAATGTTGCCCCTTTACTCTGTAATACTTTTATGATACCCCGGCTAGGCCAGCAGGCGATCGAGCGCTCTGGGGTCACAACACAATAGTGAACTCACCGGGTGTGGCATGCGCGTCTTTTTGCTCTGCTGCCGCCAGGTCTTCTGCTGCTTCATACGGTCCGGCAACCTGCTTTGTTCGGTCCCCTGCGGCCAGCGGCACTCAAAAAAGGAGCTTTCTCTGCTCCAGAGGCTCTCCAGTGCTTGTCTGCCACCAGAGCTTACCTTACTTCAGGGAAAGCTTACAATGTTTACGTTTTCCACCACGCAACCTCTGCAATTCAGGTCTCCAGGTGAAAGCCTCCTGCTGCGTTACCTTTGCAGTGAAGGTTTAAAGAGGAAGAGACCCCCTCAGGACCGGCACCTGCTCAACATACAACGGTAGTTCTGGCGTCTCGATTCTCCTCCAGATTCTGCCTCTGCTGCAACGTGGGGAGAACACGACTAGTGAACCTCCTGCTGCTACTCTTCTTCATGCCCTTCACCCCTCTCACTCAGGTGTCGGTCATTATCACTAATAGGCTGAAACCTGCACTCTCGTGCCTCTGCAGCCCTCTTCTTCATCCCAGTACATTGGGAATTGTGGGACTTGGAATCCACAATGTGGAAATTAGTTTTACCTACAGTTTCAATTTTACAGCATGCCATCAAAAGGATGGGGTCTCTGGGGAAGGTGTAAAAAGGATTCTCCCATTCTTCATTCTTCTCCCTCCCATGTGATCCTCCCACAGAACACCACCCCCAGGGTTAGGATCAGGAAGCGTCTGCATTTCCCTGGTCACAAGAGAGGGGTCCCAAGTTGGGGTTTATGTGGGAATCATCTCTGATTCATCACAGCTCCCAGATGGCTGCACTGTACCTCAGCATCAGATAACCTTTTGTCTCTGACCCAGCAAGATTTCTTATAACTCTTTAGCTTTTGTTTGGCTTTCTTTTCCTCACCATAATCTTTGAATGTCTCTGCACTGCAGCAGGTGATCTTTGACTTTCAAAACCATGTTCAAGCTTTTTGACAGCTCACAGGTAGTTGCTTCCCTAAACTATAAGTACTTGCCTACTACCTTTACACTGCTGTGTTAACTTCTGTGGGAGAAATGTATTTCCTTAAGAATAATCCAGGGCAATCCAATAACCCCTGAGTCCTTGCTTGACCTTGTACTCTCCCAGTGATTCTAACTTGGCAGGGTCACAACTGAAATACTTGAACTATTCATTTTACAAAGCTACTTAGCAGTAAAATTCTGCATTAAATGTTTTTTTCTGCAAAGATAAAGATGTACAGTAAAAGCTGTAACCAACACCAATGGAAATCCAGTGATGCTGGATAACCGAATGTTGTACACAGGATAGCAAAGAGTTGGAAAACAGAGAAAGAAGGCCACATACAGCGCACCCTGGCCTTCTGTGTTTATTTTTCTTTCAGCATTCTCCCATTGGGAATCTCTAATATCATTTAAAAACCTTGTTAGCCAGCATTTTATTTATTGGAATAGTACTGTTGGCAATGATGGGTGCCAGTAATTAGAGCATTCCAGTTAATGGAGTGCCAATTGATGGAGCTTTAATTGTTTTTAAATCCTATATGGTGTGGACATTCCCTTCTTGAATGTTGAAAAGTACTTGCTGTACCTTTAAACCAACCTGGCCCACTCCTAAGAGTGCTTTCTTGGCAGTTATGCCTCCTTTACCACTAGGGTCTCTAGGTGGACTTGGGGGTAACCCTGTTTTCCAGCATGGGGTCTGGCATGGATTCACATGCTCATGAATATTCCCCATTATCAGGCCGGGAATCCTGGGTAAAGAAAAAATCAGTATCAGTTTTGTTTCTGATCTGTCTTTCTTAGTAGTAACCAATCACTGATCTCTGGGTCATACTGCCCCCAGCCAATGATTGCCCTCTCCCTAAGCCCCTCGCCGGGCAGCCATCCTCAGATTTTTACCGTGCGCTCAAGTGGTGCGAGTCCTCGTGTTTAGCTCTCGAGCTTTTTGCTGCGTTTTCGCGCTTTTTTAAAGAAATGTTCTCATTTTTCAGTCAAATAGAGCCTCAAGCTCCACCGTGTCTACATCCGATCAACGGGGACCCGTTTTGGATTTTCTACGCCCCTCAAGGGTAATGATTTAATCGAGTTACGCTTCTTGGAGGAGTCCAGAAGTTTTCTGCGGCCTACCCGGACATGGCCCCGGAGAAAGGAAGCTCGATGCCCGGAAAGCTGTTTAGGGTTTGCCCTGGATGCCAGCTGCAGAATGTGTTCAAGGAGGACGAGCACTCGAAATGTCTCTAACTGCCTTCATGAGGACAAAACGCACGTGGAGAAGAAAATGTCGGAACGGACCATCAGGGACCGATACCTTCGTCTCTCCAACTAGCTGGAAGGAAAGAGCCCGTCGGGTGAGAAGAAGTCTGAGCGGTCTTCTAAGTCCTGTGAGGGCGCCCCAGCGACGGGCCCAACAGAAGGCAAAGCACCACGAGTCCGCGGGCACCGGGAGCGCCGAACGGTCGGGCTCCTCGGCTGCCAGGCAGGGCGCATCCTCTCCAGCGCCATCAGCCACGAGCCAACGCTCTGGCTCAGGGAAGCGGAAGGCCGAGAACCCGGCAAAGCTTCTGGAGAGGCCCCGGTCGATCTCGAAGGATCCAGCCGAAGGGGACCGAGGCGGTGACCCCCCCCCAAGGTGAAGGCCACAGGCCCGCAGAAGGTGGTGAAGGCCTTGATTCACCCGGCCAAGGCCTCTAACGAGGAAGTCACGGCGGCCCTAGCGCAGCCAGAGGAGGCTACACCAGTGGAGGCGACCTCGAAGCCCAGAGTTTCCCTGCCACCGCGGAGGGAAGCCTCTTTCAGGCCCATCGAGAAGACCCCTGTGAAGACCCCGCTCGAAAAAGAGGGGGGGTGGTGGCCATGGTGGACACGGCCACGGCCTCCGAAGAGGAACTGGTTGAAGTCTTGGAGGGTGTCGAAGAGGCCCAGTCCCACGGGAGAGATCCCGGCGAAGGGGACGACGAGAGCGCCGGTGGGGCCGGCGAGGTTCCTAGTCAACCGTCGCGCCCGTCGCTTCCGGAGCCGCAGGACAACTTGGCGGCCATTTTGTTGGCAATACAATCCTTATGTTCGGAGATAAGGACGAGATTACCCCTACCACTGCTCAGCCTTTGCCCACGTCCCCCGTACCTGGGGATGACACAGGAACGGACACGGCCACGACGGGTACGGATGACGACGGCGGCGATGACGGGACGGAGCTCACATTGCCTCCAGCCCGGGCCTCCCGCCCGACGAGATAGGGTCTTTCCACGCTATGATCGCCAGGGCATCTGAGTTTTTTCAGCTCTGCCCCGAAGAGAAGAAGGAAGGTTTCCTTTACCAACGGCACGAGGCCAAGAGGAAGACAGTCCTCGCTGTGCCTCTGCTGGATGACATCTGGGAGGAGGGTCTCACCCTTCTCAAGAACCCGTCTACAACGCCTGCCAAGAGGGGTCGGTACGAGAAGTAGTACCGGGTCCCCGACGCGGCACCTTTGTGCCTTAGGCCGCAACCGACCCCTGACTTAATCGTCTCAACGGCGGCCAAGAAGAAAGCGGGTGGGGGGGAGGGCATCAGCCTCGACGTCAACTTCCCCGCCCGATGGCGAAGGAAAGAAGCTGGGTGCAATGGGACGACAAGTTATCTCATCGGCGGAAACAACGATTAAGGTGGCCAACGCCCTCGCGTTCATGGCCCGCTACGACAAGGAGTTATGGTACAAGATCGCCCCCCCCTGTTGGACTTCCTACCGGACGACAAGAGGGCTGAGGCCCTGGAGATCTTGCAAGAAGGTAAGGTGGCGTCGGACCACGCCATAACGGTGGCAACGGACATTGCAGACACTGGTTTCTGCCAGCTAGGCAACAGTGTTTGCCTCAAGGCGACGGATTCCCGCCAGGACGTACAAGCCAAGGTTTTGGACATGCCGTTCGACGGGAACAACCTGTTGGGGAAAACAGTGGATGAGTCTCTCCAAGCGATCAAGGCGGACACAGAGACAGCTAAGGCCCTGGGAGTTCTCCAGCAACAAAGGCCGTCCTTTCGGAGCTCTGGAGGCAAGCAGGGTGCCTCCAAGGGCTTCGGCGGTGGCTCCTTTATGTACCGCCAAGCGGCCCACTCCTCGTCGCAGGAAGCCTATAGAGGACGAGGCAAGTCGGGTGGATCCCGCCGTCGTCGCCAGGGAGGCCAAGGCAGCAAGGCATCCTCCAAGCAAGATTGAACCGACCGTGGCGTCGGGCCCCCACCGAAGCACCCCGGTCGGAGGCCGGCTGGCGAAGTTCGTCAGCGTGTGGGAGTCCATCTCCACCGACCGTTGGGTGCTGGACGCCCTGGCCCAGGGGCACGCCCCCAAATTTCTAGAAAAGTGCCCCCGCATTCCTCCCTTGGCCAGGAAAGAAAACCACGTCCCTCAACTGCTGTTGGAGGTAAGGGCGATGCTCATGAAAGGTGCCATCGAGCTCGTCCCAAAGAGGCTCCGGTGCTGCGGAGTATACTCCAGGTACTTCCTTGTGAAAATGATGGGCGGGTGGCGACCCATCCTAGACCTGCGACGACTGAACAAGTACAGCAAGGCACAGAAGTTCTGGATGGTCACCCTCCAGCACGTGCTGGGACAGCTGGAGAAGGGCGATTTCCTGTCGTCGTTGGATTTGGAGGATGCATACTTTCACATTCCCATTCTAAATGGGCACCGCAAGTTCCTCAGGTTTGTAGTCCAAGGATGGCACTACCAGTTCAAGGCCCTCCCGTTCGGATTGAAGTCGGCACCCAGGGTTTTCACCAAGTGCCTCGCTCCAGTGGCGGAGCGGCTGCGCCTGCGCCTGCAGGGGATCCACGTCTACCCCTACCTGGACGATTGGCTCATCCGCGCAAGGACAAGGGAGCTCGCCGTAGAACACACTGCGAAGACCGTCCAGCTGCTCACGGACCTGGGGTTCTCCATCAACTTCCCCAAGTCCCACCTGGTCCCCTCTCAAGTCGCACTGTTTCTGGGAGCCAAGCTCGAAACAGTGGCGCGTCTGGCCTCGCCGTCGGAGGAAAGGACAAAGGCCATCCTAGGCAAGGTGCTGCGTCTGCTGGCCACGGACGTGGCCAGAGTGAGGTCCATCAAGCCCCTCCTCGGGATGATGTCCTCTTGCATCTATCTTGTGTGCCTGTGCAGGCTTCGGATGCGCCCTCTACAGGAGTTCCTCGACGCCCGCTGGATTCAAGCGACGAGCAGCTTCAAGGACTGGATCCCTCTCAACAACACCTTCCGACGATCGATCCGGTGGTGGGGCACCCGCGCTCATCTAGCGGCGGGGACAGACTTTCAGACCCCGGCCCACCAGGCGACTGTGATGACGGATGCCTCCCTAGAGAGGGGGGGAGCCCACGCCAGAGATCTTCACGCATGAGGCCTTTAGCACCCGGAGGAGAAGCCGCTCCACATCAACATCATGGAGCTCCGGGCAGTGTTTTGGGCCCTCACAGGCAAGGTGTTGAGGATCTTCACCGACAACACCACCACAATGTTCTACATCCAGAAGCAAGGCGGAACCAGATCCCTGGCCCTATCCAAGGAAGCCCAGGACCTGTGGCATTGGGCCGTTGCTCAAGGGATGTTTCTGGTGCCGTTTCATCTGGCAGGGATAAAAAACACCATTGCCGACTCACTCAGCAGAGAGCTGCGCTCGTGTCACGAGTGGGAACTACGCCAGGATCAAGTGGACCGACTCTTTCAGCGATGGGGCAAACCCCAGATCGACCTGTTCATGACGGCGACGAACTCCAAGTGCTAGAGGTTCGCCAGCAGGTTTCCCCAACCCAGGAGCATGGGCGATGCTTTCTCGTTCCCCTGGGACGGCCTGTTCTTATATGCGTTTCCTTCGTTGCCATTGCTGCTCCGACTCATCAACCAGCTCAAGAGGTCCCGGTGCAGAATGATCCTCGTCGCACCGGCGTGGCCGAGACAGATCTGGTTCCCGGACCTTCGGGACTTGTCAGCGTCCCCACCAGTCAATCTGTCGACGGACACAGATCTTCTCTCCAGAGAAGGAGGCGCCATCCTTCATCACGACCAGGAGTCGCTGAACTTGCAGGCCTGGCTCCTGCAGCACTAGAGTTTGGAGGGTACGATATCCCGGCTGACTGCAGAGAGGTTCTTGCAAAGGCCAGGGCGTCCTCAACTCTCAAGTGCTACGGACATAAGTGGAAGAGGTCCTCTGTCTGGTGCCGTGCAAAGAAGATTAACCCTCTGCGGATTACGGCCCCTCAAGTACTGCCGTACCTACTGTCGCTGGCCAAGGTTGGACTAGCTCACGCTTCCATCAAGATACATCTGGCTGCGATCTCCCGATACACCAGATCTACGGGACGGGCGTCCTTGTGGTCTCATCGCCTGGTGAAAGAATTTATGAAGGGACTGTTCCGATCGTTCCCGCCGGAGAAGGCTCCTGCCCCGGCGTGGGAACTCAACGTGGTGCTGTCTAGGCTCATGGGGGTGCCATTCGGTGCCGTTGAAGTTCCTGTCGTGGAAGACAGCATTTCTTGTGGCCATCACCTCCTCACGATGGGTGGGAGAGATCTAGGCCCTATCCTGCAAGCCTCCATACTTGACTTTTCACGACACGAGGGTGGTGCTGAGGACGCACCCCTCCTTTATGCCCAAGGTGCCGTCGGACTTCCACTTCAACGAGCCCTGGGTATTACCAGTTGTCTTCCTGTCGCCTTCGCAGCCGGCCGAGAGGACTTTGCACTCGCTGGATGTGGCTAGAGCGCTGAAGTTCTACGTGGACCGCACAAGGAGATTTCGGAAGACGTCACAGCTATTTATGAACTTTGGACCTGTAAACCAAGGGAAGGCTCTCTCAAAGGCTTCCATTTCCAGATGGCTCTCTGGCTGCATCATGCACTGTCACCGGTTGCCAAACCGACCGTTGCACGGCCATCCGAGAGCCCATTCGACCAGAGCGATCGCTGCTACCACGGCGTTCTTGTCTGGTGTGCCCCTACTGGACTTCTGCAGGGCTGCTACGTGGAGGTCGACGCACACCTTCACGAGATTCTACTGCATCGACCGGGATTCCAGGGAGGAGTCCAGAGTCGGCCAAGCAGTGCTGCGCAACCTGTTCGCCTGAAGGTGGGCCTGGTGTGAAGGTAAGAGTGCTTAATGTTGAGTTGATGTAATGCTTAATGTTGAGCCTTTGCCACCTCCCGTGGTTGTGCATGTGTGTACTGCTATGTATTCTTATATTCATGAGCATGTGAATCCATGCCAGACCCCATGCTGGAGAGGGAACAAGTTACTTACCTGTAACTGTTGTTCTCCAACATGGGTCTGGCATGGATTCACATGCGAACCCTCCCTCCTACCCCTCTGCGGGGTTCCATGTAATGTGGCACCAAAAATATCGCCGAAAAATTGTCGTTTTTTGTGGCAACATTATTGCATGGAACATGCGGGGGGCACACCCCCGCAGCACCCAAATTTTTTATTTTTGTTTACATTTTTTTTTTAAACTTTTTTTTTTGTCCCTATCGCCACATATATGGTCACCCAAATAATATCGCTACGACATTTTCCCAGCAATATTATTTATGGCGACCATATATGTGGCGATATTAATACCTGATACCCTCTGCGGCTCTTCCCTTGGTCATACTGCCACTTTACGTGCTACCAAATCTGAGGATGGCTGCCAGGGGAGGGGCTTAGGGAGAGGGCAGTCATTGGCTGGGGGCAGTATGACCCAGAGATCAGTGATTGGTTACTATTAAGAAAGACAGATCAGAAACAAAACTGATACTGATTTTTTCTTTACCGAGGATTCCCGGCCTGACGACGGGGAATATTCAAGGGCATGTGAATCCATGCCAGACCCATGCTGGAGAACAACAGTTACAGGTAAGTAACTTGTTCCTTGCCTAGTTGTTGGTAGATTCCTCTCACATCCTGAACTTTGACCGAAAAACATCCTAACACAGCTTTAGACCAGTGTGAGCAGAATGGCATAACTAGTAGCTTTTGGCGAATGATGCAGTGAGATTTGGGCTGGTGGAGGTCAAATGAAACTGGATTTGGTGCAGCATTGGTGGGGAAAAGTGGGCAAATATAGCTGTAGATTTTAGCATGGATGTTTCAATGGGCAGGAGTTTGATAACCATGAAGATGACGTGGTCTCAAGGTACCTGTGGCGCACTTTGTATGGGGAATTGGGCAGCTATTTATTAGGTAAATATTACCCCTCGGATGAGTCAATCTACTCTTACAGCACCTGGATTTCCGGGGGATTGGTGCAAGGTTTGTGGTCAGTGTGGGATCTTTACATGCTTGACTGCACTACATAAGTTTGGTCCAGGAGCCTGTCTACAGAGCCAATTGTCACCCCACTAACCATGTTAAGTGTCCACTGTTGTGTTTCCCCAAGTGCAAGATCTCACCTATTTTGGTGTCCCTGAAAGAGATGCGAGGTGTTAACTTGGGTTGATCTTTTTTACACCTCACTCGTCTTTTCTGGGATGGCACTCTGGGATGTAGCCCAGAGAAGCCCCAAATCCCTTAGGGTTAGTCACAGAGGCACACTTTTCTCTGTGTTGGCTGTATGGACTCCACTAGCTGATGACAGACAGACAACCATGTTTGGTCTTTATCCTGAGGTATACTCTAGAGGGTGCTTCTGCATAAAAAAATGGTAATTCCACAGCCAACCTTTGCTTCCTGTAAAAGAATACATGGGATATGGATGTGACCATATATGGTTTGTTATTGTTCTGTTAAGTTGACTTATACCCTTCAGTTAACATTTGCATGGTCTTCAGGCGCTCACGTGGCTCTGTAAGAAAGAGAGCGGGCTGGGTTAGTGAAGGAAGAGGGATAGGATAGAGGTTGCACTTTTCTGTTGATGCTTGCAGAACCAGGTGAAACTGGTGTCAGTGTATGTCGGCTTGCCAAGTGTGCTGTGATTGTGTGCACTTGCTTGTGTCCGGAGTGGAAAGGCCCAGTGTCTAGTTTTGTTTGGTGTTTGTGGATGTTTATTGTGGTGCCTGTGTGGTCTGTGTGTTTCATGTGTAGTGTGGATGGCCCTTTAGGACATGTGTCTAGGTATGCGTGAGAGAAGTAGGAGCAGGGTTGGTTAGTACAGTGGCAATCTTCAGAGTGTGTACGCTTTCAACACAGAGACAGGATTCGGAGGATAGCAGTACCCTATTCAGTAAAATGTCTACACTTCAAAATTCAGCTAAATGCAATACATTAGCTACCCTAAAAATTCAGAAGTGCCATACATTGGCTACCCTCAACAATTCATCTAAGTGCAATACATTGGTTACCCTAAAATTTGTTAAAGTGCAATACATTGGCGAGATTGAACACAGTGGTAAGAATCACATGATAGTGATAAAGTAATAAAATAGTGGTAGTATTTAGGAAGCACAGCACTGGCCGTGCTCCTAATACCTACCACTGTACCTGTTTGTAGCAGTAAACCGCTTTGTATGTCGCACACTGCAAACAGGAAGTAGGGAGGTGCCCTCTGCCCTTGGCCCTTCGCCGGCTGCCCTGGGAGGGCTTTTGAAGAGAAGTAGTTCCGGTCATGTGATAAGAATGACAGATCAACGGGGAAGCGGGGGGCAGCAAGGGGGATTGAGGAGGCAGGCACTCCGAGGGGCTGAATACGGGAAGGGAGAGGGAGGAAAGGACTCCAAAATGAGTCTCTGTGTCAGGAAGTGCACACAGGGAGCACCAGATGGAACACACTCACCATGCAGATGTCACTCACAGGAGGCGGCAGGCGAAATGGCAGAGAGCCAAGTGTGAGGGTATAGTGACCAAAACTAGATATTTCTGGTTTGCAATAGGCTCTCTGGATTCTATCTGGAATACACAACCTGGGTGAAAACCTGGTTAATTTGGATGTGGCAGCTTTCCGTGATTGTGTGGCTGCAAATTTTAAAAAATGGACCCAGTTTATCTCCATAGGTCCAATGGTGCATCTTGTGAGAGATTCATTTGAATCGAAACTGACCCACGGTCCAATTGGACACACATTTTCTTTTGCACAAAGGTTTAGCTGTGCCCATCCTTCAGAGATCCTAATGCAAGATTGACACCTAGGGACACTGATCGAGGAGCAGATGTGGCTCCTAGTTAGTAAATGTTAAGATAGATTTCTAAAATCAATCGTTAGGTAAAGATTGTAGGAGGCCACCCAAGCTATGGTGAACAGGGAGTATTGGGACTGAATTTCTATACTCTGCCTAGTGGACAGAGATATAGAAGGCAGAGATGTCATTTAGGGGTCAACAGGCGTCGCAGCTGCAACCCCTGTGGTCTCCCTTGCTACCCCTAAAAAAAAACAACAAACAAATGCTATTTATTTTTTATTGAGGCTCCTGGGCTGTGGCCAGCAGCATGTGGCTTTTTGTTTCTGGTGTGGCTGCTTTTCTGGTAGCTATAGCCGGTAAGATAATTCAGTGGGTAGAGCACTCGCTGCTGCAATGTGAGCGATATGCAGGTTGAAGGTTTGACTCCCGGCAAGGTCAACTCAGCCTTCTTCCTGCTGAGGTTGATAAATGAGTACCAACACAGGCTGTGTGATATTGTATGTATATTTGTTCTATAAGAAGCACTTAAAGGTAAGCGCTATATAATAACGCATCATTATCGTTTGGCCTTGGACATCTGTTTGCATTTACAGTAATTTGGTCCTATACGCACTGATATTAACGATGCATATGGTGATCCATTCTTGTATGCAATGTATATCACTTTACAGTGATGGTTCTATGTCCTTTCATTGGCAGGCATTTGTAAGCCTGCATTATAAACATGTATTAAATAACGAAAACGTTTTTTTGGGGGGCACCCCCTGAACCCTGTAAAATCCTATTTTTAACTATACCCAACCCCTTTTCCACCCCCCCACCCCTATAAAACTCTGATGAACTTTCTCATTATTATGTACACGTTTTAATTGCAGGCGTAGAAATGCCTGGCGATGAAAGAACGTCATGCCACAGTATTACCGTAACCATATTTTTCATGGTGTACTTAGAAACAATGTTATGTGATGCCACTTCCTGTTTTGTCAAGGGATGGAAGGTCGTGTTCCATTGCTTCCCGTGATGTCCCTTCGGGGTGGGGTCAGATGCCATCACTTCATGTGATGCCATCAGCGGTTAAGGGTCGTGTGATGTCACTTCCGCTACCCCAGGCATTTTGGTGAAATGACGTCCCTGATAGAAGGCCAACCTAGTATTGTGACAGGGACAACTCTGGGCGCTGTAGCCAAATCAGTTCAAGGTAGCAAGGTGAGTAGTCCAGGCTACTTCTCAAGAGGTGGTGAGCTTATAAGGGGTCCACAATGAGCACACACAGTGAAGCAGTCAAGGAACACAATTAGACAAACGGGTATGAAAATACGTATTTACTTATGGTCAAATAACACAGTGAAAAGTGCCAGGCTATTATTGTTCACAGAAATGCAATCCTAATTTCAGAAATGGATCCCTAAATTCTATGGGCCCTTGTGCTAAAAAAATCTGCAAAGTTCCATAGTTTTGTGAAGCTGGAAACAATTAAGGTAGGGTCTCTGGGGTCTAGTGAACCGTTCCAAGGGCTAGGGGACAAGTTTATCTGACTAACAAATGTGTTCCCAATTTTTGGAGTGCTTGTGTGAACAAGCAATGGCAAAGCTAAAGTAATACAAAAGTTTCTAAAAGTTACCAAAACTTTTAAAAGGAAGTTGGGGTGCAAGCAAGTATCGCTACAACTCATCCCCCCCTCCCCCCATACTCCGATTCTTCACAGGATGTGGCAGGTCGGAGGATGAGGGCAAAGGGTCGCTTTTCTCGCTGCCAGCATCAGCCTTGATCCCCAGGTGTTGCATGTTTGAGCAGTTCTCTGGTTGTGGCTAATGACTTGCCCGCCTATCTCGAGCCCCCTTGATGCTAGACCCACAAAACTTTGCAGAGGTGAGTTTGCACAAGCTGAAGATCCCCAAATGCCAGGCCTCAACTCGGAACAGTGACGTCTGCAGCACGGTAGCCCAAACTCAGAGCTGGTTAGCCACTGGGCGCTCCAGGGTCGGTCCAGGGGCACTTCTGAAGGCCTCACCAGCCAGGAAGAAGGCAAAAAGACAAGATGGCCAAAGGACAAGCGAAAAAACCTTGTGGCATGGCCATGTTTGTCCTGTAGCCGCAGATAGAAACCAAGCACGGTAAATGCGGTAAGGCTAAAAGGAAATGCACCATAAAATTGCAAAAAGCCACTGCTGCCACCAGTTTGACCATTTAGCACACCTAGAGTAACCACAAATCCTCTTGAGTGTTAGTCTAGGGCAAAACAAAAAGTGTACCCCATTGTACTGATCAAAATTACCACACATGGTAACAAGTTACTATAAGTAGTAACAGTCTAACCAGACTAAGGGAAACAAAGTTTCCCAGTACTGACAGCCTGAAGGCCATGTCAGTTTCACCATGATAGATAAGAAAAAGCCAGTTTAATGAACCTTAAGGCTCACAGCACTGTAAAACAAGCAGGTCAGATTCAAAAAATACAAGCAAAATGTTTGGGGGTCTCCATAGAAACGCAAGAAAAGGTGCAGTAAAGCGGAATCTTTCCTAAGAGGGAGTCTTTAATAGTTTAACCAAAACCCAATAATGGTATCGTGGGTGAGCAATCAAGGCTTAATTTTACAAGTGAGTGAGAGTGGTTAAGGGCCTCAGTTTCCACACAGAAGAGCACACAGCAATTCAGCTTAGACAGTATGTATAACAACAGTTATTTATTAGGCCTTTAAGAACACACAAAGAAATATAACTAGTAGGCAGTTTTATCACACAAAACCATATATCACAAATACATAGGGTCACTTACAATGCATCATTCAATGATTAACCAGGTGAGTCAGGTAAGTAAAATCCGATGCAGTTACAATGAATAGAACCAACACAATCACATTCCCTTTTGTCTTAGGAAGTCCAGCCCTAAGGTTTGTGGGGGCTAGTGCCCAAAAGTCACAGGCTCCAATACAGGTTTATCCAGGGAAGGAATTATCTAAAAGGATGCATTGGGCTTGTGGTGGTGACTTCGAACAGTTCAAACTATTTAAAAGTGGAATAAGTATTTGTCCAAAGACCGGTACGTTCTCCTTTCTCTTCCAGTCCCAAGGCTAGCCCAGGAGTAGGATATCTGACCCAGGTTCGATGACCAAAAAAAAGTAAAGGAGTTGGGAGACAAAGGGCTTTGCATCACCCAATGTTATCCTATGAAGAGCGGGTGGGAGGGCAGGAATGGTTAAGTTTACTTACATCCCCCCACCCCTGACACCAATTTTGACGGGTCACAGGATGGCTCATCTGGGATTCGCTTGGGAAACTATCTTCAGTCCTTTGTTCGAGTGAGGGGTGCCCAGTGGTTATAGGTTGCAGTGCTTCTTCTGGTCAGGTCCAACTTCAAGATGCAACACCTTATGATGATAAATGTAGACTTTTGTGGTGCAGACCCCTTCACTGGATGGATGAAGATGAGTTCCAGTGACTGTCACCACTTGCAGGCAGGGATAGGCAATCTTCATGGTGCCATCACAGACACAGCCTCCTTTGATACCAGGATGATGACATTTCGGGAGAAGGGGACTTCTTGCACAAGCTGGTGTGGTAGGTAAGACAAATGAGGCAGACAAAGTGGTTGCCTCACTAGCCCTATTCTATGGATTTCCCTACCAAACACAACTAACTAACAAGGGTGCTTGTTGTCTGTCTTGAAGTCCACAGCAAAATGTTTCTCCTCTGTCCAAAGCTAAGCTACACTGACCCTACCACTAAGACAGAATAACAAAATGGCCAGGAGAATTACTCCCTTCTCCTGGATAGGCTTCCCCTGCCTCAATGTAAGATTCCTAAATAGTTTTTCGCTGCTATTTCTTGTATTTGCTTGTTTAGTTCTACTAGGGGATTTGTCCATGTCTTTGTTTCCCTTATTTCTGGACTTCTTAGCTGCCTTCTCCTTGGCGCTCTTGGACTTAGAGTTTCTCTTTTTATGTTGTTTTCAGGTTTCTCTGAAAGTCTCCCCTTTTCTGATCTCTCTGGGGCAATAGAATTTCTCTGTGTGATTCCTGTTCTCCGTAATCTTATAATTTGTTATCTCCTCACTATTGATTCTCATATCACTGAGACGAGTAGGATTAGTCCTGCAATATATTCAACCTCTTGGCTCTTTCTCGGATCACTGGGACGAGTAGGATGAGTCCCGTGATGTATTGCACTTTCTTAGTTCTTTCTGTTACTGGGATGAGTAAGATACGTCCCGTGATATAATTCACTCTTTCATATGACCATTCACTGGGACGAGTATGATGCAGGAACTCATTATTCCAGTGTTCCCTCCCGAGCCTCCCGCCTTCCCTGTTGCCTTGCTTCTCATGAGTCAGTGTCACTAGGACTGTTTTCAGGATAGGGATCTTGCTTCGGTTATTCAGGATGGCTTCTGCTTGCACCCTGTGTCTCCCTGTGGTTCCACAGGGCCAGCGTTACAGCGGTCTCTGCGTCGTTGCGGGATTGCACAGTCCACCTCTCCAGAGTCACACCACCACTCATGACGGGTTTTCTTTCTTGTGGTCATCTTCGCACTCTTTTTTTTTTCTTTCTTTCAGCTCCTTTGGTGCCTCTCGCGCCAGGCCAGCTGGTTCCTTCCTCCTTGTGGAGGATCTCCCGGTCTCTCTCAGCTTTCAGCATGCTGGTGATTCGAAACACCTGGGTTTCAAAACTCTGACAATAGTCCTTCCTTCCTTTTTATGTTACATTGCTGGGTCCTCCCAAGCGGAGTACTATAGTTCTCTTTTGTTACTAGTTAAGCACTCTTAATCACTCACTCATTCCTCCTTGTCACAGTATTGCCTGTTTCCATCCACTGAGCAATCATTATTACTTGTTATTTTATTTTCTTCTTCACAGTGGTTCCACTAGACATTTCTTCAGGTTGAATCTTTGAACTTGTGTTACAGTAGCAAACGGTGGCATGATCTGCTGAATCTTTCTTAAGCCCTGATATTACTGCTGGCTCAAGAGAGAAAGGGCTTAAGGGATTTCCTCTGCAGAACGTAAGTCCTTCTTCCCAAGAGGAGAGTCTCTCCCCCTGAGGACCCGCTTACCGCCACCCCTAGGGGGGAATATTGCATAGCTGGCACAATTCCCTAGCCTCAAAAGGAAAGCTCCCCCCCGGGGGAGAAGTGACTGAGTCCTGCAATTCATCACGCTGGCTACACTGTTCTGGGCTTCAACACGGAACAGCAATGTCTCTGGCGAGGTGGCCCAAGAGCGGATGGCCAGTCCGTTGAGCAGAACAGTGATACTTGCGAAGGCTCTTGGGGCATGATACCTCAAGTAGGCATTGACTGGAATGTCCCACTAGTCCAAGGGTTGAAGCAGCGACCAGGTTCTTCTGATAGCTTGCAAAGGATCATGGCTTCTCCAGGCCAGTCACTGGAGAAGGAGATGGTCGACCTCAGAAGTCATCCTTGGGTCATCAGTGGGCTGCTCTTCGTTATAGGATTCTTGGCTACAGCGTAGATCTGAGAAATGGCTGCACAAGGCCTCCTCTTATCCAGAATTGGAGCTGGAAGCAAGTCCAAGCTCACCAATGGAAAGAATCTGCCAGATTCAAACAGCCACTGGTTTCACATCCACCCACATCCATTGATGCCACCACACACACTGGCACAAAGGGATGTGGACTTAGACAGACAGTCCCAGACCCCTTCCCATGGGCTCACACACACAAAGGCTCACTAGCCTGCAAATGCAGCTTTCCTGGGCAAGCACATGACCTTACATGGGATCTCCTGGCCTTCGATGACGGGAAGAAAGCCAAAATACAATATGGCCAAAGAACAAGCAAAAAACCTCATGTAACTGCTACCCTGAGGTGCTAGCCACCTTTAGTAGACCTTTCGCAGTAAACATGACCGTGCAGGAATAAAATAAAATACAAACAGTAAAAATGTTACTGCTGCCACCAGCTAGTTTTAGGCACATATCAAAAGTGACAAAAACCCAAGAGATTATAAGTTATGGGGATACTAAGCATCCCCATCGCACTGCACGTTAAGGCGTTGTGTGCAGTTACCAAAATACAAGAATTACAAAGAGAAAAGGTTTTCAGAACTGACAGTCTGGGTGACTACTTAGTTTCCCCAAAACAAGGCAAGGAAAGTGATGCTGAGATACTAATTGTCATACAGCTACATTTGATCAACAGAGCGCGCAATGTTGACCAATGTAACATCATCCGATGTCGTCATGCTCTTGCGTGTGTACATCTGATGACACAGTATATTGGTGGTTCTTTTGGGTCTGCAGAGTGACTGCTGTTGGAACTCTAAACACTGTTACACTTGGACACAAATGCTAAGAGGCCAAAATAGCCATATAGTTAGAACTCGAATAAGCAATAAGCACACTTGGCCAATATTTACTGAAACACTGAGGGGTTCTGTAGATCTTTCACAGATCCACACTCTGGATGACCATCTCCATTGAGATTGTTCACCACAGCCAGAATCTCAATTAGTAGCTGCACTAGATCACAGAACAAAAGCCCAGAGTACAATTTGTGCTCCATTTGAGGTGAGATTAAAGCATTATTTGGAGCATAAATCCATGTTCTCTACTATTCGTAACTCATTAAACGTATGTTTGACCAATTTTCTAGTGCTATTTTCTCCCTTATGAAAACCCATTAGGTTATTGAGTTGATACTAGATCACGCAACAAATGGTAAGATCTCAGAAGCCTATTATTTGTACATCCAATATTGAACTGCCCTCTCATCACAAAGACTGTGGGTGAGTGACCACCTATTCAGATTAATTCTGGATTTTATTTACAGTAGAGAGATTGTAAATTATCCAAATGTTACCATACTCATTGCAGATTTACACAGCTGCTGTTGTAACACTATGCCCTGAATTAAATTGAGTCGAATGATACACAATTGAAGACTTTTTTACTAATTTTAAAAGGTAGGTCACTCCCTTATATCTCTATGTATATCTAAACTTGTTGGTTTAGAACATAATTGGGGAATACAACACACACTCTTTCTTTAATATTGTCTTAGTATTAGGTGGGGAGACAAATTGAAAACAGGATCTTTATTTTTCTTTAGGGGTCCCAGGAGAAGACCTCTTGAGGACACAATTCCCAACTAAGTCACCCAGGTGATTGAAAGTTGAACATTAACTACTTGAGTTTTTGTCAACTTCTTTAGTTCTAACACACATGTAAAAAATGTAATGTTTAACAATGATCTATCTTTTCTTTCGGTTCTACCTTATTCTTTAGATGACTTCTGAAGTTTGAAGATTTATAATTTCCCAAACAGAATTTTGCTCCTGACAAAGGGTTGAACCCGAAACGCATTGAGCTCACTTTGTTTCCTTTTTAAATTACTAATAAGTATAGACACATTGTGATTTGAATTCTGAAGTATTTCTTGTCGACTTTTGTAATGTACTGAAAATGTAACTACATTTGGACTAATTTGGATCAGTATCGAAGTGATGCAGGGGATGGGAGTGTACATCACTTTAGGACACTATATTGTCTTTCTGTTCTAGGAGCAGCTTTGTGTGCCAGAGTTGCGTAATTCTTCCCTCCACCCCAAATCATTTCACATTACCTTGAAACACCTCTTGGAGTATCTATCATAAAGCAACCCATTGAATTTGGTGTGCGTACTATAGGACGATTTGTTGGCCTAGTCATTTTCCCCATAACAGTGAGCAGAAAGCAAGGCAAGTGAAGCTGAAAGCTTTACTTTCCTTTAAAAAGTCAGGACAGGTTAAAAAATAATCAAAATGTAGGGTGTACCGTTGAAATCATTATAGGGAAATGTGCAAAAGAGAAAATCTGTCCTAACAGTTAATGAATGTAAGCTTTTGTTATTTACCAAGGTTCCCGACTGCCATCATCTTTTGGGGTTCTCACAGTGAACTGAGCAGTGTTACATGCCCAAGCAACACAGGATAACTTTTGGGCACGCCACCCTGAGAGGTTTAAGTTCTCTATTGGCATGAAATAAAGTAACACATTTAGTGAGATGGGATGGATGAACCTTCACTTTTAGCAAAATTGTTTGGGTGCAGAAGCCAGTGCCACAGCTTAGCCTTCAACCTAACAGTGTGTGCTCTCCAATGTGTACAACCCATCACTGACCTTATATGCTACTCTTTGACCAGACACTATCAGGTTTGCACAACTAGGTTTTGAGAGATGGAAATAAGGCGGATTTTCAGGTCACTGTGAGGGGTCAGAAATGAGAAGCGGACACAACGTTGTAATGTTTTCAACATCAGACATTTTATTAATTAAAAAGGATTGGATAAAGGCCTTTCTGTCCCTATCCTAAAGAGATTTAACTTACCTAGGAAACTAAAGCTAAAGATCAGTCTGAGTCTTGTTGTCAAAATTATGAAAACAGTCCTTGTGTCCAAAACTATATCTGACCCTCACACTTAAACAATCAAAAGTGCAAGGTAAATGTTCTGAAGTATGAAAGTTCAATAAGTTCAATAAATAATCCTTGAATCCAGGAGGGGTTCTCTTCCACTGGATTGTTTCAGGTAGGATAACCACTGTGTCATTCTTAAAGTCTGAGTTTTGTTAAGGATGTCTCTTTCCTAAAGCACTTTCTTAAGGATGGGAAAAAGTGTCTTTTCCCAAACAATGATTTCTCAGAAATAGTAGGAATGTCTTTCCCGCAACACTGTTTTGGAGAATAGCAAAAGAAGTCTCTTCAGCTTTTAAAGGATGGAAACATTTCTGTTTTTCACAAATTACATGCTGGCAAAAATGTCTCTTTCAAACTACTGTTCAGAAAATGGTTTCCTGGTATACTCTTCTCCCAGGTATCTTTCACTGTGTCTCTTTCTTTCATAGGCTTTATGGATTACCTGGTGTACTACCCTGCCAGGAATCCCCCTCCCCCCTATGGATCTGGCAGATCCCCTGGTGTACTCTCTTGCTAGGTATCTTTCTCCGAAAAGGGTTCGCTGCCTGATGTGTTTTGTTCACCAGGTCCTTCTACAATGTTCACTCTCGAAGTATAACACAGTTGCACTCCTTCACTTTTGACTTAAATACTACTTGTCTCAACTTCCCCCATATTGATATCTCATATATGGAGATTTGTTCACGTTCTGTCAACCTCTTCACTAGTATCTTTTGGCAATACTTGTTTCAATTTTCCCCAAACTGACATTTCATATATGGAGACTTGTTCAATTTTTGCCTTTCAACTTCTTCACTAATATCTCTTGGCTGGTGGCAATGTTTGTTCCAACTTTCCTCCAATAAACATTTCATACAAGGGAACTTGTACAATCTTTGTCTTTCCAGTCTATCTGGTTGGTATTCAAAATGACCATGCAATTGTTTGTATGCTTGCTGACATGTGCCAATATTAATGAGCGATATCCAGAAAACCTGTCAGGTTTGCGGCCCGCAAGGCCTCGAGTCAACCCTTCTATTCCCAGTGCATTTAATTTGGCCTCCCTGGCATGGCTTCCTTCGGTACTAGATAGCTACAGTCACATGTGTTGCTGTCTTTGTGCTTCAAAATTATTAAGCAAGTGCTACGACAGACCATCCATTCCAGGAATTCCTTGATGCCCACCACATCCTGGATCGTTGTCATTTGCCTATTAGAACCCTGGAAGTTGGAGAGGACTACCTGTCAGTCTGTTCTATACCAAGATGGCCTGATACTGAAGCGGGCAGTGAGGAAGCCCTACTACCCTGCATCTTGCCAGGACCAGTTTCACAGCAAAGCTCTGCCAGCATTTGAGGGCACCCTAGTTCCTAGTGTACTAAAGAATGGGCAATCCGTTTCCTTACCCCCAGAGGGGACAGTTTGGTTGCAAGTCTCAAAGACCCTCTGCTTTCAGAGAAAGTCACGCCGACATCTCTGCGTGGGCACAACAGAGTATGGAGCACTGGCCACCCTGATAATGAACAGAGCCTCACTACTATTGTTAAGAAGACACAAGGTTTGCGGAATAATAGTAAAATGATTACTTTTACTGCCTCTTCCATGTACCCGAATGGCACAAGCAATAGCCCATGCCCTAGTGTTAGTCGTTTTTCATCTCTCTGAATGAATACGTTCTTCAGTCATCTGCTTTACAAGCTGACCTTTTGTCACCAGCAGCACATTTGGAGCCCAGCCAGAGAACTGGACTACCACAGCTGACTTTTGATAGCTGCCAGGACCAGCTGTCTTTACCTCACTCACGGCAAGAAGCCGGCCTGTGAGTTTAGGCCCAAACTTTAACGTAGATGACCCATGCTCAACATTGTGTCTATCAGGACCAGTATTTTAGCCATTCAGATGCTGGTCTGTCCCTCCCACTTATTCCTTTGTTAGACTAACTCTTGGATTCAGTGAGCACAGATCCTGAGCGCCTCTAGGGTACTGACGGCCATTCCTGGTACACAAAGTATCTGTTTGACTTTGGGCATTGCTAGTGACCCTAACTGTTTGGGCCCTGACTGAAATACTCTCTCGGAGAATTTACTACCCAGCACAACATTTGTCTTCTCTTCACAGAAAATAATGTATTATTCTTAGTAACCTATTTGTGTGGACGTTACCTTATTGAATGTTATATACGTTGGACTGTATCTTGAACTGCCCTGCTCCACTCCTAGTGTTGCCCTTGACTGTGTGGCGTCACCACAACTAACTGAGCCAGGTTAAGGTCGAGTGGAAACCCAGCTGCTGTATTGTGCATCAATGCCTCTCACTGCCTGAATTCAGAGATGAGAGATTTTGTCCTAACATGTCCTTCCTTTAACTGGTCCGGACAAGAATTGCCAGCAAGTCGGCATTCTGAAAAAGTTTACATGCTTGCGAGAAGTCACCCTATCCTGACATACTGCATAAACTTCCCAGACAGCAGGCTGGTTGCAGGAATAGTTTTCGGGGCAAACATGTTTTCAGTGCTGTAAACCATGGATATGCATTACAATATTGAAAGATTATTTTCGTAAAGACATCAAGTTGTATATAATACATGCTAACAATATCAAATTCATTTGTGTTTTTTTCTTGTTTCTTGAAGCACGTTACTAATTGTTGATCCTACTGGAGAAGAAGAAAATCTGGCCACAGGTGCAATTACCATTGTGATTGATGAAGAAAAGAGACTGTGCTCTGTTCATAAACCAGGTACAAAATGCATCTTCCTCCAGCAAAGCAGAGGCTATGTAGCTCACCTCTATGGGGGACAGTCAGAAAGCCTGTAATATTTCCAGCCAGAACACCTTTCCTGGTATGTGATGAGCGGGAGAACACTGCCCTATTGATGAATGCCTGCTATATAAGCATAGACTGCAGCAAGAATCTGTGTTTTCTATTGCACTCTGAAGCACTTGAAGGTTTGATGCCAGTTGTTAGCAAAGTGCAGCAGCAGGCTGCTGGCAGCAGTTGAAGAAATTATCATGTTAATCTTGTTGTCTATTGCACAGTTGCTTTGCTTTAGAAAGTACTTGCTTTTGAGTTCAGAATGGTTCATGTAAGGTCTAGATGATCTAACCATATGGGCACCAACAGGTGAGACTGTACTTTAAGCCGTCTATTCGCTATCATTAGGGTCATAGTTCTAGGGGGGGTTCAGGGGGGGGGGTTGTGTGTGTGTGTGTGTCTGTCTGTCTCTCTATCTCTCTCTCTCGGGAACAACCCCCTTTCATTTTCCAAACATGTGCTTAATTTGTAGAAGAATAAGTGCCAGGGCCCAAATATTTTGTAGCACTGCTTTGACACATCGGGGAGGGCATCTCCATGCTGCTCCTGTATCTTGGAATTAAACCTGTTTATTTGCTTCTTTAAACACATAATCATTGTTAACATTTGTTCTGGTTCTATAGGTGGCAAGTGGAACCATTTGACTGCCTAGCACTAGAAAATAGAGCAAACATGCTTTCCTCCTTTGGTAAACTGATGGACAAATGCAGGCAAAATAATGACTGAACTGACCAACTTTCCTGTGAAACAATGCAGCAAGATTTTCTTGTTTGCTCAGGGCAGGTGCTCCTTTTTGGCAGCAGGCATTGCCCCAGTGCTGGTGCTGCTGGATGCCCTCTTGTTGTCAACACACCCTTCTGTGGCAGTGCTGCTGGTTATTACAGTAGATAGCCAGCTGCACCATGTCATGCAGGCTGACTGAAGCAGTGTGTGGGCATGGTAAGCATGAATGCCCAGCATTGTCAACTTCCAACTCGTTCTTATTCATGATAATGGACAATAAGCACTGCCAGTGTGGGTGATCAGATTCATGAGCTAGAGCAGGGGGGAAGACACATAGCCAGTTTACACTGTTGCTTGTTGTGTGACTACTCCTGACTGCCAGGTAAAATAACAAAGCTGCCAAAACACCACATCATAATGAAACTGAGTCTGAGACAATAAGTGTCGGGGCTCACAAATAAGTGCGAGGGCTAAGCCCTAGCAAACACCCCCACAAATTAAGCAGTGTAGATAATATACAGGGGGATTTTTGTGACTTCCTAAACGTCTTGCCAGCTACATACCTGTGGGTTGACCTCTTTAGAAAACTGTTTACCTACTTGGTTAGGGAAGGACTGCTCAAGTTAAGGTAACTTTATTTGAATTAGAAGGGCAGCTGTATTATATGTGTATCCCCTTTTTTCTCTCCCCACTTTACTTGAAACCGTTGTACTATTGCATTGTTTAACCCCTGCCCCTTCTACCATCCCCATTAGGATTACATATTGTGTTTACTTGTTCGACGGGTGATAAAGCACTGCACCATTCCCTGGTCCCAATTTCTGCCACATTTCCAGGTAAGGGTTGCCCGCTGTACCCTAGACCTGTACTTCCAGTACCCAGGCCCCAGCTATCCCAGGTTGCAACCAGTTGAATATAGTCTTCTATGTTGTTGCGCATCAAGGTCTCCATAGGAAAGTGCATTGCAGGGATCTATAGTAGGCTCTCTACTGCGGTCTCTGATCTATATACCCCCAAACAATATATAGCACACTACATTTTATCCTACAGATATTGACCCTTTTAAAATGCATTACATTCCTCAACCTTGTACCTATTAAGTTCTCCCCCTATCTCACATGTATATATCCCATTATTTCATAGTTCCTACAGGTATGCAGTGATTTTAATAAATGGAAAATAATAAACAACATTTTTAACGGAAAAAAATATCAAATTTCTTTAAATATATATGGGTGGGGTAAGGGGTTAAAACAGGTGGGGAGGGTTGGGGTGGTATTCTAAACGAAGGGAAACTGGTTGGGAGGGTGGGTTCGTTCAAAATATTTAGTTAAAGTTAATTTCTTTGTTCGGTAAAATCACATGTAACCGTCCTACACTGTGCGCATAACTTGGTGTCCCTTAGAAAGCATGTAGCACTGTTTCTTGATTGTGCTGTTGTGTTCAGGGTCGGCATCCTTAGGTAGGCGAATTGCCTAGCTCAGACTTGTTCTCAATTATGTTTCACAGATTGGTATCCATAAGATAGCACTTTCCATTGTTCTTACTGCACCCCTTTGTATTTTCATATGTAGATATCACAAAGAAAGCAGATGCTATAATTACTAATTGGTGTTAAATGGCATTTGCTTTAAAACATCTCAAAAAGAACATTACATTACTGTACATTGTGCAATACTATGTTCACAGCTAGGTATTCATAAGAAACCACATTGCGCTATGGTGCTCACATGCAGATACCCCTTTGAAAGTACGCTGCAATTGTTAACACAGAGTTATAAAATCTGGCCTGGTGACAGATTTTAGGAGGCCATGCTAGTTATAGTGAACAGGGGACTGATCCAATCAAGGCAACGATGGAGAGTGGTCAAATTAAGTCTCAATAGAGGTCACTGGGACTAGGGGGCCCACAATGATTTTGCTTAGGCAAGAAAAAAATATTTATTGTAGACCAAAAACACAATATAAAAATGAATCAAGCAGGTAATATTATCATACAACACTCTTAAATATAAAACATATTTCAGAGTCTTTTGGATCTGCTTAGAATCACTTGCTTTGCATAGGCCGACATCTAGTAGTAGCTGCAAGGTATTGCACATGAAGTTTTTAAAGTTCGAAAAGGGGTGTCGACTGGGCGTTTTTGTAATTCTATCTCTAGTGTGACGTCGACTCTAGCCATGATCCCTCACGCGTCAAGGTCCCTCAGATTATTTCATTCCGCCATTGTTGTCAGTCGCGTTTCTCGTGGAGTCCTGTAGTTATGTTACTTTAGAATTAATATCTCTTTCATTACTACTTTAACGGTTACCGCTCTACGTTATATCTTGACAGAAGACCCCTGAATACTAAAACAGACGATTGTTCCGGCAACAGGCTTCGGCCTAGCAGCAGGGAGAGTGGGTGGACTGATATTTGCCATACAGTAAATGCCTACCTCCATTCTCTGTTTCTGCTGCTCTTGTCTTGCTGCCCTTAATTTCTCTTTCCACCATGGAGCATACTCCATTTAAATTCTGTCCAAAGTCTAATAGAAAGTTGCCGTGGAAGCACACCCAAAGAGTGTGCAACCACTGCCTTCCCCACAATCACCAGGAGACTAGTTGCGCATCCTGTAAATTCTTTAGGTCCAGAATCCTTAGAGCATTGCAGGAAATGGTGGGCGGCACATGCCATGATGGCAGAATCGTTAACCACTGACGGTCTCGGAGTTAGATCAGAAAGGCCAGGACAGCGAAGGCTCCGATTCGGAGCCAGAAGACCCCACGAGGCAACCATCGGGCTCCCATGCATCAGTCCCCAGCCTCGAAAGCCAGTCGCAGTGCGCTGTTATGGGGAAAGCCTTTGGCGATGACGAATACGAACGCATGCCCACACCTAAACACATACCCCAAGTCTGCTCCTCGACGATACCGGAAAATGTCGGCAGCAGGCGCATTGCGGCCTACCCAGCCAACACCAAAAATGCCTGCTGTGATTCAGCAACAGCTTTTGCCGCAAGGCGATAAAAACAAAATAACGGCTACAGGCGTGCCTAAATCCCATTTGTCGGATGAATCAGAGACGCTGAAACATCTGTCGAAAAAACTGTTATAACTTTATACTAACAAGGTACATGAAGCAAATTATCTCTCGGCAAATGAGAATGACACCTACCTCCATGATGGTCAGCTCTCTTTGAACTAGAAGCAAGAGGGAATTACCTGAAAACTCCTCTCCAACCCAGCCCAAGGCTAGAGTGAAGTGAAATCTCCAGGGGAAGCCCCGAAGGGAAAAAATCCAGTGAGGTGCTGCTGGGGAGCGTAGATTCCTGCAGCGGCTGGTGGAGGGTCACACTGGTTGGGCTGTGAACCGGAATCTTGTCAGTGTGGATTCTGATAGAAACAGAATAGAATTTCAGATGAGTAAAGATACCGAATCTAATATAGTAGAGTGGTAGGGATAAGAAAGGAAGCTATTCCCTACTAAGCTGTTCTTTTTCAATCGGATGTGAAAGGTTGGCAATATGCCTATATGATGTTAAAGAGGTTAGAATATGTCAAAAAGTAAAGACACGAAGATGTAACGAATGTTGTAGGAATTGGAGTCTTACCAAATGGTAATAGCCCAAGGGAGGAATTGTAAAGAGCCGGATGGAGGGCTTGAGCTCGAGGGAACTGAAGACTGAATAAGGCTGAAGTTGAAATCTAATGTTGACGTGATAGATAAGCAAGATTAAAGGGAGAAACCCTGTGAGAGACACAGAACACAAATAGCTAGACAGAACAAAACACTACCAGAGAGAACAGTCGGGAACACAGGGAGGTGACTTCCTGTTGATCCGCTGGGCTCGGAAGGAATTCGAGATCTCTGAGTTTCAGGAAACGGAAAGATAAGGAGAAAAGGGGTTAAAGCTACAAGGAAACAATCCACTGAAAAGCAGCAGAGGAATAACTTCAGATAAGAAGGTAGCGAACTTACGATGCGCAGCGCGACTCTGAATAGAGAAGCAACGCGTAGTGCAGAGGTTCCTGTTGCCGGAAATACCATTCCGGAAGTTGGGGGCGGAGCTAATCCCGCGGTCCGAGGAGCGGGAACAACTAGAGCGCGGCTTACAGTCTCAGGATCCTCCACATTGAGAGTCCAGATTCCGGGTTTAACCGTGGCTGTCATGGGTATCGATTCCTGAAAGTGTGCAGCAGTGCGATTCCACAGGACAGTTGTAACAAAAACACAACTCATTTTTCGACACAAAACCACCTTAAAATGCCCAAAGCCATAAGACACCCACTCCTGCTATTCTCTGCTGTCTTTATCTCTTCAAAGGAAAAGACCAAGGGAAGACCATGAACCTACACCAAGGGGAGACCCCTAAGCAGTTGTGTTCCCTTTAGCTGACACACCAAAGACTGGCAACTAGACAAAAGAGATTTGAAGAGACTATGGACACAGTTTCCTCCTTTGTCAACTTCATGGATAAGTACTCTATTCACCAAAAGACTTTAGACATCAACATTTCTCCACCTCTTGCGTCTGACAGCGACAACGTGTTCCTTCATCAACTCCTACGCCCACACTTACATCCATAGATGCCTCCCATGGCTCTCAGCATGGGGACGTTCAACCTGACCAGGCGGATCAAGACATCTGGTACGTCGACGAGACCCCTGTCAAGACCCTGATGATTTATACTTGGATGACCAGGTTGACCTAGATGTCACTATTATTGATGTTACAGCGGCAGATAGTGGTCGTACATCACCTATTGATGACCACTTATTATACAACAACCTGCTTGAAAGCACTGCTCACCACTTTAATCATCTGCACGGAAGAGACACTCCCTGATACTACTGATTTTATGGAGGACATTCTTAAAAAAAAAAAAGAAGTAAACTCTTTTTTTTAGTATTTGGTAAACAGAAAAAAAACTTTACGTCAATGCACAAACAAAACAGCCAATTATCTCAGTTCGATATTATGAGTTTGTCGGGGTTAATTTCGCCTTTAGGCCATCCATCCTACCCGCTTCCCTGAGTGATGCCGGTTTTGGATTTGTGACCAGTTTGCCCTCTTATCATTTATACATCCAACGTGTGTGTATTTGGTTTCTTGGTAAGGCTGTGGGTGTAAGCTGTCCTCCTTTCCAGGCTATGGTGAGTGGAGTGTGCATTAGCTGTTAGAGGTAGTTACCTTCTTCTGTGTTTAGATCTCCCCCTCCTCTTGACTTAGCAGGTAGTGGATGTATGGGTCCCATATATTGGGTGGGGCAGAGCAATAGGACGTTAGGCCCCGGTATCCTGGCTCCATATCATTGAACCTTACCACATCTGCATGCCAGTCCTCTATCTTGGGAAACGCTAGCCCCTTCCAGTGTATTGCCACCCTTCTTTTTGCTATCAACAGGAGTAGCCCAGCTAATCATCTCCTGCCATTAGGGATAGGTTTAGTGTATCCCAGGAGGGCGGTCATGGGGTTTAGTTCCAATCCCTCTCCAATAATTTCTGCTACAGTTATTTATATAGTGCCGTCCAGAAGGTGTGTACTGCGGGGCACCCCCATGCCATGTGCAGGAAGTCGGCCCTTAACTCATTGCATCTGATGCAGTTGGCGGAAGTAGTCGTGAATCCGGACATGAGTGTAGTAGAATTGATGTATATATTTCCAATGTATTAATTTGTATCTAGCATTTATCTCAATCATTTTAGTTCCCACAGAGCAATATTTCCACTCCCCATCGGTTATTTCATGTCCCAGTGAGTGCTCCCACCTCTCCCTGGGGGACACAGTCTGTGGCTTCCTGGTACATGGCGTACATGACAGACCCCCCCTCCTTTGTTGCCCCCCGAAGATCATCCTTTCAAGTATAGGTGCCACTATTGGTTGTTCTGGGAAGGTTGCAAACGTCTTCTGGAGGGTTGCTTTCAACCTGTAGTATAGAAACATCTAGTGGAGTGAGTCTCCCCCTTGTCTAATGTAATGAATCTTCTGTCGGGGAACAGGTCGTGGTATTTGTGTATTTCCAGTTTCCGCATGAAACTGACAAAGCCCTTTTCCGAGGTGAGTGGGATGCCCGGGGTGAACAGGACCGGCAGTTCCATGCTGTAGAGAACTTCCGCCCTTGATTTCTGTTCTATGCATGACCAAGCAGTGCATGTGAGCTCCACCATATTCCTAGCCCTGCGCCCCCTATCGGGGGCGGTGAGAATACTGGATTGCAGCAGGAAGGGAGCCGCTAGTACCCTTTCTATCTCTACGTGTCCCCTCTCTTTTTTCCCTCCAAACCAGTAAATGGCAAACCCAGCTTGTGCTACAGTGTAGTGAGCTTCCAGGTGAGGAAACGGCAACCCTCCCCGATGTATTGGTGCTGTTAATTTATCCCACGATACTTGGTTGCTTACCTGCCCAAATGAATTGAGTGACTATTGATTTCACCTCCCGGAAGTAGTCTGTAGAAACCATCCTAGACACATTGAGAAACACATATAGGAATCAAGGAAGCAGCACCCTTTTGATCAGGGAGATCCTACCATATAGGTTGAGTGGCAGGCTCTTGCACATATTGGCTGCCTCCTTTGCCTGGTCAAGCACTTTCTGGTATTTACTTTTGAATATTGTGGGCATATCACAGGCTATCGTAACCCCTAGATAGCAAGTTTGTGTGGTATGCCTTTGGAACCCCCCTTTATCGACATATTGTGCTACACTTTCCATTAATGGGAAAAGGACTGATTTAGCTGTGTTAATCACAAGACCTGAGAAGAGCCCAAATCTGACCACATCTTCCACAATGGGGTTCAGGTTTCGCTCCGGGTCGCTGATGAACAGCACCATGTAGTCGGCATATAACGAGATGACAACCCTGTGTTTGAAGAGCTCAATGCCCCTGTCTATGTGGGCCTCCCTAATCCTCTCTGCAAAGGGCTCTATCGCTTGGGCGAACAAGAGCAGTGAGAGGGGGCACCCCTGTCTCGTACCCTTGCTAAAGATATTCCCAGGGTGAGTCGGCCGTTCACGCTTACTTTGGCCGTAGGGGACTCATATAGTAGTCCAATGTACTGCTCTACCAAACCCATTCTATGCAGGATTGTAAACAAGAAGGGCCACTCCACCGAATCAAACGCTTTAGTGGTGTGCAGTGGCGCCGCCACTACACTGTCCTTCTGATTGACTGCCAAGATCAACTCAAAGAGTCTCCTTATCCCAAAAGACGTGGAGCGACGTGGTATGAATCCTGCCTGGTCTGCTCTTACCTTCTTACTCATTAGGGGTGCCAGTCTGGAGGCCAGTATCTTAGCTAATATCTTGTTATCCAAGTTTGAGCGAAATCGGCCTGTATGACGCGCAGTCGTTGAGTGGCTTGTCTGGTTTGGGCAAAAATGCGACAAGGGCCTCCCATAGAGATTCGGGGAGTCTCCCCTCTCGGGTACTTTGGTGGTACATTTGCAGAAGGTACGGTCCTATCTTGGGTGCATAATACTTATAGAATTCGGCCCCAAAACCATCAGGTCCGGGGGCCTTCCCGGATGGCAGAGATTTAATAGCCGTTAGCACTTCTTCCAACGTTCTTTGACAGTTTAGTCCCGCCCTATCTTCCGCCGTACACCAATACAGCGACGTCTGATCCCGGTAGTCCTCCAGTTCTGCTTGGGAGGCCCTTGAATGGGATGAATACAGGTCCGTATAGAAGCAGCCGAACTCTTGTGTTATCCCAGCGTCGTCAAATCGCTCTGCTCCCTGCTCATCTATTATGGATTTGACACGTCCCTTGTGTGTATCCAACCTCACAGCCCTCGCCAGTAGCCTCCCTGGTGTTTGCCCTTCCCCGTATTGCCTCACAGCCGCTCCCCATCCCAGCATCTTCACCTCTGTGTGCTAGCGTCTTGAACTGTTCCATGAGTTTCTTGTTTTCGGCTTGTTGTCCGAGGGTCCCCAGGTCCCGGCTGTCTGTAGTATGCTTAAGCGAGGCTCGATGCAGTCCAGCTGTCGCCTAATCTGTCAAAGCATTCCGACCTCTTAAGCGATATGGATTAAGCATTTAAAGCTTTCCCAGAGGGTCCCCGCCGACTCCACAGAGCCCACATTAGTCTCGAAGAAGGTGTCTATAGCCTTCCAGATATCGTCACAGGATAGCATGTCCGCTAAGGCCTCCCCTTTGAATCGCCAGGGTTTCCTCTCCCCGACAGTTCTATGTCTAGTAATACCAGGGCATGATCTGAAAGAGTGCGAGCCAAGATGGTGACGTCCTTAATTGACCCCATTAATGCCTGAGAAATCTAGAAGAAGGCCAGGCGTGATGCTGTGTTGTTGACTGAGGAGTGAAAGGTGTATTGTCGCTCCCCCAGATTCTTTAGTCTCCACACATCTAACTCCCAGGTATGAACCATTCCTTCTATCTCATTTTGGCCTTTCGTCGAGTGCCGAACCGGGCCTGCTGTGCGATATATGGCTGGGTCCATCACCTCATTGAAGTCGTCTGCCCAGATTGTATCCACAGATGTAGCCTCCCCCAGTTGCCGGTTGAGCCATTCTAGGGTTGGGATTGTATCTTGGTTGAGCCCGTAGTAGTTAACCAGACTGCACAGGCGGCCTTGAATCGTGCCCCGCACTATCAGCCCCCTCCCCGTCCCTGATTACGGAGATTAGCTTGAACCCTGCAGTACTGTGGATAAGAGTGCACACCCCCTTCGCGTAAGAGGAGTAGGAAGAGGAATGTCTGTCATTACCCCAGGATTTGCCAAAATTTGCTTCGATAGCCGTTTTGAGGTGCATTTCCTGTAGGAACGCAACTCCTACTTGGTGATGTTGCAGATATAGCAGGACCTTGCGGCATTTTGACTGGCAGTTCAGCCCCTGTACATTCCATGTTAGGTATCTAATCGACCCAGCCATACCTCAGGTTATCATACACCCTTTTCCAAGCCTTTTTGCCCGGTCTCAGACGTGTCCTGAACCAATGATCCGAACCTCCCCCGACTATCACTCCTTGGTCTCTTGTGTGTTGTGATGCTTCCTCCTGACATGTCCCTGCCCAGTTGCTAACACCCGTCCCCACTGACGGCCCCAACCTGTCAGTAACAAACATTCCCCCGTGCAGCCCTCCTCCCACCTGGCATCCCCAACTTGCTAGCATGTAGACAGTCAACTTACTTCTGCTTGGGTGGCAGCTAATGCCGAACCGCATCTTCACACTTCAGCGATAAGGTCTGTCACTGTCCCTCCGTCTCTTCTCTATAATTCGTTGTCCCTGGATTCCCATGGTTTGCATCCATCTCGATATGGGCTCAGTCATTGTTCCCCCTGGGTCTCGGATTCTGAGGTAGCCGCTCAAGAAATTTGTCGGCTTTCGCTGGGGTGGTGAAGAACAAAGTGCGTCCCTCGTGCTCCACACAGAGCTTGGCTTGAAGCTTCATAGCATAGCGGATGCCTCTGTCCCGCAGTCTTTTCTTCACATCTATGTATGTGCGTCAAAATGCCTGGACTTTATCGGAGAAGTCCGGGAAGATCTTTGTGTCTCTTTTGTGTGCAAGGGGTCCTTTCTCCCTAGCCTTCCGCAGTGCTGAATCCGATAGTTCAGCATTCTTGCAATGATTGGGTGTGGCGGGGCTCCAGGGACTGGCTTCCTGTTGCTGGGGATGCTGTGTGCTCTTTCCACCACAAAGATGTCTGAGAAGCTTTCCTGCCCTAGGGCTTCCCCTAGAGTCTCCTTCACCATGGTTTCCATGTTCCGTTGGTCGGCTGCCTCAGGATGCCAATTATTCGCAGGTTGTTTCTTCTGGACCTCGACTCTAGGTCTTCCTGCTCCGTGAGCTCTTTTAATGTCCTCTTTATTTGTTGCAAGTTTCTAGACGTCGTGGTCATCCTGTCCTTGACCACTGAGATCCTTCCCTCCGCCTCTTCCAGTCTCTCCCCGTGCTTGTCCAGGCGGACGAGCATGTGGTCCACCTTGCAGGTCAGCGTATCCATCTTCCCATCCAGGGATTGTATACTGCTTTCCAGCTGGCTAAACATTTCCTTCATATTGTGAAATGCAGTTGAGGTGTGGTGGGTGATCTGTGGATTGCTGCCCTCAGATAAGTCTGTTGTTTCGGCATGTCGAGGTTGTGAACCAGCCTCGAATTGTAGCTTGGTCTGTTGTTTACCACTCTTATTTGCTTTGGCCATCCTCAGACTTGTTACTATCCACCAGAATCTCCCTTCCCCTGGCCGGTCTTCTGTGCGGGTAATGTTCCTAGTCTGGTGGGCGTGAGCGCTGTTCACTGGGCCCTTCGGCATGAGTTTTTTGCGCCTGATGTTAATGGCACTTCGTTAGTCCTGCCACTGGCCCACATCACAGCCTCTCGGGGTACCCTTGTGTTAGGTCTGTTCGGGCCGGAGCACTGTTTGTGGTTTGCCTGGGTAGTGGTATTAAAAGGCGATTGGTGACACAATTTATAAATAGACATACGCCTGACATAGTGCTTCTTACTGAAACCCACCTAGCGGGCACAACATGCATCTTCTTTAAAAGAACCAACTACCGCACAGTGATACACGCAGGAATTTCCGTGGGTTTGAGAGCTGTACTAATCTTACTACATAAGAGACTTCCCTTTACAATCACCAGTGTAGTGCAAGACACGGGGAAGGTTTGTATACATAAAAGGCACAATGTGGAACCAAACCCTTGCTATAATGGTGGTCTACTCACCGCCGGCACTCATATCCGCGTTATATCCATACAAACCACTAACACGCCAGATACCTGGATAATAGGGGGAGACTTCAACGAAGTCATGGATGTTGAAATAGATCGCACACACATACGAGGAAGAAACCCTACAATTCATACCAAATTTTCTACCTTCACTTCAGCATTGGGACTAAAAGATGCATGGTGAGATCTACACCCAAAAGTCTGTGAATACTCTTACCACTCGGGAGTGCATGCCTCACTCTCGAGACTAGATTATTTCTTCCTATCCGCAACAGACATCCACAAAGCAGCTGACGCACCACTGCTCCCCCAAGGTATCTCAGATCATTCTCCCCTCCTGATGAATATTGAGACAGAAAGGCCCCCCTTGCCCCCATCCTGGTGCCTCAATAATTACTATTTAGGGTTCCCGGACCTAGTAGATCAAATACGAACTGCTACATCCACATACTTTGAGTTGAACACTGGGTTGGTAGATAATCCCGGAGTGCTCTGGGAAGCTTATAAACCAGTCCTTAGAGGTGAGATCCTTGCTTGGACATCAGCACACAATAAAACACACCGGAAAGCTGTGGAGGACGCTGAACTTGAAGTACGGCGTGCCGAAGCACAATATGCAAACAGAGCACTGATCGTAGCACAAAAACGATTACAAAATACAGCATTAGACTGTGCCAAACAAGCACACAGAGCAAATAGAGCAAGGTTGTACGAGACTGGCGATAAGGCTGGCAAGCTGTTGGCATGTCTGGAACGCAGGGATACCACCAGGTTAGAAGTAGAACAGGTTAGAAGTAGAACAAAGTGCAGGACCGCTGTCAACAGACAAGGATATTGCAGAAAGCTTTGCATTCTATTATGCGGAGTTATATAGAGCCCCTAATGCCCCCATAGACACCACAGTATTGGATGGGATCACTCTCCCCTCACTAGACGCCAATCAAAAAAATTCTTCTTGAGAAAGACATCACGGAAGAGGAGCTAGCGACAGCCATATCGCAACTTCAAACCGGGAAAACCCCAGGGCCAAACGGCTTCCCGATTTGAGGTATGGAAAAAGATAGACAGAAGCATGTACCTGCACTCGAAAGAGCAAGGAATTCTGCCGGCGGATCTGCGTAAAGCCAGCATAATAGTGATACCTAAGGAGGGCAAGCCCCCGGACAAATGTTGCTCCTATAGACCGATTTCTTTTTATACCTAGCGAAACAAAAATCCCAGTGCAGATACTGGCCAATAGACTACAAGGAGTAATAACGTCCCTGATCCATCCAGACCAAAGTGGCTTTTTGCCAAAGAGATCCACACGGATGAACACCCATAGACTTCACTTGGCACTTGAGAGAGCACCGGCCCTTCGGGAGTCTCTCGCACTACTAGCAATTGACTTTGAAAATGCCTTTGATTCGGTCTATTGGGAGGCACTGTGGGAAATAATGCGACGTCTTGGCTTTGGGGAACAATTTATAGGTTGGGTACAACTCCTCTACAACTCCCCTGAGGTGGAGGTGAAAGTGAATGGATGGCCATCACGGAGCATCAAGCTCGGTAAAGGGACAAGACATGGGGCCTCATTACAGGTCAGTAAACCCGCCGCCACTGTTAATTCCGGACCGCCCGATCCCGAGTCCTGCAGGCAGGCAGTGATCTTCCCGCCAGGTCTGACCTGGCGGGTTGAACACCTCCCGCCTGCATGCGGTCATGGAAACACCAGCACCATCACGAGATGGTGCTGGTGTTTTCACTTCCTCATTCCCATTGAGTCCTATGGGACTCAATGGGAATGGGGATTTACACCATTCTGCCTCCGGGATTCCCAGGACACCAGGGTCGTAATGCCCTGGTATTTCCGGGAGTCACGGAGGCGGAATGGTAATACGAGTCCGGCGGTAACTAGGCGGTTTTACTGCTGTGGTTACCGCCGGATTCATAATGAGGCTCATGGTTGCCTATTGTCAGCAATGCGATTTGCATTGGCAATTGAACCTCTAGCGGTGATGCTGAGAGACACGCAGTCATGGACGGATTTTCGATGGGCGCAAAATTGGGAAGATAGGGTCTCACTGTACGCTGATGACCTGTTAATATACCTAGGTAATCCGGCCGACTCCTGTCCCATAGTAACACAAATATTGGAAAGATACGGATTGTTTGGCGGATTGAAGGTAAACTGGGGTAAATCAATCATTTTTCCGATCAAAGGGGCGAGAAATGTCGCTCCGGAAAATTGTCCATATCGAACTGAAACAGAGCAGTTCCGATATCTAGTCATAAACATTTCTATTAATCTCGAAGACTATGTAACCAAAAACCTGTACCCAATCATGTACAGATTTACAGAGGATGTGTGACACTGGGTCTCATTACTTGACTCTACTAGGGAGAGCAGCGTTATTCAAGATGCTAGCTCTTCCTCGCTTTCTATATATCCTACAAAACGCCCCATTACACATTCCCACTGCTGAGTTCCGCAAAATAGACCGAACGCTCAGGAAACTACTATGGGGAGGAGGACACCCGCAAATAGCGCTGCGCACCCTCCAATGCTCCATATGGGAAGGAGGTATTGGTCTCCCACACCTACAAACTTACTATTGGGCTAGCCAAATGGCGGTTATAAATGATATGCTGCATGGAAACGCAGAATTACCGCACATTCAGAAATTACTGCAAGGCAGGGAATATCCCCACTAGAAATCCTTTTTCAGGCCATATGCCTCCCACCTCCTCGCACCATGACAACCCACACAACGCTAATCTGGGTGGAAACACATAAGCATATAGGATGGGAAAATCACCCCGATACAAACTCTATGGAAGAATAAATATCTTCCTGAACTGAGCAAGCTCCCGAAATGGCTGAGCTGGGAATCAGCTGGGATATCGAAGATCAGTGATGTAATACAGGAGGGCAGACTAGTACCCTTTGACGACTTATCAGCCCGTTTTAATCTCCCTGCAACTAAGCACTATCATTACATGCAGCTGAAACATGCTATACAAACACCTGCCAGATCTCTCCAATATGCCTGAATGTACACCTCTAGAAATAAATATTGTCCTGGACTGTGTTGATGTCAAAACCACCTCAGTCCTGTATAACACAATTTCTTCTCTTGCTACACCGGAACGCTGTAGTTTGAAATCTGAGTGGGAAAGAGATGTTGGCTCAATAATGCCTGAAGACTGGACCATAATCCTGATTTACCCCTGGGAAACCGCCATATCAGCCAGGATCAGGCTTCTACAATAGAAGGTGTTACACAGAGTGTACTATCCTCAGGTAGCACTCTATCGCTGGAGCAAAACTACAGATCCCAACTGTTTACGCTCTCACCGGGAGGAGGGCACCTTCTTTCATATTCTATTTGAATGCCCCTGAATTCAACAGTACCCAATACTATTGGGGGTTGAGGAAGAGGGAGAAATGACCCGCTTTGAGAAACTGTTGTTTTCAACAGCCACTGGCCTGGCTAAAAGAAATATAGCACAATTGCGGGGCTCAGATGTTGTCGCACAATATGACCAATGGGTGTCGGATGTGGACGCATGCATATCGATGGAGCAACGGGTATATGCAGCCAGGGGTTGCCCTGGGAAAGCCCACAAAATCTGGCAAAAGTGGGAAGAGTGATAATAAGTGAATTGTGTTTCACTATGAAAGCTTGTGTAGATCTGAATTATGCACTGAATACATAGTGCAATGATCCATGATAAATGAAGGACCTGGACCCGTGTGTCAATGGGTAATAATCTGTGAAGTGTGTATGCATTTTATTATGGGATGTTTGTTGTAGTAAAAACAATAACATTTGTTATTTAAAAAAAAACTTGGTGCAATGCCAATTTCTATGCATCATGGCATACTCACCAACCCCACCCCAGTGGAACCATTGGGCCTACAGTCATTAGTTGAAATATATGCGCCCTCGGGTAACAAATTGGACCTAGTGGGCGCATGGCCAACAGTGCAATTATAAGAAGATGGGATATGCAAAGATCCCCTGTAGTTGACTGCCTCATGGGCTGTTGCTAAATGCTGGTCACAAACTGTCAGCCGGAAGACCCAATTAAACATTCCCTGCACAGAAATAATAAGGACGACACAATAGGGGACACACACTCAATCAAAACCCAGTTTGTGGTACTGAACCAATTCGGGAGATCTACATGCAAAATATCAGCTCTAGAAATGGCTGAGAGGCCTGGAATCTGTTTCCAGAGATCTAACAAATGGGATCTGTTCAGAAACGAGCTGTCAGCCATTGGACAAATGTCCTCGATTTTTACGAGATTCCCAAAATCCATCTTCTTTCCATAATCACCAGAGGTAAATTCCAGAAGCGAAATTGAGGGCGGGAAACTCGAACAGGGAGTAAAGGATGGGAGAGCTTCCCTCCATTACATCGAGCAAACTGACACCACTGTAATTTCATGGGAACTCCCTGGGAACTCATAATTTGGGCCTGCCTCGTGTTGGTTGTAGGCATGCCATCCAACCTTTGAACTAAATGGTCAGCTGTCATAGGGAGGGGGCGAAGGCATTTATCAAAGGGCCTATGCAAAGCCACTTGCCTGAAGTTGCCGTACCCCTGGTCTCTGGTGAACAAAGTGCACTCGGACGAAGCAGCGTGAGACTGGAAAGCATTTATAGCGGGCACAGCAGGAAGATCGGCCTTTGAATAATAATCCTGCTGCAGCGCTTGGGACGCTGCTTCTTCTCTCTGCACTTCTTTCGTGGACTGTTCATTAGTGACTATTCAATCCGTAGCGCAGCTATTTCGTGCTCCTCAGATTCTGCCATCACTGTCACGAAGTTCAAATCTTGGGCCTTCGTGCGACCAGTTAGAAGTTGCTCTGCATAAAACGTTTTTACAAGATTGGGCTGTTGGAAGCCCCTGTGGATGACCTGATTTGCCAAGATTTCAGGCTGGTGGTCCAGAATCGCTAGTACTGGCACTTCCACATTCGACTGCTCCCGCCTTTCGAGATATTCCAGGTTAGAGGCCAAGATCACATCCACCACTTTTGCTATGTCTTTCAGTTGTAGCTGGTCATGGACCAATTTAGTTTATAGAGTCAAAAGGGCATCCAGCTTCTTCATTACAATCCCTGAATCCAAGAGTGGTACAGGGGTTTTCCCCAGACCAGTATGCAAGCTTTTGCTAGCACCTTCGCTTACCTTTTCGCTCTCTTTGCTCGCTGTCACCACTTCACCCTCCAGGACAGGTTCTTCAAATGAAACTTCCATACTAGGTAAACAAGCCTACAAATTCGGGCTTGGTGTCGAAATTAGGCCAATTATAGTGTCACAATGCCGTAGGGAAGTACCCAATTAATTTTGTTTAAGGTTGTAGCACATTATTAATAACAAGCCATTATTCTCAATTTGAAACGATTTTGCAGAATCATTTATGTCCAGGTTGGTTTTACATAATCAAACGGGGGGACACATTCTCCAAGGCTGTCCAAACTAGCCCAGAACATTTGGCTGTGGGCATTAAAACACAACCTGTTTCTCCTGTCACAAGGGGAACTCAATTCACTGGCAGACGTACTAAGCAGAAGTGAAGTGCTGCCCTCAGTAAACCGGGGGTTTCAGAGATAGACCTCTTCGCTACTCAGGAAAACACACAATGCCTAGATTGCGTGTCCAGATTTCCCAGAAAGGTTCCAAAGGGAAGGCACTACTAATGAATTTGTCAGGGAGATTTGTGTATGCTTCCCCCCCTATAACCACCCACACAAAACACCTTCTCAACAAGATAGTTCACAAGTTACACTTATCCTATTAATTCCAATGTGGGCGCGACAAACATGGTTCTCATACCTGCAGATGTCCCTGTGTCCTCCCATTAAACTACCGTGTACAGCCAATATATTGAGACAGGATCAAGAGATGGCATTGAACTTAGCAGTCTGGCTCTTGAGATCATAGGATTTGGTCACTTAAACCTGGACTAAAGATGCATGGAAATCCTTAAAGAGACACGTAAACCAAACACACGAGATTGTTATTTTAACAAATGGAAGCCTTTTGTGTTATGGTGCAAGACACATTCACTCAATCCAATTGAATGTTCATCATAAAATATAGTTCACCATCTACTATACCTCAGGCTTAGTCTTTAAATCACTGAAGGTACACCTAGCTGCTCTCTCAGAATACACCATTTCACAGAACAAACTTTTGTGGTGGCAAGTACCAGTAGTTAAAGCCTTCATGTAATGGGTTAAGAAATGTTACCCTCCGATTTCTAATCTTACTCCCGGCTGGGACCTGAATATTGAACTTACAAGGCTCATGGGTGACCTTTTCGAGCCTATGGACAAAGCCAGTCTTAAAGAACTCACAAATGACAGCTTTTCTTATAGCTATTTGTTCTATCAAAAGGGTCAGTGAACTGTAAGCACTATCAGTACAAGACCCCATTGTTTTTATCCAGAAAGACAAGGTAGTACTACGCACTGTGAGGAATCGGAGGGAATACTCACTTCTTTCCCCAATATATACTCCTCCCAGGTGGCCAGGAAGAGGCCACCACTAGCGGATCTTGAACCTGGGGGTGGATATGCGAGGGAGGATCCCCTAGGAGGCGACTTGGGGAGTGGGGATGCGGCACCCTTGAGTGAGATGCGGTATCCGCCCATTTCCCTTTATCAATGAGTCCAATATCCCCCAGGCCATTGTAGGGAATGACCAGTGCCTTCCCTATCTTTCACATAAATCATCTCCCAGGAAACACCAGTCAGGTACTGAGACGAAGAAGAGACACACCAGAGCCATACCTCCATCTTTATAGATTCTTACACACAGAAACATCCCTTTGGTACTGGGACAAGGAAGAGGCATCAAACACTGAAGAAAGACTGTTGGTTTGACAAGGAGTGGCCTAGTCTTTCTGACATCTTAATTGATGCCGGGAAGTTTAAATGGAGGAAAAGATGGCAAGAGAGAGACTTTGGTTTCCTCTTGGAAACACAGCGGGACACAGGGACAAAGTCAGAGACCTGTAGAAGTTGCAGCAGCAGAGGAGTGGGAACCGGAGAGAAGCCAGGTCGAGACTAGCGAGTGAGCCGGGAGAAGCAGAACCAGCATTGTGGAACGCTGCAGAGACCCTGGGAGCAGAGAGAAGCTCCCTGGGTGTTTGTAGCTGCAGGGCCATGAGGGCAGTGCTTACCGGTAATCCAGGGAAGGCAGCAGGGTGAAGTGAAGTCCTTTAGAAGGGAATCTGAGGCTGTGGAAAGGTGGCACAAAGCGGTGAGAACCGAAGGAGGTTTTCTAGCGCCATCCAAAAGCTGACAGATACGCGACTTGAAACTGGTGAGTCTGCCCCGAAGGCGAGGGGACCCCAGGGCGTGTCAATTGTACAAAAGAAGCTACACAACATTGAATACATAAAAGGTTCTAGAACAGGGGACCGAGAAATGTTAGAGGCATTGTTAAAAAACAAACTGATATCATTAAGTAGTAGTGAAAGGAATTAATGGTTATGATGATCATTGTTAAGAGGCAAACTAGCATTGCCAAGAGTTAATCAAGCCCTGCCAGATATCAATCAGCTTTACTGAAAGAAAGAAATTGTTGAGAAATGGAAACCTGTACGCAAGGGTAAAGGACAAAGAAACCTGGAAAAGGGCGGCAGATGCTTTGGACAAGTGAATTGTAACAGTGACTTAGTTTCCTAGCAGGAGAGTGTACTGGGAAGCCTAAATCCATCTACCACTCTGCCATCCGCTCCCTATGCCTTCTCTCACCTCTTGATTCCATCTCCTCCTCTCTCACCTCTCTAGGTTGGCTCTCATTTCACTCCCAGCTCAAATTCAAGTTCCTCTGTCTTGTTTTCAAATCCCTCCATGGTCTTGCCCCCCCACCTCTCCTCCCTTCTTACTTTCTATACCCCTTCTCGTTCCCTCCGCTCTGCTAATCTTTTCCTACTCTCTCCTCCTCCACCACCCTGCACCCCCTCCCACTTCCGCTCCTTCCAACTCCTTGCTCCCTTCCACTGGAACCGTCTCCCCCTTCACATCCGCTCTTCTCCTTCCTACCCTTCCTTTCGTTCTTCTCTAAAATCTTATCTTTCACTCACTCCCCTAACACCCCACGTTTCCTCTCCTCCTCCCTACCCCTCTCCTCTCACTTCTTACTCCTGCTCTTCCTTACACTCTCCATCCCAGCTACCTCCTTTCTCCCTTCCCCCTACTCTTTTCTAGTCTTACTTTTTCCTCTCTTCTTCCTCTCACATTCTTGCATTCCCTCTTTCCCCCGCTCTTACCTCCTCTAACATCTACCACTCCCTTCCACACCTCTGCCCCTTCCTACTCCCTCCTCACCTCTGCAATATTGTAAATTGTTCTTTATACTGTTTTCAAGTTGTGATTCAATTGTCATCTTACGCTTGCTGTATGTTACTTGTTCTCATGTAAAGCACTTTGGAGTAAAGGGCTATATAAATTCAATAAAATACAAAAATACAAATAAACAAGTGAATGGTGGCAAAACAAGCAGTAATAAAGCCTCAAGAGCATGTGCTGATACTGTGGCATGAAGCAAACACAAAAGGTGTGTTGATTGCGTGTACTGTAATCGGTGGACCGTGTGGTCCGACAACTGCGCCTAGACCGAGTACACCCACCTAAGTAAAGCCACTTTGTGATTGAACCAAGGAAAACGTATGTGAACTGAAATTGAGGAACTGAATGATAACCAAACCTGAAGAGCTGGGAAGTGTCACACAAAATTGAGTTATTTTGGAACATTTAGAGACTTGAAAGCTTGGGGAAGGGAACCCCTCTTTGATAATGTGAACTATTTGAACCTTGGGGAAGTGAAAGCCCTTTTCCACCCAAGTGCTGGAAGAAGGTCTGAACTTTTATTTTGAACACTTCTCATTTGATGTGGATATCCCTACACCTTGTATACATTTAGATGTGAGGGCACATCTCAGGTTTTGGACACAGACATTTTGCTTTGGGCTTCCTGATGCAGACTCTCAGTTTGTTAGGTAGGGAAATACCGCCTTCGCATATGGCAAGTTAGGTCTTTCTCCAACTCCCTTCTCAATTAATAAAAATGTATAACCCAAACGCTATTCAGTTGTTTGTGTCTACTTCATGATGCCTTCACCGCACTCACCCACGTTTTTCACCAAAATGTATATCTGATTTTCCAACACCCTAGAAAAGCAGCACAAAAAAGCCTTCATACACTGGATGAACAAAGAACTGTCATGTACTACCTACAAAATACTAAAACCATCAGAAAATCTGACAGGTTTATTGTGTCCATAGCCACAGGGAGAGGAGGTGATCCTATCTCTAAATCAGCAATTTCATAATGGATTGTTACTGCATCCAACTTTGCTATTCTCTTGCTAAGAGAACAATGCCATTCAAGCCTACAGCACACTCAACTCGAGGAACAGGGGCAACTCCGGCTTTTTTAGCAAGTGTGCCCTTAGTTGCCATTTGCAAAGCTGCCACTTGGAGTTCCGTACAAACTTTCACCCAACATTACTGTCTAGACACACATTCCAAGAGTGATACAAAAGTGGGACAAGCAGTGTTAAAACATCTATTTGCAGCGCTACCTTCAAACATCCCACCCCCTTCTCCAAGTACTGCTCGCTAGTCTATGCAAAGCGTGTGATTCTAAGCAGATCCACAAACCTCAGAAGGCATACGCTACTTACCGTAATAATATTTCTGATGCTGATATCTGTTTAGATTCACATGCACCCACCCTTCCTCATCTCTTGGAATTGAAGGTTCTTGGGAAAACATTAATTTTTTTTTTACACCTCCTGATCTCTACCTAAAATCCACGCTCACCCTAAACTCCCTCTTGTCAGAAACAAATAATCGGAGGGACCTCGACACGTACCTTTTCGAACTTTGAAAACCTCATGCGCAATACTCTGCAGCTACCACTAGATGTCGGCCTATGCAAATCATTTGAATCTAAGCAGATACAAGCATCAGAAATACGATAACAGTAGGTTTTGTGTGCCATAGAGTCACAGTTGGCTAACGCAATGCATACATTTCACCATATACCTGGAAGGAAAGGTAAGTAGTCAGGCAATTGTATCAACATTAGACAGGAATAGAAGCTCTGACTTTATAACTCCAACCCTAAATTGAATGGGGCCTTGTGCCCAGAAAGTTCCCAAAGTACCTTTTAAAAGTACCTTTTAGTAGTTGGGACACACGTAGGAAATGTTCATGTGGGTGCGAAGATTGATTCAGAAGACTTTCAAAGAGATTTACAGGTGAGTAAAGTACTTTTCCTGGCTTCTAGAGTAGCTTGTTCAACAACAGACATTTTAAAAGCAATGGAATGGAATAATACATCAAAGTTCTTTACAAACTCTATAATGGAGGAGAAAGGGGCACCGGGAAGTATTGTGACTACTCACCGCACTTACTCCGACTTTCCCAAAGGACTTGGCAGGTCAAATGGGGTCGCTGGAAGTAGGTTTTCCTGCCGTTGGATCCAGTCGAAGATTCCCAGGAGCTGCGGGTGCAAGCATGTTTCCGGTCGGGTCCAGGAGTTCAGTGCAACTATTTCCAGTGGATAAATGCAGCTGGCACCAATACAAGATTCTCCAGGATGCTCTACCAGATAGGGGAAGGCCGTTTCCACGACAGTCACTGCACACTGGTGACAACAGGCACCTCAGTAGTTGCAAAAAAAGGAATCCCTCTGGAACAGGACCTGCCTATGCTGGAATGCTGAAACTTTGCAAGTGGGCGACTTGTAGGACTAGCTGGAGACCACTGAAGGCCTGGGCCAAACTGCGGAACGGCGATGCTTCTAGCACGTTAGCCCAAAACGGAGCTGGTCAGTCCACCCGGGTGGTCCAGGGAGATTTCCGAAGGCTCCAGGCTGCAGGATCGTGAGAATGCATTGAGACTGGTTGGTCCCACCAGTCCAAAGGCTCGAAGCACCAGCAAGGGTCTTATGAGATTAAGTAGTCCAGCAGGGCTTCAACGGGACAGGAGCAAAAATGATTGCCAGCCCTCTTCAGGATTTGTCCTCTGGTCTTCCGTCATCTGCATAGCTATTCAGGATACTTGGCTACTCTTCTGATCTGCTGGAACAGCTGCAGGACTTCTCCTCTTATCCCAAATTCAGGTGAGTGATCAAACTCCACCCTCCAGTAGAAAGGATCTGCACCACTCGTGCACACCAGCAGTGGTCCAATCAGGGAACACTGTGGGGCTGGCTCATGCATGTACACTTGACACACTGGCACCAGAGTGCAGATTGGGACCAGACAGTCCCAGCCCACTTCCTGAGTCCATACACACATGACATGCACTAGTCCGCGAAAACAGCAGCTTTCACAGCCAAATGCAAGACCATAAAAGGGAATTCCTGACCTGAGAATGCAGGAAAAAGGCCAAAGAACAAAATGGCCAAACAACTTGTGAAACACCTTGTGGCAGGGCCATTTTAGGACAGTAGCCACAGTTGGTAGTCAAACGCTGTAAACATCTGCGGTAAACATGAATGACCTAACAAAAAATATAGCAGAAATTATACAAATGTAACTGCGGCCATCAGTTTATCTTTAGGCACATTTAAATGTAACCACAAATCTCTTTTGGTGTAAGTCTAGGGTGATGCAAAAGTATCCCCATTTCACTGCATTGAAAGATGCTTTGTGAAATATGAAAAAGTTACCCAAACGACAAAAGGGAAACAGTCTCATCAGTTTTCCTGTAACAAATTATCAAAAGTCCAGTCAAGTGAAGGCTTCACTTCTCTGTAAAAAGTCAGGTGTAAAACAAAAGCAAAACGTTTGGGGGGCCCATAGAATGCTGAGGAAAAGTTGCCTAAAAGGGAAACATTCCTAACAGCAATGTTATATATCGTGCTCCATTATCTTTTACACCTAGGTACTGCTAACAAAGCATATTGGGCTATGTTTGTGCTCACACCCAGGTATCACTAGGAAAGCACACCCATTGTTTCTATAATATACACTATTGAATCCACATCTAGACTTCCCGAAAAGGTTTGCTGCATTGTTTTATTTGTGCCCTATTGAGTCACATCTAGGTACCAATAACAGAATGTATTGTCTCAATTTGCGCCGTATTGTGTTCACATCTAGGTATCCATAAGCAGATACATTGCACTGTCTATATTTTAGGCAATAGGGTTTCCCATCTAGGTACCCCTAGAAAGTGCACTCTGCTGTTCTATATTTTGCTTTATTATTTCTCTGTCATCCTGGCTCTCCCTCTTGCACAACTGGTTGGGAAAGCTTACATCTGAAGACGGGCTGGATAAGCTGGCTGAAAAAGAGAGCTGTCACTTTAAGAGTTTTAGAAGGGGATGGGCCTATGTCACGCGAGCGTCCTTCTGCGTGCTAGGCCCACGCCTTACCTCACGTCACCAACGTTCCATACCCTGTTCCTGTTTTTTTGCCTACTGGGTGTGTCAGAATTGCTGCTGTGCTGCGACTCCCCTTTTTGGGGTGTTCCTTTTGCTGTCCATCCCTTGTTTGCTATAGTGATTGGTTCCTTATTTTTTCAATTCGTGGTGCTTCCCTCTACGCATGCCTTGTGCGACAGGTTTCAAGCAGTGCATCCGTTGCCGGAAGCATTTTCCTTCGGCCGATCCCCACCATTCCTGCATCCGCTGTCTGTGTCTACATCAATCGGTGAGTACCCGCATCTTTTGCTGTGGAATTCACCCGAGGTCCCTGTGGACTCGTCTTCTCTCCATGTCCAAGCTGGGCCCGGTACCGAAGATGACTGAAGACTTAATTCGGAACAGGAGGGAAGCTGACATCGGTAAGAGGGGGACTGTACCTTCAGGTGAGGTACTAGTTTCGGCACTGGCAGTTGGTACCCAAGGGAAGACTGTCTCCTCAGTTCCGGAGTCTTCACGGGACCGTTCAGGGGGAAAGCCCCTGGTCTATTCACCTGAAAGTACCTCTGGGTGGGAAAGCACTAGTACCTCCAGGTGGGAAAGTGTTAGTACCTCCAGGTGGGAAAGGGTCTCAGAAGACTCACCCGGTACCGGAAGAGTTATTTACTCCAGACAGAATAACAAAGGTACCGGGAAAACCCCTCTATTGCCTCAGTACACCGAACAGGCAAGGGTACATGCAAAGAGGCCCGCGCCTCCAGGGTCGATTCGATCCACTCTTGATTCCCTTGTACCGGACAAAGCCAAGTCGGCTTCCGCTTGCAAAGCTTCTGGTACTTTGGTACAGAAAGAAAAAGATTACCCCTCTACTACCGCAGTTGAACTTTCCAGCTCCTCGGGACCGAGGAAATCTCATAAGAGGCATAAGCACTCTCATTCGCGATGTAGTCTGGTACCAAATTCTCCAAAAAACCACAAACTGAAGAAATCTCCCATGGCTTCTGTCTCTGGCTTAGTACCGGAGAGTCAGAAGGATAATTCTACTCTAATTTCTGAATCTGAAGACTTTGATGCTTCAAAATGTTTTACGGTTCCACCAGAACAATTGTTCAGCACTCCCGTGAGAGCTCAGACTCCTCACATTTTGCCTCAATCTGAGGACAATTTGGGTCAACCTACACTGGCACCAACACAACCTGGACCCCAGCTGGTTCTAACCAACATTCAGGTGCGTAGACCCGTGGTGTAGAACATCTGCAATCCTAACCAACTGCCTAATAGGGCGGACTCTTATACTTCTATCAGACTAGAAGATCCTCCACCTAGCCCTCCGAACTGGCTAACAACATCACTAACACTGTGCTGGAAACGATGCTTTCTGAGCCCTACCTAGAGGTTTTGGCTCAACGCATCATGGACAAAATGTCACCCATTTTACCTCAGGGGTCGATACTCATCGACCCTATTCCCGACCCTATCACAGTACCAGTGAACAACGAGGACTCTGCTCCTCCACCCAAAAAACAAAAAATGTCAAAGGACTAAGAGGAGGACACTACTGAGTCACCATCTAATGTGTTCCATGACATTGTGACTAAAGCCATGCAGGCTCTAGAAATCCTTCCAACGGATAAGCCTGAAACGGCTGGTGTTTTTGGGAAACTGCCATCTCCGCAGTCAAAAGTTCCACTTCCCATGGAATTGTCCGTTCTAGAACAAGTTCTTGCTTGTTGGGGTAAGCCTCATTCCGTTCCTCACATCTCCAAGGACCTAGATAACAAATGCAAGGTGCGACAAAGCCTTCATACTCATGGGCAGCCTTCCAGCTCAATCAGCAGTAGTCTCTGCTGCCCTTGGCACAAAGGGTAAAGGCCCTTCTCCATTTGCAGCTTCAGTGCTAGACAAAAACGCTAAAGCATGGGAGAGCCAAGGTAAGAAGTCGTACACCACATCTACCTTACAACTTAGGCAGGTTACCTGCTACAGTTCTGGTGGGTTTAATATCTTTTATTGGGAGAATCTTGAACGCTTCACTGACATGCCGCAGAGGCATTTTCTGGATTTCAGAGGGCAGAGAAGCTGCTATCCAACAGCTTCAAGTAGTCAAAGACCTCACTGACACAACTGCAAGGGCTGTCACTAGTGCAGCCTGCATGTGAAGGTACGCATATTTGTCAGCCTCTTCCCTCCACCAAGATATCCAGGAAAGAGTGATTGATCTTCCATTCGATGGCAAAACATTGTTCGATCCATCTACAGATGAGGTCCTACAGAAATGCAAGGCCAGTGTCGCAACAGCTAAAACCCTTAGCTCAATTTCGGTGAAACAACCATATCACCAACATTTTAAAGCATTTAAACCACGTGCACAAGGATATCGTGGTTCTGCCACTTCTGCTAAATCCTACTACTCTTCTAAAAAAAGAAGCTATAGACCAAGAACTAAATCGGGCCCTCCCTCTTCTTTGAATTCTGCTCAAAAGCAAAAGTAGTTTATTTTACTTCCCTCCGGGCATATACATACCTTCCGCTCCAACCATCATCAAGGAACATGCATCCACGGTAGCAGGAAGGCTTTCCAACTTCCTCCCTTTTTGGAAAAAATATTACTCAAAAGGAGTGCATTCTGAATATTATTCAGCATGGTTACCGCCTTGCGTTTCCGGCTATTCCCCTGTCCTCTCCTCCAAAGCTCTGGAAATTATCCCTGGAGCTCCTGGAAGAGATTCAAAAATTCCAATAGAGTTGGTTCCTCAAGCGGAAGTAGATCAGGGATTTTACTCTCATTACTTTCTGATCCCAAAGAAATCAGGCGGGATCCGTCCAATTCTGGACCTTTCAGACCTCAACCTTTTTCTGTCTCTAGATACCTTCCACATGGTAACCATTCCTCAGATTCTGGCTTCTCTTCATCCAAACAATTGGATGGCATCTGTAGATCTACAGGATGCTTATTTCCCCTCTCCCCCCCATCTACATACACCACAGTCATAGGAAAGTCTCATTACCAGTTCACATGTCTTCCCTTTGGGCTAAATTCTGCTCCCAGAATTTCACGAAAGGTCTGGGATCAGAGGCAGTGTACCTTCGGTTAAGGACAGTACATCTATACCCCTACCTAGATGACTGGCTCCTCAAAGCCCAGTCTCCGGAGAAATTGCTTCAGAAATTGCAAGTAACTTGTCATACTCTGTTCAACCTGGGGTTCTCCATAAATGTGACAAAATCCCAACTTAATCCCTTGCAAAGGATCCGATTCCTACGAACAGTTATAGACACTACTCCACACAAAGCCTTTCCACCCCTGGAAAGGGTGGAAGCCATTCAACAAACCATTGTACAGTTCTCTACCCACCAGACTCAACAGCTTGGTGGTTTCAAAGGCTCTTGGGCCTCATGACCTCTTGTATAAACCTAGTACCCTTTGCAAGGCTCCAAATGAGAACTGTCCAGTGGCATCTTGCGCTCAACTGCAACCAGCTCTCGGATTCCCAGCAAATGAAAATCCAAATTCCTAAGCAAGTTCTGGACTCTCTAATCTGGTGGAACTCCCCAGAGAACCTGTTAATAGGGTCCTCCTTTCAACCTCCTCCTCAACAGATAGTCATAACAGGCTCTCCAGAGTATGGTTGGGGAGCCCATTGTCAAAGTCTAACAGCTCACGGTCTTTGGTCCTCTCAGAGCCATATTTTTCGCTCTAAAATCTTCCCTCACTCCAAGGAACAGTGATGAAAATTCTGATGGACAATACCACTGCAATGTTTTATATCAACAAGCAGGGGCGGACTCACTCCCACCCCGTGTATCCTAGCAGAAATAAAATGGTATTGGGCCATTCAAAATCACATTTTTCTTGTTGGCGTCCCATCTCGAGGGGAAGAACTTCCTTGCAGACAGACTGAGCAGGTTACAGTGTGCTGCGCACGAGTGGGATCTGAAACCTTCAGTAGCACACATGATATTTCAGAAGTGGGGGCCATCCATTAGTAGACCTCTTTGCCAACCAGCACAACTCACTATGTCCTCAGTTTGCATCAAGGCAAGGTCAGGGTCTTCTATCCCTAGGAGATGCTCAACACCTGGTTTGGTCGAATCTAACACTTTATGCGTTCCCACCTCTCCCATTGATTCACAAAATATTGCTCAGATTCAAAATGTCACATAATCTGACAATGATTCTAATAGCCCCGTTCTGGCCTCGCCAGATCTGGCTTCCAGACCTTCTGGAGTTCGCGGGGACTGTTCTATTAGATCTTCCACTATCGAGAGATCTTTTGACTCAACAGAAGGGACAGGTCCTTCACCCCTCCCCTCAATAGCTCAACTTAAAGGCTTGGTTCCTGATAAGCTTGCCTCCTCCCACTTAAATTTGTCAGAAGAAAACATTGCCATTATGTCAGCCTCCAGGAAAGCTTCCACAAAGAAGCAATATCGTAGCAAATGGTTACGTTTCTGTCACTGGGCCTTAGAACAAGACCTTAACCCTCTAAAGGCCTCTATCGATGATGTCATGTCCTTCATGTCTTATCTTGTTTCCACTGGTGTCAAAGTAGACACGTGCAGACATTACTAATCAGCTATCGGTGCTTACCTCAATAGAGAACACAAGTCTTTCGCTCTTTCCAACAAAGCCATTAAAAGGCCTTTTACGTTTACATCCCCATATTCGTGAACTTCCACCTCAGTGGGATCTCAACGTGGTCTTATCAGCCCTAATGCAAAAACCATTTGTGCCTATGGCTTCATGAGAATTAGAATTCCTAACTTGGAAAACGACCTTCTTAGTAGCCATTACTTCAACTAAAAGGATTGGTGAGCTCCAGGCTCTCAAAGGAACCATATATAGTGTTCCATAAGGACAAAGTTGTCCTACGTACAGTCCCCTCCTTTCTACCCAAGGTGGTCTCTGACTTTCACTTAAACCAGGAAATGTCTTCCTGTTGTTTTTCCCACACCGCACGCTTCTGCAGCCGAAGAAAGAAAAATTACATAGCCTAGATGTTGTAAGAACTTTAAAATTCTACCTTGAAAGGACCAAACAGTTTAGAAAAGCAGACCAGCTCTTCATTACTTACGCTGGTCCTTCTCCTGGCAATAAGGCAGCAAAAGCTTCCATTCCCAGATGGGTTGTCTCCTGTATCGCCAAGGCTTACGACATGAAAGGGCTCACAACTCTGCAGAGACTTCAGGCTCATTCTACCAGAGCCAAGGCAGCAGCCGTTGCCTTTACCAGGCATGTTCCCATTGTAGACATCTGTAAAGCAGTTACCTGGACCACCCGCTTGCCTTTTGCAAGCACTATGCTATGGACACATCTTCGAGAAATGATGCAAAATTCAGCCAAGCGGTTCTCTGCAACCTGTTTGCCTGAATCCTGTACATGCTGTCTCCTCCACCCTTGCTTGTTCAAAGACTTTTTAATCTGGTCCCAACCAGTTAGGAAGGAGGGACAGCCAGGACGACAGAGAAATGAAAAATGACCTTCATGGTCATTCAGGTTCTCTTGGTCCAGGCTCTCCCTCCTTCACAACACCCACTCAGCCATCCCCTACAGTACGCATATACTTAACTTCTGTCGCCATTGTCGGAACCACAGGAACTGGGTGAAGAACGATGATGATGTGAGGGCAAAGTTTGGGCGCGGAGGGACGCTCGTGTGACGTAGACTCATCCCCTTCTAAAACTCTTAAAGTGACAACTATCTTTTTCATCCAGCCTTTCTGGCCCGCCTGCGGATGCAGGCGTTCCCAACTAGTTGTGTAGGAGGGAGAGCCTGGACTAAGAGAACCGGAATCAACATGAAGGTAATTTTTCATGTTTCACATATAGGTATTCGTACAGAAGCCCATTGTTATATTGTGTCCACATCCAAGTAACCCTAAGAAAGTTCATTGTATTATTTCTATATTGTACTCTATTGTGTTCATAGCAAGATATACCTAAGAAGGCAATATTGTTTCCCCATTGTCGTTTCACATCCAGGTATACCTAACAAAGTACATTGCATTGTTTCAGTATTTTGCTTTGTGTTTCACATCTAGGTATTCCTAAGAAAGCATATTACTCTTTTTTTACATTTCACCTCCAAGTACCCTAAGAAAGCTGGTTATATTGTTTCCATATTTTACTCTATTAAATTCACATGGTGGCATCCCTAAGAAAGTGCATCACATTGTCCTATATTGTTGCCCTACTTTTTGTTTCAAAACTAGGTACCCATAAGAAACCCACTAACAACCTCATATTTCAGCCACCCCACTCACCACATGCTCACTAATCATGCCAACACAAATAGCTAGAGAAAACTCGTACCCAGCTATGCACTTCAAAACTCTACATATCTCGTATTGTGAGAAACCTGAAGGCACTCTCAGAACTACTCCCCTGGGATCTTCTGTTCAGGTGTCCAGGGAAGGGCCATCGCTTTTGGATCCCAGTCTTGGGGGGTGGACTAGCGAGGGAGAATCACCTGGGTAGGGGGTCTTTGGGGGATTGGTGTGAGGGGGCCTGAAGGCGAGACATGGTATCCCCCCTTCACTAACATGGACTTATCAGACCCTCCCTCAGTGTTTGTGGGATATTTTCAGTCCTTTCCAGTTTTTCCCTGTAATCCTACTTCAAGTACTGAGACGAGGAAGAGACAATGAAGAGTAATGCACACTTCCTATTGGAAACACCACTATAGTACTGGGATAAAGAAGAATGAGCCTGAACACTACAGAGCTGAAGGTCAAGCATGTACCAGTAATTGGCTTAGCTGGAGTCAGGCAAATCCAGCAAGAGAAGTACACCTGAACACTCTTGATGGGTTACAGGTGAATAAAAAGGTTGCGTGGCAGCAGCAGAGGAGAGAGGAAAGCAGCAGAGGGGAGAGAGCAGCCGGAAGGCCAGCCCAACCCGCAAAAAGCCAGAGGAGGACGGGACACTGAGACACTGAAGGACTGCAGAGCTCAGTAGATGGTCATTATGTGGTGAGGAAGCCGTGTCTCCAGGGAGAAGGCAGGAGAAGGGGGCCGTGGAAAGCTGCGGTCCTTTGGCTATGGCCAAGAAATTCTCGTTTCCCTGAATGGAAGTATCAATTCAGGGGTGTCCCAAGGGCAGGCGGTGAGACCCTGACATCAAAGTCCCAGAAATCATCATAACGAGGAAACAGAGTAGAGGAAAGCTGCGACCAGTGAGTTTCAAAGGAGTGCCAGAAACCCGGTGCGCGTATGAGAAAGACTGAGTTACATTGTATCAACGTGGTCGCGTCCAATCGGCACGTTCTCGAGAACCTCAGATTGAAGCAGAGGAACAAACTGAAAAGAATGAAGTGTTTGAAAGGGGGGTTTGTAGAGGCACTATAACAGAGTGGTCACGTTTGAGTGGTACGTGTTCAAAAGTCTCTGATAACCAAGAACTTTGGGAAAGTAAAACAAAGGGGAATACTGTGAATAAGTGAATGAAAGCAGTGGAGGAGCAGACAAGGGGAGCCAGTGAAGTGTGAGCAAAATGCCGAACAGGCAAAAGTAAGCGGAACAAAAGTGAACACTGTAAATGAAAGCCAACAAAGTACATTTTGGAAAAGAGAGCTAATGAAGTGGCAAGAAGGCAAATCATCTATCTATGAACTTATGTGTCTTTGTAAACCGCCAGAGTGGCGGAAAGCTGGACAAGGGCAACTGGTTGCATGACCTGTAATGGGTGGGCCGTACAGCCTGTGAACTGTGCCTAGACCGGGAAGCCCCAACAAATCTAAGAGATGTGTGAAAGCCACCCTGAAACTAGATAAAGCTGAAGAGTGTGGGCTTGGTTTTGTGAAGATGTGCCTGAAGCTTGGGGAAGGGAACCCTAAATTCTGAAGGAACATTTGAAACCTAAAATTGTAGGAACTGTATCCTGAACTTGCAAAGGGAGTTAGAGGCTGCTCCAGAATTTCTTTTAAACACTATTTGAGTTAGAATAATCCTACACTACATTTCTGTATTGGACGTGAGGGCAAGCATAGGTTTTGACATGGACAGACTCATGATTTGGACTTATCGATATAGTCTTTCCTTAGTTTCTTTAGATAGGGCAATTAACACCATAGCTATTAGGCAAGTTAGGCATTACACGAATCCTGATACTTAAAAAAGATTCTATTGTTGAATTCACACTATGTTGTCTGTGTCATCCCTTGATACCATGCATGTCTCACAGTATCCACTTGCAAACCTCACCAACTGACCAAGGCACCCTAACAAGTCAGACACTTGAGGTCTCCCGTTTGGAAATAAAACATCCCCATTGTACAAATCAATACCCACCTAGAGAATACACCCGCCAGTTGCTCCTGGTTCTGCATGCACCAACATTTAAGCACAGCTTCTGTCTTTTTCAGCTTTCATCCCAACCTAATCCCCTCCCTTTTCCCTTTCAGATCCATCATGGTGCCAGACCATGCGAATAGCAGTGGTGTACAGTATAAATCACAATAACATACTTGTATGTGTAGATAACAGCAATTTTAGCTTATAGTATTCTTTATTTATAAAGCCTAACACACATGGAGGTAAAAATTAAGTATTTTCATATCTGTGTGTGGACTAATTACTTGGCTATCAATTTGTGTTCATTGAAGCTACATAACAAACCCCTGATCTCCTAGGATGCCTTACTGCTCAGCCTACGCTACCCAGAGACAGTTTTGAAAGCGCAAGTATGAAAAGCCCTTGCTCATCAACTAGGTTGGCGTCTTAGAACCCCCACAGCAGTGATAGTTCTGAAAATTCCTCCTAAAACTCAGAAAAAAGGACATACCCTAACTGAAGTGTGTACACACACTAAAAAAAAAGTGCATTCTCTTATATACCAATTTGCGATTTCAAGAGGGAAGATGCTGATTTTGAGTTTTAATATATTGTACACAACAGGGCTTTTATAATGAACTCCTTTCTCCCACAGATTCCTCATGTATGATATTTATCTCCCAGTGCAGTTGCTCTTTGGAAACCTTTCCGCCGCCAGTGAGCACAGCATTGCTCTGCGTCGGCTCCACCTGACGCCTTTATACGCCCAGTGCCAGGTGTGACGTTGGGGCCCGTATAAATACAGGTACTGCACCCTGTGAACTCAGTTCCTTTTTGCAAAGCACTCTGCTCACTTTAGGAGCTTCACTCTTTAAAACCTGTTGGTTTTCTCAAATTAATCATTTTATTATTCAACGTGATGCAGAATCCAGGAAAAGTCCTTGGGTTTCAAACCCTGCGTAGATTGCTGGTGTCATATGCGTTTTGGATCCGCACCCCATTTGCCTTTACTGTCTCTGTGAGGTCCACAACATGCAGGATTGCGCATCTTGTCTATCGATGCTCCTGAAGGCGCTTCGCAAATGAGAGGTGAAACTCTTTAACCTTTCGTCAAAAGGACAGAGATGACAAACTGACCTATCCAAGGTCCCTGGGACCGGACTGCATCACTGAGGAATGGTCCCCAGTACGAAAGGAAAACTTAAAGAAGAACTACTGCAAGAGGTCCAGATCTCCTGGCGGATCCGTCGAAGAAGAGGAGCTACCACTCCAGGGACGCACAGAAGGATGGTACTCCACAGGTATTTTCCCACCCAGTCTTCTACCCCTGAGGAATAGAAGGTGTTCAGAATGGTGATGCTTGACATCTTTGCCAAGACCCCTCCCCCCTGACCCCGACAGCTTTGGCCCCAACGCCGACTGATCCCTCAACCCTTGGACGAGCCTTCAGGAGCTCTGTATACAGACGTAACAATGTCGCTACAAAAGGTCACACTGTTCCGTCTTCGGAGGTCAGACCTCTGTCCTTCCTCACACAGCGCATGCCGTCACTGACAATGCCAGAGTCACACACGAATTTGCCCCGCTCTCCAGAAGAGCATACATGCCCCAATTGGAGAACATTTATGGCAAGCAATGAGAGCAAGTGCCATGTGATATGGAACCCCTCCATCCAAGGGTGATGAGGAACTTCCTGGAGGGGTTTTACTGAGAGCAGGGTGATCTGGTGGACCTTGCAGCCGATTTGCAAGTGGAAAGTAGACTAGACACCTCACCGCAGACGGACATGCCCCTAGCTGCTACCCCGGGCAAACCTCGGGCAGCTTTTCACCGTCTGATGGTGAAGGTAGTTGAAACCATAGGGTTGTCGGCCCCTTCAGGCCCAAACATTCATTATGAACTCTACTGGACTAGGTCCCTAGGAAGGAGATGCTATTGCTCTTTAATCAGACAAGGGCCGGTGGTTGAGCTCTGGGTGAAGTCGGCCTCATTTGTCAGTCTATCACGACCTGGCTAAGAAGCACAGGCCTGATCCATCGGACCACATGTTTCTTTCCGCTCATGTCTCTCCAGAAAGCCTGGTGGTCCAGGCTGCTATGTCAAACCTTAAGACCACTTCCTTTCCCTCTTTGCCACTAGATAGGGGAGAGCAAGAGACTGAATGAAGGGGAGAGCAAGCAAGAGACTGAACGAATGGGACAGGAAGATTTTTGTCTCTTCGAGTCTGGGTCTCTGATGCGTGAATGCATCCTATGTGCTATCCAAGTTCTCCTACGGGCTATGGACCGTCATCACAGAGGTGCTTGAGCATATCCGTGAGGGGGTGGTGGCCAGGTCCCTTCTGGCAGGTAAGGCCAGCGATGCCCCTGCATGGGAGGGGTTGCACCCAGAAGAGGTGCTTCTGCCTTAAATGTGCCATCTTCAACCCCTGGCACGAAGGCTCTGTGAAGGGAGCTTAGGCCATATGCCCCCCTCGTGGGATGCAGAAATACCAGTTGAGCAAAGAATGGAACTTACTAATTCCGATGCCTCGACTTTATATGTCATCCAACAGGGTTACTGCCTCCCCTTTGCCCTCTGGACCAACGCTTGCCTCTGGAACCCCTCCTTCTGGAGGAGATCCGTCAGCTTCTGGTGAAAGGGGCCATAGAACTGGTACCCTGCTCGGACGAGGCAGGGGTTGGTCTTCAACCTATTTCATGGTGCAAAAGAATGACAGAGGCCCAAGATCAATCCTGGATCTGCAGGCTGCTGAACTTGTACTTGCGCAAGGACAAGTTAAAGATGGTCACCCTAGTCCAGATTCTGCAAGCCCTGGACCTGAATGGCTGTCTGGTTTCCCTGGATCTCCAGAGTGCATACTTCCATGTTCCCATCCACAGGAAACACAAGAATTACCTGAGATTTAAAGTGGTGAAGAATCATTACAAGTTCAAGGTTCTGCTATTGGTCTTTCTTCGACACCCAAGGTTTTCATCAACCTGGTGGTGACTTGCCTCAGAAGGAAGGGCATCTATGCGTTTCCCTATCTGGACAACTCTCCGCTCTCTGTCCCAATTTTCAGTGCTATGCGGATGATACCCAGCTCATTTTTAGGCTACCCTCGACCTTCTCCTCTCCCTCTCTCATCTCTGTCTGTCTGCTATCCAGGAGTCGTGTGCCACCAATGACCTCTGCCTTAATGCCAGTAAGACTGAGCTTCGACTCATCGGCACACCCACTCCCTCCTTCCCTGCAGCTCTCTGGCCAGCCTATCTTGGCCCTCTTCCTGCTCCCACCTGCAAGGCTAAAAACCTTGGGGTCACCTTCGTCTCCACACTCTTCTTCTCTCCTCAAGTCTCTGACGTCTCTAAGAAGTCACACTGCCAGCTGCACCTCCTCAGAGGTATTCTTCCTTTCCTCTCCTTCCCCCAGAAGCTCACTGTCTCCAGAGCCCTGGTTCTCTCTAGGCTGGACTACTGTAACAGCCTCTATCTAAAACTGCCTGCCTCTATTCTCTGTCCTCTGCAACTTATCCAGAACAGGACTGCAAGACTTGTCCTTGGCCTCAAGCCCAGGGATCGCATCTCTCCAGGACTGAAATCTCTGCACTGGCTCCCAGTGGCTGCGAGGATTAAGTTCAAAACCCTCTGCATTGTCCACAAGGTCTTCTGGGGTCTGGGACCGCAATACCTTCAACTCTCTCTTCCTAAATATCTTCCTTCTCGAGCTCCTCGCTCATCCGCCTCCAACTCCCTCAGGGTCAGTCGCTTCTCCAAGCAACGAGTTGGTGGTAGATCTCTCTCTTTCTGAGACTTATGGCCACCTGCATCCTTGTGGTGCCAGAGGCACGACTCTGCATGAGGTCACTGGAGTGGCTTTTGAGCTCTCTGTGGTCACCATTTCAAGGACGAACAGCAGACCTTCACCATGTCTCGGAAAGAGAATCCAGACCCCTAGAATGGAGGTCTGTGAAGGACAACCTCCTGAGAGGGTTGTTGTTTAATCAGGCTTTGCCTCAAGTGACCCAGGTCACGACTGCATGCCTCAAGGGGGTGTGGCGCTCACCTTCAGGACCCTGCGGTGAGCGGCCTGCGGTCCCCGTCTGAGTGCAGGGAACATATCAATTTGCTGGAGTTGGTAGCGATCAGTCTTGCCCCATTTGCTTTTCTCCCCTCTGTGAAAAGCAACAGTGTTGGTCCTGACTGACAACATAGTAGCTATACATTACCTCAACAAACTGATAATGTGCTCCTTGCGTTTGTGCAGAGAAGCAATGCGGTTGTGGTCCTGGGCTCTGGAGAACAGCGCATCTCTGAATGCAGCCCAGGGGAATGTATTGGTGGATGCTCTTAGCAGACATTTTCGACGTCCCACAAGAGGGAGCTCTGCCAAGAAGTTCTCGAAAAGATCTTCCAGTGTGAACAGAAAGTGCAAGTGGTTTTGCTCCAGGGAATTCCCTCTTCAGGGAGCTCTAGGGTACGCCTTAACAGCCGAGTGGGACTTCGTTCTGCTCTGTGCTCTTGTGATCCCTGTCATACCGCTGGTTCTCAGGATACTGCGCTTGTTCAGATTTACACTCTTAATTGTTCCAGATTGGGCCAGGAGAACGTGGTATCTGGAGTTGTTGGAAATGGGCATCTGCCTGCCCTGATGCCTACCACAAAGAGGACGGACCTCCTCTTCCACTATGAGGGTCTGGTCCTTCACACAACTCTGCAGCCTGAACCTTCATGTCTTGCTGCTGAAAGGTTGATGTACAATTAATGGGATTTGTTGGAGGACATTCTGCAACTACTTCTTTCTGCTTGAATGCACGCCACCAAATTGATCAATACCTGAAGGTGTTTTTTGGATTGCTGCCAGCAGAGGGATCCGAGACCTTTTACTTGCTCAAGACTGAGTAAAAATACTTGGTCACACAGCCGCTCTCCGCTGGGCCCAACCTGAACATTCATAAGTAGTTGTGGCAACTACTTCCTCACTAAGAATGTATTAGTGATAGCCCAATTTTGAGTTTTTATGGATAAATCATTACTTTGGTTAAACAACAACTGACTCTTTTATTTGGAACAAGTGTACTACCTTTGATACTTGATTGAACTTTCTTAAACTTTAAATAATTCCTCGCCCAGGTTGGGCCCAAAGGAGTGCGGCTGTGTGACCAAGTATTTTTACTCGGTCTCCAGCTTTTGATGTAATTTTGAGTCAGGGTGTCTCCAGACTTATCACAGCCAGCTCCCTTTGAACATAATTGTGAACAAGATGTATCGTCACCACTTTCACATTAATTATTATTCTTATAAGACTTTTACCTCGTGGTGCCCACTCACTCCTTTTTTTTCTTTTTTTTTCTCACCTTTTACTTGCTCCACACCCTCTGTTTTGGGGTATCTGCTATCCTTGGCTCAGACGGGCTTGTAGATTGGTACAGTTAAGGGGTATCGTACGACCATTCGATCTTCAAGAGAACCCCTGAGCAGGGCTCTGTAAAGAACTCATGGTGGCAACAGTAAAGACAGACACACGTGATCACAGTTCAAAGGTGTTTATTAAACTGTATACACAGGTTGAAAAAACGCCTAATCTAAACCTAAATGTAAGATGGCAGCAAGCTAGGACCATCAAATAATAAGGCAGTCCTAGTGGCATCTTGACAAATAAAAGGGCCTATACTAAGAAAAACCTATTGCCAATCCTTACGCTAAATACAAACAGAGTGGTGGGATAGGGTTAACAGGAAGGAAAGACGTGTTCACAAATAAGAAGTCAGGATGCGGTAGTCGGGGACTCCCTTCCCCACGTTTTGGGCACGGGACAAGGTGGGACTTCAGAGCTCAGCACACGCTCGAGCTTTCCCAGCACAAGCTAACAGTTCCGCCCTCAACTATCAGGGCCTTCTGGGGTTGTCTCTTTTGTACAAAAAGTCTCTTGCCTCCGAGGATCTGATGTGTTCCAAAATAATATACAAAAGTTCCTTTCTGCTTGCACGTTGGTCATGCCTTTTCACCCCTAAATCCCCTCTTCTGGGCTCAGATCCCCAGAAAGTTCCTAGCGATTCCTTCGGTCTTTCAATCTCTTGCTTCCGAGGGCCTGATATATTCAAAACAACAAAGTTATTTTCTACTTGTCTTTTGAGTGATGGTTTTTCACCCTGCGTCCCCCCTCTTGCGGGCTCAGACCCTTCTCTGTCAGCCTATCGAGTTCACTCTTGCCAACTTTTGTACTATTCATTGGCATTCCTCCATCGGGTTCACTCTTGCCATTCACACAGTTCCTTGAACAGTTTTTACGATGCAGGATTCACTTCCTTTCAGCTTTACCTTCATTTGTCGGTCAAAAACTTTCAACTGTACGGAGGATTTTAATAGACCCTCGTATGACCACTTTGACCCTCTTCTCGCGCCTTTCCCAAGACCTTCTGGTAATGGTAGTTTCAACCATTGGGTAATTTCCCAGAGTTTCTCAAGTGACCACCCACGTGCTGTCCGACTCCTCTGTAGCTGGTTTTCCCCTCTCGTATCAAAAACAGTTCTCTGTACTTTCTTCAATTAGCCGTTTTGCTACTTATGTCAAACACAGTTCGGTTTCTGATCAGTTCTCCCCTCGACTCACTGGCTGTGATTAACTGCTTGGCTTTTTCATGTATCTGGAGTCAGGGCCGGTACCGCGGTGGCAAGTGTCTCCCCTCGGCTTGGTTATTAGTGGAGGAGGGACTTGTGTACTGTTAACATCTGCAACACACGCTGGCTATTGTTCACAGTCTTACGATTCCTTCTGTGGAGGTTTCACGGGCCTGGCTTGGAAAGAGGGCAAGCTCGCTTCTCTCCTTGTCAACTTTTACAATAGCCAATGAATTGGGGTTTAAGATCTGTTTTGGGTTTAATGTTTTCCCAGTTGCATATTGAGGCATTTCAGAGTAGCCGTCCGTCTGCCATGATCTTTGGGGTAGAATATCCCTGAAGGGTGGGGGGAGGTTCTTGTAAGAGAATAGAGAAGATGGGGAAATCCCGCCCCAAAATTACTTCTTCGGAGTCCAGGAATTATGGCGGATGATATCTCGCAGGACTCACCTCGAATCTCAGTGTGTACTGGTATTTTGGGATATACTTAATTACCTCCATGTACACATGTCACTAACTAGGGTTGCGCTGTCCAGATCTTTTGTTGTAAGTAAATCAGCTCGTATAGCAGTGTGCTTACTACCTGAATCAATCAGGACCCTCACTTGTCTCCCACTGACCCAAGCCTTTTAATAGGTAAACCCAACAGGAGTTTGACACAGGCAGATGCTGAAAGTTTCTAGCTCTTTCTCAGGTTCACCCCATGATTAGTCCTTCAAACAGCCTATTTCCATGGGTTTGTCTTTTATAGTCTGTACAGTCTCTAGCTAGGTGTCCTGTTTCTCTACAAGAAAAACAGATCAAAGAGGTGGTCTACTTCATTTTAACTCTCCTTTCTACTTTCATCCTTAGCCTTTGGATCAATGTTCCTACTTTCTATTCTCTCCTGTGGTATTCCTTCTTGGATCCTGTGTGGTCCCCCTTGTTTATCTACTCCTTGAGGTTGAATTCGATGGATGGACTTATGGTCCTTCCATTCTTCCTATCGATGGGTCAAATGGAATTGTTTAGCTGCATCCGAATGGTTCTGTGCAGTCTTAATAGCCGTACCTAGACTAGGCCGATTTAACTGGAGGACAGATTTTTGCAAGAAAGGAGGTGATAGAAAGGTGACTCCCTGTGCAAGGTTAAGTAGTTGATAGGAAGTTTGGAGTTTGCCTTTCAATAAGGGTCCTAAATAGCATCTTTGCATGTTTTCTTCCCATCCTATTTGGTTGGTCAGGCGTTCAAAATTTATTTGAAAAAATCCTAAATCTTCACCTTCAAGATATGGCTGAAGTACGCCCTGTGATAGTAATGACCTGGTTTGTAGTTCAATTAACTTTGTTACATTTTCTTGGAGCCTATTTTCTGCCTGTATCTGATGGGCCGCTAATTGGGATATGATGTTGGCTAAGTCGGCCATTTCTTCTGGTGGTGTTAAGGGTTCTTTCTGTGGTATCTGAATGTGAAAAACAGCAGCTCTCGATTCCGTCGGATAAGGTTTCAAAATCCTCGGAATCTGAATCTGTCGAAGGAGTAGGCGTGGGAAAATTAGTTGTTAACCCTGAGAGTCCCGCAACAGATGAAGAGACTAGGTCCCAAAAAAAAGGTTTGGAAGGAGAAGGACTCAGATCTCTAGTTCTGATAAAAGAAAACAAAGGTTGAACTTTGAGGATTATTCGGTCCCAAGGTTGTATGTTGTAATGGGAGAGAGGAAGTGTATCTAATAACACTTGTGTTTTAAAGAATAGATCTTGTTGACTAGGTGAAATACACAACTGAGAGAACAGCACCTCTATCAGTGTGGATATGTGATCAGAATCTAGGAGATCAACTATTTTATTGTCCTTTTCTAGTGGCACCACAATTATTAGCATGGGTTTCAATTTTTATCAGTTGCATCATATCTCACTACTAACACTATATGTAAGGAACTCATGGTGGCAACAGTAAAGACAGACACAAGTGATCACAGTTCAAGGGTGTTTATTAAACTGTATACGCGGGTTGGAAAAACGCTTAATCTAAATCTAAGAAGGGAGCAAGCTACACCATCAAACAATAAGGCAGTCCTAGTGGCGTCTTGTTAGATAAAAGGGCCTATATTTTATTTTTTATTTATGACATTTGTATAACGGCCAAACGGGGGGTATCACGGCGTTCATTACATAGCAGAATACAGTTACAGAATGGAATTATTAGCACAGTTCGAAAAGCCATGTTAACAGGAAATTTGCAAGAGCAGGATAAGCGTTGCTTTGTTACAGACTGCATTGGTTATTAAGGTTTTTTTTAGTACATGATGGGATTGCTCATTTCTGATGTTATTAGGGAGGGAGTTCCAGAGTGAGGGTGCTGTGACCCTGAAGCTGCTGCCACCGCCTGCCCTTATGCTTTTGAAGCAGGTGGTGACCAAGGAAATGCTGGTGTTAGATCTGAGCACTCTGCCTCCTTGTTTTATTTTCAGTGAGTCAATGAGGTAGGTGGGTGCTACTTTATAGATGCATTTGCGTGTGAAGGAGAGAGATTTTAATTTAATTTAATCTGTGCTTTTACTGGAAGTCAGTGGGCCTCTCTTCTGGTGTTAGAGATGTATTAGATATGTGGTCAATACACCTGAGCCCTAGTGCAGGTTTAAGCGCTTTGTTCTGGAGCAATTGTAGTTTTGCTAGGTTAGTGGCTAAAATGCCCATTAGGAGCATGTTGCAATAATCTAATTTGGATAAGATTAGTGCACATGCTAGTGTTAGTTAGTTGGAGCCAAAAATGGTCTGCTCAGTGAGATGAGCCATGAGGTGTAGGCTGTGGTAGAGGACAGCGCATTTATATGTTTTGTCATGGTCAAATCATCTTCGAGATGTACGCTGAGGGTCTTTACTTTTTTAACGACGGGGATGGAGGTGCCAGCAATGCAGATGGAGAAGGCTGGGTCAAGTTTGTGGGGGGAGCCGACAATGAGGAGCTCAGTTTTCTCGTCGTTTGGGCACAAGTTATGTGTGGCCATCCAATTTTGTATGGTGCAGTAGATCGGGTTTATGGTGTTGATGTCATGAGAAAAGTTGCCTGAGATGGGAATAAGTATTTGGGTGTCATCTGCGAAGTTGGTGTAGATGACACTTAGAGAGTCCAGGAGATCAAATCTAGGCTTGGGATAGATGTTGTGTAGTGTAGGTGAGAGGCAGGATCCCTGCAGTACGGCAAGGGGGGGAGGTGGAATGGGGTCAGCAGCTGCTTCCCCTATGAATACTCTGGTGGTCCGTTCGTTGAGGAAAGAATGTATCCAGGCAGTGGCTTCCGTGGAGAAGTGGAAGTGCTGGCGGAGATGTTGGCAAAGTGTATTATGGTTGACTAGATTGAAGGCTGCAGATAAGTCTAGGAGAATGAGAATGCAGAGATGTCCGGCATCCCTGATGATATCCATTTGGATTTTGAGGTCTAGATGTGCCGTCTCTGTACTATGTTTAGGACTGAAGACGCATTGTCTCTTGCCAAGTAAGTGGTTTTCCTCGAGGAAGTTCTGCAGTTATAGGTTGGCCAATTTGTCCAAGATTCTGAGTAAAAATGGGACTATAGCGATTGGCCAGTAGTTGGTTGGTATAGAAGGGTCAAGAACAGGCTTCTTTTAAAGGGGGTGAACCATGCAGTTTTTATTTCGGAAGGGACTTCATTGGTGCGGAAGGAGGCGTTGACAAAGCTTGTTTGGATGGGGGCAAGTGTGTGAGCATATAGTTTGACTACATGAGCTGGGCATGCGTGCAGCTGGAATGCTTGCGGGTGAGGATGGCTGAGAGCACTTCCTCTAATGAGACTTCCTTGAAGCTAAAGGGGGGGGGGCAGTTAAAGGCGTTGGCCGGTATGTTATCCGAGATGGCAAAGGATGCTTTGGAGGACAGGTTGGCTTTCCTGAGCTGATTATGGTTTGCAGGGTGGTGATTTTGCATGCAAGAGCGTCATGAATGGTGGTACACCATGCTTTGTCAGCGCACGTGGGGGGTGGAGGTGGAATGGGGGTTTCTAGCTCTTTTAGGATGGCAAAGTGCTCTTTGGAGTTGGAGCTAGCATTATTGATACGCTCATTAAATATGTTAGCTTTGGTGGTGATAACAGCTGTTTTGTAGTTACAGATGGCAGTGACGAGGGCAGTGTAGGTGTCGGTGGAGGGCTTCTTTTTGTGAATGTGTTCTAAGGCTCTTTTCTCCCTATGCAGGGAGATGAGGTCTTCGTTAAACCAGCTATTATGTTTTACCGGGTTTGGGAGTTTTGGCTTGAAGGGGGGCGAGTGAGTCCATGGTGTTGAGGAGAACTTTGTGATAGCAGTTGGCAAGGTCAGTGGGGTTATGGTTAGCCCACGGGGGACTTGATTTCAGAGAAGCGATCAGGGTGGATTTCATGGAATCGTGAGTCAATTTACTGGTGCTTCTTACCAGAATGGGGTTCTTTGCTTTATTTAGGATGGTAATGGGGGTGGGGGTTGGCTAGGTTGAAGTGAACGATGAAGTGGTCAGGCCAATTGATTTAATTGATGGCAGTGATGTCAACAGGGACGTTGGTTGTGAGAAACCAGTCAAGCATGCAGCCTTTGGAGTTAGTGGATGCGTCGATAAGTTGTGTGACATTCATGTCTTCCAGGGCAAGGGCGAGGGCAGTTGCTTTGGTGTCCGACATGTCCTCGAAGCCCACGTTGATATTGCCTTAGATAATGCATTTAGTGGAGGATTTAAGGAATGGGGTGACCAGTAAAGGTAGGTCCAGTTCTGGATGGCTGGATTTATTGGGTTGGCGATAAACGAGGAAGAGGTTGATGGCAGTCTTAGGATTGAAAGTCAGTTTGTATAGTAGTATTTCATAGCCAGGTGTGAAGGGGATAGGGAAAGCTCTGTGCTGGAGCGAGTATCTGGAGAAAAGAGCTACTCCGCCACCAGAGGCTGTGGGGCGATATGCCCTGAGGATGGTGTAGTTGGGTTGGATGGCTATGGTGAGTAGTGGGCCTGAGACCTCGTGGAGCCAAGATTCAATGATGGCAAAGAAATCAAGTTAGTCAAGTATGAGGTTGTGGATGTCGATGGCATGGTCTCCCAGGGAGCGGACATTTAGCAGAGCGCCTTTGAGGTTGTATAATTGCTCGGGTGATAGTTGTCTGAGGGTATATTATGGTTCCTGAGTGGTTGAGGGAGGTGTGGGGTGGAGCTTAGGTGCCCAGTTTGTCTATTGTGGGTATGGATGTTCTGGATCTAAGTCTTGCCTGTCGGGGTTCACCCAAGCAGGGTTGTGTTTCACCTGGGTTCTCGATGGGGAGGAGTGGTGGCTCGCTGTGGTTTTGGAGGGCTAGTCTATTTCCAAGCCTAACAAGGCGACAGATTCCTAAAGAGGGTATGGCTCCTGGGTGGGAGGAGTACAGATGGGTGGGGTGGCTGTGTGGGAGATGTTGGAGAGGAGGGAGGAATGGATTAGATTTGTCATGGGGGTGGCCACATGATGTGCTGGACTGTGGGAGTGGTAGTATGCCAGGTGATCTAGGTAGGCAATGAGGCAGGTAATGACAGTCTTGCTGCAGTATGCAGGTGGGCATATGGTTTCGGTGAAGACTGGTAGTGCTGCAGGATGTGGCGGCTGGTTGTTGGTGGCTGCGTTAACTCGAGTGAGGGTAGTGTTGGGATGTTCAACAGGGTCAGTGTTTAAGGAGGATAGATGAGCCATTGAAGGTTTAGTACCATTTCTCCAGCATGGGGTCTGGCATGGATTCACATGCTCCTGAATATTCCCCGTCGTCAGGCTGGGAATCCTCGGTAAAGAAAAAACCAGTATCAGTTTAGTTTCTGATCTGTCTTTCGTAGTAATAACCAATCACTGGTCTCTGCGTCATACTGACCACAGCCAATGACTGCCCTCTACCTAAGCACCGCCTCTGGCAGCCATCTTCAGATTTTTACCGCACGTTCATGTGTTGGGATCCTCGTGCTATTGCTCTCGAGCGTTAGTGCTATATTTTCACATTTTTTCTCAAAAACTTTTTTCGGTCAAAAGAGCCTCAAGCTCCACCGACTCTCCATCCGATCAACGGGGACCCGTGTCGGATTCGCCTGCGCCCCTCAAGGGTGAAGATTTCGTCGAGCTACGCTTTTGGAGGACTCCAGAAGTTTCTCAGGCCCGGACATGGCCCAGGAGAAGGGAAGCTCGACGCCCGGAAAGCTGTTCAGGATCTGTCCTGGATGCCAGCTGCAGAACGTCTTTAAGGAGGACGAACACTCCCTTTGTCTCTACTGCTTACATGAGGACAAGACGCACGTGGAGAAAGACTGTGCGTTTTGCGGCAATATGTCGGAGCGGACCATGAAGGACCGCCATCAACGTCTCGCCAACTGGCTGGAAGGGAGGAGCCCGTCAGGCAAGAAGAAGAGGAAGAATTCCGAGCGGTCTTCTAAGACCTTTGAGGACGCCCCGGCAACGGGGGTCCAACACAAGGCCAAGCACCGCGAGTCCACTGGCACCGGGAGCGCCGAACGGTCGGGCTCTACGGGCGCCAGGCAGGGCGCACCCTCCCCGGCACCTTCAGCCACGAGCCAACGCTCTGGGTCGGGTAAGAGGAAGGGCGAGCACCCGGCGAAGCTCCTGGAGAGGCCCCGGTCGAGCTCGAAGGCCCCATCGGAGGGGGAGCGAGGCAGTGTCCCCCCCCCTCAAGGGTAAGGCGGTGAGCGCACCTAAGGTGGTGAAGGCCTTAATCCATCCGGCCAAGCCCTCTATCGATACTGTCGCGGCGGCCCTGGCTCAGCCTGTGGAGGCTACACCAGTGGTGGCGACCTCGGGGCTCAGAGTCTCCCTGCCACCTCGGAGGGAGTCCTCTTTTGTGCCCATCGATAGGACCCCCGTGAAACCCCTGGCGGGGAAGAAAAAGGGGGGGCAGGGCGTCGTCGTAGATTCGGCCTCAGCTTCAGAGGAAGAGCTGATTGAGGTCTTAAGACACGGCCTTGGCGTGGAAGAAGACCGGCCCGTCGGGATGGATCCCGACGCAGGTGACGACGACATCGTCGAGGGTGCCGACGGGGCTCCTGATCGCCCGTCGGATTCCCCTCTGCCAGTGCCGCAAGACAACTCGGCGGCCATTTTGTTGGCTATACAGTCCTTATGTTCAGAGATAAGGACGAGACTACCGTTGCCGACGGAGGAACCTCTCCCGTCGGGGGATCCTGAACCGGGACCTTCTGGTGCTCCCCCGCCCAAGAAAAGGATTCACCCTCCACCTCCTTTTCAGCCGTCGCGCCCCGTCCAACCCTCCTCCCCGTCCTCCCGAGGGGATGATACGGGGACTGACACGGCAGCGACGGGTACGGACGACTAGGTATACGACGAGGATCTACCGTCGTCGCCTCCCACCAGGGTTTCTCCTCCCGACGAGATTGGATCGTTCCACTCCATGATCACCAGGGCATCCGAGCTTTTCCAACTCTGCCCTGAGGAGAAGAAAAAGGAAGGATTCCTTTATCAACGGCGCGAGGCCAAGAGGAAGACGGTCCTCGCGGTGCCTCTACTGGACGACATTTGGGATGAGGGCCTCGCCCTCCTCAAGAACCCTTCCACGACGCCGGCTAGAAGAGACCGGTACGAGAAGAAGTACCGGGTCCCGGACGCGGCCCCCCTGTGCCTCCGGGCGCAGCCTACCCCGGACTCCGTCGTCTCTGCGGCGGCCAGGAAGAAAGCGGGGGGGGGGTGCGGCCTCCACATCGACTTCCCCACCGGACGGCGAGGGAAAGAAATTGGACGCTATGGGACGCAGGGTCATCTCGTCTGCAGCGACGACGATTAAAGCGGCCAACGCCTTGGCTATCGTGGCCCGCTACGACAGGGAGCTATGGTACAAACTAGCTCCCCTGCTGGACTTCCTACCGGACGACAAGAGGGCGGATGCCCTGGAGATCCTACAGGAAGGCGAGGTGGCGTCGGACCACGCCACCACTATTGCGATGGACATCGCCGACACTGGTTTCGCCAGTTGGGCAACAGCGTGTGCCTTAGGCGGCGTGGATGGCTCAAGGCTACGGACTTCCGTCAAGACGTACAGACCAGAGTCCTGGACATGCCGTTCGATGGGAACAACCTGTTTGGGAAAACAGTGGACGATTCCCTTCAGGCCATTAAAACGGACACTGAGACGGCCCGGGCCCTTGGGGTTCTGCAGCAACGACGGACGCCCTTTCGGAGGAGCGGAGGCAAGGGCGCCTCCAAAGGTTCCGGCGGCGGTTTCTCCACCTACCGTCAAGCGGCCCGCTCGTCGTCTCAGGAGGCCTACAGAGGACGAGGCAAGTCTGGCGGACCCCGCCGTCGTCGCCAAGGAGGTCAAGGCGGCAAAGCCTCGTTGAAACAGGATTGAACCGACCGTGGGGTCGGGCCCCCACCGAAGCACCCCGGTGGGAGGCCGGCTGGCGAGCTTCGTCAGCGTGTGGGAGTCCATCTCCACCGACCGTTGGGTGCTGGACACCTTAGCCCGGGGCCACGCGCTCGAGTTTCAAAGAAGGTGCCCGCGCTTCCCCCCGTGGCCAGGAGAGAGCTTCACGTCCCTCAGCTTCTCCTGGAGGTAAAGGCGATGCTCAGGAAGGGCGTCATCGAACTCGTCCCAAAGAGGCTTCGGGGCTCCGGAGTTTACTCGAGATACTTCCTCGTGAAGAAGAAGACGGGAGGATGGCGCCCCATCCTAGGCCTGTGACGTCTGAACAAGTTCATCAAGGCGCAGAAGTTTCGGATGGTCACCCTCCAGCACGTCCTGGGGCAGCTGGAGGAAGGAGACTTCCTGTCGTCGTTGGATTTGGAGAATGCCTACTTCCACATTCCCATCCTAAAGGGGCACCGAAAATTCCTCAGGTTTGTGGTCCAAGGGCGTCACTACCAGTTCAAAGCCCTCCCCTTCGGACTACGGTCGGCACCCAGGGTATTCACCAAGTGCCTTGCACCGGTGGCTACCTGGACGACTGGCTCATCCGAGCCAAGACGAGGGAGCTCGCCGTGGAGCACACGGCAAGGACCGTCCAACTTCTCACGGACCTGGGATTCTCCGTGAACTACGCCAAGTCCCACCTGGTACCTGCGCAAAACGCACTGTTTCTGGGAGCGAAGCTCGACACAGTGTCCCTTCTGGCCTCCCCGTCAGAGGAAAGGACCAGGTCCATTCTGGGCAAGGTACAGCGGATGTTGGTTTCCGACGCGGCCAAGGTGAGGTCCATCAAGTCCCTCCTCGGAATGATGTCTTCTTACATCTACCTCATTCCCATGTGCAGGCTCCGGATGCGCCCGTTGCAGGAGTTCCTGGACGCGCGCTGGATCCAAACGATGGGCGGCTTCGAGGAGAGGATCACACTCGACGAGAGTTTCCGCCGAGCGGTCCGGTGGTGGGGCACCCGCGCGCATCTGACGGCGGGCATGGACTTCCAGACCCCAGACCACCAGGAGACAGTGACCGCGGATGCCTCCCTGGAAGGGTGGGGAGCGCACACCGAAAATCTGCACGCGAGAGGCCTCTGGCTCCCGACGGAGAAGTCCCTCCATATCAACCTACTGGAGCTCCGTGCAGTGTTCTGGGCCCTCAGGTCCTTCCTTCCGTCCCTCAAGGGCAAGGTGGTGAGGATCTTCACTGACAACACCACCACCATGTTTTACATCAGGAAACAGGGCGGAACCAGGTCAACAGCACTGTCCAAGGAGGCGCAGGACCTGTGGCATTGGGCAGTCGCCCAAAGGATGTTTCTGGTGCCGTTTCATCTGGCAAGGATAAAAAACACCATCGCCGACTCACTCAGCAGGGAGCTGCGCTCGTGCCACGAGTGGGAACTACGGCAGGATCTAGTGGATCGCCTCTTCCGACGGTGGGGCACACCCCAGATCGACCTGTTCGCGACGGCGATGAACTCCAAGTGCCGGAGGTTCGCCAGCAGGTTTCCCCAGGCGAGGAGCATGGGCGATGCTTTCTCGTTCCCCTGGGAGGGCCTGTTCCTCTACGCGTTCCCTCCTTTGCCACTGCTAATCCGGCTCGTCAACCAGCTCAAGAGGTCACGGTGCAGGATGATCCTCGTCGCACCTGCGTGGCCGAGGCAGATATGGTTCCCGGACCTTCTGGACTTGTCAGCGTCCCCGCCAATCAAGCTGCCGGTGGACGCGGATCTACTCTCCAGGGAAGGAGGCGCCATCCTCCACCACGACCCGAAATCGCTGAACTTGAAGGCCTGGCTCCTGCAGCGCTAGAGTTTGGAGGATACGACTTACCGGCCGACTGCAGAGAGGTTCTTGCAAAGGCCAGGGCGTCCTCGACTCTTAAATGCTACGGACACAAATGGAAGAGGTTCTCTGTCTGGTGCCACGCACAGAAGATTAACCCTCTACGGATTACGGCTCCCCAGGTACTGCCGTATCTGCTGACGCTGGCCAAAGCTGGACTGGCACACGCGTCCATCAAGATTCATCTTGCTGCGATGTCCCGATACACCAGAACCACGGGCCGGACGTCCCTGTGGTCTCATTGTCTGGTGAAAGAGTTCATGAAGAGACTATTCAGATCGTTCCCGCCGGTGAAGGCGCCGGCCCCGGCGTGGGAGCTCAACGTGGTGCTGACTAAGCTCATGGGACCTCCGTTCGAGCCTCTGCACTCGGCCCCGTTGAAGTTTCTGTCGTGGAAAACAGCGTTTCTTGTGGCCATCACCTCCGCACGACGGGTGGGAGAGATCCAGGCCCTTTCCTGCAAGGCCCCGTACTTGACTTTTCACGACACGAGGGTAGTGCTCAGGACGCACCCCTCCTTCATGCCCAAGGTACCGTCGGACTTTCATCTCAACGAACCCTTGGTGTTGCCTGTGTTCTTCCCGTCGCCTTCATCGCCGGCTGAGAGGACTTTGCACTCGCTGGATGTGGCTAGAGCGCTGAAGTTCTACGTGGACCGCACAAAGTGTTTTCGGAAGACGTCACAACTCTTTGTGAACTTTGGACCTGTCAATCAGGGGAAGGCTCTCTCGAAGGCTTCCATCTCCAGATGGCTCTCCGGCTGTATCATGTACTGTCATCGGTTGGCAAACCGACCGCTGCCTGGCCGTCCGAGAGCCCATTCCACCAGAGCGATCGCAGCTACCACGGCGTTCCTTTCTGGTGTGCCCCTGCTGGACATATGCAGGGCTGCTACTTGGAGGTCGACGCACACCTTCACGAAATTCTACTGCGTCGATCGGGATTCCAGGGAGGAGTCCAGGGTCGGCCAAGCAGTGCTGCGCAACCTGTTCGCCTGAGGTGAGCCTGGTGAGGAGGTAAGATGCTTAATGTTGAGTTTGATGTAATGCTTAATGTTGAGCCTTTGCCACCTCCCGTGGTTGTGCATGTGTGTACTGCTATGTATTCTTTATTCATGAGCATGTGAATCCATGCAGACCCCATGCTGGAGAAGGAACAAGTTACTTACCTGTAACTGTTGTTCTCCAGCATGGGTCTGGCATGGATTCACATGCGAACCCTCCCGCCTACCCCTCTGCGGCTCTTCATTTGGTCACACTGCCACTTCACGTGCTTCCAAATCTGAAGATGGCTGCCAGAGGCGGTGCTTAGGTAGAGGGCAGTCATTGGCTGTGGTCAGTATGACGCAGAGACCAGTGATTGGTTATTACTACGAAAGACAGATCAGAAACGAAACTGATACTGGTTTTTTCTTTACCGAGGATTCCCAGCCTGACGACGGGGAATATTCATGAGCATGTGAATCCATGCCAGACCCATGCTGGAGAACAACAGTTACAGGTAAGTAACTTGTTCCTTAGGCATCTAGGCATATCAATACAGCTGGGTATAGCATGCAGACAATTCGCAGAGGTGGAAACTGGTATAGAGGGACACATAGGTACATGATTAGCAGTACAGTGGGCTAAGGCGAGCCCCATAGAGGGTACGCTAGTATCACAAAGGTTATTATGCTAGTGCAAACATTATACAATAGATGTGCAGCTAGTAAATTACTATGCTGGTAGATGTTTCACATCATTTGGACATCTAGGCAAATGACTAATGCTGGGTAAGGCATGCAGGCATTTAGCAGGGTTGACATCTGGTGGAAAGGGACACATGGGCACAAAATTAGATGAACTGTGGTTTGTGGCCCGGCTGATGTCAGGTAAGCTCTTAAGTAAATGCAAACATGTAGTAGTATCATTGACAATGTAAGAAGTCATGCAGGTGTTGGAGTGTGGATACTCTTTGCGAAGCTCAGCGGGGCGAACAGCAATAGTAGCATTCAAGTCATTTGTCAAAGGCGATTGTCAATAGTGAAACGTGAGGGTGCTGGCTGTGCAGAAGAGCAGGAGCATTCCCACCGACCTGTAGTTAGCGATGAGAGCTGGTAGGAGCGGTTGGGGGCTGGTGAGGGAGGCAGTTGGGGGAGTGGCAGTTTTTGAAGAGTGTCAATACTTGAGGGGTGATGCGATCGGGGGGGTATTTGTGCCAGTTGTTAAGGGCAGGTTCTTACTATGGGTCAGCTTAGTTCAGGATCACTATGGGGTCACTGCCCTCCACAGCATTCACAGCCAGCGTGAGCGAGAGAGAATAGCTTGTCTCAGAGGACCATTGAAGTAGCACAAAAGACAAAACATCCTCTGAGAGAAAAGACTGACACAGCCACCTTAAAGGGGTCTTCATCCAGCAAGGTTGGTACTAACAATATAGAGAGGAGGCCTGCAATTAGATGTCCCCAGGTTTCCTGCTGAAAACATAGACAAATGGACACAAAAGAACTCCCCAGCACTGGAGGCCATCGCATGCCATTGGCAGCCTCCTGCCACTCGACCAGCTGCCTTGTTGAATTAACTGGGCTCTGATGAATTCACCCCATGAAACAAGGGGTACACAGGCCGCAGCAATCCAGTGTTACAAAAAAGAAATGTTTAAATATGACGAGCCTGCAGGTGATCCACGGCTGGTATATTATAACAGGCACATATATTGAAATTGCAGGGGCCCGCGCATCACTGCAAGTCCTCATACGCCCAAGGCTGACACACACAGAAGAGGCTCTCCCATTCAGTAAAACAAACAATGCAGGCCAGGAAGACTCCCGACAAAGAGATCTCTGGAGAGCCAAAGCGATTGCTAACACGTTGCCACCAATGGGAGATGTACCCTGAACAGGATCCGGTCACTGGGCACCCAGCATGGCTCATGCATCAGCGTGGCTTCAAGTCCCTGGAAGCTCCACACAGTCCGCTCACCGCCTATGGGTTGGCACATATGCACAAAGGAAACTCCTGCGGTCAGTCCTAGCAGGGTCTTGCTGACCCTGGGCACTTCCGACAAGCATGCCCGACTGCCTCATCATGGACACAGGACTAGCAGGGGTCCGTTTTCACTGCAATCGTCCACAGGTTGAAGGAGACATGTCATGCAGCCATGTAGCCTGTGCTCCCTGATGGACGTTCAGTGGTTATTATTTTAAGAAAAACCTATTGCCAATCCTTACGCTGAATACAAACAGAGTGTGGGATAGGGATCACAGGAAAGAAAAAAGTGTTCACAAATAATAAGTCAGGATGCGGCAGTCAGAGTCTCCCTTCCCTATGTTTTTAGCACGGGACAAGGCAGAACTTCCGAACCACAGCACACGCTCAGCTTTCCCAGCACAAGCTAATAGTTCCGCTCTCAACTAACAGGGCCTTCGCTGTTTAAGTCTCTTTTCTACAAAAAGTCTCTTGCCGCCGAGGATCTGATATGTTCCAAAATAATTTACAAAAGTTCCTTTCTGCTTGCACGTTGGGTGATGCCTTTTTACCCCTAGATCCCCCTCTTCTGGGCTCAGATCACCAGAAAGTTCTTAGCGATATCGGGACCTTCGGTGTTTCAATCTCTTGCTTCCGAGGGCCTGATATATTCAAAACAACAAAACAAGAGTTATTTTCTACTTGTCTTTAGAGTGATTGTTTTTCACCCGTGGGTACCCCTCTTCCAGGCTCCGACCCCTCTCAGATGTCAACCTCCCTCCGTCGGGTTCACTACGGCTTTCAACACAATCCTCTCGGTGCCATTCACAAATCTTAATGTCTTTTTATACAGTTCACTGTGGACATCCCTCTGCCGGGTTCACTCTTGTCAACACACTGTACATTGGGACTTCAGACTTTGCCCCCTGTTCATCGGCATCCCTCCATCGGGTTCACTCTTGCCATTCATGAAGTTCCTTGAACTGTTCTTACGATGCAGGATTCACTTTCTTTAGCTTTACTTTCATTTGTCGATCAAAGGGCCTCATTCTAAGTGTGCAGTGCCGGACGCAACGGTGCCAGTAAGCTTACCGGCACCATTGTATCCAGACCGGCACATTACAACACTGCGGGCGGGAGTAGCACCTGCCCGCAGAGTTTTCACAGAAGCACTGGCACCGTTAACAACCAATGACTACCCTCTCCTTAAGCCCCTCCTCTGGCAGCCATCTTCAGATTTTTACTACACGTTCAAGTGTTGGGAGTCCTCGTGTTTTGGTCTGTGAGCTATTCTATGTTTTTTGCGCTTTTTTGATAGAAAGTCCTATTTTTGTCAAGCAGAGCCCTTGTGCTCTTTCTCTCCATCGGCCGACAAGCAGGGATTTGTTTGTCAGTGAATTTCAGCGCCCCTCAAGGGCAAGAATCGTCAAAGTTTCATTGAACATTCCAGAAGGCCATCGGGCCTTCTCCGGACCATCTCGGAACAGAAGAAAGATGGAAGCTCCCTTTTCAAACTCTGTTCCAGCTGCGGAAAGCGAACGTGTTTGTAGAGGACAAACACCTTCAGTGCCTCTACTGTTTACATCCGGACCACAGGGAAGTGGATTGTGAGATCTGCATCGGGATCTCCAAGAGAACCATGAAGGATCGTCACAGTAGACTGGCGCCGTGGCTCAGTGCCAAGGCCTCTACCCTGTGCGGCAAGCAGGGCATGCCTCAACCAGGACCAGCCGGGCCGAGGTACGGGCTTCTAAGTCCTTGGAGGGCGCGCCATCTGTGGGGGCCCAAGACAAGGCCAAGCACTGCAATTCCGCTTCCGTCAGGGTTGCCACGCAAGCGGGTCCGGTGATGGGCAGGGTGCCCTCATCTTCACCATCTGCCTCCATCTCCAGCCATCGTTCAAGCTCCTCCTCAGAGAGAAAATCGGCTAACCCGGCGAAGTTGTGGGAAATGCCTGAGAAGACTAAGGCACAAGAAAAGGCGACTGACCTGCTTCAGAAGGCCCAGGCGGTCCAGGTGAAGTCATCTTCAAAGATACAATTTGATGGCGGCCACCCTCTCAAAGGCCAAAGAGACTGACCCAGTCAAGGTAGCCCGGGCGGTGCCCAGAGGTATCCCTACCCCCGAGGAGGGAAACCTCAGTCGGGCCAATGGAGAAGACACCAGAAAGAGGATGCCATCCCAAAACCGACCCGTCAGGATGCATAAAAAAGGGCGGGTGAAGTTGAAGCCTCAGGACAGACCAGACTCCAGGGCACAGATATTTCCTCCTCGGACGAGGAGGACCAGGTGTCCGTACACATGATCCAGGAGGATGTGGGGGATGACGGCGGCGGAAACGCCGCCGGAGACAGTGGAAATGCTGATGACGGTGCAGGGCCCTATAGGCCTATCGCTCTGACCCCTCTAATGGATGTATCGCTGGACATCCTTTCGACCCTACATACTGTGGTGTCGGAAATTCAGAAAATATGCCGACGACACTGGCCCCAGCTCTGACCCTGTATCAACCTCTGGCAAAAAAGAGGAAGCAGCACCCTACACCACTGCAGCAACCTCCACACGAGCGCTGCATGCCTTCCCCTCCCCCTACGGACCCGGAAACGGGGACTGACATGGCCACGGCGACTACGGACGTCGACATCGCCATGGTGAGCGGTTCGCTGCAATGAAGGGCTTCTCCCCCAGACAAGGTGGGCTCGTTCCAGGCCAGAACAGACCAAGAAGAAAGGTTTCCTATACCAACGGCGTGAGGCCAAGAATCTGGCCACAGCAAAGACGGATAGGATGGAGATAAAGTACCGGGTGCCGGAGTCGCACGCAGGTGCCTGCGATCGCAGCCTTCCCAAGACTCAGTGGTTTTTGCAGCAGTGAGGAAGAAGATGTCCAACCCCTCGTCTTCATCCTCCGTCCCTCCGGATAGCGAGGGGAAGAAGTTAGATGCCATGGGAAGAAAGGTGATCTACTCGGCGGCATCAACAGTCAAGGCGGCCAATGCACAAGCAAACCTAGCCTTGTACGACAGGGAAGTGTGGTATAGGATGCCCCCGATTCTGGAGTTCCTGCACGGAGACAAGCGGGTTGAGGCGATCTTGAGTTTGTCTGCACCCTCACGTAACAAGGTTCAATATGAGCTGAATAACATTCTGGACGAGGGCCTGAAGAAGGAAATACTATTGCCTTTCAATAAGGCAGTTGAGGCACTGGTCCCGGAGCTTTGGTCTAAACTGGCCTCAGTCATGAATGTTGAGTATGACCTGGCAAAAAAGCACAGTCCAGCACCCTCAGATCCAAACTTCCTATAGGCACATGCATCACCAGAGAGCTCGGTTGTACAGGCTGCCACAACCAGTCTGATAACCACCTCCTTTTCTTCTTTGCCTCCTGATAGAGAGAGCAAACGCCTGGATGCTTGGGGCAGGAAAGTTTTGGGTCCTGCTAGCCTGGTCCTAAGTTGCATCATTGCTTCCTGTGCACTGGCAATGTTCTCTTTAAGGCTTTGGGCCATTATATCGGAGGCGGCGGAACACATCACTGAGGGTGAGATGAGAGATGGTTTTGTGGGCCTGGTCCATGACTGCAAAGTGACCTTTCGTCAGATGGATACCGTATATTGTGTAGTCCGAACGATGGCTACTACCACGGTCTTGAGAGGATATTCATGGTTGAGGACATCAGGTGTTGCCTCTAATATCCAGGAAAAGCTTCTAAACGTGCCGTTTGACTCAACAACCTGTACAATACTAAAGTTTAATGAATCGCTATACAAATTCCAGGCCTCAGACTAATGTGAAACTGCTGGGGTTGGCTGTGCAGCAACAGCAACTTGTGAGCCCTGCAGGCAGGGGGTTTCGCCCCTATACCCCCTACACCCAGAGGGTGAGAGGTTAAGCCCCTTCCGGAAAGCAAGTGCAGTTCACTTCCCCAGCTGTGAAGCCCCTGAGTCCGAATTCCAGGACCAGCCTGCTGTTGGAGGCAGATCCGGTGTGGAATGCGGATGCCCGGGTCTTAGAGGTCATTCACCAGGGATATTATCTGCCTTTTGCTCTTGTCCTCCGGATCGCCAGTTCTTGCCTCTGGATCATGTCCTTCAGCTTCTGGCAAAGGGGACAATAGACCTGGTACCCTGTTCGGAACAAGGCAAGGGCTGGTACTTACCGTATCCTACCTACCTTGTCACACCCTAGATCTACAGATTTTGAACTTGTACTTGCTGAAGGACAACTTCAGAATGGTTACTCTCGCCCAGGTCCTTCAGCCTCTGGACCTGCAGAATTGGCTGGTCTCCCTGGATCTCCAGGATGCACACTTCCATGTGCTTATACAGATGAAGCAGAGGAGGTACCAGAGATTCAGAATCGGAAGTTGCCATTACCAATTCAATCATATAATTCTGCCTTTCTTCGGCATCCAGGGTACTGTACAAGCTCACTCTCAAGACAAGGCGTCTGCACACTTGTACCAACATGCAGCCTGTTGCACAGCTTGAGGCCTCTCCTTGAACTTCAGGAAGTCTCCGGTCTCGCCTTCCCAGTCCCTCCGATTCTTTGTGGTGGTCTTGGACACTCGCCTGGACCGGGCCTTCCTGCCCGAGGACAGAGTTGTGAACATCTCCAAGATTGTTAATGTCTTCCAATCGCATGAAAAGGTTCCTGCCTCACCATTTCTGCGCTTCCTGGGTCTGAGCCTCCTGCATCCTTGAAAGGACCGAAGCCCTTTTGTGCATGAGTTCGCTTCAGGGGCTTCTGAACTGCCACTTCTCAGTTTCAGGGACGAACATCAGATATTCTTCTGGTCTTGGCAAAGGTGAGCAAAGACCTGGAGTGGTGGTCCCAGAGAGACAACTTACTGTGAAGGGCATTGTTCCGACGCTGCTGGCCCCAAATGACTGTAGTCAAAGATGTGTGCCTTTAAAGGCTGGCACACACTCGCCTCAAAGATCTTACAGTGAGTGACATGTGGGCCCCATCAGAGTGCCTGGACCACATCAATATGCTGGAGGTGGGGACAATAGGCTGAAGCTGGCCGCATTCCTCCCATCTGAACAGCGGAAAGACTTTGCTGGTTTGTTTGTTTATTGAATTTATATAGCGCTTTAAGCCAAAGCACTTTACAATATAACAGGTACAAAAGTGAGAGAAGCATATTTACAAACTTGAACAGGTCGTTAGAACAATAAGTAGAACTATTTATAAGTGGGGGAGAAGGTGGGGGGGAGAGGAGGGGGTAGGTGAAGGGAGTTACGGTGTAGAATTTGAGGTAGGGGGAGGGGAAGGAAAGGGGAGTGTTCTGGTGTCCTCATTGCCCTTAAGTAGTATTTGTTAACAATTTAAGGTCAGAGGGGAAGGAGAGAGGATGGGGGGGGAGGAGGGGAGGCAAGGGTAGGAGGGGAGGGGAGGGGTAGGGAAGGAAGTCGGGGGGGTGAAGAAGATGGGCTTTCAGGGAGTGGCGGAAGGATGAGTAGGTAGGGGTGGAGCGGATGGAGAGCGGGAGGGAGTTCCAGTGTACGGGGGCCAAGAGTTGGAAGTAGCAAAAGCGTGAGTAGGCACATGGGGCTGGGGGTACAGTGAGGAGGTAGAGGTTTGCTGAGCGGTGAGAGCGGAAGGGGGAGTAAAATGAGAGGAGGGTGGAAAAGTAGGGGGCACCAGGTCATGGAGAGATTTGAAGACAAGACAGAGGAATTGAAATTTCAGTTGTGAGAGGAAGGGAAGCCAGTCAAGTTGAGAGAGAGGAAGAGATAGAGTCTCGAGGGCCGAGGAGACATAGAGTACGGATTGAGGAGTGGTAGATGGATTTTAGGGGAGTTAGGTGAGAGACAGGGAGTCCAAAGAGGAGAGAGGAGCAGTAGAAGAGGCGGGAAAAAAAAGGGAGGAGATTAGGAGTTTGGAAGCATGGAATGTGAGAGAGGAGCGGTTCTAATGGACAACACAGTAGCCATGCACTACCTAAACAAGCAGGGTGACCACTTGTCTATGACAGCAGCTCACCCGGCCGGCAAGGAGAACATACTGGTAGGTGTGTTTAGGGGACAGTCTTGGACCTCCCCCAAGTGGGAGTTCTGTCAGGAAATTCTGTAGAAGACACTCTCCCAAAGGGGAACTCCTCAGGTGGATCTCTTCGCTTTCAGTGCAAACAGAAAGTGCAAGTGGCTTTGATCCAGGGAATTTCCTGAACAGGGAGCTTTGGGGACACTTGGGTCTTCGACCTGCTCTATGCTTTCCCTCCGACCCCTGTCATTTCACTGGCTCCCATGAGATTACTTCAGTTGAAGTCCATGATGATCTTGATCACTCCAGATTGGGCCCAAAGAATGTGGTACCCAGAGTTGCTAAACATGGCCATCTGTCCTCCCTGGCGACTCTCATTTAAAGGAACGGGTTCTACACCTGAAGCTTCACGGCCTGAACATTCATGCCTGGCAGCTGAAAGGTTGAGATATAGGGAGTGGACGGAGGGCGTCTTCAACATTTTCCACTCTGCTAGGAGACCCACCACCAAATTCCAAAATCAGGCGTACCTTTTCGGCGTGGAGCTGGGGGAGGGATTTGGATTTTTTACCTATTCTACATCCTCTTTACTGCATTATTCTGCTTTCTTTGGCCCGGATGGGCCTGAACATTCGCACTGTGAAGGTGTATCTTGCTGCCATTTCTGTCTTCAAGAGGTCCAATGAGCAGGGCTCTTTTTTCACACTCCCCACAGTAATGCAATTCTAGGTGTGCCTTGGTAAGGCGTTTCCACCATGCCAGTTTGTTGTTCCAGTGTGGGATTTGGATTTGGTGTTAGCATTCCTAATGGGTGCTCCGTTGGAGCTCCTTTGTTCTTGTTCTTTAAGGTTGCTCACCCTTAAGGTGATTTTTCCTAATCGTCATCACTTCTGCTAGATAGGTGAGTAAACACTAGGGTTTGTCAGTTAAACCTGCCTAATTGGATTTTTCCAAGCAGAAGGTGACATTGAAAGTGAGATGTTCTTTCCAGTCGAAAGTGGTTTCTGACTTTCATCTCTCTCAAAAGATCCATCTTCCTGACTTTTTTCCTCTGCCTCATCCTTCCAAGTCAGAAGAACAATTCCATTGGCTGTACCCGGTGCGGGCCATCAACTACTACAATCTCTTGGACGAGAAGGGCCAGGGAAGATGACCAGCTTTTCGTTGGTTATAGTGGTGCCGTACTGGCAGGGCTGTGACAAAACAGATCCTGTCTAGGAGGATCATTCTCTGCATCTCAGAATGCTAGGATCTGGCTGGTAAGGAGGTGCCTGAGGATCTGGGAGCACACTCCACTAAAGGACTGACCACCACCTCGGCTCTGCAATGTGGAGTGCCTGTTCTGTACATATGGTAGGCAGTGGACTTCTTTGCATACATTTGCTAGCATTACTACTTGAAAATCTCACTCTAGTCAGGATGCTCATTTTGGCAGGGCTGTCCTTCAGTTTTCTGATTAAGGTGGTGCCCTCACTATCCTCCCTTATACAGATCTTTGTACTGCTATTGGAGTCTATCAGGATGAGGAATCATTGGAAAGAAAGAATACATTTGAAGAACAATTGACTTGCCTCTCAGTACTGTTCTCTTTTTGATTGATGTTCCTCTGTTGGATTCCTCATTGCCCTCCCTACCTGCTCGCCTTTGCGGGCACCTAGTACAACTTGGTTCTGCAGTCACTTATTGGCAGAGTGCTATGGAAAAAAGGTGGAACGAAGGTAATGGGGTGTAAAGCCTCATATATATCTGAGGCTTGTGGTATCTGCTTAGATTACATGCTGTCCATAGGCCAACATTAAGTGGAAGCTGCAGAGTATTACAGTTGTTGTTTTCGAAACTCGAAAAGGGATGTTGACAGGGCGTGCCAGTAATACTATCCCTAGTGTGACGTCCACTATACCCATGGTTCTTCACGCGTTGAGGTCCCTCAGATTGTTTTTCCCCCCGCCATAGAATGACTCTTATAGCGAAGTTCCTCTTTCGGCTTATCGCCATTTATTATTATCAAATTAACGATAGTTCTTCTTGCTATCCTTTATATCCGCCGACTATCGATACAACCTGACGCCGGTGAAGAACAAGAAACGACTGTCGAAAGACACCCATCGACGGATCCTTTCCAGCCTTGGAAGGCCGCTACGGCTTCAGCCCTCACAGTAGGGAGAGAGGGGGGAGGTAATTTTAGAATGTATACGCATTCGCCTAGCTGCCGTGTCATTCTTTTATGGAAAGGATCCTCCTTAAATTGTGCCCCAAGTGCAACAAGAAGTTCCTGAGGGTCAATAAACACCTTGTGTGTAACCTGTGTCTCCTGCGAGACCACGTTAAGGGTTCTTGTCGAGCATGTAGACTCTTCAAACCTAAGACTTTGAAGCACTGATTAACTAAACGCTGGGTCCACCTCGCCAGGCAGCTCGAGGCCATGGAAGTGGAGGGTACCTTAAGAGACGGCAGCAACGCTGCGGTATCAGACGGCGAACGCGACCAGGTTACTCCGGTTTCCCAAGTACAGGCCCCCGACCCCAACAGACAGGCCGGCGGCCCTGTTATGGGGACAACAACCGGTGGCATAAGCGCTCCCACTACCCCCACATCAAATACACAACCCATCACCGAGACTTGACACATGTGTTGAGCAAACGGCAACGCACAACGTCTAGGGAGAGGTCAGTTGATTCTTTGTCCTCTGGGCACTCCAGATCGCCACATGACAAATCTCGACTGTCGAAAGGCAGATCAGACGTCGTGGATAAAGAGAAGGCGCATGAATGCTTATGAGCTTGTCTGATACGAAATCTGCTTGGATACAAATGTACTCACGCTACACTTCATGCTACCACAGGTCAGAAAAATAACAATCTGGGGGACCTCGAAGCGCGAAGGACCATGGGTACAGTGGACGTCACACTAGGGATAGTATTACTGGCACGCCCTGTCGACGTCCCTTTTCGGGTTTTCGAAAACAACAACTTTTTACTCTGCACCTTCCACTAGATGTCAGCCTATGCACAGCAAATACAAGCCTCAGAAATACGATTACAGTGAGTAATGTATCCCATATATACAGGCCCCAACGTCACGTCCTGCGCATAGAAGTGTCGGGCAGGGCCAACACAGAACCACGCTGCCCCCTATGTTGAGTAAACATCACAAAAGTAAATGGGATGTTAAAGGGGCACAGTGTCCCTGTAGCACTCTACTGAAGGTAGAGTGTTACTCTTTAACAAAAATAAAGGGAAACGCATTCCCTGCACTGGGGTCTGAGCAGTGCAAAGCAAAATTAATGAGTGATAGAGATCAGTGGGGCAAAAGGATCTCTCGCACTCCAAAAATCAGCAAGGATCCTGACAAAAAAACAGATATGCTGTGGGGTCCATAAAGAAATGAGTGAAGTGGGTTAGTGTTGGCGAATGTGCCTCCCTCGCCCCAAGAATTAACTAGGAACCTGCCAAAAAGAGGAAATGCTGGTGGGTGGGTTAGGAGGGGTGCCGGTTAAAATCAAATCAATGGAGCAAAGTTTCATTAAAAAAAAACCTTCCTAACAGCAGGCAATTCTACCTCGCCCGTTGTTGAATGCTCTGCACGGTTATAATCAAGGGTTTAGAATTGGTTACCTGGGGGTGGGATTTAGGTTAAACTAGTGTGTGTCATTCCATAGACTGATAGCTGCAAATGAAAACGGGGTCAGTGGTAATGTTACTGCTGGTGATAATTGGACAACAATGCTGGAGGTAAAAAACCCTATTTCAGAAGGACAAAATCTGCCCAGTCAATTTCAATGACAGTAATAAATGTATTGCTGCCGGTAGACCCCCATCGTAGTCAAACATGACCCCAAACAACCATGTTAATGACCTCCCTAGAAAGATGTCATGTGCTTATCTGCTGGCAGGATCTGTTCTTACAAAACGCTGAGTTAATAATACACCAGTGCCCATTTCTGCAGGTGCATTTAGGCAGTTAAATGAATCTGTCCCAGCAATGTTCAGATGACATAGCTCATTCCATTTTATTTACCTCCGGTTGTACATTTTCCTAAGCATATTGTGTGTCTCCTGGAGAAAATGTATGTTTTGCTGGCAATAGTTAATGACCGGCACAGGAACTCTCAGGGACCTCCCTTGTTTTTTTGCATAAAGTAATTTGGGGTCTCACCCTAAATTACTTAGGTAATCAAGACGTGGACCCCTTGATCACTGCTCTTTGAGAGGCACAGCTCCACCCTACTGATGAGATCCAACCAGACTGAAACGTGTGTCTGGGCTTGCTGTTGGTACTCTTGTTCAGAGGAGAATTGCCTAGATTTTAGTGCTGGACTGCCCCAGAGCAGGACAACGACTGATATGTTATGTATATTTCTCCTCTGTGAAAGAGATGGTGAGCTAAAGAATCTGGGGAAGACTCTCAAACCCAGGACTAATGGCCGGCAGAGGGACTCCCAGGACCCCCCTTGTTTTCTGCTGGCAATAGTTACCATACCACAGGCAGCAATACAAAATACCAATATGGTTTAAGTTTACTGGATGCAGGAGCAATAATTTACCCCAGTGGTATTTCCTAAGCAACATGGCCTTTTGTGCTACTTCTACTGCCTTTGCTATTGCCTGACTCATTCAACACATTCTTTTCAAACTGATCACTGGTATACCAGGGCCCAAGAGTACACAACCTCCCAGGTACTTTTTATGGGCAGCAGCTGTTATGAATAGGGAAAATATATTTAAGACATTGTAAGATGAAAAACTATCATCGTGGATTTTTTGGGAATAGACTCCTACTCACGTAGACCTCCTTTTGCAGCCCATCTTATTGTTTAATTGGTTTTATTTACTGTGATTTAAAATTGGTAAGATAAACATTAGTTATCAATCATATAACATAATTGTGAACTGAATATTACTCTATCCATAGCAAGTCAAATTGATATAGACTAGCAACTTAGGTCACTTCGGATATACCTACGTTTACTCATTCTCTTGTGTGACTGCTATTCGAATGAGTTGATTTGACTTAGACGTTTCTGCATCACAGTTCTATGTTTACATTCCATATGGTGATTTCCTGAAGCGACTGATTCATAATTGATTAAGGTTTTATCAATCAACGTCCTTGATCCCTTGGAGGAGGTGTTCCACAAAGTTCAACATATCTTGCATTGCTATCTGACAAATCAGTACCATTTCTATAACACTACTTAAATGATTAAAATCAAATCCATTAAGTAGAGCTTCTATAGCATATCACCTATGAAGTAGCAGTTTAGCAAGAAGTATACTTCCCAAATACTTGGTCTTTATCACTAGTTTGGTGTACCAACCATTGTTTGTTTTTACCGAAGAATGAAGTTTAATCCTTATATCGGAGCATCTTCCAACATACTTGGAGGGCACATCATGGATCTTCTAAAACTCACCCCCTAACAAATATTCATTAAGCCCTGTATCCCACAACACTACTCAAGTATGCTAAGTACCGTTTATCTTTTTACCTTCCCAACTAAGTTGAGACCTACTGGGGATCCCTGCACTGTAACCCTGTGAAGTAGTGTGCGTGGGCACTACCTTGCACATTTGATTATTTACCTTAATGAAATCATATCTTAAAGCTGCATCTTTCTCACCAAGTCAGAAGAGTGTTATTTTTTTTTTTCAGCAAGAAATATCTGCTGGCCCCACAGCATTCCAGGTATTCGAACTTGTTTTTCACACTGCAACCAATATTGTGCGAGCCAACTATTTTCTGCACTTCCATTGCCAATAGGGCGTATTCCCTCTTCAAAAATAGGCATTCCGATTGCCACCTCAAAGTCTTTCAGGCCACATCGCCAAAAACATGAAACCCAGGGAGATAACCATAGTAAATGTCCCAATATCCCCCAACATGCCACATCCTCGCCAACAGTTGGGAACGGAGCCAGGTCCAAGTCATAAGGACATGTTGGGGGAAAGCACAATTGTGTATTATTTTGAATTGCATTTGACAATTCTGATATGAAACATCATTCACCAGGAGCCAGTATGTTGGAAGATCTCCAACCTCCAGGTTTATTCATAGATAATAGGCCCATTGAGGCATTGTTTCTCCCTAGACTCTTTTGTATGAACAGTCCAATACCCCTGCACATCAGGAATGTGCACAAAACAACCTTGGCTAACTCGCCATGGTCTGTGAAAGACATGTCAGAGGTTTGGGGGGTTCATGGCTAAGGGGGCAAAGGTTTAGTGTCGCTGGGGTTTTGGGGGGGATCGTGGCTACAAGCCATGTAGGAGGACATGTATCCAGAAGGCTCCCGTTGATCCTGCAGTGATCCGGACTGAAACCGCACTCACTGAAGCCAAAATTGACTATAAACTGGAGGAGCAGGCTTGTGGAACAACAAGGCATAACTGGAGTGCAAGGCAGCTCCGATCGGCAAGTTACTCATGAATACATAGCACAGAGAAGATTGCTGCGGAGCGCATACACAGGATCCTAAATGGCGACCCGCTGAGAACAAAGGGCCGGGATATGAGAGGAAGCCTATGCGCTCAGACCGCAGAAAACTGGATTGCTGTGCATGACCCGGAACGAACGTGAACGAGCTGAGAAGCAGCAGAGCAAAGGAGAGTCCTCTCACGGAAGCGGAGTGCAAGGGCATCAATTCCTGACAAGAGACCGACTGAACTGCATGCTCAAATGGCGTCTGGTTAGCACTCGTTAGGGATCGAGTGACCCAGGAGGTTGGACCCAGGGGCTGAAGGACTCAACCGAAATGAAATTCGATCACGCCGGCAGCGCAACCCCCCTGCAGCGGGCTGTACACAGAGATACAGGAGCAGATTGAGGGACGCGCGGCCCGAAGTGTAACACTATCCGCGGAATACAAAGTAACAGCAGACCCACGGAGCACTGTACATGGGTCTGCAGCTGAAGCTGCTCGGGGCTGTGCAACTGCAGAACAGACTCCAGCAGTGAAACATTTGTATCACAACTGATCTGAGGCTGCTAGAGGAGGGAGGCGGCCACAGGGTGGTTAAGAACAATGGGAGACCCAGATCAGTCAAAGGTGGCTCACAGATAACTTGGCGTAATAAGCATGGCATGTTTCGAGTAATGGTAGGAAGCAACCAAAGAGTGGGTGGAGAAGCAGCCCTAACACCGGAGGAATTTAGACTGCGGGCTGCCACGAAATGCACAGGAGATGGATTGACAAAGGAGCAGGCACACGCAGCGTGCACTCTGGGGCAGACGCACTGTCTCATCTGCACCCGAAAATAAGCTAACTCTGGTGCAACTAACGTTAAAACTACAGAGCGTCACAACTGAACGTGGGCAGACAATTGTGCTCTTGTGGTGTAAGAGAGGACAGGGACACACAGCTGCTGGATAGGGATGCCTACATGAAAAGCCTGACCCTGCCAGGATAGGGAGGACTGCATGCGCACCTAAAACACAAGTATAACCAGGTATTGAACTGGGGCAAAGGTCAACTAACACGGCACGTGGAGCCTAGATACATAAGCGAAAGGAGGGCCATAGCTCAATGTGGAAACCAAGGGCGGAGGGGCCACACGGTTAGGACAGCACCACAAAATTGAGCCCAGGGAGAATGGTGCTGGAAGCAAATTAGTGAGCCGAACACTGGCAGCCAGGGCTGCATGAATACGAAAGCGGATATGGCGTCTAAGGTGGGCAAAACCAAAGGTAAACAACCAACGATGTAGGACTTTGCCAAGTCGACTCCAACTATGGAAGTAGTAAAACCCAAGAAGCAGGACACGCAAGGAGAAGCGGCCCCGACACAGAATGATCAATGGATCCTAGACGCCATAGCAGAACTGAAGACATCCTGGGCAAGTAAGATGGATACTGCTATCGCTGAACTGAAGATCTCGCTGGAACATAAGATTGACGCTGTCAGTGTAGATGTCAACCTTCTATGGCAAGATGTCAGAAAGCTGGCAGAGCTCACGGGCGCACTGGAAAAAGATGTGGAGGCTAACACAATTACCTGCACCGCCAACGCCAAAGAAGTCACCAAACTACAACAACGAGTGCGCAACAGAGCAGAGGAAGCGGAAGGGTGGGCGCGCAGAAATAACATACGCAGAAGGAGAAGGCTTGGACCCGACAGACTATGTCAAGAACATGCTGCTGCAGGAGATAGACAGGGGGTGGGGGGCACTCGCCCAGGGATTCGCTGTGGAGAGGGCGCATAGGGCCCTGACCAGAAGGCCGCCACCAGGAGCACCTCCCCGACTGCTCAAGATATTGAACTACAAAGATAGGGAGAAGATACTGAAGCACTTTGGCAAAGGAAGGGACCGTATGCAGAAGATCTGCAACCATCGTGGCGTACCCAGACTACACCTTTTTGGTACAGAGACAGCAGTTGAACTATGTATCTGTCAAGAGGAGGGTACGCGAGGCGGGATATAAATATATGCTGCTGCTGTACCCAGTGAAATTGAAAGTGATGCAAAACAGGGCGCACTTCTTCGAGACCCCGGTAGACACAATGGCATTGCTGGTGTCATGATGCCTACCTCTAAGGAGCCAGGCCGGGCCCAGCAACCCCAGAGGCAGACATCATTTTCCCCAGGGAAGTCTCAGCGGGCCCAAGTCGGGGCCCCTTGGACTCAGTCCTGGCGCCTTAGGCGCCAGGCTCATAGCGGACCCCAGTCCTGGCGCCTTAGGCGCCAGGCTCATAGAAGAGGATATGTGTTTAAGTGCTTGGGTGCACACTTACCTGATGCAGACCTTGCTGCTTCATCCAGGCCCTCTTGAGGCCTGAATGGGACTACTTAACCTGTAGGACTACTTCACCACCCGGGTGTGGTCGGGGAAGGATACATACCTGATTGGTGGAAGGATACATACCAGGAACTTCTTCCAAGGCTATTTAAACCCCACCCGAACAGCCACACATGCTTTGCGTTGTTCTGCACCTAGCAGCTGGACGCTCACCGTGTCAGCTCCTGCATCCTGACTTCAGCCACGCCTGCCAGCACCCTGGAACACCTGCAAGGGGAGAAAGGAAGAGAATAGGAGAAGAAAAGCCCTTACCTGCTAAATCTGCATCCCAGAGTCATTTCTCCAACGGCCCTGAAAAGGAAGACATCATTTTAAAGGCATTTCGTTTGGATCGCTGCAGCGCTGCATTTTACTCACCTTTGCAAGGCGCTTCCATCTTCAGCAGCGATCTTCCGGATTCAGCTACGCCCCGGCCCCTATGGGGAAAAAAGACAAAGACATTGAATGAGCGAATGCAAAGACATTACCTGAGCGCTCATCCAGAACTGTTTCACTTCGGGTCGGCGCCATATCTCCGGCACTCCGAACCCCGGCCCCTAAGGGGAAAAAGACATAAGCATTAGCGCTTGCTGCAATTAGACAACGAACATTATTATTAAGCTTGAACTTTTGAACAGAACTTTTACAGCGCCTTACCTGAACAGTCAAGCTTACCTGAACTCCCATCAATCCTCAATCCAGTGAAGTAACTGGGTTTCAACGCGCCCCTGCATCAGAAGCAGGATGGAGAGCTCATCCTTCCAAACCCTAAGGTGAAGCTTCACGGGGAATCGTGGAGGAGGTATCGTGGAGGGTTGGAAGGGAGTGGGAGGCTTGAGCATTGTTCCACAGTTGGTAATGCTCCCTTTTCACGCACAGGAGGGTATCCAACGAGCCAGGGAAGCCAGAATAGAGGGGCCCTTCCTGTCCATCTTCAGAGTTCTGCGCCTTCGACGCCGCGCCTCCGTGGGAACCAGGTGAGCGTTACAGAACGCGAAGCCTTACCACAATTTCCCACCTGGGCGCTATGGAGACTTCCGAGACAGATCAGCTGGCCCATCTTTTAGGGGAATTACGGGCAGAAGTGCACTCGGCCCGCCAGGAGACTAATGCTCTCAGAAGGGAACTAATCCTAACCAAGGAAGGAACTGATGATCTGGCCAAAAGGTTATTGCAGGGCCAGGCAGAGCACACTCCTTTACCTGTTTCCGGAGATATTTCTACAACAATGGGTTCGAATAACCCGGTACAAATCAATCTACCTGGACACATGCCTTTGGCCCCGCCGGAACGTTTTGCGGGGGATCCCAAGAAATATGCCGTTTTTATGAACCAATGCCGTTTACACTTTTTATGCAGGCCCGGGGCCTTCCCCAACGACCAGACCAAAGTAGCCTTTGTACTATCTTACCTCAGTGGCTGTGCTGCCGATTGGTCTATTCCATTGGTAAATCAGGATGATCCCATTCTCCGGGATTTTCAGGGATTCCAGGCCAGCATGGAAAGATTGTTCGCTCGACACTCGCAGGGACAGGCCCTTGACAACGAACTGCTATCCTTACGACAAGGTAATCAGGATCTTTTGTCCTATATCGCCACCTTTAATAGACTAGTTGTGGAAACCGGATGGCCTGAAAATAAAAGGATCACATTGTTTCATCGAGGCCTGCGCGGAGAGCTTAAAGATGTTATAGCTCAGATAGTAGATCCACCCCAGGCCTGCGCAGACTACATAGACTTAGTGGTTCAACTTGATCACAGACTTCAAAATAGAAAAGCAGATCGGCTCAAGTATGAAACCAGAGTACCTATCAAGACCCACGTTAACTCCAAGAGTACTGACGTTTCCGAACCTATGCAAATTGGCAGTGTTAAAGGACCATTAACGCAGAAGGAACGAGAGAGAAGGCGACAAATGCAACTTTGTCTGTATTGCGGAACTTCCGGTCACTTTCTTCAAAGTTGTCCAGTTAAACCACCCAAGAAGGTGGTTGGAGCCACTGATAACGAGTTACTGACACCTGGTTCGGGAAACGACCTAGCCCGACAAGCGTAGGGGTCCGCTTGCCGAGCTTGAAAACAAACTCTTGGACCTCGCATTTTGTCATGCCAATGGTGCTTGTGAACCCAAAACAGCCTCAGCAGTTGCATGCTATAAAAGCATACATAGACAGTGGAGCTATTGGAAATTACATAGACCGTGAATTGGCTTCCAGGATTAAGCTTCCTCTACGCCCGAAAGTAACCCAAGATGTAATTACTACAGTTGATGGAACCGAAATAGCCTCAGGGCCTGTAACGCATTCCACAGTTGAAATCACTCTGGTGGGTCAGGACGGACATCGGGAAGCAATCGTGTTTGATGTGATCAAGGCCCCACAATTTCAAGTACTTCTTGGAATCCCTTGGTTAGAAACACATAATCCGAGAATAGACTGGCGAGCAAAGAAGATAACTTTTCCTGATTGTGAACCAACCTGTTACCCAAGGAATCCAGCTATGGGTCTAGCCTCTGTAACTTCCACCCCTGTACAGCTCCCATCTGAATACCAAGAATTCCAAGACGTTTTTCAGAAAGAGCAGGCTAACACCTTACCTCCCCATCGATCTTACGATTGCCAAATCGACTTGGTACCCAATGCACAACTACCTTGTAGTAGGATTTATGCTCTTACTGAACCTGAGAACCTGCATTTGCGCCAGTATTTGGATCAATACCTGGCCAATGGTTTCATTCGCCCATCAAAGTCACCAGTCTCTTCCGCTTTGTTCTTCGTACCTAAAAAGGAAGGAGACCTTAGGGCCTGTATTAATTACCGCGCCCTAAATCAGATAACGATTAAGAATCGTTACCCTTTGCCCCTGATACCTGAGCTTATCGACCAAGTAAAAGATGCTCGTGTGTACACCAAGCTAGATCTCCGAGGAGCTTACCACCTGGTACGTATAAAAGAGGGCGACGAGTGGAAGACTGCATTCCGCACCAAATTTGGGCTCTTCGAATATCAAGTAATGCCCTTCGGTTTGTGCAACGCACCTGCCGCCTTTCAGTACTTCATGAATGATGTTCTTAGGGAACTTATCGATGTTTGTGTCATCGTTTATATTGACGACATCCTGGTGTATTCCTCCTCAGAATCTGATCACAGAAACCATGTTAGGGCAGTTCTTGAGAAATTGCGCCAGCACAAATTATTTGCCAAGCTCGAAAAATGCGTTTTTCATACCACAGAAGTGGAGTTTCTCGGATTCATCCTGACACCTCAAGGAATCCGAATGGACTCGCGGAAAGTGGACGCCATTCTCAAATGGCCATCTCCTAGCTCTGTGAAGGGAGTGCAAAGCATGCTTGGCTTTGCCAATTTCTATCGAAGGTTCATCCCTGAATTTTCTCGAACTGTTCAACCCATCACAGCTCTCCTAAAGAAAAATAAACGCTTTGAATGGACTCTTGAGGCTGAACAAGCCTTTCAGGACCTGAAAACCAAATTCACCTCTGCACCTGTATTGAAGCACCCGCGCCCAGATCTCCCTTACATCGTGGAAACCGATGCATCCAGTTCGGCCATGGGAGCTGTCTTGTCGCAAAGAGACCCAGAAACTAACCAACTACACCCTGTAGCCTTTTGGTCCAGAAAATTCTCTCCACCTGAACTCAATTACGCAATTACCGACAAAGAACTACTGGCTATTAAATCAGCTTTCAAGGCTTGGCGTCACTATCTTCTCGGTGCAAGACACACCATCACCGTAATTACGGACCACAGAAATTTGCAGTATTTAAAGACGGCCAAAGCTCAATCTTCGCGACAACTCCGATGGGCTTTATTCTTTGCGGAATTTGATTTTGTAATTACCTATCGCCCTGGCTGCAAGAATGGTAAGGCAGATGCCTTATCCCGGATAGGCATGGAAGAACCCAATTCGAGTTTAGAACCTGTGCCAATCATACCGGAACAAAGAATTCTGGGCTTGACTTCATTGCAAACCATTGAGGACATCCAAGCTCAAGTAAAACAGCTTTTTGACTCTTCTGCCTTACTGGAATGGAGTCAAAAGGGTCCTCACTACACCGTTAAGGATGATTTACCCTACTTCCAAGAGCGGTTATTTCTGCCAAGTAAAGAATTGCAGGAACTTGTTATTACCCGTCATCATGAATCATTAATGGAAGGACACCCCGGTATCGCGAAAACAGAAGAAAAGATCAAACGCCATTTCTGGTGGCCTTCTTGGAGAAAAGACATAAAGTCATTTGTGTTGTCTTGCGGAATCTGTGCCCAAAATAAGAGTCAAAAGAAAAGGCCAGCCGGCCTACTTCAACCTTTGGACATTCCACCAGCAGCTTGGCACACCTTGTCAATGGACTTTATAACTGACCTGCCTCCTTGTGGTGGTTACAACATGATTCTCGTAATAGTGGATCTATTCTCCAAAATGGCCCATTTTATCCCTTTAAAAGGATTGCGTCAGCTTCCACTTTGGCCAAGGAATTTATGGAAAATATAGTGCGGTTACATGGTTTCCCTTCCATATTAGTCTCAGACCGTGGAAGTCAATTTATCTCCCACTTTTGGAAGAAATGTTGCCAACTAGCACAAATAGACGTGCGGTTATCCACCAGCCACCACCCCCAGACCGACGGACAAACCGAGAGAACCAATCAGACTCTCGAACAATATCTGCGGTGCATGTTACACCAATCCGAGTTGAATTGGAAGGACATCCTTTGGATTGCAGAATATGCATACAACAATTCAGTGCATTCTGGAACCGGACAGACTCCTTTTTATACCCTGTATGGTCACCATCCTCGGACCTCTGACCTAGATCCACCTCTGACCCTGGAGATGCCTGCAGTAAATCACCTACATTCCACAATAACCCAAGCCTTCAAAGAAGCTACAACCCACTTATAGCAAGCCAAGAAAAAGTATAACGAAAACGCTGATTTGCACCGAAGTAAAACTCCTCCTTACCAAGTAGGAGATCAGGTATGGCTAGCAACTAAACATCTACCCCTCAAGGGTCAGCGAACTTTTAATCCCAGATTCATTGGGCCTTACCCCATCAAAGCTATTATCAACCTGGTGGCCTTTAAACTCGATTTACCATCCAACATGCGGATTCATCCCGTTTTTCACGCATCTCTTCTAAAACCAGTACAACCTGGAACCAGACTGTCTGAGCCCCCAGGCCCTGTCCAAATTGATGGAGAATTAGAATTCGAAGTGAAAGACATTTTAGATTCCAAGATAGTTAAGTCGAAACTCTTCTATCTTGTTGATTGGAAAGGATATGGACCTCAGGAAAGATCTTGGGAACCCAGTAACTATGTTCACGCACCACGATTAATTCAAAGATTCCATCGAAGATTCCCGCACAAACCAAAACCCCCGGAGGAAAAGACCTTGGGAGGGGCCTTGAGGGGGGGTACTGTCATGATGCCTACCTCTAAGGAGCCAGGCCGGGCCCAGCAACCCCAGAGGCAGACATCATTTTCCCCAGGGAAGTCTCAGCGGGCCCAAGTCGGGGCCCTTTGGACTCAGTCCTGGCGCCTTAGGCGCCAGGCTCATAGCGGACCCCAGTCCTGGCGCCTTAGGCGCCAGGCTCATAGAAGAGGATATGTGTTTAAGTGCTTGGGTGCACACTTACCTGATGCAGACCTTGCTGCTTCATCCAGGCCCTCTTGAGGCCTGAATGGGACTACTTAACCTGTAGGACTACTTCACCACCCGGGTGTGGTCGGGGAAGGATACATACCTGATTGGTGGAAGGATACATACCAGGAACTTCTTCCAAGGCTATTTAAACCCCACCCGAACAGCCACACATGCTTTGCGTTGTTCTGCACCTAGCAGCTGGACGCTCACCGTGTCAGCTCCTGCATCCTGACTTCAGCCACGCCTGCCAGCACCCTGGAACACCTGCAAGGGGAGAAAGGAAGAGAATAGGAGAAGAAAAGCCCTTGCCTGCTAAATCTGCATCCCAGAGTCATTTCTCCAACGGCCCTGAAAAGGAAGACATCATTTTAAAGGCATTTCGTTTCGATCGCTGCAGCGCTGCATTTTACTCACCTTTGCAAGGCGCTTCCATCTTCAGCAGCGATCTTCCGGATTCAGCTACGCCCCGGCCCCTATGGGGGGAAAAAAGACAAAGACATTGAATGAGCGAATGCAAAGACATTACCTGAGCGCTCATCCAGAACTGTTTCACTTCGGGTCGGCGCCATATCTCCGGCACTCCGAACCCCGGCCCCTAAGGGGAAAAAGACATAAGCATTAGCGCTTGCTGCAATTAGACAACGAACATTATTATTAAGCTTGAACTTTTGAACAGAACTTTTACAGCGCCTTACCTGAACAGTCAAGCTTACCTGAACTCCCATCAATCCTCAATCCAGTGAAGTAACTGGGTTTCAACGCGCCCCTGCATCAGAAGCAGGATGGAGAGCTCATCCTTCCAAACCCTAAGGTGAGGCTTCACAGGGAATCGTGGAGGAGGTATCGTGGAGGGTTGGAAGGGAGTGGGAGGCTTGAGCATTGTTCCACAGTTGGTAATGCTCCCTTTTCACGCACAGGAGGGTATCCAACGAGCCAGGGAAGCCAGAATAGAGGGGCCCTTCCTGTCCATCTTCAGAGTTCTGCGCCTTCGACGCCGCGCCTCCGTGGGAACCAGGTGAGCGTTACAGCTGGATGCGCGGAATTGCCCGGCAGGAGCAGACGATCAGACGGAGAGCAGATCGGATAAGTGAATTGGGGTTGTTCTGAGAAGTACTCTGAACTGAGCAGGGGTGGGATGTTATATAAAGCAATGACATTGACTTTGGACTAGAATATAAAATGTACTATGGGGAGTTTTAGGTGAAATGTGTCCGAAAAGGCCTTAAGATGCAAGAGTGTGGTAAACTGAAAAACTAATGCGGGAGACATAGACGGAACATGTTATCACCCCTTGGAGTTAGTTTAGTTGAGATACCTGTAGAGTGGTATCCCCCTGTAGAGGCCCGAGTATCGGCAAGGCCAGAGAAAGGTGCAACAGTTGGGGTGTGGGGGGGCGGGGGTGATCAGGGCGGAGGGAGGAGGGGCAGTTGGGAAGTTTTAGGGGTGGCGAGGGAGTTTGGGGTGTTAAGGGAGGGCAATTCTGCAATCACAAGCCACAAAGTAAGAAGCAGAGGGTGGGGGTGGAGACGGGCGAAGTAGGAAACTGATAGAATGGAAGACCTGAGGATATTGACTTGGAATGTGCGGGGGCTAAATAATTACATTAAACGGAATAAGGTCATGATGTACCTGAAGAGACAGAGAATAGATCTGAACAAGGAAAAGCAGGAGGTAGTAGCGAGGAAATGGAAAGGGACAACCCTGGGGGCAACATACTCGCCGTTTGCCAGAGGAGTCATTACATGGATGGCGCCACATGTCCCGTTTAAGTTATTGCAGTCGACCATAGATAAAGATGGGAGGATGGTGTTGATAAGAGGGATGTTAGAAAATAAAGAAGTGAACATCATCAATGTTTATGCCCCGAACCAAGACACCACTGTCTAATTTAGGAACGTATATACTAAGATTAGCCCATATATAGATGGGGCAGTTATATGGAGGGGAGACTTTAACTGTACCTTGTACCTGAGGCTAGACCGGTCAGATGAGAAGGTCGACCCTAGCAATGAAGGCCTTGAGCACCCTGCTAACTGACCTACGGTTAGTGGACGTGTGGAGAGTGCACCACCCACAGGATAGAAAATACTCCCACTACTCCGCACCGCAAACCCTGTATACCAGGTTAGATTATATATTTATCGGGCCGGAGTTAACGGGGGGAAATGACACAGGCAGAATACAACGCTGCGGTACTCTCGTACCACGCGCCGCTGATAGTAACATGGGAGAACTTACTCCCAGGGCGAGAATTCCGACATGGAGACGCAGGGCCAAGGTGCTGAAAGATGCAGTGTTCAGAGAAGACTTGAGAAAAGACATACAGGAGTATTTTGAGCTTAATACTGGCAGCGTAGAATCGGCTGGGATGTTGTGGCAGGTATTTAAGGTGGTGGCGAGGGGAGCGGCAATATCAAAGGGGTTGCAAGGCAGCATAATACAGGAATTGCATAACGCAGAGAAGTTGTTAGAAACAAAAATGCGGGAGGGCACATGACCCCCTGAGGAGGCTGAGACCATATACCAATTACAGCAAGAGTGTAGAAACCACTTGGAGAGACTATGCAACCTAAACTATAAAAAGTATGTGGAGAGACAGCACGCAGAAGGAGACAAGCCAGGCAGATTACTAGCATGGTTGTATAAAAGTGAGAACCTCGGACAAACAATTAGAGCAATGCAAAGGGCAGATGGCCAGATAAAGGATACCCAGGAAGGAGTAAATGAATGTTTTAACGAATACTATAAAAAAAAAACTGTACGCAGACATTACCGAGGGGGAAGAAATAGACGTGCTAGAAACATTAACAGAGATTGATTTACCCAAACTCGAGACGGCAGAAGCGGAGAACCTGGAGGCTCCAATAGCATTAGAAGAGCTGGAGCAAGTGATTAAGACACTACCTACTAACAAAGCTCCAGGGGCAGATGGACTCCCGAGTGAGTTTTACAAAGCGTATAAGATGGAATTGATTCCCCCGATGCTGGCAATGTTCAACGAGGCGTTTAACACAAACACATTGCCTGAGTCCCTTCGAGAAGCAATCATCATTCCGCTCCTCAAGCCCAACAAACCATATATGGACTGCGGGTCCTATAGACCGTTCTCGATGCTCAATCAAGATAGCAAAATACTCACAGCAGTGCTGGCAAATAGATTGAGACCCGTCATAAACAGACTCATACACCCTGACCAAACAGGGTATGTCCCGCGCAGAAGCATATCCGACAACCTTAGAAGACTCCAACACGGCATAGAGCAGACAGAGGAGAGCTCCCAAGAGGTGGCAATAATTTCTCTGGATGCGATGAAAGCCTTCGACTCAGTCAAGTGGCCGTGGCTAATGGCTGTTTTAAAGGAATATGGTATTGGGCCCATCTATTTGAAGTGGGTCCAATTGCTATTACCATTGGCTCAGGTTTTTTATTTTAGCGCTAGAACCCCTGGCGGTGTACTTGCGGCAGCAATATGGAGAAGTAGGGATCAGCACTAAGAGAGGGCAACATCTGATATCGATGTAAGCAGATATGTTGCTGTACTTGAAGTATCCCGAGGAGAATCTAAGTATATTTTGGAGGTGATGGAGCGATACGCGATGCTGTCTGGTATAACAGTTAACCCTAAAGGGTCTAGCATATTCCCCCTAGGTAGATCTGGAAGAATACCACAACATAAACTGCCGGTACTACAGATAAAGTGGGAAACGGAGACATTCAGATATCTGGGAATAGATGTTTCTGATGGTGGTACTGCCCAGGCTGTTACACTACTTTGCGAACATCCCATATATGATACCCAAATAATTCTTTGTTAAGGTACAGAGTATATGCATGGAGTTCATATGGCAAAACTCCAGGAATAGAATAGCATTATGGAAGCTACAGAACCCGTATGAACAGGGGGGCATTAGATTGCCTAACTTTTAAGTATACTACTTGGCTAGCCAACTCCAATATGTGGCAAGATGGTTGTCGCAAAACCCTACATCAGAGTACAAATTGTTGAGGGCCGAGTGCACCGGGTCAAAACTGCTAGACCTAGGTGGGCGGATGGGGGAGAACCTGCCAGGTAATGGAGAACCCTTCCCTGTGCTCCCCACATATACCACTAGTGGCACTGGAAGGGATGGATGGGCAAATGAGGAGGACCATCAGAAGGCAATGGGAACCAACAGGTCTAGCGACTTTTGGGGTTGTATGGCAGGATGGGCAGGCGATAGAGTTGAACACATTGGCAGAAGACGCGGGATTGCATCAGGGACAATGCATCACATATGCTAGGCTGGTGAGGATGATAAAAGGTACGTGGTCCGAGGCAGTGTTAACCCAACAACCTGACGCAGCCATAGAAACATTTTACGATGTATCAGAAGGGGGCCATGAGCTCTCCTGAATATACGTACTGCTAATGTCCAGGGTTGGGAAGGAGGTGATCCAGACGAGATGAGACTGGGAGGAGGAGGTGGGGGAATCAATGGGAGATGGGCTGTGGGTCAGGGTGCATGGATACCACAAAAAAGTATCAAGGAACGTGAGGTTGCAATAGATTTAGTTATATGTCACCCACAGAGCATACATGACCCCTAAGAAGATAGCCAAATTTAAAAACGCGGGAACACAGACATGCCCAAAATGTGGAGAGGTGCACGCAGGAATGGTACATATGTTCTGGACTTGTCCAGAAATAAGGACATTCTGGGGGGAGGTGGCCCACCTCGTGTCAAGAAAAGAGATAAGCTTGGATGTGAACTCCCTGTGGGCATGCATGTTGGGAGGGCTCCCCAGGCCACACAAACTTAAACATGTGAGCAAACTCAAAGACCTGGCATACATACTTGCTAAACATAGGATAGCAATGAGTTGGAAAGCAAGTAGGAGACCGAAAGCAGAAGACTGGTGGCACGATCTCCAGAAATGGGCGAATGCTGAAACAATGGTGTGGAATGAGGCAATAAATAGAGGGGAGGAGGAAGAAGCTATCACATTTATAGCCTGGAGACAAATAGTAGCGGCACTGTCTGCATCTGACGGAGTAAGCCCGGAGGAAGACAGCCTTTGTAGTGGAGAGCATGGAGAGGCACCCACAGAAAGGGGTTGAGGAAGGCTGAGGTTTGTGATAGGCTCGTGAAGGGGATTGGGGTAGTTGGGCAGAGGGAGAAAACAATAAGAAAATGTATATAAGAATTGAAATGTATATCCGCTGCTAAACTGTATGGTGATCAGGTTGGAATCAATAAAAATTGTTTATATAAAAAAAAAAAGGTTTAGTGTCTCTGCCTCATCCAACTCCCTCAGTCTCCTTTCCATAATCAAGATGTCACAAATACTTTTAATTAAGTAATATAGCCGTACAAGAAACATAAATGTATATAATCTCCTATAACCCAAGAGATTATATTGGGTACAAAAAGGGTGTGGGGAAATAAAGGTCGTCTTATATTTCAGCACAAAAAGGGCGAGGGGAAATAAATGTCTTTGTATCCAACCACAATGCAGTGTGTGGTGACTTCACAGCCTCTTCCTGCCTTTCCGTCGGGAATGAGTGAGCATCTTGAGGGTTGCCAGATTAAAATGACTTGGCTGGGCGCTTAGTTTTCTCTGGTTCTTTTATCAAAGAGTTGATGCTGAAGGATGATTTGTTGTTTTCTGGAGGTCCCTCCAGGATTTGTTTTGTGCTCCTGCACGCTGATGGGGATCTTATCTTGCATGGGCTGCAATGTTGTGGTGCCACAGAAAGTGCCAAACAGCTCTCAAGTTGTGTCACACACCACTTACAAAGAGGCTGAAAGTTGCAGGGAATTTAAGATATCGTACTGATTAGCCTTTGAGTGCATTGAAGATGCTATTACATTCTTCTCAGAGTCTGGACACTTTCACATAGTCATTAAGAACCCACTGATGGCATCATGCATTCTGTAGGCCCCCATTAGTTTTTCTATATGTTGGAAATGAAAAAATATAACTGTGATGATCCTTGGACGCTCTCCTTTGTTGAACTTGGTGCTCAGTACACCCAATCAGTCGGCATTGTTGGGGTGTCTTCAATCTCTGCTTCTAGAGCATGGACGTCTGTTTTCTCAGGGAACCAAACCACATGGATTTTATTTTGGTTAAATGATGCTCAGAGGCCAAAGTGTTGTAGTTGTCCTCAGATGTGCTTACTCTACGCTCATTACCTTAAAATCCTTCCTTCCGCTGGTTTATGCAGGTGTTGATGTCCTTCAACTCTTGCACATTATGTCTTCTAAGGACCGATTGCTTTCTTGTATGTTCCGGTTCATTACTTGTAGTAGTACATTTCATTTGCTTGACTGGCTCTTCATCACAGGCTGACTAGCCTTCTTTCTGAATGATCAAGTGTTTTTAGTTGAGCATCCACTAGCCACATTGGCAGACTCTCCCCCCTTTCTTCACTCCCCCCTTTAATTGTGCTGGTGTTTCAATGTTACATACTAAAACAGATCTCATGTATTGCATTTTGCCACGTTCCCTTCAATAAAGATGTCTGCACATGAGCTTCTTCGCCCCCAGGCTTTATGTTGTAATGTAGTTATGCCCTTAGTGAATATGGCCAACCAGAGCTCCTCCCAAACAGAGGACTAGATCATTTATTTAGCACTTCAAGTCTAATGTTGCCATATCATCTGGACAGTTCAGCTGCTTCCGAGGGAGGATTTTTGCCTGAATATCTTCACCTTCCCAATGCCGCAAATCCAAGCCTACTTTATCATCCAATGTACACCATCTTTTGCAGCTCCACCTCACTGCTGAGGCCCGACTAGGTTGAGACTCTAACCCGGGATATAGGCCGTAGTAGAGAAATTCCGTAACCCCCCTTGTGTGTGGCCCAACTAGGCCAAAACACGTGTCTAAGGTTGCTGTTGGTACTATTGTTCAAAGAAGGATTGCCTAGCATTTCGGTGCTGGACTGCTCAAGTGGGTGGGACAAAGACTGAAATGCAAATGGATATTCCTCCTTTGTGAAAGGTACAGTGAGCTAAAATGTGGTTGCGGATTCTCGTGTGGACACCTTGCCAGACAGGTCATTAGGCCGTGTTTATTCTCGCAGAAGGGTGCCCGTACCTCTATTTCTACTGTTTGAAATGGTTGGGAGCAGAGAAAATGATTGAGGTATCAGAGGTTGAAGATGGGTCTCCACCCACCTGACTTCTGTCGAACCAGTAAAAAGCACAAGTAGAGATCCTGATTTCTTTAAGAATGAGGGACTCCTCTCCAGGGATGCTATAGAGTATCTCCAGTTGCATGAAGATGTTTTTCTGGCTTGCAGGCAGGGGTTGTTGGCAGCTTTTCGACAAATTCGAGGGTGTGGCTGTGAGCTACCATCAAAAGCATCCATTTGTCCGATTTTCTCTCCTGCCATGTGTGCAGGAAAGCACACTGGCACCCTCAAACTGGGGTGCCGAAATGGTAGGGTGGCACTGGACAGGATTCGAGCTTGCTTGTTGGACTGGCCTTTGGGCTTAGAAGAGCCTCAGCGTCTGTGGGCACCTCTGTATGACTGGGAGCAGCACCTTGAGCAATAGTCTCTGCTGGACCTTCAGAAGCAGTGTTGCTTTACAGCAAAACGACTGAAAGGGATCCTTTTGTTGCAGAGGTACCTGGCCTGGTCAATATCAGTTTTAATGGCTTGCAGAGTATCATCCACCTTCTTTCCAAAAAAGATCTTCACCTTCAAATGCCATGTCAAATATCTTCGCCTGCACATGAGGTCTGAAATGAATGGTATACAGCCAACCTTGGAGTCACAGGAGTATGTTCACAATATTAACAGACACCAAGATGGCATGGTCGGAGGCGAATTCACATTCTCGAAGTAGTGCAAAGGCTTCTTGTTTCTTGTCATCTGGGAGGAACTATTGTAAACAAGAGTTCCTGGTCATATTTCGCAAGGATGACAAGCGAGTTGTTGGCATTAGTTGTGGTTGCTGATCTCCATGCTGCCATGGAGATCAGTCCGTTGCCAAAAGCATCAAGCTGCCTGTCTTCCTTGTCAGAAGGAACTGCTAAGGTAGGGTTAGTGGATTTCTTTCTAGCCACTGCAGAGACAATTAAGTCAGGGCAAGGTCTGAGTCTATCCTTTAATGTGGGAAAAGATCGGCAAATGGAGCAGGACTCCAGATTGTAATTTGGGTGAAGGCACTCAGGATGCCTATCCTCCACATAAATGTTTTCAGTCTACAAGTAGAGTAGGTTTTGAAAAGGATCTTGTTGGCTTTGGTATCCGCTATGGTGGGGAGAGGAAGGGAACTTCACTGGGCTCAACCCTGAAGGAACACAGAACAAACTGTATATTATTTATCCTTGGTTTATTAAAAACCTTATAAAAGAATCCCAGAAACAAAAAAGAAAAAGGTTACATTGCATCACTCAAGAAAAAACATTACAATGTATCACTCCTCAGTCATTTCGGTGTATTATTCTGGTCAGATTGGTCCGTTATTATTTTGTTCTTGTTCTAAGACGGGAAAATGAACTTTCTCCTGTATTTAAGTGAAGTTTGCCTCAATCGGACATTTACTTATAGCTATTGCCACAAATGTCATTGCTGCTAAGATCATGCTTGTATTTTCTCCCATCACAAGCAGGTTCCACCATTCATATGCTGCCATTGATTGAGTCTGGTTGATGAAATGTGTCAAGTGCGTGGTTCTTCGAGCTGTAAGGTTTGGATACTCCACCATGAGGTGGTAGAGGGATTCAATCACTTCTTTCCCCTCACAGAATCTGCACCCTCTAACTGGCTTATGTTGGTGTCTTTGCTTTTGAAGTACTTTTCCAGTCAGTAGTATGTTCAATCTGAACCTCAAGAATAGGCCACAGTAATGTTTTGAAAGGGAACATGATCAGATACTTTGCTATACAATTGCTAGCTCGTCTTTAATGTGTTAGTGGAATAGTTCAGACTTATTTTGCTCTCATTTGTTGTGTGTTTATCCAGTCTTGTTCTTTACATTTTTTTTTATCATGTTTGGATTATTTATCAAAGTATCAGCTGTGGTTTCTATGTTCTCGAGATAGCTTAAAAATCTATTTTTCCAATGTTTTAATAGGTGCTCTCTATTTTCACAATTTGAGGATCTAATGATGTCAAATGGCGGGAGATGGCCGGTCATTATGCATTTTCTATAAAATTACGGGGTATTCAGAGAGTTATGGATTCCAATGATTGTAGGCCCAGCTCATATCTAATTGAAGACACAGGGAGACCATTTGGTGATCCTAAAATGCGCCTCCAAAAGAGACTGTGTAATATCACCCGTGTCTGCCATCGCAGGTTAAGGAGTGTCTCTGCTCCATATGTTAGTTATTGGTTGGACTTTTTGTTTGTAAAAGAGTGAGTGGTACAAGCGTGAATTTTCCACATCTTTTTTGCATTGCTTGTCCTTGGCTTGCCAATCGCTTGTTTTTTGTCTTCATACCTTGTACCATTTGCTTTTATTTATGGTACGGTTTACTAGGACGCCTAGGTATATGATTGACTCAACTTGCACCCATGTTTCTCCACCCATTTTCCAGTTTACTTTTCTTTTTGTTTTTCTGTTTTCTTTTATTCAATGAGGCAAGTTCCAATATACATGTCTTTTTAATGTTTACTTTTAGATCATTGGCATCAGTGAAATAACATGAAGTTGTTCAGTCTACGCTGTAATCCGATTTGAGCTTGGTCAATTATAACCAAAGCATCTGCGTAGATAGTCCACAATACGAGCTGATTCTGAATTTTGAGAAGAAAAGCTTGTACTCGGAATTCTTGTAAGTCTAGGTATAGATTAAATAATGATGGAGCTAGGGGGCATCCTTGTTTTAAGGCCCGATGCATATTTATTTGTTGGGTGACATCTCCCTGTCTGGTCAGTCTAACTTCAATAGAAGTTCCTGAATAAAGGGCCATGATGGAATCCAAGAGGGAGGTTGGACATCACCAGTATTGTAGTTTCCACCATAGTTTTTCTCTGACACTATCGAACGCTTTGAGGTCGATAAATGCAACATAGTAGGTTGACTTGGTTTGAATTGCTCTAAGTTTTAATAGATTCAAGAGAAAAAGGTTCAAGGAGGTTCCCACTACTTTCACAAATCCTGTTTGTCTGGGATCCATGCGTCCGCTCACCACGGCCCACTTATTTAAGTCTCGGAGCAGTATCGAGCCAAAAATATTGCTCCTGATGTCGTGAAGGGTGATGGGTCGATCATTTTTCAGGTCTTCTCTGTCGTCCTTCTTGAATATTGATATTATTATAGCTTGTTTCCACAAGCTTGGAATTAGATTTTTAAGATTTGTTTGAATAGTACCAGGATCAATTCTGCCCATGGTTCTTTTAGCATGCTGTTAGTTAGGCCATCTGGGCTTGGTGCCCTTGATGAGCCGAGTTTGCCAATGCCGTTTCGATGTCTTATCTGTCACAGTCAATCTCCCATTCTTTCGTTGTTTGCAGTAGATACATTTTTGTTGTTCCTGGTTTGGGTGCAAATAAGGTGGTGAAGTGTGCTACCCATGCAGGGTCTGATACTTTAGAATCCTGTAAGGCCAATTGGTTGGTGCCATCGCTGTTGAAATTTCCCACAGGCTTCTCGTGTTCTGACTGCTGGGCGTTCTTAACATTTGTTAAGCGTTGTTTGTTTGTCTCTGGTGGAGATAAGCCAGTTTTTGTATTTTTGTCTTCCTTTTGTCACAAGGAGGCTGCTCTCTAGATGAGTAAGGCTTTTTATCTTCCATAGGTCTGTGCGCATGATCTTTTTTGCTTTAACTACTTGCATATCATATGTATGCTTTAGTGTATGTTTCACTTTTTCCTCGGTTTTTCGTAGGTTCTTGGAATTGATGATGTAGCCATATATATATATTCAGGGCTCTCATTTGATTCCTTTAATGCGCCGAACATATTGGTCATTGTGATGTCAGAGGAACGTATTTTCAGTCTGTTTCGTCCATGAGATACTTGTAGCGGTACATTGAAATGAGGTCTAGATTTCACCATTACAATGTTGTATGTAACTTTGAGTAGGTTATGGTCGCTTGTCATATGTACGACTTTAAATTTGTCTATTAGTTGTAGACAGTTGGTGGAGACAAACATGTAATCTAACATTGCTTTTGTCTCACCTCTCGACCATGTCAACTTTGCTGGAATGTCTCCTCTAGTTTGGGCGTTTAGCATGTGCAGGTTGTATTCTGACATTTCTTCTGACCATTTGATGGCCCTCGTCTGTAGACTGGTCTTTAACATTGGGTTTCCTTGTTCACTTAGGAGTCTCGTGTTTAGGTCTCCACACAGCAATATGTGTGGATCTTTGTAGGATCTTAGTACCTCATCCAATTCGTCCACTATTGTTGTGATTAATGTTTTGTATGTATACCTGTCTCGGTTAAAGTATAGATTGAATATAACCATTACCATTTTTTTGCAGGTTGCTATTAGTCTGTTGTTCAATGACCACTGTTTGAAGGAAGAGGTTATGATTTGTGGTTTCTGAGACAGGCCCACACCCCTTTTTACACGTGTGAGCAGTCCGGAATAAGGTTTGAGCGCTGTTGAGGTAACAATCATATCCCTCACAAAGGGGGGTTGTCCTGAGCCACGATATTTGGAGACATAGGACATCTTATTTTTCTAATCCTAGGTCTTTAGTATTAAAAAGGTGTAGGAAGCCACAGGAGTTCCAAGAGCCGTTTTTTAGAGGCCATTCGATTGGCTTCTCATGGTTCTAATGATGAGTGTATGATAGTGCTTTAGACATCCACAACCAATCTTGATCATTTGTTTCTGATGGGTTTAGCTCTACTTGTCTCTCTGCCATGAGAGCAGCGGTTGTGTCATTGCTCAATCGTATTTTCAAAGATGGCAGATTTGAAGCGTTTGTTTTTAAAATGACTTTTTGTTGATTTTATGTCTGTTTGCTCTTTGTGACAGACTTGTATCTCGGGTAGAATTTGGTGGCGCTTCTAGCACTGGATTAGTGTGGTCTGTGAATTCAAACCGTAGCGGTAGGAAGCTGCTCACTACTCACAAGAGGGCATATTTTATTAGTGCAGACTCTAAATGTAGAATCACCCAGTCCATTCTGTGTTAATTATTTAATTGGACCACTTTGAGGTCGTCTGATGTTATGTATCTCAATTTTGGCCAGTTGTGAATTCATTTTATGATGTTTCTTCGATTTAGTATTCAGTAATCTTTGGTGAATAACATTCTCCCAACAACTAGTAGGTTGTTGTTCGTGTTGTCTGGATGAATTCTACGTCCGTGTCTGTACTGCATCTTTTGATGTCCGAGGTATTCTTTTGATTTTTTTCCTGTGTCTCTTTAATTTGGCTTCTGCAGCCGCTCGTTTCTGTTCTGTTCAAGGGTTAGGAATTCACTTTGTCGCCTTTCATCGATTACTGTTTTCCTTGTCTTGTCTGATGTTTTTTTTTTTGTCGATGACGTGGACACAGTATTTACTGTTGTTCTTGGAATCATTTTGTTACGCGATTCATTTATTTCCTCCATATCTGGTTTTAAGTCCTCGTCATAGTATGAGACTTCTTTGAAAAAGGCATGTGATTTCTTCATCCTCCATGGTTTCGTTTGAGGATGCGTCGGAATCTCCTGTAGTTTTGTTTCTGTCTCCAAGGACAGTAGATTATGCAATTTGTAATCCTTGGGAGATGAGTCTGTGATTTATTGTTGTTAATTGCATGAATTATGCTATTTGTCATCCGCATTCTGTTTCATCTGACACAGTCTTGTGGAGGGGTTCTGATATCCAGCAGGAAGGCTCTTGACCCATTGGATTTTGGGTTTTGTGCGTTTGGTTGATTTTTGGATTTATTATGTTGTCGGTGGGGGGTATTCTGGGTTGATGTTCCCGACATTGTTTTTGTTTTCAAATATAGAGAATTGTTTAGCCACGCTGATGTTCTGTGGTTGTCTCATCGAGTCAGTGGGATCAATCAAGATGATTGAAGATTCGACAGCTATGACAACGGTACAGACGAAGGAAGCTACAATCAATGACTGTTGGATTTCTTTAGTTGTTTGATTACTTTGAGTATGTATGCTAGGTCCGTCTACTAATATTCACATGATGGAGGGGGCTTGATTGTCAGTTTCTGTGTTTCCAGGCTCTGGGCTGTTTGTTGTCCTATGTTCGTTCCCATCTGGTCTTTCACTACTGTGCCTTGTTTGTGTCGAGCAGGTTTGGAGCTCCTTTGTTATTCATTTGGCTGTTTTACTACTGGTTGTTTGAGCTCTCATACATTTTCAATTTTCTAGCAAGGTGGTCATCAGTGTGTTTTTTTTCGCATTCTACACGTCTCGCCAAGCACAGTCTGTTTTGCCACATTTGCGATGTTTCTGCCTCTAAATCGAGTCTGTTGTGCACTTTGGCAATTACATTTTCTAGGAAGGGCAATTTTGTATGTGGCATGGCCAGTAGAGTCACCTGGTCATTTACACTATCATTTAGTGCTTCATACAGTTTGGTGAAGGGTGACAGGGAGATTGTGAGAGCTGCCATGACGATGTTTTGCAGTTGAGTGGCTGCTTCAACTGATAGTTGTAGGTTATGATTTGGTCAGTCAAGAAGGAAGACTGAGTCATGTTCATACTCGCTTTCTATTTCGGTTCCTGGGCCTCTTCTCAGAGGTAGATTTGTTTTACTCATTTGAATGGGGTTCACCGGTATGCTGTTTTTTGTTTGGTTTTGATTGATTGTGGCTAGTGTTTGCTGCTGCTGTTAAAGGGCTTGTGTCATTGTGCCAATGCCTTCTTTCTTGCTTGCCTTTCCTTGATGCTTTTTACTTAACTGCAGGAGGGATAATTCATTAACTCTTGTGCTTGGGTGGTGTAAGAGTTGGGAGAAGTCAATTTAACGTGTGGGGTTGCCATTTGCACTGTTTGTTCTGTGCTTTGGGAACTTTTGTTTTTCTTGTGCAAAGCTAAATGAGTTTTAATGACTTCAATGTCACGGACCATCCTCTCTGCTAATGCAGAATGTTGTAGTTCTAGATCGTCTAGGAACATAGGGCGGGTCGCTCGAGGACTGCTAGCAGTTATGCAGGGTCCTGTGAATCTGGTGAATTAGCCGATACTTACAAGCGTTCCAGGACCGTGTTCTCTATGTTCTCGCACTCCGCAGTAGCCAAAGTGATGTCCTGCTCTGTGGATGCGTTATTCACTGTGGTCAGGGTTTGATTGTGCACTGAAATGCATTTTGCAGATGACAGCCGTTCTTTATCCTCCGTGTTCAGATCATTTTCAGTAGTGGGAAACACATACCTTAATAAAGTGCTTCGTTGAGCGCATAAAACGGGTCAGCATGTTCTGATTCAATTAAAGTAATTTGCATCCATTTATTTGGGCAGAGCTGTACCACAACACAAATGTCAACTGACTTCACTTACAAACTATATTTCTCCCTTAAACCAATCACGGTCCTCTGCATCAAACTGCCCCGATCCATTGGCAGTCCTCTCCCTAAGCCCCTCCTCTGGCAGCCATCTTCAGATTTGGTAAACACGTAAAGTGGCAGTTTGACCAAGAAGAGCCGCAGAGTGGTCGGAGGGAGTATTCGCATGTGAATTCATGCCAGACCAATGCTGGAGAACAATAGTTACAGGTAAGTAACTTGTTCCTTCTCCAGCATGAGGTCGGGCATGGATTCACATGCTCATGAATAGCAGTACAACATTACGCAACCACAGGAGGGGGGAGGGGTTTCAAGACTCAACAGAAGCAATCAACTCTTACCTCTGGAGCAGACTCACCTCAAGCAGACAGGTTGCGTAGCACTTCCTGGTCGACTCTGGACTCCCCCCTGGAATCGCTGTCAACGCAGTAGAATCTTGTGAAGGTGTGCGTAGACCTCCACGTAGCCGCCCTGCAGATGTCCAGCAGGGGCACACCAGACGGGAACGCCGTCGTCGCAGTGATCGCTCTGGTGGAGTGGGCTCTCGGACGGCTGGGCAGCAGTCGGTTCGCCAACCGATGACAATGCATGATGCAGCCAGAGAGCCACCTTGAGATGGAAGCCTTGGACAAGGCCTTCCCATGGTTCACAGGAACAAAGTTCACAAACAGTTGCGACGTCTTCTGAAATCTTTGTGCGTGTCACGTAGAACTTCAGGGCACGAACAATGTCCAGCGTGTGCAAGGCCCTTTCAGCCGATGACTAATGCTTCAGGAAAAAAACAGGTAACACCAAAAGCTTGTTGAGGTGGAATTCTGACTGAAACTTCGGCGTAAAAGAGGGGTGCATCCGCAGCACCACCCTAGAGTCGTGGAAAGTCGGGTATGGCTGTTTGCAGGAAAGGGCCTGGATCTCACCTTCTCTCCTGGCAGAGGTGATGGCCACAAGGAAAGCCGTTTTCCATGAGAGGGGCCTGATGCATTGGCTCGAATTGGGCCCCATGAGCCTCGTCAGCACCACATTGAGTCCCCACACTGAGGCAGGAGCCTTCCCCGGCGGGAAAGTCCTTTGAAGAACTCCTTGACAAGTCGATGAGACCAAAGTGAAGATCTTCCTGGAGACCTAGTATAGCAGGAGATAGCCACCAGATGTATCTTGATAGAAGCATGTGCAGTCCAGCCTTGGCCAAGGATAGCAAGTATGGAAGAATCTGCGGGGCCGTGAACCTCAGAGGGATAATCATCTGAGACCAGCACCACGTAGCGAAACGCTTTCACTTGTGACCCTAACACTTCAAAATCTGCAGGCAATTTGTATCCTCCAAACTCTAGGACTGCAGGAGCCATGTTCTGTGATCCTGGGGTAACCACTGGTAGCTTGACCGGAGGCGACGCTGACAGGCTGAGAAGGTCCGGATACCAAATCTGCATCGGCCACACCGGGGCGATGAGTATCATCCTGCACTGGCACTGATTGAGTGTGCTGATGACTCATAGCAGGAGAGGCAATGGAGGAAACGCGTACAGAAGCAACCCTTCCCACGGGAAGGAGAACGCGTCCCCCAGGATCCTCGGTTGGTGGAATCTGCTGGCAAACATCTGGCATTTGGAGTTCGCCGCTTTCGCAAACAGATCTATCTGGGGCCTGCCCCACTTAGCGAAGATGCAGTCCACCTGGTCCTGCTGAAGCTTGCAATCATGGCAGGAATGCAATTCCCTGCTGAGGGAGTCTGCAATGGTGTTCTTAACTCCCACTAGGTGGAGAGGGATGGGGAACATCTCTTGTACAATGGCCGAGCGCCACAAGTCCTGCACATTCTTGGAGAGCACTGGGGATCGAGTGCCCTCCTGTTTCCTTATGTAGAACATGGTGGTGGTGTTGTCTGTGAAGATCCTCACCACCTTGCCCTTCAGAGACGGAAGGAACAACTTGAGGGCCCAGAACACTGCCTGCAGTTCCAGAATGTTGATAGGGAGATCCTTCTCCTCCGGCAGCCACAGGCCTCTGGTGTGCAGACATCCAGTGTGGGCTCCCCAGCCTTCCAAGAAAACGTCCATGGTGACCGTCTCCTTGTATGGCAGGTTTTGAAACCCTATCGCCCAACGGAACTCCTCGTTGAGCGGGATCTTGTCCGCGTAGCGTTCGGACACCTGTATCCAGCGAGCCTCCAGGAACTCCTGAAGAGGTCATATCTGTAACCTGCAGAGCCGGATGAGGTAAATACATGACGACATCATGCCGAGCAACGACTTGATGGTTTGCACAGTGGCTGTCTTCATCGACAATAGCCGCTGCACCTTCCCTTGGATGGCCGCTACCCTCTCCTCCGAGGGTGACGCCCGGCAGGACACTGTATCAAGTCTGGCTCCAAGGAATAGCGCGTTCTGCGATGGTGTCAAGCAGGACTTTGGATAGTTGATGGAGAATCCCAGATCCGTCAGTAGCTGGATGGTCGCTTCCGTGTGTCTGACGGCCAACTCTTGCGAGTGGGACCGAATGAGCCAGTCGTCGAGGTACGGCTATACGTGTATACCCCATAGACGTAGGTGGGCTGCCACCAGTGCCAGGCACTTTGTGAACACTCCTGGGGGGGGGGGGGAATCCGAAAGGTAGGGCCTTGAACTGGTAGTGCTGGCCCTGCACTACAAAACGCAGAAAGCTTCGATGTTTCTTGTGAATGGGGAGGTGGAAATAAGCATTGTCCAGGTCCATCAACATCAAGACGTCCCCTTCCTCCAGTTGGCCGAGCACGTGCTGTTGAGACGTTGCAAGTTCAGGATAAGTCTCCAGCCCCGGTCTTCTTTCTGACCAGAAAGTCGCTGGAATAGACTCCTGAGCCCTGGAGCCGTTGGGGAACTAGCTCTATCGCCCCTTTCCGCAGCATGGCCTGTACCTCCTCCAGGAGCTGAGGAATGTGCTGCTCCTGACGGGTAACAGGAGGAATCCCCGGACACCTGCGTTGAAACTCCAGGGTGTGTCCTTGGGCGAGAGCGTCCAGCACCCATCTGTCGGTGATCATCTTCTACTCACTGCCAAACTAGTCAGCGGACGCCCACTGGGGTGCATGCATGGGGGCCCAATGTACCGGCTGGTCCAGGCCTGTTTTGGAGCTGGCGATGCTGTCCTTGGCTACCATAGGCCTGGGAATGGCCTCTATAGGCTTCCTGGGTCGTGGATCCGGAAGGCTGATGGTACGACGGGAGAAACCTTTGGAAGACTTTCTTGACTTTCCCCTGGAGGAGCGAAAAGAAGAGCACTGCTGCTGGAGAGTGCCCAAGGAACAGGGCGTTTCCGTATCCGCCTGGATGGCCTGGAGGGACTGGTCGACGACCTTCCCAAACAAGTTCTCTCCGTCAAAGAGCATGGCCAACACCTTCGCCTGTCATTCCAGACGGAAATTAGTGTCCTTCATCCAGTCTTGTCGACGAAGGCAGACACCGTTTCCCATCTACCGGAACCCTGTGTCGGCGACGTCCAACGCCACTGTAATGGCGTGATCAGATGCAACTTCCCCCTCCTGGAAAAGAGCGATTGCCTCCATCCTCTTATCTGGGAGCACCTCCAGAATAGGGCCCAGCTTGTACCACAGGTCCCTGTCGTACCTGGCTTGGATCACCAGTGCGTTGGCGCCTTGATCGTGGATGCCGTGGTGTAAATCACCTTCCTTCCCATGGCGTCCAGCTTCTTCCCCTCGCTGTCTGGAGGGACAGAGGACGGCTTAGCTTCTTCAGTATATCCCATTTTGCTGGAGCTGTGCAAGGGTTCTTCATGAGGGCCAGGTCCTCATCCCACACGTCGTCCAGATGGGTCACTGCCATGATTGTCTTCCTCCTGGACTTGCGCCTCTGGTACAAGAAACCCTCCTTCCTGCTTTCTTTAGGGACAAGCTGAAAAAGCTTGGAGGCTCTGGCGATCATGGAATGTAACAACTCCACCTCGTCCGGTGGGGATGGCTCTAGGTGGAGCATCCAAATGCAGAGACTCACCGCCCGCTGTGAAGATATCATTGCCGTCGTCCATGGCCGTGGCCATATCTGTCCCCGTGTCTGGGTCTGCTGGCGGAGAAGGGGCCTGATGTGGATGTGGAGGCAGAAATGGGGGCGCCGGATGATGCTTCCTATTATTTGTTGGAGGCTGAACAGGGATCGGGGGGGGAACACTGGCATCCTCTTCTGGATCTTTGATACCAAGGTGTGAAGAGTTGACAGAATGTCCAGAGACTCATCCCTCGGCTGAGCTGGCGGGATCAGAAACATTGACAGTCTTTGCCTGTGCTGATTGGGCAGCTCAGCTTTCTTCTCCTCTGCCCGCGGCCTCTCAGATTTCTCCTGCTGTTTAGCTGGGGTAGATGATTTCCTTTTTGAGGAGGAGCTAGATTGTCGGCTAGCAATGGAGGCGGAGGGTGACGTCGATCGCGCCCCATCCACCTTTGTGTTGTGTGCCTCATGCACACCACTTTAATTATTATATCTTCATCAAATAATGACCGGAGTCAGCCTGCATGTCTGAACTCCTTTATTCCCATATCATAACTGACTCCTCTCCATTCCATTCCTTCCCAAGTTCTACCCACCAAACATTCCACATTCTATTCAGCTACAACACCCCCCCCCCCTTGCTTATCATAGAAGATTCAGCCATCCAAGATTCCACTACAACACCTCCCCCTTGCTTATCATAGAAGTTCACTTTCACCCTCAGTCTGACAGGGTCACTTCTATATTTGTTCAATGAGACGTACAGGCTTACGTATAGTCCTTTGAGGGCGCCCACTGCCGGTCAAATAAGGTGGCGAATGTCCAGAGTCTTTGAGGGACAGGAGACTAACAGGTTCTTTACTCCTCCTTTCTCCATACAGTTCTCCATTTGAGACATCCTGTGACATAAGCCTAACAGGTTCTCCATTTCTCCCTGTTTCTTCTTCCAACTCCTCCTGGAACATTGCATGAAAGAGTGAAGCATCTTCTATCTTCCCTGTTACTACACCATTCTCTCGCACAACAGTTGCTATGGGCCTGAATCTGGGTCACGACTGGATCCCACCTTCTTTTGTTGTTTTTGCCTACTCAGTATAAATTCACCTTCATTCACTAACATCTGATCTTCTTCCATTCAATCTTGAGATTCATCCAATCCACATTGGCCTGTCGTCTTCTTTCTTCCATGACCATGTCCCCCTGGCCCCCCATTTCCAAACTGCTTTGTGTGCAGATCTTTCCTTTGGTTTGATGTTACTGCTCTGGTGCATCTCAGCTGGGACTGACACATTTTTACATACCCATTCGCACTAGGTTGTATGCTCTCCTTATCGGGAAATCTCACCATGCCATGCCTCCTCCTTGGTAGCAATTGTGTGCTAGATCTCCATGTTGCCGATACTGGGGTCTCTTCTTTGCACATGATCCAGAAATTATTCCTTTGCCCACATCTCATGCATATCCAACCAAAAGCCGGACATCTACCTCTGTGTGGAAAATCCAATCCACATCTATAGCACTTCTTCTCCAGCTGGCTCCTGCCTGTGCCATACCATGCACTTCGCCGGGTGAACAGGTTTGAACATCGAGATTGCCTCTGTCTGTTATCTCCGACACCGTTAATGGTTTTAACTCACTTCTGTTTTCCATCTTGGCTACCTGCCTTTCAGTTCTTTCATACACTCGTGCCAACTCCAGGACTTCTTTTAATGAGAGAGGCACTCTTAGAAGATGTCTGCGAAGTTGTGATGACGTACACCCTTCAATGATTCTCAGCCTAATTGCCTCATCATCGCTAAAGCTTGCAAATTCACAATATTCTGCCCTTCTCTTTAATCGTAATACAAATTGGTCAATTGTTTCATGTGGATTCTGTGTGCACTGATTAAATGCATATCGTACATAGTCCCGATTGGGAGGGACAACCAAACGTTCACCAATCGCAGCAACCAATTGTTGATAAGTTGTTCTTTCCTGAGCCGGAATGCTCATTACCACATTTCTCACCTCCTTTCCTACCAAATTAACAAATATGTTCATTTTGTTTGAGGCATCCTGATTCCCTGCTGCTCTCAAGAAGCCCTCTAACTCCTCCATCCATTCCTGCCATCGTTGCCCCTGAATTTCCTGTGTCCCAAGTATAAATGGGTCTGGGCAATGTAGATAGTTCACCAGAATCCCCTCATTCTGGACTGATCTTGTATTCCCACTTGTGATATTCAGGAACATGGTTACTCACTTCTGGCCCAGTTGCTTCGCTCTTTCTTTCATCAGCAGTAGTTGCCTTTGTTGCTTGATTACATAATGTTATTTCTTTTTTGGTCAATTTTGTTTCATCTGTGCAACTTTCATTTGTCCAGTTCTATCTTGTTTTGTTGCGTTCGCACAAGGATAACCATAAATGAAATTATGATCTCCTTCTGAACAGTCTTACAGTATAAAGTTGCTCAGGCTGTTACAGTATAAGGTTGCTCCATGCACCCATTTGTGAGTGCAAATGAGGCTCACCATACAATTTAGCACCATTTTAAACACTCTATTTTTTTTATGCCAAGCCCTTGCTGGTTCACCTATGAAGTGTTACTGTTCAAGGTCCTACAGCAGCACAATTGTGATTATATAAAGGGAGATAGCAGACCTTGTGCCACTAGCTCATACGTGTAGCATTCCACTTGTTCACTTTCATCCAGATTCCCAGATTCACCTGCCGTGGTGTGGGCTGTTCACTGGTATCTTTCTTTGCCACCTTCATTTTGTGTTACATTTTCCGTTCTGCAGCCATTATGGAAAACAATTTCCCAGTGTGGGCACTTCTTGTGTTGTTGTTGCAGTCTATGCCTCACCACTGTGCTCTTTATTCCACACTTTGATTTAATGAACTTTCATAGTTTCCATTTTGCACTCATGATACATTTTAGTTCATTTCACTGTTTTATTTAGTTAGTGTCTCGATCTTATGTTCCTTAGTTCACACTCTTCGTGCAATCACTCATGAGATGGCAGCATTTTATTCTTTGCTCAATGTCCTTCATTTGGTTGCACTCGCACCCCATCACTTTCCTTTCAATGCCTTCCTTTAGTTTTGCTTCATAGAGTCCCAGCTAGTGACTCTGACACCTCCAACAGTCTTAGACCTCGCACACCCGTGAATGTCACAGTTCCAGTTTCTCCCTTTTCTCTTTTATTTTTGAAAAATGCCTTTCCTGTACCACATCCCGTTGGCAATCTTCTCCTTCATGTATGCCATAGTAGCAAGTCATACCAGTCAATTCCATGCAGCCTTGCTCCTCTGTTCTTACTCTTTCCTTCCTTTGGCTTCTGTTTCCTTTATCTTTATTTCTGTCTTCTCATTAGCCACTTCCACTGTATTTTTTCAAATAGTTTCACGGGCTGCTTTCTCTTGACCAGCTCTATAGCTCATCAGTGTTTCAGTGGGTCAATCACTACCTCGTCGCCAATTGTTGTGTGCCTCATGGACACCACTTTAATTATTATATCTTCATCAAATAATGACAGGAGTCAGCCTGCATGTCTGAACTCCTTCATTCCCATATCATAACTGACTCCTCTCCATTCCATTCCTTCCCAAGTTCTACCCACCAAACATTCCACATTCTATTCATCTACAACACTTGGGACCCGCTTCTGCAGCGACTCTGGTGGACTCGGACTTGCGGTTCTTGGCCTTGTCATGGGGCCCCACGGATGAGTCGCCCTCAAAGGACTTCAAAGACTGCTCCTCGGATGGGCCGGTCCTAGGTGAGGCATGACCCTGCTCGGAGCACGGGGCAGAGGCCTTTGCGTTAAGCCACGCTGCTAGTGTACTGTGCCTGTCCTTCGTTGTTTTCTTGGAGAACCAGAGGCATATGTCTCACTCCACCTCCTTATGGTCCGGGTGCAGGCAGTAGCGGCATTGTAGGTGCTTGTCTTCCATAAACACATTCCTATGCCTGCACTTGGTGCAGGGCTTGAAGAGGGACCGCCCCTCCTTCTCCTCCGTCATGGTCGGAGGGCGTGAAGTAGGCCTGATGGCCTTCTGGAATCTTCATCGATCTTCTCCCTTGAGGGGCACTGAAATTCACTGACAACGGATCCCGCTGTCAGCAGATGGAGAAGAGAGCATGTAGGCTCTTTCGGAACAAAAATAGAACCTTTTTCCATTGAAAAAAATCAGAGCAAACTCGAGAACTCCCAACACTAAAGCGTGCAGTAAAAATCTGAAGATGGCTACCAGAGGAGGGGCTTAGGCAGAGGACTATAATTGGATGGGGGCAGTATGACCCAGCGGACAGTGATTGGTTTAAAGGAGAAATACAGTTTTTGTTTACTGAGGATTCCCAGCCTGACTGGGAATATTTGTGAGCATGTGAATCCATGCCAGATTCCATGCCGGAGAAATTGTATATTCCTCAGCACACCTGTGCAGTCCACTCGTCCCCCCCCCCCCACCCCTCCTCCCCCCGTGCCTCTCATTGGTACAAACTGCACTTGACCACCAGCATCCACAAGTACTCACAAAGCTCTCTTTGTCCATCCCGTCAGCCCCCCCAGCTGGAACATTGTTCCCACCCCAGGTTACATGGCACCAAAACCACCACCAGAGGGCTGCAGAAGGAATCCCTAACAGTAGTCACTTTTTCTAGGATAGAACATAAATAAAAAGGTTTTAAGCTATTTTTTAAAACATTTTAAAAAAATGTATTTTAAAGAACGATACTGCTGACAAGTGTGTTGTCACTGTTTGTGGACGAAATGTCTCCACAGAGCGAAAACAATCTTACTGACCAGTTCTTCCAAGTTAAGCCCAAAACTTGTCATATTCAGCCACTTCTACTCTATAATGACTGTTCCAATACCCAATGCTTGAAGCCTGTCTCAGCCATTCTCAACTGAAATCTTAAACGACCCACGCTGGCAGCCATGGCAGAGCAGCCAGTTCGACCCCAAATAAGGACGGTGGAGAGGTTCATCGCGCCCCAAACAGACACCCGAAAAGAAATTGCCACACAGCTATACGTAAAAGAAAAAATACACTGCCTTTCCAGAAGAACACTCCCTCCACTCCCTTTCCAGAAGAACACTCACTCCCTACACCCACCCCATACACCAGCCCAAAATAGCACTCTGCTGTTTTTGTGCATGCTCTCGGGAGAAAGACAGAGCAACACAGGTTCAAATCCCAGTCCCAGATACTTAACTGATTTTAAGCGCATTATAAAAGATTAATTAATTGTAAGTAAAAAATACATCATGCCATCTTGCACCCAAAATTTATTTTTGTTCAATATTGTTAGCAATATTACACGGCCTGCGGTAGCATCCGTGTAGTTATGGCTACGTTGCTCAACTCGTAGGAAGAGCAGTTTTTGGGCGACTTATAACTTTGCTCCCTCTGGACAAATTCTCGCCAAACTTTGCAAAAAAAAGTATTTGACAAGTTTGGTGAGGTTTCGTTAAGGGGGGTCAAAGTTATAGGGGTCCCCAATTTTCTTTTCCATAGACTCAATGGAAAACGTTTTTTGCTCACACCTGCAGCTGAAACCGCCAGATTGATTTTCAACAAATTTGCAGAAGGAGCGGCGGCGTGGTCCCGAAAGTGTGCTTTTGTAAATTTGGTGTAAATCCGTCCAGTAGGTTTCTTGAAAACAGGCACAATGAAGTCCAAAAAAATGTGTGATCTCTGGGTCCGCCGTGCGCACCCATTTCCCTGTTCGCTCCGCGGACAGGACTCCGATTGGTCTGGTCCGATTAGTCTGGATGGTGCCGTGATGTCTGCAGACATCCTTCGCACCCGCTAATTGGCTGGTGAAATGCACGATGTGCGTCTTATTTTTCTGAAACACCCGCCATGTTCTATCCGCGGACAGCCGTGGCTGTCAACGGATAGCGCGGTGGTGAACAGGGCTGGGAAACATGTTTGGGGGCCTTTGATGTTGGGAAGAGGGACTGTGAAGGGTGGGGGAGTGATAGTTCATATCATGTGTTTGTTTAGGTGGAAGAACACTGTGCGGGGTGCGGATACCGCAGTAGTCCGCAGACAGGGCCTTGGGCAGGCGCCTTGTCTGGTGAATGCAGGGAGGCTTCATTAGGGTAGGGGAGTGGAATGTAGATGATATGAGGATGTTTGCATAGGTTAAAAATAGGCCATGCACCCAAGAGTCTAGGTGCTGGCCCAACTGCTGCAGTATAATACGGCCATGCAACCAAGAATTTACCCACAACTATTGCAGTAGGTAGCGTTTGGTGGGCAGTTGGAGAAACATGTTTGGGCTTATTTGGTGACTGCAAGAGGGCTTCTGGGAGTAGGGGAGCGGAGTCTGGATGATATGGTGATATTGCCATTGGCGAAAAATAGGGTTGGCGGTCTACTTTGATATCGGCAGATGGAGTTTAAATTGGGAAGTTAAGGGCAAATTGTTATTTGTGGGTTGTGGCCAGATTCTTGGGTGCATGGACGTATGATGCTGTGGTGGTAATGGCCAGTCCCTAGACCCGGCCTCTGGCCATGCATCCAAGAGTCTAGGGACTGGCCACAACCACCACAGCATAATACGGCCATGCACCCAAGAATCTGGCCACAAGCATTGTAATAATGTGTACAGAAATTGAATTTGGCTATTGGAAAGTAGCATTACAATAATCTGTGTATAGTTTGTATACATACTGTATTGTGTATACTTTTTGGAACACAGTGACACAATACCATTTAAGTGGAAATTGTACTTTTCATTGATGTACCATTTCGGGCACAGATTGAGTTTGTGGTACATGGTAATGCAGGAGAAATAATTGCTTCTTTCTCTGTGAAAAGAACTGCATAATATGTTAGGTAAGGTACTTCACAATGTCGCATTGCACACAATCTCACATATTCATGTACTTTGTAGACCCTCATAATGAGTACATTACAAGTACTATGCTTCAAACAACATTACTGTGTGTTTTGCACAGTTGCAGTGTTTGGTTGCATAATCATTGGGTCTGAGGGGAAAAAAAATCCATGTAGGATTAAAAAAAATCCTATTACATTTATTTGACGTTACATGTCACACTGTTTCTTTGATGTGTGCAGTACTTACAGGAATGTTTAAGGTGCAGAAATACGTGCTTTTGCTGTTACAAGCACTGTTGCAGTAGGAGGAATCGAAATGGTTTGTGTTTTTGCTTTTCGAGTGGTGGTGTTAAGGATGCAGTTATATACCAGTTGGCGTATTCTGTTGATCGTTTTGCATTTATTACGAATATCCTTTGATGCAGCTTGATTCCTGTTGGTGCATTCCAAGTACTTTACTATTGAAAACTAATATTGTAGTGATGTGGGTGCAGTTAAATGCCAGTTGCCGTATTCTAACTGTTGATAGTTTTACAGTTTTCAAGGGTATGTTTTGAAGCACTTTCAATCCTGATGGTGGATTTGAGCTGTTTCACTATGGGAAGTAATATTGCAGTATTATGGGTGTAGTCAGATACCAAATGGCGTATAGTTTGAGTCTTGAAGGGTGTGTTTTGAAGCACTTTCATTCTTGATGGTAGATTTTAACTTTCCAAGTATTGGAAATTAATATTGCAGTATTGTGGGTGCAGTTAGATACCAGTTGGTGTATTCTAACTGATGATACTTTTATAGTTTTGTAGGGTATGTTTTGAAGCACTTTCATTCCGGGTGGTGGATTCCAACTATTTCACTATTGGAAATTAATATTGCAGTGGTATGGGCAAAGACAGCAGTTGGTGTTTTCTAACAGTTGATAGTTTTACAGGTTAGTGACTAAAATGCGTACACCCTCATAATCAGTCCATTTTAAGTACTATGGGTGAAAAAATGCTAGTGTGTGTTTTGTACAGTTGTTGTTTCTGTGTGCAGGGTCATTGGGGACAAAACAGTATACCATTATCAAAAAAGTCCAAAATGCACATCTGCTGCCATATTAAAACAGTTTTCCATTTCACAGACAGCATTGTAGCACTATGGATTTACTTGCATACCAGTTGGTGTATGCTAAGTTTTTATACTTTTACAGTTCAGAAGGGTATTTTTCTTTAGCACTTACATACCTGTTGATGTCTATCGTTCAGTAACCTATGCTAATTTTACAGGTCAGTGAGTACATTTAGGTGTAAGGAATATTAAGTAGGCATTCGTTAGATTTGCTGGTAATCTATGTTTTTGAATAATGGAAGTGTCATTGCATTCAAACCAACCACATTTTCTTTTTTAATGTATGCAGTATAGTGACCTGAACTGGCTGTGGCACCCATGTGGTAGATTATGCCTACTGTTGTGAAGGTTTTCTTGCCAAGCGATACTTGTCTGTGTGTGAAGCTAGTAAGCTTGCAGTTGTTTTTGGTGTCATCTGGGTTGCATCTTAAAAGCATTACTATTACATATTGGCTATGTGAGTTTATTGAATTGCAAACAGTACATAATATGCAATGATTTGCATGTTGCACCAGCTGCTGAAATGGAATGGATTCACAATTAGGTATAGATACATACATACACAAATCGTTCATTAGCGACTTGCTCCTGCGCAACATGGTTGCAGAAATTGCATTTATGTTCCCACATATATGAAATCCGGAAGATTTCATTTATGGGTATATTTTTGCTTTCTAGCACTTGCAGTAAGTACATACAACATTCTTGTGGCTCTTCCTGTGTGTTTATGGTGAATCTTACCATTCCTGCACAGTAGTCCAATTCTTGCCTTATGCCTGAGACACTGTAAGTGTTGTCAGGATGGTTTGTTGCATTTCTATGAAGGAGGAGCATTTGCAAACACAACTGGTCTGCGCCGTTCAAGTAAATGTTTTGAACAATTGGTGACAATTGGAACAGAACATTGATTGCTACATTTGCACAGCAGTTTACACCAGTTGTGTTGGAAAATGTAAATGGACCATAGAGTTCTGTCTCTGTGCCATTTCCTGGACGTCCACTTGTTTTTTTTAGAAGACATATTTCTTTTTGTTTGTGCTGTTGGATGTGCACTTAGGTTTGCACTACATAGTTTTGTGGTTGTGCTACTTGATGGAGTAGCTGCTGCTTTCCCTTTCTTTGGTGGTACTGTTGGGAGATCTCTTATAAGTTCTGTTTGCATTACTTTCTTTTAACAAGTTTTCCTTTTTGAGGAACAGGGTACATATACAAAAACAGTAAGATCACTGTTTTTGTTCTCCCCTGTTGCCCTCCCTTGATGCACTCTGAAACACTTGTGTACGAGCGCAATACAAATAAAATATCAATATTGAGATGGGGGTGTGTAAAGTGCACGTAGTCTGTTGTACTCCACGATGCAAGGAACGTCAGCCTTGACTTTGTATCAAAATTGACTAGAAATAGTCCTTAGAGTGTACGTAGACGTGACAATTCTATGTAACTCATACCTTCTTTACGACTGTGCTGCCAATGTCAACCAGTGCCTGATCTAGGGTTAGGCCTTATGAATAGTGACTGCATATGCAAGAGACAGAGAGAATTGTTTTCTGCGTACATACATGTCTTCGAAAAGAAGGAATCGTGCTGTTGACCGTCCTATCCTTCTGACATCTGAAAGTTTGTAAAAGTGGATGTTGACAAACTGAATGTTGTTGTCACGTGGATACGTCTGGAAGCCAACAACTGTTCCAAGTGCTCTATTAACTAAACCTTGCTCCACGTCAAGGTTACGTTTCAGAATTACTCTACAGGTTAAACACAATGTTAACATTTTCTCCAAACAAGCTGTGTTGGAGATAGTTTTCTAAGCTATTCAGTCGTGTTGTTGATTGTTGACGTATAGAGATTGTCCTGTTGTGCACTTCGTTTGTGGAGTTAATATGCACTATTGGTTGCATTTTTTTTTAACATTGTCCCATTGAATTGCGTACAGCTAGCTAGGGTTGGCATTAACGACATACATTTCACATTTTTGTGTGCTAATTGTTCCATGACACCAGGAGCAGATGTGTCATGCCCATATAGATCATGAATGAGTCTAGTATTTAAGATAGATTGTGCATCCTTAGAAAGAAGACCAATCCGAATGCTTTTTAAAATGTTAGCATAGGTGAGGTCTGCAGACTGACACATGTTTTGCGTTAGTTCTCTATATTGGAAATGTTGCTAGAGATTTACATTTCCTATGCTGCCAAGTGTGTTAAGACACTGTTTGTGTCCTGTTTTAAAAATAGGTTCACCTTTCACTGGTGTTAATTGTAGGAGATCTCCGAAAACAATAACGTGTTTTCCTCCAAAGAGTTGTTTGTAGTCCATTTAAAGGAACTCTTACAATCTGAGGTGAATCAAAGCCAACATTAGGTTGGAGACCATGCTCACCTCATCTATTAGGAGCATTTTCATTTGTTTCAGAATTTTGCGTAGCTCCATAGCAGCTTCTGTTAAAAGTTTGCAGTACTCTAATTTGTTATGGTGTTCTATTGGAAGGATCGGTAGTCGTTGTAAAGTAACACCTATGTTGTAGGCAGCTAAACCTGTGGGGGCTATTACAACAGCTGAAAGCTTGTTGTTTGTTAATTTTTGGAGGAATTTGCTGATGATATTTATTAAGAATATTTTGCCTGAACCAGCTTCACCACTTACATAGAGGACAGATTTATAATTTTGACAGCTAAAAGTTTTACTTTCATGCTGCAAACCATGTTCAATTTCTTTACTTACTTCTAGGAAAATGCTACGTTGCTCATCATTGAGTTGTGATTTCAGCAAAGCAAAGCTTTCTTCCGATTCCTCATATTGACACATGGTGTTGTCTATTTCAGTCATGGATAATTCTTCTTCATTTACTATGAGTGGCTCTCCGAGTGGTTCTTGGCTTCCTGTAACAGAAGGTTGTCTGCCCTCAGGAGTGTCTTCATTTAGTTGCGCTTGAGCTTCTTCCTCTTGTTGGCGTTCATTGTCCAACATGTTTTTATACTGCTTGAAATTGATATTTGTTATACTGCTTTCATTTGCATTGAAAGCATCTTCAATAGAGTCATGGGTGCCTAATAAATCATCTCCTTTTATCCACGGTTTACAAAGTTAGAGTAGGGAAATGTAGTAAAGTTCTCTGTTGAGGAGTTTTAAATGATAGCTTTATATGATTAATTAGGCTGGGGTTGGTAAGTTTAACAAGGCTGCCTTCACAAGTTCTGACTATGTATTTACTTTTTTTTTTTACATCTGGTTTAATATTCTTGTATGAGAAAATATGGGGTATAGGCACATGTTTTTTAAAGCACTACTTCTGTTTGGATAGTATGTGTCTAATAGTTTTTCAAAATGTCCTGGCTTTTGGGATGGTTTTTGGCTATTGTTTCTGTGTCTTGGTACGATTTCAGCACTCTTTTTCTGGATGCAGCAGGACCAAGGCCTAGCTAGACTGTTTTCAGATTTGCCATATAAGGCTGTGTCTGTTAAACGGTCTGCAGCTTCGTAGCATCCACATTCTCTATGGGAGAGCATCATTGTTATGCCAAAGCTGTACAATTACTGTGACAGTGTTTTGTCAGATAATATTTCATCCCAGAAGTCTTTTAGCTCTGTTTTCCCAGCTTTGGTTAGGTAGGCTGTGACATATCGTGCAACAGCAGTGGAATTGTCTGCAATGTACTGTATATCTATGTTTGCATTCCACAAGAGGGCAATAAATGCAGTATGTGTTTTAGGCGATTTGCCTTTTACTGTGTCTAACAGAAGACATGAAGCTGTTTACTTGTCCTTTTGCTGAAACTGGTATAGGGAAACCAAAGCGGCATTTGGTGTAGTATTTGCCTTTGTTTTTATATGTGCGTCAACAATATTTGCCACACTTATATCTTTGGAAGCGTACAATTTGTGTATGTAGCTCACTATGTGTGTTTTCTGAAGGGATGTCACAGGTTACATATTTGTGAATGAACTGCAAAGCAGTGGCATCACTGTCCTGACCAAATTTAGGAGCAGTTTTTATCCACAAAAGCATGTGGATGTATGGTGCTCCTCTGGATTGATATTCTTCTCTCCAAAAGAAGTGTTGCACTTCTCCGAGGGGAGGAATGGTTTTATTACAGATGAAGTGCAGCATGGCAATAAAGCGGTGGTGAAAGTATCTTGATACATTTACAGTTTTTATGTCTAAGCCTTCTTTGTTTTGGTTTTCTATGCGCAGGAAGTCCTCCCATGCATATTCTGCACAAGTAAGTGACAAACCATGTGGGTGGGCCAGGGTTCCGTAGCATACACCGTACATCAGCGTGACGTCGGAACCAGTATTCTTTTGTACCACACGTTTGCCAAGAGAGTTGTGATACTTGACTGCAAAACTTCATCTTTGTCTTTTATCTTTTGAAGTAGTTTGGTAGCATACATGTTTAAGAAATTGGAACCTGTTTTCAACTCTGTAACATTAATGGGCCGATTCATGGAAGAAATGTGCGCCGAAAATCGTGACGCAGGCGTGAAAAAGCAAGCGCACATGTGCGATTCATGGAAGGCCCTGCGTGTGTTTCCCCCGGGAAGTGCGCCAAATCCATGCGTGGGGCACACGGGTACACCCGTCATTGCAACATCCAGAACGCCGTGCGCGAGGTGCACAGCGAAAGGGGCGTAACGTGTGGAATGGGGAACAACGTATGAAAATAAGGGCGTAACTGGAGATGTGTTGCTGGGAAGTACACAGAACGCCCACATGCACGCGAACCACACGTATTCATGGAATCGAATAGGGGAAACCCGCGCACGGCCAAAGACACGCACATGCCTAAACACATCCGGTAGCATCCCTGCGCATTACAAAAGTGTGTGCAAACAAAAAACACGTATATACAGCTACGATGAACGTACCATTCTGTGGCCCCCTAGGAGAAATGACGTCCCATAAAAGCAAGAGAAAGCGATAAGCGACCCCTGTTGCCCACGTGCGTGTAAAAAAAAAAAAAACCACACGCACTCCCTCGCCTCTACAACCACTTACACGTGTAAACTCATCCGTGCTGCCAGACCATTCCTGTCCAGTGCCAGCTGCCTCACCTTGGCCAATGCCCTTGTCATGTCCAGACTGGACTATTGCAACGCCTTATACTCAGGGGCAAATAAGTCGGTCATTGACAAACTCCAGAGATTACAAAATAATGCCCTAAGAGCAGCTTTGAATATCCCACGTAGAGAGCATATCTCCAAACACCGGACTGAGGCCCACAGGCTAAAGATGAAGGACAGAATCCTCCTTAAAACTATTTCTCTCACATCCAAATGCCTCAACAATCAAGCACCCCCCTACCTAGCTGAAAGAATCAACTGGAGACCCTCAAATCGACCGACGAGATCTGCCAACACCTTCTTACTTGAAGTCCCGAGATTCAAACTTACCACAGCGGGTGGATCTAGCTTCCCTGTTAGAGCTGCACAATCATGGAACATACTCCCACCTGACCTCAGACGCCCATTACCCTACACTAGATTTAGATGTAACACTCTCAAATGGCTGCACAACAATGATATATAACGATATTCACCCTTATCTAGCTGATCATGCTATAGATATGTTAAGACGGTATTCTTCTACGCTTACCCATCTTGATCCTATATGTACTGTATCACTTGTATCATTTGTTGTAAGTTACCTCTGTTTTGTAATAGCCTGTGTCAGGCACTGTAACTAAGTTTCGAGTCTACTTGTATTGTTGCGCCCAGCTGCCCAAGGGCTTGGAGCGCATTATCAAATAAACAAACAAACACAGTACGCTGTGGCAGCCACGAGCCCAAAAAATATGTACGCGATCAACACGCAGGCTAGTATGCCCGTAACAAAAAGAGGTACGCGACAAACATGGACACCCGCAGTGGGAAAAATAGCATGTGTGACTCACCGTCTGCCTTGCGTGTAGAAGAACAACGCGTAGCCAACACCCACCCGCTGTGGAGTAATAGCGTGTGAACCCCAACGCCTGGAAAACACATGCACCGCTTCCCACGAAAAGCACGTACAGAGCGATGGAAACCCACGTGGGACCTTCAACCCGTGCCAGGGGAACGCCCGCGCGTGTCACGTCACAGACGCGCTAAGGGCCTTTCCTCGAATTACACGCTGACGTGCAGTTTTTTCACGTGCCAAATCACTCCGTATCAAGCTGGCCACGCGACAACACACGAAAGACCACGCTCCTGCCCAGAAGGCCATTTTCCTACCCCCCCAGATCCCCGAGCCCGCTCCCACCTGCCATCTGCTGCTGCCTGCTGGCCACCGTGCCCTGCCATTTGGTGCCTGCACATCCGCCATCTGCAGGGGTCCAGTTGCTGTGACCACCCCTGCTGGAACAGAAGACTCCCGACTGAAGTTCCATCGCTCCACAGCCCAGCACCAGGACCCAGTTGCCCACCCACACCTGCCTCGGGGGTTGCCATGTCGGGGAAACACCATCGGAGACCACTGGCAACCCCCAGCCAGAGAGGCAGGGGGCTACCAGCTTCAGTGCCGCAGAAGTTGGTAACCTGGTGGAGCAAGTCCTGGTGAATTATGATGCCCTCTTTGGAAGTTCACGCACCGACAATGAAGGACGGAAGAGGATCTGGAAGGACATTGTGGCTGCCATCAACGTGGAGGGGGTGGCAGCCCGCGGCATGCAACACGTCCGGAAGCGCTGGGAGGACTTCAGGTCCAGGACCCTCAGCAAGGCCCGGCGCCTCTTGAAGGCAAAGCATGCAGAGGGGTGCCGGGGCCACCTTACCAACATCCAGATGAGGGTCCTGGAACGCATATACCCAGTGCTCCACCTCCAGGTCCTTCAGAGGCAGACCCGTCCAGAGTCGAGCGGTAAGTGTCCATGCGTACTGATTGGACGCAGTGCATGTTGAGGTGTGCCACGAGTGTGCAGGTTGGACATATGTCTTGAAAGGCCCATGTATGGATGTGTATGTACAGGGACATGAGCCAGCCACATGTGAGTCCAGTCATGTGTGAGGCACATCAATGGTGTATGTGTTCAAATGCATGATGGCCAAATGCATGTGTAGGTGCACACATGTATACATTTGTGTATGTACTGTGGCATGGTTGTGGTGTGACACATGGATGCTGGTTCCACCTTCATGTATGTGCACAATGTACATGTGCGTGTGTGTGTGTATTTGACATGTGTGCCCCTGTGATACACCATGGATGCATGTGACACCCACATGTAGGAGGCTGATTGGCAGATGTGACATGGATGCCGATGATTTCACTGCGACAGGTGGTGGAGATGTACAGATACATGTATGTCTGGTGGCGTGTGCATGTGTTTGCCACTCCCCGTGTTGAATGTGACGTTGAATGTGACGTCAAACTAACCTTCGGATTCTCATGCTGTTGTATGTGTATGGATGGTGCTGCCAGATGCAACATTCCTGTTAATTTGCGCATGTGTGTGGGTTCAAATGATGTGTGTTCGGGAGTGTGATGCCATGCGTGAGGTTTGACACTGCCACTCATGTGCAACTGTCATGTGTGTATCGAACCATTGTACAGTGCCTTGATGCCTGTGTTCTGGCTCTCCCTGTCTGCAGTGTCAACTGATGAAGAGGACGGAGACGGTGCTGTGGAGCACAGCGGCAGGGATCCCACCGCCAGCCGGAGACGCAAGGCCCAGCTCCCCTCCCATGTTGTCATCTCGTCAGGGAGTGAGGAGTCTGGTTCTGCGGCCGCAGCTGCCGAGGGTAGGTCCAAGAGGCAGAGGTGGACTCCTCTGCAGCAGAAGGGGCAGCTGAGACCCCAGAGGGGCCTATGGAGGAAGATGGCACAGAGTCATCCAGGTTGTTGGGGGGTGGGGGGGGTTTGGTGGAGGAGGCCGTGGAAGGCCCACACACGGGGTCTGGAGGGGGGAATTCCGCTGGTGCTAGTGGTGCAGTCCAGGGGCAGGGACAGGAGGCAGCACAGGCGGCCGCGGAGGTGCCTGTGTGTAATCCTGTCCCCGATCCTGTGACTGCATCATCCCGTACCAGCAGGGATGCCTTTGTCCAGACCCGTTTTTAGGAAGGGGATGCGCAAACAACAACTGGCCTTCCTCTCCCTGCGGACGTGGCAATCCGGGACCGTGTTGAGCCTGTCCTGGCTGGGGTGGCGTTGCGTCAACGTGGCATTCGGGAAGACGTGGTTCCCGTGTGGACAATGCACGTTTTTCCGGATGCCTCGTTGACCGCGTTGACCTACTAGGACGGGTCACAAGTTTTGGGTTCCTATGTGTGCTGGACCTTCTACCGACCCTCTCCTCAACTTAACCCCCTATGCGCCAGTCGTCCTCCGTCCCATCTTCCTGGGCCATGTATCACCTTGCCAACCTGTGGAGCTGCCCCTGACCCAGCGGCCAGGCTGGTGGAGGACACATCCCTGCCACAGTCGGGAGTCGGAGGTCCAGCAGGGGTGGCCACCACAACAACTGGACCCCAGCAGGAGGAGGACGTGCAGGCATCGACAGTCAGGGTACATGCACGGCAGCAGCAGGCTCAAGGTGGGAGCGATGATGGCTCGGGCCATCAACATCACACAGGCAGGCATCGGCCAGAGGGCAGGAGGACCCTGGATTGGGAGTGTCTTCCGTGTGGCAGCGGTTGGGCCAGCGGATAGATGCGGAGCGGCGACAGGCGGAAGAGGCACGGCTCACTATGGTCAGGGCGGAGAACTCCATGCGCAGGGTGTTGAGGCGGGCTGAGTGCCTCGAGGAAATTTGCAGGGAGTTGGAGGTGGACATGGCTTTCTCCCTGCGAGACCTCGGGCCAGGGAAGAGGCCCGCATCCAGGACGTTGAAGAGGAGTTCGATGATGCCCTGGCCCTGGACATCAACAAGTGAGCCGTTGGACTTGCCCGCCTTTGTGAATAGAACTGTAGGTGTAAGTTTCCTTTCTATTTTTTTTTCCTTTGGGGTGCATGGACTATGCCCTGCCTTTTTGTATATAGTTATTTATTAGGTAGGCTTTTTGGTAGGTTTCCTTTGGATTGTTGGGCTCATGGACCCTGGATTTTTACATTGTATATAGTTCTGGACTGGATTTGACTTCATTGATTATTTTTTTTTTACTGTGGAGCAATGGTTTTCTAATTTTTTAAACTTTGGATTTGGTTTAATGGACGAACGCTTTGGAGCCATTTTATTTTGGATTTAATTGGATTCAGCATTCACATTTTTTCATTAATTTTGGACATCCAGGCTTTTGTTTATTATTTCTTTTCTTGTGCGATTTTCTTTCATTCCTTCAATTTTGTATATAATACATTTTATTTCATACTTCATTTGTGTGGTATTCTCTCAATGGTTTCGTGCATGTCACGATGTGGGTTTTCTCATTCACGTGCCTCCATTGTGTGTGTCTGACGGACATGTATTGATGTGCATACTTGTCATTTGGGATCTATCATGACATGGGGATTTCAATATGGAGAGGATGGAATGCTTGGTTCGGTGTTTGGACTGGGGTGGCGTGGGGTGGGATTTGGGTGGCCGTAAGGGCCATGAGTGTGGATCTTGATGACGTGTTGGGTGGGGGGGACATGAGTCGGGGCCTGCTGGCAGGTGCCTCTCACTGAGGGTGCGGGGTACATGATTCGTGGCCTGCTGGCAGGTGCCTGTCAGTGGTGGGTGGAGGACATGAGTTGGGGCTCACAAGTGCGCTCACAAGTGCATGGTGCCATGTGGGCTGCCTGCAGGGCATGGTGAGGGTTGTAGGGTATTCCCCTGTGGTGTGGGCTGCCTGCAGGGCATGGGGAGGGGGAAAGCAGCACACCCGGGAGGGCCCACGATGCCAAATCGTGTGTAAAACTCCCCGCGCACCCCGTAATACACGTACCCCGCTCGCACAAGGCCTATCGCGTGTGAAACTTCCCACTCACCCCCAAAATACACGTACCCCACTCGCACAAGGCCTGTCGCATGTGAAACTTCCCGCGCACCCCCGAAATACAAGTACCCCGCTCGCGCCAGGCCTATCGCATGTGAAACTTCTCGCGCACCCCCGTAATACACATATCCCGCTCGCACAAGGCCTGTCGCATGTGAAACTTCCCGCGCACCCCCGAAATACACGTACCCCGCTCATGCCAGGCCTATCGCGTTTTAACCTCCACGCGCACCCTCGGAATATGTGCAGGCAGCCCATTCACCCTCCCCATGCCCTGCAGGCAGCCCATTCACCCTCCCCATTCCCCGCAGGCAGCCCATCCACCCTGGGCATGCCCCAAAGGCAACCCACACCACAGGGGTGACTTTTCCCACACAATTTACCTGGCGTGAGCGGGGTATATGTATTCCGAAGGGTGCGTGGGGAGTTTTACATGCATTCTCGCTGGCACGAGTGGGGTACATGTATTCCGAGGGGTGCGTGGGGAGTTTTACACACGTTTTTGTGGTTGGGGGCTGTATGCAGGTCCACTGGCCTTTACGCCATGTACTGGATTTGTGTGATGTTTTTGGCGCACGGGACGGGGTTTGGGGCGTAACTGGCGCTGCTGCAAGGTCGCTGAGCCACTCTGCACCACGACTGATTATGGATGTGAAAATACATGAATATGCTGTGCGCCTAAATGGGTTTTGGCGCACACTGTGCGCCACTTGTGCACCGAATTCTATTAATTGCCCCCAGAGTTGCTAGTTCACTTTTAAACAGAAGGTGGAATATGTATTCAACGTTTTGTCTGAATCTGGGGTCTTCAGAATACATTTGTAAAGAGCTGTATTCTGATGCTGTTATTTGTGTGCATCTTTCATCATACCTTCACCCTTTTCCAGTACGAAAGAGTATAGGAAAGGCTTGTGGTTCTACACTTTTTCCCATATGCTGATTGGGTGAATTGTTTACTGGATGCCGTAACAGGATCTACAAGTTCAAATTGGCCAGTTGCTGAGGAATCCTGAATTATTTCGGTGGTTTCCCTTAGGTTTTGTTCAATGTTTATTTCTTTGTAGTACTCACTGTTCCCTTTAAGATATTGTAGGGCTTCTCCAACTTTGTTTGTCTACTAGTTGATGCCAAATTATTTTGTCTTTCATTGGTACACCATTGACTAGGATAATCAAAGATTGATCTATTGGCCGTTGCACTCCTAGAGTGTCTACATTTTCTTTAAGATCTAATGGCAAATAAACTACTTTGCCACAAATGCCTTTCAGTAATTCAGAAGGAGGCAACTTGGCTGTTTTGGGTTGAAGGCGTATTATTGCTTGAAATGGGTGTACTGTCATTTTTCAACCCATGCACATGGCATGCTTTGGTAACATACATTAAGTTTACGTTTTCTGTGTGCATTGTGGGAGTTTCACTGCAGGTGTGTTAGTGGAAGAAGTGGTTTTAAAAGTGACAGAAGGAAAGAAGAAAATAACAATTTGCACATTAGAATGGGTGATATGGGGAATCATGCATGTCTTGGTAATATATTGAAGTTTCACATAGGATCTGGCACTTAAACATGCTGTGGAAATGTTTCAAATGTGGATTTCTTTTCTGTTACAAAGAATCAAAGAGTGATGCTGAAATTGAAATGTGTGTTTTGAAACTGTTATGAAAGTGCTCTTTAAAAGAAAAGTTTCTTAGCACACAATATTGTAAGCAAATGACACTTGATGTCAGTAGATGGGACAAATGAGAGTATGATTATTGAGTAGGTTATGCAGGGTAAGTGGCAGGAACCCTGTTTATATGCATTTGTAAAAGAGTTAGAAATTCACTTTATAAAACATTTGCATACCTGTACTTTGTGGTGATGGATGCAGATGTAGTTGAATCTGCAAATCGAAATGATTTCGATAGTAGTTTCTGATGCAGGTGCTTTGGAATAACAGGAGACCTGTACTCCGAGTGTTAACAGAACATCTGAAGTGTTGAACTGTGATGAGAGTTAGAGGTAGAGTTTTTGGATGTGATTGGTGGATGGGTGTGTTACTGCTTAACAGTAGCCAATGAGGGAGTGCTACAAAGAGTGAAGCGAAAAGGGAAGAAGGGCTGCCCTGTGTTACGGGGTCCGCGGACAGGGCGTGCCACATTTGGGTCTTTCCAGGATGCCTGGCATGGAAATGGGACTGTGGGGGATTAGCCAATCAGATGTTCAGGTTGTACATTATAGGGAGAGAGGGTACTACTTATTTTCATTGCTGTGTAGTGAAGATGACAATTCTTCTGTGAGTGATCAGCAGAGAAAAGTGGCATTCCTGCCAATCTTGGATTTCAGGGAGTGGAGGCTTTGTGGTGTGCCTGGCCGCAATTTGCAAGGAGTCTTTGCACTTTGTAGACATATGGCCACTTTGAATACTCCCAATGTTCTTGAGGTGCACTGTGGAGGAGTGCATTTTGGTTATATCAGTGCAGTAAGCTTGCTGAGTGCACTGAAGGACTTGGTAAAGGGACTGATGGTGCTTTTTCAAAGTGCAAAGGTGGTATTTTCACAAATACTACCTAGAGCAGTATGGAACAGCCTCAATGTCTTCTGTCCTCAGCAAGATCGTGGAAGGGTCTTGTGAACAGAGGCATGTCTTCTTTTTTGTGTAGTGCTGGGATGTTCTCTTTTGAGAATATTAATCCTCTGAGTGTGAACTTTTTCACTGCAGATGGCATTTCTTTGTACAACATTGGAAATGCCATTTTCCTTTACAGTGTAAGGGATGCTTTGAAGAGGTTCATGTAAGCCTTTAAGGAAGAAAAGAAGAGAAAAGCCACAAAAAAGGTGTTTTAAGCACCTTAAAAAGGCTCTTTTCAGAGCCACCACTAAAGAGGAAATCTCCTACCCTTGGTTACATTTCTGTCCCCACCTCCTTGAATTGGAAGATATGTCTGCGGACACCACAGTAGTCCGCATATTGCACGTGCCACATCCGGGGCTTTTGAGGATGGCAGGCATGGAAATGGGACTGTGTAGGCCAGGGGATTAGCCAATAAGGTTTCCTGGGTGTGGTATGCAAGTAAAGAGTGTGGCAGAAGGTCTGTTTGCTGGAGGAGTACAGATGGCTATGACTGTGTCTTTCAGGAGTCAGAGTGTGGATTTTGGGTGACTTATGGATACATTGGTTGCAGGTGCATGCAGAGCAGTGTGGAGTGGCTGCACATCTTGGATTTGATCATGTTGATGTGCAGTCATATGGAGTGCACGGCAGGAAGTGTTGGACTTGCTTCCACTTTGGTGACATGCCATCATCCGGCCATTATTATTTTTCGTTGTGGAGGGAACAGTTTAGGCCATGATACCAGAATTCCACTGAAGTTTGTGATGGAGACATTTGGGGAAGTCATGGACATTTTCCCAAACTCCCAAGTAATTTTTTCTCGCATTGCCCAGAGAGAGATGTGGCTGCACTCCAGTTCATGTGGTCCGCAAATGGAGAAAGCGAGGCGCAATGTCAACAAGGCTGTTTTGCGCATTCTTGAGAGATGTTACATGTCGTCCTTCGATAATGAAAACATTAGTACATTGCGATCTTTGGGGTCTTAGAAGCCCAAATTGAGGTCGCCCATCAGGATGATTTGGGAGCCTGGCTTGGTGTTGGTGGGAAGGATGAGGGACGTAACTAACAAAAATAACTTTATATTGGCTTCCCTCAACTACAAAGAGTCTATACTACAGGCAAAAAAAGACACTTATAACAAGGGCATCATAAACTCCAAATCCAGCACAAAAGAACTCGAAACCCCCACTGCACCACCTGACATCTGCACTAAAGACACTACCTGGCGTACAAACATCCAGCAAGCCTTGCTAGGCAACATCTCATAGCTTCATGAGAAAATTGAAGCCAAGAAACTAACCCTGCGACCTGATACCACCCAACCGAGTACACCAACGTCCCCTATGGCCAACCACAAAACGTTCAACTTCTCCCCCTCTCAATCAAAGAAGTTGAGGACTTTATTTCCAAATTCAAACCCTCTAAATGCCAGGGTGACATTGCCCCGCCCCAATCATCAAAGAGGCAGCAAAGGACTTGGCGCCATTCATCACATCCTTCATCAATGTCTCCTTTGAAACAAGCATAGTCCCGACCCACCTAAAAGATGCTTTGGTCCTCCCACTTCTAAAAAGAATTACTCTCAACAACAATATCCCCACAAACTATAGACCCATCACCACCATGCCATTTCTTCTGAAAATCTTGGACAGAGCAGTGCACCTGCAGATCCAAGAACATCTAGCAGTAAATAACCTCCTCAGACTTGGCAATCCGGCTTTAGACCCAAGCATGGGACTGAAACTGCGCTGATCAACCTCAAGACCCAAATTGAAAACCTCAAGGACAAAGGCAAACTAACCCTGCTTCTCCTATTAGAATTGTCAGCTGCGTTTGACCTAGTGAACCACAAGGTCCTCTGCAACCACCTAACCTCAGCAGCATACTTCTCAGACAAAGCCAATAGCTGGATCCAATCCTTTCTTAACAATAGAACGAGGGTCTTCGCACCCTCAGCCTCCGCACAACCTGCACCAGTCGCATGCAGCGTCCAAGGATCATGCGTCTCCCCCACACTCTAAAATGTGTTCACGAAATCATTGTTTGATGATCTTGATTATTTGGGCGTCACCTACACTAATTATGCCGATGACACCCAAATACTCATCCCTCTTACTGGTGACTATGCTACCGACTATAAAGCCCTGAATAACATTTTTTTTTTTTATTTGATTTTATTAGGTTTTAACACATAACGGTTCTCTTGAGGACAAGAGACAAAAAAGAACATACATGTTTGCATTGGTTATACAGTGAAAAAAGCCACTTCCAATAACTGAATAACATCGCTGTGCTTCTGTTGAGTCCATTCTTGTAAAAATATTTGAATAACAAAAAAACAGCAAAAATGACTTTTCTCGTCCCCTTCATTCGGTTATACCTCTCCCCCTCCTGCCTCCCCCCTAGGGTTAGGGATTCATCTTGTTGGGATACTGTGGTTTCATGCTCTTGCATGAAACCACAGTGGGCTGATGGGTTTTCTTTTAAACATGTTGGGGGTCTCCTTTTAATGAGGGGTGCTTCATTGTGCTTCACCTACAACCTATGAGGTATCGGGGAGTTGGCATTAGACATAAACGGGGGTGGACTCATGGATGGGGGGGGATCTTGTTTAAACTCTCTACTCGTTGGATACTCTTACCACATTGGCTCTGACATGTGTTTATTTTGGAAATCTGTCCATAGGATGTCACATTGGGTCGCCTTGCCATGAAGGGATGCAGTAATTTTTTCCATGGTACATATGTTCATTGCCACATTAACCCATTCATTCTCAGTCGGGGTTGTGATTGATTTCCATTTCGTAGCCAGGAGAGCTTGGGCGGCAAGCAAAAGATGGGGAGCCAGTCCTTGGACTCTCTTCCACTCATCCTCGAGTTTCTCAAGCCCGAACAGGACAAGGTGGGGATCTGCTGTTCTCTGGATCCCGTCTAGGTCCCTGATCCAACTCAGGACTTCATCCCAATAGATCTTGATTAGAGGACAACCCCACCACATGTGCCAGTAGTCTGCAGTTTGTCCACATTCGCGCCAACACAAGGGGCTTGATGACTGATACATTTTAGATAGTTTATAGGGGTCATACTGCCATCGGTGTAGAAGTTTGATGGCATGAAGTTTGTATTGGCATGATATGGAAGTGCGTGTTGCCATACGGCACATTCTATCCCATGTTTCTGTATCTATTTCGGTCCCTATATCCTTCTCCCATCGTGCTCTAACATTATCCGTACTTCCTCTACTGGCCTCTATCAACATTTTATACATGGCAGCTATCAGGCCCTTCCTGTCGGTCTTGGAGTCTAAAATTTCTCAAAAGGGGTGAGCTCTCTACTTAGTTTGTCTCTCCATTCTGCTTTCGTCAAGACTCCTTTAATCTGCAAGTAGTGGAATGTGGACAGCACACCTATCTGTAGGGCATCCGTTAATTCTGGGAGTGTAATAAAGGAGTCGCTTCGGAGGAGTTGGCCTACCCGTTGCAGCCCCGCTTCATACCATGCCTGAAATCTCTCAACGTTGGGGATGTGATTATTTATGCCCGGGGACCATAAGTGGCTCAGTGGGGACGGCCATGTTGTAATCTTCCTCATCTCTGGACCCTCTCTCTCCATACCTCCCATATGGTTGCTAAAATCGGGAGTGCCTTTGATCTATTTAGTATTCTTTTCTGTGGGGCCCATAACCACTCTGAGACTGTTGCCGGGTTCAGATAGTGATTATCCATTGCTATCCACTGTGGCTCCCTCTGATTGCGCAGGTGAGGAATGAGTACTCGTAATTGGGTAGCATCATAGTATTTCTTGAGGTCTGGAAGGCCCACCCCGCCCTTATCTTTGGGTAATGTCAAAGTATTGTAGGCGATTCTGGCTTTTTTCCCCTGCCACAGGAATATTAAGGTCGCATTTTTGACTTCAATGAAGTAGTGTTCTGGTATTTTGATGGGAAGCATCTGAAAGGGGTACCGAAACCTCGGAAGACAGGTCATTTTTATTGCGTTGAGCCGGCCGAGCCATGATATTGTCAATTTGCTCCATCTGGTCAGGTCCGCATGGAATTTTTCAAGGAGTTTTGGGAAATTGGCTTCATATAGGGTTCCTATTTGTTTCGTGATTTGTATCCCTAAGTATTGTAGGGTGTTGTGTTCAAGTGTTAGTCCAAGGAAGGAGTATTTGGTTTGATTTACATCTGCAGACCCTTGTAGGGGAAACAATATTGATTTGGTTCGATTGACTTTAAATCCTGATAACTGACCATATTCCTCGAGGAGGGATATGGCTCGGGGGATGGATCTTTCTGGGTTGACCACATGCAGGAGAATGTCATCAGCGTACAAAGCTATTTTGTACTCTGTCTGTCCTAAGTGTTAGGGAGAATTCTCTGTTAAGGCTAATTTCCCAAACCTACTCAGTCCCCCAGCAGCTTTGCTGGATTTTTGCGGTTTATTTTTTTTCTCCTGCTAAGAGTGAGACTCTTTTGCTCCCACTCTTAGACATGATTTGAGATATCCTTTGACTTTGTAATGTGTTTAATGGGCTATGGGGTCTTTTACTCCATAGGGTTTCGTGTATTTTTTGGTAAGTGTGTTACACAGCACCCTCATTGCAGTAACACAGGGGTGTCATAGTGACCCCCAAACATAGACTCCATACCCTTGGACTGACTACTGTCTCCCAGGGCATGTAATGTCACCATTGACTTTACTAGTCTTAAATTGGGAACAGAACCAGTACAAACCATCATACTGTGGAAGTACTGGTAGGGGTAATTAGATTGCCCCTGGGTCTGTTTATCGAGGGGACACTGTGCAGTCCCCCCTCATCGAGTTTCTGGCTGGTGGCAGTGGTTACCACGCAAAATATTCCACCAGAATATTTCCTATGGGATTTTCCCATTCATTTTAAACACACCACTTTTTGGTGCAATGTTAAAGATACCGCCGGGTTATTTATTTAATATTTATTCCCCGGTTGGGTCTTTTTGCCAGGACTCGGTTTTAAAATGGCGTTTGTGTTCGCCTCTAACTCCAACCCAAGTCAAGCCCTTTGTTCCACTTTTTGGCGGGCTTCTCCACAGAAGCCTCCAAAAGTGGTGCCACTCTGTCTGGGTCTACAAAATGTGTGCGAGGGGGGGGTTTAGGTACCCTGGACTGAGTTGCCTCGGCAACTCAAGTCGCACTCTTGTGTGATTGGCCTAGTGGTGAGCTGCCCGGCTCACCACTTAGCATGTTTGAGTGACAGCTAGGACTGAAAAATGGGGGTTTTCTGCATAAAAGCAGGGCTTTTGGGACTGGAACTTCAGAAGTCGCCACAGGACCAAAGAATCCGAAGAGGGAGAAGCTGAGCCAACCTACAACGACGACACCACCGGTGGAGCTCTGCTGAATCGTCTCACCACTTCCCAACCACAGAGAAGATCTTCATCCCGGAGAGTCTTCTTCCTCTGAGCTGATGGGGATAACCAGTTCGCCCTCTTTTTTGCCTTCCTGGATCGTCTCGTGGTCGAATCGCCCGTGCCAAGCACCCCGGCGGCCGGATAGCCACGCTTCACCACTACCGCGAATAAAAGGGTAGTACCTTTTAACCGGGAAACTCTGCGGCTGGTTTCTTCCCTGGCAGTGCAACGACCTCCAGCTTTCCTCCACGTCGAGATCTTCTCTTCCCCTGGACGAAGCACCGATTTGCACCCGCTGCCAGGAACCACTGACCCCGCTGGAGCTTTCTCACCATTTCAGGTACTGAGTCCCGCCGGTCTCCCTTGCAACAGACTGTTCAAGGTGTCCTGTAAATCCCTGACTTTCTATCCTGGGGTGACTTGGGACCTACTAACTAACTTTTCCTGACTTGATCCAACCCTTTTTGAACTCTTTGCAATGACTCTTTAAAAGTACTATTCAACTGTGTGATCTTGGACACATTCCGCCTTGCTCTCTCCAAGAGTGGGCCTGGCCTATGACTTTCTTGCTCCTCAGTAGATTCTGCCTTTTCTGACTTGCTCTGGTTCTCCTAAAGTGTTGGTATTGTGTATTTTCCTAATTCTGCCCTTTTCCCTCCCTTTTTAACTAACTTATTGGAGTGCCATCTTAGGTTAAGCGCTCACCTCTGTCTGTAAATAAGTGGTGTTTTAACTAAGACTTGTTCAATAAGTAAATCAGGGATGTATATATATTAATAGTGACTGGTTTTGAACTTGCTTGCCATATTAGTGTTAGTGTGTATTACAAAGTGTGTTTTTAAATAAATAATTATATACTTTTATACCCAAGCTCTGGTCAGTGTTTGCTTGTGCTACTGTATTTTAGTACCTATCTTGTATACTCTATATACTGTCTAACTCTTCTTGAGAGAAGTCTGGCTGCTCAGCCACAGGTACCAGGTAAATCTGGGTGGTACAGACTGCTTCCAATTGGGTTTACTGCCAACACCTGTAGTCCTAAGCCTTTTGCAGTGGTCCCTAAGGGAACTGCACAGGTTTCTGCCTAACACTAAGTGCATTCCATCTATTTGGGTGTCCGCTCTTATATTTTACGCCAGTGGTACAAGTGAAAGAGCAAACAAAATGGCCGACAGGGGGCATCCCTGCCCTGCCTGGTACCTCGTTTTAGTTGGAACCACCTGGAGTATTCCCCATTTACAAATACCAAGGCTTTGGGTGTCGTATAGACTGTCTGAATTCCTCATAAGGATCCCCCTCCAGGTTTCTTTTCCCGCATCCCAGACCCCCTGTTTAGAGACCTCCCTGGTGTCCTTTAATCGAACATATTCAGTGATTTCGGTTTCCATCTCAGACTTAAAGACGGGATCTTTCCATAGAGTCTCGTTATATCTCCATTTCCCTCCCCTGACTGGCAAGAATTCCCATTGTATGTCAGCAGTCACCATATCGTGATCAGACCATGTGACCGAAGTGATCTCCATACGTGAAGTCGTGTTGCATAAGTCTTTGGAGAAGTAAATGTAATCGATACGAGTAAGTGTGTTGTGTGGGGCTGAAAGGAAAGGAAGGTGTAACCTCTCTTCCGGATGCATTCGACTCCACACATCATTCATTCCATACAGTTCCATCATTTCTCTAAAGTGAGTGGGATCTTCTCCAGCCCTGTCTCGTGTCTCTGGGTTACCAGCTTTTCGATAGTGTGGGGTCAGCCCATATATTACAGTCCCCCCCCCTAGGATGACATGGCCAGAGGATTCTAACATGATTTTGGGAATCGTTTTGGAAAGGAATCTTGTTTGACTTACATTGGGAGAGTAAATTGTGGCAATTTTAGTGGACACATTCCCAATGGATCCTGAAACTAGTAAGGTTCGGCCTTCCGCATCAGACCAGATTTTGGTAGTCTTAAAGTCTATCCCCCTTCTAATGAGTATTCCCACTCCTCTTCTCAGTGGGCCCGAACCCCCAAAATTCTGTCCTCATCCGCTTCCCCAGAACCGCCCTCTCATCGCCTTTCATATATTTAGTCTCTTGCAATAGTAGAATGTCAAGTTTCGATCTACGGAATTCTCTGAACACAAGGGATCTCTTTGTCGGTGAATTGAGGCCTTTAACATTCAGCGTACACACTTTTACGGAGCCCCTGCTGTAAGAATCAGCGGTCATCATAGTTGTGGTATCTGAGGTTACACATAGTATTTGACCATTTCAGCCAGCGTATCTGTCTACGAATCGAGCATGTTAATTTTCTGTTTTCCCCATTTCCTGAATTGGCTCTTGCAATAACATATTCCCTTGTCCCTACTTCACACCCCCCCCCCCCCTCCTGAGTTCGGTGGCGTCCGATCGAGCCTAGTTGGAAGCACTAGCTGTGATTCGAAACACCAGTGGAGACCGTTGCCTCACGGTCCCTTTGCAAGAATATTGCCAACATAACTAATGAGCCCCCGCTGACCTCCCCCCGGGGTTAGCACATGTCTTAAAAATTCATAGAGGTCTCTATCACATGTCAGAAATCAGCACCGGTGACCCTTGTGCTCGATTGACAATTTAAGCGAAATGTACCATACTTGTCGAGGGTTAATTACCCCCTTCAGGAGAGAGGTTGCCTCTATGGTATTTCCTCGAACCCTTCACCTTCTTTCTCTTTGGGCCTTGGCTATTCCCTCCCATCTTTCGGAATATCTTCTCGATCTTCCTCCTGATCATGCAGGCCCAACAAGTCGGATATGCACGCTCTGATTTGTTTCTCTGAGTTCAACCTGATCTTTGTGCCTTCATGTTTGAAAGAGAGGGAGAAGGGGTATCTCCATCTGTAGCGAGTGTCTCGAGTTTTCAGCCATGTCGTAAGAGGTTTACACATTTTCCTCAGGGCCAAAGTCAGGGAGGAGAGGTCCTGATATATCGTTATTTGTGCTCCACTCAAGGTAATGGTGCCCCAGCTCCTCGCCTTCTCCAGCACTCTAGATCTATCATGATATCGATGAAAGCACGCTAGGACTGATCTCGGGCCTCCAGCCAGGCCTCCTGCTCTATGGATGCGCTCTGTCTTGGGTTTGTCAATGTCCTCATCCGCGACTAGTAGTTTGATGATGTCATGGAGCGTTGTTCTGAGGTCCTCCTCCTTTTCACCTTCTTTCTCGGGAATCCCGAAAAAGCGCAAATTGTTTCTTCTTTCTCGATTTTCCAAATCCTCCATCTTAAGTTTGAAGTCTTCCTCTCTGTTCTTCTGTGGGCCAATTGTGTTTCCAGAGTGTCTATTGATGCCTGATTGTTCTCAACTCCTTCGACCCTGTCCTCTGTTATCGAGGCGCTGCTGAGTTTGTCGTTTTGTTTTTTTTTCTTTTTCTTTTCCCCCTATATTGGCTCCCATGTTCTTTATTTCCGTTAATAAAGCTGCTATATCTCCTTTTGTGGCAGCAGTTTCTGCATTCGTGATTGGTGCTGATGCCATCCTGGGATCGACAGGATGAGGGGCTGTCGGGTCGTATGCGTAGATTGCAAGCTTCTGTTGCGTGGTCATACGCCTGGTTTCCTGTTTTTCAGCATATTAGGTGATGTGAATTTCAGGGATATTACTACCACCGAGGAGACACACACCCCATTTTTCTGTTATCCTTTTTCAAAGTTCTTTTTGTTCAGTCCCTGGGGGCCTTACCCTCAGTGATACAGGTTGTGTCTGTTGTTGTTGTGTTTGGGATAGGGTTCAATCCCTGTGGGTGGACCCGTGGATGGGCTTGCTGGAGGCTCTCTTAATATCTTATAATGGACCCCCCCAGCGGGGGCCACAATCCTGTTACAGGTCCCGTTCCTCATAGTCTTTCCCTTCCATTGATCGCTTGGCTCTGGAATGGGGACCTCGACCGTCACAGAGGTTGATGATATCTCTAGGAGGATGCGTTGATGGGAGGGTATATGACCTTAGGACGGCTTACCATGGGAGGTGGACGAATCTGTTCCTCCTCCTCACCGGGGCAGAGCAGTGTTGTGCTTGTGCTCTACGGGGTAAGGTCAGTAAATGCGTGCAGCTGATTGCGTCTCCTTTTCCGTATGTCTCTTCTCTTTTATTCCCCCCCCCCCTCCCTCGGGAGGCCTTACGCTTTTCTTATATGAGGAGGGCCCAAACAGCTTAATGGAACATCTTGCAGCATGCTCGGTGATTGTAGTCAGAAGTACGTTAGGCAGATCCTGCAGGCCCTTTAGGTAATTGTCAAAGGCGAGTTGTCTTGTGTCGCCGGGGAACCATACGCGTGATATAAGAGTGCCAATGAGCTGGGGTATGGTCGTGCCCCTGATCGCCTGCTTTCGGGGGGTGTTGTTTCGGGACCCCGGGTGGAGGAGGTGCCCAGGAGTGGGTCCATTTCATGATATACGGAGGTGGGGGGGTGGTATTGGCCGCCACTTACTTCTGTGCTCCAAGGGGAGCATTCGCATCACTTCTCGTATCTCCCGGACAGCACCAGTAGTCCAACGCAATCGCCCTTTCCCTCGTTCCACCAGGAGAGGCACGCTGGTCTTGTAGCGGGCCTCCTCTCTCAAAGGCAGGGAAGGATCTGAACCTTCGTGTCCTCTGAGGGCCATATGTCACGACGGCGCAGGGCATCGGGAGAAATGCTGCCTCCGCTGCAGTGTGGACCGCAGGGACCTCCGGGGCTCTCTCACCTCCTCTCCTCACTTGTTTCTTTACTTCGCCAGCTCCCCGTGCTCGAAAGTAGTATTGGGCGGACACAGAGGTACCGCATTCGAAGTTCGCCCTGCGGATTAGCGGCTCAGCTGCTGTTCCCGGCGATCCCGTCCTCAGGCTGCGTTCGAAACAATATCTAGTTTTGTTTTCATCCGAGAGTTCCACGACGATATTAATGGGAAGCCGGGGACGATTTCACCCGGGTTTTTTTCTGTGTGTTGCGTAGACCTTCACACATTACTGGCGCAAATTTCTTCCATGGGGGGTGGGGTCCAAAAGCGGGGGCTCATTCCACTTTTTCGGTCCTCGGGACAGGAGCACACATGGAAGGACCATTCCGCGCGCCCCCTGGTGGCCGACCCCTGAATAACATTTATAGCATCATCCAAGCATGGTCTATGTCTAAATGATGACAAGACAGAGCTACTCATCCTGGGATCGCCATACAAGCTTAAAAACCTTGACAATCAGTTCAACTCATTCAAAATTGATGGCAACAACATCAATGTCCCCAAGGTTGTAAAAACATTTAGGCATCTACAATGACTCTACTCTGAGCCTTGCTAGACAAACCAATGTGATAGCCTCTTCAACAGCCTACACCTGCAAGCTAATTACAGCATGCAAACCTTACCTCACCACTGCCAACCGCATTACCCTAGCCAGAGCACTAGTCTTATCGAAGCTTGACTATTGTAATACGAGCTACCTGGGAACTAACAAAACCTAAAAAAAAAAAAGGCAGATCATCCAAAACCATGCCATCAGATCGGCACTAAGCATCGCCAGATCAGAGCACATCTCCTAGTCAAGATGAAACATGAATTGGCTTTCGATCAAAGAAAGGATTGCCCTCAAAACCATATCCTTGACACACAAGTGTCTTTCAAATAAAGCCCCCCGCTACCTTACACAAAACATATCTCGGAATATCTCAGAGCACCCTACTAGAGCGGCACAATCACATTGCCTTAAGAACCCACAATTCAATCTACAGGAGGTAGTAGCTTCCCAGTTCTAGCTGCTAAGCTTTGAAACTCACTACCGCTGAGATCTGAATCCTCCTTTCCCACGCTTAGAAAAAACACCAAGACCTGGCTTGCCACGCAAGAGAATTAACAACTGAACACCTTGATGACCGCTTCTCCTCACATCTTGTATCGAACCGAAACTGCTACCTGCACTTACCATCTTATGTAGCCCCTGGCAACCACATCCGCTGTGTATCTTATTATATGTATGATTGCAACTACCATTTCCCCACTCCATCTCGTGTAACTGCATTGTAACGCCACCCACCTCAGCTTCATCTCCTGTAACTCATTGTATCTACTGCTGGAACCTTCATTGCATATAACTTCTTGCTATTTATTGTATTTATAAATGTCCTGCATGTAAGTAATGTTCTTGTAATGTACGTGTAAAGATTCTCATGTAAGAAATGTGCCCAAATGCCTCAGGGCTTGGTGTGCTCTATAAATAAAATACAAATTACATTATGTAGCACCAATATTTTTTGCACAGATGGAGTCCATCTTACTGATGCTGGCAATCAGCTTTTTTTGCGAAGTATCCAAAATACTTTGCAGCCTTTTTGCAACTATAGCAAGCATTTTGCAGTAGGTGTTGCCCACTTTAAATTTTCCAAAAAATGAAAAAAGGCTCTTTTCAGCCACCATTTTCACACGCAAAAGAGTGCAATGTTTTTGATGGCACCACCAGCTACATTTTTTGGCTATCTGCGGACTACTGCGCTGTCCACAGGCTGCGCAAGGGCCTGCACCTTTTTTTTGGTACTTCCATTTTTGAACTGTGAAAGGTGGCTCTGAAAAGAACCGCTGATTTTATTTTTGTTTTATGATTTGTTTGGTATATTTATACAGGACACACAAGGGAGGGTAGGGGAGGGTAGGGGAGGGTAGGGGAGGGTAGGGAAGGGGTATCAACGACGGGGATGAAGGGGCTGGTGGAGAGAGGAAGATGTTGGATGGGCCTCAATTAGGTAGTGGGCACTGTTTCTCATGCTCCTGGACCGTAGCCTCGAAAGCGCTTCAAAACTGTCCCCATCCCCCCTGCAGAGTACTGCTTCACACTACATACAAAGTACAGTGACCCTTGAAAGGCAAGGGTCCACTTCGTTATTTGGGCCTGCAAGGCACGTTCAGGGATCCGCTGCCCCACAGGAACAGATGTAGAGGATGCGACAGAGGAACTCAACCTACTACCGCCTTCGAAAGGGATGACCCTCCAAACTGCTGCCTTGTGGTTGGATCTTAGGCGTTGCCGCAAGCAGGTGGTCCCGTAGCTCTACAGCCCAGGCTTTCTGCGACTGAGTACCATATAGTGCATCGAATCTTGGCCGCACGCGCCTTCGGTACCTCCCCTACCCCCAACGGTGGTAAACAGCCTCCACACCCAAGACTCACTCTGGCAGCTGGGACTTCCACTACCTCATCTTCTTCTTGATCCCCCTCTGCATCACCACGCCCCTTACCCTCTCCAGGCCCTTCAGATGGGGATCGTGGTGGTGCTGAGGCAGCAGCAGCCATGGATGCCACTGCTGATGAAAAGCAGCACACCAAAAGCAGGAATTTAGCAACACCAATCTCAGCAAGTGCTGTGCCTGGTCAGCCAAAAACACAATGAGGAGCAGCAGTGGGGTGTGGCCTTTTATAGGCGTGTGCGAACACTTCGAGCCCCAGGAAGGGCTCAAAAAGTTACAAAAAGTCTCTAGATTGACCAGGGCATGGTCTAGGGCCTCTGTAAGGGTGGAGTTTCAGCATAAAGCACTTTGGATTGGCCAATAATTCACTTTTAAACTATTCAGGGATAAGGACAGTGTCCGCGGATAGGCCTGCTGCTCAACGCGGGTGTGGTCACAAGGTGACGTCTGTGGATAGGACGGCTGTCCGTAGGACACCTATTGTGCCGGATGTGATGTGTGCATGTGCCTAGGTGTCCGTAAGACAGGGGCACGATCCCTGAACTATTTAAATGTACGACACATGTAGCGGACAGTGCCGGACAGGCGTGGTGTTCGGTGGCACAGGGGTTCAGATGCGCATGTGCATGCGCCCATGCGCCCAGGTGTCCGTAGGACGGTGACGGGACCCCCAAACTAATTACAAGTACGCCACAAGTTTATGGACATCTGCGGACAGGCGCAGTGTCATGGGACCAGATGCGCATGCGCCTAGGCGTCCATAGGACAGGGGCGAGCCCCCTGAACTAATTAAAAGTACGCCACAATTTTACGGACGTCTTCGGACAAGTGCAGTGTTCGGAAGGCGCAGGGGATCGTCTGTGCATGCGCCCAGGTGTCCGTAGCACAGGGTCTGGGTCCCGAAATCATATAAAGGTGTGTCACGATTTTGCGGACATGTCCGGACAGGCGCGGTGTACGGGGGTACCTCCATTTAGATTACGCACAGTCATGCTGTCCGCAGACTCAATGCGGGGCTTTTTAAAAAAAAAAAACAGCAACAGTAAACACATAGAAATGTATTAACACACACAAATACACTTAATTAGGGAAGGGGTAGCAGAATGGGAAAAATATATGGGGGAATTGGGATTTTCCACAGGCTGCTTATCAGGGAAGGAAGGGTTTAAGGTCTCATCATAGCGTCGTTGATTAAAGGGATTTGCTGGGGATGAGTGGCTGGGGAAGGGGCACAGGTACAAGTGGGGCAGTGGTATTTAATATTGTCTGTGATATGCCTTTCCACAAATGTCTTTAACTGTGCAAAATTGGTGTTCAGCGGATCCATTTTTGTAAAGAGACTTATTAGTTAATTTGCAATATTTGCATTTTGGGTCTTTCTGTGCCCATCTTCTTGCACATTTTCTGGTAATTCCAGGCCACTTTCTTCATTTGCACTATGTACTGTTAAAAAAAAAAAACATGTTTCAGTGACATATGAAGCAATTTACATTACTTTTCCTACTTCAGAAATTGTATTGTTTACCAGTAGTGTTACTTCCGTCACTCATTTCATCATGGGGGACATTTTCCTCTAGGCACTCCAGGGTGCTTGCCCTTTCTGTATAGAGAAAACTCACGTACATACAACAAACTGTCATGTTACAGGAAGAAATATAGTGTACTTTCTACTTTTTTTATGGGTTTCTTCTTAGTAGGTTGTACTTGCTTCTGAGAGTTGCTTCTGACTGTGAAAGCAAGGCTGCACTGATGTAGTATTGTTAGATGCACAGGTAACATTTGTGCTTGCTGCATTCCACTATGTTGCACAAGCTATGCAATTGCACTTCCTGTTTCATAAGTACAGAGTTTGTAGACCTATTTAATTTTTTATTGTGCTACATATGTGTGGACCTTTAAACATTGTATGTTTGTTCGCTGCACACTATAACAATGTAAGGTAACCTCTGTGCTTTTGGGCAATGTGAATGCTGTCCGGAGTCCGCAAAAAGTCTCACAGTCCACAGACTCTGTGGCTACCGTGATGGGGGCAGGTGAGTCAGTATGATGTAAGGGACATGTAAAAAAAAAAATTGTATCCTTGTAAAAACCCATGAAATTCATTGAAAACACATTGTTAAAGTGATATTAGGTTAAAAGTAAAATCGAAAAACCACAGAAATTCAACAGTTCTGGTAAGCGAATCAACCATAACTCGTGCCACCACCGCGCACTGCTAAGACTAACACCAACACATCAAACGTGACATCACAAATGTCATTGATGACATCACTGATGACCGACATCACATGTGAAATTAGTTTTGATGAAAAGTCCCTACAAGGGGTTGTGATCATAATGTGGGTAATAAAATGTCAGAGGTGATCAGGAGACCTTCCATGAAGTTCTTACTCTATTAAAGAATGTAGTCATCTAAACAACATTGTATTGGAATGTTGTTGTTAGTGCAGGAACCTAATCATACATAGGCAAGGGCTGCAGCATGCACCATAGAAGTATAATATTTATAATCTTGTATTTTTGGATAGTAAAACAATGAATGCTACCTTATCAGAGTTTTGAGTAATGTTAAACATGTAATAACTAGCTAACAATTCAAGATTTACTGCACACATGTGCTAGTACAAACAATACATATGAAGACTCACAATGCATACAAATCAGAGGCACATACAGGGAAACTACACTAAAGAAGAAACGGCATCACCAGAAAATGTTAATAACATTACAGTTTATCTTATGTATACAAATGAATTGTGTTTTTGAAGCCTGCTTATTGCCACATATATCTGCATCATGAGCTGAGACTAAACCCTAAGGAAAGTACTTTAAGAATATACAACAAGTTTAACATCTAGATATGTAGCACGTAGTGAACAAAACTACTTGGCCAAGATGTCAGTGAACAAAAACAAGTGGCCCAGATATGTGATGTCATCAATGACATTTGTGATGTCATGTTTGATGTGTTCGGTGTTAGTCTTAGCAGTGCACGGTGGTGGCGTGAATGATGGTTGCTTAGCTTACCATAACTGGCTAATATCTGGGATTTCTCGATTTTACTTTTAACCATAATATTCCTTTAAGACAGTTTTTCCACTGAATTTGATAGGTTTTTATTATTGCAACTTAACAATAACGTGCCTGTAACAAAGTTTATTTCACTGAATATTACATGGACGCAGTAGCGTCCATGTAGTTATGGTTAAGTTGGTGTTTCCATAGGAAGAGTATTTTTTGGGCGGCTTATTACTTTGCTCCCTCTGGACGAATCCTCACCAAACTTTGCAAAAAAAGTATATGGCCCACTCTGAATTTTTTTGCGAAGTTTGGAGAGGTTTGGTCCGGGGGGTAGGGGAGGGGCAAAGTTATAGGGGGGGTCTCCAACACTTTTGTTTTTTCCCATAGACATAATGGAAAAAAACTTTGCGCACGCCTACAGCCCAAACCGCTGGACGGATTTACACCAATTTGCTTTTGCAAATTTGGTGTAAATCCGTCCAGTAGTTTTTTTTAAAATGACCAAAATGTAAGGCAAAAAAATTAGTGATATCTCCGTTCGCTTTGCGGACGGACTTCCCGGTTCGCTCCACGGACAGTGCCCTGATTGGTCGGGCGGCTTGCGTGATGTCTGCGAACATCCGACGTGTTCGCTGATTGGACGGCGTGGAGCGCATCAGATTTTTTGTGGCACCCGCCATCTTGCATTCGCCGACGACCACGGACAGCGCGGTGAAACTTGGATTAGAAATTGTATTTAGTGGAGTGTGTTGGTGTGTAAGAGTGTTTGGGGAGGGTGGGGGAGTATGAGATAGGTTCAATGTTCTGTATTTTTTATGTGCTAGACGCTTTTGTTGTGTTCGATTTTTCTGTGGACAACACGGCTGTTCTGAAATGTTCGTAAATAAACAGAATGGATTCGGTGTCAAGTTGAAAGTGTTCTAAGAAGACTCATGGGGTCCTGGAATGTTCGCAGGGGGTGTCCTGAAGACGTTGTCTGTATTGTTCGTTGTGAAGCTGAAAGTGTTCTAAGAACACTCGCGGTGTCCTGAAATGTTCGAAAATAAACAAAATAGGGGTGTTCTGAGGACGTTCTCCGTATTGTGTGCCTGCTTAGCTGTATCCAATGAGGGAATGGCACAGAGAGTGAAGTGGAAATGGTAGAAGGGCTGTCTAAGAGTTACGCGGTCCACGGACAGGGCGTGCTACATCCGGGGTTTCCCAGCAAATCCAGCATGGAAAGAAGACTGTGGGGATCAGCCAATCAGATGTTGAGGTTGTGGATTTGTGTTCAAAGAGACTGTGTGTAGTGAAGATGGCAGAACTGGAGAAAGTCAGGGTGTTGGTGCTTGGAGAGATGTTTGTGCATGGGTTACAACAGTATGCTCAATGCAGGCATGTTGCAAAGAATTTTGATGTTAAAGGAGTGGAGGTGGTGTGGAGCACTGTGCCTGATTGCAATGTACAGGGAATTGTACAAGTTTGTGAAGATATGGGCAGGATGAACGGGTCCCCATGTGGTAATTTTGCACTATGGTGCTTTCCATGTGGGCTATGTCAGTGCCCCTACTTTGTTGCAGATTTGGAACACTTGGTTCAAGCAGTAATGAACATCCTTCCAAATGCCAAAGTAATTTTTTCTGGATTAGTACCTAGGGCAATATGGGACAATAGTTCAGTTTTTTTGTCCACAGCAAAACAATGCTAGGTGTGTAATCAACCGAGGCATGTGTGCCTTCATGCTTAGAGCTGGTATGTTCTTCTGTAATAATGAGAATATTGATTCCAGTAATGCTGTTTATTTTAAAGAAGATGGCATTTCCTTATCTTTTATGGGAAATGCCATTCTGTTTTGGAATGTAAGGGTTGCTTTGGAGAAGGTTATGTGAAGATTTTAGGAGTAAAGTAAGAAAAAAAAATACAAAATAACAGATGTCTGTCAAGCATCTGCAAAAAAACAAAAAAAATGGCTCTTTTCAGAGCCAACCTCAGAGGGGAAATGGGGCACACTATTTAAATTTACATTCACCACGATATGTCCGCGGACATCGAAATCACTAGCTAGGGGTTCAGTATGTTCTATGTTACATGTATATAAAGTCAGGGATATTATAGTTAAGTTGTGCTACTAAAAACATATGAAATACAGTAAAAAAAACGTTGTTAAAGGGACGTTATGGTTAAGTTGCGCTAATAAAAACCTATAAAATACAGTAAAATAGCTTTGTTAAAGGGACGTTATGGTTCAAAGTAAAACCGAAAAACCCCTGAAATTCGGCAGTTATGGTAAGATAAGCAACAATAAATCGCGCCACCGTGCAATGCTAACACTAACACCCAGGACATCAAAGATGACATCACAAATGTCATTGATGACATTGCATGTCTGGCTCTCCCTTTTTTCCCTTTACTGACATATCTAGGCCACATAGTTTTCTTCAGTAACAGTCAGGAAGTAAAAATTGAAAAGGTACTATATTTGTAGAGTTGGGGTCAAGTCACATCATATGAAACATATACATAATGGAAGACACAGGCTTGAAAGAGAGCAATCCTTTCTGTGCATGAAGATAATCATTAGGGTTATCAGCACTTTCTCATAGTTTTATTTTTATTACTCTACCTTCCCTGTATATGCTCATATTTGTATACATTATACTCACTCTCCTTTTCTTTGGGTGCAGTCAAATCATGTGATACACATGCAAATGGTAAGTAGCAGCTTTGAAACAGAGCAATAGATTCTCTGCATAAAGACAATCAGTTAGGTTATGAACTCTTTCTGCTACTACCTCTGCTTTTTTGTTTACTTCACTGTCCCTGTATATACTCATATTTGTATGTGTTGTTTTTTGTCTGTAATAAGTATGTATTAAGTGGGTTTTATTATCTACTTATTACATGTTTCACAGTACGCAAAACTCTAATAAGAGAGCAGTTATCATTTCACTATTCAACATGGCAAGATTATGAATATGGCACCTACATCATGTATGCTGCACACACTGCCTATGTCTCTGCATGAGTAGCTTAGTATACTGGATAGAACTTCATAATAGAATGCTATTTATATCAATGCATTGCTTAATGCACTAATTAGCTCATGATATTTATCCTTGACAGTTTTTGGTCAGCATTATAAGAATCCCTTGTATAGAGTTTTTATGAAAGGTAAATGCACATGTGATAGTAAATGCACATGTGATGTCAGTGATGTCATCAATGACATTTGTGATGTCATCTTTGATGTCCTGGGTGCTAGTGTTAGCAGTGCACGGTGGTGCGAGTTATGGTTGCTTATCTTACCATAACTGCCGATTTTCAGGGGTTTTACTTTGAACCATAACGTCCCTTTAACAAAGTTTTTTCACTGAATTTCATAGGTTTTTAGTAGCGCATCTTAACCATAATATCCCTGACTTTAAATACATGTAACATAGAACATACTGAACTCCTAGTGATTTCGATGTCCGCGGACTACCGCCATGTCCGCGGACATATCGAAAATCTGAGCGTGGTGAATGTAAATTTAAATAGTGTGCCCCATTTCCCCTTTGAGGTTGGCTCTGAAAAAAGCCGTTTTTTTTTGCAGATGCTTGACAGACACCTGTTATTTTGTATTTGTTTTCTTCTTTTTTTTCTTACTTTACTCCTAAAATCTTCACATAACCTTCTCCAAAGCAACCCTTACATTCCAAAACAGCATGGCATTTCCCATAAAAGATAAGGAAATGCCATCTTCTTTAAAATAAACAGCATTACTGGAATCAATATTCTCATTATTACAGAAGAACATACCAACTCTAAGCAGGAAGGCACACATGCCTCGGTTGATTACACACCTAGCATTGTTTTGCTGAGGACAAAAAACTGAACTATTATCCCATATTGCCCTAGGTAGTAATCCAGAAAAAAATACTTTGGCATTTGGAAGGATGTTCATTACTGCTTGAACCAAGTGTTCCAAACCTGCCAACAAAGTAGGGGCACTGACATAGCCCAAACGGAAAGCACCATAGTGCAAAACTACCACATAGGTAGGGACTGTTGATCCTGCCCATATCTTCACAAACCTGTACAATTCCCTGTACATTGCAATCAGGCACAGTGCTCCACACAACCTCCACTCCTTTAACATCAAAATTCTTTGCAACATGCCTGCATTGAGCATACTGTTGTAAACCATGCACAAACATATCTCCAAGCACCAACACATTGACTTTCTCCACCTCTGCCATCTTCACTACACACAGTCTCTTTCAACACAAATCCACAACCTCAACATCTGATTGGCTGATCCCTACAGTCTTCGTTCCATGCTGGATTTGCTGGAAAACCCCGGATGTAGCACGCCCTGTCCACGGACAGCCGCGGTGTCCGCGGACCGCGTAACTCTTGGACAGCCCTTCTACCATTTCCACTTCACTCTCTGTGCCATTCCCTCATTGCATACAGCTAAGCAGTCACACAATACGGAGAACGTCCTCCGAACACCCCCATTTTGTTTATTTTCGAACATTTCAGGACACCGCGAGTGTTCTTCTGGCTCACTCTTTTTTCTTTTGCTGACATATCTAGGCCACATGGTTTTCTTCAGTAACAGTCAGAAACTAATAATTGTATTTTATTTGCAGACGTATCCTACAAGTAGGTTCTTATAGTAATTCCCTTAGAGTCCAGTCACATCATATGAAACATATACATAGGGGAAGACACAAGCTTTAAAGACAGCATTATTTTCAAGTAAATAAATGATGGTTTCTCTGTTTCAAAGCTGCTATTTACCCTATGTATATTGTTATGTGTTCTTGTCTCTTTGGGTTTTCTCTATAGTAATGCAATTCTGTAATACATGGGTTTTATTCGCTACTTATTACATATTTCACAGTACACAAAAATCTATTAAGAAAACAATTATAATTTCATTATTCAACATATTAACATTACGAATATTATAACTTCATCTTATACGCTGCACGCAATGCTATGCTTCTGCATTAGTAGCTTAGTATACTAGATAGAACCCCCATAAAAGAATGCTATTTATATCAATGCATCGTTCAAAGCACTCATTAGGGTATGATATTTATTGCAATGATCCTTGACACTTTTTTCGCAAAATTATAATAAGAATCCCTTGTACACATTTCATGAAAAGTACATACACATGTGATGTCATCAGTGACATTTGTGATGTCATCTTTGAAGTCCTGGGTGTTAGTCTTAGTGCACAGTGGTGGCGCGAGTTATGGTTGCTTAGCTTACCATAACTGGCGAATTTCAGGGGTTTTACTTGGAACCATAACGTCCCTTTAACAAAGTTTTTTTATTAGCAAGCAAACAATATACAAAGATGGAGTGTAAAAAGCAATTTCTCAGAGATGGCTGTACACAGAATGTTGCAAACTAAGAATTTATGGTCGTTTACAGTGAAGGTCAGCTGCTTCCATTTTTTGCTCGCGTGCCGGAGAGGCCCACGACTCGCACTATAAGGTTCTATTGTTTTTTGACCTTGACAGACAGGGATCGTGCTAAAAGACTTCTTTTGAAGGAGTGTTGCAAAAACGTAAGACACGATAAGGATGAAATTTCTGAAACGAAACCACTTTTATATATTATATCACTATGAGAAAGATCGTTGGCACAGTCCGAGTCGTATTTTGGGACTGCACTACGCTTAGACAATGGAAAATGCCAATATAATGTAAGTAACCCTTTAGATTATTTTATACCGGAATACAATAACAATAGCGTGGCGTTAAAGCCCGGTTAAGTTGTTCTTGTTCGTTCAATGTGGCATAGTGTTTTCTACCACGCACTATCACTGCCAAATTGGTCCCCTGTCGCTTAGAGGGCTCTGAAAAAGGCAGAGGACAGAGGGTGGGTTAATGGAAATAAGTTAACATACTCCGTTGCACTATCCTCGCTAGCAAATAGTTTCACGCCCTAATAAATAAAATGAATATTTTTAATGAAGATCGGCTGGTGAGACTAATTTGTTTTTTAAAACAGGTATGTCCTTCCGTACTGTCAATGCCACGATTTTCAGACCCCGGCCGACGGATTTTTTTAACTGCCAGGTGCAGCTACCTCTAAACAACTTCATGACCCTCACCATTTTATGGGTCAATCCTTACGCGGTACTAGCGGCTAGAAGCAACATAACAACCATTATGGTGGTCTAATGCCTCGTTGTTGGAACAGCCTTCCGTTTATCAGTGCGACCATAGTGTTTCTTTTATCATAAACCAACACCCTGTGTACCGCAAAGGAACAGCACGTGACTCAAGATGAACGTTTGCGGATCGACAGCAAAGACAAATGCAAATCGCTGAATATTCTCTAAACATTTGATGTCAAATAAAAGTACTTTACGAAATGTACAATCTTGCTGTTTGCTTTTAAATCACAGTTTCATATACTGAATTGTTGCGCGCTGTGTTGTGAGATGATCTGTGTTGTTTTCCGGGTTCTGTGTAAAGTCGCGTAGGACTGGAGACGACTGGGCGCATTTGGCTACGCACCCTGTACCGTCACGGAGAGAGACGGGGAATATGAATGCTTTGATAATGTCAGGCTTAGGGCCGGGAGATATGATTTAGTGTTGCAAAAGCAGGTCAGCCAGGTCGATGGGGCAAGTGATAGGATTATCACATAATGTCGACGCACAGCAGCCTCATTTATCGTTTGTTTAGTGGACAAAAAGTCGGGTAAGGCCCATAGGAAATTGTAATGTCAACGGACATAAGGAGGGTTCTTATAACACTTTCAACCTTACAACGAACAATACGAACAGCGTTCTCAGAACACAACCATTTTGTTTAATTGCAAACATTACCTCCACATCCACTCTTCCTCGTCCCAGTACTTACTTCATGAGGCCCCTGCCTCCGACACAGGACCTTCTTCTATTTCTTTAAATTCCTATAACTCCTCCCCCACATCCACATCACTCAGTTTCATATTACCAAGCCGGAGCATGGGACCTTCCCCGCAGGGAGGGTGAGGAGGGTCTTCAGTACTGTGGCGAGGAAGAGTAGGACTAGGAGTAAAGAAGATTACCAGTAAGTAATCAGAGCATTTCAGGACACTGCAAGTGTTCTTAGAACACATTCAACTTGCCAGAGTACAATACAGACAGCGTCCTCAGGACACCCCCATTGTGTTTATGTACGAACATTTAAGGACACCGCGAGTGTTCTTAGCTCAATTTTAGCTTGCTTGCGAACAAAACAGACACATACTCCGTCCTCAGAACACCCCACCATTTAGTTTATATAGAACATTTCAGAACAGCCGTGTTGTCCGCAGACAAATCGAACACAACAAAAGTGTCTAGCATATAAAAAAAAACAGAACATTGAACCTATCTCATACTCCCCCACCCTCCCCAAACACTCTTACACACCAACACACTCCACTAAATACAATTTTTAATCCAAGTTTCACTGCGCTGTCCGCGGTCGTCCGTGAATGCAAGATGGCGGGCGCCACAGAAAATCTGACGCGCTTCACGCACCACGCTGTCCAATCAGCGAACACGTTGCACGTCCACGGACATCACGCAAGCCGCTCGGCCAATCAGGGCACTGTCCGCGGAGCGAACCGGGAAGTCTGTCCGCAGAGCGAACAGAGATATCACTAATTTTTTTGCCTTACATTTTGGTCATTTTTTTAAAAAAAACTACTGGACCGATTTACACCAAATTCCGGGACCAAGCCCCCACTCCTGCCGCAAATTTGGTGTAAATCCATCCAGCGGTTTGGGCTGTAGGCGTGCGCAAGGTTTTTTCCCATTATATCTATGGGGAAAAACAAAACTTTGGGACCCCCCCTATAAATTTGCCCCCCCCCCCTGGACCAAACCTCTCCAAACTTTGCAAAAAAATTCAGAGTGGGCCATATTTTTGCAAAGTTTGGTGAGGATTCGTCCAGGGGGGGGGGGGCGAAGTTATAAGCCACCCAAAAAATGCTCTTCCTATGCAACTTAACCATAACTACATGGACGCTACCGCGTCCATGTAATATATATATGTATATTTATATATATATATACACAAGGAAAAAACGTTAGTTGCATGGACGTTAAGATGAGAACTTAACGCAACAAAACCCCTGAAATTCAGCTAAACCCACTTTAACTTCATGCCCCCTGTTGCGCAGCCTATGACCACAATGACGACATCACTAATTTCATTAGAACAGTAACTGCCATTAAGCATGGCCTTCAGCCATGGTCAGTGTGCATGGCCAAATATATTTTAACACATAAATGGGTACTAGCTATGGCCTTCAGTTATGGACAGTGGTCACAACCTTCACCCATGTGCACTGAATATTTTAAAAAACGAACAGCCTACCAACCATAGGTTTTGGCCTTTACCAGTGGATACAGGTTTCAACTGTGTTCACTGTATATTATATACACTGATCAAGCACTAGTCATGGACTTTAGCGCAATACTGGCCAGTGGCCACAATCTATGGCTGTGCACACTATATATTCTAATATATAAATGGGCCACTAGCCATGGCCTTTGACCTTGAGCAGTTTGTTCATCTTTTGCCCATGCCCACTGTATATTTGAAAATAATAAAATGCAATAAGTGATGGCCGTCAGCCATGCCAACTGTATATTATATACACTAACCAGCCACTAGTCGTGGTTTTCAACACAATACTAGTCAGTGGGCATGGCCTTTGGCTGTGCCAACTGTATATTCTAACATATTAATGGGCACTGGCTATGGCTAAGCTTTCAACCTTGTCCACTGGCTTTTAATCATGCAGATTGGTATTTTTGAACACTAACCGACCACTAGATATGTCCTTTAGTGCTGGTCAGTGACCCCAGTCTTTGTCATGGCGAAGTCCACGGCCTAAATAGTTATTAAGGTAATCAAAGTTTTCATGAGCTAATTTATAAATGTTCTGTCTAATTCCATTATTGATTTTAATCAGTTCTATTCAGTGTAATTAGTGTTGTAACCAGTGATTTGATTTGTAATGTCAGTGTTGTCATACAACATGTAGAGGTCATCATTGTGGTTATAGGCTGCGCAACAGGGGGCACGAAGTTAAGGTGGCTCTAGCAGAATTTCAGGGTTTCTGTTGCCTTAACGTCCCTGCAACTAAAGTTTTTTTCCTTGAATTTCAAGGGTTTTGTTATTCCATAGATTTTTTAAACGCTACCAGACCACTAGCCATGGCTGGTGGGCACGGCCGAAACACTACCAAACCACTAGCCATGGCCGGTGGGCACAGCCACTCTATATTTTAAAACACTCGCAACCCATTGCTCAAAGACATTCATCAATCACAAACTGATTTTGTCCTGTTTTGACAGTGGTATTATGTATAAAAGATTGCCGGCTTTGAGAACTCAATGTTTTTATGGCAATGCACAGTGAGATTACATTATTTGCCTTGGACCACACACTTTGGTTAAGCAGTGTGCTCCAAGCCCCTTGTTTTATGACCAGTCTCTTGGTGACTGTTGCGATACATCATACGCACCCAACTAACCACATTTAAGCAGCACAGAAACAAAGGGGGGGAAAAAGGACTGGTTGCAAGAATAACATATCCCCAGGTACTTTCTGCACCCATGAATATACACACAGTAAGTGAACATATATCTTAAAGTGAAATATACAAATGTAGTTCATTTGACCTCCCCCTTAAAACAGCGGTATTCAAACTGTTGGCGTGGCCCCGTGGGGGGGTCGCAGCCGCATCGCTAGGGGGCTGCGAGAGACCAGCATGAAATGTAGATTGGAAGAAATGGGCAGGGGCGGCTCACATGGTCGGGCTGAAGCATGACACTGTCTCAGTTTTCAAAGAAAAAGTGTCACACAGTTGTAAATGGATATTCATTGACAGACTGTTTGAATAGTACCCAAGGGGATGCTTTGTGTTAAAATTCAAGTACATTGTGATATTTATGGAATATTTATTCAGCAACAATGGTCAAAATGACTAACTCCGTAGGGAAGTAACTCATCAAACTGGCCCACATTGGCCAAAAAGGTGGCCCATTTTGACTGGCCCACACTAGCATTTAGTATTTTTGGTACAGGATTTGCCCTATGATATATTTTATTTGTATTGCGCTCGTACACAGGTGTTTCAGAGCGCGACCAGGCAAAGGGAAGGGGAACAGGCGAGTAGGCCAGTCCGAGCCAGCGGCTCATCCATAATGGCGAGGGGGTGCCCACCCAGTGGCCCCCTTACCCATTATGGAGGAGCCAAGGAGCCAGCCCAGTGAAACAATGAGCACTCCCTAAGCTGCTTTTTCCAGCTGAGGGAGTGTGTCTGGGCTGGCTGAACTGTCAAAGGGAAACCTTATTTCCCTTTGCAGTTCAGTTCATTCCCCATCCGCACATGCTCACTGAGCCATGCAAGGCTGGGGCGTTTTGCTTCGCCAGCATTGCATAGCTCATTGGAAATGCTGGCTGGGGCACTGTATGTCTGTACGTGCGAGGGGGAGCTCCTGCGCCTCCTCGCACATATGGACAGAGCAGCTTGGAACAGGGCGTTTCAGCACCCACATGCAAACCAATCCAGAAGGTATGTTTATGTTAATTTATTTTATTGAATCATGTGTATGGATGCGTGAATGCTTGTGTTATGTGTGAGTGTATGGTGATGGATGCTCGTGTGAATGATAGCTGTATGAATGTGTGTGTTAGTTTGTTTTGGTCCGTTGAGCTGATTTTGGCAAGTGGTGGATAGAGGGGGGAAGGAGGGTTTTACAATAAAGGCATTTTAAAAATGACTAAACACCTTTGTTGCACAATCCCCTTACCCACCTGCCAAAATCAGCTCTCCTGAGGCGCTGTGGAGCCCAGGGGACAGGGATGGTATATTTATGCTGGACATCTATCATAGATGTCCAGTAAAATATGTCATGCCTGCCCACTGAGCCTCTCCCCCCCAACCCCCCAGCAGCAATTGCAAACTGTTTGGATATTTACCAATATTTTTTTAAAGAATGCTCTACAATGCAACATTTTAACCCATTATTTTATTTTAAAAATTCACAGGGGGAAAACGCACTGAACCCTCCTTGATTGGTTCGGACTCCCACACTGCGCTCGGTCGCTATGGCATTTTTGGGGGAAATAGTTATGCGCCTTCACTTAAAAAATTCACCAGCCGCCACTGGCTCTTGGACTGTGTTGGGAACGGGATGTGGGAGCCCAGTGACTGTGGTGGGAGCAGGATGGGCGGGAACCATGGGATAGCGGTGGGAGCAGGGTGGGGAGAGCCCAGGGTGTGTGATGGTGTGGGGAGAGCCCAGGGACTGGGAAGGAGTGGGATGAGGGAGCCCAGCCACTCTGATGGGAGCAGGTGGGGGAGCCTAGGGACTATATTGGGAATAGGGTGCAGTGACGGTGCGCAATACATACTGTCCATTTGGCATTTTTTTGGGGCGCTCGGCCTACCCAAATTTTGCTCAGGGAGGCCCAGGCTAATCATTTTTTAAGACCACTGGCCTATTGGATTTACAATGTGAGGCAACTTCTTTGATTGGCATGCTTGTCAGTCTCATATACAAAACAATCCAGTGTGCTCGTGTATGGACATCACACATTTTGCAGCTATCTCTATAAAAAAACATCAGCACAGAGGGGCGGGGCAGGCGGGTCCCAAAATATTTATTATTTGCTCAGGGGGGCCTTTGCATAAAAAGTTTGAAGACCACTGCCTTAGAAAAAAGTGCACAAGACAAAATAGCATTGGACTTTAAAAAAAAAAAGTAATGAACCCCAGAAAAATAACCTGAGAGAGGAAATGTTCAATAAATATGCTGGCAAAGTATAAAAGGGGCTCGCCTTTTAAACCCAGCAATCTTTAGTGAAATATTCCCTGGTAAACAAAATCCCAATAGGAAACCACTGCTTGTGGTCTTGTGGGTAAGCGGCTGCACTGGGAACATGACAACCTGAGCAAGCTTGCCAACCTCAAAAAAGAAAACATGTGTTACGTCTGCCCTCTGAAAAAAGTTACACTCTTCACCCACATGTGTCCTTTACTTGTGCCCTGAAAAGCAGCCACAATCAGGGGAGAATAACTGCACCAATATCCAGAATTACAAACTCTCTTGCCACATCATGGGCAAATACTCCTAACTTACTTGCCCTCTCATAATTTCCCCTCCTCACCCTCATGTCTGGCTTTCAACTATACCCTGCTTTATAAAGATAACTTAAAAGTACACGTTCCATAGTGTCACTCAAATATATAAATCCTTATTGAACTACGTTAGGCAGATATTGTGCCATTATTCTCCCCTTCCCCCAGCTCTCCTTGACTGGCAGACTACAAATACAATAATGCAATGCAGCAAAAAATCATTCTCAAGAGTGCAATACTTTCAAGGACTGACAGTAGCACGGTTTCAAAAAAATAAAAAGCGGATGCCATGTGTTTTCTTAGTGCGTTATGAAATATTTAAAACTAAGAAAAGACACAGAACCAGACTGTGGACTGTCTCGCATCCATGCAGTAAGCGGAACCAACCCTGCTTAGCTTCAAAGTGAGGAAGGGGCCGGCCCCCTCAGGCCATGTTGCTCTAAGTGGTCTTGTAACTTTGCTTCACTTATTAGGCACCATGGCCTGAGGGGTCGGTCCTGGTTACTGCATGGATGGGAAACCCAGGTAACCAGTGATTTTTCACCCCCAAAGTCACTATAGCTGTAACAATGTCTATTTTCTTTTATGATGTAAATATGAGTGCTGGCTTTTAGAACCCCCAATGTTTTTAGTTAATGCCCTGTGCAATAAAATTATTTGCTGAGATCACACAATTTGGTTCACCAGCATGCTGCACGCCCCTTGTTTTATGGCCAGTCTCTTGGTAACTGTCCTAATACATCGCAAAACCCCAACTAACCACATTTAAGCAGCACATTAAAGGGAAAGAAAATTACCAGCTGCAAGAATAACATATTGCCAGGTACTTTTGCCCCATATTGAAAATCAAAAGCTGGCACCCATGAATATACGCATAGTAAGTGAACATATTTTAAAGTGAAATGTACACATGTAGTTCAATAGGCCTACTCCTTAGACGAAAGTGCACAAGAAAAAATAGCATTGGACGTAAGTAATGAACACCAGAAAAAATAACCTGAGAGAGGAAATGTTCCAATAAATATGCTGGCAAAGTATAAAAGGGGCTCACCTTTTATACCCAGCAATCTGTCATGAAATATTCCCAGGAAAACTAAATCCCAATACGAAACAGGTGCTTGTGATCTTGTGAGTAAGCGTCTGGACTGGTAACATGACAACCTGAGTAAAGTCCTGGCAGCCAAATACTTGAGCAAGCTTGCCAACCTAAAAAAGGGGTTGCATCTGCCCTATGAAGAAATGTTACGCAGTCCACCCACATGTATCCTTTACTTGTGCCCTGAAAAGCAGCCACAATTAGGGGAAAATAACTACACCAGTGTCCAGGATTGCAAACTCTTGGCACGTCGTGAGCAGATCCTCATGACTTGCCCTCTCATCTGTTCCCCCTCCTCAACCCCATATCTGGCTTTCAACAATACTCTGCTTTCTAAAGATAACTTGAAAATTACACATGGTGCCGATCAAATATAACATTCATTATAGAACTATGTTAGGCAAAAAGTACACAATTGTGGCATTATTCGTACTGCCCTGCCAGAACGCAATTCCGCAAAAGGCAAAATAAAATGGTCTGAGTGCCAAACTTTCAAGGACTGACAGTAGCACGGTTTAAAAAATATATATATAATATGGATGCCCATTCGGTCACCCATTCATGCAGTTAACAAGACTAACCCTGCTTAGCTTCAAAGCAAGGAAAGGGCCGGCCCGTTTCACCAAGTGGTCTTCTAACGTTGGCTCATTTACCTTGCAACAAGGCCTAAGGAGGCTGTCCCCTTCCTCACTTTGAAGCTAAGCAGGCATCCACCCTGGTTACTGCATGCATGGGAGACCTGGATGGCAATTGTGATACTGGTTATGGCCAGTGATTTTTCACTCCCGAAGTCACTATAGCTGTAAAATTCTTTTTTTTTGTTAAACAGTAACCACGGGCACTGAACTACATATACCCTCAGCTATCCGTGGTCTTATATATTCGCAAATATCGGAAAAACGGGTGGGAAAAGAAAATGCTTTCATACTTCCCCCACCCCCTCACCAAGTGCCCCCCCACCCCTTGTTCAGCTTCCCCCCACTTCCTAGATGGCCTCCTCCCCCACAACACACACTGTTTCTGTGACGCAGTTGCTTTGAGATGTCGGCTATAGCCGAGGCTACAGAAAGCTTTGTGTTACAAACTCAGTCCCTTGACCCCCTCCAACTCCAAAATTTCACTTGATGCCCTCTAGCCACCCCTGCCACCTCTAGCCTGATGCAAATAACAAGGGAGGTCCTGGGAGTCTCTCTGCCAGACATTGGGCAAGGCTCTCATAACCAGGACTAGAGTCTTTAGCGCAATATCTTTCAGAGAAATATCCAAAACATATCATTCTGTGTCCTGCCCTGGGGCAGTCCAGCACCCAAATGCTAGGCAATTCTCCTTTGAACAAGAGTACCAAAAGCAACCGCAGACACGTGTTTCGGTCTGGTTGGACCTCATCAGTAGGGTGGAGTTGTGCCTCTCTAAGAATAGTGAGCAAGGGGTCCACGTCTGGATTCCCCTAGTAACTTAGGGTGACACCCAAAGTTACTTAAAATATGCATCTAGCCTGATGGCATTTGCATGTTCTGACGAGCAAATGGCTTTTTTCATGCGTTTCCTTTTCCCATATCCTGGGCTATAACCTTGAATATCTCTTACTTCGAGAGAAAAATAAGATGGCGTCTGTTACAGTTCTAAAAACACCCAGTTTGGGATAAATCCTCAAGATATACCAGTCTATTTTTGAGAAGGGAGCACGTAATAACCCCAAGCCAAGCATGAATCGCACATTAACGCTTTGTGCCCAAGTTGTTTTGGAGCTGGTCCAAATCCTTCCAGCAGTTTGGGCTGTGCGCTTTGGAAAAATTGACCTTTGTCAATGGGAAAATTAAGGGGAAGTAGGCCACCACTTTGGGGAAAAAAAAGTTTTGTATGCTTTATAACTTTTTTTTAATGTATCTTTACACATTTTTGCAGTGGGGCGGGGGGTGGAATGCGAGTCCCTAATCACTTTCGAAATTTCAGTCAAATCAGTTACTCGAATCAAAAGTTATTAACAATAGATTTTTAAGGGGTTACTATGGGAGTCTGACTCACCTTAACAATCGGGCGGCTATCGCTGCCTTTATATATATATATATATATATATATATATATATATATATATATATATATATATATATATACACATATATACATATGCACACACATTTCTGAGGCTTGTCGAACCTGCTTAGATCACATCCTATGCATAGGCCGACATCTAGTGGTAGCTGCAGAGTATTACACTTTTTGTTTTCGAAACTCGAAAAGGGATGTCGACAGGGCGTGCCAAGAATACTATCCCTAGTGTGACATCTACTGTACCCATGGTCCTACACACATCAAGGTCCCTCAGATAGTTTTTTCAGCCATCATAGTCTGACGCATATCGCAGAGTTCTTTCTTGGCTGACGCCATTACTTAATAAAGTTTAATTCTAGTATGTCTGTCCTTTAGACAACTGTTTACCGCAAGATCTTCGGCGACTGCTTCAGGGACATGGTTCATTTGTTGACGACAGCAACTCCCGTCTCGACGATCCTTTGTCTACGGCCTTTCAAGGCCCCATCAGGCCTCGGCCCTGCACACTAAGGAGACCGGGGGAGGTTAATATTCTAGTCTTTTTTAGAGAATGTTTATTCCCCTTTACTCCAATTTATTTCGCCAGTCTGCCAGTAGCCTCGTACATCATGGAAAACACTCCCTTTAAATATTGCCCTTCCTTTAATAGGAAGTTCCCCCGGAAGGATTTGCACCGGGTGTGCAACCTTTGTCTCCCCATGGACCATGCCGAGGAACAGTGCAAGTCTTGCTAATTATTCAGGCCAAAAACACTAAAGGACTGCAAGACCAAATGCTGGGCCCACCATGCCATGCAGGCCGAGGCTGCCATGGAGGTTGAGGGAGCCTTGAGCAGCATCAACGTTATAAGTGATGCTGAGGGCGATCCGGATCCATCGGATTCCTGTGTGCAAGCCCATGACCCCCCCCCCCCCCCCCCCCAACGGTTCTGTGACGGGGACGACACCCGGCGGCTCAAGTACTACCAAGTTACATCACAGCAAACATATCCCCCATTACCATGTCGTCGACCGATAAGCCACATGCAGCGTCAAGGGGAAGGTCTGATCATTCCCTGTCCTCTGGGTCATCGCGATCACCACACAACAGGCCCCCGAAATAGACGTTAAAGTCAGTTTCCGACACTGCATCTACATCTAGGAAGTCCCCGGGAGCCAACGACTGGGCATCGAAAGACGCGTCAACGGCTTTGCGGAGAAGCTCAAAAACTAAAAACTGAGCAAGTTAATCAAAAAACATGTTCCTGACACCCTATTGAAGGCCAGAATATCGAAAAACCACAAGTCTTCGATGCCCAGGTTAAAAAAAAGTTCAGGCTACTAAAAGCAGGGATTACACTACCCCAGAGGGCACCTTTTCAGGGGCTATGCACCATAAGAAAGCCCCTGTCCCAGAGCCCCCCACCTACACCTCCTGCTACATCTGTATTGCCAAGCTCCTCGCAATGGACCACAGAACAATTCGACAAAGTCATGAGAAGAATGTCCTGTTTTATATACTTCTTTGATGATTCCCCCCCAACCCCTCCTCGAGGTCCTCCAAAACCTTCAAGGAAATCCACAAAGCGGGGCAGCAGTCACTCAAAAAAACCCACCTAGACACCTCACAGGCTACCACCTGGTCACATCGGGAACTAGGTTAAGGCACTTATTACCATGGCATGCAAGGCTGTCAAGACCCTGAGGACGAAGGGGACAGTGGAATTGGACCAATATTATGAACGACGACTATGAGGATGTATACATCAAGTCCCCAGACCACACTGACCCACTGGTGGCTGACTTCCCAGTAGACAACCAGTTGCAATATGACCTGTTCTTAAAGGCTGCAGAGCATTTCAAAATAGACACCCAAGAAGCCCAAGTCGACAAAGACTTTGTGGAGGACATCCAATCGGCAACTCAATTTACCCCCCCTGTTACAATTGGTACAGAGACGTATTCAGACCTCTCTGCTCAAACCCAATTTGACACGGGCAGACAACCCTTGCATCGAGAAGATGTTCAGACCAGCCCGCTCACACCACTTATACATTAGGGGGCAGCTAAAGCCCGACTCTTTAGTAGTTACCACTACAAGAAAGAGGGTTGGGAACCCCTCTGGCCTCTGCCGAAGCCCCTCCTGGCTAGGAGAGAAAGAAAATCTACACCCTGGGCAGGAAGGTCGCAAACAAGGATAGCTAATAACACAACGCTATTAGCCAGTTATAATTGCCACAAGTGGGATGAAATCACAAAACCGATAGATTCAGTCCCAGAGCCCCTAAAGACTCAACTCTTACCATCGCTGTGGGGAAGCAGGTAGCCAACTGCATCCTTAAAAACAACCTGGACACAATGGACAATGCAGGAAGGATCATGGCAGAAGGCACACTGATTAAACACCACGCATGGCTACACCAATCAGGCTTCAAACTAGAAACTCAGGCTACATCATTAAACATGCCCATTGAACCCAACGCTTTGTTTGGCAAAGCAGTGGAGGAAGCACTCAAAAGCACAAAAGAAGAATGATATCCTCAAATCTCTAGGGCAGCTCACCAACAAACCCTTTGTGCAAAGAGGGGGGCTCGAACTCTTGCCAGTTTAGAGGACAAAACGCTCAACGGCCCTCTAATTACAACCAAAGAGGCCAAAGTTCCTCCTGGGGTTCGACACAGGGGCAGTCCTCCCAGAAGGGTTTTCAAAAAGGCCAAAGAAGGTCTAGGAGTAGGGGCAGATGATCCTCCTCTAGAGGGGGCTCAACCCCCCTCCCCCGCAGCAACGAGCACCCTCTACAGGTTTCATCCCATGCCACTCCAGTAGGAGGTTGTATTTCACACTTTACCCATGCATGGGAGGGGATCACTTCGGACAAGTGAGTAATTTCCATCTTGGCTGTGGGTATTGCATAGAGCTGATCCAGAAACCAGTCAATGACCTGCCAAGACAAAGACAGACCTCACAGGAAGAACAACGTATACTGTTGGAAGAGGTGAAGGCACTGCTTCTAAAGGACGCCATAGAAATCGTCCTGGTAAACAAGGGTATTTATTAAATGTACTTCCTTGTGCTGAAAAAAGATTTCATAATGCGCCCTGCAAACACCTGTCAAGCCACGAAAGTTCTGCATGACAACGCTACAGGAGGTAATCCCACTGTTAAAGCAGGGGGACTACATGGCAACCTTGGATATGAAAAATGCATACTTTCATATTTCAATGTTCCCAGCGCACAGAAGGTTCTTGCGTTTCAAAATAGCGAACCAACACTACAAATTCAAGGTACTACCCATCGGTATAGCCTCCGCTCCAGGGGTATTTACCAAGGTACTAGTGGTAGTGGCAGCGCATCTACGCAGATAATCAATCCCAGTGTACCCTTATCTGGACGACGGGCTTATAACAGGGGAGTCCCCCCCAAATTTCCAAGCAAAATACCCAAAGAACAATCAATCTGCTGTTCCACTTGGGATTCTCAATCAACGAGAACAAAATCAAGTTTCGTTCCAAGCAGGGCTAAACAGTTCCTAGGAGTTGTCATGAAGACAGAAGAGGGTCTAGTCTTTCTGTCAAACGAAAGAGTGCAAAATCTACTGCTGCAAATACCTCACTATCAAGCCGGTCACCAAATAGTACGCAAAGCAATGCACTTGCTCTGGATGATGGCTTCATGCATTTACCCGGTTCCGCTCGCACGGCTGCGCATGCATCCAATGCAAGAGTTGGCAGCAAAACAGTGGTCTCAGACAAGCGGTCAGTGGGATGATCTAGTGGTTGTTTCGCTAACCCTAGTACAAGCACTATGCTGGGGACAAAGGAAAACCTTTTCACAACCCTACAGTGCAAGCACATCCATAAAATGAAAGCTTTGGCGTACATCTTAGCTAAAAGCTGAATTGCTATGGCATGGAAAGCCCAGAGGGGACCTAATATAGAGGATTGGTGGCGAGATTTAAGGAAGTGGGCGCAGGCCGAGACGGACGATTGAGGGGAGGGGGGTGCACACTCTGGCTCATCTGCCGCCAGTGAGGAGGTCATGACATGAGACACCCTGATTACAAAGTCTGCTACAGAAGCAGATGAGGAAAATATACCCCCATAAAGACCATGAACATTATGGCTACCAACCTGAGCTAAGCGAAATGACGTTCATATAAGTTACAAGCTGTTACTGAAGGCGACTTGGGGGGGAGGGAACCGGGGAGGGAGGGACAGTTGGGGTAAGTGACTAGAAGGTTCATATGTGATTGCTGTTCATGATGTACAAGATTGAATCACGAAATGGTTACTCTTTGTAAAAGCAAAAATCTATAAAGCCTGTTTCAACAAAACAACAACCCTACAGTGCAAGCAGTTGCCATAACAGACGCATCACTCAAAGGGTTTGGAGCCCATTACCTTCACCACACAGCGCATGGCCTGTGGACACAAACCACAGCCCAAAATCACATAAGCCTTTTGGAACTGCTAGCAGTGCTCAAAGCACTGCAAGCTTTCCAAGTGCACCTGTCAGATCAAACAGTACAAGTCCTCACAGACAGCACCACTGCCATGTTTTACATAAACAAGCAGGGGGGGGGGGGGGCACTCTCACTCCAAGTCTGTTCAGGCTAGCACAAAAAATTTGGAAGTGGGCACTCAAGCGGGGCATGCTCCTAACATTGCAACATGTTCCAGGGGAACTCAATTTTCTGGCTGACTCATTAAGCAGAGATCCTCTACCCGAAGAGCACGAGTGGCAGCTCGACAGTAATGCCCTAAACGATATCTTCTCCCAATGGGGTGACCCCCCCTCCCCTTTATATTTGTTTGCCACAAACCAAAACATGCAATGCATCCAGGTTTCCACAACACGGGTCCAAGGGGAACGACTGTGGATGAACAGGTCATGGAAATTTGCCTCTGATTGTAGAAACCAATCCCCCCCCCACCCCCCGACTCCGCTACTAAGCAGGTTGGTGAACAAGATGCACCAGGAACACTAATCCTAGTTGCTCCTATGTGGGCGAGACAACCTTAGTTTCTACATCTGCGCAAACTGGCAATGTACGATCCAATCAAACCCCTACAACATGCTTACACTGCCCAGGGGAACAATGTTACACCCACAACATCAGTCTATGAACTTGGCATTTTGGCTCCTGAAGTCATCGAACGTGGCCATTTAAAACTACCTCAAAAGGTGTATGGACATCCTCAAGGAGACACTCAAACCAAACACCAGACATTGTTATTTTAACAAATGAAAAAGATTGGTAATATGGTGCCAGTCAAAGAATATAAACCCGATAGAATATTCACACATTCTCCATTACATGCTCCACACTTACTAGAATCCGGGCTAGTATTTAACTCCATCAAAGTTCACCGAGCTGCTCTATCCATGTACACCACTTCTCAAAGCAAAGTGTCCTGGTGGAAAATCGTGGTCATAAAGGCATTCTTGGAGCGAGTAAAAAGACTTTACCCTCCCATTTCAAACCCCCTTCCAGGGTGGGACCTAAATGTTGTACTTCCAAAACTCATAGGACCCACCCTTTCAGCCTATGCACAAGTCCAGCCTTAACACCTTACAGATAAGACAGCTTTTCTGGTGGCTATCACCCCCATAAGATGTCTGAACTACAAACTTTGTCAGTGCAAAACCCTTTCTTGTTATCCACAAATACAAATTGGTATTAAGAATGCACCCTAGGTTTTTACCTAAGTTCATATCAAAGTTCCATATCAACCAGTCCATCGAACGGACTACTAGCTTTCTTTCACCCTTCAAGCACAGCTGAGAAACAACTCCATACACTACATTTAAGGAGGCTGGCCCTTTACTATGTAAACAAGACAATACCACTAAGGAAAACAGACCAACTGTTTGTCTCCATAGCACCTGGCAGGGAAGGTGATCGCGTTTCAAAAAACACCATCTCCAAATGGATAGTGAAATGCATACAGCTCTGCTACTCTGTCAAATAAAACTCTGCCTTTCACACCAAGAGCTCACTCTACCAGGGGTACAGGAGCTACCTTTGCATTTGGTGCAAACGTCCCGCTGAATGCCATTTGCAAAGCAGCTACATGGAGTTCTATTCATACTTTTACTGAGCAGTACTGCATTGGCACACATTCTAAAGCAGATTCACAGGTGGGACAAGTGGTGCTAAAACATCTATTTGCCGCTGAAACCTTCTCACAACCCACCACCTTCTCCAGACATTGATCTATGCATAGCATGTGATCTAAGCAGATTCCACAAGCCTCAGAAGGGATACATTACTCACTGTAATCGTATTTCTGATGCTTGTATCTGCTTAGATTCACATGCGCCCACCCTTCCTCCTGTGTGGAATAGAAGGCGCATGGATGTTTCCTGGCTTAATCTGCTTTATTACATCTGTACTCACGCTACACTTCATGCTACCTCATGTCAGAAACAAAACAATCTGAGGGACCTTGACGCGTGAAGGACCATGGGTACAGTAGATGTCGCACTTGGCATAGTATTACTGGTGTCCCTTTTTGAGTTTCGAAAACAAAAAATGTAATACTCAGCTGCTACCACTAGATGTCGGCCTATTCATAGCATGTGAATCTAAGCAGATACAAGCATCAGAAATAAGATTACGGTGAGTAATGTATACCATATATATATATTTGTAGTGTTTGCTTGTAAGTTACTGCAGCACAAACTACTTGCCAACAGTGTCAAAACAACGTAAGTGTACTACACTTCCAAGGAAGGAATTTGTCCTATAACTGAGGAATTGTATTGGGTTTATATTTTCTCTGTAACCAATCGAAATAACATATTTAAATCAATTATATGTCTAGATTAGTCCATGTTTTTTTGCAAAATATTGAGATGATATATAATATATGATATTATTTTTTCAGGTGGAAGTCCCCTGTCCGGCGAAAAGCTTCAGGACTGTATAAGCCGTGCAATCACCAGGCACAAGGAGGTCAAAATGCTCATTGATGAAGTACTGGAAAGCATGAAGACAAAATAAACAAGACTCAAGATTATTTTCATTTTTTTTTCAAAACGGACTTATAAAAAATATAATTACAGTCATCACAATCCTTTTGTACTAAATAAACAAATTGCCATTATGACAAGGAGTCCTGCCTTTCTCATATATATATATATATATATATATATATATATATACACACACTATAAGAGATGTTTGGAATGGCAAAATAATGCACAGTAAAAAAAATGATGCACACAATCATTTCTCAGGACCCAGGGTGCTCGCTGCTGACTTCCAGTTCCACTTCTTGAAATACTGTGAGTACGGGCTCACGGGCTAGTTTTGATTTCCGGCATAATTTCTTTTGTTCATTTACAGATGGCCCTCTTAATTTATAAAAACACTGATTTAAAAATCTTCTAAAAAATACTTTCATAAGTGGTGTGTTGAAAAAAATGTCCTTTTTATCAATATTGAAGAAACCATCAGGATTTGGGGTCATTTGGCAGTGTTCGCTTCATTTTACTTTTTGATTGGCTGGCGGAATGGTGATGATGTTGCTGGGCTGTTTGTGCTGCTGCCATAGCCATTTGATGCTGCAAGAATTGCAGCTGCTGTCAAGGAGAGGAACAAAAGACAAAAGGCAGGTTTTTTTAATAGAAATAACCATTGCATGAAGACTGACGAGATCGAAAGCCTGAGGGGAAGTCTGGGATGGAAAATATCACATACTGAGGCAATGAAAACATCCAAGCAGCACCAGTGGCACAGGAGCTTGCGGAGGCAAAGGTTAAGAATCATGCAAAAAGGCAGACTAGTGTTTTAAGGTGCCCTTTAATCTCGGGTGCAGCAAGTAGCAACTTCTGCTAAAATGTAATAAAACCAGCAAGAATGGATTTGTGCTGTACCTCATATGATAAAACATGGCATAGAAATAAAAGCCTTGTTTGCGGCTTCCGTCACTGTGGAAATTAGTCATTTTAATGATGCGACTGGTTACCAAAATCATCTTAAGATCCCAACCACACCTAGCAGAACTCCTCCGATATGCCACAAGCGCTTCTGGAATGTTAAAAAGCACTCCAAATTCAATGGCGAACATCTCCAATGGCCATAACGAATTTACAGCAAAAATATGTAGAGCAATATCAAAAATCAAAGGGCAGCATTCATTTGAGGCAGCAAGAACTACAATTTTGCATATACCCAGAGAAGGCCAAAGGGCTAGCCTTAATTTTCTGCTGCCCAGAATAATTGATTGTTTTGGGTTTTCTCTGAGAAAGCTCATGGTGCCAAGATTCTAGTTTTGGAGACTCAGAGAAGTTGCAGGATTACTTGTATCTGTTGCTGCTGCAAGGCCTGTTGCTGCTGCTCTTGTAAGGCAGAGGAGAGCTGGAGTCTCTGCTGAGGAAGACTTTGCCCAGGTCTGTTCACGGCAGAGCCAGGCTGAGACAACACTACAGAAAGGAGAAGGGGAGAGCAGGCAAGTCAGGAAAGGCAGACATGGGAATAGAAAAGGGATCAGTGAAACCTATTGGAAACTATGTAAACTAGGTAAAGAATGTAGGGTCATGTTAGTTGAGGCATGCGGTTAGATAATGGAAGTGCTGGGGACATGAAATGTTTACAATACCTCATACTGGACCTAATGGCATACTGCGAGCTGTGCGAACAATTGGCATCAGAGCACTTTCATAAATTCTAAGCCTTTTATCCTATCCATCAAATATGCCACAGGTTGACTGTGCATGATAAGACCTTAGACTTGTTGCATGTGTGCGCATTTTAAATGCCCCAATGCAATTGTAAGGGGAACTTGAACTACTACTGAAATCTCTGCACTTTGTTCCAGTATGATACCGATTAAATTGAGAGGACTTGACAAGATACATACCAGCTGCCTGTGGTGGCATGAAGCTCCCTACACTCGCTAAATTAAGAACAGCACCTTGTTGCGCAGTTACAGCCTGGTCTTGATTTATAAAACCTTGTTCCAAACCCTAGCAAAGGGGAAAAAAAAAGGCATGTGTTAAAGATGCTCATGGTCTATTAAAAACAAAAATAAGTCACCAACCAATGAGGTACCAGTTTGTTCTCCACAATCAAGGGCGGTCATGTAAAAGGACAAAGAACATGTCAAAAAGGCCTTCTATGTTGCAACTTTCTGTCCTCCCACCTCATGCTCCAGCAAGTTGCATGTCTTTATTATACCCATGCTTCTATAGCCGGTCCTCTGCCCCAGTGGAGCAGAGAGAAGGAGAAGTCAGGGGGGTTGAGGGGTAGTGACAATATGGGGGTCAAGGGCCCCCTGTATGACTCTGCACTAGTGAATGCGTCTCAATATGTGGGCGTAATTATTTTTTCTTTAAGAGTCTGTGGCATTCACTACAAGGGAGATCATCACAAGCTTCTTAGCGTTACGCTGGCTACAAAACGCTTAAACTTGATCAATTGTAAAAATAGGACTTCTCAATGTCGGGTTTTAAGGCAACAACTACCAGATATTTTACTGACAATCCGCTTCTATTTCAATGTTACTGGATCCGTGCTTCCTGCAAGTCCATTTAATTTTAAAACAATGTCCCACTGTCAAGACTGTTGCAGTACTCCTTGCTTTGGAGTTGGCTTACCCGACTAGGTTGTTATGGATATGCCATCTCAGACATGAGATCACTTCCACTGCTGCACTCTCCTTGCCACATTGGTAATCAGACAAGCTTGTTGCAGTACTTTTAAAAACGTTGAGCCCCACAGCAATGACCACCCCCCCCCTCAATCCCACAAAAGTGGATGAAGTGATATTGACCGTGTACCAGTTATATGGTGCAGAGCTGAATGAATGAATGTCGACTACCAAGTTTCACGAACACTTGGATGCTACTGAACAACATGTACATTTTGTGTTGTACTCTGCCATTTTTAAAATTGTTGCGTCACCTTGAAGAGCGACTTTAACAGCACATCTCCCAAGGGATTCAAATAAGTATATGCTAGAGCAGTATGTGTGGTGAAGAATCTCCTCTTTCGTCACTAGCCGCTCACAAATCATTCGCCTCGACCAGTTCACATCCACCTCACGACCAGTAAGAAAAGGTGTCCCACAAGGAGCATCCCTATCTCCCCTAATCTTCAACCTAAAACCCCTGCCCGCAATGAACCGCTCATACAATCTTACATGCTACAACTACACACACAACACCCAGATCATCCTTACAGTTACAAAATCTCAAGGCTCCGGCAGTCTAGAACTGTTGTCATGCCTCTCGGGTACTCAACCCTGGGAAAACTGAAATCCTAGTCTGAGGGAAAACAGCCCTCCTTCCCCAACCAATCCCATGGCCTCAATCCCTAGTACGAGCACCGGCAACTTCAAACGTAAAAAATAAACTTGGATGCACGTTGGACACAGACCTATCGCTCACCCAACACACCACCTCCATATCTAAAACCTCTTTCTTCTGCCTTCAGTTTCTTAGGCATATTTTCCCTTACCTCTCCTATCCACACTGCTTCTCAGCCATCAACTCCATCATCCTGTCTTGCCTAGACTACACAAACTGCCTCTATCTAGGCACTCCAGCATTCCAGCTAAGGAAACTCCAAAGAATACAAACGCGGCAGCACGCCTGTTCATTAATCTACCCCCCGATAGAACACATCAGCCCTACACTAAAAATCCTCCATTGGCTCCCGATTGGTGGACACACTACCTTTAAAGGCATGTGCATCGCACACTGCGCCATCCACAACACAGGTCCAGAATTCCTCCAAGACAAAATCCAGCCCTCGAGGAATCTCAGATCTCGCAGAGAATATCGCCTAGTGATCCCACCTTACAACTCCTCCAGGCTGGGCGAATCCACATTCTCCGTTCAAGCGACAACTATCTGGAACTCCCTACCCCTAGACATTTGCAACACTGAAAAATCACCCGAAATTCAGAAAGGCCCTAAAACCTCGGTATTCCCAACATCCTCCTGAACTTCTCCCGATCCCCAAACTACACTGCTGAACACAACATTCCTATACAACAATTACAGCGCAGATGCTGGCAGCGTTCGCAGCGGCTCACCTTGAGAAACTGTTGCCCCACTCACTACAACACTCCTACCTGATGAATACTGCATGGAAGCCAGCAGCATTCGCAGTGGCACACCGCAATAAACCTTACTCCTCCCCCAACCACAGCACAGATAAAATCGGCATTCACATCGGCTCATCTCGACATACTACCGCCTCATGCACACCATCACCCCTACCCGACAAATACACCAGGGAAGCCAGAAGCATTCGCTGTGGCACACCGCAATAAACCTCACTCGCCCTCGCCGCTCAGACTATCACTCCAGAGAGACCACGAATAAAGAGACCAGGCCGCTCACAGCGGACAAAGGACGCTGCATACAAACTACATTAAAGCATATGGTACGTATACCTTACACCAGGCCTGTGGACACAGGCTGCAGGCACGGCCAAACATCCATGCACTGTAGACTGCAGCAATGGCTATGCCAATCCGGTCTAGCAGCGCACATAACCGTCTATACTGAAACACCTGACGTACCTCAACACCTTTGCCACTAGCATACAGCGAGTACCAACGAAAAGATAATTCGGTATAGCTGGACACACATCGAATCTTCAACAATAGCACACTATCCCAAACCACCAACAGTACCCACCCACATGCCTGACCTTGGACTGCTTAGTAGAGCCTAGCCAGCCACCTAAGTCCTATGCCGGTGAAAATGCACACAATCGTCTCTTAAACTAAACTCTTAGAACTTCCACCACATTGACTGCGGTCACAGAGGGCGTTCCAACCACAAAGCGCATTGAGCGCTATATAAATAACCGAATACAATGTTTAAAGCAACACAAGGTATCAGTTTGCAAAACTGTTTAGTTTAATATTATTTGTTAAGTGCAAACTTGAGCACATAAGAGTACCATCGTGCAGACAAGGCTAGGGCTAAGCACCAATCTGATAAGTGTCAAAGTTATAAGTCGCAAGAGGGGCATTGTGTTGTGCGGCAAGCTGTCTGAACTCACTATCCTTAGATGAAGGGTAGCAAACAACCAGGGACTGCAATGGTATGACCACTACCCAATGTGCCTCTCAGTGAGCGGATGCAGATGAGGTTTCGCCTGTTTTCTTTCTCTTTCTTTTTCTCTCTCACCTCCACCCTTTTTCCCTAGGGCTCTTTGAAACTGCACAACCAATTGTGTACAGGCTATCCTCTGAAAGGGGGAGGTATGGAGGACGATGAGGAATCTGTGGGAGTAACATCCATCAGAAAGACCATTACCACAACTAGCAGGCAGGGGGTTGTCGGAGATTGACAGATGTTCACAGGGCAAGCCACCAAATCATTTGTGGAATGCAAACAATGGTTCAGGGTCAATGAGAGGGAGAGGCCGCGATACTTTCAAATAAGCCACTGGAATTCGAACCCAAAGGTCAAGACTGCAGCTTCCTATTCTCTCACCCCATTTTAAAAATATATCACGACTTATGATGGCTCCAGGCGATTGATCTCAGGTCTGTACGGGATCCTGGCTGGGGCGGGGCCTCAAAGTCAGGCCATGTATGGGGAAATGGGAAAAAAACATTGGGCAGGGTGATACTTTGGGAAAATTGGGAGCAACTATTGAGGGACTTTCCCAAGTTGGCGAAATCTACTCCGATACAAGAGATGTGGTACACTATTTTATACAGATGGCACTACATGCCAGCTAAGCTCAAAAGGATAGGCTCAGAATCCCCTCAAGAATGTTGGGGATGCAAGGGATGGAACAAATTACTTACCTGTAACTGTTGTTTTCCAGCATGGGTCTGGCATGGATTCACATGCTCATGAATATTCCCAGTCGTCAGGCCGGGAATCGTCAGTAAACGAAAAACAGTTTCACTTCTGTTTATAAACTGTATTTCTCTCCTAAACACCAATCACTGAGCTCTGGGTCATACTGACCCAGCCAATGACTGCGCTCTCCCTAAGCCCCGCCTCAGGCAGTCATCTTCAGATTTGGTAGCACGTAAAGTGGCAGTATGACCAAGAAGATCTGCAGAGGGGCAGGAGGGAGGGTTTGCATGTGAAGCAATTAATCTTACCTCCTCACCCAGCTCACCTTCAAGCGAACAGGTTGCGTAGCACTGCTTGGCCGACTCTGGAATCCCTGTCGACACAGTAGAATTTCATGAAGCAGCCCTGCAGATGTCCAGCAGGGGCACACCAGACAGGAACGCCGTTGTAGCAGCGATCGCTCTGGTAGAATGGGCTCTCAGATACCAGGCAGCGGTCGGTTCCCCAATTGGTGACAATGAGTGATGCAGCCGGAGAGCTACCTGGCGTGTGCAAAGTCCGTTCAGCCGGCGACGAAGGCTTCGGAAAAAAACAGGTAACACCAAGGGCTCATTGAGATGAAATTCTGACAGAACCTTGGCATGAAGGAGGGATGCGTCCACAGCACCACCCTTGTCCCGTGGAAAGTCAAGTAAGGCTGCTGTGTTTTATTCCGCCTGGACCTCACCTACTCTTCTGGCAGAGATGATGGCCACGAGGAAAGCTGTCTTCCAAGACAGGAACTTCTGCAGCACTTAATGCATCGTCTCGAAATGGGGCCCCCATGAGCCTAGTCAGCACCACGTTGAGTTCTCATGCCGGGGCAGGCGCCTTCACCGTCGGGAACTAACAGAACAGCCCCTTGATGAACTCCTTGACTAGACGGTGCAACCACAGAGAAGACCGTCCTGGCGATCTGGTGTAGCGGAAGACGGCCGCCAGATGCACTTTGATGGAGGTGTGAGCCTGCCCCGACTTAATCTTCTGCGACCGTTACCAGGTCGCGAAACACTTTCACTTGTGTCTGTAACACTTCAGAGTCGATGGCGCCCTGGCCTCAGCGAGGAATCCTTCAGTCTGCCGGAAGCTCGTACCCACCAAACTCTAACGCTGCAGTAGCCAGTTCTTCAGGTTCAGCGATCCTGGATCATGGTGCAGGATTGCGCCTTCTACCCTGGCGAAAAGATCTGCAACCACTGGCAGCTTGACTGGAGGGGACACTGACATGCTGAGAACGCTGGTACGAATAGGATCATCCTGCACCGGCACCGTTTGAGTTGACCGATGACTCTTAGTAGCAGCAGCGGCAACGGTGGGAACGCGTACAGAAACAGGTCTTCCCAGAGAAAGGAGAATGCGTCCCCCATTCTCCCCGGCTGGGGGAAGCTGCTGGCAAACCTCTGGCACTTCGTGTTGGTCGCCATCGAGAACAGATTGCCAGGTGAAAAGATGGTCTCAGTCGAACGCCATGCCCAGGACCCTCGTCTGGACCTCTTGTCTGAAGTTGGTGGCCTTCAGCCAGCCACGACGACGGAAGCAAACACTGTTCCCCAGCGGGCGGGACCCCGTGTCTGCAATGTCCAGGGCCAGTGATGGCGTGGTCCGACACCACTTCGCCCTCCTGAAGTATCTCCATTGCCCAACCCGTTTGTGTTCGGGGAGGAAATCCAGGATCAGTCATCTTGAACCATAGTTCCCGGTTGTACCTGGCCAGGATCGCTAAGGCATTGGCGGCCTAGACAGTCGTCGCCGCCGAATAAATGACTTTCCGTTCCACAGCGTCCAATTTCTTCCCCTCGCCATCCAGGGGAACAGCAGTTGACGACTGATTAGATGATTTCTTCCTTGCCGCAGCCGAGACCACAGGCAGGCATTGGGGCGCAGACTGCGGCCCTCGATACTTCTACTCCAATTGGTCCCTCTTCGCCGGGGCAGAGGAGGAGTGCCAGCCACTCATCCCAGACATCGTCCAGGGGTGGCATCAACAAAATTGTCTTCCTCTGTGCCAAAATGAAGATCGCTCAACGATTCAAGCCCTTGAGGGGCGAACAATGAAGCTGAAAAATGGGTCCCCGTTGATCGGATGGATAAGTGATGGAGCACACAGGCTTGTTGAACAAAAATCTGAGATTTCCTACCGAAAAAGTGCAGAAAAGCACAAAGCTCGAAGAGCAAAACGCGAGGACTACCAACACTTGAATGTGCAGTAAGAATCTGAAGATGGCTGCCTGAGGCGGGGCTTAGGGAGAGGGCAGTCATTGGCTGGGGGCAGTATGACCCAGAGCTCAGTGATTGGTTTAGGAGAGAAATGCAGTTAATCAACAAAAGTGAAACTTTTTTCTTTTACCAAGGATTCCCGGCCTGACAACAGGGAATATTCATGAGCATGTGAATCCATGCCAGACCCCATGCTGGAGAAAGGTACTTGGTCCCAAATGTGGTGGCAATGCCCCAAACTTGAGTCGTTCTAGAAGGAAGTGCCAGAAGCACACAACCAGGTCTTTGGGGTAGATCTTGCAGCTTCCCCAGAAGAGGTTCTGTTGGGGATTGTTAGGCAATATTGTATGCAGTACCCTTTGGGTGCACTACAACAACCCTGACCTGGCAATAGGAACCCAACCTTTTGTATAAGTGTGTACTGCACAGGTTGGTAGCGTGTTGAGCAGTCATGCTCATCTCAAGAGGGGCCAATGTGAGCTGTAGGGGAGTTACATAAAGATTCACAGTGACAAGTATTCAAATAAACACTTACACACAAGGTTTCTTGAATAAACAATTATTACTTTATTTACCAGTCAGTTAAAATAATCCTTCTTCAGAAAGGAGCAATATAATAGTAACACTAAAATACACTTCAAAACACACACTCTTAATAGTCTTAAATCAAGAAAGATGCTTTTGGGATGGCCCACAGTCACAACCTACATCCTCAAGTGACTTCAATAGCTAGGGTGCTGGGGACATTAATATCTTACTGTTGCATTTAGAATACTCTTAGCAATTGGTTAAAGGAAAAGGTTATTAGAACAAACGAGATAATAAATATTCGTAAGCAGGCAAATACTTTTAGATCCCCTAAGCAGAGTCATTCAGTTATAATCGTTTAGGCCAAAGTCAATGGGAAAAAATTCTTACATGAGCGGAAGCACTTCTGGTAGGTAAGAAAAGTTTTTGCACAGTGTTTTAGAAGTCTTTGAAGAAAAGAAGAATCAATGTAGGGCCCCAAGCAGTTTATGCTTGTGAGTAGTAGAAGATGCAAGCCACAAAGAGGCAAGTTCTCTCAGACTTTACAGTACCTTTGGATTGAAGAAAAAGTGCAGCAGATGACTTTTATTCCTGTGCAGCTCTGCAGATCTCACTGTTCCCGGGCCTCAGTCTTGGGGACAAGAGGGAGGACTTCTGGGGACTCCTGCACTGCAATGGGACAGTCACCGCTCGCAACCAGCAATCTTTCCAACGAGTGGCACTTCGGTGTTTCAGCTCCTTGCGAATACCGCAAAGAGCAACACTGTGGTTTCTGGCTGTCGAGCTGGACTTTCCTTGCTTCTGGGGTTCAGCACTAAGTTGAGCGGGCTCAGGCTCGGCCAGTCTGGCTTCCTAGAAGTCCAGAGGATCTTCCTGGAGCTCTTAGCCAACTTAAAAGCAACGCACACAATCTGGTGTTCCTCTGCCTGGCGTTTCGGTTTCCAGCAGCAACTCTGTGGAAATACAACCAGCTCAGAGAGAATGTCTAGGTGGATTACTTGGGAATTGATTGGTCCTACCAACTCAAGGGGAGAAGTTGTCCTGGCAGGGGCTTCTCTGTCGATACGAATTTGGAGTTTCATCAAAGCAGCAGGGCTTCACCGGGCAAACAACGGTCCAGGAGTTGCAGCAGGCGTCTTCGGTTCCTTTATCCAGTGGTCGACTCTGCCTTCCAAGCCATAAGCCTCGCCTTTTATTCCGTTCTCTCCCATTCATTCCAGCCCAGCTGTCAGTCACCCAGCAGGGTGGTTCTCCTTGCCGGACAGTCAGCCGGCCAATCACTACATAGTGCATTTGGGTCTCCTAGGAGACTAAGCACAGGGAGTTTCGGGTACCTCCCTCACTTCATGCATACCCCAAACACCCTGGAGCCAGAGGCGGGCTTCCCTCTTGAATCCCGCAAAAGGCAAAGCGAACAAAGGGACCAAAGCTGGTATGGCGCACACAGTAAATCTTAAGAAGGACCTTTCCACAAAGAAATGGCAAAAAAAGAAGCTGGGGCCATTTTGAGTCCAAAATCACATTAAAATACATGAAAGAGTGGGGAAAAAAGGTCTTGCTCTCTCCAGGTTACAAAAATCAAGTCCTCAAAATCCAGCAAAGTTGCTGGGGGGGGCGGTCTCCAAGGTGGAGGGAATTAGCATATTTCTGAGAATTCTCCCTAACAGGAATCGAGGTCCCAATCATAGTAGGGCGCAGCAAAAAGCCTGAATAATCCTGGTATTCGCTGCCATGCTGTTAATTGGCCAGAGGTGGAAAGGTGGCCGGGAGATATACCAAGGTTCCAAGACTGGCTTAGGAAAATCTGGGAGTTTGTGGCCCTTGAATGGGCCCAATTTGCCATCTGTAATGAGGCCACCCGCTTTGCCAGAGACTATAGAGCGGTCCTACCTTTTCTCAAGGGAGACTGCAGAGTTCAACAGCGCCCCTAACAAGTGAAGCTCTTGGACTTGCATTGAAATATTTCTATGCTACTGGTTCACCTCAAGAACGTGTCAAATCATGTTTGTCTCGTGAGCGGGGGAGGGGAGAGGGACTATTATTTGGAGCTGGTTGAATATGGTTTATGGCAAAATGTATGCTGTTTATTCAGTTTTGTAGGGCATAAACAGAATTTAAATAAGAAATAACATTACCAAGAGGTAAGTAAGTTGTTCTTCTAATGGATTACTTCCACCCACTGACTCCTCATCTATGATAGACTCCCATAGCCACCCACTTTTAGTCTAGGGATGTGAGCCCGCTCAGCAAAACCATCCCTAGGGGTTCGGTAAGCAGGACCTCACTGGGAGCGATTCCCCACAAGGGGACAAGGACTTCCATTCCCATGAGGATCTCGCTCCACCTAAGGAATGTTCCGCATACATGGGAATCAGAGAAACTGATGTTACATTCAGCTGTGGGACTCAAAATAATACTGCCAGTAGCTTTGGGTGTTGGCCCAAGACAATGCTGGTCTCTCCGTGGGCTTGACAGCTGAAGATGAACAACACACTGCTTTTTGGTCACGGAGCAAGAATCAAGGTTTGATCACCCTTCAATGGAGAAGCAAAAATACGCAGACGCGAGCCTCCGATATCAGCACATCATTGAGGGGCGGTGTCTGCTATGGCGTGGAAAGGAGCAGAAGAGAGACACCACTGACCTGGCACTGAGTCAGCGGGGCAAAGGCAGTGTAAAGCATGGCTTTCTTGGGCATGGTGCCTGAGAACCGACGCCGAAACCAGAACTCGAGGAAGGAACAAATCCACTGCTCGCAACACAAGAGCAAAAGAGCAGAGAGACGCTGCACAAAACTCGCTTGTATCTAGACAGGAAGACTAGAAAGCCACGGAGAATGACACTGCTACGGAGCAGACGCTGCCTCGCTAGAGCAAGCCCTGTGAGATAGAAAGTACCCGGGTTGCCCAGAGTGGAGGGAGGCAGAGACAGCAAAAGGGGAAGATGGAAAGATTGCCTTAATCCCATATAAGGGTCAGAGAAGCCTTGAGGGGGAGAAAGAACCAGATGATAATACGGATTACAGAAGCCCAAGAAACCCAAGCAGTGGCACAGGGGATCACCTATATCCCAGAGAAATCAGAGGAACCCAAGGGAGTTCAATAAATATTATTGATTGTTGTAAACTTCCCCCTCAAGAGCTGAGAGAGCCACATAGAAAAGGGACTCTCCAGACCCAAGAGAGATGAGTGAGACATTGAGACAGAAGAACTCCAGGGTTGTGGGAGCCCAATAAACCAGCATATTGTAATCATCCAGACTGCTCACAGAAAGAGATGAGAAATAGGGAAAGAGGAGTTACCAATACCCCAGGGAGATAAGTGAGACATTGGGACAGAGTAATACAAGGGAGCCAAAGGGGTTCAATAAGACAAGTGAAGAACAGATTTCAGGGGAGCACAGTAGCATCCAGAACATGAACCAAGTTGGGAGAAACCAATCCTAGTGGTGGAGAGGGATCTGGGAAATATCATTCCACCTAAGGCAATTTGGGCATTTTATTGCTGTTCAGGAAATGTAGACTTTATTTTGTAAACTTGATAAAGTTTTGGAAATGGGATAGACTGCTAGGAACTGTTAAACCAGGGAGAATTGTTTCTATGGATAACCATTGGACCCGGAACCGAGAGGGATTCCTGGAAGCCCTGGGAGAAATCGGTGTGAACAGCTCTGAGGGCAGGGCACTCTGCCTAGTTTATTTCTTTTATATTTTCTCTAAGTGGTAGGGCCAGTTTAAAGAATAGGTTTGGATGGAGAACTATTTTTTTTAAATTTGTTGACTACTGATGAGCACCTTAGTATAGTTTGCTAGGAAGGGAATTCCACTTTTAGCAATAGGGCTAGGAAGGCAATTAAATTAAATAAAATCATTTGACATTATGGCCTATGGTCCAAGTCCTCCACCTGGCTCGCCAAATATGGTATCAAAAGTTGAATTTGAGTGACCCAGCACAGAGTCAGACCCTCACCCCTGGTCGCATGGAAAAACCCATCAATCATCTTCCACCAAGAGGACACTGGGGGATAAAACCATGTTTGGGAGTGAGCCCTAAAAATCAAAAGTTAGAAAAACAGGCGAGTACACCCCCCCCCTCTAGCCAAATTCCCAATTGACTCAGAGGGCGAGGAAGAGCATGGGCCCACCCTCCCTTCGAAACTTTTTTTGATACTCAAATCCCAGAACCCGGGGATAGAATCCAAATGACCTTGTTTGAGATACTCCTAGAAAAGATCATTGAAAATCAAGCCTAGGCCGATCAACGGCACCAGGGATGAGCCAAAACCAATGGGTCCTCCGACTCGGGCTCTTAAAACCATACCATGAGGAAGACCTTCTTTACTAATTTTGAAAGGTTAGCCGCCCAATCGCAACGGGAATATACCCTTAATGTTTGCTATTTAGGCCCTCTACTGAAGGGAGAATTTCAATTATATTACCAGAATGTCAATCCCTGAGGAACCACCTCCTTTCAAGAAATAAAAACTGCCCTATTAGAAAGGGTGGGGCAAACAATGTTTTTCAGTGGACATTTTGAAATACCCAACTGTTCCCAAACAAAAGCCCATTGGAGTTGGCCGGCCGAATACAAAACACCCTTAGCCAATGGTTGGGGAAGAAAGCCCTACCGGAATTATTAGAGGATATAGCCCTTGAGCAATTTATTAATGCTTTACCTCCATCCCTCTAGAGAGCAGTGCACCCGCAGCCCCAACCTTCCCTCAATATGACTATTCAAACAGCCCAGACCCACTCCTGGGCATTTAAACAAATATGGAGTGGAACCAATGAGAGACTCTGATAAACCATCCAAAGTCTCTTCTGGGGAAACCTATAGAAGGCCAGAAATAAAACTTTTCTATCAAGAGCACAATGGAAGAGACTACCCACAGACCATGGTCTCCCCCAGTCATAAAACCAAAGGGGACCCAAGGGGAAGATGTTGGGAGGACGAAACCTCTTTTCTCCAATATACTGACTTGTTTCTTGTGCAGAGAAAAGTGTCATTTTATTCGGGCTGGTCCCAAAAAACCTCATTGAGGAGGTAGGATGATAAAGGCAAAAGAGGAAAGGGAGGGGGATTTGGAGGAGGCAGAAATTTGCTATTGTTCCCCTTTTAGCAATAGGGCTAGGAAGATGTTTTCTTTGCATGTACACTGGAGTCTTTCTTCTGGCTCGCCACACGGACCACCCAACTAGAACGGGTGCCCTGACCTGAAAGGGAATCCAAGCAGTAACGCTTAGCAAACTTGTGCAGCTGCTCATGTTGCCGCCTGGCAGATGTCCAGAATAGGGACACCACTCTGCAGCATGAGGTGGCAGCCACTCCTCTTGTAGAAAGAGCCCCTGAAAACGCTAGGTGCGTCCTTACCAGCCAGATCATAGCATTCTGGGATGCAGTGACAGATCCACCTTGACAGGGTCTGTTTGGTTACAGCCCTGCCAGCACAGGCACCAGCGTAACTAATAAAGGCTGGTCATCTTTCCTGGCCTGTCTCGTTCGCCCACACCTGGTCCAGCCAATGGAATCGTTCCGCTGCCTTAGAAGGTTGAGGCTGTGAAAAAAAACGGGAACATTTTGAGAGAGATGAAAATCTGAGACCACCTTAGGAAGAAAGGAGTGTCTCTCTTAAGGTCACCTTTTCTTTGGAGAAAACCAAATAGAGAGGTTGAACCGATAACGCCTGGAGCTCACTCAGCCATCTTGCGAAAGTGATGGCAACCAAAACCAAAAAAAAAAGACATCACCTTACGGGTAAGCAACCTAATAGAACAGGAATGGAGGGGCTCACACAGAGCCCCCATAAGGAATGTCAAAACCAAATTAAAATCCCATGCTGGAAACTGATGAAGCAAAGGTATACGCCCCTTCTCCCCAAGGGGGAGCCACCCTCTTTGTGGCTTAGGAGGTGAGCCCACTCTGCAAGACCCTCCCTAGAGGTCTGGGCAAGTGAGACCTCACTGGGAGTGACTCCCCCGTAGGCGACAAAAACTAATTCCAACGAGGAACTCTCTACGCCAACCGCTGTATCTGCATGTATGGGACTGCCTCCTATTAAGAATATCTCTTTAAGAAGGGATCTGTATATAACTGGGACGAGTGGATCACAGGAGAAAGTAATGTGCACAGGGGAAGCGCCATGATGTAATCACCTGTTGGAGAGGAGGACCAGGAGGAAGGCGCGGAACCCGCACCAGTTAAAAAAGCGAAGAACGCTAGCTCAAGACGTCAGAGGCCCGGCAAAACCGACAGCGGGGTAGCTGTTGTGAGGATGGGTAGAGAAAACTTCACCGATATGGTGGCATGACCCGTTTATGCCAAAAATTTCGAAGAAAAAAAATGCAAAATACACTTTTTCTGCGCATTCGGCACAGTAAAAAATAATGAATTCCCATAATGTCGAACAACAAGGGGAGTGGGGGTTGAAAGGCTTCCCCCGCATCTATAATAAGTAAAGAAAGGGGAAAATGTAAGTTTACAACAACATCTAAAACTAACCCTGCGGCGTAAGTTCCGCCCCACAATGGGGAGGCGGAACTCACGTCGCAGGGAAGGTGCCACGGGAAAGCAAAGCAGGTAAATGCGCCACCGCAGGTAAGATTTAGGGGTAAAGAGGTGGAGAGGGATTGCGGGTGGGAGTGATCTCGACTATTATTGCACGCTGCACATTTTGAATTCGGAATTTTCGTATTTTAGATTTTCAGTGCCAAAATAATCACGTAGATCCAGCGTGTCAACTACCATCCTGTGGTTGGGCCAGAAACCCATCTAACAAAGCCAAGACTATTGCAGCAGGGAGTGCTGACAGCTCCCACCCGCCAGCGTTCCCGGACCACGGAAGCCAACCGAGAGGCAAGGGAACGGAATACTGGCAAAACCCAACAGCAAAAACATGAAGAAAGATACCTGAGCGCGTGCCGAGCCCTGCAATGTCACCCTGGACAAACAAAGGTACAGGGGTGAACGGGAGAAGCAGGAGGCCACCAGAGAAACCCATTGTAAGAACAGGAACCTGTGAAAGACTTGATGGTGACAATCGAACAGTAAACCAGAATAAGTGTATATACGAGGAGCAAATAAAGAGCTTGACAAACCAGGCTGAGTGGGGGGAAAGGTGAAAACGAAAATACCCTGGGAAGAGGGAAACCAACCACAGGAGCTCAATGTTGAAGAGTGGGGAAGACACTTCATATACAAGTGTAACAAGAGCTGTCATTTGAAACTGCCAAGTGAATTGAATAACAAGAGAAATAAATCAGTACAGAAAACCCAGAAGAGGGGGATTTCTAACAGATTGAATATTACAAAACCTAAGAAAGATTGGATCTCAATAATGTGAGCGCAAAGTAAAGACTGTGAGACAGTATCTTCAGAAGAATCATTGTAAGCATAACACTAAAGAGAGCAAAAGACTGATGAACAGTTGGGATGAACTCCAAGAGAATGTCAGAAAAGATCAACATAAGCAAAATATTTCTAAATCAGAGACGTTTTTTATTGACCATATAATGAGCCAAGATAAAAACCCTGATAGAAATCCAGTTACAAGGAGGCGAGAAGGGAAATGACCAGGAGACGAGAACCATTCTTTTGGCCGACTTTAGTTGTTTGTTTTAGTGACAGGGTCGGGAAGAATTGGGTTTAGGACTGAGGACATTTACTACGGACTTTACTTAATTTAGTAAGGCATGGAAATCCATCTAGCAATAGGGAACGATGTGCCTTTTTTAAAAAAATTATTTCATTAAAAGAAAATCAAATGTCCAGAGTGTGTCCGACTCCTTCTTCCAACCCACCACAAACTGGTGTAATGGAAACTGGTTACACAAACCCCACAAGAATTACACAACAAGGGAGATTGAGAAGAACAAACCTTGTTCTGGGACCTCTTAAAAAGTAAAATAGCAGTGAGGTATCCTTTAACGGTGCTGATCTGTTGGCCCGAATGGGACAAGGACAGCAATACATCCTATTCAGGGGATAACTGACATGATGCAGGATCCAGAACCCTCCCCGACACCAAGCTGAGAATGTATGCCACTTGCAGGCACCTTTTGACTGTCTCAGGTTACCAAACTGATGGGAGTACTTTGAGGAAGTAATCCGACGATCTCACTCCTTGTACCCAAGACTCTCAGCAGCCAAGCATGAAGGTGTAAACTGCTGAGGTTCAGATGGCGGACCCACCCTTCCAGCAGAGCAGATGCACCATCATTGGAAGACTTCAGGGAGGGCAGATGGGCATTTCCAACAACTCTGGGAACCAAGTTCTCCGATTTAATTTTTAGAATGAATGCAACTAACACAATACAGGAATACACTTCAAACAAAAAAGTATGGCAAAGCAAACAAGCCTCTGAAATGTGGGACATTTCATTAAATGTACTTGAGAGGCAACCAATTTCAACTGCAAGGGGCACAGAACATTCACTTCTCAGCAAACCAAACAAAAGGAGGGAATGTCATCACTTAGGCAGATGTGCATTCACACACATTTGCCATCCACCATGCTGCACACAAAATTTGTTTTGCTCTAGTACGTGTCGCTAGAGCCAAAACAAAGAAGATACTGAAGTGTGCGACAGCTGCAGTATGGCTAACGATGCAGGGATGGTATGTGACCTTTGTTCTTGGGCTTTATGCAAAGGATTCTGGGGTCTTATTACTGAGAGGAAAATCCACAGAGACCATTATGGAAGTGACCACAGTATGTCCAAAACATGTTTACTCACATTATTCTCTTTGACCAAATAGCATCTTTTGATTTATCGCCTTCACAATCTTGCTACTGGTGATGTAGTTGGGAGGGACTTTCAGTGGAGATATGAATGTACATTTCTTTATTTTGAGATTACAAAAATAATATTCAAATTGATGTCTCTTAATCGCATAATTTGTAAACTCTGTTTTCTGTCATCTTGCTGTAATGATTAAAGACACGAGCAGTGTGATATAGGGCACCCGACCCCATGCACATGTTCTATCGAAAGCAAACATTCATTAATGCTACAGATCCTATTTCCTGACTAGAATTACTACTTCACACACAAAGGAGAGGAACTTTATCATCCTGCATATTGACCTAAGATGGCTTTGCATTTGACCTTAGAGTTGTGCCTCCGAGAAACAATGTGCATTCCCCTGCCTTAGTAAAAAGGTGAACATCTTTAGAATTAAATTGGAAAGGTTAAATAAAAGCAGATGTGTGAAGTTTGTTGCCCACTGGAAAAGTTGCTGTCAACATCACCTACACAAACAAAGGGGGCAGAACATCTCAAGACACAGGAACATGAAAACATTGTTGGCAGCCATTATAACGAAACATAAATCCAGTCAAGTCAACATTGAGACTTCTTTTCGCACAAAACACTGCTGCTTGTTTTAGGGCGAAATCTTCATGTACAAAGAAAAATAAGCATGGCACTATGGACACTCTTTTGCACAGATTTCTTTTTTATGACCCAAGATTTTTTACAGCACAATCTAACCGAAAAGCAAAACAGGGTTTCTAATCAAAAGAAAAAACAAACTCTCTATAGTGGTAGCTATGGCAGAGCAGTCGGACATACATCAAGGGAGGTAGTAGGCTGGTAGTCAAGTACAGTTATTCCCAGTTGTCACTTCGAGAGAATAGAGTACGCCGATAGATCAAAAAATGTACACTTTATTATAAAACCGTAGCTATAATGTCTATAAAATTAAACAAGTACTTTGGGTTAAACAGAATTCACAGTTGGACAGTATGTATAAGAACGGTAATGGGCGACTCAAAGTAAATGTATGTCCATTATCTGGTGTTAGGCACACTACATCAAAGGATAAGGGGGTGGAGAGAAAAAGAAACCCTAGACACAGTAAAACACATTTACAGAGTCCTAATCAGGACCCAAAATGTCACATATGAATATTCAATAATCCACATCTCTTCTTTATAGCATTAATGATCCAAAGGTACACTATATATTGCCTGTAGTACTTAGAGGGAGGAAAACCGTTCACAGTCTTTTGATATAAAACTCCCAAGGACACAGGTAAGTAAAGTAACTTTACAGGAGTTTGAAAAGTTAAGTTTTCCCATAGGAATAAATGGGGCAAGCCCAATAAGCACAGCTGTTGTTTTGGGGGAAAGGTCAGTTATGTCTCTGTTGTACAAAACGTGCAGAAAAGGCAGCAACCAAGCCCACAAGACGGCAGGGGGGACCCACTTGGATAGTTCCAATTCCACGTTTGAGCCCCAGGAAAAAAAAGGCAGTAAAGCAAGATTTAGGCCAATGTAAGTAAATGGCAAACCGCAATAGAAGGGAAGCTGCGGAAACCCTCAACCATACACCCAGGGGACTCCTTAGGGTAAGCGCAAAGAATAACCTACCAGCCCAAGGACCGAGGGGGGTAGGTATTTCTCATGCCAGTTTTGAAGAACTTAAATCGTGAAAAGCAAAACTACCAGGTAAGAACAAATCTTCTTGAAGGGCGAGTTAAATGATCCAGGCATCCAGTGACTTGAATTACAGATTAAAGATGACCCAAACACATTTCCCTTGGAGGGCAGCTCGCCATCTAGGAGTGAAACCAACAAAGATGGCACCCAGAAGGCATAGGACCAAGTGGATCTTAACTGCTCAGAGGGCAAACCGAGCAGTTAGCCAGCAGAAAATAGCCCTAAAATGGAGGCAACAGTAGAGGCGTGCAAGACTAACTAAATTGAGAGCCACCATCCTTCTCTGTGACAGTCTTCCTACCTCAAGGTGCTATAACGAGGAGGGCTACATGGGAAGAGGCTGAAATATAAGTCCAGAAACAGTCCCAGAACAAGACATCCAGTCCATCCAATGAGGAGGGTCTGAGGAGGATGAAGTACAGCCCACAGAGAACATCCGGCAGCCAAATAAAGAAAATAGAGGTACGGGATAGGACACAGGGCACAGGCAGTATGGCCAAACCTGGTCCTAAAAATGTAGCACCAACTGTTTCGTAGCAAAATGCTCCAGCAATGTACACCAGCAAAATCCCAAAAGACTTGATGAAGGGTCAGGGTCACCTCAAGCCAGTCGTCAAGACAAAAAAAGGTTTCGGCAGCCAGCCAATCAAGCTAGTCTTAAAGACCATCAAAACTGCGTTCCGTACATGTAGTTTATGTTTTGGCTTATCTAGGGCAAGGGAACAGTCTAAACCACTACACTTTGTGCAGGGCTGGACACAGAGTGAGCCCATGTTTGCACAACAATAATTTTAGGCCTGCCTCATGACTCCATAAACAAAGGAATGGCCCAAGGCAAAATGGCTGAGAGTAGGACTTAAAATTGCATTAGTATCCCAATGCCTACCATAAAGGTAGATTGTGCTACTAATGGAGTAAATTACAACTGCCACCAGCCTACTCCACACAAACAAAATGTAGGGTGCTAGGATTAACTTAGCAAAAATAAGGGTGCTTAAAAGGCACCCCTCCCTTAGAAGCCTATAAGCTACCATACAACATGGTATAATGGTTGCAGTGGCAGGGGGACATCAGTCCCTCTGACAACAAAGGTAAATCAGGGATCCTAGAAATCCAAAAGGGAAAACAAAATGTTTAGAAATCTGTTAGGATGGATTTCCAAATTCAACTCTGGGGATAGATTTTCAGCAGTCAACCCCTAACCAAGGTAAGGTAGCAGAGCAGTAAAGTTTAGACTTAGGAGGGGTGCGAGTGCACCAGGGCTACAACAAGTCGACGTAGAACACCACCAATAATTACAGTTAGACAGGTAAGTTCAGAAATATGCAATGATTTATTCGGCATTTAAAAAAACACACTAAGGAAGTAAAAACCTCTAGGCCAATATTGTCACACCAACAGAGCTATATATTCAGCCTTAGGAGAAGAAAACATTTGATCCAATAACCAGTGTAACACAGATAAGTCCTCAGATGCATGAAATTCAGTAAAGACACTTTAGATTAACGACTGCACAGTCTATCTAACATTTAACAAGTCCAACCCTAAAATTGTTTAGGTCCTTGTGCTCTATAGACATCAGTTCCAAAGTTATACTTTGCCACATAGGTTTACTTAGAGATTGGACAATGCAAGTTGTTATGATACAGAAATCTAAAAGTGAAGTCCAGGTAAGTAAACTCGCTAAATCCCACTAAAGGATCCTTGACCAGGGCTCCACTGACCAAAGTCAGGAAAGAGTAATTTAGGGACAGGACTTTATGTCCATGTAACCCTATGGAGAACGAGGGTGGGGGGGCAGATGGGATGTACCCAGTAGGTTAACCTATTCCTCTGACACCGATTTCTCCAGAAAACACTGCAGAGGTTGGGGATACAGTCTTCTGTGCTTGGTCTGTTTGACGAAGGCCCACAGGGTCAAGTCATTTTTGGACAAGGGGTTTAGTTTTGGTCGGTCGTAGTGCTTGGGGATCTGTTACAGACACCTCCCAGCTGAACACCCAAACAAAGAAAAGCTGAAGACTTCAACGGAGCAGGCAACCTCAGGACACAGGATGGGAAAAAGACTTGTTCCCTACGAAAGTCGCCACAATCAAGCGGCGACAGGTGATGTTCCAGGGACTAACAAAGGAGCAGGTCCTGCATGGCTTCCCATTCATGCAAGAAGGCTAGAAATGCAGGGGCAGGTGTCTTGTTGTACAAGTAGAAGATTCTCCAAGTTCCAAGGATGTACTTGGAACAGCAATGGTTGCAGCGACGAAGCCCAGGAGATGGCTGCTCAGTCAACCAGTTGGTCCAGGGAAATCTTTGAAGGCACGAATCCTCGAGCAGGGGTTCTAGACTGGTTGTTCCCACTGGTCCAAGCACTGAAGACCTTCTTGAGATCAGGACAGAGGAGCAGGGCTTCACTGAGACAGCACTGAAGTCGGTGCTGGTTAGCTGTAGAAGTTGTCCTTGGGTCGTCAGCGGGCTACTCTTCCTCATAGGGGTCTTGGCTCCAACAATGATCTCTTGAATGGTTGCAGGAACCCCCCTTTTATCCAGATGGCTAGCATCTGCACCACTTAAGCCTCATGTTAGACTCATAGCAGTGTGTAAACCTGGAGGAGGGTGTGAGCACCACCCACCACAAAACTATGGAGGACTGCTCATCCAAAAATAGTGTCCTGCCTTGATAGGGAATCCAGCCAATGTTTGGCAAAGTGTGCAGTGAAGCCCATATAGTTGTCTGACATATGTACAAGACACAGAGCCGCCTCTGCAGGGCAACAGTGATAGCAGCAGGGCATCCATTCAAATGAGCCTGAGGCCCTCGGGCACATCCTTCCAAGACAGATTGTAAAGTTTCAAGATGTAAAGAATGAACCACCTTGCCAGGGTCTCTAGTCACAACCCTGCTAACATGGGCACCAGCATAATTCAACTGATGCCCCTTGTCCGAGAGATGTAGTCGCGGGTGTCCGGCACCAGTTCCAGCCAATGGAATTGTTTCTCCATCGTAGAAGAAAATCTCAGGAAGATGGATTTTCTGACTGGAGTTAAAATCAGATACTACCTTCCACCCTAAAGTCACCTTAACATTGGGAAACACCAAGTAGGGAGGTTTAACAGACAATGGCTGGAGCTCAACCACCCGTCATGTGAGAAAACACCTAGTGCACCAGAACATTCTTGAGGATCGATTGACCAAAGCGACCTGACGGGGAACCCAAGCAGAAGCAACATGTGCAAGGAAGGGAAGCCTGTCTAGCCACTTGACAGATGTTACCTACCACTCTGCAGGGAAGATGGGATAGCCAGGCAGTCAGTGAAATTAGCCTAGAGGCCTTATGGCACATCCTTCTGCAAAATTGTAGCATTTCAAGATGCAAAAGACGATGCATCTTGACAGGGTCTGTATAGTCACAGCCCTGCCAGCCATTAGCACCAGCGTAACTGTTAAGATGGTTTTCTGAACTCTGACCTGGGGGGCAGAGGTTCAGAAATCCAGTCTAGTTTCTTGGAACAGGGTAACCTCAACAGGGTAACCTCTGGACAAGCCAGTCCAATCAAGGTAGCTATGCCAGGCTGTCAAGACTAAGTCTCAGGAGGGGTGAGGGTGACTAAAAGATCTCAATGAGCACACAGAGCAAGGACACTTACAAATTACTCCCAGACAGGTGTTATATCAAAAATATAGACGCATTTATTACAAGGCCTTAGTAACTCAGACTATAGCAAAAGAATCACAGCAATACTAAGTAAACCAACACAACAATATCAATACAATGTGTATACAAGACCATTGCGGTCTAAAGGGTTAAATGCACAAAATATGTCAACAACCTAGATGGGAAGGAAACAGGCAGTGCAGGTAGTCTTTAGGCCCCTTCGACATCAACAACACACCGAACTAAGAGGCAGTCCAAGCCCTAAGAAGATAGGAGCCTTGTATATACATGCAATGCAAGCGCACACGGTTGATCCAATGGGCAAAACGGGGTCTCTTCAGGGGTCTCTAGCAGCTCAGGAAGATGGATGAGGTGATGAAGAATAAGTTCCCACTATTCAGGGAGGACCTCCACTTGAAGGCAGAGGCAGTTCCAGAGTGCGGAATGGAGTCGCTAGTTCGCACTAGTAGTGGAAAGGAGAGGGACCCTGAGGCACCACTCGTCCGTAAAAAGGGGCCCTGGCGCTAGGGCTCACCGGTTAGTGTTGGAAGCACTCACGGGTCCCAGGCGCACTCGGACGCAAACTTCACCAGTTCAGTCCACTTCGCTTGCAGGTTTCGAACATGACAAAAAGGACGTCTCTGCGGCTTTCAGTTCCTGAGATACAGTGATGATTCCCAAATGGGACAGTGGTGATTTCTCTGCTGTGGGTGGATGATCGACCTGGTTTCACTGCAGCAGGCTTCAGGGGCAAGAGGGTCACAAATGCCGCGCTCTTGCAAAGGTTGTTGCTGCGGCAGGGCAACACGGTAACCGCGTATGCTCCGGTCCTGGCGCAGTCGTCTCACTTCAGACCTGGGAATGCCAAGTGTACAAAATTTGGTTTGAGGGTGCTGTGGACACAAAGCTACCAGTATACCAAGTCTCGAGGGCCTCCTCGAAACGGTGGCGGTGACAGAGCAAAGCAAATGGGCAAGCTGGTCAGTCCACTCGTTGGCCCAGGGACACTTCAGAGAAAGCTTACTTGCAGGTTTTGATGAAGGTGCCGAGAATAATTGGTCCCACTATTCCAATGGGTCGAATCGTCTTTGCAGACCTTATAGGACAACCAGATGCTGAGGGGTCACACGGGACGACAGCGGGCTCAGGGAGCCAAACCTTCCAGCGGTTCCTCGACTCGGCTTCTTAGTTTCAGGATACTTGGATCCAATCCTTTGTTCAGTGAGAACTCCAGAGATCGACATGGTATGGGTGTTTTCAGCCTCCTCTTATCCAAAGTTCCCTTTGCACCAAAACGGAGAGGACCCAATGGGAGATCTTCTCACAAACACACACTCCATACATGGACCCAGTCATTCACAGCACTCCAGACTCTCTGGCACCCAGGATGTGTATTGGGGACAGACACCCCAGCTCACATCCTGGAGGCACACACACACAAGGCATGCAGAAGCCTGCAAAAGCATTGCGTTCCGTGGGAAAATGCATGACCAAATAAGGACTGACCCGGGTCGACTCAACCTGGGGAAGTTGAAGGGGCAAGATGGCCAAAGGACAGGACAAATTACCTCGTGGCATGGCCATTTTGGAGCCAGACCACCTATTCGTGGCAAACGCGGTTAACATGTCAGGAAAGGGTTTAAAATAATGTGAAAAGATAGCTGCCACCAGCCCTGTCCATGACACATCTGCACATCTCACAAAAAAGTCCATCGGGAATATCTAGGGCCTTTGGAAAATGACTACAGACCCAAGTACACTGTACTGGAAGGAACATTGTGGACTAAGGGAAACAAAGTCTCACAGTACTGACTGTCTTAAGGGCATGTCAGTTTCCCCATTAAAAGTGAGAGAAAGCCCAGAGGAGTGCATCTGAAGGCTGTGCTTTTCTGGCAAAGTCAGTCAATGGTGTCTAAACAGCAGCAAAACGTGTGGGGGTGTACACATGGAGGGAAAATTACATACAATTATGTAATCTTTCCTAACAGTAACCCAGAGAGTACGGGTCATCTTTCTTGACATCTCTCGTCTGAGAGACATGGGAGCAGAGGGCCGGCACTCAGTCCAGCTGATGAATTTGCTGCTGCTCTTTGATGGAGGAGGAGGAGGAGGAGGAGGAGGAGGAGGAGGAGGAGGAAGAAGTGGTGGTGGTAAAAAGACAGGAAGATGGATGTTCTGAGAGATGAAAATCCAACACCCATTCACTGTGCCAACCTGCAGGCTCATCCGGGCTAAAGAAAGCAGGAAATGCAGTACAGAAAAAGTAGGACAGGTGAGGGTCAGGACTTCTCTCCTGGCACCAAGCAGAGCACTTATTCCAACTGCAGGTATAACTGGACTTGGTGGCCAGTCTCTGAGCAGAATGGAGCAAGGCCAGGTTTTCATCTATATATAACTTAGCCTCTCAGCAGCCAAGCATGAAGGTTCATACCAAGTCTCGGATGGAGGACCCGGCCCCCTGAGTGGGAGAGCAGGTTCATACTCACTGGGAGGACAGATGGACATGTCCAACATCTCTGGGTACCACATCCAACAGGCCCTGTCTGGCGCAATCAAAATCAATGTGTATCAGAACAGAAGCAGTCTCCTGAGACATTGCAGAATGACTGGGATCAGCAAGAATGCATAGTGAAGATCAAAGTTCCATTCAACAACCAATGCATCTCCCGCATACTGTAATCAATGAGGTCCACTTGAGGAGTCCCCCAAAGGGTGAAGCTCTCCTCCAGACCAGCTCCCATTTGTGAAAGGGCAAAGTCTGCCTGCTTTGAGCATCTGCAATGACATGCTCCGAGGCGGTCAAGATGGGTTGCCATCAGAGGCCTGTTGTTATCTAGAGCTCAGAAACACTGCTTTTCTGCACGTAGGCAATTAATCCACACCATTTGGTCCTTGAGGACTGACGAATCACGAGATCTTATCACTTCTCCCCAAAGGGGGCCCTTCCCTCTTAGGCTAGGAAGGCGAGGGCGCTACCCAATAGTTCCCCTAGAAGCGCTTGATTGCGGTAGACTGGATAGGCACCTTAGATACCTATAAAACCTATGCCCATCAGCATTATTGCTAGATGGGAAAGCAGTAAATATTGTCCCGAAGTATATGTCCCAGTTTCCAGATAGTTCCTAGAGAAAACTCTTTCTAATAATTAAGTTGAATATGCTAAATACAATCGAAATCTTGGGAGCAAGGATGAATACTAAGGGAAAATAGAATATGCCGGGTGGGCAAAGGTCCTCAAATAGAATATTTATATCATTGGTGCTTGAAATGTGTGAACTTGGTGGATTTGCAGCGCGTCTATCTTGGGAACTTTTTGGAGACTTTCTTATGAATGAGAAAAGGATCTAGAATGTTATTTTAGAAAGCTCTAATGCCTGTATTAAATTGAATTTAATGGGATTTATCAAAGCTTTTTTTTAAGCGATTGAAGAGGAGGATACATTGTAGTCTTGTTTTAGAGAAATATTAATTTACTTTTGTATTAGTCTATGTATAATGTTATTGTAAATTCTAATGTATGATAATATTTGCGTGCAATTTTCATGTTTTGTTTGTGAAAGGATCAACGAGCCAAACACATTAAATACAAAAAATAATAATAATCCCCCTAGGGGTGGTAATAAGCGGGAGGACCTCACAGGGAGAGACTCCCCTTCTGGAGATAGGGACTTACTGATCTCCTCAAAATATTATTTGCCGATATGAAAGCACTACTGTTCTGTATTGTAATTTTCCATCGAATACCTACTCAGAGGTTGAGCACAGTACAATCAATAAAAGCCCAAGCCATTTACAAGTCTTGTCTGAAACTATTGAGATGAGGAAGAAACACTCAAGGAAGCATACTGAGTATTCATCCACTAAGTACTGAGACGAGGAGGCCATGGAAGGATGAAGATGGGCCAAACAAAATCAGAGAAGGACTGTGGTTTTATGCTGCGGACGGCTGAGCTTATTTGTATAAAAAGAGACTAAGGACTCCCCGAAGAGAGAAGCACCAGGCAGGAAGCCAGGAGAGCCCCAGAGATTCGAAATGAGAAGACCGAATGCTGGGGAAGCCGACAGGTACTGCTGAGGACGCCAGCGGTAAGGGCTCACCAGGAAGACGGAAGTTGGAAAATGGTGGTGCGACCCTGTAGAGGTGGACCAGCTGGTCCAAGAACAGTGTTGGTACTGTTGAGCTGCAGAGGGGCCGCGGAGTGGCAGTGGATGCGAGAGAGTGAAGAAAGCAGTCAATGGAGGCTGACATGGTGATTCACTGCCCCATGAAGAACCGGTGACTTGTCCGGCTACAAATACAGGTAATGGGGAACACAGGAGACAGAGTAAGGGAGTGTGGTCAACCAAGAGCAGCAATAATTCTCATCCTAGTAGTCCAGTTAAAGCTATGAAAAAGGGAGAGTGTCGGTGAAAAATACAGAAGCACTATAAGTTTAGGAAACTTGAAGAGTAATCTCCCTCATCTCAATGAAACATACAGAAACACTATAGGTGTGGGGAAACTCTGGGAGTAATCCCCCTTACAGAAACCCTAGAAAGTGTTGGAAACTTCAGGAGTAATCTCCCTCATTTCTGTGACTACCAACAAAGAGCCTCCAGTGTGAATAGAGAAGGATCTCCCTTGTCTAAAAGAGGGTGGTGAATGTAAAACCAGTGTCATGAGATACATGAGGGATTACCCTCCTCAGAGAGGCTGGAGTAACAGAACTTTAAGTATCAGAGACATTATGAGTGATTCCCTTCAACCCAGTGGGTGTGTTTTAAAAGAGAAAAGATATAAGAAGCAGTGGGAGTGGTCTCTCTGGCTTAAAAATCACCTCTAAGAGGCAGTAGATCACATAAGGACAGGCCTTTCTAGTTCCAGGGGCCCTTTGAATCTGCAGGCTTGTTTGAGAGACATTAAAGTTCAAAAAGATGAAACTATTATATTTCCTCAATGGGTGAGAAACCACGAAAAGGAGGAGTTTAAGTTCACCATAAAAGGAGTTTGCAAAGGAGCTACAAGAACTCTTGAAAAGTATTATTTAATCCTGAAGAGAGCCTACATTATACCAGGAGAATGAAGTCACTCTCCTGACTGGTAAATCAGATACTAAAGCAACCGAATACCGTATCAAAGTTAAAAGCGTTGAATTAAGGAAGAAGATCACATTAGGACTGGTCTTTCTAATCACAGTGGCCTTATGAAGCTCAGTGCCAGTTTGAGAGCCATTCAAGTTCAAAAAGGCGAAGTAACAAAGACTCCTCAGTGGGGGAGAAACTAGGAAAAGGAGACGTTTAAGTTCACCCTAAAAATAGCTGGGAGGGAACTACAAGGGCTCTTGAAAAGTATTGTTTGATCTTAAAGAACGCCTACATTGACCCAGGAGAAGGGAGTCATTCTCCTGGATGGTGAATCAAACAGGGAAGCTGCAGAATATAGAGTCAAGCCTGCAAGGAGGCTCAAGATCAGAAGAGTGTGGTTTATGTTGAATTATCATCAGTGCATCATCACGGTTGAAACTTGATAAACCAGGAATTGCCACAGAATTGTGGTGCACTAGTTCAGAAGGAGAGAGCCATTCAACTTTCAGTTATTTCTTTCATTTAGTGATAAGGACAGAAGAGGATTTTGGAGACAGAGGACGGTTATTTTGGTTGGACTTTCATCTTTGATGATGAGCACCCAGGGATCTTTGCTTTAGGTAGGGATTTCCCTTTTGAGGTAGGGAAAGGAGGGTGCTGTTTTTTTCTTGATTAAAATAAAAGTTTAAAGCCAAAATACCACCTTTTTGTCCACCTGCCTTCTTCTGCCTACCACAGGACCAACACACATTTGCCATGGGTACACTGGAGGAAAGCAACCAAGACTAGACATGGGACGAAAGCCTGCTCACCTTTAGCTCCAACATGTGGGTGCCCCAGCCCTTCAGAGAGACGTCCACGACTACAGTCCATTGCGCCTAAGGTTGCTGAAGAATCACCCCTCTGAGCAAGTTGTCAAGCTGGAACCACCACACGGGATCTTGGGAAGCCCTATCCGAAACTCGTAACCAGTCTGACATATTGCCCGGGAACTTAGACATCGGGCACCATAGTAACCACTGGAGTCATCTCATGCGTAACTAGGCCTCCAGCCCCACAAGACTGCAGGAGGCCATGAAGCTTAAAATATGCAGAAAGGCAGAGGCCAGAAAAAGCCTCTGGGACTGAAAGACTGGACCATTTGGAGGGTGTTCACCCGATAATCGGGAGATAAGGACATGCACCCCGGTGTCTAAGACTGCCTCGATGACTGAGATGGCAAAACCTGGGACTTCCAGAAGTTCAACAAGAAGCCCAAAATGTGCAACAGGATGCATATATAGTACAGATGTGCCGATGCCTGGTCGGAAGAGTGCAATTGGATGAGCCAGAAATCCATTTAGCGGAAGACCTGACTTTCCTCCTGAGGCAATCTACTAAAACTGCCAGTAGCTTGTTGAAGATCCTGCATGCTGAAGAAAGGCCAAATGGCAGAACCCTAAGTTTGCCTCAGGAGGAAAATGATGATGATTTATACTGTGGACCATTTGCATGCTCTCCAGGTGCTCACGTGCTCTGTATGTTAAGTGGTTGGGGTTGGTTTGTGAGGGAAGAGGGATAGGATAGAAGTTGTGCTCTTCTATTGATGCTTGCAGAACCAGGAGAAATTGGCATCTGTGCATGTCGGTTTTCTGGGTGTGCTTTGTTGTGTTCACTGGGCTTGATCTGTCCAGCGTCCATTGTCTGAGTTGTTTTCAACTATTTGGTTTTGTGGCATGGTTTAGCAGAGAGTGTGTGGTTTGTGTGTAGTTTGGCTGGTCATTTTGGGTGTGTGTAGTACGTGAGAAGTATGCAGGTGTGGGAAAGAGGAGGGGGTGTTTAGTTGGTTTCTGTTTGGCCCTGGATGTGCAGTTTTTACATTTTTGTGCCATGTTTGCTTTGGTGCCAGAGTATGATTTGTGGGGGTGCACATTTGTATACTTGTCTCAGTGAGTTAGGTTTTCAGTCGTTTCGTAAGAAAGTTAGGTAGTCTTCTCATTTCCTTTGGTACCAAGTTCCATAGTTTGGCTATCAAAACAGAAGAATGTGGTTCCTCCAAATTTCTTTTTCTCGTAGTGTTTTGTTTCAATGTGTACATCGTTGCTCGAGTTTAAGTTTCTTCCTAGTTGGAAGCAGTTGCTTTTAGGTAGGAAAAAGGAGGCTCCTTGTCCGTGTAGTGAATTGTAGGAGATGCAGAGGGCTTTAAAGTTAATGCAGTTTTTTTTTAATGGTAGCCTACGTAGGCTTCTCAGGGCTGGTGTGATGTGGTCTCTTCTATTTAGTCTCTGGATTAGTCTTGCTGCAGTATTTTGGAGGCGTTGTAGTATTTTTGTGAGACGTTCTGGTTCAAGGTACAGGCTGTTTGCGTAGTCTAGTCTTGATGGTACCAAGGAGATGATTGCGATGCTTCTGTGTGGGAAGATGAGGTAGTGGAGTATCCCTTTTATTAGTCGCAGGAGGTAGGCATTTTCTTTTGCTATTGTGTTGACTTGTGGTTCCAGACAGAGAAAGTCTGGTGTTCATGAGGATTCCTATTTTGTTTTTTTTTTCTATCAGAGAGGATTTCTCCGGTTGGGTTCCCATGGACAGTGGCCAGCTCAGGTATGTCTGTGTTACATAGTCTTCTGGAGGGGAGAGCGTTATTTCTGTTTTGGTTGGATTTAGATTGAGATCGTGGTTTGTCATCCAGGTGTATATGTCTGTGAGGCATTTGCTGAGGTAGTCGTTTGGGTCTTGGGCAGAGGTAATCTTGATGAGTTTGGTATCGTCTGCATAGTTGTAGGCAGTCAGTCCATGGGTTTGAATCAGTTTCATTAGAGGGGGCACAGGTAGATGTTCAAGAGGAGCGGACACTACTATAAATCACAGGTACTTTCTGAGCTTGTGATGGTTCAGCATGTTAATAGGCACTCTGGAGATCCAGGGATAACTACCAGTCCTGCAGTTCAAGGGCCTTTAGTATTTGGGCAAATGTGACCATCTTGAGCTTGTCCTTGCGCAGGTAAAGGTTCAAAAGCGTCAGAAGTATGATGGTGGCAGGCCCCTGCCCTCCTTTGAAAAGAGTAGCAGCCCAAGCCTTGTTTTGCGCCATTTCGATGTGTCTGCTGCAACCAAGCCAATAGGCATACAGTTGTGGTCTGTATGCCTAGCTTGGTGGTTCCTGTGAAGCTAACGGCGCCTTGGTGAAAATGTTTCACATTTTCAGCCAAAACTCCCACTACTCGGTTGGGTGCGAAAAGATACCTGCAGAGTTGAAGTTGAATCGACAGAGGCATCTCTCGATCTGGAGTTAGGATGACAAATGATGTCTCAAAGAGTTGCTTTGGGTGCGTGACCTCTTGAAATTCTTTTTTTGTCCTTATGAACAGGTGAATATTCTTCCTCCGTCACCGCCTTTCTCAGCTCTGCTCCTGGAGACTTGGAAGGGTTCCTCTTTGCACTAAGCGGCAGTAAGGGAATCATTTTGCGGCATGCTCCTTTAGAGTCTTTGAGTGTGTGGACTGGCACAAGCAGCAATCCTGCAGATCTTGCAGCCCAAGCAATACAGGCAATTTGTGTGGGGGATCTGAGACAGACACCTGTCCAATCCGCACAGGGCTTGAAGCAAAAGGCCTTCCTGGGGTTATTCATGACACAGCAGCAAAATTAGCCAAGCTAAGTGGGTTCAGGAAGGATACTGAAGGAGAAATTACTTACCGTAATGTTCTTTCTAAGGGTTCTTATTCTGCAGATTGCTCATCAGATAGATATCCATTCCAGCGTCAGTAGCTTGGAACGCTTTTCAACAGGGGGCATAGTGCACCTCGACCTGGCCGTCGATCCGTTTTGCCTCAATGTTGCGGTCAGCGGCTCCGGATGTGATGTCGGTCGTCATACATATACTATGTCACTTACTCCCCTGTACCCCAGTTCACCACCTTTTCCCCCCCTGAGCTCAGCCGCTACTGAGGAAGAATCAAACGATTCAGCTGAAACTGCCACTATTCATAGGAAAACGAAGAAAGAAACAAGCGACTTTAAAAAAAATGTATTTTCGTTTAGAACAGCGAGGAATGGGACCGCAAAAAGAATGCGGAACACACCAGTAAGGTCTACGGTAGCCCTTTAAACAAGAGCTCACCTCTTTCTCCCAATAGAGAAGTTAGTCATTATTGGCAGGCACTTTCAAAGCGGGGTTGGATGGGAGGGTGATGCATCCATTCAAAGAACATTACAGTAAGTAATTTCTCCTTCAATGTATTGACTTTCTCCTGCAGATTCCTCATCAGAGAGACATCCAAGCAGAATGTTTGAAGGAGGCAGGATGAAAGTCCCTATACCAGGAAACTTTGTAAAAATGCTCTTTGGGTAAGAACCCTGGTCGTACCTTAAGAGAAAAGTTCTCCCTGAAAAAAACAGAGAAATGGCAGCTTGCATGACAGGGCCTGCAGCTCATTGACCCGTCTGTTTGACAAGAAAGCAGTCTTTAAAGTGAGAAAACGAATGGAGCAAGAGTACAAAGGCAAAAAGGGAGCAGCCATGAGGAAAGTGAGAACCAAGTTAAGGTCTCAGTCTGGGACAACAAAGAGAACATGCAGAAACTTATTCACAAGGCCCTTCAAGAATTGGGCTGGGATTGTAAAGAAAGACCATTGATCCAGAGACCTTTTGAACACAGACAAAGCTGCCAAGTATCATTTGACTTTGGCGACCTCAAGGCCTGACAAGGCCAGTGCCAGAAGGAAACGGTCACTGCAGTGGTGGGGCAAGAGATAGGGTCAATCTTGCACTCCCTGCACGCATACAGCGATCTTGTTGATTGACTGTGTGCAGCCAGTAGCACCTTAACTACCTCCTCTGAGGTGTCCCAGTCATACCGCCTCTCAAGAGCCACGCATGTAGGTTGACGGATTCTGGGTTCGAGTGGAATACCCAACCTTCCATCTGAGACAGAAGATCCGGCCGTCGAGGCAACTGGAGAAGTGGGCAGATGGCCAAGTCCAGGAGGTCCGAGTACCACATTGTCATCCTCCAATCCAGGGCGATCATGATGAGAGTTGCTCAGAACCTCCTCAATACTCATGGAATGACAGGAATCAGAGGGAAGACCTAGTGGAGATCGAAGGTCCACTCCACCAGAAATGCATTCCCCAGTGCACCTCTCGCCAGGAATTCCCCCGAGAAAAACGGTCTGCACTTCCTGTTGGACTCTGTGGCAAACAGATCCACCACTGGTGTACCCCACTGAGAGATGACTCCTCTAGGAGTTTTTGGCACAATTCCCACTTGTGTGAGACGGTGTTTTGCCAGCTCAGAGAATCTGCCAATGCGTTCTCTGTTCCGGCCAGATGTACTGCTGAGACTGAGATCCAATTCTCTAAAAGCCAGGACCACAGCTGCATCTCCTCTCTGCAAAGGGGAAGGGAGCACATTCAACTGTGCTGGTTTGGGTAGTGCATGGCCACTGTATTGTCCATCATAATCAGGACATGCTTCCCTTATAGAGAGGGCGCAAAAGCTTTCAGGGTTAACATCCCACCTGCAATTCCTCGCAGTGAGTGCCCCAAAGCTTCAGTGATGCATCCGTGAACACCCTGGCCACAGAAGCCAGAAAGGTTTCCCCGCCAACATGTTCTCACTGCTGGCTCACCAAGAGAGATCGTTGACCACCGACCTGGGCTTTTAGAAATTCTTTTAAAGTGCAGAAATACTGAGACCACTGACCCTGCAGGAGCCATTGCAGAGACTGCATCTGCAGTCTGGCCTCTGGCACTAGAAAAATGCAGGAGGCCATGAGATCTAAGATGCGGATGTTAGGCAGAATCCTGTGCAGTTCCCTTGGGGAACACTGCAAAAAGATTAAGACTACAGGAGTAAGCAGTAAACCCAATTGGTAGCAGTCTGCACCACCCAGATTTACCTGGTAGCTGTGGCTGAGCCGTCAGACTTCTCTCAAGAAGAGTAAGGCAGTATATAGAGTATACACAATAGGGCTAAAAACTATTAGACAAGTCAGAATGAAAACACCACGATTTGTTAAACAGATGTGAGCGCATAACCTGATGGCACTCCAATAGTTCAGTTAAAGGGAGAGAAAAAGACAGAGCATAGAAATAAAACAGGTCCCAACACTTTTAGGAGTCCTCAGCAAGGGAATAAAGGCAGTATAGACTGTAGAGCCAAAGTTCATAGGCCAGGCCCACTTTAAAGGGAGCAAAGCAAAATGTGCCCAGGATCACACGGTTTAAAATACACTAAAAGTCTTTGCAGAATGTTCAAAAGAGGTTGGGGTGATTCAAGAAGGAAAGGTTAGAAGGTCTGGGGCCAACCCAGTTGGCAAGTCAAGGATTTAAGGGTCACCTTGGGCAAACCGAAGAAAGGGAGGGCAGGCAGGACACAGTACCTTAAACAGAGAGGAAGCTCCGGCGGTGGCAGTTGTTCCTGGCAGTGGTCGCAGTTCCTTGTTTCGACCAGGGGAAGAGAGGATCTCGTCGAGGAGGAAACGTGGAGTCGTTGCACTGCACAGGGATGAAACCAGCCGCGGAGTTCATCGATAAAAGGTGCGTTCCTTTTATTCGCGTTCAAAGTGGTGAAGCTTGGCTATCCGGCCGCCAGGGTGCTTGGCACGGGCGATTCGACCAAGAGATGTCTTTGGAAGGCGAAAAGGGCGAACTGGTTGGTCCCACCAGCTCAGAGGAAAAAGACTCGTCCAGCAGAAGATCTTCTCTGTCGTTGGGAAAGTGGTGAGTTTGTTGAAGCAGGGCTCCACCGGTGGTGTCGTCGTTGCCGATGGCTTAGCTTCTTCACTCTTCGGATTCTTAGGTCCTGTGGCGACTTCTGAAGTTCCAGTCCCAAAAGCCCTGCTTTTATGCAGAAAAAACCCCATTCAACAGCCTAGCTGTCACTCAAACATGCTAAGTGGTGAGCCGGGCGGCTCACCACTGGGCCAATCAGAATAGAGTGCGACTTGAGTTGCTAAGGCAACGCAGTCCAGGGTGCCAATTCCCCTCCCCACACATCCTGTGGAACCCAGACAGAGTGGCACCATTTGGAGGGCTTCTGTGGAGAAGCACGCCAAAAAGTGGAACAAAGGGCTCGACCTTGGTCAGAGTTACAGAGACGGACACGAACGCCATTTTAGAAAAGAGTTCTGGCAAAAAGACCCAACCGTGAATTTAATATTAAATAAATAAACCGGCGGTATCTTTAACATTGCACCAAAAAGTGGTGCGTTTAAAATCAATGGGAAAATCCCATAGGAAATATTCCGGTGGAATATTTTGTGTGGTAACCACTGCCACCAGCCAGAAACTCGACAAGGGGGGGGACTGGATAGTGCCCCCTTGAAAACAGACCCAGGGGCAATATAATTAACCCCTTCCAGTACTTCCACAATATGATGGTTTGTACTGGTTCTGTTCACAATTTAGGACTAGTAAAGTCAATGGTGACTTTACATGCCGTGGGAGACAGTAGTCAGTCCCAGGGTATGGAGTCTATGTTTTGGGGTCACTATGACACACCTGTGTTACTGCACTGAGGGTGCTGTGTAACACACACATAAAAAATAGATGATACCCTATGGAGCAGAAAGAAAACCCCATAGCCCGTAAGCACACAAAGAATCAAAGACATACCTCATATCATGCCTAAGAGTGGCGACTCTCTCCTCGAGGGCTGAGGCGGAAGGCCTTCACCACCCGACTGTCCAGGACTGCTCTGATGAACTGGAGCCTCTGTGTTGGTGTTGTGTAGGACTTCTGTACGTTCATGGAGAAGCCTAGCTTGCAGAGTAGTGGGCAGGTGTTCTTGAGTTGGGACAAAACTTGCTCCGTCGACTTCCCTCGGATCAGCCAGTTGGTCCAGGTATGGGAACACACGGATGCTGGAACTTCTGAGGTGAGCTGCAACTACCACCATGAGCTTGGTGAAGACCCTCTGGGCGTGGGTCAACCCAAAGGGGAACACCTTGAACTGGTAGTGGTTGTCCCCTATGAGGAATTTCCTGTGCTTTTGGAGGATCAGCACATGGAGATATGCGTCCTGGAGATCTATTGACACCAGCCAGTCCTGAAATCTGAGAGCATGGAGAATTTCTCTCAACGTCATCATCTTGAACTTGTCCTTTCTCAGGAACTTGTTCAAGGCCCCGAGGTCCAAGATGGGACGGAGTCCTACCCCTTTCTTGGGTACCAGGAAAGACCAGAAATACCAGCCCAATCCCCTCTGCTCAAGAGTTAACTCTTCCGTGGCACCCTTCAAAGCAGGGCTTGCAGCTCTTCCTGGAGCTCAGCTAGGGCAACTAAGTCTGCCTAATCGATCGACAAAAAGATCCTTGCCTCCAGCACCTGCATAAGCAGGGTCATGGCCACACAACATCTGGTTGTCATAATTTGTCACCATCGTGTCAAAAAACGTGGTTCTCGAGTGCGGAACGTACGAACGTTCAGCTATTGGTGCCAATACCGATGCTACTGTGTCTGCCAGGTCCAAAAGTCCCTTTGGCGCACTGGTTATTACTGGGGCAAATGCCAAACAGGCCACACTGCGCCGAGTCCGAGGAATTGACAACGTTGCAGTGGTCAGCTTGGGGCCAGGGTCACCGGGCGCCTCTGGAGCCACCAAAACCTGCTGCTTTGAGGGGTCACCCGTACTCGCTCTTTGAAACATCTCGAGAATCTGCTCTTTAAAGGACTCCCACTCAGCCTTGGATGTAGGCCCCGCCGACGACTTACCACGCTCTTCCAACGAGACGGATCCATGCCTGTGCCGATAATGCCTTTTCTTTTTATGGGAGGGAGAGGAATGGCTCAGAGTGTGTGACCTCTTTCTAACTGTCTTCCGATGCCTAACCTCCTTTTCAGGAGTAGGCACGCCTCTGTATCGAGCTCCGACGACCGGGCGGTTGAGCGTTTCACAGATTTAGATGGGGGAAGGCCTACTGCAAGCTTAGCGACCCACTCCAGTAGTGGTTTTGGGTTCATCTTCTTACACAAATCACAGGCTTCTGATGTGATCGACACTGGGGCACCACACTGAGACGTCATGTGTGTCTGTGATGGACATTTTGTGACTGCAGTCCTTTCAGCGCTTCAAGCCTGACGCCTTGGTAGTGGATATGTTATCAAAATCCTGTCGAAAAAAATGACAATTTGTCGGTTAAAAAGATTCTCGTGAGGGAGTTGTTCCTCGAGCAGTATGCTAAGTGTTCAGATAAAAGCAACTGAGGTACAGGGGCGTGGTGTTGCAGTATATGTACCGCTGCATAGTGGCAAGACTGATTGATGACCAAGAAGAGGTGCACTACGCCTCCTGTTGAAAGGTTTTCCGAGCAGCTGACGCTGGAATGGATATTTATCTGATGAGGAATCTGCAGGAAAAAGAAAATCCATTGAAAAAAGAAACCAAGATCATGGGGCATGGCGTCTCGATATATAGTGTCCCCATATCACACCGGGTGCACATCAGTGCCATGTGGAACTGATGCAGAGCCACACTGCGCTCCTTGATGGTGAAGAAGTTTGAGGACATCTGACACTGGAGATAGAATATCAACAATGAGGCATCTGTGGAATGAAGGAATCCATTAGAGAGCCTCCTTGTCAGACAATTTATTTTATAGCACATTTTTCCTGCAAATATACTGTAATTATAACATTGCAACTTCATTAACTTTTGAGCATTTAAAATCAGAAAGAGAAACAAAAAGAAAAAAGGTATGGGTATTTAGATCATACTTTGTAAAGCACATGCCATCTATGCCTTGTTTATGGCTCTATCCATCCACCACATGATGCTTTCATTCACCATCACATTTTATGCAGCTGAAAAGAGCCCACCTGTTCTTGCTGTTGTTGGTTTGAAGGAGACACTTGTGGTGAGAACTGTGAAAGCTGCTGTTGCTGCAGAGGGCTGTACATGAGGGAGGCACCTGGAAGCTGTTACAAAGATTAACGCATTACAATTCGATGTAAAGTGATTGGGTGTTGTAGTTTACAGTGTTGATAAACTACTGATTTAGGATACTTTAAATTTGTTGTTCCTGGGTAACATCAAACGCAGCAATTAAAGATATCAAACTTGAAGCAATTTTAATTAGGGAGACTTCTCTTTCCAAATGACCCTTTCAGATGAACGCTCATAGTACCTTGATGAAAGGGTAAGCTGTTCCATTTGTTTGTATATGTAGCAAACTCTACAGAACATATGTGATTTCATAATCGAAAGTAGAAGAAACGGCCCACACATAGCATAGCACTGTCTGAAGACGTTCCTGCTCTGCGTTAGTAGCATCCTTGTGCAGAAAGGAATGCTTTTGAGGAGAGTGTCCCATGGCCAGACTACGCTTCTATGGCTCGACGTTTACCCGATCCCAAGTTTATTCATGTAAAGGGATTATGGTTTCACATTAAGTGCAAAAACCTAACCATAAATCTTGCTTGCACTCCAAATAATTGTATACAATTATCTGCAGACTAACAATTACACCTTATTGGTAGACATGCATTTATGATATGAAATGTATAGTCACTTTAAATAGCACTGTCGAAAAGGGTGGTATTACAGGTCACCCAATGCATTGGTGGCCAGTCTTACGAAAGCCTCCAGTAAAGCGAAACACACATTAAAGCTGTTGCTACATTGTTTGAAAAAGATTTCTAGACTAACGTTGCCTTTAGAAGAACTACTTTTGAGTGTGCTACAGCATATCAGGTCCCAGGGAACAACGGATGACTCACTAGAAGTTTTATTTTAATCCCACAAAGTAGGAATTTTCACTGAGCCCACAATTGGGGATGAGAGTTATGTGGGGAGTTGCCTGAACTCCCCAACTTAACATGTCTAAGATGCAAGTCACTGGAGAGGGAGGTGGTCCCAGAGGGTGATTGGACAGGGTCTCACAGAAGCCTATTCCCGTTAAAGAAAGGGTGCTCAGTTTGTTACCGCAGTGCACAGTTATTTATTATAGGCCTTCTGAACACACTGGAAAATTAATCTAATAGATAGTAGTATTGAACAACACCCTGATACAAATATATACTGTCACCATATGTTCAAATAGACATCAAATAACAATCAGTAATGCAGGTAAGCATTTCAAATGCAGTAAATGATGGAACCAGATCACAAAACAATTTCCTAAATTAAGAAGTCCAAACCCTAATACGAATGGAGCCTTGTGCCCAAAAGTGACAGGCGCCACAATGTTCATCACCAGAACGGTGTCTCTATAGTAAGGATTCAATATAGGGATGTGTTGGTGATAGTTGTAAAGTTCTACAACCATTTTACCAAACGTAAGTGTTTTCCTTTCTTTCAGACTCAAAACTACCCCTGGGGCAGGATACCCAACCCAGGTTTTATGACCAAAAATGAGTGGAATGTAATTATAAAACAAAGGGACTTTTTCCCAATGTTATCCTATGGAGGACCCGGGGAGAGGGGGGGGACACAAGCACACTGCATTTAGTCATTTAGTTACCCCTCTGACTCCAAATTTTCCCAGATGGCTTTGCTGATCGTCTGGGGGCTCGAACATCCATCATGTGTTCCAGTGATAGGTGCCCAGGAGTTGCAGGTTCAAGGAGTCTTCTGGCTAAATGGAAATGCAAGATGTAACCCTTTTAGGAGAGGCAATGCTGAATCCCATCGATGCAGACACTTCACAGGTTGAAGGAAGGCGAAGTTCCAGCAACGGTCTCTGCACAATGGCGACGACAGGCATCCTTCCAGTCATGGTCACAGCAGCTGCTCCAGAAGAGGTTGCCATGAAGGTGGAAAGCTGAAATTTGGGGAGAAGGCTACTAATGGCACAGTTGGCAATCGCCGAAGTTCCAGATTTGAATGCGGATTGGCAACGCTTCTGGCGATGTAGCCTACGGTAGAGCTGGTCAGTCCACCGGGAAGTCCATGGGCACTTCCGAAGGCTCTGAGAGGCTGGATTCTCGAGAAGGCACCAGGACTAGTTGGTCCGACTAGTTCAAGAGGTGAAACATTGCGCAGGTTCTTTATCATCAGGCAGAGGAGCAGGGCTTCACCAGACTGACTTCTGTACGAGATGCTGGAGGTGTCGTCTTAGGATCTTTTACAGGCTGCTTTTCTTCGAGCGATTCTTGGCTCCAACGATGATCTGAAGAAATGGCTGCAGAGGTCCTCTTCTTATCCAAAATCTGAGCTGGAAGCAATGCCAAGCCCACCAATGGTAAGGATCTGCACCATTCAAACAGAAAGTAGTTGTCCAATCAGGGACAACTACTAGTTCCACATTTGTACCAGACTTTCAGGCAGCAAGGATGTGGATTGGAACTAGACAGTTCCAACCCCCTTCGTGGGCCACACACAAAGGCTCACTATCCCGTGAAAGCCACAGCTTTCCTGGGCAAGTGCATGACCTTATACAGACGTTTCTGACCTGGCTAGGCAAGAAGAAGGCCAAACTACAATATGCCAACTGAACAAATGAAAATCTCATTACACAGCAATTTTATGGCACTAGCTATGTTTATTAGACATATGCTTTAAACATGCATTTTTTAAATGTTATTATATTATTATATATGGTTAATCAAATATCAACTTTTTACAAATAATAAATCTAAGTACAGCTAAGGCTACTGAGACTGGATTGCCCCACAATAACTGTTGCCATAGATTTTCCACTTCTATAAATTCCAGACTGTACACAAAATGTTTAAAGTGCAAGATGCGCAGTGCAATTAGAGCTGGACATTTCATGGTCAAATGTTAAAGATTCTTGGTCTCGTTTTCATTACTAAAGAAACAGCAACAGGACATCTCTTTTGGAAGCTGGTTTCGAACATTTAGTATTTCTCTAGTAGGTAGAAGGTTAAAGCTAAACCTCATGAAGCTTCCACACAACTTAGCATTGGGAAATTTCCTGAGATAAGGCGTCAAAACTGTTCTTTCTTTAGTTGAGCATAAAGACCTTAATTATGGATTGGGTTACATGTCTCGATCCAGTACTTACGATTAATAGCCGGTTTCACACCGCAGGTATTCTGTAAAAGTACTTTATTAGAGGTTTCAACCTCACAAAGCAAAGGATGTTAAAACTTAACTGGGAAAAGCTCCTGTCTGTTTATTTTTGGGTTCCTTTATGAGAGACTGCAAATCCTTCAATAAAGACTCTGTGGGTGGATCAAGAAATGCACGATATACAGTTTCTTCTATTTTACTCGTGCTCTCGGGGACAAAAGGCAGAACTCGAAACCAATAACTGCTGCTGGAACTCAATTAGGGAGCCTCAATGTTTTGCACCATTATCATCGAATCGAGACAATACAATATATCCATGATACAGGATTGACTGATTTCAATACTAAGTTAATTTAGGGACAACCTTTCCCTCATAAAATGTGATTAAAAGCATTAATGAAAATGTGCCATATTTGTTTATTTTGCCCATTTGAGCTGTTAAACAGTGATAGCCTTGTGACGAATAGTCCCAAATGTAAGGTTTTATTTAAGTGCATATGGTTATATTACAAAACCTTTTACACTACAATTATACAAAAAAGAGAACATAAAATACATTTTATCATGCGTCATTAAACTAATAAAAGGTTTAAACAATCATTATCAACAATATCAAAATTCATACTTCTAAATTCCATGATGTATCTATTTGTTTGCTCCTATGGACAGGTTAATCGAGATATATTGATTTACTGAATGTCCTCTTAGTAAAGCTGTATTGGGTCTTGTCGTAATTGGAAACCCCAGACAAATTAAATTGTTCATCGTTTCAAGTCTTACATTGTTTATGAATCATGTAAACCCTGGGGACTTTTTGTTGTAGTCAAATGTAATATTGTATTCTTTGTAGGGTTCATCTTGAGGTAATTGTCCCTAGTAAAAACATTAAAAGTATTAATTAAGCGCTGTAACCCAATTTGTGTTTAGTCAAAGTAGACGTTCATCTGCGTATGCCAGCCAAGAGAATTTAAAAGTGACACGTTTTGTTTATTTAAAAGCAACATTTTCCTTCCAGATATTAATTGATGTCTGACGCGTACATATCAAAAAGTCATGGTGCCAAAATACACCCCTGCCTCAATCTGGACTGGATAGGAATGTTTCTCGACAGGTGATCAGTGTGATTAAGACTAACCTGTATGTTTGAACACCTGTTAAGATGAATTATGATGTCTCTATTGACTAGATCAAAGGCAGCAGGCAGATAGATTGATGCCACAGATATAGATTTACATTTTTTAACCCATGTCATATCCTGCAGTCATTTTATTATAAAGCCATTCAGAGCTGTACCAATAATTTTATGAATGCCTGTTTGGTATTTTGTAAGTCTACCAGAGCACACAGCCCAGTTTTCGAACGCCACCAAAACAAATGATGCAAAAATCTTACTATCAGCGTCCATGATGATAGTGCGTCTGATGTTTTTTAAGAACTATTCTTATATATATTTTAAATATAGGAATAACATAAGAGGTTTTACAGATAGGGGAAGTCGCAGAACCTCTCACAATTGGTTTGAAAAGGATAAACTGGATAAAAGTCCTGTTTTCTGGAGCGAGTTTAAACACTCGATTAGAGAGACTGTTCGGACATGCTGCGTGAGAAGTGCTAGCCTTTTTTATGATACCCATTATATGAACAAAAAGTGAACATCATGGCTATAACAGAAACTTGGCTCAAAGACTCAAGTGGCCCGGTCATTGATCTTGCTACGCCTAAAGGCTTCAAGTTCTTGGGCCAAAACAGAGACCAGGGAAGTTGGGGAGGTAGGGAGTTGCTCTTAAAGTTAAAGAAGAGCTACACCTTTTCAGATATCCTGTGACTTGTGAAGGTTTTGAAATACTGCATCTTAAAATGAATTCCTCCCCTATACATTGTACCCATATCATTGTGGTATACCGGCCACCTAACACAATGCCTAACTTTAATGAGGAACTAGCAGCTATAGTGGTAGGCCTTAATAAACCTATTTCCTCGACCCTGCTGATGGGGGATATATTAACTGATAGAGAGGTAATGATGCTGACAAAGAAGCTCTTTCTCTTTAACAAACATTAAAAGACATTGAAATAAAGGTCCATAACAGCAAACCAACTCATCTCAAGGGCAATATTAGACTGGCTTTTGTCCAGAAACCTACAGGTCAGTCTCATTACCACTGATTCTTGTGTTTGGTCGGACCACTCTTATTAACCTCCAGGCTACCTTACCAGGGAAGCAAGCTCTGCAATGTAATCCACTCAAAAGTATTAGAGCAGCGACTTAAAAAAGGTTAAGCAAGATGATCTCATTGAATGTTTATGTAGTGTTATGGAAAATACCACAGACTTTTACTACCCCCCCCCCCCCCTTAGATACTTTGGCAACGAACTATGATCATCATGTGCAGGAAATGCTTAACAAAATAGCACCTATGAAGACAAAGATGGCCATGGATCGGCAAAACCACCGTAACTGGTTCTCCTCAGACCTTGTTAAACTAAAGCAAGAAAGGGGAAGGCTGAACGTAATTTGAGTAAAAACAAGACAAGAGGAGAAATAGTATAGAGAAGGGATTTTTGAAGAAAAGAAAAACTAGTTTAACGGTGGAGTTGAAAACTCCAGTAATAATACTAGGAAACCTTTTGAGATTTATGGAAAAGTGACATCTAAAATCTGATTCTCTACTCCCCACGACTGAGGGCTGTCTAAATATACAACAAGCCTTTGCTAATAAAATTACTGGTGAATACGCAAGGATCGCCTCAGAGTCTGCCCCTACTGTACTATCCGAGATAGATACGGCAATCCCAACTGTAAATCACCCATACTTCAGTTTTGCTGCCATTTCGGAGGAAACATTAAAGAAGATGTGCCCTACATCTTGTCCGGGTGACACTATCGCTTATGAAATAGTATCTGCGTTTTTGCTCCCACCTCAACACGGATTACCAATGCCACCTTCCTTTACAAAACTATTCCTGATAGAATCAGGAAGGTTGTGGTTACTCCACTATTTAAAAAAGCAAGTCTAGACTCTGATATGGCATTTATAATGCGCCTTTACACAAGTGTTTCTAGGCACCACAAAATAAGGGACGGAAGACATAAGGAGAACAAGACAAACTTTCCTACTTGGCCTTGTGTCATTCAGATCGTGTAAGTGCCACAACGAGAAGTGCAGGGGGAAGGAGAGCGGGAAGTGCAAGGGAGAGGAAGAGGGGGAAGTACGATCAGGGCAGCATGGCTCTGAGTAAGTGCAGCCAGGGCAACGCAGCTCTGGGTAAGTGCAAGGAGGCAGGTGCGTTGTAGAGGTTACAGTTACATCCATAAGTGAGCAGAAGGCCAGGAGGCAGTGCAAAGGAAGCCTGGTTGTGAAGGAGCCTGGTACCCAGTGAGACTCTGAGGGAACCAAGCAATCAGTCGGCGGAGCCGACAGGTAAGTTAGCAAGGGAGCGAGAGAGAGAAGGCAGAGGAGAAAAGGAAGGTCTTGAGCTGCTTCCGGAACTTCAGGTGGTTCGGCTCAAGTCTGAGAGGGGCAGGGATGCCGTTCCAGAGGGAGGCACCTGCAGAGGAGGAGGATCTATCCCCTCCCCCCATTCAGCCTGGAGAAGCATCTAACCCTCAGAGAGTTGGAGGTATCTGAGCGAAGGGCTCCAGAAGGAAGGTATTTCAGAAGACAGTTGGATGTAGTACGGGCCCTGGCCCCAGAAAGTCTTGCGGACGATGCAGAGGGATCCTTGCAGCCACTGGGAGCCAGTGGAGAAATGTCATGGCTGTACAGATACGGTCCCTGGGCTTGAGGCCAAGCATTGGAGTCCTTTTCTGGATTAGTTGCGGGGGCCGAACAGTAGAGGAGGGCAGATTGACAAAGAAGCTGTTGCAGTCGTCCAGCCTGGAGAGAACCAGGGCTCTGGAGACAGTGAGCTTCTGGGGGAAAGTGAGAAAAGGTAGAATACCTCTGAGGAGGTGCAGTTGGAAGTGGACCTTTTTGGCAAGTTCTGTGATGTGAGGAGAGAGTGGAAAGCATGGAGTCGAAGATGACAACAAGGTTTTTTTGCCTCACTGGAAGGCGAGGGAAGATCAGCCAGAGTGAGATAGGGAAAGCGGGAGCAGGGGTCCCAATGAGAAGGATTTCCGTCTTACTGGCCTTAAGGCAAAGGTCTTTGGATGCGCACCAATCCTGAATAGCGGATGGACAGTCAGAAATGAGCGAGGGAGGTGAGGAAGCTGAGGGAAGCCTGAAACAGAGTTGAGTGTCATCTGCATAACACAAAGTTAGAAGAAAAGGAGGAGATCAGGTGGGCCAAAGAGCGTACTCTAAAGATGCAAACAATTTTAGACCCATCACAAACGTGCCATTTCTTTAAAAAAATTGTGGATAGAGTTGCCACCATACAGCTCCAAGAATATCTGATGAGGCAGATGTCCTGCATCCCAGACCGTCTGGATTCAGGTCCAATTATGGTACAGAAAGTGCCCTACTAGATCTCCAGACTCAAATGCTGGACATTGTCGATAGGAGCAGCAAAGGGTTACTGATGCTGCTTGATCTATCGGCAGCTTTTCATCCTCTTGATCACAGAAAGCTCCTGGCTACTTTTTCTGCCATAGGGCAATGTTCAGCATCTACTGTTCAGAGGATTGAGTCATTCCTCTCTGATAGGTTGTTGGGGACAAGCCTCTTCCCCTCAAAAAACATCTACTTGCAGTGTTCCCCAGGGTGCATGCCTTTCTCCAGCACCTTTTAACATCTATTTGCGTCTTCACTGCAAAACTCTTAACGAAGAGGGGGATAGATTCACAAATCATGTTGATGATACACAGCTGTTGATTGAGTTAAGCAGTAACTATGCCAAGGACACAAGGAAAATTCGAAAGATCTATAAACTGGTCAAAGATTAGATGACAGCCAATTGGCTTTGTCTGAATAGTGCAAAGACTGAGATCCTGATCTTCGGGCCCTCTCAAGCAAGAAGGAAATTGGACCCATGTTTCAGAATTTTTCTATTGATGGTCATTGCATTAATACTCAAAGTCAAAACACTAGGTGTGGTACTGGACTGTTCACTAGGGGCAGATGCACACGTAGATAGCATAAAAACAAATCACAATGCCACCTTAGATTACTTGGGTTGGTGAAACCCTATGTCACAAGTAAAAACTGAAATCATAGTGCGGGCCACTATTATGCCCAGGCTAGACAACTGCAATGCGCTCCGCGGTGGGGCTAATAAGAACTGCATAAATAAACTACAGAACATTCAAAATGACACTGTCTGCATCATTACCTTCGACAGGAATGATTTCCACTGGCTGACAGTTGAATCTAGGATCCTCTTTAAGATCATCACTTTGACACAAATGTTTGCATGGATCGGCCCCTACGTATCTCAAAGAAAGTCTCTTTTTGCAACCACAGGGAAAAACAACCAGATCCAACAATAAGCTATCGCTATTATGCCCTAGAGTCAAGAGAACGAGAGCGAAGGGACTTTCCTTCCCCGTTCAGGCTACACATGTTTGGAACATGTTGCCAGTTGACTTACGCAGTTAAAAGAGCCTTTTTATATTTCGCAAACATCTCAAAACCTTACTATTTAATTGATATCCCTACACTCTCTAAAGACCTGCTAGCTGAATTGTCTGTCTGTGTTGTCAGTTGTTTGATATGTGCCCTGATGCCTGCGGGCTGTGGCGCGTTATAAGCAATAAATAATATATCATCATGATCAAAATTATTATTTATTTATTAAAGTTTATATAAACCTTACAAAATATTGAAATAGACATTTATCACACATATTTACATAACTTTGACATAGAATAGAACCAGTCTCAGTAAAAAAAAGGAACAAAAAGACAAGTACATAATCAAATACTGAGAAAACACAATTACAGATCTAAACACAACAAGAAGAAAAAGCAGCAGGAAGAAATAACAAAAGTCTCCAAATAGAATTAACATTCTATCCAATAAATACAATCAAACCTTTTAAAAAAGATCACAAACATTTCTCAAGAAAGTTGCAACCCTAACATTTAAATTGCCTTTACTACAATGGAGCATTCTATACCAAATAAAATCTCTATCCACATTAGCAGTATTGGATACATATTGACTGAAGTATAGAAGTCTTTTGACCTTAAGTAGTTTCGGGCACACCAGCAGAATATGCTGTAAATTCTCAACCGTCCCCTCTACCAGGCAAAATCTGCACCAGGTCCAAGACCCTTTCACACTTGATCTTATGGCATTGACCTGGTTTGTAGTAATGACATTGAATCTAAAACGCATAAAATCATTTCTTATTTGCTTACAAAGATATTTGGCTAAATACTGTTCCATATCTGGGAACCATTTATTCAACGCACATACTTGGTGGTAATGTTTAGAATCCAGGATTTTATTTTTTGTATGTAGCCAATCGAACCCCATCACACTTTCTTTTACCCGTGTGGGTTTCTTCTTTAAAGAGGTTACTAACATACCAAAGTCTTTGTAGTTTCGGCATTCAGCTCTTGTATAAAAGGGTTACCAGAGTCCTGACCTACACAGTGGTACAGTGAATTCATTTCACTAGACATGCATTTCCTCCACAACTTTAGTCTTTTCCAGGTTACATGTGCCACTAGAGAGTTTAAACCAAATTTGTACAGGATTAACTCCAAAGGAATTGATTTAGGTAAGAAGAACAAAACAGATTTCCAAATGTAGCTCTCAGTGGCAGACCAGTCCCCCTCGTATTTGAGAGACTGTAATTCAGCCCCATATATTAATCTCGGGATGACCTTTTTCGTATAGAATTCTCTCAGAGGACTCATTGTAAATCTACCATATTTGGATTCAATTGCTCTCATTTGACGGATAGCAATGTCGGCCTTGAATCTAAGTTGAGTTCTAAATACTGATCTTAGGTTAGACCCCGATATAACAAACCCTAAGTATTTAAACACAGGCTGGGCTCTAAGCCGCGATAGACCACATGACCAGGTAAGCGAGTCCAACTTCTTGCTTCTATTGCCCAAACGTACTATCACGGTTTTAGCCGGATTGATCAACAGTAGGGAGGAGGTAAATTCATCGAAGGATTTCAGCAATTTTTGTAGAGGGATCTTTGTATTATCAATAAGGAGGAAATCATCAGCATACGCTAGCCATGCTAAACGGATATTCCGTATTTTTGGAGCTACGAGGCCTTTATTCGTCAGGGCGGTATTCGCACCACTTACATACAGGTTGAATATTGTAGGTGCCAACCGACAGCCCTGACGCAGACCATTGTATACGGTCAATGCACTAGTCAAAGTACCCACAGCATCTAATCTTACCCTTATTATTGTATCAGTGTATATAGCCCTGACTATGTCCAACAGGATAGGCGGCATATTTAATGATCTCAGTCTCTGCCACAGGATCCTCCTATCCACCAAATCAAACGCAGAGCTTAAATCCATGGACGCAACAAAAATGGGTAAGGCCCCCTTCTTCATGGCTTCAGCACGCAGACAGCCAAGTATCATACCTCCACATTCGGTTCCCATATTTTTTTCTGAAACCGATTTGCCTAATATCAAGAATATTCCCTTCAAGCATCCACTTGTGAATTTCCTTCAGTACAACAGACACAAACAATTTCGACTCTGGATCCGAAATGGCAATTGGCCTATAGCTTAGGGAAAATTGCCGGGATCCCTTCTTAAAGATCGGGATAATGGATACCCTCCACGACAGAGGCAAAACTCTGGTCAATAATATATTATTAAACAAACGAAAAAGTATTTTTACCCATATTTGGGGTGCACGTTTGAAAATTTTATTTGAAAGATTATTCGGCCCAAGCGCACCAGAGTTATTAGATTTAGTTATTTAGTCAACGATGTCCCTCGTGCTAAAATTCAAGTGCCATTGGGATCCTCCATTCACTACATCTTTCATATCATGATTTTTAGTGTGATATATATCGGCAAAATGACCCAGCCAAGTAGATTTGTTTCTGGGGTTTCTCAAGGTTGTTAATTAAGTTCCAGAAGTTGCTTGAGTTATGTCCTCGTAGGGAGTTTAACATGATTTCCCCATCCCTCTGCTCTTTAACCATACGATGTTGGATCGACCAATTTTTATATTTTTGCTTTATTTTCTTTACCAGGGCCGCAGTATTAGTAATTTCATACCCCGCTTTCCAAGCCTGTCTGATCTCTTTCCTCATCAGACACTTCCTGTCCTTCACTATCCCATCAAAATAGTGGGTCTTACAATTATTACCTGTGATCTTCTTGCCAAAAGAATCCTCAATTTTTCTAAGTGAACTATTAATATAATCTGTAAATTTAACAGCCATGTGTCGACCCGTTGAATGTCAGAGAAAGACTCATAGTCTTTAATCATGGTGGCTGTGAAAGAAGTGTTTTTTTCTCAGTCCATTTGATTCTATTCCCAGCCTGATTAATTTCCAAGGGATGATTATACATCAGTTTTGATTTAGAGTAACCTAGCGTGTCCAATTTGAAAGAAAGCATACAGTGGTCCCTAAGATTAGTATCAATGATATCCAATCTTCCTGTGCAGTTGAACACGCCCACAGAGCAAATAATATAATCAATAGTGGATTTGTAACCCTAAGCTTTCAAGATGGGAAGAGGATTAGCCACAACTATCATACCCCAAATCTCAATAAAGTGCGATCAAATTCTACCTCGACCCTTGGGGTTATCCACTGCTGGTAGTGCGATCACATCATTACCCGTATACAGGTCTCCAAGCGGAGAGTCCACAGGGATATCAGCATTTAGGTCACCAACTATAACCATGAGCCCCCTGGGATTCACAGCCATCCAGGATTCAAATAATGATCCCAAATTCCACAGTTCCAGCCTTAATTGATTATCAGAGTAATCTGCCTGGTTCCAGTATATATTCACTATCAGAAATGCAGTGTCCACCGCATTAAACTTCAGTATGTAACCCACTACTAAGAAGTGATCCGAAAACGCCCATTCACCCGTAATTCTAGGGTCAATGGTATTTTTCACTGCCGTTATAAGACCACCTTTAGGTCTACCACGCCTGCCCCCTTTTGCGATTAATGACGTAATGACGAAACAGTGAAATCCTCCCAGCATAAATGAACCCTAGACCAGGTTTCTTGGATGCAAACAAACTCATATCGGGCTAAATCATTCATAAGTCAAGGATTATGCAGTAGGTGCGAGGATCCTCGCGAATTCCAGCTAAGTAATTTCGAAATTCCTTTTTTCAGTTGCTAAAGGGGCTTGTATAGATTTTTAAGCGTATCAATAGATTCACGTAGGGACAGGGCAAGCCACCTCCAGTCTTGTGTGTCCGACTTCTTGGTTACAGACACAGATCCCCCCACCACATGGTTGGAATAGAATCCCTTTGCTTGACCACTATAAGTTGAAAGCGACTTTTTTTAACCAGTGTTTGGACATATACATATTCAAAGATGTCGTAGCCTCTTCGTTGAAACTGTTCTGCTTCTTTCAAGAGAAGGTTTCTAACCAAAGGTGATGGAATTACTAGACGAACGTAGTCAAGACGTTGTCTGTGTATATAGTCAACTAAATCAATGTCGGCCGAGGTAATCAAGCTCACGTCCGGAATTTGACTCAATAGTGATAGAATAAATGGTCTGTTTAGTGAGGGCCCAGGAGAGTCATCAAAAAGAGTTGTTAGAACAAGCCCCGGTAGCTCCGGTCTTACAGGTTCTTTTAAGTCATTACCCTTTTCTTGAACGCTAGGATTGATCATTCCAGACCTCCCCTCATCTCGACCATATTCCTCGCAGCTGCCAACATCATTCATACCCCTTGCAAGTCCTACCTCCAACTCAGACAGGTCTTTCGCGTGTTTTTCCTTGAGTGTTGTTATTATGGATTCATAAAAAGCCTCATTATACAGTCTGTTTGGTATCACTCACACTACTCAAATCAGGGACTTTTTCAGTATTTACAGCATAATCACCTTTTTTTGCAACAGTCTATGTCATTAAAGGTTTTACCCGGTGCAATTTTCCAATCGTGAGTCCCCATTCCTGTATTAACTGAAATACCTACATGATTCCTCAGTGGGACAGCATCATAGCCACGTGTACCTTCTTTACTGGTCTTTGTTTCAACCATCACAGACCCTTTATCGTTGGCCAAAATTGAGTCTTTGCCATCAAGAGGATTTTGTAATTCCACCGAGGACCAATAAGGCACGGCAGCATTAAATATCTCATATAGATTCTCTCGGTGGTTTTTCTTTTTCAGAGTATCACAGAGTCGATAATCCCCTTCTAGATAGGAACTCTGTGTGGATTGATCAATACCTCTACTTTTTTTTTTACAAGTTGGTCTTTAGTTCCTACAGGTTTGTTACTTTGCAATTTTTTCTCTACACTGATTAGTTGTACATCAATAGCCTCTTCATAAGCGAGATCTCTGAGGAATTTTCTAGAAGATTTCATCTGCCGACCTTGTTTATTACTATTATTGTTTTTTTTCTTCAATTTAGCCAACTTTTTCCCTTGTCTTTTAGAGAGTTGTGTATCATTCACACCCGGTTCCTCTATTTCCGGGAACTTTCCCCCCCTGCTCACAATGAGCTATATCCGCCAATTCTGCCGTGGTAGTACCCATACCATTCACCACGGCAGGGTCCTGAGTCGCTGGTATAACAATAATCTCATCTACAGACTGGACAGAGAAAGTCTTTGTAGAGCCCAAGCTGACATCATTCGGGCTAAAATTGTTATCCAGCCTTGCCATCATGATTTTACTCAATGACTCAGATCATTTCTCTGGGAGCACGGAGATTTCAGAGACTAAGTCCCGAATGTATTTCGTTTGATCCTGCAATTCAGTAAGCATTAGCCGATTAAAGAGACTCATCATCATATGGAAATCAGAAGCCAATGTGTCTGGCATACTTGTAACAGATTTAAGAGCCTGACTTGGCAATTGATCTGATAAATCCAGCAAATTATCATAATTAAAATCACTAGGGAAACCATTGTCATTATCATGTGAATGCAGTTCGGGATCGATGCCAGCACCCAGAGCCTTGGTTTTGTCACCCATCATATCAGTCATCTCCTCATCACCAAATAATGGTTGAGAGGAATCAATACTCTCCCCATTCTGTTTCCCCAACAGGGAGCACTCTTGTGCACACTGCAGCATTTCCACCTCCTCATCGTTAACTTCAGGCAACACAGCAGCACGGGCAAGACTAGCACGTCTTGTGCAAACTGCTGTAAAGAAGTCAGCACCCGCTTCTTTACGCATCAGTGGTAATTTGAGTTTCCTCATAATTCACTTGAAACCACAAAGTAGCAGCACCCCTCTAAACAGAAATAACTGAATACAAACAACACACCTCTACAATGCAGCCGCAGCCACCGCCACCCGAACAGCCAAACAGCCAGCCACTTAGTCTACTTGGATAATATAGAACACCTAATTTACACGGCGTCCCCCCACCCCACCGATATATAAGCGGCAATGGACTTATAGCAGTGGTCAAGACATACAATAAGGAACACTTAAATCATATGAATAATAGTAGAGTAGTATAGTGTCCAATACAACCCACCAGATTAGATACCTTAATAACCTCTGATGACCATAGGAGGGTGTCTTAGCAGCAGTAGCACGCCCCGCGCACCGTGAACAGTAAACAGTACTTGCTGTGCTTGATCGGTGCGCTCGCGGGTGTGCTGGTGCCTGTGTATTTATTCTCCTCCAAGCAAAGCGAGCAGGCCAGGGGGACTAAATAATGCTTATTTACAGTGTGCACAACAGTCACCTTCTTTTCTTTTTATCGTCCAGGCAGAATGGTGTTGCTGGAAAAGACGTCCTCTCCTCTCTTAAACACCAGCCCGTCAATAAGAGCTTTGCAACAGACAGCCCACAAATTCAAGAGTCCACAAGTCCAAGAGTAAAGACCTCCAGGACACGGCAGCCCCCGATGTAAGCGCTGCCACAGTAAACAGTACTTGCTGTGCTTGATCGGTGATCAAAATTAAAAGACCAATAACCATCAAAGTTTCCAATTTACCTCGAATGATGTATTTCTTACATACAATTCCCCAAAATAGTTTACCCACTGCTGTTCTTGGATACTGTTGAGTTGTCTTTCTACATGGTTTCTCTCCAAATTATTTATTAAATCGCCCAGAAGTTTGAATCCAACTTGCCAATCACAATTCCCAAACATTTTTCACCATCCCATTGGATCAGCATATAATGATGCTGATGTACCCAATTCTTTTTTATCGGTTTCTCAAGCTTATTTGATTTCCAAATTCTGTTGCATGTATATTTTTTATTCTAGTGATCTTTTTCCTCAAAGCTTTCTTCTGTTCAAAGACCTACACATCAACCCATAGTTGAACATGGCGTGTTTTGTGAAAATTGACTATAGGTTCATTTATATATTCTCAAAAAATAGTCCATAGGCGCCCCTCTTTGAGAACGAACACGGCTCAATGACCTGTTATTTGGGAATGTACCTACTCAAGAGTCCACAGCAACACTTTAGCTCTCTGTACCTTCCACAGAAGGGAAATTACCATTTGCATACCATTTGCTCACTGTGTTCAGAGTGGCAAAGCTCCACCTCACTGATGATGCCCAACAAGGCTGACACACGTGTATGGGGTTGCTGTTGGTACTCTTGTTCAGACGGGAATTGCCATAGCATTTCGGTGCTGGACTGCCCATGCGGGTGGGACAAAGACTGATATGCAAATGGGTATTTCTCATCTGTAAAAAGGTACAGTGAACTAAAGTGTGGCTGCGGACTCTCAACTGGGTACTTTCCCAAAGAACAGGTCAATGGGCTGGGTTCGTTCTCGCAGAGGGGCGCCTATGACTATATTTTGATCATTTATATATTCTAACTCGTCCTGACAGTTATAAATATTGTAACAAGTGGAGCTAAGATCTCCGGCTATAAATATGTTACCATTAGTTGTTGATACTAGCCATTCCACAACAAATGCAGAGAGGTTTTCAAGAAATATTCTCAGTTTACAAAATCCTGTATGCCAATACATATTAACTATTAAAATTATTACCACTTTTGAGTCCTGTCCAATATCTAAAATAGTGGCTAATGCCCCCCTACCAATAATAAACTGCTTTGTCATGTTTATACCCACATTGTTTTTAAAAGTGGTTACTAGGCCCCCAGATGGGCAGCATAAGCTACCCTGTAGCGCAGACTGGAAAGCAACAGCGAAACCGAACAGATGCGGGCAGGGAGTAAGCCAAGTTTAAAAAAATAATAATAACCGTGGGAGCCTTTAGTCTATTGCCAAGTTGCTGATTTGTGAAGAGATGTGTGTGTGTACACAAGTATTCCATTAAATTATTTTAAACTGTTCCGACTTGACAGCCTAATTGAGTTAAAATTATTGGAATTTAAAGCTGCAAAGAGCCAAGACCAATCAACAACCGGAGGCCAGATTTCTTTACCTGAATTCACCTCACACATAGCTCTCTCATTTTTCCCTCCATCCCCAATTGCTATTACAGTGTAACCCAACTGATCGGGGAGTCGCTCATTATTATTACACCGTTTCTTCGAGGGGTTTGTCTCATAAATTGTATCCCAGTTGCCTAAAAAGGGTTGACTCCTTAGTTACAGCATCATACACAATTTTAGACGGTATGTCCAGTGTTACTATGTCCATTTGAATAGGGTCTATGAATTCCATGCCTTGTGCTGAAATAGAGCGTAGATTTGGTACTTCAAAAAACAATGCCAAGAAATGTGATCTGTTCAGAGTTATAGAGGTATCCTCTTTGAATAACTGTTCCAGTAGAAGTCTTGGAGCTGTTTTAGTCCCATTTGTAGTAATGCCATATTTTATAATCGATGGATGCAAAGCTTTTCCGTTTCTGGTGAGGGGAACAGGCTTAGTGGAATTCATTTGGTCTGCAGTTCCTTTCAGGATGCTAAATACTTTGCCTTGGGGATGCGCCTTCTTAAGTGGAAAACTGTGAGGTTCCCTATAACTTTCATCCTGTGAAATAAGTGAATCATTTGCAGAAGGAAGGGTGTTCACTGATTGTACCACATTCGAGGATTGACACCCTACTGTATTATTTGGTACAGAACAAAAAATGCCTTGGTCCTCAATGTCTAAAACACAAACTTCATCATTGAATGCATCTCCTTGGGTTACATCATTTGCTGTTCACACCTTGCGTTTAGCTTTTGAGGTTTTTTCCGCAGGACGTGCAGGAACAGTCATGTCTGCCTTCAGGGGCGACTCATTTAGAGTAATAATATGTAAAGATTTACGTGACGATCTCTGGTTACCTTTTTCAGATTTTAGGTTGTTTTTTCTATGATCCTGGGAGAACTCAATGCCAGAAGCAATTACACAAACACAAATGTATGTTAGGAAAGATTTCGGCAGCTTTCCCTCCAGAGTTTCTATGGCACCCCAATCTTTTTGCTTGTTCTTTTTAACTTATTCCGACTTTTAGGGGGTAGGTAAAACCTTCAGCTTCACTTCCTCTGCCTTTTGCCTTTTTTTTAGGGGGAAGCTGATTAGTCATTCAGACCCTCAGTACTGGGAAACTCTGTTTCCCTTCTATCTTTTAAATTTGTGTTACTTTTTAACCTTGCATACAACATATTACAATGTGGTGCAATGGGGATACTTTTGTATCACCCTAAATTTTACACTTGCTATTTCTGGTTATTTTATATGTGCCTAAGGATGAGCTGGTGGCAGCAGATATATGTTTGCGTTATTTCTAGTGTGCACATTCGCGTTTACCTCAAATGTCTACTAAACAGCTAGTGCCCTCAAATGGCCGTGCCACTAGATGTTCGCTTTTTCTCTTGCCATATTGTAGTTTGGCTTTCTTCCTGCCTCGTCCGATCAGAAGAATTCGGATAAAAGGACATGCACTTGCCCAGAAAGCTGCTGCTTTTGCAGGCTGGTGCTGCCTTGTGTGTGGCCCAGGAAGTGGGTGGGACTATGTGGTCCCACTTCACATCATTAGTGCCTGAAAGTCTGGCTGTGGGACCAATGTGAAACCAGTAGTTGTCCCTGATTGGGCAACTATTGACTGTGTGAATGGTGCTGATCCTTACCATTGGTGGGCTTGGACTTGCTTCCAGGCTGAATTTTGGATAAGACGAGGACTCCTGTAGCCATTTCTTGAGATCAGTGTTTGAGCAAAGAATCCCTTGTAGACGAACAGCCAAATGAGGATTCGAAGAAGACTCCTGAAGAGACCTGGTATCCCTGCCTGCATCTGGGCTGATAAAGCCCTATTGGACTACCGGATCTCCAAAGACCCTGAGCAGTGCTTCAGCCATTGGGCTAGTGGGACCAACTATTCTCAATGCCTTCTCGAGGATCCAGCCATTCTGACTCTTTAGAAGTGGCCCTGGACCACCGGGTGGGCTAACCAGCTCGCTCATGGGCTACCTCGCCAGAAGCGTCGCCATTTTGCGGTTGCACCAGGAACATATGTGGTCGCCAGCTTGTGGTAAAAGTCATTTTCCCTGTGAATTTGAGTGTCCCAGACTCAAGGGATTCTGTCCTAGCTAGGCTTCTTCAACTGCAACTGAAAGGGTGCTTGTCGTCACCTGTGAGCGGTGGCCAACGCTGGAACTCGCCTTCCCCCATCCTGTGACTTGTCCAGAAGAGGCCTGCATCATTGAATCTTGCATTTCTTCATCGCCAGGGGTTGCATCTTGCATCTAGACCTGACCGGAAGAATCCTTGCACTCACAGCTCCTGGACTCCTCTCATTGCAAGCGACGGCAGGAAATCCAACCTCCAGAAACCCAAAATAAACCCATTAAGTCATCTCGGAAAATCAGAGTCGAGGGAGAGCAAGTAAATGCAAAGAATTTGCCTTCCCCTGTCCTCCACAGGATAACATTGGGAACCAGTCCCTTTATATCGTAACATTTCATTTCACTGTCTTTTGGTTGTCAAACCTGGGTAGTACCATTTGAAAGATAAGAACACAACTTACTTACCTAGTAATATGGTTGAATATCTTGTTTGACCTCACAAGCCCAAGTCCAAATAACTTACCTGCTACAGATAAGATTCTGGGGAGAAGCATTGCAGGGAAATTCACTTGTGACTTGCTTCCATCTTTACTGCATTAATTTACTTACCTCTTATAGTGATTAAGTAATTTGAATGCATTTTAAGAACCTATGGCAAATGCATACATGTTTATTATGGAGTATTGTGCGATAATATCAACTGCTAGTTTCCTTTTTCAGTGGTGTTGTGACAATTCACAAGGTATTGTCACTTCTCGCCAAGGGGGAGCTCTTTTCCATGAGGCTAGAGAGGTGCGGCCGCTACCCAAAAGTCCCCATAGGGGTGGTCTAATGCAGGAGGACCCAATGGGGAGAAACTCCCCCTTTGGGTATAAAGTAAGATCACCTGCGGTACAACCCATTGAATGTTGTAACTCCCCGACATTCCCTAGCCCTCCCTAATGTCCAGAACAACTACACTGAAGGCAAACCTTTGTATTGTTGTAACATAGGAGACAAAGCCAAAAGTACTAGGACGAGGAAGAGCACAGGAGACAAAGATCATTGACTGTGCTAACACTGGTGCAAGTAGGCCCTGAGGAGGCATGAGCATTAAGTCGTTAGCAGAGTAAAAGGACTTGTGCAATCCGCATGGGAAGAACTCGATACAAGGTATACATAGGAACAAAGGACTATCAGATGTGTCAAGCTCGGCTGCAGAGTGAAGCGCAGAAGTGGGAGGAAGCAGGTGTGACAGATCTCCAACACAGCAGATTCAAATCCTGCTGGTGGACCAGTGGGAAGGAGATGCGTAGAACGCTGGCGAGCAGCAGTGGGAGTTTTCCGTTGGGTCTGCTGGTACAGACCAGAGCACACGACCAAGAAAGGGAAGCGTGCTAAACTGTGCGGAGAGACACCGCGCTACAGGCCCTGATAAGGAGAGAAGCCAAAAACGCCGACAGAAGCGGTCCCAGGAAACCCCAAAGACATACTGAAGCTCCCGAGAAGGTAAGGGGAGGTATGGGAGAAGCAGAGGGGACGCAGGAACAGGCGGGAGAGACGCTCAAACAGCTTTCCCCAGCCCAGTGTGAGTGAACCAACCATTGGGCCTAGCCAGTGTCAGTCATGCCTCCAACATCATCTTCCTCTTGTCAGCGGCAGACAGAAACAAACTGACCACCATGGACGGGTCGGGGGGCCCTACAACAAACACGAGAAGGGTTGGGACCCGAACAAGAGTACCAGATGGGTTGGGGACCTTAACAAGAGCCAGGGAAGGGTCTGGGACCCGAAAGCAGATGTCAAGAGCATATGAGGAAATCTTACTCGTCACAATGGGAAAGAGAAAACCACTGTCCACCAGAGAAGGATCTGGGACCAGAACAAGATTTGCGACTTTACTAAGAACAAACCAGAGTGGCAAAGGCTACTGCAGGCTGAAAGCAGTGAGAAAGCACTGTGCCAAGCAATACCAGGAGAAGGGAGTCATTCTCCTGGTACAAGCCCAGGAGTTGGGTTAAAGACCCCAGGGGAAGGGAGTCCTTCCCCCTAGCATTTCTGTTGTAAGAGAACATTCCTTTGGACATGGTTCAAGAAGCAGGGGAAGGGGGCCACTCTCCAGATGAAAGAAATTTTCGTTAGTTTATCTTTTAGTTATCGTGTGAGGGATAGAAGTACGTTGTGACATAGAACGGTGGAGATTAGTTTGACCGACATTCTGACAGACCCTTTAGTATTCGCTGTGAGGCACGGAAACCCCACTTAGAAGATAGGGATAGTGAGGACCTTTTCTATACACTAATAAAAGTCTATAACCCAAATCATGCCACCTTTGGGTCGGCTTCCTTCTTCGACACCCTTACACATGTTGTCAGCAATAGGATATGACTCAACTGATATACATTGGGGAACCCTGAAATACTCCAAACTGAGCAGTCAGGCCACTGGTCCGACTGTAGCTACTAGTGAATCTATAGGTTTTGACTTACACAGTAGTCAGGATATCTCTATAGAAGTAGGAGAGTGCCAGTTGATCCCAACAGGACTAATTCTGTCACCTCCTAAGGGTACCTACATCTGCCTAGTGTCCACATCTGGTTTAACCTGGAAATATGGCCTGGACGTAATGGCTGGCGTAATAGACCCAGATGTCAGGGGTGACAAAGATATTAATGCAGAATAATGGGAAAACACACTTAGCATGTGAAAACTGGAGAGAAAACGCAGAGGGAATTTTAGAAGCAGCCATCTTTCCCAAACATGTAGAGGTTCCGGAACAAGAGCTCACAGAAAGAGTCCCTAAGGGTTTTGGAGAGACTGATGAAGAACCCCCTGCTAGTGTAACCCCATTAACTCCGAGAACTATGGGGAAGAGACAGATCATTCCTGACCTAGCTTTAACTCAGCGAAATGATCCTATCCCGTCGGAAGCCTATTTTTAAATAGTGCCTGAAGAGGAAGGAAGGTCTAAGGATGGGTGTTTTTTTTCTCTAAAGCAAGGCTGCCTATATAGGGGAGACCTTGCAGCAGAAGTAGCCAGGACCCAGATGATCGTTCCTAGAAGTCATAGGAGAATTGTCCTCCTGCCCATCTGACTTCGGGACATTTAGGAACAGCAAAGAGACGGGGGCAGATTAGCAACACATTTTACTGGCAAGGGGTTTACGCTGATGTTAAGAACTTCATAGCCACGTGTCCCCTATGCCAGAAAACGGCTCCACCCCTCCCTATAATATAGGTACCATTCTCTAGGATTGGCCTGGATATAGTGGGTCCATTAGAGCTGTCCAAACTAGGGAATAAGTATATTCTATTAATACTAGATTATGCAACTCGGGATCCAGAAGCCTTCCCATTGAAAAATAATACTTCACAACAGATTCTTTAACACCTAATTCTTTGTCTTACACGGGTAGGCTTTCCAAGAGAAATATTGACCAATCAAGGGAGTACCTTTATGTCAAATTTGATGGCAGAAGTGAAGGAGATCTTACAGATAACAACCCTATGCACCTGCGTGTACCATGCTCGGACAGACATCTTAGTAGAACGTTTTAATAAAACCTTAAAAAATGTTTTGAAAAAGCTGGTGGAAGCAGACAGACACAACTGGGACACAATGATCCCTTTGGCCGTTTTTGCCATCAGACAAGCTCCCCAAGCCTCCCTAGGATTTTCACCTTCACGCACGCAACCTCAGATGTACTGGATATGCTCAGGGAGACCTGGGAAGAAAGGGAAGAGGCAGTGTTACCTATGTCCCAAACAGCACAAAGGCTGAAAGAACACATGACCATTGTGAAGGACCTTGTACAAAAACATCTAGGCAGGTCCAAGAAAGCCTAAAGAGTCATTATGATAAGAAGGTGGTATTACAGTCCTTTTCCTCTTAGAAGATAGGGATAGTGAGGAACTTTTCTATACACCAATAAAAGTCTATAACCAAAATCATGCCACCTTTGTCTCAGCTTCTATCTTCGGCACCCTTAGAGTGTTTATGGCCTAGAATAAATATTTGTATTTGTATGCATTCCTGTCTAAATTGAATTGTTGTATGTGCTTCACTGTATGGACTCATTGTAGATCCCTGACCCTACTCACACACTCCTGAGAATAGCCTCGACTGCTCTCCACTTTTTCCCTGATTGGGTTTTGTCTAACCTCTGAGAGTTCCCTGTTCACTATTACTAGGGTGGTCTCCTGAAATCAGTCCACCAGTACAGATTGCAGAAATCCATTTTAACAATGTGCACACCAAAAATAATGCAAACATTGCAAACATGTAACTGCTGCCAACAGCATATCTTTAGGCACATATCAAAGTACCCAGAAATCCCATGTCTGAAAAGCTAGGGTGATACAAAAGTATCCTCATTGAACTGTAAGGTGCTGTGGGCAATGTTAAAAAGTACTGATCAATTTCCCCATAACAATGAGCAAAAAGCTCAAGAAGCGGTTATTTCCCTACAAAAAGACAGGACAGGATAAAAAATAAATAACAATGATAGAATTCCACAGGAAACTATGGAGGTAAAGTTGCAAAAGAAGGAAAATCTCTCCTAACAAGACTCATCCTGAGCCACAAGCCCAGGGATCATATCATACCTGCCCTTCGATCCCTGCATTGGCCCTCTCCCTTTTCATCTGGGGTTATATTAAACGGTACTGCCTGTGTTTGGTGGCTTATAAAAACCCAATAAATTAAATACATTTTCATTTCAACCGCTTTTGCAATTTCTGGGCCATAGGAACATGCGTTATTACTATAAACAAGTCTAGGGATGGGATGGTATGCTGCCTCCCGGCCTACTTTATGCAATGGGTGGTGGTTTCTGGTCCCAGGTCACCCGAATCCCCTTTTGCATCGGCCTGTGACACTGTCAGCCAATTAAGTAATACTTCAAGGCTTCCATGACCCACCTAATGACCAGACAATTCAATTCCATTGTTGGGCAATTTTTTTCTCTGAAATACAAACTTCAAGTAAAAAACAGAATAGGTGGTTCCCTACCTCCGATCCTGTGAAAGAACCGCTCTCCCCCATCTGTGATTGATCAATTTGGAGTATGAATATTTCGGAGAAGCTGGGTAAATAACGAGGAGGGGTGGAAGGCATAGTGGTATTCAAACCTTTTATGCTGATCCCCTCCTTGAGTAAATGTATTGGTGCCTAGCCTCCCCTCGAGAACAAATATTGTTGCTGGGCGCCCCCCATATGCCATGCCTGCTTATATTTTCCATTAAAAGCAGTCCCCTCCCCGCCCCCCGGGACATCCTACAGATCCCTGTAGGTGGGGGCACCCCCGGTTCGAAGAACACTGGCATAGAGAATGTTTTAATTCCACAAAGGCCTCCCCGCTCTGGGTTGTTCATTTTAAGTGGCTGGGTTTCAAATCTTTCAGTTGGTCTGTCAAGGGTACCTCAATGGGTGAAAACCTAAGGACGAATCATCAACATTATTTGACGAGACTAAGGAAGACCTGAAATTCTTTTTCATTGGTATGCAGAGGGATCACCGGTCCTGTTTAGTCTTTCCCATTATTTGGCTGCACAAGCCCTTTTCCCACCTCAAAGCCCAGATACAGGATAGTGGGTTGCACCAGACAACTTCACAGGGTTAGCCTGTAATCCCACTCTTCAAAGGATATTGGCTACCAGGTACAATAGTCTTGTGATTACTCCATTACAATGTTGTCCAGCTAGGCCCCAGCATAGACCTTTTGAGTGACCCATCAGTCTTTAGAAAGTAGCTGGTTAAGAAGGTTTTAAAAAAACGACTTTGGTGAAGGGTTCTCAGAAGCCAAGTTAAAGGTGAACCAGTTTAGACTTAAATGTTTGCTCAGCTTTGCTACCATTGGGAGTTTGGTCAGTTAGGCGTAGAGGTCTACATAGATAAGTACAAAAATATACTTTTATTAGACAGCACTAATCAGTAAAATTAACACACTATTGGTAAGTAAAGTAACCATCAGACACATTACAGATTAGTAACACCAAAAACACTTACCTACCACTTTAGCTGACAATATGGTTTAGTAAGCAATATACACTGTAAATGACTGAAGTGGGGAAAGTAAAAAGGTAAACCGTTTCACAAGACTTGGGTAGGGTAGAAATACTTCAGCATCAAGAGAAACACTTTAGAAGTCAAGTCCCAGCTTTGTTATATGTCAGTCTATTAGAAGCAGTTGTTCTTATTAATCAGGGTCTTGTAAGATGTCACCATAGAAACGTCCCACAGATTCTCCAGCTGTGGAGAGGGTAGACAACCAGTCCCTGATCCCTAGATGACCAAACAGTGGTCCTCTGGCACAGGCTTTGTTGCCTTTGGCACGGCCAGGTAGCTACTTTTCATAATAATAATGTATTTCCTATTTAGCGCTACACATCCATAGGATGTGACTCCCAGACTCACCGTTTGCCTGGTTCACTATCCTACCAGGGCTTTTCCGTTCTCCATTCATTCCTGGAAGTAATGTTTTTCAAGTACTGGGTCACCAACCCTTTCTTAACAATGTTCGTATTTGTATTAACTATTCCAGTTCCTTTAATTAGGCCCTCTCGCGCGGTCAATGGTACGTGGCATTCGCCCTCAAGTGTCCCGGCGGTGTCCCATTGGCTCTCACTGGGCTTATCAGTCTTCACTGGCAGGCATTCCTCACGTCTCACTGTCTTCTTTGCCCACGGCCCGCTGACTCGAAGTGCGTCCAGTGAGCCGCTAGGTTCCTGCTTTGCTTTCCTCCGCTTTTGGCGGCTCCAGCTACCTGTGACAATAACGCAGCAAACTTCTCGATGTGCTTTCTCTGCACGCCGTTCTTGTCAGCCTCTGTGATGCGTCCTACAGTCTGCTCACCTCTGTTGTCCCAACCAGTGTCAGAACAAGTTGGATTCCGCAGCAGTCTCTGTCTCTCTCTCGCGTTCTGTTCAGCTGTGTCAGTTTTAAATGTCCCAGCACTGGTTCACATTTTCCAAAGACTAGAACGCAGCATTGACTTACCGCTTCCAGTCATCCTCATTGCTCCATCCCTCTTCTTCAGCTCAGGACTATACAAGGAGGGTGGGTGGAGCTAAATAATGTTCCGGGGTTTCTCTATCTACATCACAATAAGCCATACAGGAGTGTTTATAATGGCACGTGGTTGTAATTAAGAATTACAGCTGAAGGATTGTTCGGATTCAGTATTTTTAGGTCTCCCTGGAGTTTGACCACCCCTACATAATCCTTCTGCAGATAGCCATCCCCAGGGTCAGTCAAGTAGCTTATGACTTTCCATGGCTACGTTAGAGAAGATTCCCTCCAGGGAATCAGTGACGATGTTGCTAGATTCGTCACAGAGGACACAAAGAGCTGGCCTACCCACAGAGAACTCAAAGATCTCATAAGAAACAGATTGGCAACTCAATTTTCTGGTTACCTGGAAGTCTGTAACAACCTCTGGCAAATAAGACCCTCACACAAAGAACCACTGATTCCCTTGAAAACTGAAGATAAAGGGGCTTAGAGGAAATTGACTCATCTCCCCAACACATCTAGCGGGCGTAATAGCCGCAAAGAAAGCATTCTTTATTGTAAAGAGTCTTAGCGAGCAAGAACGCATGAGCTTGGAAGGAGACGCCATGAAAAAAAGTAAGAACCAGTTTTAGGTCCCAAGGGGGAACTACAAATTGACTATGTGGAAATAGATTTGTCAAGCCCCTTAAGAAATAGACAACCAAAACAATAGCAAAAATTGAAACTTAATTTGAAGTTCTCTTGAAAACCAAAAAGGCAGCAAGGTCACCCTGGACCATGTGTAACTATAATGTGTATGGAGTCCTGGCCTCGCCAGTGATAAAAATACCTCCAACGCTGAGCCAATGGGGCACAAAAAGGGGTCCATATTCTTGCTTCAAGACTAACCTCCAAACTCTCTCCACCTGCACACATAGATGGACCTTGTCATTCAGTTCCCAGTCATCCTACCACATCCCCTCAGCTGTCGTGCAGGAAGACCGAGACTGTGGGTTTTGGTGCAGTGCCAGCCCTCAGAAGAAAGAGCAGAGGTGTGATGGCCATCTTGAAAAGGCCTGAATATCATGTTCTCAGAACCTAATCAAGGGCAATTACAATAATGCAAGACCCAAACATAACCAACCTCCTGAGAACTAAGGAGATGATAGGAATCAGAGGGAACGTTTAGCCTGAAAGTCCACTCTACTATACCCACGTCCCCACTTCCTTAGAGGAAATGCCCTCAAACAGAAAATATTACACTTCCCTGGTGTTTGTTAAACTGTATAAGTAGGGTGGAAAATGCCTAATATAAACCTAAATCTAAGAGGGGAGAAACCTACAACCATCAAATCAAAATAAGGTAGCCCTACTGGCGTCTTGTCAAATAAAAGGGCCTATACTAAGAAAAACCTATTGCCAATCCGAGTGTGGGATAGGGCTCACAATAATTAAAGAAGCGTTCACAAATAATAAGTCAGGATGCGGTAGTCATGGTCTCCCTTCTGCGCGTTTTGAGCACGGGACAAGGCGGGACTATGGAGCACAGCACACGCTCGAGGTTTCGCATAACGAGACGACAGTTCTGTTTTCAGCTATCAGAATCTTTGATGGCCAAGTCTCTTGTTCTGAAAAAAGTCTCTTGCCTTCGAGGGGCTGATGCATTCAAAATAAAAACAAACATGCCTTTCTGCTTGTACGTTGGGTGATGCTTTTTAACCCCTGGTTCCCCCCCTGTGGTGTTCACGAATCTTAATGTCTTTTTAAACAGTTCAAGTAGGACAACCCTCTGCCGGGTTCACTCTTGTCAACACACTGTTCTTTGGGACTTTATACTTTGCCTCTTTCCATCGGCATCCCTACTTCGGGTTCACTCTTGCCAATCTCACAATTCCTTCTTCTTTCTTGCGATATGGGTTTCACTTCCCTTATTCACGATCATCTGCTGGTCAAAGACTTTGGACTGTACAGAGGATTTTACTAGACCCCCCGTATGACCACTTTGACCCTCTTCTTGCCTTTCCCAAGACCTTCTGGTACTAGTAGTTTCAACAATCTGGTAATCGCAGAGAGTGGTGCCTGGCTCATCTACAGGTGGCTTTCCCCTTTTACAATAACAGTTCTTTGTATGTTTTGCAATCAGCCGTTTGCTACTTTTGTTCAACACAGTTCGGTTTCTTTATCGGTTACTCCTCTCGACTCACCGGCTGTGATAAACCGCTTGGCTTTCTTCGTATCGGGAGTCAAGGCCGGTAACACGGTAGAAGGCTTCTGCCTCTGTCCTGCTTACCAGCGTAGGCATGCTCTATGTCCCATTGACATCTGCTGCAACACACTTGGGCTATTGTTCGCGGTCTTGAGATTCCTTCCACAGAGGTTTCACAGGCCTTGGTCGGAAAGGGCAAGGTCGCTTCTCTCCTTGTCACCCTCTCGGTTTGCGCCGTTTTTCTCCTCCTCTTGAAATGCTGTGCCTGGATAGTTGTCTCGTGCGGTCTGCCATGCTTCCATGGTGCTCTCATGCTCCACCTTTTATCCCTGTTGGGAAGTGAAAGGGCCGTCAGGGCTGTGTGATTCTGGTCAATTGCCCGACTTTGCCTGACCCTTGTGTCGGGACACGGCAGGTAAACGGATCTGGTGTTTGTCAGTCGTCTTTCGTGATGTGCAAAAGTGTTGGAGTTGGAAATGGGGGAAGGGGGTCAAAGTGTTGGTATATCCTACTGGGTAGGATGGAGAAAAGGTTTTATAAGAAGGGGGATACTGCGTCTCATCCGTCTGCGTCCCACTTCCACACCACTCCCCGAAGACGCCCCAATCCAGGTGATCCTCCCTCACTGGTCCACCCTCAGGAACTGGATCAAATAGCGATGGCTGTGTCCTGGCCACCTGGATGACAGATGCCCGGGGACTAGTCAGGGAGACACTGTCAGGTTTCTCACATTTGTCACAAGAGCATTAACTAGAAGGGTTCCCCCAGAGTTCAAAGATCTCTGAGAAGACCTCTTGGCAAAGCTCCTACACGGGAGACAAGGCCCTGTCTGCTCAGGGTGTCTGCCACCTCATTCTCTGTCCAACCAAGATGGGCTGCTGAGATGTTCTCCATATCTACGAACCTAAACTGCATGGCCTCCCTGGACAGGGACAATGACTGCACCAATCCTCTCATTTAGGTAGTGCAGAGCCGCTGTATTAACAGTCAACATCAGGACATTTCTCTCCTGGATGTAAGGCTGGAAAGCTATCATCACCAGCCCAATGGCGCGCAGCTCAAAGAGATTGAGGTGTTAAGAGCACTGCGCCTGAGAGAAAAAGCCTGTTCACCTTGAGCTCTTTGACATAAGCAGCCTAAACTTAATGGGACGGGTTTGTGACAATCCTGGCCTTCAGCCATGGTTGCAAAATTAGCTCCCACCCCAACAAAGTTACCGAGCAAGACCACCAACGAAGACTCTCAGCGACCCTCTCTGAAAGAGTACAACTTTGACCCCTCCGCCAAAGACAGCACCACTTTCATGGTCCCCTCTGCCAAAAGGGAGGCCAATCCCTCCAGGTGTGCTGGTTCAAGAACCCAGAAAGCGAGAGAACGGGGGGGCAATATGGGGACCTTGTGGAAAAAGGGAGGCAATAACCATCCGAAATCAGCTGAAGCACTCAGGCTTCAGAAATGAATTCCTGCCCTTTATCGACAAAGGCAAATATACGACCCCTAGAGGAACCAATATTGAGGGTGGGAATCACAAAGAGGCTTCAAAGCAGATGGCATCCTCTGTGTAAAAAATAAAAAAACAAAATAACATCCTACAATACATGTGACTACTTCCCTACGGTGCAAGAGGCATTCACTGCTTGCAGATCCATGCTTAGCAGGGCAAAGACTTACTTTGCAAAATAATCAATTTCCTTTCCGTTACTATCTGGGTGAAGCACAGAGAAAGACGGACATTTCAGGGTGGCTGTGGCTGCCTGAACCACAAAACTCTGGAGAGGGGTGTCTCGAAAGGAACAAGTTACTTTTGTGTGAGCTCCTTGTCAACTGTGGGTGAGGAACAAATAGAATGACAGGGCAAGGACTGGCTCCACTATAGCCAGGCTAAACAGCAATACTGTTTCGTCAGTTCGTAACAGACCAGTGTCCTAGACAGCAACTCTAGACCCAAGACCTTCCAGTATTGGCCATTAGTGTGCCTGTACAGAGACACCTGCTGCATCCCCAAATCAGGAGGGGAGCCAAGGCCACTGGCATTGTGCAGATCTCTTGATAAATCTATAATTGCTGCCTCGTCAGCCATGAAATTGGGCAGAGAGCCCTAAGCAGACACTGGAAGGAGTTCTAAACCATAAGGGAAGGGGGTTACCCCAAGAGATGGAATGCATGGAGCGTAAAAATTGGGACTTGGCTTTGAGAGTGCAACTGCTGAACGGTTGCAACTTATAAAAGGCACTACCGAGCCGACCACCCTGCCTAAGCGCTGACTCAAGATGCAAAGGGGAGGGCCTTGCACCACCATGTCAGCCTGTTCCCTGAAGGCTTTGAAATGCCCACACTGCTCTGAGTCATTATCCACCCGAGAAACCACACACAAATGTTGTGCTTGTTAGTGATGTATATTTTGGCACTGCAGTCCTGATACCTTTTGAATCCCGAAGGCTTGGGAACAGGAAAGACGCACAGCAGTAAAGCATGTCTGAGGTAAAAGCATCTGAGCACATAGAAAAAAAAAAGAACTGAGGTAATGTGGTGTACTGCAGCATTGTGTGCTCCATTTATATAGAAATGTAATTTTTGAGTTGTTGAAGTTGGTTGTCAGATGTGAGTCGTTGAGCTACACTACGCCCGCTCGAGACGTTTTCTGATGTATTCAGGATGGCCTGGCGGAAGCAGACATTTTTCTGTGTATTTCATTTTTACCGCATGCACTTCTATACTTTACCGCATTATGCCATTTTTAAGTACCATATACTCAAATTGGCTGACATATTTTTCACCCTGTCCTTTGGCCACTCTTGTTCTTTGGCCTCCTTCCTGCCTTCTCAGGTCAGGACATGCCATACAAGGCATGCACTTTCTCAGACTCGAGCTTGGAGTTGCTGGGCAATGTGGAGGTGTGTGCAGCTTGGTCAGATATGTGGCTTGGGTCGGTCTTGCACAATACACATTCCAAACAGGGAATGTCTTGCTGGGCAGACGTAGAGCAAGAGGTTGTCTATGACTGGACAGCCCTTGTTAGGTTGAATGGTAGTCTTGACATTGATGAGCTGGGGCAGCCCCCAGCTTGAATTTGGGATAAGAAGTCCTGAAGTCATTCCCCAGATCATCAACTGGAACCACGTCCACCAAGAAGAACAAGTTACTTACCAACTTGTAACGTTCTTTCGACTGGATGTTCCTCCAACGTATTCCACATCTTTGACATGCAATGTCCACAGCTGTGCTGCTTCGAATATTTTTTCGGCAGAGGGCATCCTGCGTCGATGTCCATCGAAGGCCTCCGTCGAGGGTGATGTCATCGGATGTTATAAATAGGATGCATGGCGTCCGTAGCCTCAGTTCCGTTTTTCCCGCAAATATGTTTGCTTCGAGAACTCGGTGCGCCCGTGTTATCTTCTTCGAACAAAATGTCTTCATCTTCTACCCCTCCGACTCTGCGGTCCTCGGTTTAATACATGCCGGGACTGTAAGTCCAAAATGTCTATTACGGACCCTCAACGCATCTGCTTGTGGTGTCTGGGCGATGATACCGACGACTGCTCGAAATGCCAGTCTTTGACTGCCAATGCCTTGCGGGAGCGTAAGAGGAAGTTACAGGTTTGTCGGGTTTCTAAAACTCGTAAATCCAAGCAATCTACTGGTATTTCCACCGACGATTCGAGGGGCGACTCTCCTCGTCAGAAGGAATCCTGGGGATCTCGGTCCCGAAGTGGGTCCCGCCACTCGTCGTCCTCGTCTCGGCACTCCCGGAAGCGGCACCAACGGTCGCCTTCCCCGTCCTCGTCGGATGATGGCTCTGCGAGGACAGTGGCTTGTGCCACTAAGTCTTCAACTCCTGTGGAATGGGAGGCATTCAGGGAGCAAATGCTGGCGATTTTTCAATCCCAGGGCACAGTTCCTGCCTTCGGTAGAAGCCTGGGCACTCAGCGCGATAAACATTGTGAACCGTCGAGGTCCCGTTCGGACAAGGCTCTGGTGGATTGCCAGAGACATGCCAGATCCAGGTCTTGGTCTTCGTCCCCAACGAAACCGCAGAAATCTGGAAAGGGATCGAGGTCGGCATCGACACAGTCAGCGCCGTGTCCATCGAGTGCGGCTGTCAGAGCTTTGCCTTCGATCCAGCCCTCAGAACCTTTGGTGCCTTTGTCGACGCTGAGCCCACAAGTTGGTGCTTTGACCCATGGGCTAGTGAGACCAACACCGACATGAGAAACCTGCTGCCCAAGCCAAGGATCATCCGCACAAGGCCTACCCAGTGCATCAGTCTGCATCCTGAGTTGGAACTTGGAACATTTAGGTCATCAACCTATGGCTTAAAACTACCCCTCCTGCTGTAGCTGCTCTCCTGCATGAAGAGGGGCCTTCCTGGAACAAAGTCTTCTTCGCAGCTACTTGCCTCACCTGCCGCCCCCGGACTGAGGTGAACTTCACTGCTGCCTATCTCTGCCGTATCCTGGGGGCCTTCTTCCATTGTGGGACCTGCTGATGCTGCTGTTCTTCAGTGTCTGGGATGTTTGACGAGATCGATAACCTGATCTTGTCAAGAGGGGATGGAAAATCCTCTGTGTCTGGGGTGGGAGGTCCACTAGGGAGTAATCCAGAGCTAGTCTTACCCCACAGGAAGTTGAGAGCCCCAAATCATGTCCCTTTCCCAAGTGCCTGCTTATACTTGAGCATTGCTCATCTACATCACCCCATGCCTACTGTCATAAATGATCACCAGGGTCTTTCTTTTGGTTCCAGCCCTCAAACTAACATAGCAACCAGAGTGGGAGACGAACAGAACAACCCAGCAGTGCCCCATGCTATACACTGTACAATGGTGAACCAGAAAAGTGAGATAGAAATGTTGGAAGCAGCAGCAGAGAGCATACACGGGCGCCAAACATACTGTGTACTGCTCCCCAGCACCAAAGCTAAGCCAACAACAGAGGGAAAGTAGAAACCTCTCCCCTAAACCACCAGGGACTAAAACTCTTTTTTCCAAACACCCACAAAGACTATACTTATCTTGGGGGTGGCCAGGCTAACCCCCATTCCCCAATCATAAACCTGTTCACTGTACAACACGAACCTCTATTGTTGGAGCACCCAGAAAAGGGGTGGGTCTTTAAACGCTACATGAAATATTAGTTGCATGTAAGAATTCCTGGACAGAGAAGAGAGGGCCAGATTGGCCTGGGCCAGTTGACCAACCAGAGAATAGGGAGAGGTTGAAAAGAGACCCCAGGAAACATGTAGTTGTGGGTTGTTCGTGTGAGGTCGTAGGAGGAGGTGGCAGAGCAAGAGACCAGCAGAAGGATGGATGGTGGACAAAAGCATGGAGGCGAATTGTAAAGCAAGTGAGGCACTGGTCTGTGAGTGCAAGTGGTACTGCGTTACGAGCATGTATGTGAGACTAACGAGTGAAAATATTGGGAGTGAATGTGAAGTGGTTGTGAAAGGGTAAGGAGTGTGACTGGGTAAGAAGGTGCGGAGGAGTGAGCAGTAATATTAAAAGGTCAGGGCAAGGCATCGAAGTGGAAGACCTAGTGGGACAGAGAAGATGCAGGTAGTAGAAGGTTGAAGATGGGAGGAGTTGAAAGTAGGACAGTAGTAAGAGGGGTAAATTAGAGGGAGAGGAGTATGTGGGCATGATGGGAAGATGACCCAATTGGGAAGAGTGGCTGAAAGGCACACCCTATAATCCCTTTTAGTAAACTAACAATATTCAAAGTGTCGGGTCAGTCTAGGAAGTCCCTGAGGGAGTTTATGTAGATAAGACATTGGCCTTAGGTGATCCCATATAGCAAAAACAAAACCTATACAATAGGGAGAAACCTGGAGTACATACTAACCTAGAGTAGGAATGTCTTGGGGAGGAGGGAAGTGGTACTTTTTAGACTAGGGACAGGGACAGACCTAAAGCACTGAGAAACCATTAAATAAACTCAGAGTATTTCTTGAGCCTGTGACACATGGTGTCATCATGGTATCCTTCAAACCCAGATACAGAGGTCCCCCACTGCCATCCAGAATTTTAAGGGATGTGAGACTAACAAATATGTCCCCATGAGAGTAACCCATCTGGGCAGCGAGGTGTGATTTATACGTGGACAAAGAATTCACCATCCCACTGGGAATAAACAGGGGCTATGGAAGAATAGGCACAAAGTCTTGGTTTGCCTTGATGTTGGAGCAGCAGTTATTGACAAGAGATAACCGAGGAGAGGTAAATGTAAATTCTGCTCAACCTTATTATACCGTGAGACCTGGACAACCCATAGCACAATTAGCATGTGATAGAATTTTGATCCCCAAGATCAAGGAGTTGGAAATGCTGATGCCCAGAGGATGGTTCTGCTTTAAGAGCAAGTGCAGAGGAATTTGGTAGCAGAAGCTGAAAACAGAACTTTGAAGACACCACACTTAATGGACAAGAAGGGACACTTGTACAATGTCGATGTAAATTCAAAAGGGGAAGACAACAACTATCACCAACTATTGGTGCAGTAGCAATTCTGGAAGGCTGTATTGAAAATGGCCCATTCTAACCATACAACAGGATATCTTGGGCTGGAGAAAATACAAAAGTCAGCTCTACTGTCCTGGAGAATATGCCGAAATGAAACAGAACTTTGCCTACTGTCTGATCTGCCAGAGAACCTCTCCAGATGATGTACCCAGATCACCACTACAGCCTTTGCAGATTATAAAGGTCTCTTTCTACAGCATTGGCATGGATAGATTTGGCTCCTTGGGACTTCAAAATTAGAGAATCAATATATCCTAGCAATCATCGACTTTGGGACCTGATAATCCTGAAGCATTCCCCTTGAGTAGTACGACCACCAAAGCCACCTTGAAGGTTCTCCATCTTCATTTACTCAAGTGGGTTTTCCAGGTGAGATTTTCATAGACATGTTGAAACTTTCGGACGACAAAGACGCTGATGGTACAGATGGATTTCTAAAAGCAACCCTGAGGGTGGATTTTAAGTTTAAGAAGGAGGCCCACTCACTATGGTGAACAGGAAAGACACTGAAGTCTAGCTAAAACACATCAAGGTAGGTAGCAAAAAAACAAGGTTCACGATTTTGTGTAGAATTATTTTTAGGATCAGTCAATAGTAAGTATATATTTGTGTGTTTTTAAGAATTTTGTGGTGTCAGTATAGTTATGAGATTTGTCTGAGCACCTAGATGGATTATGTTTAGGCACCTCAATCACCTGTACATCTTCTCTATCCTCTTCTTCTGTATTTAAAAGAGGTTCATATGAGCAATAGGTTTCAGATTATGTTGCCCACAACATTTTAAATATTAAATATGATGTAATAAAACTATCAATTTAGTTTTTCATTGGAATACAGTTATTTTGTTGATTTACTCAGAGCTGTAGAAGTATATTCTGAAACTCGGCTCTCCTATGATTTGAAAGGAGTGACTAACACTTCTGAAGGCAGAAAAAACACACCTTGTGAGGTTCTGAAATGCATATGTGCTGTATACAATTCGTGCAGGGCTTGAAGTCTACCTTTGGATTGCATCACAAAGTTAGAAACAAACCTTTGGATTGCATGACAAAGTTAGAAACAAACGAGTGGCATTCCTCAGCATGTCATCGAGTAAGCAGAGAAAAGGACAAATTACTTACCTCTCTGTAATGTTCTTTCTAATGGAGGTCTGTTCAGTCAGAGCCCTGCCAGCACGGCACCAGCATTACCAGAGACAAGCTGGTCATCTTTCCTGGCCTCTCATCCGAGACGTAGAAACTGAGAGCCCACACCGTGCACAGCCAATGGAATCTTTCCTCTGCCTTGGAAGGATGAGGAAAAAAGATAGGAAGATTAATCTTTTGAGAGAGATGGAAATCAGAGACCACCTTCAAATGGAAAGAATGTTTCACTCTCCATGTCACAGTCTCGCTGGAGAAAACCAAATAGGGAGGTTTAACTAATAACGTATGGAGCTCACTCACCCATCTAGCGGAAGTGATGGCAACCAGGAAAATCACCTTAAGTGTGAGCAATCTTAAAGACCAAGAATGAAGGGGCTCAAATGTAAGTGCCCCGCATAAATGCTAACACTGAATTCTAAACTCACAACCTGATTTGGGGAAACTGATTACAAAGACGTCTCAGGAATTGCAAGACCATGGGGATAGTGAAAAAGAACCCTGCTCCAGGGTTCTCCTGAAGACTGAAATAGCACCTGTTTGGGCCAAAGACAGCAGAAAATCCAAAACAGAGGTTGTGGCGCAAAGAAAAAGGTTGAGATGCCTCTCCGGGCACCAAGCCAAAAACGTACACCATATACAGGCATAGGCAGATTTGGTAGCAGGCCTGCTATAAGAGAGGAGCACATTCAGAATGTGCTCCGACAAATTTTATTCCTTATACCTCAACCTTTCAGCACATGAACTAGACTCCAGGCACATAACGTGGTTAGGAACACCTGCGAGTAAGCGGAGAGATTGTGAAGGTGAAATGAAACAATGCAAGCTGATTGAAGTCTGAGGTCTGGCGAGAGGCTAACAAAACAAGATGGTGGACGCAGCCAGACAAAGGGCTCAGCTGTAACTGGGCAACGTGGCACGGAGGGATGGCTGCGAGTCCGGGCGATTACATGCTTACTTACCATAACCTAGGAGTGGGCCCGCAGAGAGAGCATACCCAGTCCGGCCAGTGACTGTAATGCAACACATAAATAGTACAAATGTCACTTCGGACGGGACAGCTGTGACACAGTCATTGAAATCAGTGGTGGCGAGTGGCAGGAGCCCCACACTCACTGGTGAAGGTGCCGGGGGAAGCACTGCAGTGTATGTGATCAAGGAGGGATGTTGCACAGTGTTCTCCGCCTGTAAAGGAGGCAGCGCGGCCAGGGCGGCTGATACGCTGTACAAAGCCACATATTAGTGTGGAGAAGTGGCAGTGGGTAGAACGACTCTTGAGCCAGCACACACCAACGCAGACCCCAAACATTGAAAACATTGAAAGAAAGAACACTGCATGTAACGTTCAGATATGGCAGAGTATAGTTGAGACCATCAGACCATTAGTACCTGCCCTCACGGATACGTACCCTGACCATCGGATGTGCAGTGGAAACAGGCGGTGTGGGCAATCAGAATAGATGGTCGCGGACAGGTTGCAACACAATATAATTAAGCACTGCCTGCATAATGCATGGTACAACGATGCAAGGGAGTCTGCATCAGTGGAAACCGCCCCCGCAGTAGAGATGTGGTGAACCCTGTAATAAATGTTGCATACCAGCAGGCTGACGAAAGGATACAAATATCCAGCTACTTCATACAATTATCCGCTCAGAGAGCTGACACTGCAAAACGGCGGAAAGAAACGATTAAACACTCCCTCCTGAGAACAGCAAACACCATGCGGGACACTTAATGCAAACTATCCAGGAGCTGGAACAGGAGTACATACTCCACGGCATACTGAGGGACAGTCGCATCCTGCGAAGTACGGGATGGAACACTGCAGTAACCATTGGGGGAGCCACTAACAAACAAGTGCTATAGAGGCCCTTGTGGAAGGCAGTGGCTCAACGTGGAAGGACAATCGCAGACGCGAGGCGAGCACAGACCGAAACAAAAGAGGAAAATGAGGAGGCGCCCCTGAGTGCAAGGTGGCCAGGACTATTGTAGGGCAGAAGGTCAGAGCGTTAAACTGGTATCATTTATGCAAAGGACTGGGGGGCACCTGCAAAGGTACTGGCCCCCGCTTAGAAAGCCTGAATTCTGGACTGAAGTACGCTGGAGGAGGAGGTGCCAGGGGGAAAGACTGTACACAGAGGGCTGGCAAGAGAAGTGATGGTGCTGCGAAATAAAGGGACACAGTGAAGGAGGTAGTGCAACCACACATCCATGTGGACATTGCCCAGATTAAGGTTCCCGTAGCAACGGACAAAGGAACAGCATACCAGTAAAGTTCAAACACCAGCAAGTAACCGGGCTGCAGAAGCAACAAACCACAAGGTAGCCAAACTCTTACGGTAGCGGTAGAGGGCTTGGGAACAAAGATGACCTATAACAACACTGGAAGTAAGTTGTGCAATCACAATCAAAAGCAGGTCATAACGAGGAGTGCCTCTAGGATGCGAAGCCCAAGAGCTCTAGGTCTTGGAGGGTGCAATAGAGAACACAGGCCCCCACATGCCCAGAAGGTCCCGATTGATGAGGGGAAAGAATGGGGATGGCTTATCCCATGGTCACGAGCGTGCACTCTGTGCATTAGATGGAGCCCGAACCTTGAGACGGACACCACAAGACTCTCGTCACAAAAGGTGACCGAATAAGATACCGGCTATTAATGCAAGAAGGGCCCATAGATGGAAGAAGGTAGAAGGATTCAGGCCCACCAGTGGAACATATTGTGGACAGCGAGAAGTCAATAGCATAACTCTGTAAACAAATAGCAGCACCAGGCGGACAACTGCTGCGAGGCAACAAGGAGGGGAGCAAGAGGGTGGGAACCCACCCAGCAGTGACGGACTCTGGCGAATAAGTACAGGGCAGAGGGAGGACTAAAAAGGACAACCACACCTGTGCAGACCATGTGAGCCATGGCATCAAAGTCTAACCAGAACAAGGCGAAAGCAGCCCACGTTAGATACCTTTGCTAGACAAAAGAGGTGGCAGATAATATGAGTAACTTAAAAGATACTTCCAGAGAAGTATCGATTTTGCAGCAAAAGTGTGGAACCTCGAGAGTAGAGCGGAGGAAGCAGAAGGATGAGCCAGACGGAACAATGTACAAATCATCGGGCTGCCAGAGGGGGAGGAAGGATCAAACCTGACCAATTTCATAGAAAATATGTTGCTGCAAGAAATAGGTCCAGGTACCCTCACTCAAAGGTTCACAGTGGAGAAAACACATATGGCCCTGTCGACAAAGCCGCCACCCAGAGCCCTGCCTCGACCCGTAATAGCCCAGATATTAAACTACAAGGACAGGGATAAGATTCTGGAACACTTTTGCAAAGGAGGAACAATTCAACGGGCATCGGCTAACATCATTGCTTACCCGGACTACACTATACTTTCCTGGTGCAGAAACAGAGGATGAACTTTACGGCAGTCGAGAGGCGGCTACGTGAGGGGAACCTCATATATATTCTGTTCTACCCAGCCGGATTGCAAGTCATATACAAGGGCCGTTCTATCTTTTTCGAGACCCCTGAAGAAGCGCATAAGTGGATGGACACAGAGAATTTGCCAACTGAGGAGGATGACCAAGCGAAAGGAGGAGGCGAAACATCCAAATGTACTGGGTAGACACTGAAAAACCATGAAGGAGGACAGCCACTGGACGACCACCGTGCACAGCTGAGCCACACAACAGACACATGCGCCAAATTGTTTTGTGTACAATGCAGGAGCCATCAGTGTAGTACCCAGTCAGGTGGGCACTGGGAGGAAACGTCCTATAACTGAGTATAGATTGGTTTATTTTAGGTTACTAGCGGTTACTTATTCTCCCGCCGTACTCTGAGCACTGGGACAAGCATCTGGAGCAGGAGGATGCACAGGGATGCCTGAGCACAAGGTATTGAGCTAGGCAATTGTTGGGGGAGGGGGATGGCGGGAAGGGGTGTTGGGGTAGTTAGAGGGGAGTTAGCCTATAGATCCATGCGAAGTAGATATAGCATATGCAATACACTGGTAGACTTTGCCAATACCTCTATACGCAATGGGGGTATTTAGAATAGCGTACGGGAATGTAAGGATATTGAACAGCTACATCAATACCTGAGATGCCAGAAAATCGATATTGCTCTCCTGCAGGAGACACCTCACTAAAGAGAAGCAAAGTACCTTAGCAAAAAAAGTGGGGAGGAATGACCCTGGGTTCGTCATATTCAGCATACGCCTGAGGGGTTCTGATATAAGTAGCACCATCTGTTCCATTCAAAGCCCTCAGGACCTTCCAAGATACAGAGGGCAGGATGATTGTAATACAGGGGCAGGTAGAGCAAAGAGAAATATGTGTTATTAACGGGTACGCACCAAATCAAGACACACTGCTTATTTCCGGTCATTATATCCTAGGATTAGCTCATATAGGGTTGGCACATTGATATGGGGAGGAGATTTTAACTGCACGCTTAACCCGGCGATGCATAGATCTGACGATACATTTACACACCCAGCCCCTTCGGCTAAAGCCCTAAATACACTGTTGCATGCATTCAAAATGTTTGCTATATGGAGGACACTGCACCCGAGGGACAGGATGTACTCACATCACACGGCCCCTACGATCTTTATACAAGCTTAGATTATATGTTTACAAGAAAAGAAACTCTGGGAGAATTTAAAATGGCGGAATACTAAGCGTGAGTAGTTTAGACCACACCCCCCCTAGTGACCAGGTGGCAGTTTCTGTCCCTCCCCACCCACCAGAAAGGGTCCTGACTTGGAGGTTTAGAGGAGAATCACTTAGGGACACTGTTTTGTCAACAAGAAAGAGAAGGGGTGAAAGATTACTTCAAATATAACACGGATAGTGTGAAATCGGCAGGCACACTATGGGAAGCCTTCAAAATAGTGGTTAGAGGGACGACTATAGCAAAAACTAAAGGAATGGAAACTATCATAGAAAATGACCTACCCAAGGCAGAGATTAAACTGGAAACCATAGAACGCTAAGGGGGATAGGTCGAAAGAAAAGGCCAAAGAGGTCTCCCGCCTACAGCAGGCATGTCTAGAACACTGGAGTAGGCTAGGTAAGCTGAGCTATAAGAAATATGTTGAGACAGCATGCAGAAGGGGACAAGCCCTAGACCGCTGCTGGCCTAGATTTTCAAGAGTGAAACTAAAAGGGAGATGATACCAATGATAGTAGGAGAGGATGGAGAGATGTGTGGTACACTATAAAGGGAGTTGCCGACGAGTAAAGCCCCAGGTGCAGACGGGTTACCCAAGCAAGTTTTACAAAGTATACATGACAGAGGTCACACCCCCATTGCTAGCTATGCTAAACGAGGTGTTAGAAATAGGTATACTGCCGGGGTCACAGAGTCAATTATTATCCCTCTATTGAAGCCCAACACGCCTGATACTGATTGCAGCTCATATAGAGCCCTCTCACTGCTTAACCAGGATGGGAAAATCCTCACAGCCCTAATGGCCAACAGGCTCAGGTCGGATATATCCAAGCTAATAGACTCAGACCAATCAAGGTATGTGCCGAACATAAATATCACAAGCTACCTTAGGAGGCTGCACGACATTATAGACCGGACCCAAGGTAGCACACAACATTTAGCAGTGGCTTCACTTGATGCAGTCAAGTCATTAGACTCAGTCAGATGGCCATGGTTGATGGCAGTGTTGAAAAGCTTGGGCATGGGACCCACATACATCGAATAGGTGCGATTGTTATATAACGAACCGACGGCGCGGGTCAGGACGGGCGCACGCATCTCGGAAAAATGGCAGTTAAGCAAGGGCACAAGGCAGGGCTGTCCATAGTCCCCGATGCTCTTCATCCCAGCACTGGAACCATTAGCGGTATATCTCCGAAAGGAATATTTACAGGCAGGTTTAGCTACGCTGGGGGCCGGAACCTGATTTCCCTATAAGCAGATCATATGCTTCTGTACCTACAACATCCAGAAACCAATTTACAGTATATCCTAGATGTGTTAGAGCGCTATGCAGATTTATCAGGCATCACAATTAAAGCACAGAAGTTGTGCTTGTTCCCCCTACCGTCATACAGAGGGAAACCTGGGAACATGTTGCCGGTATTAATGATTAGGTGGGCGATGCACACATTCAGATACCTGGGAGTGGACACGTTTCATGATCCTAGGACAGAACACATAAAAAACACTCAAAGCGGTAGACAAAATTGACAACTCCATGACCTTCTGGGCTAGGTTGCCGGTCTCATTAATGGGAAGGGCCGCACTGTTAAAGATGGTGGCGCTCCTGAGACTCCTTCATTATTTTGCTAATATCCCGTAAGCCTTCTTTAAGAGACTCGATAGTATATGCTGGAGTTTCCTGTGGCATAATTTGCGGTGCAGGCTAGCACTTGCGAAACTGAAGAGCCCCTACGAACAAGGCAGCATAAAAGTACCCAAGTTCTAAGCATATTTTGTAGTGAGCCAACTACAATTTGTGACCAAATGGCTGTCCGACGAGCAGACCCAAGAGACATCTGCTCCAGGCAGCATGCGCCGCATTCATTTTGAAAGAGGTAATAAGGACAGTCACGCTGTGAGATGTGCGGCCTCCTCTGTTGCTGAGACTAGGCAAGGCGATGTGGCAAAGGGCTTGTCAGTTACTAGGAAAAAAAGCCACCATATTCTCCTCAGATTCCACTGGTGACACTTGGAGGGGAAGATGCACAATTGAGGCTTAAGGTGAGAAAGTACTGGGAACCACTGGGAGTGGCGACGGTGGGAGATGTGATACATGAAGGGAGGCCGAGGAATTTTATGGAACTCGGGTCGGATACGGGGATACTATTGGGGCAACATCTCACTTATACCAGTCTCCTTACTAGTTTAAGGCAGAAATGGCCGGGAGCACAGGGAGAACTGCATGAAGACGAGACGATAGAAACGTTTTACAATATTGCAGAGGGAGGGCACGAAGTGTCGAGAATATACGAGGTATTGATGTCAAGGTCAGGAGAATATTCTAGCACAGACCAGGCGTAGCTGGGAAGCAGATTTACAAGTGCACATGACAGATGAAGTATTGTGTAGAGTGATGGCTTACCACAAGAAGGTATCCAGAAACACAAGGTTACAGTTGATTCAATTGCACGTGACCCACAGGGCGTATTTGACCCTGAATGAAATATCCAAATTTAGTAATTCCTCCATACAATCCTGTCCAAAATGTGGACTATTTGATGCTGATCTGGTCCACATGTTTTGTATTGGATTGAGATAACCAAAGCATTAGGACGAGTGGACATTACACTGGACACTAGTTCTCCATGGCATGTTTGCTGGGTAGCTTTGCAAAACCGAAGCGGGCTAGACATGTGAGTAAGTTGAAAGAGCTGGCATACAAACTGGCGAAGCACAAGATAGCAATGGGGTGGAAAGCGCACCAGGATCCGAATGTACTGTTATGGTGGGACCACCTTCGGAAATGGACCAAAATAGAGACCGCAGTATGGCAAGAGGCAGCCCACCAAGGCCAGGGGGAATGTCACACGGATTTAGATGCATGGAAACTTTTAACATCGGAGCTAGATGCCGCTGGGCACATAGATACCGTTAATGGGGGCAAGCAGAGATATAGTCTGGAGCTAGAAGATAATATAGCAGTACAGTTCGTTGCAAGGCGGTAGAGGTGAAGAAGGTGGATTAGGCTGGGGAAGAGGTGGAGGGAGTTGGGAGGGGCATGTAGATACTGATTGTCATGTGCATGGATATGTACGTCTGTAAGTCAAGTTGTTGTTGAAAATCAATAACATTGTTTAAAAAAAAAATGTAAGTTAAGTTGCAGGCTGCAGAGGTTTGGGTGCAGGATCCACCCCTCCGAGTGGGAGATGAGGTCCGTCATCTGCAGCAAGCACCAGGGAGGGCAGATCGCCATGTCCAGCAACTCTGGGTACCACGTTCTCCGGACCCAATCCAGAGGAATCCAGATCACTGTGGACCCAAACAGGCATAGTCTCTTGAGAGCCAGCAGTATGACAGGGATCGGTGGGAACGCATAGAGCAGGTCGAATTCCTACTCGACTGTCAAGGTGTCCCTGTATCCTCCCTGACAATGACATTCCATGGAGCAGAACTACTTGCACTTCCAGTTCACCCTGGAAGGGAAGAGATCCAATTGAGGAGACCCAAAAAGGTGAAAGGCTCCTTACTTTCTCACTCATGGGTGGTCGTAGATTGCCTGCTGAAGGCATCTGCTAACACGTTCTCACTGCCGACCAGATAAGCCACTATCAGGGACATGCTGTTCTCCAGAGTCTAGAACCACATTGCTTTTCTGCAGAGAGGGAAGGAGTCCACAAACCCCACTTGTTGAAGTAATGCATGGCCAATGTGTTGTCCGTCAGGACCAACACAGTATTTCCTCTCGCAGAGGGGAGGTAAGTGAACAGGGCCAGCCTGATCGCTCTCAACTCCAGCAAAGGTGTTAGGGATCATTCTGAGAAATGTGCCAATTCCCTTCTACCTTAGAGACCCCCCGCTCTTTTGCTGGACTTTAGGACTTTTAATTTTTATCCTGGAGAGAGTAAGACCTTTTCCTCACTTTATCATGTATTTTTCTTTGATTTGAACTCTGTTTCTTTTGGTTTTGGAGTCTGACAAACTCCATAGGCATCATCTTTTTAAATTGTGACACACAGCACCTTCAGTGCAGTGGCACAGGGAAGTCTTTTAGATTTCCCAAATGTTTAAATACCTTCTCTTGGATAACTACTGTTGCCAAGAGTAGTAAAGTGAAATTGACTTTACTTACATTTTGTAACTTTATGTAACGCTCACTTGGTATCCACGGGGACGCCCCCCAATCTGGCTGGACTGCTTCCGACCTTCGACCCACTCCCTTGGACTCTTGTTCGGCTGAGGACCAGGTCTGAAAACACAGGAGTTTAGGTTTTAGCTTATTGTCTCTTTTAGCCCAGAGCCCACCTCCCTTGTGGACCGAACGACCCCTTGGCGCTCTCCTCACCTTGCTTTTGGGTATGGTGCGCTCTCCGTCCTGCTGTTCTGTGCAGGGGTGCGTTGTGGATGGGCGCGTCGCAACCTAGTTGCTTCAATGGTGCTGGCCCCTCAGAGTCCAGACCTGCTGTGACTCAGTTCGTCAGGTAAGTCTGCTGTTCTGACAACTTGTCCTTTATTTGTAATTGCCCCTATTAATGCCTTTCCTTCTTTCTTAGGTGCGGATGGAGTTCTGGTGATGCCGTGCTGCCTGGGGCTGTGCACGAGATGGTAAGTGAAAGCGTGGAGCGCAGCGCTAAGTGCTTTTCTTGTGCTAACCTGTTTGTTGTCCCTTTCTTGCAGGCTGCCGTGATGTTCCGGACAGTATGTTGCCGAGAAGATGGAGAGCGGTGAGTAAAGTGTTGTTCGAACCACCTTCTAGCACATATGCGTGTTAATCGGCCTTGTCTTTCTTCTTGCAGGTCGTTGAAAGGCCCGGAATGGACGTGGACCAAAGGCAAGTCCAATTCAGGTAAGCGTGCGGCTTTTGGTTGTTTTTTCAATGTGAAGAATAAACGCTTACTAATGCTGCTTTTCTGTACTCCCCAGGTTGCTGCTTCCAAGAGAGAGCGAGCGTTCGCCGAGATGCTGATGTTCGGGATTCTGGAGCGGATGACAGAAGCAGGGCTCGCTAATAGGTAAGCGAATACTAAGTGTTCTTGTTTTCTTGTTCTTGCAGGTATCGGGCCCGGAATGCAGAGGAAGACAGACCGTGGTGAGTGTCACGCTGCGACTAGCAGAGTAACACGAAGCATGTTCTCCAGCTTGGGCGTGGCTTATATAGCCTACAAGTATCCCAGGTACCCCCAGGCCTGACCACACCCTAAATGCTAGACCGTATGGCTCAGTTCTGGAACTGAGCCATGCGGGGGCATCCATGTTGTGAAAATGCCATTGTCAGTTCCAGTTGGGGACATGATGGGTCCCTTGGGGCCATGATGGAAGACAGTGGTGCAGCCCAGGTGGCCTGACTGCCAGGGCCAGGGGTCATGACACTTTATAGACCCAGCACATACTATCTTACAATAGGGTGCTGGAGGGGTTACTTAGTATCCCCTTTGTCTATCTTCGCATGTAACATTTTAATGTTACCCTTTCTACAATTAATGGCTGGTGCCAGTGATTTACTTTTTACTACCATTGAGTGTTTTTACCGCGGGCTGCAATTGCAGCTACAGTAAAGCACCCATGGGTGCCCATTTTGTCAAAATGGCGCCGGACTTCTTTTTCTACCATTTCTTGATGAAAAGGTCCTTCTTGAGATTTACTCTGCGCCCCAAACCAGGTTCGGCCCCTTTGTTCTTTTTGTCTTTGCCGGGATTCACTGGTGAAGCCTGCCTCTGGCTCCAGTGTGTGTAGCAGGACAGGAAGCAAGGGAGGATCTCAAAACTCCCTGTGCTTCGTCTCCTTGGTTACAGGAATGCACCCAAAGGTAATTGGCTGGCTGAACTTGGACAACATCCACCCTGCTGTGTGAGTTACAGCTAGGCTGCGAATGAATGGGAGAGACTTGCATAAAAGGCGAGGTCTTTTGCAAGGAAGGCAGAGTCGACCACTGGACGAAGGAATCCGACAAAGAACTTGGAAGAGAAGCTTGCTGCAACTCCTGGACCGTTGGTTTGCCCGGTGAAGTGCTGCTGCAGTGCTGAAGCTCCAAATTTGCCTCGACTAGAGAAGCCCTGCAAAGGACGACTTCTCCCCTTGGGTTGGTGGGACCAATCGACCCCAAGACGAACTCATCTGGAAATCCTCTTGTTGCTGGCTGTACTTCCATTTGCTGTTGCAGAACCGAGTGCCAGGGAGAAGAACACCAGAATCAAGTGCATCGTTTTTAAATTCGACCCAAGCTCCAGGAAGATCCTCTGGACTCCCTCCAAGCAGTAATAACCAAGCCTGAGCCACCTCAACAGAGTGCTGGACCCCAGAAGCAAGGAAAGTCCACCAAGTGTCCGAGAACCGCGGTGGTGCTTTTCGCAAGAAGTTGAAACCGCAAAGTGACGCTGATCTGAACTTTGCCCATTGCTGCCGCCGACCTTCAAATCCTAGTGCAGGAGTCCCCAGACGTCCTCCCTCTTGTCCCCACGACTGAGGCCCAGGAACAACAGGATCTGCCATACTACAACAGGAACAGGAGGTCGCTGGAACCAATTTCTTCAGACCTAAGGTACTGTAACCTAAGGGGTACTTACCTCTTGTTGTGTAGCTTGCTAGCTCTCAGTTGAGACTTGCATTGGCTGCCTTTCGCAGAGTTGCTTGCATCATTGCCCATCACAAGACTCCCAGCTTGTGGCCCAACAGTGATTTATTTTTCTACAAAGCTCTCTATAACATTGTGCAAGACTTTTTACTTACCTTCAAGAAGTGCCTCAGCTTCCCTAGACTTTGCTCAATTGACATTGGCTGTCCTGGCTCCCTGAAGACTCTTCTAACCTCTGACTTTGTGTTTTGATCTGTCCCTCCAAAGGTCATACATTCTTTACTTGTATAGGTGGGAAAGGGTTAATCTGCATTGCATTGGGGGGTTTAAAAGTTCTTACCTGTTGGAGAAATGTGTTAACCATTGTTTCCTTCCCTAAACCTTTTCCTTTTGACACCAAACTCAGTATTGCCCTAAATGTACCAGTGATATATCAATGTCCAGTGTCCTAGTTATTGAAGTCAACCGACGGTGTAGGAAGTGTCTGTGTGCCATCCCAAAAGGGTATCTACTGATTTATTGAATCTGAGAGTGTGTATTAGTAAAGTATATTTAAGTGTTACTTATTTGCTCCCTTCTAAAGAAGGCTTATTCAAACTGGCTGTTAAATCATTATTTAATCAGGAAACCTTGAGTATAAGTGCTATTTGGATACTTGTCACTGTGAAACTCCAGGTTGCAACCCTAGAGCTCACATTAACCCCTCTTGAGATAAGCCTGGCTGCTCAGTGACTCTACCAACTTGTGCAGTACATGCTTATACCAAAGGTTGGGTTAATTACTGCCAAGAGGACAAGGCTGGTGCAGTCTCCCACAGGGTAATGCATACAATCTTGCCCAACAAAAGTGATGAGCTCCATGCACTTCGATGGGGACCACAAGTCGCTCACTGTGAGGTCTTGGAGGTGAGCGCCCTAGCCCTTTAGGCATGCATCCACAACTATGGGAAAAAGAATTAAGTGTGAATTGGGACTAGGGTTGTCGGAACAATGCTTCTTTCACTAGGTTGTCTTTCTGGGACCCCCCAGTCCAGGGCTCTGTTCACTCACTCCTAGACCTGAAGAATGGATGTCTGTGTCCCTGAAACAGAAACCACTGGCAACCCAGAAGCCACTAAAGCCACCTCATGTGCAGCCGAGCCTCTGGCACTACAAGGATGCAGGAGGCCATGATATCCAGCAAGTACAGAAAATCTGAGGCAGGAAACTTTTCATGTGACTGGAAGGTATGAACCATCTTGAAGATGTTCACTACTCTGTCCTTAGCTGGAAAGGACGGCCCAGGAAAGTCTCCAGGATCACCTCAATGAATTGGAGGGACTCGGACAGCAATACTTGAGACTTCCTGAAGTTCATGGAGAAGCCCAAGCTGTGCAATAGATTGAACGTCCGGTACAAGTGTGCCGATACATGGTCTGGGGAGCGAGCGCAGACACGACAGCCATGCAAATAGGGGAACACATGGATCGTTTCACTTCTGAGACAAGCCACTATCACTGCAAGAAGCTTGGTGAAAACCCTGGGCGCCGAAGAAAGGCCAAACGGCAGGACATTGACTTACTAGGGGACGTTCCCCACTTTGAATCCCAGGAAATTCCTGTGCTTCTTGCGGATGGATGGGTATGTGCAAGTAGATTTCACCGAAAAACCAAATCTTTTTTATTTTTATTTTTTAAAGCAGGGGGAGACCCCCCGCACCCACTCCACCTAACTTATACCCTTAACCCATACCCCCACCTATTATGCATTACACATATACCCATTTCCCCTACCTTTTTCTGTGAAATATATTCAGTGAAATCACATTAGGGGAAATAGTATTCGAAGAAATCTACGGTAACGGTGCAAGTATGCATCCTGCAGATCAAGGGATACCAGCCAATCCAGGAGGTCCAGGGCGTGAAGAATCTGGGCTACTGTGACCAACTTGAACTTGTCCTTGAGCAAGTACAAGTTCAGAAGCCTCAGATCTAGGATGGGACGTAGTCCTCCATCCTTCTTTGGCCCCAGAAAATATGTGGAATACCAACCCTTCCCTCGTTCAGAGCATGATACTGTGTCTATGGCCCCCTATACCAGAAGCAGACGGACCTCCTCCAATAGGGGAGTGTCTGGAGGCAAGTACCGGCTGTCCGGTGGATGTCTGGAGGGCCCTAAGCGAAAGCTAGACAGTATCCCTGGTGAATGACCTGTAAGGCACAGGCATCAGAATTGGTAATTATAAATTCTTTGCGAAAAAGGATAACCAGCCTCCTACTGGGGAGGAGTGGTGGAATTCTGATTCAAAGAGGCTTCGCACAAGGGGCGTGGCTTGGGCAGCCATGGAGTAGAATGTGCTTCCTGTGTAGCTCCGGAGGATCTGACAAATGATCCGTGAAACTACTTTCAAAAACACTCCATATGTTCCAGGATTTGCAGCACAGGCGTGGGAATGTGTGCTCTGCACACAGTACAAAGATTGGGTGAATTGTGTGCAGCGTTCCGAGGGAATCACTCGGTGAAGAATGTGGCCGCTGGATACAATGTAATTAAAAATGGCCGTCAACAAAAGAATTGTAGCTGAAGCAACGGGAGCAGCTGAATAAAGCTGGCAGCCGAGTGAAAAGACGGATGCTGGCGTGCGGGAACAAAGTGGAGCCGATACGTCTGCAAGCCAATTAATTGCACTGAAGAGCGCTGGCCGGTGATGCGGAATCTGGCAGCGGCGGGCCGACCCAGAAGGCAAGTGTCCGGAGGCTACGGGAGCGCGAGGCGCGAGACTGGCACACAGTGCGGTGCAGTCCCCGATCGCATACAGCGGGTGCACAAGCGGTGCACTGATGAATGTGCGGGCGGGGCGATCTCACGTAGAGATCAGGCGGTGAGCACCAAGAGGCAACAGTGGCGCGAGGTGCGCGGCCATAAACTAAGCAGACGGAGCGAATCCTGCGCAGTGCCACCGAAATAGACGGGCCGTGCTGCATCTAATATATGAAGCGCTCGGGACGTACCCCCGGCACAAATCAATGCATGGAAGACCGCAGGCGGCGCATTGTAAACGACGGCTGCTTATAGATCACGAAAGTGGCTGATAATGGCGGAAAAGGGCACCTGGTAGCAGCGTCTACTGGAAGATACAGGGAAAGACCACGGAACTTGCTCTAATGAAGGTGCTCGTGCGCTCCTGGCAACGAAGAGTAATATACCAATGGGAGATGTTGGTACTCGAGGGGGCTGAAGATGTGCAGATGACCTCTGAGAAGTCAGAGAGGTGAACAGTGGACGCCAACACAGAGGCACGGCATGTAGGGAGAGTTCAAGCGGAGGTGGATGCAGACAGTGATGTGCAGAATACAAAGAGCCTGGAAGCAAGGGGATTACAACAAAGGAAAGCGTGGTCTCTAGGGCGCGGTGAGACATTTTGAAACGTGGGAGGACACAACCCACTCTGAGAAATAGCCCAGCAAACACAAGCTTATGCCCCAAACCCAAAGAGATACACTGGTGCCGAATCAACACAGAAGCAGGACTGACATCTGAGGCCAGGCAACCTCGGGCGCATAACAGTGGCCGCAAGATGACGGGGCGAGCGGCTGTGAGCACGAACAAGAACAAACAATCCACAATGGAGGCATTCGCCAAAACACAACAATCTCCTGCGGCCATAGCGCCCAAAAGCTTGATAGCACCAGTGGAGAGCACCGCAGAGACTGAAAATCATCAGCTATTAGTGGCCATTACGGAGCTGAGAGACTCATGGGGGACAGCGATGTCAGACCTGCGCACATCCCTGGATTCTAAAATAGACGCAGTAGGCATAGAAGTCACCCTGCTGAGGCAAGATGTTAGGGGATTGGCGGAGAGAATGAGCAGCTTGGAGAGTGCAGTGAAAATCAACACGGACACTAGCACCAACAACACAAAGGAGGTTCACGTACTGAAACTACAGGTAGCTAACCTGGAGAATCGGGCAGAAGAAGCGGAAGGGAGAGCAAGAAGGAACAACATCCGCGTGGGTAGGCCTGCCGGAGGGGGAGGAAGGACAAGACCCGACAGACTACGTTGAGAACCTACTCTTACAAGAAATAGGGGCGGAAAAACTCTCGCAAGGATTTGCAGTGGAGCACGCACACAGAGCCCTTATGAGGAAGCCGAGGCCTGGGGCCCCTCCCCGGCGATAATCGCAAAAGTACTGAACTATAAAGATCGTGAGAAGATACTGGAGCACTTTCGTAAAGGGGGAACAATTGAAAGGGCTTCAAGCACCATCACGGTGTATCCTGACTATACAATGCTGGTCCAGAGGCAACGGTACAGCTATGTGGCAATCAAAAGGAGGCTACGCATGGCTGGAATAAAATACATGCTTCTGTACCCCGCGAAATTGAAGGTGGTGCACAAGAGCAAAATGTATTTTTTTTGATACTCCGGAAGAGGCAACAACATGGCTGGACCTGCAGGGCTGCCCGGAACGAGACACGGAGCAGGCTCAAGAGGAACACGATAAGTGACTGGTACACTGCATGCATATTGATATGGCGCAGGGCGATCACCCCAAGAGTGCCTATGATAAAGATTAAGATTAAGGGGTGCTGCTGAGTAAGGTTGATATTTTGCTGGGATGCCATTGACTGTAACGAACTTAAGGAACTGGAATATAGCAGCAAGTACTCATACACAAATTGTGTAGCAATGTGTAGTTGAACTGAAGTAAAACGGGAGCGGCAGGGCGAAAGCACCCTACACCCCGAATTATAGTTGTAGTAGCAGCAGGTTAGCCACTAGGGCGACCTCACCCTATGGAGCTTCGAGTACAGGCGAGGGCCAGAAAGAGCTAGATGCGGGGGTGCCTGAGATGCAGGGATGGAGCTGGGCAACAGTTAAGGGGAGTGATGTTGGGGATGGGACAGGAGGTGGGAGGGCGGGGGACAGGGAGTTTGGGGCTTTTTTGGTTAAGTGGAGTTTAAATTGGGGAACAAGCCTATTCAGACTGGAATGGAACTTAGAGTTAGACTGCACCTGTGGGAGGAGGAACGGAATTCGAATAGGCCATGGGCGATCTTAAAATAGTTACATGGAACGTACGAGGGCTCAATAGTTACTTAAAGAGAAATAAAGTTATGTTGTACTTGCGTAGGCAAAAACTAGATATTGCACTGCTGCAAGAAACTCACCTGACACGGGAGAGAATGGATACAATTGCTGGTGGGGTCATCATATTCCGCTTATGCCAGGGGTGTGCTTATTTGGGTGACGCCGCATGTCCCTTTCCAGCGATTGCAAGTGGTAGCTGAGACAGATGGGAGGATGGTTATATTGAGGGGACTGGTGGAAAAAAGGGAGATAAGCATAGTCAATACGTACGCCCCGAACCAGAACACAGCGGCGTACATCAGAACATTGTGTACTAATCTGAGCATGTGTGTGGGAAGCGCGATGATCTGGGGAGGGGACTTCAACTGCGCACTGAACCCAATAGTAGATAGATCAGATGGGAAGATGGATAGACCTGCCCCTGCCGCCAAAGCGTTACAGACATTGTTGAGTGACTTTGGCCTGGAGAATGCATGGAGAGTGAGACACCCCCAGGAGAGGCAATATTCACATTATTCTGCCCCACAGCAGTTATTCACTAGGTTGGACTATGTCTTTACTACACCTGAAATTATAGCAGAGATTACACAAATAGAATATAAAGCTAGGGTCCTTTCGGACCCCTCACCCCTGATTCTCGGATGGCAATACTGCCCTCTGAGAGCGAGGATCCCGACATGGCGCCTACAAGCGGAAGCATTGAGAGACCCCATTTTTAGGGAGGACTTGAGGGAGGAGATTGTAAATTATTTTGAGACGAATACTGGTAGTGTGGACACGGCAGGAACACTATGGGAGGCCTTCAAAGTTGTGATGAGGGGAGTAGCCATAGCAAAATCTAAAGGTCTACAAGGTGGGATTCTAGTCGATCTACAGGAGAGGGAGGATTAACTAGAAGAGGCTTTAAGGGGCGAAGATGATACAGCGGAGAAGTTAGAATTGATACTCATGCTACAGCAAAAATACGCTTATTGGGATAGATTGTGTAACCTCAACTATAAAAAATATGTAGAGAGACAGCATGCGGGAGGTGACAAACCAGGGAGACTCTTGGCGTGGGTATATAAGAGCGAGACCCCCAGAGTCACAATCAGGACTGTAGAGAGAGAAGACAGTAGCGTAGCAGACACCCAAAAGGAAGTTAATCAAGAGTTTGCAAACTATTATAAGGTATTGTATGGAGACAAGGGTAAGAGTAGTCGCGCTTCGATAAGAGAAACGCTGGAGGACATAGGATTGCCAAAGGTAAGTGAGGAAGAGGAAGAGGAGCTAGATGCACCAATTACCTTAGAAGACCTAGGGGAGGTGGTGAAGCAGTTGCCTACTAGCACAACCCCGGGGGCAGATGGACTCCCAAGTGGGTTGTATAAAGTATACATGGAAGAGGTCCTTCCCCCACTGTTAGAAATGTTAAACGAAGCATTTGAGACGGGAAGCTTACCAGAGTCACAGAGAGGCAATTATAATGCTGCTTCCCAAACCTAATAAGCCTGGGCACAGCTGCAGCTCCTTTAGACCCTTGTCGATGCCGAATCAAGGCAGCAAGATATTGACTGCTGTCTTAGCAAATAGACTGAATAGGGTTATTGGCAGATTAATACACCCTGATCAAACGGGTTATGTCCCAAAAAGAAACATCACCAATAACCATAGACGACTCCAAAGAATTATTGAGAGCGGCAGCGAACATGATGGTGAAATGGCAATTGTGTCCTTGGACGCGATAAAGGCCTTTGATTCAGTTAAATGGCCATGGCTGCTCGCGGCCCTGGAGGGTTATGGGTTAGGGCCTGGATATGTACGGTGGGCAAAAATATTGTATAGCGAACCGCTGGCTAGAGTTAAGACAGGATCAGTGATATCGGGAAGGTGGCAGCTTAGCAGGGGCACCAGGCAGGGATGTCCGTGGTCTCCAATGCTCTACATACTGGCCCTGGAACCCCTAGCAATATACCTAAGACAACAATATGACACCATAGGCGTTGAGGTGACAGGGGAGTGACATCTGATCTCCCTACACTACACGCAGATGACATGCTACTGTACTTGCAACACCCAAAACAAAATCTCCAGTACATCCTAGGAGTGATGGAGAGATACGCTGGGTTGTCCGGTATAGCGGTAAACCCCCAGAAGTCCAGTTTATTCCCATTAGGGTGGTATATAGGGATTCCACCAGAGCGATTGCACGTATTGCAAGTACCGTGGGCAGTCAGCACATTTCGGTACTTAGGGATAGACATATACCACACAGTGGAAGAGGAACATAGGCGCAACACAGAGGTGGCCATTAAAAAAAATGAGAAGTGCATGCAATTCTAGGCAAAGTTGCCCCTGACAATGATGGGATGGGAGCAATGCTCAAGATGGTGGTTCTGCCCAGGCTTCTACACTACTTTGGGAATATACCATACCTGATTCCTAAGAAGTTCTTCACTAAACTGAATAGCATGTGCAGGGATTTCCTATGGCATGGCACGCGGAACAGAGTGGCGTTATGGAAGCTACAGAATTTCCAGGACAAGAGAGGAATAGAACTGCCCAACTATGAGGTGTACTATGTAGCAAGCCAGTTGCAATTTGTTGCTAAATGGCTCTCTGATGAAGAGACCTCTGAATCCAGGCTGTTTGGGCGTGACTGTGCACCATTTTATTTGAAAGAGATGAGGTGGGTACCCAAGGCGGAAATGATAGGGCGCTCTAAAATGATGCTACTAGGGTGGAAGATGTGGTGTAGGGCATGCTAGGTGATGTAGAACCCGTCGCCATGCTCTCCGCAGGTACCACTTGTCATGAACCGTCGTTTACGTCCTTTCTGGACCTCCTGGTCCCTGACTCGCAGAGGATTGCATGCAGTTATCCTTCCAACATGGCCGCCCGGAACAGAATGCTCCGGATAAGTCTATGCGTTCCACGCTGCTCATCCTACAAAAGAGACACGCCCGCGGCTCTGCGCGTCTCAACGCTACCGCTACCTGTAGTCGGACGAGCTTAGCCGGAGTTCGATCGGGGCTCTTGCTTGATTCCTTGTTCCCAGTTCCTTGAATCCCCTCCTGTTCCCTTCCTTCTCCAATCTGCTGTAAAACCTCTGCGCTCGAGTCACGGTCCTCCGTGCCTCCGAGCGTACCTTATTTACTTCCTGGAATTACCCTGGACTTTTTGAACGCTCCTGGAAACTGAAGCGCTACTCTCACGCTGGACGCCGAAGATTGGCGTTCGGGTCTATACAAATCCCGGACCGTAAAGAAGAAAACATTCCAGAAGGTCGCAAGTACACAACAGAAACAGGTGAGAAGGGGAGAGACTTGTGACAGATTGAGACGCCTTAAAAACGATACAGATTCAGAGATGGAAGCCGCCGTGTAAGACCTCATGCGAGGCATGCAGGAATTAACAATGGAGGTACAAAACCTCAAGGCAGAGAACGCAGCATTAAAGCAGCTAGTTCTATCTCGTGATTCCGCAACCAAAGAAAATTTAATATTGGGAGGAATAGTGGACAAGTATGCGGTTCTTCCAAGACTCTCCGCGCCTTCCTTGGTTCGTGTTTAGTTCACTTCACTTTCAAGCCCTAATACTTCTCCACTCCTAGAGCAAAGGTGGGTTTTATGATCTCACACCTCACTGGAAATGCATTGACTTGGGCAACCCCCCTAGTCAATACAAGCAACGCTCTCCTGGATGACTATGATGGCTTTGTGAGAGCCCTTAAGGAAATGTTGATCGCCCAAAGCAGGTATATAGTGCTCAAGAGAGACTACTCGAGTTTCAACAAGGGTCCCAGGATATGCTCACCTATGTTACTCGTTTCAAACAACTTCTGAAAGAAGCAGACTGGTCTCCAGAAGCTAGTTTTACACTCTTCCAAAGGGGGCTGAGCAAAGAAATAAAAGATGAGCTCGTTAGGGTGGCCCGCCCAAGCTCCTTCCAGGCTCTTATGGATCTATCCTTACAGATAGATTTCCGAATCCAAGAAAGAAGAGCAGAGAAAAGGAAGTCTAAGGTAAGTTTCCAAAAGACCATCACGGAACATGTCCCTAGAGCAGAGTCTACTGTTCCTTCTACCCCGGACCCAGAACATATGCAACTAGGAGCCTTTTGTGGACCCATTACCCCTCAAGAAAGGATGCGACGAATCCATACTGGTCTGTGCATGTATTGCGCCTCCGATAAACACCTTGTGAGAGAATGTCCCATTGCTCCTCCACGGCGTTCGGGAAACGCCAGCTCCCGATCCTAGATGGAGCACAGTGTCGGGAGAGAGATGTTTGCTCCACAACAATTCCATCCTTGAACTCTCCTGGACAAAATAACCTTGTGGTTGTTCAGGCCCTACTATCGCCTTCCAAGACAGAATCTTACCCCATCCTGGCATTAGTTGACTGCAGAGCTATGGGCGTATTTCTAGATCAAGATTGGGTCACTGCTCATAACATTCCACATGAAAGCCAAGTTACAATGCAACCAGTAGAGGCAATTGATGGAAGGCCTCTTTCCTCAGGACCCATTACCCTTCAGACTAAAGAGATTATACTTTCTATTAATCACCATCAAGAGAGAATCAAATTTGACCTCATTAAATCAGCCCATCATCCGATGGTTCTTGGAATGCCCTTGCTGCAGAGGCACAATCCTTACATCAACTGGGCAGCCGGCTCACTGTTTCTTGGATCTGAATATTGTATGGCTCACTGCCTATCCCTGGATACCTTACCAAAGCCTTCTAGAGACTTTCAAGAGAACCAACAAAGTCCGGTCACCGTTTCTAACATCATCCAGATTCCCAGGGCCTACCAAGCCTTTTCTGATATTTTTTCGACCGCGATAGTTCAAGCTCTCCCTCCTCACAGGCCAGAGGATTGTGCCATCGATACCGAACCCACAGCTGTGATTCCTTTCAGCAGAATGTTTCTATTATCTGAACCTGAAAAGAAGTCTCTCCGAGAATACCTGGATACTAACCTGGAAAATGGCACCACACGCCCGTCCAAATCTCCAGCGGGTGCTTCATTGTTCTTCGTTCCAAAGAAAGATACCAAAGAACTCAGACCATGTCTGGACTACCGTGGTCTAAATCAGTGCACTCTCAAGGACCGTTATCCTCTACCCCTCATCTCAGATATCCTGGAAGCAGTCAGAGGTGCAGTAATCTTCACAAAATTAGACCTAAGGGGTGCTTATCATCTCATTCGTATAAAGGAAGGTGACGAATGGAAAACAGCCTTTAGAACTCCCTTCGGCCATTTTGAATATCTGGTCATGCCCTTTGGAATTGCTAATGCCCCAGCAGTTTTTCAACGTTTCATGGATAGGGTGTTTCTTGGACATGCTGTTCCTCTTCGTTATCGTCTACCTGGATGACATCTTGATCTACTCCAAGGACCTTCTAAGGCACGAAGAGCATGTTAAGGCAGTCTTACAACGATTACGTGAACACAAACTCCTAGCTAAATCCGAGAAATGCCTGTTTCAACTCACTTCTGTTCATTACCTAAGTTTTGTCCTTAGTCCAGAAGGAATTGGAATGGATCCTTCAAAGGTAAAGGTCATACTATCTTGGCCGGCTCCCACATCTGTGAAACAGATTCAATCTTTCCTGGGAATTGCCAATTTTTACCGAAAGTTCATACCGTCCTTCTCTGAAATTGTTCAACCGATTATTGCTCTCCTGAAGAAAGATGCTCCATTTCTCTGGTCTACAGATCAAGACAAGGCATTCCAACGATTAAAGACAGAGTTTACTCAAGCCCCCATCCTGGCTCAACCCGATATTAACCGCCCATTCCTAGTGGAGACGGATGCATCCAATTACGCCATAGGAGCAGTACTAAAACAGGAAATTGAGGACAAATTGGAGCACCCCATTGCTTACCTTTCACGAACCCTGACGCCAAGTGAGACTCATTATTCCGTCTTGGAAAAGGAACTGCTAGCCATCCGCCAAGCCTTCACAGAACGGCGACATCTACTCCTGGGGGCTAGGCATCCAGTCCAGGTCCGTACGGACCATCAAAATCTTCAAGTTCTACAATCTTTGGAATGTAGGAACAGTCGTCAGGCCCGTTGGGCCTTCTTCTTTGCCCAGTGCCAGTTCCACATCCATCATGTCCCTGGATCACAAAACATAATTGCCGATGCCAATGCCCTTTCCAGACGTCCTGACTATGACTTTGTTGCCCAAGCACTCACCCTCCTGGAGAATATCCAAGGCCAAACTTGACTTTCAGACCTTTGGAAGGAGCACAAGTGAAATAACAGATGGAATCTCACAGCTAAGGACGGGTATCTATTCAAAGATAATCGCTTAGTCATTCCCACTCCTGGACTGAGATAAAGGATCACAAGTCTATGTCATGATACCTTACATTCGGGACATCGTGGGATAACCAACAATCTCCATCTAGTACAAAGACAGTTTTGGTGGCCCAAGATGAAGGATGATATTAGGATCCATGTCCAAACTTGCGCAGTTTGCAATCAGAACAAACATGATAAGAAGCCAGCCGGACTCCTACTCCAACCAGCAATACCAACAAGACCCTGGGAATTCATCACCACTTATTTTATCGTGGAATTACCACCCCCTAGTGGCTACACAACAATCATGGTCACTATTGATTTGTTTACTCATATGGCTCATTTTACACCCATATCCAAACTAACTTCCTCATCAGACCTTGCCGGAATTTCCCTGGAGCACATATTCCGACTTCATGGGTTGCCTTCCAAGATCATTTCAGACCGTGGACCTCAGTACATATCTCAGTTTTGGAAGCAAGTATGTCGTATTCTGGGAATCCAACGGGCCTTATCCTCTGGCTACCATCCACAAACCAATGGAGCCACGGAACGTGTGAACCAGACTCTCAAACAATATCTACGATGTTTCGCCACCAAAGTTCAGGACGATTGGTCACTCCTAATACCTATGGCTGAATTCGCCTATAACAATTCAGATCCTTCAGCTATCAAGACCAGTCCCTTCTTCTGTAGTCAAGGATTTCATCCATCTGTCCTACCCTCCGTACTCCCACATCCTACTCCAGTACCTGCAGTAGACTCCTGGATCGAAAACCTCATCACAGTACATAAGGAGCTTAAGGAATACCTAGAACGGGCCCGAGAAGATGTCAAACTTTATGCTGACTCTAAAAGAAGACCTGGACCTTCCTATTCAGTAGGAGATACGGTTTGGCTATCCTCGAAGCTCCTCCCTCGACACCTGCGCCCCAATAAACTGGCTCCCAGATACTACGGTCCCTTGTCCATACAAGAAATCATCAACCCAGTGGCCTTTCGACTTCGGTTACCTGAATCTTGGAAAAGAATCCATCCAGTCGTTCACAATTCTCTGTTAAAACCATACATTCAGTCATCCCGAACAGCTCCTAGATCTACCCCTGTTATTGTAAATGATCAACTGGAATACGAGGTTTCCAGGATTTGTGACTCAAGATATCGACGTGGTCAACTACAATATCTGGTTGAGTGGAAAGCGTACCCTTCCAGTGAGCGTACCTGGGAACCCGTATCAAACATGAATGCTCCCAGATTGGTTCGACGATTTCATCTGATCCATCCGGGCAAACCCAGAGGAGCTGGTTTCCAGAGGAGGCATACTGTCATGAACTGTCGTCTACGTCCTTTCTGGACCTCCTGGTCCCTGACTCGCAGCGGATTGCATGCAGTTATCCTTCCAACATGGCTGCCCGGAATGGAATGCTCCGGATCAGTCTATGCGTTCCACGCTGCTCATCCTACAAAAGAGACACGCCCCCGTGGCTCTGCACGTCTCAATGTTACCGCTAGCTGTAGTCGGACATGCTTAGCCGGAGTTCGATCAGGGCTCTCGCTTGATTCCTTGTTCCCAGTTCCTTGAATCCCCTCCTGTTCCCTCCTTCTCCAATCTCCTGGAAAACATTCCGCGCTCAAGTCACGGTCCTCTGTGCCTTCGAGCGTACCTTATTTACTTCCTGGAGTTACCCTGGACTTTTTGAACGCTCCTGGAAACTGAACCGCTACTCTCACGCTGGACGCCGAAGATCAGCGTTCAGGTCTATACAAATCCCAGACCGTAAAGAAGTCCAGAAGGTCGCAAGTACACAACAGAAACAGGTGAGAAGGGGAGAGACTTGTGACACCACTGGTTACATTAACAGGGGCAGATGTACAGCTAGGAATGATAATCAGAAACCACTGGGAACCGGTTGGGGTAGCATCAATGGGTGACATTTGGCGGGAGGGTTCTAGTATTACTTTTGAGGGGCTGCAGGAAGAAACTGGGCTGCACGGGGGCCAGTATATTACAGAATGGTGCAGAGAATCAAGAGAATATGGCCCGAAACTGTGCTGGAGGAGGAACCAGATGCCACCATAGATATGATATACGACATAGCGGAAGGGGGCCATGAGATATCTAGAATATACAAGATGTTGATGTTTAAAGTGGGCAAGGAGGTCACGCAGTTGAGAGTAGATTGGGAAACGGACGTTGGAGCCCCGATGGAGGACGGGATGTGGGAACGTGCGCAAGGGTATCATAAGAAGGTATCTAGAAATGCGAGACTGAAACAGATACAACTGTATATATGACACCCCAGAGGATATCGAGGTTTGAGAATGCAGGACGACAAGCATGCCCCAAGTGTGATGAGGAGAACGCGGGCATGGTGCATATGTTCTGGTCATGCCTGGTCATAGAACGCTTCTGGAGTGAAGTGAAAGGGAAACTGGAAAAAAAGGGGGTTAAGATTGTAGTGGACACAGTGTGGGCCTGTCTGTTGGGGGGTTCCCAAGATCACAGAAGCTCAAGCATGTGGGTAAACTGAAAGATCTGGCTTATGTGCTTGCAAAGAGGAGAATTGCCATGGGGTGGAAGATATCACACAAACCTAGTGTGGAGGTGTGGTGGAGAGATTTGCAGAAATGGGCGGAGACAGAAACCATGGTATGGCAAGAAACGAGCAATGCATGGGGGGGGGGGGGGAGGAGAAGACCGAGTCCCTGAAGGCCTGGAAATCATTGATAGCCGAGCTGTTTGGGTCCACACGAGACTCGGCAGAACCCGCAGACGGGGAGACCGGACCACAGGATGCAGAAACAGAATGTGTAAAGTAACAGACTCGTAAGGGGGGGTGGGATAAGGGAAGCAGCGGCTAGAAGTGAAGAAAGCATAATGAAACTGTTGATATATGCACTGCCTGTTTGGTTTGTATTGTTTGGTTGAATTAATCAATCAATAAAATGTGTTTAAAAAAAAAAAAGAGGCTTCGCATCAGGGGCAGCAGAGGGCACAGTGAAGGCTGAAGGAACTCCCATTGGGGCACCACAACCCTGTTTGGGGGCGATGCTGCACCCACTTACCCAAGGTGGTTCGTCACCTCTCTATGTGGGCGTAAGAGATGAAGATGTGAAAACCCCTGCCTCTGCCTGTGGGACTCCTAGGTTGCTGCTGCTGGACAGCTAGCCCCCAGAGACTTCGCAGTCACTTTTGAAACCTTGAATTTCTGGAGAGATTCATCAGCTTTAGTACTGCCGTCAAAGGGCATGTTCAGAGGTTTTACCTGGACATTCAGGGCCAAGCCTGATGTACGTAGCCTGGAGTATTACATCTAGACTGTGCTGGTAGGCAAGGCTCTGGCCACTGTCTGTGGTATCCAAGCCCGATTGGAGGTTGTGGCGAGAGGCCCCCTTGCCATCCTTGGCCAGAGCCTCAAATCCTTCCCTCATGTCACCTTCGGGGATGTGTTCAACTGCTTATAAAATGGTAGGCCAAAGCACAAAAGAGAATTTAGCCAGGGCACAGGACGCATTAATGCATTGCAGGACCAGGCTAGCCAAGCGAAAATCTTTCTGTTCCAGGCATCCAGTTTCTTGATCTTCCTGTTAGGAGGCAAGGATGAGAAATAAGTAGTCTCCAGGTTTGCTGTGGCAGTCTGAATTACCAAGCTCTCTGGCCATGCATGGGCGGACATGAAGAGTGGGTCTGAAGGAGCTAGTCTGTGCTTCTTAGCAAGATCGCGGTCCTCCGTCTGAATGGAGGCTGGCTTAGACAACAGCTCCAGAACTGGAGATTCAACCGACTGATTGAAAGGCAGTAGCATCTCCTCCTTCGGGCCCTTATTCAGAATATCAGGGAGCTCATATTGAACCTTGGGGTGGGAGGGTGCAGACAAGCCCAAGGTATCTGCTACCTTAGCAATAAGGCACTGAAAATCTGCTTGAGGCTTTCCAAGGGTAGGAGCCAGCGATGATGTGCCATTCTGGTGAGGTGTCCCGGCCCCCTGCATCCTGCGAGTTGGACTCGAGATCCACCAAGTCCCCATATTCACCATGGAACTCCTCTGGAAGTCCCTAGGATGGGGACCCTTCCGTCATCACAAATGTCCCCAAGATGAGACATATGCACCTTAGGAAGCAGGGCAGAGTTGCAATGTATTCTGGCGAGGTGGCGCCATGGAGGGAATAGTCAAGGTCAGAGGACTGTTGTCTGGAGAAGGAGCCGTGCAACCACGAGACAGGCTCTTCTCAGTCGGGCGCATGGCTGCACTATAAATCTGTGTCTGCCGGCTTGGCAAAGATGTCAAGCATCATGAGCATGGAGGACCTCCAATTCCTTAGGTGTAGAGAACTGGGTGAGGAAAGGTAGCTGCGCCAGAGACTCCCTGGAGAGGTGACTGCTCCTCTTTGAAGAGGAAGAAGAATGGCGCCGAAGAGAACCACCTGTAGGCAGAGAACATTTGCAGTGCTCCCTTTTGTTGTCCTTGTGGACAGGGGACCGTTCTTCGGTTTGGCGATCCGTGCCGAGAGACCTCAAATGGGTCTCCTTGTGGAAAAAGATGAAAAGCTTTGCCTTCTCAAAGCGCCATGACGCAAAGCCCTGCGTGTCGTGTGACCCCCCCCACACCTGAGACAATAAAGACAGATATGGTGGGGATCCACAACAGACATTTGAGGCCCCCAGTCGACGCAGGGTTTGAACCCCAATGACTGACAGATTGGCATATCATCAGAGAAACAAGAAAACATCAAAAGAAGCCCTGTTCCTAAAGTGAACCGAGTGTGTGGAAAAAAGGAACTACAGTCACGAGGCATGGCACCACTATATACACTGGCCCCGGCGTCATATCCAGCGTGGGGTGCATAAAGGCGTCGGGGAGAGCCAACGCATAGTCGCGCTGCACCCTTTGGCAGTGGAGGAGTGTTCGAAGAGCAGCTGCACTGGGAGATGTATATAAAAGATGAGAAATGCATGGGGGGAAGCAATCCATTAGAAACCGAGGTCATGGAGCACCAAAGGCTCCATATACACTGCCCAGATGCTCCGTCCAGTGCCACGGATGAGTGGGTCAATGAAAAGCTGCATGGCGACCCCTGGAGGCTGATGTATTTTTCAAAAGCAGCTGGTGTTTGAAGATGCATATCAAAGATGAGTAATCTGAGGGAGGAAGGAATCCATAGGCGCATATTTAGAAAACCAAGTAATTTGGCAAATCATCTTAAGCAGTATTTTGTATCTGTAAAGGTTACACAATTTCTCTACATGAAATGTTAAGAAATATCAGCAATGAAGCTGGCATTAACTTTGCAAAAGAAAGAAAAGCAACAACTAAAGACACTGTATGCAATATGCATCCGTGTGATGACAATGAATGAATTATATTTACCTGTAGTAGATTTACGGGTCTTAGACCTGAAGAATTCTTTAATCCAAATGGTCCACCTGGTGAAGAAAGGTATTTTGTTTGAAAGGGTGAATGCCACATCAATAAACTTTATGTACTTTTTAGAACGATAAAAACTGGGTGGTTGAAACCATCCACAAATCTGCACACTGCACCGACAAGCATGTTGCAACCTTTTATTAAGAGTTTTCACTGAGAATCGGGGCACACAATGAATGGCTGTGATTTGAGCACCAATGATTACAAGCAAGATACAAATATAATCATTTTAAATATGATGTGTGTGGCAAAGAGATATATCTAAAAGATGCTCACCAATTAGACATTCCCCATTTCATATAAAATGGTTTTGAAGATGAGGGAAAACTTGAAAAAGTTGAAGCAATGGGAATTTTGATACTAAAGACCAATCTAAATTGTTATGTTTCCCTGATTCTTGAAACAAGTTTATTACAAGTTGTAGAGTAAGAGCGCAGTTGGTGGGAGGCAGACTATAGAGATTGACCACAATGCTGCTTTTTCTTTAGAGATAATTGTGAGCGTTTCTGGGGGCTCAAAAAAATGCTTCGGACGTGGAGGGAAGGCTAGCAAAAATGATTTACTAAAGCCATGCTAGCAGGAACCCTCCCCTTTTATATCTAGACACAACCCTCATAATTGAAAAATTCCTCACTAGCTGGAGGTCGCGGGCAAGTCGTACTGAGTGCTACATGAAGAGGTATTTTGAAAGTATGACATATGTTCAAAGCAAAGTCGGATATTACACAGGGGTCCCAGTTGAAAGGAAATAGTAAAACTAAGTGGGCCTAAAGGTCTATTTCTGTAATCTCTTTGTATACAGGTTACCCAGGGCTCCCACCTTAGGCCACACAGGGATGCTTCATACAGGCTTGTAAATCTCAAGGAAAATTGAATTTAGTAACAGTATAGCCAATAATGACTACACATATACAGTACACAAGTGTAACAGAATGTTATACAGGTACTAAAGGCAGGCATTATTGCCCAATGCAAAGCTAACAATTTTTTCGATGTCTAAAGGATAAGTGGTTGGTCGGCTTATGTTAGGATGGTTTCTCTCTGCCCTGTGTTCACGGAGGTCAGAGGCAATGGCCTACAGCTTGGCTACAGTATTTCTATTAAGCTTTCCTTGGCTCACAGTGGTAGCAGTGGCTGAGCAGTCAAGGTAAAGTCTTAGGAGGGCAGCATGGGGTATCAAGATACAGCGTAACACACATTAACTAAGAGAATGTACACTCACAATGTTATTAAAGTAATATTTTATCTGGTCATGAGCAAATAAAATAATGGGCAGGCACGGGTAAGTAGACTTATGCCATTGTAACACAAGACCACAGGCACCATCTGGCATCAATGTCCCAGTTGTCCAGTGCTCATGTCCTTTTGTGTCAAGTTCACACAGAGCTAAGCAATAAAGCTTTCTCTGAAAGCCGGGGATGCTTAAGGCTTGTAACCCAAGTGTACCCACCAAGCCAAGGGGGTGGGGGGAAGGGAGCCCCCAGTCACTAAAGTCGGTTGAGAAGTCGAAGTCATCAGACACTTCTACCAGGGCCACCCATTCAGACTGGTCTTGGAAATAAGGCCTCATCAGGAGTTGGGAAGAGCGGGGAAAATGCAGCGCCGGCAGTCATTGTGCCACCCATCCCCATTGGGCCCAATGGACCCAACAGGGAATGGATATTTACCGCTTTACCACAACTCGGGAATCCGACGCAAATTGCACTGGACTGAGTAGCGGTAACGCAAATTGCGTTGGGCAGTATACCGGCGCAATTACCACCGGGATACCGCCCAACTAGTGATGAGGTCCATAATCAGTTATGCACCTTCTGCCTGGTTCTCTTTGGGTTGGTGCAATCTTCTCATCAGAACTAGTGCACAAGCTCAACTTCCACCGTTCCACCAAATGCAGAATCTCTGGCTACATAGGACAATTGGAAACTGAATGACCACTTCCAATTAGTTAGGGTACATCCTTTCCAAACTTTGCAGCCACCCATTCACTGGATGGCTACCACATAAAAACGTTTTCAGACTTTCTCCTATGTGTGGGTTTGAGACACTGGATGCACTCAAAAAGGCATATCGGTTTTTGATCACTGCAGCTGCCTTGCAGGCAGGAACGAAAGTGCCATAATTAGTTACATCTGTATCACACAGACCCTCTCTAGGAAAAAAGCATAGCTTTTGGATTGGGTAATGATTTCATAGAGGGGTTACCAGAAAGGAGATCACCACCAGGCTACAGCAGATTGTGGCTCACTGAAGTCCTACACATACACCATAGATTAACAGCAACCAGGTAACACACTGGAAACAAGTTGTCTTTCGGTTACTGTTAAGTAGGTTTTCCTTTTTAAGTGAAATTCTCCCAACTTTGTGAGTGCTCCAGCATTTTTCTGCTGGACTATTGGATTTTTTGACTGATTCTCCCGAATGAGTGAGAACCCTTTTCCACACTCACTCCTTCTTTTACTTTAACCATGGGAACCCTTTTTACCTCTTTTTGGTACTTTTTAATGGAGTTATGCTTTACCTCCAACTTTTCTGGCATCTTTTATTATTGCAGCACACAACACTTTCTATGCAGTTTTGATGTTAATGCATGTTACCAGGGCAGGGGGACACTTTTTGTCCCACCTGCATTTTATTTTGTGAGATCAGCACACCCCAACTTGTGGAGTGCTGAGGGAAAATATTGTCTCCCTTTTCTTGCTTTTCCAGTAACTTTTAGTTACTTGTTATTTTTTGTTATCCAGACTTCTAGAGCACAACTGTTAGCAACAAGATCATCATCGTGCCAAGAACTGGGACGGGAAAAGATCAGAAAAAGTCTATAACAACATTTTCAAAGAACGATGAAACGCAAGGTGATTCCCGGTAGCTCGTAGAGAATAAGGAATTTTATTCCACCACAATGAAGCAGCTGCAACCGAGAAAGCACGACCACCGGTCTGTGAACGGAAACAAGGAACCTGAATCAAGAGAGCATCAGAAGAACGAAGGGGACGAGAGGGGAAATATGGCCAGAACTTAAAAGATATTCCAGGCCAGTTCCATAAAAAGCATGATGTAAAGTTGGAATACTGTTCCAAGGTCATCTGACAGACTGGTCGCAGTGTACCTTTTGGCATGACTTTTTGTGAACTTTTGTCGCAGGTGCATTCGCAACTCTGGTAAGGGACACAAGGGCACACCATTTGTCTAAAATGGTGGCTGTACCTTTTTAAAGCTCTGTTCTTGGTGACTTGTTCTTTCTTGAGCCTTTTTCTACTGCCTGGGTGGGGGAGGTCTTTTGTCTTTTGGTGGGCTTCCATTGGAAAGCGTGCCAACACCGAGTGCCTGAAAGGACAGGAAGTGGGGGAAGTGATCGAAACTCCCCCGAGCTTTGTCCTGCGGTGTGCCTGCCTGAATCACGTTTGTGCTGGGAGGCAGGCTGTCCCCACTGGAAGAGGCTGACACACAGGTGGAATGGTTGTTGGCATAAACGTTTAAACCTACCTTTACCTAACTCTAAGAGGGGTTTCCCTACCTCAACTAAAATATTAAGGGTTCAGCCAGGATGTCCATATAAATCAAGAGTTTATAGTCCTGTGTCAAAAACTCTGCTTCTGTCCCTTATACATATAGCTAAACTAATGAAGTAATGGTTCTTCTTAGTCCAGAGCAATGGCTCGCTTCTTCTGGATAACGGACCACAGCTCCAATTCTTAGGTGGGATCTTTACCCGAGGGAATGACTCCCTTCCCCAAGTCTCGATCCCTTTCCAAGGCACAAAACAATGTCCCAGATTGTAAAGCAGTACAATTCGTACAATTCTCAGTTCAAGCTGAAAAGGTAAAGTTGCATTTCAAAACTTCAACATTCCTTATTGCCCATAGTTGTTTCTTCATTATTGGGTTCCTGGAGAATGCCTCCCTTCTCCAGGTAACTTGTTCTCAGTGGTTTTACAATGTCAGGGGGATGATTCTCTTCCCCTGACCTTCATTGGCTTTGTTCTGACACTCTTGGCTTTTACGTTCACAACACCAGGGGGAATGTCACCCTTCCCCAGGCCTTTTCTCAGGCTTACTTTGCAGTTCACAACCCCAGGGGAAATGTCTTCCTTCCCCATGGCCTTTTCTCAGGCTTGGTTTACACAGTTCACAACTGCTAAAAAGGGATCTCAGATCCTTTTCTCCCACTCTTTTGGCTCGGGCCACTTGGATCACTCCCCTGACAAGCATTGCCGTGAGGCAGACATCTAATTTCTGTGGTGTCTCAGACCCTGGTCTCTCTTGCTCCTTGGTTTGACCAACTTTGTTCCCTCTCTTGCCAAGTACGGTCATGAGCAAGATACCTAATTTTTGCATGTGGGTCCCAGACCCTGCTTTCTCTTCTGTTTCGTTCTGACCAACTTGGCTCCCTCTCTCACCAAGTACTGTCATGAGGAAGATACCTTGTTTTTGTATGGGGGTCCCAGAGCCTGCTTTCCAAACCCGCACTGGCACCAGCGTGTAGCCTTTTACCTTTGCAGGCCTCTGGACGCTCTGCCAAACCTCCTTGGGTGCTTCCAGTCGTTTGCTGGGCTGCGTGGGTGTTTCTCTGCTTGCAGGCTCTGGTCCCACGCTTCTCATTTCATATATTGGTTTCCCGCTCCCAGTGCTGCTCTATGTTCGCTACACGCTACCTTTGAGACAGGAGTAATTTCTTCTTCTACGTGTCTCCTTCGAATCTCCCAGATGGGCGGTCCTTTTTCTTCAGCTGCTGGTGCGGCTGTGGCTCTCTCAGATGCAGTTCCTCCGGCTCCTGAGACACTTCTGCAAGTCCTCTGTCTGTTTTTATCCAAACCACCCAGTCCCGCCTAGGCGGAAAGCTAGAATGGTGATTACCATTCCACCAGGTATACTTCATGGCTCTGTTGGAGTCCCATAGGTCTTACTTGGGTCATCTGTCTTCTTCCCTGGTTAAGTAACATGCAGGTGGGGTGAAAGGGATACGAGAATGTATGGGAGGTGGGTATAGAGTTGAAATACTGCGTTTCTCTAAGATGATTGTCCTTGTCCCTAGAGGGGGAATCTCTCCCCATGAGATCCTCCCACTGAGTACCACCCCTAAGGGGACTATCGGGTAGCGGCCTCCCCAACCTCATGGGAAGCGACACTCCCACAGGGAGAAGTGACAACATCTAAGGATTCATCAAAGGATGCATGTCTGGTGAGTGTGTGGGTTCAGATGGTTTTCCTGCATAAAAAGGCAGTGGGTCCTGGAGCAGAAACTCAGTCGACCACTGGACTGAAGATGCGAAGAGGAATTCGCAGAAGGACAGCCCCAGAAACTTCAAGCGACCGCTAGAGCTGTTGAGTGACCGCTGCTGACCCGACCCAGAATTCCAGGCGACAGGGAAGATCTCCTGGAGACTACTACCTCCTCCCCTGGAATGGTGAGCCTAAGCAGTCCCAAGACCACATGCATTTTGTGCCGTCCCTTGAAGAGCTGCAACCTCCTGGGCCTACAAACTCAAAATACCCTGGGACCTGTGCCATTTTGCGGTGCATTATCTTGTGAAGCATGGTTTCGGGTGAAACCTTGTGGGCATCGTTCTGGGCCTGCAGTGACTCTTTCCTGCTCCTAGATGCCCCCTCAGCCGAGTCAAGGACGGAGAACTGAAGAGAAGCCTTCCGGATGACAACCAGACGGGCAGCCTGTAAAGGGCTCAAACGAGCCAGTGCCGTGAAGATCCTCTGCTTGGCATCCTACTGCAAGAGTGCAACCATCTGATCCCTCCAAAATTCCTTCTTCAGTCGCCAAGGCCAAGAAACCAGAACTGAGGTCTGCTGTCACCTCACCTTGTGACATTGTGTACTTCATTGAAAAGTTACTGTCCCGCTCCTAGGTACTCATTTGAGCAGAACCATCTCCGGTTCCAGGAGCAGCTCAAGACTTTCCTCTGCTTCTGCCTTCTCTCTTCCTCTTCCCTGCTGATCTCCTGTCTGATACTGCACTGGTTTACCTGGCTACCCTCTGAACCACAGGCCCAGGTCCCTGCCCTTCCAGTTGCACACCTTCACTGCCTCCTGGTAACCCTGCACTTGGGGCCGTATCGGCAACCCTACAACCTCCCTTACCTGCACTTATCTTACACTTGTTTTCTACACTTAACCCTTGCACTGCCACCTGCTGGCCGCACTTCTTGTTTTTCGATGTTTGATCCTATGTCTTGCTCTTGCTCCTCCTCCCCTTCCTCTTCCCTTCCCCTTCTCCCTTTCCCTCTTCCCTGCACTTGCGCAATCTCAATTTCACTGGGCCTAGTAAGATCGTTGTCTTTTCCCCCCTTGTTCCCCTCCCCTGCCTCATCATGCCTTGAAACACATGTATATAGGCCCTGCCTTCTGGAACATTGTCCTCCGTTTCTCTGCCTGTTCTTCAGCAGCACTTGGCCACTGGTGCCTCAGTACTCTTCTAACTTTGTTACTTAAACAAGATTGTGTTGGACTGCCTAACTAAGGCTAAACTAAAGCACTCCAGTTTCTAACCAAGTTTACGTCACTGGTACAGGTGTTTCACTACATTTGCTGTGTTACCGTTGTCTATTCTAACAAGTATTGCTTACTGTGAATATTGCAATTGTGTCTTCTGATGACTAGTACTTACTTGATTTACTTCTAAGCTTTGGTGTATATAAAATAAATATCTATGTTTATAAAACTCCCTAGTGTGTCAGTGTTTCCTTGAACCAAGTGTATGCTCTGGGTTCTGTATGCCTCACTACAGCCCTCATCCCTCATAGACCAAGCCTGGCCGCTCAGCCACTGCTACCAAACCTTTGGGTAGTTCATGCTAAATCTAAGGGGTGTACCCCTGTTCACCAAGGGTGGGCTTTCTGTCCCAGACAGGACTTTACCAAAAAACACAAAAAACAGGTACCCTCGCCCTGAGGCATAGTATCTCTTAGTGGCACTTATGGGTTGCATCTCGGATGAGGCCCAAGATTACGAGTGAGAGGAAACAGTTGGTAAACCAATCAGGAAAACAACAGAACAGATGCATCATGCACTAAGGCACAATCTGAGCATTAACCTCACTCCTTTCCACCAATATTACCTATAGTGTATAATTAGAGGTTAGTAGAGGCTGTTAAGGGAGTACCTGATATTGAGGTACCCTCCCTTATGTGCAAAGTATTTCTCTCTCTCTCATCCTCCCGAGTATCCAACTACCTCACATGGCATCAGTTCCTTATGGCACTGTGCTTGTGGAGATTTGTGCAACCAATTTAGATGATATAGCCATCATCAGCAATAGCTGGGAAAAGCAAGTACCATAGGGCTTTACAAGCAGCCGTGTTTGCTAACAAGGCATTCAAGTGCCAGATAAATCAGCACTCAGTCGTGTACCTTGGCTAGGTTCAGGACGTCGATGGGGGGTAGAAACTTCAACCTCCCCAGGACAAGATCCACATGGTTCTTGACTGGGAACCACCCCCACCACACATAGCCAAGTGAAGGCTATTTTTGGTATGGGCTGTTGCTACAAGAACTTCCATACACTATTGTAGGGGAATCAAATTAAGGGTGCAGTTTAGCTTCCATAAACTTCCTGATAGGTTGTAACAATGTGGGAGCGTAGCAGCCCAGGGACTGAAGAATGCCCTGTGCAAAGTTACTCAGCTCTGGAAATGTTCTTTGAGATGCATACAGTATTACTCATGCGGATTCCTTATAATTTAAAATGTCCCCCTGATGCAGTCGGCTCCAGAAAATGTTAAAAGCCATCAAGTGACTGAGGGACACAAAATATGCGACAGGAAGTCACGTCAGGCCTCTACTATATGAAAGAAAAACAGAACTAACTTCCGTGTTTGCATCTCCTAAAACACTTCACTCAGTATTAGTTCATTATTGTGTTAAAAAATGTACATTATGTTCTCCAAAATGATCATGTGTTTATATAGGCATGATAACCTGTGCAATTAAATTACATAGCCGTCAGCCCAAAATACAAATTGTATCTCGATGACAACATTTACATGTCTTTAACCCAAATATTGTGTATGTGTATTAAAACATAGAAAAATCTCTGGACAAATTATAATAAATCAAAAGTATGTTCCTTTTGTTATCTTTGGATAGACATACAATCCTGATATGTTTCAGTTCTCGCCCATAGTGAACATTCTTCAGGTGGGGGTGGGGGGAGAGTGGGTTGAAACTTGGGGCAACAAGTTGGTCCTCCATTTTGTGTACAAAGTTTCTATTATTTAAGAAGGGAATTTCTTAATTTTAGCCTTGTCGCTTGTATCAGCAAGTTATAGGGGATTTCATAACTACTGTTGCAGAATGGAATTCATGTGGTCTTATGATACCAGACTCGTCACAATACCAATGGTGTTAATTTTTCTACCTCATTCCTTATTGTTGAATTGGTATCTTCTTTTGGGTATTCAAATACCTCAAGCTGGTTTAGGTGCACGTATGTTCGTGGATCCTCCCATTGTCTGGAAAGCGCAGGGACATGTTTCAGTTCTCATCAGTAGTTTTTTTAGGGGGATTGATTGAAACGTGGGGCAACAAGATGGTTTTCTACTGAATGAAATGAATGAAAGTAAGCAGTGAATCTTTCTGAAGATGCAACCAACATTTTAAGAACCATCACTTAATTTTGAAAGCAACCTGTTTTGCTTCAGTTTGTGCATAACGTTTATTTAAAGTAGGTAATCACTTAATGTTAACCTTCTAATTATGCCTGCAAAACACAGTACAAGTTACATTATGGTATTACTTTGGTAAATATGAGGTACTCCTTTGTACCCAAGGAACAGAGGGAAAATACTCAATCACCATGCTGTTTGTATCAGAAGGTTTATAGGGGGTCACAGAACTATCGATGAATGATGGAATTCATCTACGCCTTAGAGTTCTTAAAATCATTTCATTTTTCTATGTCCAAATATCAAAAATGCTAGCTCTAATTTAAATAAGCCCTACAAATTAGCTGGATATTCAACAATGGTACAGTACCTCATTCTTTATTCTTTAATTGGTATCTTATTTTAAATATTCAAATACCTATGTAAAAAAATATATATAAAAAAAGAAATTTCCGGTTCCAAGTTTGGATCCAAGTTTTTTCATTCTTACTAGTGAGAACTTCTTACCTTAGGCCGATTTAGGTGCAAGGTTGTTCACGGATCCACCTAGCCTGTGATTAGCATAGCTCAAAAGAATACAAGAACTATCCGTTCCGTCATAGATGACGGATCTAGAGGTGGGCCAGGAGAAACAGGAGTATGACTCAGCCTCTATACAGTCCTCCTTTCCTTTTCCCAATTTGCTGGGTGCCTAATCAACACACCCAGCACTCCATCCACGTTGTTCTGACCTATGCTAATCCCACTCTGGGAAGATCCCCCTAAAGAAAGTTCACAATGGGCGAGGACTGAAATATGCCCGTGTTGTATGTCTGTACAGATATAATCACAGGGTCTTCCTTTTAAATCTGTTACAATATGTCATGTCTGTTTAATGTGCTTGATTGTATTATAGTTTGCCCAGAGGTTTTTCCTTTCTGTAAATGTTAAATATACATCTTATATTCAGCTTAAAGACATTTACATGTTGTCATTGAGATACGTGTATGTTGGGGCAATGGCTATGTAATTTAATTGCACAGGCCCCAAGAAAGCATAGGAACCTGTGATGAACAAAAGATGGAGGCAGTACAACAGCAAATAATTCTAGCACTGGGGAAAAGGTTGGCGGCACCTTCAGACATCCTAAGGTGAACGAATGGTGGGGCAGTGACTTCTCAGCATCCCTCTGGACACAAGCAGTAATCCACAGCCAAGGAGATGATCCTGGCAGGAATCATCCCAGAAAATGGTTTCAGAGTGGAGGGGATCAACTTAGCAGATTTTGCGAGTTAGCTGTAGGAAGCCTGGACTCTACCTCCAAAAAGGTTAAAAAAAAATAAACGTGATGTGCCCAAGCCACTGCAATTAGCAAGTTTTGTCAAATGAGCGCTTTAAAAAAAAGGCAAAAATGGCAGGAATCGCCAGGCAATCTCCTTTAGCGGGTGGGAAGGACTGACACCCCCAAGCTGCAGGAACATAGTGAAGCAGAAACAGGACAAAGTCTAAACACCTTTGCACAATATTAGCAAATATTTTCTTTTTGCAGCTTTCACTCCCATTGGCGTCTATAGAAACACCAACTTCTGCTGTTTAAACCTGTCCTGACTATTTGGAGGACAGTAAAGCCTTTTGGCTTCACTAACCTTGCTAAGCTCATCTGCTTTCGGGGAAATGATCAGTCACTATGGCTATTAGTCCAAGGGGGACAGTCCTCCATTGTAAAATAACTTGTTTATTTCACACTGCGCACATCACCATACAGTTAGGTTTGGGTAGGGATACTGTTTGCCTCTCTAACTTTGTTTTTAGTAACTTTGTGGTTACTTGCATAATGTGCCCAAGACAGCCGGTGGCAGCGGATATTTTCCTACTGTGTTTTCTCATATTCTCTTGCGCACTTTTGCATTTTACTGCATAATGCCCTTTAGAGTACCATATACTTTAAAATGGCCTTGCCACCAAATATTTGCATGCCCTTTGGCCGACTTGTATTTTGGCCTTCTTTTTGCCATCTCACGGGCAAAGCCTCAGCTTTCCTGGGCAAAGCACCAAAAGACCATGCTCTGTGTGTACCTAACTGAACCCGTCACCATTCTCACACTTCCCAAGTGTAACCCTTGCTGCTCATTTACACTACCCAGAGAGAGTTTGGCTAGACCTTAATGTCTATAACTTTTAGGGTGGCATCTCCAAATCTTTTCAGAAGGCGGATTCTGAAAGTCCAACTTAACAGCTACCAAGTCATTTTCAAGTCCTGTAGCCTGGCGTTCTTCGTTCTAGACCTTGTTGTATTCTTTTTTTTTTCCTCTTTATTTAGATTTATTCCACAAACTTTCAAATAATAACATAGGCGAGTATAAAAATCAAATAACCAAGGTAATCTATCCAACCTATAATAATACACAAGCATAGTCAATACCCGCCCTTGAAGCTTGTGAATAATACACTACAAAGACAACATAAATCACAAGACAGAACATAACACCATACCCCCGCCTAACATCTACCCCCCCAAATTAACATTTACCAGTTAATTTTCAGTACCCCAACCTACACCTACCCATACAGATCATTAAAGGTTCCCCATTTTTCCAGATATTCACCCTCCCGATTGTATCTAATTGATTTAGTTTTTTCAAAATTTGAAAGTATTTGCATGTCCATTAACCAATGCTCAAGTTTTTGCTTTTTTCTAGTCTTCCACATTTTCATAATTTGCTTAGTTGCCATCAATAAAGCTTTATCAATCCAATACGAAGAGTCACAAGCATTTTCACATCTACCCTCGCTTGAAAGAAAAGAAAATGCCATAAAAGTTTGTGCAAATGAGATATTCTCCTCTACATCAATTCTGTCTAGTACATCTCTCCAAACGTCCACCACTCTCTCACATTCCCAAAGCATATGTAAAAAGGATACCCTCGTATGTTGACAGCCCCAACAAAGATCATTATCTATCAAAACCATTGCACACATCCTCTCTGGTGTCCAGTATACACGACTCAAAACGCGTTGATGAACATAATGTAATTTCAGATCCATCTTGGCCTTTACCGCCACCCTCCAAATACTTTCCCATACTTTCACCGACAGGTCCCTCCCCAATTCCGTAGCCCAAGCTAGACGTAACTTCTCACGTGACTCCTTTGTGCATTTCTCCATTGGCATTAACTTAATAAAAGTTTAAACCATACGAGGTGGAGTATCAAACATTTCACATATATTGGGTTTTCTACTCATTGGTAAACTTAGCATCTGTTGCCTTTCAACCATTAATTGCGCTAAAGCTCTATACCTTCCATATTCCCTATTGCCCAATCCGTACCGTTCCACTAGCTCAACAAAGGAAACCATTTTCTCACCTCTCCATATGTCCTCAATTTTTAGAATACCTCCTTTAGCCCAACTTCTCAAATTTACCATTTTATTATCTATTTGCAACCCTGGATTAAGCCAAAAGGACGCTTCTCCAAACATAAATAAATCCTGTCCACATCCCAGGATCCATTCTACTAATGCAGTTTTTGTAACGGCTACAGATTCCAATTTTACCCCCAAATTTGGCAATTTCCCAAAAGTATATAAACTATATATGGAAAATGGTTTAAGTCTCTCTCTTTCCATAGCAAGCCGACCGAAATGGTTCTGTTCTCTTATAATAATAAGAGGCCTTCTTAAGTAGAAACCCTCTGTGATAATTTTCCAAAACTGGATACCCAAAACCCCCCTCTCTAACTTGGCGAATCATGATAAAGCAGGGAATTTTAGGCCTTTTACCTACACCCCATAAAAATAATCTGTCAATGCGTTAAAGCCCTTTTTTGGTAAACCGCAGAGGGAGTGATTGTATATAATATAAAACTTTAGGTAGGAGCATAATTTCAATAGCATTTACCTTAGCCCAGATGTTCAGAATCAATCAATCTCACTTCCGTAGATCTTTTTGCAATATCTCAATCAAGTGGCAATATTAAAATCCACTATATTCTTTGTGTCGTGTACAAGATACAGCCCCAAATATTTCACATGAGAACTCGCCCATTGACAATTCCAGTCTATTAAATCCCTACTCGAAGGATTTACTTTAAGTGGGAAAACAACAGTTTTCCCCCAATTGACTTTATACCCAGACAATGATCCCACCTCCTCTAACATACTTTTCAAAAGATTCCCCGCCTCATCTGGGTTTGCTAACACAATAGTCAAATCATCCGCATACGCTAAGACTAACTTCCCTATCTCCCACCCTCCCACCATGAAGGCCCTTTTCTTGTCTTATAAATGCTAGTAACGGTTCTAGGGCTAAGTTAAACAGAAAGGGCGAAAGTGGACAACCTTGTCTGGTTCCCCTAAACAACTGAAATGCTAGAGATAGCTCATTGTTAACCCATAACTTGGCAGAGATTCCATATTGCAAGGCTCCCACAGCATTTAAGAATTGAGGACTAAACCCCATTTGAATTAGGGTATAATTCCAGAATTACCAGTTTACGCAATCAAAGGCCTTCTCAGCGTCTAAACAAATAAGTAGTATCTCTTTTGCTTTAGAATTAGACAATCCCATTATATCTAATAAGGTCCTATATTATCATAACCATACCCATCTCCCATGAATCCCACTTGTGAATAATCAAACGGTTCTCCTATATATTTAAGTAATCGAGTAGCCAAAATCTGTGTGAACATTTTTACATCAACATTAATCAAAGAAATAGGCAGGTAATTGCTGCATTTAGTGGTATCTTTTGCCGTTTTCAGTATCAAGGTAATAACTGCTTCTCACATAGATGGACAAAGAATCCCTCCCGAAAGAAACTGATTATATAAATTACAAAGCTCTGGTGCTAAAGTGGTTACTGAAGGATCTAAAAATTCAACCGGCAACCCATCCATGCCTGGTGATTTTCCTAAATTAAGTTGATTAATAGCTGCTTGAACCTCAAATATAGTGATTGGTGCATCTATCGCTTCCCTCCCTTCCTCAGATAGACATTTTTAGACAGGGTTTTGGGACTAAATTTGGCTGCAGGTCCAATCACAGCGCTCTGGGGGACAAGATGCAGTGGAGCAGTTCTGGTCCCAGAAGTTGGTTTTGCCTTCCTCCGAAAGAAAGGTCAATCAGGGGTAAGGGAGGAGGGTTGGGCTGGGCAAGAGGGCAGGGGAGAGGTCGCATATGAGAGCCAGGTATGGCAGAGGCCGTAGAAAAAGGAAAGGCAGAAGGATGCAAACAGCAGATAAGAAAAGAAATAAGAAGAGGGGAAAAGGGCAGGGGAGAGGTTGCATGTGAGAGCCAGGTATAGAAGAGGCTGTAAAAACAGAAAGGCAGAAGGATGCAAACAGCAGGAAAAATAAACGGAAAAAAGGGGAAGCAGGGAGTGCACAGTGCAGGAAGGGCAACACACCTCACAGGGGCCAGGACGTAAGATGGAGTGGAGCATTCCTGGTCCCAGAAAGTGGTTTTGCCTTCCTCTGTGTTAGGGAGAATTCTCAAAAATGTGCTAATTTCGCTCTACCTTAGAGAACCCCTGCAACTTTGCTGGATTTTAGGACTTTTAATTTTTTTAACCTGGAGAGAGTGAGACCATTTTCTCCCCACTCTCTCATGTATTTTAATGTGATTGGAACTCTGTGTTTCTTTGTAAGTATGGAGTGTGACAAACTCCATAGGCATCATATTTACATTGTGTCATGCAGCACCTTCAGTGCAGTGGTACAGGGAAGTCTTTCAGATTTCCCAAAGGTTTAAATACCTTCTCTTGGATAAACTACTGTTTCCAAGAGCAGTGAAGTGAAATTGACTTTACTTACATTTGTAACTTTCTAGACCCAGCACACACTATCTTACAATAGGGTGCTGAAGGCGTTACTTAGTATCCCCTTTGTTTAGTTTCTCATCTAACATTTTTATGTTACCCTTTCTACAATTAATGGCTGGTGGCAGTGGTTTACTTTTAACTACCAATGTGTGTTTTTACCGTAGGCTGCAGTTGCAGCAAGACACCCATGGGTGCCCATTTTGTCAAAATGGGTCGGTGGTCTTTTTTCGCCATTTCTTGGTGGAAAGGTCCACAATGAGATTTACTTTGGGCGCCAAACCAGGTCTTGTCTCTTTGTTCATTTTGTCTTTGGCGGGATTCACTGGTGAAGCCTGCCTCTGGCTCCAGCATGTCTGCCAGGGGCAGAAAGTGAGGGAGGTGCCCAAAACACTGTGCATAATCCCCCTGGTTACAGGAATGCACCCACAGGTGATTGGCCAGCTGGCTGCCCTTGGAGGACAGCCATCCTGCTGTGTGATTGACATCTAGGCTGCGAATGAATGGGAGAAACCTGGATAGAAGGCAACGTTTTTCGCTTGGAAGGCAGAGTTGGCCACTGGACGAAGGAATCCAAAGAAGAACTTGGAAGAGACGCCTGCTGGAACTGCTGCACTTTTGGTTTGCCCGGTGAAGCCCTGCTGCTGTGCTGAAGCTCAGAATTTGCCTCGACTAGAGAAGCCCTGCAAGGACGACTTCTCCCCTTGGGTTGGTGGGACCAATCAACCCCAAAGTGTACTCGTCTGGACATCCACTCGGAGTTGGCTGTACTTCTATTAATGCTGCAGGAACCGAAGTGCAAGGGAGAGGAACACCAGATTGAGTGCATTGCTTTTAAGTCGGACTCGAGCTCCAGGAAGATCCTTCGGACTCCCTTGAAGCAGGACTGACCAAGCCTGAGCCACCTCAACAGAGTGCTGGACCCCAGATGCAAGGAAAGTCCAGAGTGGTATGAGAGATACTGTAGTGGTGCTATTTGCTATAGACGCGAGGAGCTGAAACCGCAAAGTGCTGCTGAATTGAAGTTTGCCCATTCCTGCCGCCAACCTTCAAATTGTAGTACAGGAGTCCCCAGACGTCCTCCCTCTTGTCCCCACGACTGAGGCCCAGGAACAACAGGATCTGCAGAGCTACACAGGAACAGAAGCCAGCTGGAACCATTTCTTCTAACCAAAGGTACTGTAAAGATAAGAGGACTTACCTCTTGTGGTGTAGCCTTACTTGTTCTCAGTTGAGACTTGTCTTGGTTACCCTTGCAGAGTTGCTTGCAGCTTTGCCCCTCACAAGCCTCCCAGCGTGTGGCCCTTCAGGGATTCCATTTCTACAAACATTTCTAACAACACTGTGCACAACTTTTACTTACCTGCAAGAAGATCTCCAGCTCCCCTAGACTTTGCTCAACTAACATTGACTGTCCTGGCTCCCTGAGAGACTCTTCTTGCTTCTGACTTTGTGCTTTTACCTTTCCCTGAGGAAAGGGTTAATTTACTTTGCATTGGAGGGTTCAAAGAGTACTTACCAGTTTATTAATTATTTGGTAACCTTTGTGTCCTATCTAACCTTTGTACCAAACTCAGTATTGCACTAAATGTAACAGAGATAAATCAATATCCACAGTGCACTAGCTATTTAAGTCACCTGAGGGTGTAGGAAGTGTGTGTGCCATTCCCAATGGGTATCGTCTGATTTAGAGAAACAGAGTGTGTTTGGAAGTATATGTTAAGTGTTACATGTTTTTCTCCCTTCTGAAGAAGGCTTATATAACTGACAGTTAAATACATTAGTAATTGTTTAAACAAGAAACCTTGAGTGTAAGAGTTTATTTGAATCTTGTCATTGTGAATCTCTGTGTAAAAACCCTACTGCTCACATTGACCCCTCTTGAGATAAGCCTGGCTGCTCAGCCACCCTACCAGCCCGTGTAGTACAGACTTATACCAAAGGGTGGGTTACCTATTGCCAGGAGTACAAGGTTGGTGTAGTCTCCCAAAGACTACTGCCCACAAGGTTGCCCAATACCGGTGGCAGGCGGTGAGGATCTATTGTAGAGTTGTTACATTGAGTATTTGCTTTGATTTTCTTCAACTAAAACCTTCACAAGGCTAAGCTCCACTAGAACAGCAATTGCAACATGCCAAATATGGATAACTTTAGTCAGGAAGCCGTGATCATTTTAACAGTAGAAGAACTGAAAGGAATATGTAAAAGCAGGAATCTCCCTGTTAAAGGAAAGAAAAATGAATTGATTGCAAAGTTGTTGAATCACCAAAGTTTGGTTAGTAGGCCTGTCCCACCTACTAACACGGGAAATGTGGAAATTGATAATGAGAATGATAATTCAGAGTCTAACTCTAATGTCTTAGAAGAGTCAGAGGAGGGAGAGGAGTCCCAGGATAGGAGCCCCTCTTTAACTCAACTTATGTCCACTGGGACCCCACAAGGTTCATCACTAAATCCAGAATATGTGTCTCTTGAGAAAATGAGACCTGAATTGGAATTTAAAAGGTTGCAAGCTCAAGCTGAAGCCAAACACCAGGACATCAAACTCAGGGGATTGGAAATGCTCTTGAAATGAAAAGATTGTCTCTTGAATATGTTTCCCTCCCAGAGTCCTCTAGGTCTTCCAGTCCCAAGAGGCCTCACCTGCCCAAAGAAGCAGCGAGTATATATGATGTAAAACTTGATAGTTTGGATTGGTTGGGTGATTTTGAATACAATAATGGGATTCAGGGTCTCCAAGGGAATCAGTTGATTCCTTGGCTTTTGTCTAGGCTCCCCCAGGTTGCAACCGATGCTGTAATGGAGGTGGGTGAACTTGAAAGACTGGAGAATGTAAAGCTGGGTTTGATGGCCAGATTTGGCAAAACTCCTTCCCAATACCTTAAGAGGTTTAGGACCCTCAAAAAGACTGATCGTACCCCTTGGGCTACCTGGGTGCGTGAATATTTGAAAAACTTAGATAGATGGGTTAAGGGTTACAGAGTGAACTCCTTTGAAGGAATGAGAAATCTGTTTTTGTTGGAATCAATTTTTGATGCCTGCTCTCCTGAGCTGAGACAGCACTTGGCTGACTCCAAAGAGATTGATCCTAAGTAGCTAGTAAAGGCTGCTGACTTGTGGGTTGCCAATAAGGCCACTCACAAGGATTATGGGGCCACTCATAAAAAGGATGAGGGGAAGCAGCACAAGATGACAAAGATAATTCTAAATCCACCAACCGAAAAGAGGGACACAAACATAAAAAGGGTAAGCCATAGGGGAAACCAAATCAGTCTAGTGAAGCCTCTGGTGCTAATCCTGAGGGAGGTCAGCAGAAGCCCCCATTCCAGAAAACATTTGGTAAATGTTATGCTTGTGGGTCAACTGACCATGTGAAAGGGGATCCCAGATGCAAGAGTAAACATTCAGGGGTACACACTGCCTCCCTTAGCCTTCATCCCTGAGGGAGAAGTTCATATGACAAGTGGAAACTTTCATCTATTGGCCGAGGACCCCATTGGAGTCTCAGCCAGTGTTTCTTAAGTGTCCCTGGGGCTGTAGGAACAGCATAATGTAAATGTGTATAAATCTATTCCTGATAACACCAAAGAATATTACAAGGACAGTGTACTTGTGAATGGTCAGGGAAACCCTGCCATTAGAGACTGGGGCCAGCATTACAGTGGTGGATGAAACCTTTTCAAACCTGAGGATGTTGCCAAGGCACCCAAAGACCCCACTAAGCTTGCTGGAGGCCCTGTCTAGATGGTTCCAATACTACCAGCTCTCATCCAGCGCAAAAGCATGACTGTAAGAATACCAGTCAGTGTACAAAATGAGGTGCCTGGGAGAGTCTCGTTGGGGAATTACTTAAAAGCTTTTGGAGTTGTATCAAGCACCCCCAGGCCTCCCAGTAAAAAGAAGCAGGAACAGGTTAGACTGACCAGAGAGGCAACTTTAGAGGACTCTTAGTGGTCAGTTACAGAAGTGCCTATAACTCCCAGTCCACAAGAAGGACACCCTTCTAATTCCAGGACAAGAAAAAGAGAAAAGGGGAAACCAAGGTCTCAGGAAACAAGAAAGGTATCACACCTGTACATAGGACAAGGACATCCCAGAGAGGACAGTCCAAGGTCACACCTGTGACCCCTCCACCAGCTGAGGCTGATTGGGAGGGCCAACCAGAGGATGGTTTACCAGCTACTGGTGAAACAGAGCTAGAAGAAGCCCTTCCCTCTGTGGGAGATCTGGATCCTAAAGACCACCCTGAGCTGCAGACTTTGCTTGCAGAAGGTGAACCCTGTAGGGCAGACTTCAGCAGAGGTCAAAGAGTGTCCTACTCTTGAAGGACTTCACCAACAGGCAGCTTCCCAGCTGGAAAGGCAAGAGCCAGGGAAGCATGGGCTGTACTGGGAGGATGGCCTCCTTTACAGTGAGCCTATAGAGTCTACCCCAAGGGACTACAGAAGACTCGTAGTGCATCAGGAGGTGAGACCCCAGTTTCTACAGTTAGCCCATGAGATTCCTTTGGCTGGTCACTTAAGTTTTAAGAAGACCAAGGAAAGGATTTCTCTATATTTCTTCTGACCCAAGATGGGGTCTGATGTAGATACATTCTGTAGAAGCTGTCACACTTGTCAGACAACTGGCAAGAGTGGAGCCAAGAACATGGCACCTTTGGTGCCTCTCCCAGTGGTGGGAGTTCCTTTTGAAAGGGTAGGGCTTGACATTGTTGGTCTCCTGGACTCTCTCACATCTTCAGGCAACCGATTTATATTGGTTGTGGTAGACCATGCTATCAGGTACCCTGAAGCCATAACTATGAGGACTGTTACTGCCAAGGCCATGGCTAAGGCCCTCCTTGGTATTTTTAAAAGGGTTGTTTTTCCTAAGGAGGTTATCTCTGACAGGGGGACCAATTTTATGTCCCACTACATGCAAGCCATGTGGAAAAACTGTGGCGTGACCTACAAGTTCTCAACCGCCTACCATCACCCAACCAATGGGTTGGTGGAGAGGTTTAATAGAACTATGAAGAGCATGATAGGTTCTTTAGAAGAACCCCTAAGAAGAAAGTGGGACCTTCTACTATCATGTTTTCGCTTTGCTTATAGAGAAGTCCCTCAGGAAGGGGTTGGCTTCAGCCCCTTTGAGCTCCTCTATGGTCATCCGGTTAGAGGTCCAGTGGCCCTAATCAAGGAAGGGTTGGAGAGTGTTCCTTCCTACAAGCCAGTGAGAGTCACTGACTATGTGTTAGGTCTCCGAAGGAGAATGACACACATGATGACAGAAGCTTCTGATAACTTGAAAGCAGGTCAGGCTCTGGTTAAACATTGGCATGACCAGAAGGCCAACATGGTTGAGTTTACTCAAGACCAGCTAGTTCTAGCCCTTTATTGGGGGTATGGATCTAGTATTAGCCTTTATTGAACTTCACACCTTTTTAATTTAATTCAGCATGCGGTCATCAGACCATGCATACTATCTATGTGAGCTGACTATAACATGCAAATTAACTCACTTAACACGGCACGGATAAGGAGTTCTATTGATAGTACATTCTGCGATTGGTTGCTTGAGTCACGTGAGCGCCAAGGCACACATGACGAATCACGTATATTTTTTCACTAGTGAGGTGCTTTACTCGGATGACATGGTACCTAGCAGCATCCGAGTAGCGATGTGGACGCTTTAGTTGGTGCAGGAGACGGCAGTTTCTTGATTGAGGTAAGATTGTTTAGACTTGCTTATTGTGGAGGGTGTATATAAACGCTCGCGTTTGTAGCAAAATGGTTCTGCACTGACTTCAAGTGCGTGGTCTTCGTATTATTTAGATGCAGATTATTGCTTCATGATACACGTTGGAGCTCTGCAGTGACCCGACGCATTCCTATTTAGTTGTTTGGCTGAACAGCCTTCACTCTCAGGTAAATTACACCAGGGTGTTATTGGCTGCAGATTACAAGGTGCTGGGGCATACAAACCGTTTTGGTTCAGGGATTTTTCACTCTTTTATAATTTGCATTTTTTATGCTGTTTACACAGGTTCTTTGGAGACGACTTTTGGATTAATTTCCAATACAATTTTCACCATAGCAGCAGTACCAGTAGGACTTTAATTAGGTAACATATATTTTTTGACCAAGCGGCTGCTCGAGCATATTGGGCTACACATAGGATGTGTGGTGGTGGATTGAGGCGCACTTAGTGTTATCAGGGCACGCCAGTAGTAATATTACTTTTGGTTTGCGAGCAGGCACTCTGTCTGGGCACAGCCAGTTCGTGGCTTTAGTGTATAGGCAGCACATTTCTTGACCAAGCCTAGTAGGGCATATTGTTAATATAGGCCTATGGTGTATAGTTGGGTGAGTTAGCAATATGGGGTTTGCAAATGTCAGGGACTGTAGAATGGTCCGTTGTATAATATTGATTGATCTACCCTGTTTAATAATGAGGCTAATTTGGCCTCTGCCCTATTTGCTTTCCTTTTCTTTGCTTTGATCTTACTGTTTATTTCATGATGACATGGTCCTGGAACATGTATGACGATTATGGTATGGTGACCTTGGTAATGTATGTATTCATATTTTGACATTATTTTTGAATGTGGTTTTTGTTATCCCATGTATTCATCCACTGGAATCCACATGCATGTATATGTCACAATTCAAATGTATGTTTTTTTGTGGATATTTTGATGACAAAAATGTTTTTGGATTATTGGTGGTTTGATTGTATTGTTTTGTGTATGGAATCCAGATTTTTTGCCTTGAGAAAGACCGTAGAAGGTCGAAATACGTGTCAGCAAATCATTCTGGCTGATGAAAAGCATTTTGAATACAAGATACATTGGACAATCATTTGCGTGTTTCTATTCTTGTTGGATCACAATTTGTCATTCTATCGACAGTTCTTTTGAAATATTGGGAGTCTAGCAGCACAACATATTTAGTGGAACTCAACCTTTGTTGGTTTTGTTGTCTAGTTCTAGTTATGGTACCTACAAGGCAGAGGTCCTTACAGGACAAATGGAGTGGACCCTTGGTTGTGGGCAAACTTGGAGAGGTCAATTATTTGGCGGACTTGGGCAATCCTAAGGAGGCCCTCAGGGTCTTTCACATCAACCACCTAAAGGCATATGTATCCAGACCAGAACTGGGAGCTTTGCTCTTAGCATCTGATCAAGAGGAGGAGTAGAGTAAACGTCTACCTGACCTTCTCAGGTGACATCCTTTAGATGAAAAAATAGGAGTTAATCTCTCTTGTGATCTGAGTCAAACAACAGGAGGAGTGCAAAGCTCTGTTAAATCAGTTTGCCTCCCTGTTTTCAATGACACCAGGCTTGAACCCTTGGGGCCAGCATGATATCCTCACTGGTGACTGTCTCCCTGTCAAACACAGGGGTTACAGAATGTCTGGACATGTAAGGACCCACATAAAGGAGGAGGTCAAGAAGATGCTTGATTTTAGGGTAATAGAGCCATCTACCAGTCCATGGGCTAGTCCAGTTGTGCTAGTATCAAAGGCAGGATCCAAGGAGTTGAGATTTTGTGTGTACTCTAGGGCTCTTAATGCAGTGACCAAGGCAGATGCCCATCCTTTACCTAGGACAGATGAACTGGTGGATAAACATGGTTCAGCCAAGTACCTCAGTACATTTTACCTAACCTCATGCTATTGGCAAATAGCTCGGACAGACCACGCCAAGGAGAAAACTGCATTTCCACACAAGGAGGCGACTACCAATTTAAGGTCATGCCTTTTGGCTAAAGAATGCACCGGCTACATGCCAAAGGATGGTAAATAATGTTCTGAATGGGATGGAGGACTTCTGCATTGCATACTTGTATGCCATTGCAGTGTTCAACCCCACTTGGGAAGAGCTTATTGACCACCTAGCATATGTATTGCAGGCTCTTGAGCAGACCCATCTGACCATAAAGGCAAGCAAATGTCAAATTGGTCAGAGTAAAGTGGTCTACCTTGTACATGAGGTAGGAGGAGGTGAAATAAGGCCATTGCCTAGCAATGCACAACCTGTACAAGACTGGGCCACCCCTACTACTCAAACTCAAGTGCGAGCCTTTTTAGGTCTCCCTGGTTACTGTAGGAACTTCATTGAGAACTATGGGACCATAGCTTCTCCCTTGAATGTGATCTCCTCACCCAAATTCCCCAAGAAGGTCAGGTGGAATGAGGAGTGCACAAAGGCATTTGAAGGACTTAAGAAAGCCCTTTGCCAAGCTTCAGTCTTGAGAGCTTCTGGCTACAACGAATCCTTTATTGTACAAACTGCACTTGCAATACACGGATAGGTGCAGTTGTGAGTCAGCTGGATGAGCAAGGCAGGGAACACCCCATTTGCTTCATCAGTAGGAAACTGAAGGACTGTGAAACAAGGAGGGCAACAATTGAAAGAGAATGTTTTGCAATTGTGTGGTCTTTGAAGAAGTTTAGACCATACTTGTATGGATCTACTTTTGCAATTCAAACAGACCACCAACCCTTGAGATGTTTAATGCAGATGAAGGGGGAGAATCCTAAATTGTTAAGATGGCCAATAAGCCTCGGCGTATGATTTCACCATAGAACACAGGTCAGGGTGTAATCACCAAAATGCTTATGACCGACTGGGGTAAGGAGATTCATCCAGGAGTTAATTAAATCCTCCTGTCCCTTTGTCTGGGGGGGACGAGTGTCAGGGAGAATTCTCAGAATTGTGCTAATTCCCCTCTACATTATAGCCCCGAGCTCTTTTTGCTGGACTTTTGATTTCTAACCTGGAGAGAGCGAGACCCTTTTCCCACTCTCTCATGTATTTTTCTGTGATTTAGACTCTGTTTCTTTTGACTTTGGAGTCTGGCAAACTCCATAGGCATCTTTGCATCACGTCCCACAGCACCTTCAGTGTAGTGACACAGGGAAGTCTCTCAGATTTCCCAAAGGTTTAAATACCTTCTCTTGGCTAAACTACTGTTTCCAAGAACAGTGAAGTGAAATTGACTTTACTTACATTTCTAACTTTCTAGACCCAACACACACGGGGCCTCATTACGACCCAGGCGGTAAGTTACCGCCTGGGCCGTGACTTTACCACCATGGCGTAAACTATGTTTACGCCATGGTGGTTGGCGGACTTACCGCCCCATTCCGAGGTTGGCGGGGCGGTAAGTCCCCAATCCCCATTTACCCTTCCCCATTCCCATTTTTGCCCCATAGGGCATAATGGGAGTGGGGAAGGCGTTAATTATGCCACCGTAAATTACGGTGGCGTAATTAACTCCATGGTCCCTTAGCGCCATGGATTTTAACACCTGCTAAAAGCAGGTGTTAAATCCGCCATGGCGCTAAGGGACCTCGTACTCAGACGGTAAGGGTCGGCGCCGTTTACGCCGCCGTAAAACCCTTACCGCCTGAGTCGTAATGAGGCCCACTATCTTACAATAGGGTGCTGGAGGGGTTACTTAGTATCCCCTTTGTCTAGTTTCTCATGTAACATTTTTATGTTGCCCTTTCTACAATTAATGGCTGGTGCCAGGGATTTACTTTTTACTACCATTGTGTGTTTTTACCGCAGGCTGCAGTTGCATCAAGACACCCATGGGTGCCCATTTTGTCAAAATGGCCCCGGTCTTCTTTTTTCACCATTTCTGGAAAAGTCCTTCTTGAGATTTACTCTGCGCGACAAACCAGGTTTGGTCCCTTTGTTCGTTTTGTCTTTGGCAGGATTCACTGGTGAAGCCCGCCTCTGGCTCCAGCGTGTTTGGCAGGGGCAGGAAGTGAGGGAGGTGCCCGAAACTCCCTGTGCTTAATCCCCTTGGTTACAGAAATGTACCCAAAGGTGATCGGCCGGCTGGCTGTCCTTGGAGGACAGCCACCCTGCTGTGTGATTGACAGCTAGGCTGCAAATGAATGGGAGAAACCTGCATTAAAGGCGAGGCTTTTTAGTTGGAAGCGAGAGTCGATCACTGGACAAAGGAATCCAAAGACGACGCCTCGACCAAGGAAGCCCCACAAGGATGACTTCTTCCCTTGGGTTGGTGGGACCAATCAACCCCAAAGTGAACTCGTCTGGACATCCTCCCGGAGCTGGCTGTACTTCCATTGCTGCTGCAGGAACGTAGTGCCAGGGAGAGGAACACCAGATTGAGTGCATCGCTTTTAAGTCAGACCCGAGCTCGAGGGTGATTCTCCAGATTCCCTTGAAGCAGGCCTGACCAAGCCTGAGCCACCTCAACAGAGTGCAGGACCCCAGATGCAAGGAAAGTCCAGAGTGGTATACGAGAGACTGTGGTGGTGCTATTTGCTATAGACGCGAGTAGCTGAAACCGCAAAGTGCAGCTGAATTAAAGTTTGCCCATTGCTGCCACCGACCTTCAAATTGTAGTGCAGGAGTCCCCAGACATCCTCCCTCTTGTCCCCACGACTGAGGCCCAGGAACAACAGGATCTGCAGAGCTACACAGGAACAGAAGCCAGCTGGAACAATTTCTTCTAACCAAAGGTACTGTAAAGTTAAGAGGACTTACCACTTGTGGTGTAGCCTTACTTGTTCTCAGTTGAGACTTGTCTTGGTTACCCTTGCAGAGTTACTTGCAGCTTTGCCCCTCACAAACCTTGTGGCCCTTCAATGATTCCATTTCTACAAACATTTCTAAAAACATTGTGCACGACTTTTACTTCCCTGCAAGAAGATACCCAGCTATCCTGGCTCCCCGAGAGATTCTTCTTACCTCTGACTTTGTGCTTTTACCTTTCCCCCAGGAAAGGGTTAATTTACTTTGCATTGGAGGGTTCAAAGAGTACTTACCAGTTTATTAATTATTTGTTAACCTTTGTACCCAACTCAGTATTGCTCTAAATGTAACAGTGCAAGGCATAAAATAAGCAGTGTTGCATAGCAATTTGCTATGCAATGCTGTAGGTTTGCTAATTAAATTGACACTTGTATAGCAAAGCTGTTATTTAAGTTACCCTGTTCATTAAAAGCACAGCTCACCCTGCATTTCTCTCTTGCTCTCCAGCCCTCTCCACCCTCTATTCACTGCAGGTTTAGAGGGGCTAAAGGAGCGATAGTGGAGCAGTACTCCACATCCACTCTTCAGTGCCAAAGGCCTCTGTGGAAGTGCTAGGTAAAGATTGTTTTTTTTCTCTTTCAAATAATTGTATACCAGAAAGTAACCAGGATACTTTTATTAAGCTAACTATATCATGTCTGGCAAAGACAAGTATGTGTTAACTTTTTTATTTTTTTAAAAGACATTCATGATACGATAATAAGATATGGCATTTATAATGCGCCTATACACACGTGATTCAAGGCGTGACGAGGCAAGGGAGGGGGAACAGAGGGAAGACCGAAACAACGATCTTGCTAGGCCAGGTGACATTGAGGTTGCGCGTGCATTTAAGGGGGGAATGGAAAAGTGTGGGGGAAGAGGAGGGGGCAGTGCGGTACACAGGATCAACAGTAAATATAATAAAAACAAATAAATAAAAAGTACGGCCAGCTGGTGGCAAGTGCAAGAGTTAGTGCAGACATCAAGTGTCAAGTGCTGATAGGGGACTGTAGGGATTCTGAAAACGGCCCCGAGTGTAAGGTTTGCCAGGGGGGCAGTGAAGGAGTGCAACTGGCGGGGAGGGGACCTGTGCCCAGGATCAAAGGGAAGCCAGGTGACCAGCGCAGTTTCAGTTTCAGCCAGAAGTTCAGCAGGGGAGAGAACGCAGGAGCAAAGAGGAAGGTCTTGAGGTGCTTCCAGAACCGGAGATGGTTCTCCTCAAGTTTCAGAGAGGCAGGGAGGCTGTTTCAGAGGGATGCCCCAGCCAAAGAAAGGGATCTACCACCAACTTGTTGCTTGGAGAAGCGACTGACCCTGAGGGAGTTGGAGGAGGATGAGCCAAGAGCTAGAGAAGGAAGATATTTACGAAGAGAGAGTTGAAGGTATAGAGACCCTAGTTCCCAGAAGGCCTTGTGGTCAACGCAGATTCATGCAATTCCATTCCTGAAAATGTAATTGTTACATAATGCATAATTACAGTATTGCTACTGTACAAAACTGCATTGCCTCCATGCTTTAAATTAAAGTTTCGGTTAGTGCATCTAAATCTCAGTTAACTATATTTCATTTTGTTGGGGACGATGCATCACATAGACAAGTGAATACTTTTGAAAATGTACATAACACAGCCAAATGCTTTTGATGGCAAACCTAGTTCTGTAACCTGCTGTTTGGATACCTCTGTGCAACTGGTGCTCAACCCATGAGCTGACCCCATACTCGTTGACATTCTATCTTATCACCCTTTTGCTTTATACCAACTAAAATGAACGTGAGATCGATGGCAGTTAACTACAATATTTCACCTAATTTGCCCACTTCTCTGCCTGCTACACAGTCTTCTCTGCTTAGTCTCTTGCAGTTTTACTCTTACATAATAAATACACAAAGCTAACTAGATGTTTACGCAAAGTAGTGATCAATAGCTGCATTCAGTCTGTATATCTATAGAATTACTGCAATACCATACACTGTTAGTTACCCTCCAGAGGTCGCTTTGCTCTAGGATTATGATTGCAATTTATATTAGCACCTGCAGGAGATAGCTGTCAAAACTGTTTTCAGAGCCTTTGTATCATACCTCTTTATTTGAGTCCATTTATGCAGCTAACTTTTACATTTTACAGGCAGTCATCCAGGGCTCCCAAAGTCTACTGGCCCACTCACATAGTCAAGTAGATATTATATTATGGAGGGATGTTTTAAACTTTTTTGTAAAATGTACTTTGTTAGCAGTAATCTTCACTGTGCATTGCTGGCCTCTGGGTGGCAGCAATGTGCCAACATAAAGTGGGTTTGTGTTGGCACTCACCAAAAGCACATTTACATTTTTTGTCATCCATTGCCATGGGTCGAGTGCATTTCTCTTAGTTTCAGTAGGTAAACTAAGTTACTTGACCTCCAGGTTTAGTGGCATTTTAAAGAAATTGCCAGACCTAACTCCTCTCACTAACGTTTTACTCCAGCGGTACACAAAAATGCTCTATTGATGCTCATTTTATGTCTTGGGTACAAATTACTTCTGGTGACCTTAAAAATAGTAGTACAACATTGCTAATCAAATGGGTTAGTTTGCTAATCAAGAATATTTTAATTAGCCAATTCTGCTAATCAATTTTAGAAAACTAATGTATGCCTTGCAGTGAGAAATCAATGTCCACAGTGTCCTACCTATTTAAGTCACCTGAGTGTGTAGGAAGTGTCTGTGTGCCCTCCCCAATGGGTATCATCTGATTTAGAGAAACACAGTGTGTTTGGAAGTATATTTTAAGTCTTACATGTTTTGCTCCCTTCTGAAGAAGGCTTATATAACTGACTGTTGAATACATTAATAATTGTTTAAGCAAGAAACCTTGAGGGTAAGAGTTTATTTGAATACTTGTCATTGTGAATCCCTGTGTAAAAACCCTACTGCTCACATTGACCCTTCTTGAGATAAGCCTGGCTGCTCAGCCACACTACCAACCTGTGTAGCACAGACTTATACCATAGGTTGGGTTATTTATTGCCAGGAGGACAAGGTTAGTGTAGTCTCCCAAGGGGTACTGCCCACAATCTTGCCTAACAGAGCTCAAGTTACGTATAAACGCACCACTTCAGTGGACATCTGCCGCAGGCACGGCTATCCATCCAAACACTTTAGAATATAGCTACGACTATGAAAAATTCAGTCTAGCTGGACACACAGCGGGTAAACCTCCTTACACCAGACTTGCCTCAACACCTCTGCCACTAGAATACAGTGACAACCTACGATAATATTCGTTCTAGCTGGTCACATATCGAATCTCCTGCACAAGTGCACTGTTGTGACGTCCCCCAGCACCCACCCACATGCCTATCAAGGGTTGTTTACTGGAGCTTAGCCAGCCCACCTAACTACAAAACATGGCCAAATGCACACACTCACTAAGACTTTTCTGAGAATGTTCCCATATCTGGACTTCGGTACCTGAGGGCGTTCCCAACACAAGCGTGTTGAGGCCATACAAATGGGAAAAGGCGCAATGTAAATGACTACTACTACTAATGCTTGGTTTAGGTACCTGTAATCTTCATTACTCCTAGCCCCACTCTTCCTCATTCCAAAACTTATCTATGAGGTAAGATGCCTCATACTTAAGCACTGGGACGAGAAAGAGGGACGTGGAGGTAACTCTGGGCAGATTAGCTGATTTTGTGGGTTGCATGAGGGGATGCGAGGGAGAGGGGATGTGTCGGGTGTGGGGTTGAGGGGGTTTAGGCGCCAAAACATAATGGTCATCCATGGCCTGGCTATGTAGGCATGATATGTGTTATTAGTGGCTAGACAGGCATTTTGGGGCAGCCAATCTAGTCATATCTTACTTAGGCTTAACTTATCGTTTTTAACTGGGCATCTCAGATAAAGCAGTCCTGCTAAGTGTAATTACCTGGCTAGATTGGCATTTGGGTGCTGCCAGTCTAGCCGTTTCTTACTGTGGCATTGTATATTTTTCTGGGCATCTGTGATAAAATAACCATTGTAAGTGTTATTGCTTCGACTGGCATTTTGGTGCAACCAGTCTAGGTATGTCTTAATGTGGCATGGCATGTTTTACTGTAATATGTTACTACGTGTCTACACTGTGCAGCCAGTTGGACATGTTTTCATTGTGGCATGCCATTTTTAATAGCAAAGCATTACATTAAGTAAAGCATGAATGTTCCTGTGCACTGTTGGTGACTTACATGTACTGGATTTTTGGATTGGTGTTACCCTACGAAACAATTGCAAACGCTCTAGCTTTTTAGATGATTTTTCTCAGAAAGTTTGTTGTATAATGCATTAAAACACATATTTATATCTTTCTCCTTGTGAGTGTGCGGCATGCCCCTGCAGCAGCATGATTTTGTGTATTGCGCAAGCATGGTAGTGTATGCCGGCCCATAGTGTGGCGTGACCTGTGATTTTTTGCCGAGCTGGCTGGGGGGCCTCAGCATGGCTCGCAGGGGTGCCCCAAAGTTTGTGCTACGCCAATGCAGGCATAAAACATTTCCTCTACAAAAGCGTTACTGATTCCCTTTCATAACGGTTTTCCATGTTTTTCAGACAATAATTCTATGAGAAGGCTGTTTTTCTGCTTGAAAGTTCATCTCCTGCCACTGTTATTGAATTGATTGCTTGTAGACTTCTCGTTACTTTTCACGTTTTACATACAAGTAGTCAAGTGATTATTCTTGAAAAATAGTTGCTATACAATTACAGTATTCACACTCCCAGCTATTCCAGTAGCATGCGGGACACACTTGTATTAATTAAATCACTTTTGTCAACTGCTTTGCGGATCATTATTTCAGACATATTAACTGGCCTGAGAAGCAGACTGCATGGTTGTTGGCAGTCCAGTGGACACAAGACCGCCTGATGGCAACATACCACTCAGATTTATCCCTGCAGAGTTACTGGAGGCTGTATTGCATCCCAGCATGGGGTTTGAGCTGCTCATTAATGTCTGTGGTCCGCTGTAGAAAAAGGAGAGGGAAAAGAGAGAGAGAACATTTTACTGCAAAGAAACATGAGGAAACATTGTTCATGCCAAGAGGTACAGCCTGCAGACACATTAATGGTTTTTGCTCTGAAACATGTAGGACACAAATTATTCAATCTTACCATGATATCCGTTTTTTTTTGTGTTTAGTAAATCATATCTACTAACAAAGCTAACAACAGCAAGACCTGAATCACATCAATTTTTCCTGTGGGAAGAAATGTTTCGGAAAGAAGGCTGTTGGGAAAGGTTCTTCTTTTTGCTGCTTTCCCTCCACAGACATTTTGCTATTGTTTTGAACCTTTGGAGGTAAGTGAAGCCTTTTTGCTTCACTTACCTTGCTAGGTTCGTCTGTTTTGGGGACACTGATCAGTCCCTATTGCTATCAGTGCAGGAGAATTTTGTTTTCCATTGTAAACATTCTTCTTTGTTTTTATCTGCACGCATCACCTTCAGTGAAGTGCAGTAGAGGCACATTTTTTCTCCATAACTTTGTTTTGTGGTAACTTATTGGTTACTTACATGATGTGTCGAGGATGGGCTGGTGGCAGCAGATACTTTTATGGCGTTTTCAGTTTTATTGTCTTGTGCACCTTTACATTTGGCCACTTAATGTCAATTGGAGTACCACGTAGTCTAAAATGTCTGTGCCAGAAGATATTTGCCTGTCATTTGGTGAGCTTCTACTTGTACCTTCCGGCCATGGAGTGGCCGGATTTTCCATACATGGAAAGCACTTTCCAGGGTAAAAGTTCCTACTTTTGCGGGAAAAGTGGCAGTCTCTTTGTGTGGCTGGATGTGGGGGCTGAGTCTGTTTGGACCCAGTCCATATTCGTGCCAGAGTGAGCTTGTTGCTGAGCAGATGCAGTGGCCAGAGGCAGTCTATTATTGGACAGCCCTACTAAGTCTGAATGGGGCCAATCCTTGCCATTGTTGGGCTGCGGGCATCTCCAACCCGCATTCCCGATAAGAGGGGGACTCCTGCAGCCATTCCTCAGATCACCTTGGGCGCGAAGACCCCTATGAAGCAGAAGAGCCAGCAGAAGACACAATTCCTCTTTGTAAGATCGCCAGCAGTCCTTTCTTCACTTGCCCAGTATCACCCTTTCTCTCTGTAGCTCTCCAGACGACCTTCATCACTGCTTTGGACCGGAGGGACCAACCAGTCCCAATCTCTGCTTGAAGATCCATCCTTTGGGAGTGCTCGGAATAATCCTGGAACCACCATTGGGCTAGCCAGATGGATCTGGGCTATTTTGCTGCACCCGTCATGGTCCGGAGTTGAGCCTTGGGACTTGGCAGATCCTCAGATTATGGAAACAGAGGCTTTTCCCTGAAGTTGAAGCTCTCAACCATGAAGAGGGGCATTGTACGGCCTGGGTCTTTATTTCCGCCACTACGGTCACCTTCCATCATTTCTTTCAAGTGGCCATTGCTCTTCACTGCCTGCATCACATACTGAGAGTCCTCGGAGGTTGTCAATGGAGTAGTGGTCCAGTAGTCGGTGTGTCCAGAGTGTCCTGCTGTCTAGTGTCCAAAATTGGTCCAACTGAGCCTGCAACTGCAAACAAGCCGGACCCAAAACCTGACACATGAAGTGACTTCTGCGCCCAAGGCCCCTGGACTTCCTTCAATGGAACCAAGGCACCAATCTAGAAAGCTCAGCAATTTCAAGAACGTCTACGCTGGTCCCTCAGTGAATGTGAGCGCACGGTGTGAGTAAACTACCTGTTGTGGCTCCATCGAGTTACATGCACATAAAGTCCTAGCCTTATCTCTCCCTTGCCTAGTCTTGAACAGTGGTGTTCTGGGCGGGTATCTTTGCATTGGTTGCCCCTTAGGTGGATGGGCTTGGGAGACGGTCTGTTAAAGAATGTCCTCTTGGTTTCACAAAACTTTGGAAAAATTACAAATTTTGTTGGCTCTAGCCAACGCTTGTTCAACTACTTAAAGAGACTCCTATTCTCCTGAAAAGACATTTTATTGGGACCTCTGACTAAGTGTGACTGTTTTTTAGCTAAACAGTCACACTTAAGGTTAGTACCTTTAATGGTATGGTGTTTGCTAACTCGCTTTAAACACAGCATTTTAGTACTCAAAGTATTGATTACTTACATGGTTCTATTTCTTTATACACTTACTTTTCTACCCTTAGTATCTTGAAAAACTTCTCTAACCGTATTTAAATGTTAAGTGTTAGTACAGTGCACATTAAGGTCAATGTGTATAAATAGTAGTGAATGTTTTAGTGTGTTAATTACCTGAGGTTTTTCATTGATCAGAGTTGATAAGTCCTAAAAAAACTTTTTTTTATATATTTACCCTAACATGTATTATTAAGAGTGCCCTGTGTGTGCTTACTGAACCTTTCACCACTATCACACCTTCCTAAATCCAAGCCTCGCTGCTCACCAATGCTTCCCAAATAGAGTTTGGCTAGACTTTAGTGTTTTGTCCGTGCTCATCAGAATAGAGTGGCCTCTTAGAATATGTGCCCAGGACTGATTATGAAAACCCATGTTAAAAGTCTTAATCCTAGTGCAGGTTTACCTTCCATGTGCCAAGAGTGCCACTTTGTGCTTCTATTATAGCCACAGTCACAATTATACAGGAACTTTCTATCCAAAGCATTTCTTCCAGCCCTCAATTAACTTTACCTTGTTGTTTTGGCTGATAAAGAAATGTGTTCCCCCCCTTCCCCTGTTCTCTCCACAATGTGCTGGAAGTAATGTACCTGTAGAGGGGGGATGCAACAATAGAAGAGTATTTAGGTGTCTATGTGAGCATCAGAGGGACAGAACGAGTAGAGAGGAAATACCAGGGTTTAGAAGTGTTGAGTAAGAGAAACTGGGCATTTGAAAAGGCATCAGATGTTGTTGAACCACGCCTCAGAGAACTGTTTGGATAGGTTCACCCTAGGAGAATCCCAGAGGGTGTGGGATAGAAATGGCTCTAGCCTTCAGGCAATCACTCTAGTCAGAATTGTAGATAGTATGTGTTACTTATCTCCGGGTGACAACCTGGGAAATAGGGAAGTCTGGGCTGGGAGGTGAGAAGCCCAAGGGAGACGGGAGAGGAACGGCCCTTAGTGTGCCACATTTCCATACATTTTCTAAATCATTTGAACTTTACTAGCCCCACTCGCCCCATCTCACTCCTCTTTACCATACCCCCACATACACCCACCATACCCCATTCTACCCAATTCACTCTCACATCACTAACACTTCCCACCCATTCTACCCAAACCTTCCCCGACTCACCCGTGCCCACCCACCCCATCTCTCCCAGCCTCCCATCAACCCACCCTGTATTAGCAACCCTCTTCCTACCCCCACTGATGTTCGCTCACCCATGATGCCTACCAAGCTGACCCCTGCTTACTGCCTCGGACCTTTGCTGACCCCTTCTCCCATCCAGATGTCTATGATTAGTTCGAACAAGAAATGTAAGAGGGAGCAAAAATCAAGTTATTTTACCGAAAATAACTTACATTTTGTTTCCCTCAGACATTTCTTGCAACCCGGTCTCCCCAACCCACTTACTTACCTTCTGGCGGCACACATCACTGTGTGCCGCCGACTCCGCCATCCCTCTGCGATGCCGGTTCCCTTCACTTACGTACATGGGAACCGGCGCCGCAGGTTCCTTTTTTTTCCTTCATCTTTTTTATTTGGGGTGCGGGGGACACCCCTGCAACCAGATGCGATTGTAGTCAACAAGAGTGCGGGGGACACCCTGCTCCCCTTGCTCACTATAATTGCATCGAATAGTAGAGTTCATCGAAATTCTCGGCCTTTCCAAATTGTTTGTTCAGCCCAAATTCGGTCAAATCTACCATTCGTTTTTTTTATTTTCGTACATGTATACGGATACCATCCCATCCACCTCAGTTCACCCCTACCTCCTCTGCCCTAGCACACCCTTAAAGGGACCATGCTTACCTAAACATTTCCAAACATAGAGTTGGTTGAAATACAATTAGTAACACAAACTTAAAGATTTCGATATACTGCAGTGAAAAGAAGTCTTTCTAATGTCTCTTACTAATGTTTTTTTCTCCGAGTACTGATTTTCAGACATGCCTAGCATTACTAAGTACAGCTGAATTATTTACTGCATTCTCATCTATAAATGTAAAATGCAATAAAAAATGTAAATGACAAAACGATTGGATTTGCTAATGCGTGTTAAATCTGCCTTCCATCCATGACACATCAAGTAACATGGTGCAATCTTCAGATCAGTTACAGGAACACAGGTGCAGAGTAAAAGGCTGCCCTTTATTTTACTTTCCAACAAAGGTTAAATATGTAGTACACCAGCTAGGCCAGTAATAGTAGTACTAGTAATACTAAAAGGTAAAAATTCCCCTTTTGCCAACTTTGAGAGTCCCTTGAACATTTTAGTTATTTTATGTGAGGCTCTAACAAACTTTCCCTCATTAACTCCATCCAAGTTTTACTGGGGATGCGACACTTTACTGGCTGTTTGTGCACCATATGAGCTACAAGGTGGGACTACTGAGACAGTGCACCTTATTCTCCCAGGATGGCTGTGTATCCCTGTGTCGTGCCTGCACCATGTATGGCTGAGACAAGGTTTTATATAACCCACACTGGTTTTGGATTTTGTGAGCCAATAGTGGACCTGAAAAGGCTTTATAAAAACTTTAAACAAACTCTCACTTGGTAACAGAGCTGAACAGCAAGACTTAGACTAAAGAGATGTGATTTGGCATAAAGTACACTTAACGAAAAAAAGAGATTGTCATGCAATAGATTGTCCACACAGGTAAGTACAAAATACTCATTTATTTAGCAACGCAGAAGCACCAAGTCAAAGATACTAAAAGGTAAGTCAAACAATATATACACAAACAATCAAAGTTTCAAAGTTAGTGGGCACACTTTAGAATGCAGTTTCAATAGCAATAGGGGGGTGGGTAGAATTTTAGAGAATATTTCACAGGCCTATAATGTTTTAAGGGCAATACAAACACTCCAATACTAATCTTAGAAAGTCCAAGCCCTTTCTTAAGAATAGAGTTTGCCATAGATCAAGGTAGGGGTAATTGGCAGAGTTTTTCCACAGTTCTCACATAAGCAATGGGGTTTTGTTAATTAGATAGTACTAGAGGCAGTATATAGTTTTTGTATAAAGACCAAGTCAGGCTTCATTTGTGAGGGGGAACAAATTGCTTACCACTCGGTGCTATGGTTTCTGATCGACTACTTCTTCCTTAGCTTCTCTTTCCGACATGAGCTGTCTTTGGAAATGTTTTCCCCAGCAGAGGGAGTGGGGGGCGCAACAGGCTCTGACTGAAGCTCATGCGTGTCCTTACACCAGGCTTGACCACCGGGTCAGTATACATGAAGCCACCATGCCCATTACCTAAATTCCACCCTTTTCTCTAGCATTTAGCTGATTAGGGACTGCAGAACAGATGAGGTGTATTAGCTATACACCAACGTGTGCAGGTTGGCTGGAAAGACTAGCCCATCAGAAAGAACATTACAGAGAGGTACGCAATTTATTCATCTAATAGATTCCTTTCTCTGGCATATTCTTCATCTTTGACAGACTAAATCTGGAAGAGGGGGGAGAATGACAAACCAACACCTAGACCAGAAAATCTGGAGAGCTGGTCAGCCAAAAGCGAGCACCCTGCCCGGGCAGGGAATCCAGGCAATAATGTTTGGCAAATGTGTGCAGCAAAACCCACATGACAGCTTGGCAGATGTCAGAAATGTGGACCCCTGCAAGGCAGACGTGCCAGCGAGACGCCTAGTCGAATGAACCACGAGACCTCCAACATATCCTTCTCAACACCTCCTTCTCATTCCGAGATGACGAGGATGATCCATCTGGACACGATCTGTTTAGTCACTGTGCTTCCCGCACAAGCATAACCTACAAAGAGCTGTCATCTTTCCTGATGTCACTCATTTGTGGGGCATAGTAGCAGAGTGACTGCATAGAGTCCAGCCAACAGAACCTCTCTTCCATCTAAGATGCATGAGCCAGAGAGGAAAGCATCTTCTGAGAGATGAAAATCTGAAACATTGGGCACTGTATTAGTATTTGTTTATTATTTATATGGCGCACCGAACCCTGGGGTAACCGGGCACTGGAAAAACTTTAGGAGTTGCATACATGGATAAAAAATATGATACAGTAGCCGTAAGGGTGGCCAATGGTTACAGGCAGGTCAAGCTCACGAGAAGGATTTACAACAAGGCGTCAGCCCAAGTCAGGCCCAAGAAAAGGATTTAAACAAGGCATAATCACAAGTGCAGTCAGTCAAACATGGAGAGGAAATTCGGGTTGGTGGTCAGGGACAGTTAAGGGTGCCTAGTTAGCTAGGCTTGTTGTTCAGCAAGTTTTTGAGACCTAATTTAAACGATGGGAGGGAGGGTTCTAGTCTGTAGGTAAGGGAAATGGAATTCCAGCGTTTGGCTGCTTGGACTGGGAAGCTAGCTCCTCCTGCAGATTTTAGGTTGAACCTTGGTACTGCTAGGCAATGAGATAGGGCAGATCTGGTAATGCGCGAGGATTGGTGCTTACAGATTTTGTCGGATAAGTATTCAGCAGCTGAGTTCGAGAGGCACTTGTGGGTGATTACCAGGGTGCAGAGCGCGATTATGTCACGGACCGGCAGCTAATTGACATTTCGTCTGAGAGTCGAGATATGGCTGGATCTTGGTAGGTCATGTGCTGATCTAAAAGAGTTGTTTTGAAGGACCTGAAGCCTGTTTAGATTGTGTTCAGAAGAGCCTAGAAAGAGTGTGTTTCAATAGTCAATTTTTGACAATGCTAAGGCTCTGGCTAACGTTAGGCAACTACTGGTAGATAGGTAGGGTTTGCAACTATAGATTAATTTATTGGTATAGGCTGTGGAGGCCACTATGGAGCTGACTTGTCTCTTGAGGGACAGTGTAGTCTCGAGATAGACCTCCAGCGTTTTTATTTCCTTGGAGACCTGGATCACTTTAGCGTCAATGTTGAAGGATGTGTATCTGTGGTTGAGTTAGTTCAGGCGTGTTTGGGTGCCGACAATCAGGAGCTCGGTCTTATCGTCGTTAAGGCATAAGCTGTTTGTGGCCATCCAAGCCTGGATTTCTAAGTATACATCATTCAGTAATTTAGAGTCTTGATCATAGCAACCTGTGAGGGGGATGAGGACTTGGGTGTCATCTGCGTAGTTGGTGTAGGTGACACCCAAGTTGTCCAGGTAGTCGAATAGGAGCTTCGTAAAAATGTTATAAATCGTGGGGGACACATGAGCCTTGGGGGACTCCACAGAGTGTGGGGCTCGCGTCTGCTGAGGATGTAGGAAAGAAGACACTGGTGCTCCTGTTGGAGAGGAAGGAGTTGCCCAGTCAGATGCACTGGAAGAGAAGGCTGCTGCTGAGGTGAGAGGCCTGGTTAGAATTTAGTGGTCGAAAAGGTTGAAGGCCGCTGACAAGTCTAGGAGTAGGAGGATCGCTAGCTTGCCTTTGTCCTTCGCCTCGTCCATTTGGATCTTCAAGTCTGTCTCAGACCCGTGTCTGGGCCTGAAGCCAGATTGCCTGAGGCCTAATAGATAATTTTCCTCTAAATACTTCTGAATTTGCAGATATGCAACTCGGTCCAGAATTGTTAAGGGGATGGTAGTAATGGGCCTGTAGTTTGTAGGAATGTCTGGGTCAAGGTTGGGTTTATTTAAGAGTGGCATAACCCAAGCTTCCTAAAGATTGTTAGGGACTTGATTAGAATTGAAGGAAGTATTTATCAATGTGGTGATTAAAGGGGCTAATTCTTTAGCTCCTTCCTTAATAATGGACGCTGGACATATGTCACCTTGACAATGAGAGGGTTTCAGACTTTTTATGATGTCTTCCACTTCCTTGGGTGTTACTTGAGAGAATTTAAAAGGTATACATTGCGGCTGGAATTTCTCTAGTGCAGGTTTAGGGCGATGGCAAGTTGATAGGCTAGTCTTTTTAGATTCAATCTTGCTTTGGAGCAAGGTGATTTTGTCTGCTAGTGCTTGCTGAATTTGTGTACACCAAGCCGCATCCTTAGTGCATTCCTGGGAAGGAGGTGCCATAGATTCAAGCTCCTTTAGGATACTAAAGAGCTCTTTAGAGATAGGTTTGGCATTGTGGATTCTGGTATTGTATGCTTCTCTTTTGGTAGATAAGATAGCCACTTTATAGGTGAACAGGTTTTTGTTGTGGCTGGTGGGTGATTTATGCCAAGTGGTTTCCGCTGACCTTTTGGAGTTCCTAAGGATTTTTAGTTCTGGTGTGAACCACTTGTTGAGATGGGAGATTGGTTTAGCTTTCCTTAATTTGAGAGGTGCAGAAGTGTCTAATGCTGATTTGAGTGTGGCATTGTATAGGTCGACCAATGTATTGGGGTCCAGGTTCTTAAACTTGAAAGTGCCTAGTATGTTGTTGATGAGTGGTCGAAGACTATTGATAGAGATGTTCCAGCAATTTCTGGATAGGGTGGGGGGCCGGTGGTGGTGGTGCTGGGGGAGGGGGGATGGTGGAGGTTCCCTGGATAGAAAATGAGATGAGGTAGTGGTCTGACCAGGCCACTGCTTCATTTTGTAGGATCGTGATGGAATAGTTGAGGTTGGACACCCAGTCCAGTGTACGACCTTTGGTGTGTGTTGGTTCTGTGATTCTGTGATTGAAGCCCAATTGGGTGACAGAGTTTTCCATGGTTAAGGCGTGTGGGTCGTTGGGGTCCTTCAAGCCTAGGTTGAGGTCTCCAAAGAGGATGGTTTGGGAATCAAGCTTGGTGTTGGTAGAGAGGAGGTTGGTAATCTTGTCCTCAAAAAGCGAGGTTGAGCCTGGGGGCGATAGATGAGATGCAGCAGTATGGTTTTGGTGGGTGAGAGTGCAAGTTTAACTGACAGGAGTTCTGCGCATGGTATGCTGGCGACGGCGGTAGCTTTAAGTCCAAGGTGGGTTTTTGTTATTAAGGCCAGTCCTCCTCCTTTGCCTAGGTGTCTGTCCACCCTAATGATAGTACATCCCTCTGGCAGGGCTAGTGAGAGTGCTGGGCCTGCGGCTCCAGGTGTTTGGCTATGATGAGGTCAGCAATCTCGGTGGCGTGGTCTACTAGTGACCGAGCGTTGATAAGTGCTGCTGTGATGGTGGTTGGTCGAGGAGTAGAAATAAGTTCTCCTGGGCTCAGGTTATATGGGTGTGGTGGTCATTGGTGGGCTATGTTTAGTGTAGATCGAGGAGTTAGGTGGTTGCAGAGGTTTAGGTTTAGAGAGGTGTGGGAGGTGCAGCGAAACGGTGTATCCATTCCGGAGGGCTGAGGACTGGCTGCAGACCTCGCAGAGGAGTCATCGGTTAAGATGCTTTTGTTAAATGGTTGGATAGGTGGTAGGAAATTAGTCGGGTGATGGTTTGGAATAGAGGAAGGAAGGAAGGAGGCAATGGCAAGTGTAACTCTGTGGAATGTGGCCATGGTGGTGTATCGTGACAGGCTGTGGAGGATAGACACAGTGTCAAGCGCTTGGTGGGTTAAGTCTAACTCAGAGAGTGGGTACTTAGTTAACAGTATATGAGGGGTTACAATAGGCTAGTTCGGAAATGAGCGTAATGGCCCGGGACAGGTGGGCAGAGTGAGCTGGTTAATCAATGAGGGAGCAGTAGGCTGGTTCGGTATTGGACAGGGTGGGTAGAATTACTGGAGGTTGCCGTCAGGGACTGGTTCGCAAGAGGGCAAAAGCACACTCAGTGGCAATAAGGCTCAATTATTTGGGACACAGAGGGCTAACTGTGCTGTAAAATAATATCAAGGGCTTGGCGAGCAAGTAATAGTTTTGGCAGATATGTAGATGGCGAATGCACGGGCTGGCAAGCAAGGCAGGGTTATTTGTGCGTAAAGTGGGCTAGCAATGCATCAATAGTAATATCGTTGGCTAGGTGTGGCAGGTAGTAGCTTGAGCCGGTTGTGCTCAGATAGAAAGGTTAGATACTACGCTAGGATTCAAGGCAAGAATAGATGGATGTACATTGGTACAAATGGCATTAATGCATATAGAGGATGTAGTGCATGGATGTTAAACATAGTGCAGGTCATTGAAAAGTTTAGTGCATCAGTTAATACAATACAAAGAAATTACCTGTGTTTCGAAGTTGTTGAGACATCTAAAGCATGAGTAAGATACAGTACTTAAATGTTATACGTGGCACAAGGTTGTTAAAACATGCGAAACAGAGAACCTGTGCGGAGGCAGTAAAGAAGGCGAACAGGCTGCAGGCTACTGAAATAAACAGCATGTGCGCCAGCCGCTGGAGGGAGGGCAGAAAACACCCTTTACGTCCCCCAATGCGGCGCAAGTATCAATTAACGTTCTGCAGTGGTTAAAGTGTAGAATGTGTTGGCAATAGCTTGCAAGCAAATCAACAGATGTACATGATCCTGATTGTATTAGCGAGGATCGTGCCTATAGGTCATGAGCTGATGCAGAGTGTACATTGAAGCATTCAGCAACCAGACCAAGCATTAAGCCAAGGTACATAGTAGCAAGGGTAATTCATGCACACGGCGGGGTGTGATTAAAAAGACAGCAGATGCAGAAGGCTGCCAGTGCGAATGATGAGTTCCGGTCATGGATAGGAACAAATATTGGCCAGTAGTTTAACAGCCACAGCTAGGTGCGACAGTATGCTGGATTACTACGTTAGGTTACACAAGGGAGAAACGTGGCAATCAAGTCAGTGGAATGTTAGAGCACGAATGTGACTCTTACCAGGTTGTGGGGGGATACAGGAAGCTGGTGTACACAGGTCCATGCAGGTCTAGATAGATTTCACCTTATGAAGCAAGAAGGGCATACGTCTTGGCCCTGGTCTCTGTTGGCTCTGGACATGCTCGGGACAGGAGCCTGCCTTGTGTTTGCCTTGGGATGTGGGCCGGCGCTCGCCTGCCGGCGATCAGGGATTGGTTAAGGCTCAAGGCCAGCCAATCCAGGTGCAGGCAAAGGTTCCGGGTGGGTGGTGACAGTTAAGCAAGAACAGGAGCAGCCATCTTAGCCTTTGTTCCTCCTCGTGGGCATCAATGGAGGAAGTCCAGAGGGCAGGCCAAAAATGGTGAACTGATTCGATTCTAAGTGCGTAGCAAAATTAAAATGACTGTTTGATAATTAAGGGCAGTGGGCGTATGAAGCAACGCGGCTTCTCCATGCACAAAAGAAAGAGCACAGGGAACCCAGCAATGTTGCCTGGGCTTACCTAAAGCACTCCAGTGCTCACTGAGATGAGGCACTGCTCCAGCGCAAGTGTTTCCTTGAACTAACAGATTCTGGAAAGTCACAAAGCATACCTTTGGGGCGGGAAAGGTAAAACGGAAGTGCCATGCATTACAAGGGGCCAGACCATGAGAGAAAATAAGGGGCAGGGGAATTGGAGGCAGGTTGGGTTAGCTTCGGTGGTGGCCTTGTTGGGGGTACTGTCCATTTATCTACTTGCCAGCTGTATTAAATGGAATGCTGAATTGTCCATTCTCGATAGGACTCCTTAGTCTTCATAGTTGTTCTTACTTTGATAGTGGGGTCACCTTATGCCCTTCCAGGTCTTTTTTACAACACATCCAGCTCAAGGGGAGGGAGGACTCAGTGTGCAGACCCTACCCTTCTCTCAGAGTAGAATTGGGAACTACACAACCTTTTCGATTTAAGCTTTAGTGTAAACTCTATTGCTGTTGTGGGGTGTGGATTCAATTCTAAAGAGGTATGTGTGTCTCACCAAAGGTGATGTTCGTTGAACTATGACAATTTATGACACTTTTGGGGGTCAGGTGGCACATTTCTGAATGTTTCCCATTTCTAAAAATGTATCACATATCTGTATAATGGAGATATTTCTTACCACACATTTTCTATTAAGAATATATCTTTACAGCTATTTTGTGTGTAACCTTGCTTATTGGGTATCTTGAAAGTGTTTGCTTTACCCTTTAGCCATTTTCTCCTGCCAAAATGTGTGCCTGGACGGCTCGGATACTCCACCACATGTAGAGTCAGTATAACTCGGAGCGAATACCCTGTAAGCAAATAAGATTGCTACATCTGGGACACAGAAATAGAGCGTACCTAGGAATAATCTCCCAAACAGTAGCAGCATTACTGGTAGTTTCACTAGTTCTACTGGTTATACTATGAATAGTAGTGCAAGCATCACTACTGATAGTATCCTAGTACTATTAATTCTGCTACTATGAGTAAATGTAATTGTGCTACTGGCAGTATTAGCAGTAGTACTACTGGCGATACTACTGCTCCTCGTAGTAGTAGTGTAAATGATAGTACTTGCAGTAATAGTAGTACTATTATTGCAAATGATTTTAGCTACTGATATTGCTTCTAAGGTAAGATTACTATATATGGGATACATTACTCGCCGTAATCGTATTTCTGACTCTTGGATCTGCTTAGAATCACATGCTCTGCATAGGCCAACATCTAAGGGAAGTTGCAGAGTACTGCAAATGAAGTTTTCGAAGTTCGAAAAGGGACATCGACAGGGCATGACTGTAATACTATCCCTAGTGCGACGTACCCTGTACCCATGATACCTCATTAGTCGAGGTCCCCAAGATAAATTATTTTCGGCATAATGGCAAGTTGTTATTTCGCAGAATCCGTAGCTGTGAGCTACTTTAAAAGTTAAAATCTTCCAAACCTCTCTTGGCGTTTGCGTTCGACGTACTAATTCGACGGCTTATCCCTGGAGTATCTCAACGGCTAATTCCGGCTTCCCAATAAGAGGTCTGTTTCCGACAACGGGCTTCAGCCTACATCTGGCTTTGTCCTAATCAGTAGGGAGAGTGAGGGGACTTATCCTTTGTTTAGAGAATGCATACCCTCATTTCCTGTCCCTACTGACTTTGTCTTGCAGCCTCTGTCCACCTTCCACTATGGGGCGCACTCCCTTTAAGTTTTGCCCCAAGTGCAATGAAACCTTTTATTGTGCATTTCTCAGGATACATTTCTGTAGACTGTACTTCCTTGTCTTACAAGGATATTAAAAAAAACCAAAAAAGATTAGCTAATAGTTTGTAAATCTGCATAAAATTAAAACATTTGCAAAGGTCATCATGTTACTTTCATAAAAATGTCTTTTTAAATAGTGCCTTAACAGACAACTGCCACACAATTATGTGCATTTGTACAATGTTCCGACATGGAGGACGAGCTGTAAAATAAACAGCGTTTGCAATGAAAATGGAGATAGATGGGCATTCCTTCAACTGTCAATGCAGGAGCACTGTAAGGAAAGCCGCATCGTTAGCCAATATGCATCAATGGATAAAGGTTACCCAGAAGAACTCCCCTAGGATGATCAACAGTGTGGACGCTCTAGTGGGATAGGGATCATAGACAATTTTGGGTGATAGATTGTTTTCAAAGGGTGAAATCTTACATTAATTCCCAGTCACAAGACAGGATCAGGGAACAAATTGTGTTTCAAATAAGTGTTTTGGGAAAATCCCCCAAGTTCTTGTTCGGGAGAATCCTCAGAAATGTGCTAATTCCCTTCTACCTTAGAGACCCCCAGCTCTTTTGCTGGACTTTAGGACTTTTAATTTCTTACCTGGAGAGAGTGAGAGCTTTTTCCCCAACTCTCTGTAATTCTTTTGACTGTGGAGTCTGACAAACTCCATAGGCATCATCTTTACATTGTGACACACAGAACCTTCAGTGCAGTGGCACAGGGAAGTCTCTGAGATTTCCCAAAGGTTTAAATACCTTCTCTTGGATAAACTACTGTTTCCAAGAGTAGTGAAGTGAAATTGACTTTACTTACATTTTGTAACTTTCTAGACCCAGCACACACTATCTTACCATAGGGTGCTGGTGGGGTTACTTAGTATTCCCTTTGTCTAGTTTCTGTTACCCTTTCTACAATTAATGGCTGGTGGCAGTGGTTTACTTTTTACTACCATTGTGTGTTTTACCGCGGGCTGCAATTGCAGCTGCAGTAAGGCATCCATGTGTGCCCATTTTGTGAAAATGGCCCAGTTTTCTTTTTTCGCCATTTCTTGTTGGAAAGGTCCTTCCTGAGATTTACTCTGCGTGCCAAACCAGGTTTGGTCCCTTTGTTCGTTTTGTCTTTGGCGGGATTCACTGGTGAAGCCCGCCTCTGGCTCCAGCATGCCTTGCAGGGACAGGAAGTGAGGGAGGTGCCCGAAACTCCCTGTGCTTAATCCCCTTTGTTACAGGAATGCAAACAAAGGTGAATGGCCGGCTGGCTGTCCTTGGAGGACAGCTACCCTGCTGCGTGATTGACAGCTAGGCTGGAATGAATAGGAGAAACTTGCATAAAAGGTGAGGCTTTTTGGCTTGGAAGGCAGAGTCGACCACTGGGATGAAGGAATCCGAAGAAGAACTTGGAAGAGATGCCTGCTGCAACTCCTGGACCAATGGTTTGCCCGGTGAAGCCCTGCTGCTGTGCTCAGAATTCGCCTCAACTAGGGAAGCCCTGCAAGGACAACTTCTCCCTTGGGGTGAGCTGGCTGTACTTCCATTGCTGCTGCTGGAACCGAGGTGATCGATTGCATCGATTTTAAGTCGGACCCGAACTCCAGGAAGATCCTCCAGACTTCCATGAAGCAGGACTGAAAGAGCTTGAGCCACCTCAACAGAGTGCTGGATCCCAGATGCAAGGAAAAGTCCAAGAGGGCAGCCGAGAACCACAGTGGTGCTATTTGCTATAGACACGAGGAGCGGAAACCTTGAAGTACCGCTGAATTGAAGTTTGCTCATTGATGACGCCGACCTTCAAATTGTTGTGCAGGAGTCCCCAGAAATCCTCCCTCTTGTCCCCACGACAGAGGCGCAGGAACAACAGGATCTGCAGAGCTACACAGGAACAGAAGCCAGCTGGAAGCAGTTTTCTTCTAACCAAAGGTACTGTAAAGTCAAGAGGACTTACCTCTTGTGGTGTAGCCTTACTTGTTCTCAGTTGAGACTTGTCTTGGTTGCCGTTGCAGAGTTGCTTGTACCTTTGCTTTTTCACAAGCCTCCCAGTTTATGGCCCTTGAAGTGATTTTATTTCTACAAACTTTTCTAAAAACATTGTGCAAGACTTCTTACTCACCTACAAGAAGATCTTCAGCTCCCCTTGACTTTGTTCAACTAACATTGACTGTCCTGGCTCCCTGAGAGACTCTTTCTTACATCTGACTCTGTGCCTTTACCTTTTCCCCAGGAAAGGGATTATTTACTTTGCATTGAAAGGTTCAAAAAGTACTTACCAGGTTATGAATCATTTGTTAACATTTGTTTTATTCCCCTCTCTAACCTTTGCACCAAACTCTGTATTGCTCTAAATGTACCAGTGATAAATCAATGTCCACAGTGTCCTAGCTATTTAAGTCACCTTAGGGTGCAGGAAGTATCTGTGTGCCATCCTCAATGGGTATCATCTCATTTAGAGAAACAGAGTGTGTTTTTAATTATATTTTAAGTTTTTCTCCCTTCCAAAGAAGGCTTATATAACTGACTTAATAATTGTTTAAGCAAGAAACCTTGAGTGTAAGAGTTTATTTGAATACTTGTCACTGTGAATCTCTGTGTAAAATACCTACTGCACACATTGACCCCTATTGAGATAAGTCTGGCTGCTCAGCCACACTACCAACCTGTGTAGTACAGACTTATACCAAAGGTAGGGTTACCAATAACCAGGAGGACAAGGTTTGTGTAGTCTCCCAAAGGGTACTGCCCACAATCTTGCCTAACAGTTCTCCCCTCATTAACTTTTCCAGAAACACCATAGTTGTATTTTCACAACAGGCAAACACATTCACATTTTCGTCTACCCATTCAGCATGTTCATGTGAATGTACGCAATCATGTGTGGAAACAGGAACACAACCAAAAGGAACTAGGACAGCTCAGTGCTTTCCCTGCAAGATAATTCACTGATGCAGTTTATTTGTTGAAAATAGTGTACAAAAAGGACAAAACAACAATTAGGCATGCACAGCGCATAGCAAAGTGTTCATTTATTTTTGTCATATGCTAGGTTTTCAGTCACTCAGTGCCACAATAGACAACTCCAGTCATGTTAAATGATTCTTTTAATAGCAAGATTTTAGAAATTGACTACCAGAAGGTTTGCATAGAATCTATACCATATAAAATAGCATTCAGTCTATTCCAGCTGTGTTTCTGTTTCTAGATAAGCATATCAGGTCACTATGTTTTGCTTAATGCCGCATTCCTCCAGCTTCTAAGTACCATAATAATAGCGGTTATTATTACCCACTGTATTAATACTCATTTTATAAACCTCAAAGGATGAGGGTTGAATTGGGCCAGCAGAGGATTCAAGCACGCAAAGTGCATGTATAACCCATGTCAGAGCGAAGTACTTAATTTAGGAGCTATCCACCCAATCCACAATTGACAAGATAAGATACGTGAACTGGTCAAAGGTGTAACTGAATACAACTAAATGTAATTCATCCCTGGCTAGCTAGCAACATAGCATAGACCATCACATTGAAGAATACCCAGTTGAACTAAACAGTGAACATGCATCTTTATGGATAGAGAGAGAGAGTTCTCATGCTATGAATCCAAACATTACTTGCACTTTATGAAATGAAGAAACTAATGTTTGAAGTATCAACTCTACCTGGACATGTATTGATGCAACCTAAAACTAGTGCTTTGCATTTCAGCAAACTTACCATACAGAGCCCACAACATTGATGAAGTTGAGTGCAGCAGGGTTGGCCATGACCTGAGCGGACGAGGTTCCTGTGGTGATGGAGGTTACCACAGTGGAGAGAGGAATGGTCATAACAGGTAGTGCCTGGCTCAGAGATACAGGCTGCTGGGTGTACGTAGTCAACAATGAGGACTGAGGAGTAAAGCCTGTGTCTTGGGGAGTTGGAGTGGCACAAGGGGTGACAGGAGCAGAAGTCTGGCCATCAAAAGGGTGTGGCGTAGTTGACGGGGTGTTAGTTGGTGTAGGAGTAGATGGCTTAGGTGTTCCAGATCCTGCTCAGTGAGAAACATAAAAAAATGATTTTAGCCATAGAGAAACAGATAATTTTTAAAAACAAAATCTACAAGTGCAATGAGTTAGTGCATAATTGAATGTTGTCCAACAACAAAAAGTACCTTCTGGGAATATAGAAGTTATCCACCACAGCATTAAAAAATCAAATCGCCGACTCACATTTTGCACACCGGTTGCTTTGTCAAGGCTAATAATTCTTGATTAACAACCGTGACAATGCATCAGAAGGAGGTGTGAAACAAGCGTCAGTCATTGCCATGTGGTATGGCTTTCCTGAGTAAACACCAGATATAATTTGGTTGTGAATGCAGCTACTCAATAATTCAAGAGGTTCATCCTCTATTTCACCTGCAAAAATGTGGAAAGGTAAGTCTTGGATCGAAAGGCTTAATTTCCTCTTCCAAAATCGTGGGGGCTATGACATTGCAGTTCTGGTGTTCCAAAAAATACATCCTATGAACTGTTAAGTGCCAGGCTATTATGTCACTTAAGAGGTTAAACAATTGTCTTTTGCGGCTACAGTACCTAGTATACAGTGGTCCAGACAATGTATGATTCAAATAAAAGTACTAAGTTAATATTTTATATGGTTTGATTCCAATGGCAGATTAACTCATGAATACGGAACGTGAACAGACTAAATTAAAAGCAATCTAGCAATGCAGTTAATGCATTACAATGAAAGCTTAAATAAATATAAAAAAAAACATAGCACGCTTATCTAAAGAGAAAGGCAGCTGGTGAGTTAAGGAAACAATGTGTGAGAAAAACATAATTGAACCTAACATTAATTGTCCAAAGCATTTGAAATCTAAACGGAATCCACCAACGTCGGTGGTTTAACAAGTGTGTTTTTCAATGTGCTTAAAACATGATTTAATGTACAATCAATTATTTGAATAAGAAAGTATCCAAAAGTAAAAGAGTTCAATATATAATAAATATGTAGATGAGCAAAAAAAGTATCCCAAGTGTCTTAATGGAAAAAAAGAACATTGTCTTTGTTTATTGCCTACAAGACATACTTGGTACCTCTTAACAACAACTCTAAATAATATATTGCATATTTTCAAAAAAGGAAAAGGATTTTTTTTTAGCAATGAATCCATGAGCCTATTGTCCCTTAATAACAAATAAATCAATAATGTGGACCATTTCTTTCAAGAAGGAAGAATTTTGCAGCAATGAAAGCATGGACCTACATGTCTTTCACATCAGTTGTGCTCAAGATATTTGCACAGATGTTGTTTCTTCAGGGCATTCTTGCCAAATCGGGAGGGAGTTTATGCACCGAAGAACAAGGCTCGGAGAGTTGAAAATCCTTCTTTCTCATGAGTCCAGTCTCTTTGCTCTCCCTGTCAATGGGCAAAGATGGGAAATAAGTGGTTTTAAAGTTTGCTGTAGCAGCCTCCGCCATTAAACGTTTCAGGTAGGCATGGGCAGAAAGGAACATGGAGTCTGAGGGTGCCGGCCTGTGCTTCTTTGCCAGGCAGCAGTCCATAGTGAGAATTGAAGTCAGTTTGGCCCATAGTCCACCACTGGCCCTTCTCCTGCCTGAAAGTAAACAGTGTCTCCTTCTTTGGACACTCGTCCAGGATGTCAATATGTTCAAAGTGCACCTTCGGACGTGAAGGAGCTGAACACCCCAAAAGTGGTAATCGCCTTCACCATCTGGCACAGGAAAGTGGCCTCTGGTTTGACCGGGGGGCAGGAGAGAGCATGTCCACCTCAGACGAGGTGTCCAGGCTACTTGCCTCCTGCAAGTCAGCTGCAAGCTCCACCACGTCAAATTGTTCCCCTTAAACCTCCTATGGGAAGTCCTTGACTTCCCAAAAGTCTAAAAGTAGAGGGGCTCCAGGCCAAAATAGACTGAGTCCCCCACTGTCATAAATGCCCTCCAGATGGGACATATATGCTCTCCTGTGGAGCAGGAAACCAATCTCTCGCCCCCAGTGTCAGTCGGAGCAGAAAAAAAGGTACTGGAGGCCAGAGGTCTAGAGACAGAATGGTGTGACCCTTTCACGTGACCTTGTCATGTCTGTTTGCGGATACCCTGCAGCTCCTCTAAGCGCATGGGTTCTGTTGGCTTGGCAGAAGCCAAAGCTGTCAGCGCCGGGTCCGAAAGAATTTGTGGCAGTGCCATGGCCGCTGGCATCCAGGTCGCCACCCTGCAGGTCTTGACCAAGATGTCAAGCATCTTTATTCTGAACGCCTCTCATTCCTTAGGAATAGAGGACTGGGTGGGAAAAGGTACCTGCAGGGCCCCTTCCTCAGGGATTTATTTAAAATGGAGGCTACTCTTCGATGTCAAAGAAGAGTGATGCTGTGAAGAACCTCCAGGGGATCTTGTCCCCTTGCAGTTTCTTTCTTCTTGTCCTTGCAGACTGGAGACTGTTCCTCTGAGCCACAGTTGGTGCTGGCGACCTTAAATACAGCTATTTAAATCACTGCTCTCCTTGTGGAGGAAGGTAGAAAATGTGTTTGTCTCACATTCTCATAGCACCATAATGTACATCAATTGGCAGGACGTGCAGCCCTGCATGTCGTGGCCTTCACCAAGACAGTAAAGACAAATATGTTGTGCATGTCTGAAACTGACATTTGATGCCCACAATTCACACAGGGGTTTAAACCCAAAGACTTTGTCGGGTTCAAAGAACGGAACCGAAAGATTTGATAAAACAAAGTTTATGAGCTGTGTTCCTAAAGCGAGCAAAGTGCATGAATAAAAGGAACTAAGGGCATGGCACCTCTATATATAATGGCCCCAATGTCATGACCGCCGCAGGGCGAGTTGAGGTGCTGGACAGAGTTCAAGCGAAGCAGCGCCGAGCCCACAAATGGTAAAAAAGATTCCAAAAAGCAGTTGCTCTGGTTGATAAAGATGAGGAACCATGGGAGGCAGAAGTCTATTAGAAAGGATGGTGTTTGAGAAGTAGGTGGGGTATATTAGTAGTAATAGTAGTCCTGTGGCAGAGGGAGCAGTTGGTTGGAAGAGGGAGTGGTTGGGTGGAAGAGGCGATGGTCGGGTGGAAGAGGAAGTTGTCGGGTCATGGAGGAAGGATTTACAGCAAAGGGTGGGGGCCAGACTTGGAAGGAGCGAGAGACATCAGAGGAACAGAAAAGGAAGATGCAAGGAATAGAGAAGGAGGTTGGAGTCGAAGGAGGTTGGAGTCGAAGGGGGGAAAGAGTAGCAAAAAGGGAACACCAGGAAGCAAGAGGGAGAGGACTATGTGGGCATGACAGAAAGGAAATTGAATCGGGCAGAGTGTCTGGAAGGCACAGCCCAAGATCCTTTTGTTCATAACTAACCACTGGATAGTGCAAGGGCAGTACTAGGATGTCCCTGAGGGAGGATACATGGGTACGTCATTTTGCCTTTAGGTCCTTACCGCTAGCGTAAGCCTAGAACCTAGAAAGAAGTGCTCAATATTCAGTATACACTAACATGGGGACTAGGGATGCCTGGTCTAGGGAGGATTGCTGGAGAGGCAGCATGAGAGAGTGGGAGAGAGAAGGAGGAAGGGGAAGGGAGAAAGAGGAACAGGGAGGAAACAAGAAGTGAACGAGAGGGAGACTTTGTTAGGGGAGTTTTCCTAAAGTCCCACTTGGAGGTAAGGCTTTGTAAGCTATGCCAGTGGTTTGTAGATCCCCCCAACTCTCAGTATCAGTCTCTACTACTCAGACCTTGGTAGAGTGGCAGAGCAGTCGGACCTATTTTAAGAGGAAGATGTGAGCTGTAGGTAAGTACACTAAACCTAGCTAGTAATGCACATCAAGGAAACACTTACACATACATTTATATGAAAATATAGATTTATTATATTTACACATGAGTCACTGTTAAATACTAAGCACAATAATCCAACACACATAGGTATACTTTACAATACTTTCAAAAGGCCACTTCTTAGTGGGCAGTTTAGTTGCTGAATGTGCACAATTGTTACAGGAGTTTGACAGGCCCCCACAAAGTAATACAGTTACTGTAGTAAATGCATTTAGTCACCATACACATATAAGATAGTGATTTTGGGGAAAGGAAAACAGTTGGTTAGTTTTCTCCTAGAAGAGCTTCAGGTTCTAGAGGGAGTTTCGCAGCACAGCAAGTGTTTCAACGACAAAAACCGGCCCTAGCTAAAATGCAGTTTTTAGTGGCTTAAAGTCTGGCAAAGCAATAGAAATCAAACGTTGCTGTGGATACTTTGTAATCTCTAGGAAGGAAGATACAAGGCGGCATAACCAACGTCGGAGACCCTGGGAGAGGACTTGTTAATGCAACACTAGCAGCAGCTTGAATCAGAGGTAAGACGAGGTTGCCCTGGACACCAAGGCTCTGGAGCAACTTTCTGGAATCAGATAAGCAAGGTTTGATGAAAACGTTGGTGGTGAATGCTACGTGATGTTGCAGCTTTGGACCCGACCTCCGGATTCCTTGGTCTGATGACTAAAGGCAGGACAATGGAGGGGATCTCTCAACAGCAGTTTCGAGGGAGGACCTCTGGCCCGGCTTTGATCAACTTATTTGGTCACTGTGCGGTTTTGGTGCCTTTTCTCCAGCACCAAAAAAGGACGTGATTTGTTCAGTCAATCTTCCGCGGTTCCCGTAGTCCCACACTCTGAGGAGGGGTCTGTTCGAGTTTGATTGCGTCTCTGGAGTGTCCTTGAGGGCTCTGCAAAGACTTGGATGGATTCGGCCTTTCCACAACTAGTCACTGGAAATGGGCAGCACTGGAAATCTACAGGACCTCAGGAGTTGGCCCAAATCAAAGTTCGTCTTGGGACTGGTTGTTCCCACCAGTCAAAGGGAAGGAGTCATTCTTTTCGAAGTTCCTCTGTCGCACTGAAAACGGATCAGGACAGCAGCAGTCGCTGCACAGTGTTGCAAAGGGTCAGCAGGCATCTCTGGCTGTCTTCTTCTTCGGCTACTTCCGCTTCCAGTGGTCGACTTCTTTTCACTCCAGGAGCCTCACCTTTTATACAGTTCCAGCACTCACTCCTCTGCAATCTTCCTCAGCAGTTAGCAGAAAGGGGCGTTTGGCTGTCAAATCAGAGGAGCCAGACCCCCAAGTGGGAGCTGGTCCAATTCAGGCTCTCTGGCAGACAAAGGACAGTTGGGTGGAAAACTCCTCCCCACTTCCTGCCTGCCCAGATACACTGGAGCCTAGGGCGGAGGTGGAGGGGGGACACCCAAGGGTTCCTGCCAAAGGCAAACACACACACACAGGCCTCCCCCTCCCAGAATGGTAGAAGGAGGACTAAAAAAAACAACCCACTGCGCTGTCTCAAATCTAGGTGATGCCCTGCTCTGTGTTTTTAGCCCACTGTACTGCTGCCTGCACTTTAGCCCACTGTACTGCTAATCTAGGTACTGCATTTTAGCCTTCTGTACTGCTAATCTAGGTACTGCATTTCAGCCTACTACGCTGTCTCAAATCTAGGTGATGCCCTGCTCTGTGTTTTTTAGCCCACTGTACTGCTAATCTAGGTACTGCATTTTAGCCTTCTGTACTGCTAATCTAGGTACTGCATTTCAGCCTACTACGCTGTCTCAAATCTAGGTGATGCCCTGCTCTGTGTTTTTTAGCCCACTGTACTGCTAATCTAGGCACTGCATTTTAGCCTACTGTACTGCTAATCTAGGTACTGCATTTCAGCCTACTACGCTGTCTCAAATCTAGGTGATGCCCCGCTCTGTGTTTTTAGCCCACTGCACTGCTAATCTAGGTACTGCATTTCAGCCCACTGTGCTGCCTCAAATCTAGGTGATGCTCTGCCGTGTGCCTTAGCCTCCGGTACTGCTAATCTAGGTGCCGCATAGGTATCTGCCACCCAGGCCCTACCTCCAACCTCCAAATTTAAGTGAACCCTGTTTGCACATGCATCTTAGCCCTACGTTTGAATCCCTGAATTTAGATGAACCTGTTTGCACATGCATTTTAGCCTCACTCCTGATTTCTGAATCTGAGTGAACCCTGTGTACCTAGACTCATTCGCGCAGCCGTTGTGTTGCCTTATCAAGCCATTGTGCAGCCCACATCTAGCCACCGTGTTGCCCACACCTAGCCACTGTGCCGCCCATACCTAGCCATTGTGTTACCACTGCCCATACTTAGCCACTGTGTTGACAGCCATTGTACGCTCTATAGAATGATCCCCATCCTCTTCCTCCTGATCACCCTTTGCCCTAAAATGACAACAGCAAACCACCCACCGCAGTCTATGCCTACTGCAACATCAAACTCTGATGACGAGCCCCGGCCGACCAGCACCCCATACACTAACCCACAAACTATAGAGATAAAGATTCCTACCACCCACCGCCCCATAACAAATATCCCATGCGATACCTTAAGTAGAAATGCAAAATTACGATCTAGACTACCCAAAATCTATGAACCACTAGCCAGACTAGCCACCAAACCTAGCAATACAAGAAACCACCAACGCAATGCCCCCAAACTAGACACCTCCCCCACCAAGAGATTCCCACGCTGACAGTCCCACTAACAACCACCGCAAATCAAGCAACAGACCCACCAAAAAGAAAAGCCATGTCACCCCTGCAACACCCAAACCAAACATACCGCTGATGGGTGCCCTCATTAATGCTAGATCATTGATAGCACATGCCACCGAAATTGCCGATCTCATCCAAATAGGCGATTATGACCTTCTAGCCATAACGGAAACCTGGCTTCACCAAGCAGCAGGACCCGCTTTGATGCTTGCCCTGGCCCCCAACTACAACATTCTCAGAGAGGACAGAACCAACTCTCAAGGAGGCGGCCTAGCCATCATCGCTAAAAACAACCTTGCCATAACAATAGAAATGCCCTCAATCACCAAATCTTGTGAATCCTTAACCGCCAAACTCTCAACATCACCCTCCCAATCTATCAATATACACCTCACCTATAGGCCTCCAGGTCCCATTGGAACCTTTGAGGAGGACATCTCTATGATCCTCTCAAATAATCTAAAAAAACTCATCGCAAGCCATCCTCCTGGGAGACATGAACTTAGGTTTCAATGACCACAAAGACTTGCAAGCGACTAACATCGCCAATGTCATCACAGAACTGGAATTTACCCAAAGAATCTCACAACCTACCCACGAAAAAGGTCGAACACTCGACTGGGTAGCCAACCACAACTGTAATGTAACAATTACCGATGTCTGCCCACAAATCTGGACAGACCATGCACTAATAACCTCCCTCATAAATGAAAACACCACCCAACCCAAGGAAATTATACTGCACCCCCCCTACCGACCAGAATTTAAAAAAACATAACTACAGACAAACTGCTACCACTTATCCTCCCAACGCTAAATTCCTTATCTGAATCGCTAAACCCAACAGCCCTAGTGAACGAATTCAACTCAACCATGGCCACAGCCTTGGACACTATCGCCCCGTTGAAAATGAGAAAAAGAAAGCCCAGAGCACACTTAAATACTTGGTTCACCCCTCACCTCAAATCCCTAAAAATTGAAAAACGCAAATGCGAATCCGCCTGGCGACTAACTCTATCAGAGACTAACAAAATAGCTCTCATCAGTGCCTCTAAGATCTACAAAAATGAAATAAGGAAAGGCAAAAAAGAAAACTTTCACAACAGAATATTACAGGCTAAGTCTGGAACCAAAGAACTATTTCTTATACTAAAGGAACTGGAAAACCCTATCCCTGCTCCAGACAACTGCGTTAAAATAAAACGTGGTGCTCCAACATCCAAAAAGCTTTAAACAACAAAATTGCCACACTCCAAACCAAAATTGAGAAAAAGAAAAACTATACCCACCTCAACCAATCCAAGTGGTAAACCACCCACCTCCACCAAGCCAGAACACAAATTCAACTTCACCAAAGTAAAAATCCTGGAGATTGAAAAAATAATACTCTCGCTCAAACCAACTAACTATCGAGGCGACGTATGCCCAGCCCAACTGATAAGATGCGGCCAGAGACCTTTCCCCATTTATCACCAAACTTATTAATGCTTTCTTTGCATTAGGCACTATACCAGACAATCTTAATCAATCATGGGTCCTCCCCCTCCTTAAAAAGCAAACCCTGGACCCCGCCATCCCGACTAACTACAGGCCAATCACCACGGTACCATTTCTGCTAAAAATCCTAGACAGAGTGGCCTACCTACAGATCCAAAAATATCTGGAGATGCACCAACTATTAGGTACCAGACAGTCAGGCTTCAGGCCTCAACATGGCACCGAAACTGCACTTATCGATCTCAAAACCCAGGTCGATGAGCTGAGAGATCTTGGAAAAACTGCCCTACTCCTCCTGCTGGACCTCTCAGCAGCATTTGACCTGGTGAATCATGATGTGCTTTGTACCCACCTGGAAACCGCGGCCCACTTCTCGACACATGCCATTGCATGGATCAGGTCCTTCCTAAGCGGCAGAACCATGAGGGTTTTCTCCACCTCCGCAGCAGCTGACCCAGTACCCATCACATGTGGCGTCCCCCAGGGATCCTGTGTCTCTCCGACCATGTATAACATCTTCACGAAGCCCCTGTTCGATGATCTGGACCTTCTGGGTGTCACCTACACAAACTATGCAGATGACACTCAGATTCTCATCCCACTTTCGGGGGATTATGAACAGGATTTGGCCTTGGTGAACAGAATATACCTCATCATTCAGGCATGGATGGCCCGTCATGGTCTATGCCTGAATGATGACAAAACGGAACTCATCATACTGGGGAACACACAAAATATCAAAAAACTGAACGATGACTACTCATCATTTGTCATAGATGGCAACACCATTAAAGTAGCGAAAGAAGTAAAAACACTAGGTTTTTACCTCGACTCTTGCCTCTCCCTAACAAAGCAGGTGAATGCGATGGCCTCTATCACCGCTTACACCTGTAAGCTGATTAGAGCAGCTAAACCATATCTATCCACCGCCAGCTGCCTCACCCTATCAAGAGCCCTGGTATTATCCAAATCGGACTACTGCAATTCACTATACATAGGGCCCAATAAACACACACTGCAAAAAATCCAAACCCTGCAGAACAACGCCCTTCGAGCCGCCCTAGGAATCCCAAGAAGAGAGCACATCTCAGACGTCAGAAGACAATCTAATTGGCTATCCACAGCTGACAAAATTAAACTCAAAACAGCATCACTGACTTTCAAAAGTATTAATGACCTAGCCCCCAAATACCTAACAGAAAGATTCAAAAGGAGAATTTCTAACAGACCTACCAGAGAAGCATACACCAACCAACTAGCCGTGCCCCCATTTAAGCTGAGCACAGCCGGAGGCACCTGCTTCCCTGTCAAAGTGGCCCAGCTATGGAACTCCCTCCCATCATCCTTAAGATCTGTCCAATCTTATCCACACTTCAGACTCAATTGCATTAAATGGCTCAAAGAAAATGACCTATAAACTACTACACTAGGACTATTCACGTCTGACCCACCTGTTAATCTGCAGCCGAACGCATACCGCGTTCATCACCCTCTTAACCCACCTTGCTCCCGACACTCAATGCTTACTGTGTACACATCCCTGTGCACACTCACCTGCGCATGTAACCACGCATACTGTCATCACTTACTATTGATACACCCTGAAACCTTCCTGAAATGTGTAACTGTAACACGTGCATTGTCATCATTTACTGGCTCCACTCATTCAGGATTTCAGAAAAAGGTCCAGAAGTCCAGCTGAAAGTGCTGGGGGTCTCACTAGGAGAAGGGATGAAGCATAACAATTATATATCTCTTAAACAGACTGACAGTGAGACAGCCTAAGGGTGCTGAAAAGTAAATAAAAACCCTTGAACTGTTTCTGAGATTCTGAGTATTCTTTGAGCTATCCGAAGCATCATTTTCTATTGCAGGAGCACTCAATTCAGCCTCAGAGTGCTGTACTGCGTGAATATGAACACCACTGTTGTATAAGTGGCTTCTTAGTTTTTCCCTGTGCTTTCATGAGAGCTAGAAAGTCTTCCTGCTTTTGAGCTCACTGGATGAAATCCCACTAGGTTTTATGGAGCCAAAACGCTGAAAGGAAGGTAATTGCTGTCCTACACCTGCCAGGTGCTGAGAGCCGCCTGGGAAAGCAACAGCATGGTTGAATCCTCAAGTGAGAATGAACCTTCTCAACTGTTCATAGAACCAGAATGCCCCCAGCGAGTCAATAGCATCCTAGAATCAGATCATCAGGAAGGCAAAGAGGACAACCCTTGGGAGAATCTGTTTAACATATGTCGTGAGACACACCACAGACTCTTGTCCATGTACCCACATGGACAACCAAATTCTGAAATGTTGCCACCGGTTTATAGGGATTTTGGCTTGTGGCAGGACACCAGTCAATCTCCTCTCTGAGCAAGCAGCTCAGCACTACTGATTGAAGCTTGTAGATTACAGGCAAGCCCCAAAGTGCCCCACAGCAGCGAAGGGGCTATGAGCCATAAACCCAATCCCAACTTCGCCACAAATATTCTGGTGAAGTTACAAAGTCCCAGAGGCTCTGGCAACTGCGCATAACCAATGGGCACTGGGGCGGTGAGAGGTCGAAACACAGGTCAAACCTTTAGACGCATCAGCTAGAATGCAGAAACACCACACTTTTGATGCTTTGGTTCTACTCTGCTCTCACCTATTCATCTTCTGTTCGCCTCTCATTATGGGATACAGCCTCAATGCAGACTGGCTGGGTATTTATGGTCACACCCCGTGTGCCCGTCTTCTCCATCTCAGTGAAGACCCAGGTTTTTCTGCTGCTTCTGCTCACAGAAGCACATTCATCTAGCATTGAAGCTCCAGCGTGGCCCCACAAAGACCCTTCAGAGGTTGATAAATGAGGGCTGCCAGACTAGGGGCTGGGACATCATCTCAGGCCGTACCACACAGACCCACACAGCACTTGCAACCATTTTAGGAGACCGCTGCAACCCCCTGACCTGCACTTCCACCAAAGCACAATCCCACCAAAGCACAATCGGTGTACCAGAGGCTCCTACAACCTTTGGTGCCCTTGGTACGCAGAATTGTCACGCATGAGCCCGGTAGGGCCCATAGAAAGCCTAATCTGGTGCTGCAAGTGGCAGACACAACCTACATGGTGTCCTGCACAGCCACACCTCACTACGCATGCATAATTTCTACAGGCAACATCAGTAAATTGACTTAGTAGGTCATGCTCATTTGCAAGTCCTCACTCGTCCAAACATAGGCTTTGGGGAGATTTTACAACAGCCCCCTGGTGAGGTGGTCTAAGGGGGTTGGTGGGAACAATACATAGTGTCAATGAATTATAGACAAAAACAGTTTTCGTTCCTACCTTTAGGGAAGAATTACATTTTTGTGGGTTCTACTGCCCAACTTTGTACATTTTCCTGTTGGTGGTCATGGCTAGGTGACCTTATTTTAGTGTTAAGAGGGACCGACATCTCCCTAACACTACAACCTTTTATGATGTGCTGTTATGGGCTCCTCGTGCAAGGGTGCTTTTTAAGCACCCAGTTCTGGTAATGTTCTTCCTGAAGCATGTACCCTCGGATGGGTTATTCATCTATGATATCCTATCTCCAACGCAGCAGTCCTTCTGAAACCTTTCTGCCATCAGGGGCACCAGCGAGGCTCAGTTTTGGTTCTGCTCAACACCCCTAAGCATCGAGGATCAGTATATATTGAGGCACCCTGCCACATGACCACAGTTCTGCCCTTTTTCCCTAGCACTCAGCCACTAAAGGACCGCAGAACAAAAAAAGGTGTAGCAGCTATCCGCCAAGATGGGCAGACTGGGAGGGCGATGAGAAATCCATGGGAGGAACATTCATCAGAAATAACATTACAGAGAGGCAAGTAATTTGTTCTTGTAATGGGTTCCTTCCTCCCACAGATTCCTCATCTGTGATAAACTCCCATAACACTACATGTTCTGGAGGAGTGTGGCGTCCTTCCTGAAAAGGAAACCAAGCAGTAATGTTTGGAAAGAATTATGCAGAGAAGCCCATGTAGCCGCTTGGCAAATGACCCCCTGCTCTGTAAAAGTTATAATGATACAAATGGCCTCATTATGAGTTAGGCGGTATTCCGGTGGATTTACCCTGGAAAACCACCAAACTGTATTACTGTTACTGCCACCTGAGTCCAGCAGATTTAGCGCCGGATTACAAGTGGCTCTATGGCGGTGTTAGTCCCCATTTATGGAATGCATAGGAATCTATCGGGATTTCGGTGGAATTACCACTGGTGGTAACTCTGCCGAAATGGCTGCATTTTGGCAGTAAGGTGGCAGAATTACCGTCAGCATTTTGCTCAAGGTTTTTCTTCGACCACACCGGCAAAACCGTTGGGCAGTGCAGTAATACTTTGTTACTGCTGCATTACTTCCGATTTTAGCTACACCGCCCAACTGATTATGAGGCCCTAAGTATTCTAACTGCACTTTGCTTTAAGGGGATGTGTACAAGTCTCTTAGTACTGATAGTTTTGTTCTAAAGGTGCTAATTCAGCGCCAGATAGGGGGACGCACCTACCACCTTTGAGAGTAAAGAAGGGGGACTAAGGGGTGAAGGAGAAACACAGGTCCACCAAAAACCACAGTCACACTATCAAGGAAGACCTGAATGGGAAGGGCGGGGTAGAGATGTATCGTGTGTACCGTCAGCCCAAGGGATCCTTATATAATTAATACAGGATGGGGGGGGGACAATATTCTTGGTAAACCCATTAGGCAGGGAAACACCCAGGGCGGATCCAGCCCAGGAAACCAAGATCTGAAACACATGACCAACACTTCGGAGGCCAGGGAGGAGGGAGCTGGAACTAAAGCTGCACGTCACAGGCAGATCGAAGCAGCTAGGACAACATTGGTCGATGTAATTACAGGGCGGTCAGCCAATCCAGCAGTCACACGGGGTAGAGGGGAAATGGATCGGAGCCAGTGAACCAGTCACATAGCCACCAGTGCCTATCGGCAGGTGGCTGTGGAAAAGGGACACTGGCCAGAGTGGCGGTCCTGGGAGAGCCAATCAGATTGTCACTGTGTTCCTGGGAGGTAGCCACCTTCAGAATATTCACCACATGGTTTGCAAAGGCCATTAATTAGCAGGTATCGTGTGAATGTCTCCCTTGCCACCAGAAGTAGGGTGTCGTGTTCCGTTCTCAATGGTGCTGACCAATGGTAGTGTAATAAATTTCCTGCGGTCAGAACAAATGTTATTTTACTAATTGCAAATTGTTCTGGAGTGGCCTGAGAATCGCTGTGGCGCCACATGGGGAGATGACGTGTTGGGATACTGTTGAACTGTTTGCTCCAATCAAACGTCACTAACATACGTCCAGTACTAAGGATATGACATGGACTAGTCAATGACATTTCTGGGAATCATCACAAATATGAACATACTAAATTGCAAGTATTTCTAGGGGTCTCGACCATTGAGTTTTATGGTATAAAACTAATGTTCGCAGTACACTCCGATGTCAGCTCTCATCGATCAGATCTATGCCCTATTCCACTGTTCTGTTTGATTTGTGCTAACTCAGCTGTAATAAACAGCTTTACTTCTTGCCCGGTGTGTGCTCCTTTGTAAGTATGCTTTTTTGTTTTCATGGTGTAAACGGAGGACAGCCCCTGCACTGTCTGATCCTCATCTATTACAAGTTGCGGGTCCATACTTGCTTAATATTGCTTTAGGACAACAGTTAATGGATATATGTTCCCTAGCATAAGGGACCAGGCCGCCCTCCCTGGGGCGCAGAGATCACGTCCGCAGACCTAATCAACGTGCATCACAGAGGAGGCCCTGCAGACGCCGAGGTGGCTCAGTGGGAGGGGTGAGCTTGTGCTGGAGGCTCGGTGCCAAGGGTACTCAAGGGTCTCTAGGACGTGAATATAACCGTGCAAGAACACACTGCATAGTGTTGCATGACCACAGAGGAGAGAGGGATAGAATTTTATGGTGTTTAGGCCGGATGCTCAAGACAGGAGGACGATAGGCCGTAGTAGTATAGAAATGAGTGCGTGCCACCCAATAGTGAGTGAGCGCAAGTGTGAGCACACCTGCGTTAGAGCAGGAGAGGTGTGTCGTGTGTGGCATACCCCATTAGACAGGAGGTGCGTGCAGTACTGGCGATTGTGTAGTTGCGTCATTGGGGAAGAGCAGTGCTATTGAGTTTTTTCTGTTTTGGGGTATAGAGAGAGATATGCGTGCAGCAGTTAGTGTTGTTTTATGGTGTGGACTCATGGTGGAAGAGTAAGCACCAGGAGGTATCTCATGTAAAATAGTGTGCTTGGCATTATAGCAGCGAGCGTGTGCAGACTGTGCGGAGGAGGTACAGTGCACATTTGCTTTAACATAGGAAACGGTAAGCCTGTGGAGAGGGCTGTTGGATACTAACATTGAGTGAGTGGTTGGGCCTGTGGAGAGGGCCAGAGTCAAAGTTGAGTTAGGTGTGATTGGGAGCGAGTGGGTGCGTAACCGGCGAACGGTGGAGAGGGAACACACGGTAGACAGGATCAAAGGCAAGGGAGGTCGAGGAATAATGGCTTATATGGACAGCACCCCTGGACCACATGTGCCGAAAATTACCCCAGTACCGCGAGAAATTATTAAAGTACAATTTTCAATGGGCTCAGGAGACTACAGGTCAGTGCTTTCATGCATGGCCAGCGGAAGGTACATTTGACAGAAAAATAGAAAATATGTTCTCGTATCTGTTAACAAAATACAAGGGCTCCAAGCTGAAGAGCAGACAGAACATATTGGGGCTCTGGAAGGTATATAAAGAAACAAAAGGGGAAATCATGAAAAAGGAAGAAGAGGAAACTGCCAGAGGGAGCGGACCAAGCGCTCCATCCCCGCCCTATGGGTTTTATCCAACATTACTGCCTGCAGCAGGGTACACCAACCCCCATCGGGAAACCTCAGGAAAGTGACCGGGGGAAAGACAGAGACACATGAAGGGAGGAAATGCACACAAGGGGTGAAAGGAAATATCTAGCAGACATAGAAAAGAATACTCGCCAACAGGTGGATACGTTATTCAGTGAGGCCCAACCGGTAATAGAGGAAGAGGTGAGGAGGAAAAGCAAGGGAGACAAGGGGAATGGCTATCAGGGAGAATACAATTTAAACTAGACGAAGAGGTGGGAAAGAAGAAGAAGAGGAAGGAGGGGACGAGGACAATACAGCCTCATCTTCTTTTTTCTTCAGATGAAGGGCTGTTGGGAGACGAATGGAGTGATGGAGATAGTGACGAGTGGACACCCGACAAAATAAGAAGGAGGGGGAGAAAAGAGCAGAATAGACGAGACAGTGACAGGGACTAGTCCACCTGCCGCCATAGGAGGGTGGCAAAGGTGAAAATGGGACTAACACAGGCTACCAAACGGGGAGGGATAGGTCCCAAAACACAAGTAATGCCAGTACTACAGAAAGCGAGAGGGGGTGCACATTAAGTACCATGACAAACAATGAACCGAGACAACGTAATATGCCGACTGCCATCCCCCGTGGCTGGGGTAGCAAATGGATACAGACGATTGAGAAAAAGACGGTGGGGGTGATATTAGCAATCGGGGACATAAAAAGTTTATTCGCTGCGATCATAGTAGAGCAGGCAGACAAAATTTGGAACCAGGCAGGCCACAAAGGAGTAAAAATAAGCACAAATGCTCATGACATAACTCCATTTAATAACTGTCGAGCACATGTTTGGGAGGTCCTGAGAATAATGTATCCAGGCAGTTACAACCTGGGGACAGTAATGACCCATAAAATGAAAAAGCGATGATGACCCCAGCATACTATATAAAACGAGTACAAGACTTAAGGATACAAGAGATGCAAAGGTCATGGGATGAATGCATACCCTTGTTCTATCACATTCTAATAAAAGGGTTGCCGACAGAAGTACAGGCATCTTTGGACAAAATGGTGGCCATTGAAGCTAAAGGCTGGCCCGAAATACAGGCAGCGATAGTACACTATTGTAAGCGAAAACAGGAAAGTGACAGACAGGCAGCAGAAAATGCAGCCACGGCAGAAAAACTGGTGCAAACTAAACTGGCAAAATATACAATGGAAGCGCCAGCACCACAGAGAGGGTTTCCAGCAGGGACTATGCCACAACAAGGAGGCTACATGTAGCTGCGATACACATCACAATGGGAAATTACAAGCATGGGGAATTCTTTTGTGTGGGAAGGGAGTACCAACAGCGAGGAAGAGGGGGTGGTATTGAGGACCGAAGTATAGGGTCTTTGTACCGTGCTACATATGCCAGAACATGGGACACTGGAGTGCACTTATCCTTTTGTGCAGCAGGCCCAGGCAAATGTGATGCAAGTGGCACGGCAACAGGGGATTGGTACATTACAGCCCCAGTGGCAAAAGATGCAGCTTCTCCCTGGACAGTCACAATAAGCACAGATGTCCTTGCAGCAGTGAGGGATGCAGATACAGAGGGAGTAAGGTGGAGACAACCGTTTGTGGGATAGCAGTCCCTGCTATGACACAACCTTCAGCAGTGGCGGCAGGAACTGCTGTGGTGTTGGGACAAAATGTGGTGCCCCATTATAAAAGGGTCAGCGTTGTAGGAGGAAATCCTTTCCCACCAAGTTACACGCAACAATATTGGGGCCCATAGAAAGCCAGAGTGTGTCCAGTCCTAGCATTAACCGATGATCTCGAAGAGGAGCCCGAGGTGGCAGTGAAAATAGGACCAAGAGAATTCTCCTTCCTCCTAGACACAGGAGCAACCAGATGCTGCATCAGAGAGGGGGAAATGCCATTATCCAACAAGGTGATTGATATGCAGGGCTTCTCTGGGGTGGTGGTCACGGTTCTAGTTAAAAAATGAGTTATCCCTGACAATAGGGACGCAACACCTTGTAGCACCATTACTAAATTCCCAGGACACTCCTATTAATATCCTAGGGAGAGACTTTGTCTGTAAACTAAATGCAACAATATATTTCACAGAAAAAATGAGGGTATGCACCCCTCTTGGCAGCACATGCCCAAAGCACCCTGCAAGCACAGCCCTTTTACCCAAGCATGTTCCTGTATGGGGTTGAGATCCTGCCAGGATGGGTCCCGGGGACAAACGGGAAGGTGTTCCGATTGGCTTCAGAATTCTTGTTCAGACCACAGAGCCAGAAGGATGACATGAAGGGGACAACAATGGTGTTGCAACGAGAGAAAGTAGAGATAGGCAAAGACATGGGGATCCAGTGTGGGACGGATATAGACAACATGGAATGGTTTAAGGTGCTATGCATCAACCCCACACTGACAATTACAGGAGTATCAGATGAACAATTGTTCTCCAACAAGGAAAAAGGAGAAATGGTATTCCAGATACAGATACCTCTCCCAATTCAAATAATGGAAATGCTGGTACTAATTCTAACACAGTTAGTGAAAAGAGAACAAATACACAGAGCAAGATCTAAAAAAAGTGCCAGAGAAATTATGAACCAAGAGGCTCCGCGATGTAGGGGTGGTAAAAGGAGTTGGAGCAGTAAAGATAAAATTGAAGGACGCGGCACTATTTCCCTGTGCTAATCAATACTCCTTGTCCAGAGAAGCAGATGAAGGGATATACTCCACTCTCACGCATTATGGCAGCAGGGCATTATCCAGACATCCTCGTCGCCATGTATCACAGCGATATACCCGATAAAGAAATCCAAGGGTTGGTCATGGTGTTTTATCCAGGATTTGCGCGCACTGAATGATGTGGTTGAAGCAGAATTTCCTGTGGTTCTCGTACCCTGCCACAATATTGTGCAATATCCCTATGAATCCAGAATCAGGATACCTGACCGCGTTCACGTATCGCAGAACCTGATTTGAGCACATTTGTTTGCCTCAAAGGTAATGAGAGTCACCCAGCATTTTCAACAGGGTAATCCAGATGGACCTGTGCAATATACAAACAAGCACAGTGATTCAGTATGTCGATTTCTTGATATGCAGTGAGATGGAAGAAGAGTGTACAGTATACTCTATACACATTCTGCCATTACTGGCAGAAAAAGGATAAAAGGTGGACAAAGCAAAATTGCAGTATTGCCAAGAAGGGGTTGTGTACCTGGCACAAATAATATCCATAGATGGGCACAGGATAACACCAGAGGGTACAGGATGTTCACTCCACAGCCCGCCACCGGAGAGTGAAGGAAATGCAGAGTTTCTGTGACTATGTAACTATTTCAGGGCATGGGTGTTTGATTATTCCACATTTACCAAACCCCTACTGCAGGGCCTTAAAGAAGCACAAAAGGAGAAGAGGGAATTAAAATGGACATCTGAAATTGGTGAGAATTTCACAGAGTTGAAAGACACACTGGCTCACGCGCCAGTGCTGGCTATGACAAATTAAAAAAAAAATTCTATCTGTTCACGGCTGTCGTCACACAAAAGAAGCCACAGGGACACCAGCCACTGGCCTATTACAGTGGTGTCCTATACCAAGTGATGAAGGGACACTTCCCCTGCAAGAAAGCACTCGCAGCTGCAGCTTTTGCAATAGAGAAGGTTGGAGACTACCACCATGGTCTGCCCCATAGTACTGTATGTGGAGCACTTGCTATTCACCACCTTCGAGAAATCAAAAAGCACACTAACACCACAAAGGTCATCGGGGTAAGAGGCAATTCTGACAAACCCAGCCACTACTTAACTAGCACAGCCTGTACAGGAAGGGGACCACATACATGATTGTGCAGTGCACATGGACAGGATGGAAGGGAACATACAGGTAAAGGAAGAAGATGAAATAGCAGGGGCCGACATGGTGTAAATTGACGGTTCATTGAGTATTGACTCTGAGACGGGAAGGAGACATACTGGTGCACAGGTGGTGTGCAACATAAATGGGGAATATGTAAGGGCATCCAACAGCGACTACCCTCACACTATTCTGCACTAGCAGCAGAACTAGTGGCAATGAGCACTAAACAGGATGGAAGGACACGTTGCTAAGATATTCTCTGACTCTGCCTATGTCACATCAACAATACATTCAGGGTTGGCACAATGAGAAAATAAAGGGTTCAGGAGAAGTGACGGATCCCATGTACAACATGCAGAACTGCTCGAACAATTGATTGAGGCTCTAAAAGTACAAGTAGAAATGGCGATAATAAAATGTGCCACCCACACAGGTAAACCAGACAGAATATCATTAGGAAATGAAATGGCTGACAGAGCGGGAAAAGAAGCAGCATATTTACCTGAAGGAAGTATCAAAAGGTACCCCGGGGCAGAGGAAAGAGCACCACTTGTGGCAGCAGAGAGGAAGGTGGGTGTAGAGGAAGAGAGAGAGGAGAGTTTCAACACCATCCCCATTGTCCACATTATAGAGCTGCAAGGAGAAGGGCCAAAAGAGCCAAAGGATTTATGGATACAGCAAGGGTGCTCACTTTCACCCACTGACCTGATTTGGTGACAGAAAAGCACAGGGAAGCCAAGTGCATGTTCACCACAGCCCACTCCCAAATGCTGACGGCTAGAGTGCAGAAGGGAGGAGGACCTGGTGCCACCCTGCTTGTTGATGTAATACATGCTGGTGGAACTGTCCGTTTGATTGAGGATCGCCTTGCTGCTGATCATCTGGAGGAAGGCTTTGAAAGCGAGCCAGATGGCCATCAACTCAAGCCAGTTGATGTGGGCTGCCTGCTCCGGACGGGACCAAACCCCATGGACACTGTGGATGCCCAAAGTAGCCCCCCAGCCATCAAGGGAGGAGTCTGTGGTGATGGTAACCTGCGGTGCTGGTCGACGAAAGGATCTGCCTATCCGCAAGTTGTCCTCTGTGCTCCAGCAGACTAGGTCCTGGTGGAGATGAAGAGGGATGCTGAACAGCTCCACCTGGGATCCCTTCTCCTGATTCCATGAGGCTGCGAAGTGGATCTGCAAGTGCCTCATTTGAGCCTTGAGACATGCCGCCATGATGTCCAAGAGGTGTTGGTACCACCACGCTGAGGTCACTTCTCTGCTGAGAAAATGCCCTGTGGCCCTCTTGATCCCAGATAAGGCCCAGGAACGTTAGACTGTGCGTGGGCTCCAGCTGTGACTTCAGATTGATGGAAAATCCCAACTCGTGTAGTGTATTCATGAGGGCGGAGGCGGTGTGGTGGACTGACTCCGCAGACTTTGCCCTGACAAGCCAGTCGTCTATTTATGAATAGACGTGGTGACCCTGGGCCCTGAGAAGGGCTGCCACCGCGTTCATCAGACTTGTAAAGACCCTGGGAGCCGATTCGAGGAAAAAGGGTAGAACCGGGTATTGAAAGGACCAATGGGGTTGCCAGATCGCGACGTGTAGGTAAGCATCCATCAGATCCAGTGAGCACATCCAGTCTCCCGTGCGTAATGTCTCCGCTATAAGCGCTGGGGTAACCATCTTGAACTTTTGAAGGGAAGGAAAGGTTCAAGGTGGAAAGGTCCAACAAAACTCTCAGGCCCACTTCTTTTTGTGAATGGTGAAAATACGTGAATACAAGCCCAGACCCTGCTGGGCGGCTGGGACTTCCTCCACTGCTCGACTCTCAACGAGCAAGTGAATCTCCGCCAACAGAGTTGCTGTCTAAATCTGTGGGAGCGGAGGGGAGGAGAGAGGAGAAGGAGGGAGAGGTAGGAGGAAGCCCATAGATACTACAGAGAGGACCCAGGGGTCCACAAACCTTGCACACTAGCGTTGGGAGTGAAGGGCAGGCCTGCCCCCCACCAGAGACTTGTGTATCCGGATGGGCGTGTCATGCTTTTTTGCCGGCTGGGGCTGGGGATGAGGAGGGGGACTGGAAAAAGCCCTTGTGCGCCGCCTTGTGCTGCTTGCACCGGTGCTGGATCTGTTTCTGTCCGGTTGTCTGGACCGTCTTTCCTAGAACCCTCCGAAAAGATAGACCCTTGTCTAAACGCTGGTGCATCTGGCTTTATGCTTTAGGAGTGGCCTTAGTGAAGATGGATCAGGATTTGGCAGTCTGGGGACTGTTCTTCTCGTCAAGTTCCTCGCCCGTAGTGGAATGGAACAGATGGCCACCCTCGAAAGGAAGGTCCAGTATAGGCTCCTGGACATCCGGGTTGAACTTGGTCCCCCCTGGCCAGGCCGTTCTTCTCAGGTCTATAGCAATGCAAATCGCACAACCTGAGGTGTCAATGTGAGCCACCGTGGACTCCATTATGTCCTGCACTACAATCTCGGCTTCTGCCAGCCACGCCTTGAAGCCTGCCTGGCTCTGCACCGGATGTTCCGGAAGGAAGTTAGAGATTTCCCGCCAGAGCCTTTGGTTGATAGCAGCGAGCATAGTGTCCGCATTGGACTGACAAAGATGAAGGGAAGCTTTGGAATAGATCATCTTTCCGTATGCTTCCAGGATCATCTCCTCCTTACCCAGGAGTGAAAATGCTGATGTAGCCGAGGACAATTGTGGCTATGAGTAGATTGAGGCTGCAGCGATCACCGAGGAGTGTGGCTGGGGGTGTGCCGACAGCAAGAGTGGATCCCTCTCCATCTGCCTGAACTTGGTGTCAAGGCGCCGGGAGGTAGGCTGTGCAGAATGAGGTTTAAGCCATAATTTTTTGGCAAGCGCCACCACATCCTTTTGCATTGCAATCCTCGTTCTAGCTGTGGGCTGTAGAGTGAGGACCTTTGCCAATACTCCCCACCTCTGGTTGATATACCTCAGGCTGTGGAAGCCCCAAGTATTCGGGTAGGCCTGCAAGCCACTCATGAAAGGCCTTAGCCGACGAAGCTGTGTCTGGGTCCTCCTCCTCATCCGTGTCCACCAATGTGTCCTGTTGGTCAGGTGCAGCTAGAGGAGTGCTGGGCTCATGGGGCTGTGACGTACTGACAAGAGCCGGCGACTGTTGCGGTGGCAAATACAGGGCTGCCGAGACTGCTTGAGGCATGGGAGCCGTTGTAGTGGCAACTCGTGTGGGCAGCTGGGGCTGCATCGGAGCCGGAGGCACTGGAACCAAGCGTGGAGTGGCTGTGGGTGCCAGTGGCAGAACCAGAGGGAGCATGTCCCTGATCACATCCTTGAGGATGATGCCCATCTGTGGAGACCTCATAAGAGTCAGGAATATTTCAAAAAACCTGTCTTCACAGGCCGGTGGAGCACTTGGTGGTGCGGGCATGGGCGCGGGGCCCTGAGGGTGCTGAGACCTGGACACACTCTGCCTTGCTCCATGCAGGGTGTATCTACCCTGCTAAACTGAAGGGTATGCCGTAGGCCATGTGCCCGGTGAAGTCCAGTCCCACCTGGAAACTCGATCCCATACCTGGTCCCTGAATGGGGATGGTGGTGGGCGAGCCACCATTTTATCTGGCCCGGCGGCCATCTGGTTGGGCTGCATGCCACGTGCCTGTGTCATGGCACTTGCAGCGCTGGGCTTGGCCTCTTCCAGGACTCTTGGCAGCAGAGTTTGAGGCCTACCCTGCACCTCAGGACGGGCCCTGGTAGGCGGATTGCCCTCGGCTGTGTCGCTGGTAGTGCTGCGTACAGGCACCCCCTCAGACATCTGTCCGGTAGTAGGGCGGAGCCCCTTGGGCGGAAACCCAGTAATAGAACCTTGCAGTCCATCAGCATATTCACTGGTAGGATCTCGCAACCCCTCGGCCTGGCGGCCGGTAGCTGGAGCAGCCTCGGTACCTGCACTGGTACTAGAACCAGATAGGTCCCCTCACACTCATGTGCTTCCTGGGGAAGGAGTTGCCTTTGCGGGGTGCGGGTGAAAAAACAGTGCCCCTACCTTGGGCTGGACTTGTGCTTGATGATTTCCTTAAGTCCTCAGGAGGTGACCTTCCAAAGAGCACCCTCCACCTAACTAGCCTGTTCTTCAGAGCGCGTGGTGTAAGCGTGTCGCACACGGTGCAGCCCTCCCAGCCGTGGTGGGGCAGAGGCAGAGAGCGTTGGGGTTTCGAATGTAGGGAAGAACCCTTTGTAGGCTGGACACCTGCTGAAGCCCACTGACATCGACATGCGCCAGGGAGGAGCATGGCGCCATAGGACAGATATCTCATTAAAGACAAGAAAAAAGAAGACAAACATACTTCTCCAGGGAACAGCGTGTGGAAATACTAGGCCGGAGGCCTAACACAGAAGCGCTGGTGAAAGCGGTCTGTTCCCGTCGACGCGGAAAAGAGGACTGGGGAGTGACACCGGTGGGTGGAGTCAGGGGAGCGCATGTTCCAAGGGCCGCGCCCCCAGGTGCATATACATTTAAAGGGGAAGATTTTTCTGGTGATAAAGGTTCCGTCTCCCGTCCCTAGCGAGGGACACCCATACAGAATGGAGGAAAGGGGACAGGACGTAGGAGTACAGTAAAGGCAACAATCCCTCAGCCAGAAAAACCCTTCCGGAACTTGCATATATCGACTATGTTGACATGCAAGAAAGATGCGTCTCCTATAGGTACCTAATTGTGTTTGTCCATTTTCACATTGGCTTGAAGCGGGACCCTGTGCTGTGCGACATGGTTATAGGTCAAAGGATCGAATCAAAAGTATCGAAATACAATAGGGTCGAATCAAAAGGACCGAAAACAAAAGGGTCGATTTTTTTTTAATTTTTTTGGGGGGAGGGCCCAAATCCCATTTTTTGTGGTAAAAAACACTTTTTTTTCCTATACGGAAACCCCCCCAAATATAAATATATTTTTTAAATGTGACCCTTTTGTTTTAGGTCCAATTGACTCAACCCTATGGCATTCGATCCTTTTGGATTCGAACCTTTGACCGGACACCGTGCGACACAATGTAAAAGATGATGCCTATGGAGTTTGTCAGACTCCACAACCAAAAGAAACAGAAAGCTCAGAAATCACATTAAAATACATGAGAGAGTGGGGAAAAGGGTCTCACTCTCTGAAGGTTAAAATAATCAAGTCCTCAAAATCCAGCAAAGTTGCTGGGGGTCTCTAAGGTGGAGGGAATTAGCACATTTTTGAGAATTCTGCCTAACAAGGACATCAGTTTGGATAGTGGCCAGCACTTCGCCAACAGCCTTTTTGAGGAGATAACACGTCTCCTAGGGATAAAACACAAGCTTTGCACAGTGTTCCAGCCACAAGCGAATGGGATTGTCGAAAGGCTTGATGATTACTTAAAGAGCGCTTGGCAAAGCTAACCTCTACTCAGTGTCAAAATTGGCTTTCTTGCTTCCCCCTTGCTCTTTTTGCCCTCTGAAACTCACCCAGTGCGGATCACCACTTGATTCTGCATGAAATTGTAACGGGTAGCATACATGCGACTGTCTCTCCTTCATGTTAAATTTTGGACCCTAACCCTAGCTCAGAAATCCTTGCCAATGAAATGAAACAATATTTGATAGAGATGACAAATGTGCTTCGCTACATCTCCCGCCAGGTTCAGTGACGAACAAGTTGGCCGACCAACACTGAAGAGTGCAGGCGTGCCCACCAATGGGAGGACTTTCTACAGGCACAGTCCCTCTATCCTGGTGACTGAATTCTGATCCGTAAAACAGTGAGAAGGTGGATGGAGCCCAGGTTTTGCACCCCTTGTGAAGTTGTGTACTCAACCCCCACAGCAGTGAAGATCAAAGAACGACGCACAGAGATTCATCTTTCTAACGTTTGCAAAGACACCAGCAGTGCACCGGAAAGACAAAGTCACCTAATTGGGAGTATCTATCAACTAACATTATGTACTGCAGTAGGACTTTACAAAAGGCCAGTAATTGAAAGAGAATGACCAAGGAAACGAAAGGAGACTGGGGGTAGAACAACACATGATGTAAATATAATAGGGATTAGATTGCTTTGTGTTTCTCTTTTCTTTCTTTTTCTCCTCTTTTGGTTCTTAATACAAGGGTAGTACGAGCCCACCTGCTGATGGTAAAAGGGAGACACACACTAGACTAAGTATATTGTGTATAACAGAATTCTACGATGCTGTCGGGGACGGAGGGGACCAGGCATCTGAAAATGTATGGTACAGGGAGATGAAGACGGTGGAGTGAGGGAGCACCAATGACACATGCTATGTGTGCTCACTCATCCCACACCTTGCAAGAACACCGAAACAATTTCTGCGACAAGACGTGACAGTTGAGGAGGGAGAATGCATATGTCCTTGTGCAAAACCAGGGGGATGTTCCAGGGGCACACAGTAGAAGTGAAATGGACAGATGAGGGGGGGAGGAGGTTTATGAAGACAATTATATGCAGTTAGAAAGCATGGCCCGGGGAGAAAAGATCAAGCAATGGTACTAGAGTATAAAACCGAAGGGGCACAAAAGGGAAAACAGGTGTTTATGGCCCATAAAAGAATATACTGTAAGACTTCCACTGGGTATGATATACCATGGTGCTACACCGGCCCTTGATGCAAATCAAGGGTTCGGTGCTTCACAATGGGAAGTGGGAAAGAGGAATGGTGCAGTGTCGTGCAGAAGGGCTGGTGGGCTTCGAAGAGAACGTGGTGAAGAAACTAGATGCAGGGTGTAGGAAAATATGGAATAATAATGTACATGCCTTAACCTGGATAGATGAAACCCATCGCCCAGTATACATAAAACCGCTCACATAGTACTCTGCGTTTCAGAGCAAATGGGACAGTGATGCTGGGGATGAAGACTGGCTGCAAGAGGACGATGAGAATTGCATCGCTGCAGAAAAGGACAGCGAAAGTGATGGACGTGTGGTGGGAATGTGTAACAAGAGCATATGCCCAGCTACCACCAGACTGGAAAAGTGTATGCGCACTGATGACCCTCCACAGCCATATCTTGGTTGTGCGCCATGCAGATTTGAGGCCACTCACAATTATCAACCCAGAAATGTAAAGGGCCAGTAGAGAAACAAGGAGAGCAACTACAGATAACAAAGATCATGCATATGGATAGAACTGACTCACCCTGGCGGTGGAGTTGCCATCATTTTTAAATCAGTGCTAAAAGTGTGCTTGGTACCTTTTGTTCACACGTTGGGTATAGAGTCATTGCTTGTAAACTTGACTATCTACCTCACAGTCTGTGTATTTTCTTCTTGTCTACTGCCCTCCAGGGTCGTCTTCATCCTTTTTACACCCATTGTTGGAATTAGTCGCTTCTTTGCAGCTAAAATATACCAATATTAGTTGTCCTAGGCGATTTAAATATCCGAGTTAACTTACCTTTAGCTCCTAATCTTGAGCAGTTTTGGAAAGCTTTTTAGATTTTGGGATTAAACAACATACAGTTGAACCTACCCATCATTTGGGAGGTGTTTTGAATCTCATTTTTACAGCTATTACAGGAGTATTAGTTCTCCCTGGTATGCCGCTTATTTGGACAGACCATTTTTTGGTCTCTTATGATGCACCTGCTGCCTCCTGCCAAGCGTATTATTTTTAGGAGAAATTGATGTAATGCAAATTTACCTCTGTTTGCATCTACCATTATGGCACATTGCCCTACTGATGGTTCTGTGGATCTTTCTACTTTGTCATTATTTTTCGAAGGCTGCTGATCAACTTGCTCCTTGGAGGCGTGCGGTTGTTCGTTGTTGCCCTTCTCAACCTTGGTTTTCAGCTGAACTTAAAACAGCTAAACTTGGTGTTTGCCAAGCAGAGCGAAAGTCGAGTTTGTCTTACAGCTTGGCTGATAAAGCTATGCTTGCTTCTCTATCTAGGAAGTATCATTTGTTGATTAAAACTGCTAAAAAGTTGTATTTCACAAACAGTATTGAAAATGCCCTTAGTCCAGGGAGCATTTTTATGTTAAATCTTTCTCTTCTACCACACGCTTTCTCCCTGCAGCTTTGGGATCGCAGTCTCATTGCAAAGCATTAGCGGATTCTTTCCATTCGAAAATCACTAGTATTCGTGATATTGAATCTACAAACTCTGGGGTAAAGGTTGTTGACATCAGCCCACCTGCAAACATCAGTTGGGATACCTGTCCTCTGTTTTCGAATTAGATGGTCTTGACTGCCATTTCTCATATTAAATCGGCTGCACCGTCTGACCAAGTCCCCTTATCTATTCTGCAAGATCTTTTGCCTAGGATCATCCCTTTGGTGACCCATGCTGTGAATCTTTCTTGCAGCCGAGGCTCCATTCCTGTTGAGCTGAAACAGGCCACTGTGGTCCGTCGACTTAAGAAGCCATCTTTGGACGCTTCCATTCTTTCCAACTTTTGTCCAATTTCGTTACTTCCCTTCTTCATGAAGCTTCTGAAAGACTTGATTTCTCCTCTCCTCCTTTTTTGAGTCTTCTGCAGCGCTTGATCCGTTTAAATCTTGCTTCCATCTAAGAAGGGGTACTGAGAGTGTTAGTCTCAGTAATGGATGATCTTGCCAGGCTAGTGGACAGAGGAGGATTGGGGGCCCTGATTTTGCTCGATCTGTCAGCAGCCTTTGATTCTGTTGATCATATCCTCCTCCTCACTCGATTGGCCGCGCTTGGAATATCTGGTCCTGTGTTAGCCTGGTTTACATCTTTTTTGACTGGTCGTGGCCAGCCTGTATCTCTTCCTCCTATTGTCTCTTCTTCTCATCCCTGGTCCTGTGGGGTTTCCCAGAGATCTGCCTTGTCCCTGATGTTATTAACATCTATATCTGCTCCCTGGTAGTTCTCATCCGCTCACATGGCTTTAGGTGTTACTCTTACGTGGACAAACGCAAATCCTGGTCCGATTAGATCTTGACCGGGATGGTGTGTCGTCTCGTTTATGTGACTTCTGTCAGCCATTGAGATTGGATGAGCACCAGGTGGCTTAAGCTCAACAGGGATAAGACGGAGGTCCTGGTGGTGGGATCCTCGGCTAGCTCGGATTCTTCGTCTTCTTCCATCTGGCCTATCTCACTGGGTGCATTTCCAATTCCGGTGACGGTGGTGAAGAACTTGGGGGTCTATTTGTCTGCCTCACGGTATATGGCCTCACAGGTGAGTGCAGTATGTCAGTCTGGTCATTTTCCGTAACGGGTTCTTCATAAGATCTTGCCTTTTCTCCGTGCTCGACTCCATCCACTAGTGGTGGCTGCATTGGTTTCCAGCAGGATAGACTACTGCAATGCCCTCTATCTGGCCCAGCTGGCTGGCCTGATCAGCTGGCTACAACTGCTCCAGAATTTAGCCGCCCGGGTTGCTACTGCAACCTCATATGGCTTGCCTATCAGCACGGTACTGCGCCTCCTGCACTGGCTTCCAGTGCAAAGATGGATTGCCATTAAATCTCTATGTATTGTTCATCGGGCTCTAGATCAGGTTTGATCCGAATTCCTTCGCGACAAGTTCCAGCCCTATATTCCCCAAGGGGACTCTCCACTCCGCTCCGCTAGAGACCATTTGGTTGTGGTTCCCAGGTATCGCTTCTAGAGAGTTGGTGGTTAGGCCTTCTCTGTTGCGGCTGGTAAATTCTGGAATAGTCTTCTTTTCAAACATAAGTCTATTGAGAACCATCTTGCCTTCCGTCGGCTGCTCAAGACCAATCTTTTCTGACGATTTATTTTTTCATTTGAGATAGCCTTGCTGTGTCTTTCCTCGCGCCAAAATGCCCTTGGCCGTATGTATCCACCTACCATAACAAGGAGGAAAGGTTTGAGCATTTATATATCAGCAGAATCCACGCAGAGCTTAGAGGACATTGTGCTCCATTTAAAACTGTTCAGCAAGGCGTCTGTTTTTTTACCTCTCTCCTGCTTCCTGGGGTGCAAACGACAGCTAATGTGAAATGGATTCACATCACGCGGTATGAGCAGCTTCAATTGGCTAATGCAAACGAAAAAGGATTGAATGCGGTACGAGAAGAGCTCTGAGCATTGCGTTTTATGGCCCTCCCGAACCGCTATATTTTGGACCTTATGACTGCAATGTAAGGTGGCGTGTGCCACAAGATTGGAAGCACATGTTGCACGGCAATACCTGCCAATAATGCAGCCAATGGAACACTTACCGAGGCTGTAGAGGAGATTAGAACAATACATGAGAAAATGATAAAAAAAGACAAGATATCACATCGAGCACCCGGCTGGATGTATTATTTGCTTGGGTCCCGGGTTGACGGGTAGCAATGTTCAAGATAAGTGTCCCTTTACTCATCAGCATCTGCATTGGCTGGTGGATCATCGGCTGGTGTAACTGCTACCAGCATAAAGCACACTATATAATGTCAATGAATAACATTGAGCTTGGTAAAGTATTGGGTGAGGAACCTCCCAGTGCAAATGAAAGTGAGGATGATGCACAGTTCATATTTACGGCACCCCCGCAGGACTTAGAAAACTACAAGGCCTTGTGGGGCGAATGTTCACCTGATGAGACAAAAATACTTGTTTTTGGAAAAAACCTAGAAGGATATGAAGATGAAGGGGACATGAGCAGGGTCACACAGGTGTAGGTAAGGAAGGCGAAGGGTGAAGAAATGAAGGGGAAAGAAATGCCAATAGAAAGATCGAAGGGGGAATGTACTAAAGGTGCTAATTCAGCACCAGATAGGGTGACGCGCCTACCACCTTCGAAAGTAAAGAAGGGGGACTATGGGGCACCTTCTATGGGGGGAAACACAGGTACACCAAAACCCACAGTCACATTATAAAACAAGACCTCACCGGGAAGGGAGAGGGGTAGAGATGTATTGTGTGTACCATCAGCCCAAGGGATCCTTATATAAATAGTACAAGATGTGAAAAAAACAATATCCCTGGTAAACACATTTGGCAGGGAAACCCCCCAGGGCGGGCCCAGCCCGGGAAACCCTGCCGCCCAGCCCGGGAAACCCTGATCCCTGATCTGAAACACATGACCAACACTCCGGGTGCCAGGGAGGAGGGAGACTGAGCTCAAGCTGCACGTCACGGGCAGATCGAAGCAGCTAGGACAACACTGGGTGATGCAATCACAGCGCAGTCAGCCAATCCAGCAGTCACACAGGTAGAGGGGAAATGGATCTGAGCCAGTGTACCGGTTACATAGCCACCAGGGCCTATCGGCAGGTGGCTGTGGGACAGGGACATTGGCCAGAGTGGCGTTCCAGGGAGAACCAATCAGATTGTCACTGTGTTCCTGGGAGGTAGCCGCCTTCAGAGTATCCACTACAGGGTTTGCGAAGGCCATTATCTAGCAGGTATCGTGTGAATGTCTCCCTTCCCACAAGAAGCAGGGTGTCTCGTGTTTCGTTCTCAATGGTGCTGACCAATGGAAGTGTAATAAAGTTTTGGCGGTCAGAACAAATGTTATTTTACTAATTGCAAATTGTTCTGGGGTGGACCGAGAATCGATGTGGCGCCACATGGGGAGGTGACGTGTTGGGATACCGTTGAACTCTGCTCCAGTCAAACTTCACTAACATACGTCCAGTACTAAGGATACGACGTAGACTAGCCAATGGCATTTCTTGGAAACATCGAAAAAATGAACATGCTAAATTGCAAGTGTTTCAAGGGGTCTCGACCATTGAGTGTTTTTGTATGAAACTAATGTTCGCAGTATACTCAGATGTCAGCTCTCATCGATCAGATCTATTGCACTGTTCTGCTTGATTTGTGCTAACCCAGCTGTAATAAACAGTATTACTTCTTGCCCGATATCTGCTCCTTTTTAAGTAAGTATTTTTTTAATGGTGTGACACTCCCCCCTCCCCTGGTTTTATGGAGTAATCAGTTTCCCCACAAATCACCTTCCCCTTCATAGAGTCCCACAGACCCCAATAATTTTGCTTGTTTAGGACCCTGTCCTGGCTTTTTGAAGGTCAGTAAAGTCTTACCTTACTTATGTTGCCTGTTTGTGCAATTCTTATATTTGTACAATTGCAAAAATCATCTTACAGAGAAGTTCAGTTAGGATACTTTGTATCCGTATAACTTTCACGTAATGGCTTTTTGGTTAATTTGACAACATGCCTAAACCAACCTTGTGGCAGCTGTGTGATTGTTGCTGTTTCTATGTGATTTTACTTGTTCACTTTTTCATTTACTGTGAATTGCTACTAAAGGTGTCTAGCACCCTAAGATGGTCATGCCATGAGATTTTTCACTTGTTCTTTGGCCTTCTTCCTGACTTCTCAGGTCAGGAAATGCCACATATGGAAATCCCCTTCCTGGGGAATGCTGTGGATTTTTGCGGGCAAGGTGTGTGACTGTGTGTGTCTGTCTTGGAGGGGGGTCTAGTCTCAGTCTGTCTAATTTCAGTTCACATCCTCTGGCGTCTGAATGTCTGTTGATGATGGATGACGAGTGGTTGTACAGGATAGAACAATGCTGGCTTTTTTAATTATGCAGCTCTTTACCTTTGGTGGGCTTGGGCAACTGAAACTGTTCATCAGATCCTCGTTGGATTCAAGACTTCTATGAAGAAGAGCAGCCTGCTCACAGCCCCTGCAGCTGACCAGCATCAACTCCAGTGATTGGCCTGGTGAAGCCCTCCTCCTCTGCCTGATGTAAGAACACCCTCCTTGGTGCGTCAAGCTTTTTACCAGTGGGGACCATTTCAGTCCAATGCTTGAGGATCCTTGCCTTCTGAGCCTTCAAGAGTGCCCCGGACCACATTTGAAGTGTGGTAAAGACTCAACTCAAAAGAATCTCTATCCCAGACCAGAGGGACACCCAAGGGTGAGTTTCTTGAATTATCAACCCCACCAAGACCCAATAGATAGGTATGCACGGCAGTGGGTTCAGTGAAAACCGCTCCTGCAGCATGAAACAACCCAGTGACCATTGCACAGGTGGGTTCTCAGGATTCGGTTTCCAAGGACTTGAACAATGGGCCAACAACAATCTCAGTGATCGAGAAAAGGAGCAAAGACTCTATAGGACCTATACCCTTAAAGCCGGCATTGGAGATTTCAGTGAGGAGGACCCCAGGAAGATACAGGAACCCGTGGAACGGCTCCCAGCAGCTCAACTAAAAAAAGAAGGCAGCAGTAAAGGAACGGTCCCAGGGCGGGACAATAGCTGGAGGCTCTCTCGAACACGGACAGCCCAAGCAGACGATCTGGCAGAGTGAGAGGTTTCAAGAACCCTCTGGATACCAACAGTGACCCACAGCAGATGATCCTTGTGGTAAACGGCTGGTTGCAGTACTAAAAAGGCCGAAAAAACAGTTGGAGTGAAGAGCTCAACCCACAAGTTGTGTCCCACCAATAGTTTTCAGGAAGCCCAGACTTGGACCTCCAGTGGCACAAACCCCAAACAGGATATGTCCAAGCAACTGCACTTAGCAGGTATTGTCAAGTGAGGGTTTTAAAAATGGCAAACACAACCAGATTTGCGGAAAAACACCTTCAGCAGGTCGGTGAACCTGCCACCTCCCAGTTACAGGAACAAAAACGCAACAAATTACAACAGGGGCAGGACAAAGCCTAAAAACCCTGGTACAACGGGGGTGGCAAAAGGCCAGCCAATCACTAAAAGGAGCTGGGGCAACTGGTCAGATGACCAACCATCATGGTTGGTCAGTAGGACTGCCACTTGGCCTTCACCACTACCACAGAGATTAAACGAGATAGTCCAGGGACGTATACTAGCCTAAAGCAGTTGGGGCCAATATGGAAGCTGCCATTGTGGGCTCACAAACAATGTACATCTTCAGAACTGCCATTTTAAGGCCACCTCGTGGTCACCCAGAACAAAGGAATCTTGATAAGCAAAATGGCAGAGAGCTATATTTAAAAAAAACATTAGTACCTGTGATGATCTGTGGATGTTGTCCCTTCTATCCTAGGGGGAGACCTTTCCCATGGGGTCAGGGCAGTGCGTCCACAGTACAATAGTCCCTCCTGGGGGTGGTGCACAGGGGGAGGATCACATGGGAGAGGGAGCCCCTTATGGGATCAGGGCCAACCCTTCCCAGAAAACAGGGTATACATCTGCTGTATTACTTCCTCCCTCTCTAGCACAACCAAACCTCTCTTAAGGCAATACTAGTATCTTATATCATAAAGTCAGCCAACCTAATATGTTAGGGCTGACTAAAGCATTAGAGAACACAAATTGCTTTTGATGCAATTCCAAGGCAAGTACTGTGAAGATGATGACCAGGAGGATAGAGATCACTCCAGAGAACCGGAGTGAACAGTTTAGTTGTTTGCAACACTTGATTGAACACAGGCTATACAAAATTGCAGAGGGAACTCAACATGGAGAGATCGAGCCACCTGAGAGGGCCTGTCGGAGAAGTGTACCTGGCTACCGTGAATCAGGAAGGGAGGACACTGCACACCTAGGTGGGAAAGACCGGCTGCAGCCCTAGACGTGGGAACTGCGAATCTCGCTGCCTGAACCAATATCTGGGTGTCCAAACACCCCGGAAGCTGCCGCACGACAAAGAAACGCAGGGAGAGAGGCACAAAGTCTGCAGGGACACAGTCGAAGCCTGGAAGGTCCAGAGCGCTACTGGAGCCTTGCACAGACGTCCCACTGCCAGGAAGACACAGAGCAAGCACAAAGGTACGCGGGCAGACCGAGAGGAGCAGGAGTTCCAGAAACGCAGGGAGAAGACCGCAGAGAACCGAGTGAGAGGGTCAGGGACCCTGAAAGCCAGAGAATAAGAAGGTGTGGAACCCTGGGTGAAAACTAGAGAATAAGAGGGTCTGGGACCCAAAGTGAAAGCAAGGGAATAAGAGGGTCTGGGACCCTGACAACTACAGAGACATTGAAATAAACCAAGCTGTGGTGTTGCAGCATTGCGAGTTTGGGACTTGCACCCATATAAGGAGAGTAAACCAAGCCATTGTGATGTTGCATTGCAAGTCTTCAACCCGCACCCATATGAGAGTCAGAGTAAGAGGGTGTGGGACCCTGAGAGAAACAGAGACAATCCAGAAAGGAGCATATGCTTGACAGGAGAGTAAACATTGAAAAGGTCTGGGACCCTGAGAGCAAAAGAGAGAGACCAGAGAGAAATACAAGTTTGGCAGGACAGAACACTAAGCTGGCATGATACATCAGTGCAAATCGGGGACCAAAACATGTGTACCATGCCAGCATTTTCTTCGTTACATTTGGGACATGCTTGGCTTCCAGCATTTTCAAATCTAGATATCCTCTGGGGTGTCATATATGCCCTGTGCGTGATACATAGTTGTATCTGTTTTAGCCTCGCATTTCTTGACACCTTCTTGTGGTACCCCAGGGCACGTTTCCACATCCCGTCCTCTATCGAGGTTCCTACTTCCGCGTCCCAGTCTAGTCTTAGTTGTGTTAATTCTGTGCCAACCTTGGACATCATCATCTCGTACAGTCTAGAGATCTCGTGCCCCCCCTCCGTTATGTCATAAATTGTATCTATGCTAGCATCTGGTTCTTCTTCCAGTACCGTTTCGGGCCATGTCCTTCTAATTCTCTGCACCATTCTGTGATACGTGATATACTGGCCCGTGTGTAACCCTGTTTCCTCCCCCAGCACTTCAAAATCTATGATAGTCCCCTCTCGCCAGATATCTCCAATCGTCACTAACCCCAATGACTCCCGTGACAGTTGAGGAGGGAGAATGCATATGTCCTTGTGCAAAACCAGGGGGATGTTCCAGGGGCACACAGTAGAAGTGAAATGGACAGATGAGGGGGGGAGGAGGTTTATGAAGACAATTATATGCAGTTAGAAAGCATGGCCCGGGGAGAAAAGACCAAGCAATGGTACTAGAGTATAAAACCAAAGGGGCACAAAAGGGAAAACAGGTGTTTATGGCCCATAAAAGAATATACTGTAAGACTTCCACTGGGTATGATATACCATGGTGCTACACCGGCCCTTGATGCAAATCAAGGGTTCGGTGCTTCACAATGGGAAGTGGGAAAGAGGAATGGTGCAGTGTCGTGCAGAAGGGCTGGTGGGCTTCGAAGAGAACGTGGTGAAGAAACTAGATGCAAGGTGTAGGAAAATATGGAATAATAATGTACATGCCTTAACCTGGATAGATGAAACCCATCGCCCAGTATACATAAAACCGCTCACATAGTACTCTGTGTTTCAGAGCAAATGGGACAGTGATGCTGGGGATGAACACTGGCTGAAAGAGGACGATGAGAATTGCATCGCTGCAGGAAGGGACAGCGAAAGTGATGGACGTGTGGTGGGAATGTGTAACAAGAGCGTATGCCCAGCTACCACCAGACTGGAAAAGTGTATGCGCACTGATGACCCTCCACAGCCATACCTTGGTTGTGCGCCATGCAGATTTGAGGCCACTCACAACTATCAACCCAGAAATGTAAAGGGCCAGTAGAGAAACAAGGAGAGCAACTACAGATAACAAAGATCATGCATATGGATAGAACTGACTCACCCTGGCGGTGGAGTTGCCATCATTTTTAAATCAGTGCTAAAAGTGTGCTTGGTACCTTTTGTTCACACGTTGGGTATAGAGTCATTGCTCGTAAACTTGACTATCTACCTCACAGTCTGTGTATTTTCTTCTTGTCTACTGCCCTCCAGGGTCGTCTACATCCTTTTTAAACCCATTGTTGGAATTAGTCGCTTCTTTGCAGCTAAAATATACCAATATTAGTTGTCCTAGGCGATTTAAATATCCAAGTTAACTTACCTTTAGCTCCTAATCTTGAGCAGTTTTGGAAAGCTTTTTAGATTTTGGGATTAAACAAAGTACAGTTGAACCTACCCATCATTTGGGAGGTGTTTTGAATCTAATTTTTACAGCTATTACAGGAGTATTAGTTCTCCCTGGTATGCCGCTTATTTGGACAGACCATTTTTTGGTCTCTTATGATGCACCTGCTGCCTCCTGCCAAGCGTATTATTTTTAGGAGAAATTGATGTAATGCAAATTTACCTCTGTTTGCATCTACCATTATGGCACATTGCCCTACTGATGGTTCTGTGGATCTTTCTACTTTGTCATTATTGTTGAAGTCCGCTGATCAACTTGCTCCTTGGAAGCGTGCGGTTGTTCGTTGTTGCCCTTCTCAACCTTGGTTTTCAGCTGAACTTAAAACAGCTAAACTTGGTGTTTGCCAAGCAGAGCGAAAGTCGAGTTTGTCTTACAGCTTGGCTGATAAAGCTATGCTTGCTTCTCTATCTAGGAAGTATCATTTGTTGATTAAAACTGCTAAACAGTTGTGTTTCACAAACAGTATTGAAAATGCCCTTAGTCCAGGGAGCATTTTTCTGTTAAATCTTTCTCTTCTACCACACGCTTTCTCCCTGCAGCTTTGGGATCGCAGTCTCATTGCAAAGCATTAGCGTATTCTTTCCATTCGAAAATCACTAGTATTCGTGATATTGAATCTACAAACTCTGGGGTAAAGGTTGTTGACATCAGCCCACCTGCAAACATCAGTTGGGATACCTGTCCTCTGTTTTCGAATTAGATGGTCTTGACTGCCATTTCTCATATTAAATCGGCTGCACCGTCTGACCAAGTTCCCTTATCTATTCTGCAAGATCTTTTGCCTAGGATCATCCCTTTGGTGACCCATGCTGTGAATCTTTCTTGCAGCCGAGGCTCCATTCCTGTTGAGCTGAAACAGGCCACTGTGGTCCGTCGACTTAAGAAGCCATCTTTGGACGCTTCCATTCTTTCCAACTTTTGTCCAATTTCGTTACTTCCCTTCTTCATGAAGCTTCTGAAAGACTTGATTTCTCCTCTCCTCCTTTTTTGAGTCTTCTGCAGCGCTTGATCCGTTTAAATCTTGCTTCCATCTAAGAAGGGGTACTGAGAGTGTTAGTCTCAGTAATGGATGCTCTTGCCAGGCTAGTGGACAGAGGAGGATTGGGGGCCCTGATTTTGCTCGATCTGTCAGCAGCCTTTGATTCTGTTGATCATATCCTCCTCCTCACTCGATTGGCCGCGCTTGGAATATCTGGTCCTGTGTTAGCCTGGTTTACATCTTTTTTGACTGGTCGTGGCCAGCCTGTATCTCTTCCTCCTATTGTCTCTTCTTCTCATCCCTGGTCCTGTGGGGTTTCCCAGAGATCAGCCTTGTCCCTGATGTTATTAACATCTATATCTGCTCCCTGGTAGTTCTCATCCGCTCACATGGCTTTAGGTGTTACTCTTACGTGGACAAACGCAAATCCTGGTCCGATTAGATCTTGACCGGGATGGTGTGTCGTCTCGTTTATGTGACTTCTGTCAGCCATTGAGATTGGATGAGCACCAGGTGGCTTAAGCTCAACAGGGATAAGACGGAGGTCCTGGTGGTGGGATCCTCGGCTAGCTCGGATTCTTCGTCTTCTTCCATCTGGCCTATCTCACTGGGTGCATTTCCAATTCCGGTGACGGTGGTGAAGAACTTGGGGGTCTATTTGTCTGCCTCACGGTATATGGCCTCACAGGTGAGTGCAGTATGTCAGTCTGGTCATTTTCCGTAACGGGTTCTTCATAAGATCTTGCCTTTTCTCCGTGCTCGACTCCATCCACTAGTGGTGGCTGCATTGGTTTCCAGCAGGATAGACTACTGCAATGCCCTCTATCTGGCCCAGCTGGCTGGCCTGATCAGCTGGCTACAACTGCTCCAGAATTTAGCCGCCCGGGTTGCTACTGCAACCTCATATGGCTTGCCTATCAGCACGGTACTGCGCCTCCTGCACTGGCTTCCAGTGCAAAGATGGATTGCCATTAAATCTCTATGTATTGTTCATCGTGCTCTATATCAGGTTTGATCCGAATTCCTTCGCGACAAGTTCCAGCCCTATATTCCCCAAGCGGACTCTCCACTCCGCTCCGCTAGAGACCATTTGGTTGTGGTTCCCAGGTATCGCTTCTAGAGAGTTGGTGGTTAGGCCTTCTCTGTTGCGGCTGGTAAATTCTGGAATAGTCTTCTTTTCAAACATAAGTCTATTGAGAACCATCTTGCCTTCCGTCGGCTGCTCAAGACCAATCTTTTCTGACGATTTATTTTTTCATTTGAGATAGCCTTGCTGTGTCTTTCCTCGCGCCAAAATGCCCTTGGCCGTATGTATTCACCTACCATAACAAGGAGGAAAGGTTTGAGCATTTATATATCAGCAGAATCCACGCAGAGCTTAGAGGACATTGTGCTCCATTTAAAACTGTTCAGCAAGGCGTCTCTGTTTTTTTACCTCTCTCCTGCTTCCTGGGGTGCAAACGACAGCTAATGTGAAATGGATTCACATCACGCGGTATGAGCAGCTTCAATTGGCTAATGCAAACGAAAAAGGATTGAATGCGGTGCGAGAAGAGCTCTGAGCATTGCGTTTTATGGCCCTCCCGAACCGCTATATTTTGGACCTTATGACTGCAATGTAAGGTGGCGTGTGCCACAAGATTGGAAGCACATGTTGCACGGCAATACCTGCCAATAATGCAGCCAATGGAACACTTACCGAGGCTGTAGAGGAGATTAGAACAATACATGAGAAAATGATAAAAAAAGACAAGATATCACATCGAGCACCCGGCTGGATGTATTATTTGCTTCGGTCCCGGGTTGGCGGGTAGCAATCTTCAAGATAAGTGTCCCTTTGCTCATCAGCATCTGCATTGGCTGGTGGATCATCGGCTGGTGTAACTGCTACCAGCATAAAGCACACTATATAATGTCAATGAATAACATTGAGCTTGGTAAAGTATTGGGTGAGGAACCTCCCAGTGCAAATGAAAGTGTGGATGATGCACAGTTCATATTTACGGCACCCACGCAGGACTTAGAAAACTAAAAGGCCTTGTGGGGCGAATGTTCACCTGATGAGACAAAAATACTTGTTTTTGGAAAATACCTAGAAGGATATGTACATGAAGGGGACATGAGCAGGGTCACACAGGTGTAGGTAAGGAAGGCGAAGGGTGAAGAAATGAAGGGGAAAGAAATGCCAATAGAAAGATCGATCGAAGGGGGAATGTACTAAAGGTGCTAATTCAGCACCAGATAGGGTGACGCGCCTACCACCTTCGAGAGTAAAGAAGGGGGACTATGGGGCACCTTCTATGGGGGAAACACAGGTACACCAAAACCCACAGTCACATTATAAAACAAGACCTCACCGGGAAGGGAGGTGGGTAGAGATGTATTGTGTGTACCATCAGCCCAAGGGATCCTTATATAAATAGTACAAGACGTGAAAAAAAACAATATCCCTGGTAAACACATTTGGCAGGGAAACCCCCCCAGGGCGGGCCCAGCCCGGGAAACCCTGCCACCCAGCCCGGGAAACCCTGATCCCTGATCTGAAACACATGACCAACACTCCGGGCGCCAGGGAGGAGGGAGACTGAGCTCAAGCTGCACGTCACGGGCAGATCGAAGCAGCTTGGACAACACTGGGTGATTCAATTACAGCGCAGTCAGCCAATCCAGCAGTCACACAGGTAGAGGGGAAATGGATCTGAGCCAGTGTACCGGTTACATAGCCACCAGGGCCTATCGGCAGGTGGCTGTGGGACAGGGACATTGGCCAGAGTGGCGTTCCAGGGAGAACCAATCAGATTGTCACTGTGTTCCTGGGAGGTAGCCGCCTTCAGAGTATCCACTACAGGGTTTGCGAAGGCCGTTATCTAGCAGGTATCGTGTGAATGTCTCCCTTCCCACAAGAAGCAGGGTGTCTCGTGTTTCGTTCTCAATGGTGCTGACCAATGGCAGTGTAATAAAGTTTTGGCGGTCAGAACAAATGTTATTTTACTAATTGCAAATTGTTCTGGGGTGGACCGAGAATCGATGTGGCGCCACATGGGGAGGTGACGTGTTGGGATACCGTTGAACTCTGCTCCAGTCAAACTTCACTAACATACGTCCAGTACTAAGGATACGACGTAGACTAGCCAATGACATTTCTTGGAAACATTGAAAAAATGAACATGCTAAATTGCAAGTGTTTCAAGGGGTCTCTACCATTGAGTGTTATTGTATGAAACTAATGTTCGCAGTACACTCAGATGTCAGCTCTCATCGATCAGATCTATTCCACTGTTCTGCTTGATTTGTGCTAACCCAGCTGTAATAAACAGTATTACTTCTTGCCCGATATCTGCTCCTTTTTAAGTAAGTATTTTTTTAATGGTGTGACACTCCCCCCTCCCCTGGTTTTATGGAGTAATCAGTTTCCCCACAAATCACCTTCCCCTTCATAGAGTCCCACAGACCCCAATAATTTTGCTTGTTTAGGACCCTGTCCTGACTTTTTGAAGGTCAGTAAAGTCTTACCTTACTTATGTTGCCTGTTTGTGCAATTCTTATATTTGTACAATTGCAAAAATCATCTTACAGAGAAGTTCAGTTAGGATACTTTGTATCCGTATAACTTTCACGTAATGGCTTTTTGGTTAATTTGACAACATGCCTAAACCAACCTTGTGGCAGCTGTGTGATTGTTGCTGTTTCTATGTGATTTTACTTGTTCACTTTTTCATTTACTGTGAATGGCTACTAAAGGTGTCTAGCACCCTAAGATGGTCATGCCATGAGATTTTTCACTTGTTCTTTGGCCTTAATCCTGACTTCTCAGGTCAGGAAATGCCACATATGGAAATCCCCTTCCTGGGGAATGCTGTGGATTTTTGCGGGCAAGGTGTGTGACTGTCAAGCTTTTTACCAGTGGGGACCATTTCAGTCCAATGCTTGAGGATCCTTGCCTTCTGAGCCTTCAAGAGTGCCCCGGACCACATTTGAAGTGTGGTAAAAACTCAAAAGATCTCTATCCCAGACCAGAGGGACACCCAAGGGTGAGTTTCTTGAATTATCAACCCCACCAAGACCCAATAGATAGGTATGCACGGCAGTGATTTCAGTGAAAACCGCTCCTGCAGCATGAAACAACCCAGTGACTGAAGCCTCTATTGCACAGGTGGGTTCTCAGGATTCGGTTTCCAAGGACTTGAACAATGGGCCAACAACAATCTCAGTGATCGAGAAAAGGAGCAAAGACTCTATAGGACCTATACCCTTAAAGCCGGCATTGGAGATTTCAGTGAGGAGGACCCCAGGAAGATACAGGAACCCGTGGAACGTCTCCCAGCAGCTCAACTAAAAAAAGAAGGCAGCAGTAAAGGAACGGTCCCAGGGCGGGACAATAGCTGGAGGCACTCTCGAACACGGACAGCCCAAGCAGACGATCTGGCAGAGTGAGAGGTTTCAAGAACCCTCTGGATACCAACAGTGACCCACAGCAGATGATCCTTGTGGTAAACGGCTGGTTGCAGTACTAAAAAGGCCGAAAAAACAGTTGGAGTGAAGAGCTCAACCCACAAGTTGTGTCCCACCAATAGTTTTCAGGAAGCCCAGACTTGGACCTCCAGTGGCACAAACCCCAAACAGGATATGTCCAAGCAACTGCACTTAGCAGGTATTGTCAAGTGAGGGTTCTAAAAATAGCAAACGCAACCAGATTTGCGGAAAAACACCTTCAGCAGGTTGGTGAACCTGCCACCTCCCAGTTACAGGAACAAAAACGCAACAAATTACAACAGGGGCAGGACAAAGCCTAAAAACCCTGGTACAACGGGGGTGGCAAAAGGCCAGCCAGCCAATCACTAAAAGGAGCTGGGGCAACTGGTCAGATGACCAACCATCATGGTTGGTCAGTAGGACTGCCACTTGGCCTTCACCACTACCACAGAGATTAAATGAGATAGTCCAGGGACGTATACTAGCCTAAAGCAGTTGGGGCCAATATGGAAGCTGCCATTGTGGGCTCACAAACAACGTACATGTTCAGAACTGCCATTTTAAGGCCACCTGGTGGCCACCCAGAACAAAGGAATCTTGATAAGCAAAATGGCAGAGAGCTATATTTTAAAAAAAACATTAGTACCTGTGATGATCTGTGGATGTTGTCCCTTCTATCCTAGGGGGAGACCTTTCCCATGGGGTCAGGGCAGTGCGTCCACAGTACAATAGTCCCTCCTGGGGGTGGTGCACAGGGGGAGGATCACATGGGAGAGGGAGCCCCTTTTGGGATCAGGGCCGACCCTTCCCAGAAAACAGGGTATACCTCTGCTGTATTACTTCCTCCCTCTCTAGCACAACCAAACCTCTCTTAAGGCAATACTAGTATCTTATATCATAAAGTCAGCCAACCTAATGTGTTAGGGCTGACCAAAGCCTTAGAGAACACAAATTGCTTTTGATGCAATTCCAAGGCAAGTACTGTGAAGATGATGACCAGGAGGATAGAGATCACTCCAGAGAACCGGAGTGAACGGTTTAGTTGTTTGCAACACTTGATTGAACACAGGCTATACGAAATTGCAGAGGGAACTCAACATGGAGAGATCGAGCCACCTGAGAGGGCCTGTCGGAGAAGTCTACCTGGCTACCGTGAATCAGGAAGGGAGGACACTGCACACCTAGGTGGGAAAGACCGGCTGCAGCCCTAGACGTGGGAACTGCGAATCTCGCTGCCTGAACGAATATCTGGGTGTCCAAACATCCCAGAAGCTGCCGCAAGACAAAGAAACGCAGGGAGAGAGGCACAAAGTCTGCAGGGACACAGTCGAAGCCTGGAAAGTCCAGAGCGCTACTGGAGCCTTGCACAGACGTCCCACTGCCAGGAAGAGACAGAGCAAGCACAAAGGTACGCGGGCAGACCGAGAGGAGCAGGAGTTCCAGAAACGCCGGGAGAAGACCGCAGAGAACCGAGTGAGAGGGTCAGGGACCCTGAAAGCCAGAGAATAAGAAGGTCTGGAACCCTGGGTGAAAACCAGAGAATAAGAGGGTCTGGGACCCAAAGTGAAAGCAAGAGAATAAGAGGGTCTGGGACCCTGACAACTACAGAGACATTGAAATAAACCAAGCTGTGGTGTTGCAGCATTGCGAGTTTGGGACTTGCACCCATATAAGGAGAGTAAACCAAGCCATTGTGATGTTGCATTGCAAGTCTTCAACCCGCACCCATATGAGAGTCAGAGTAAGAGGGTGTGGGACCCTGAGAGAAACAGAGACAATCCAGAAAGGAGCATATGCTTGACAGGAGAGTAAACATTGAAAAGGTCTGGGACCCTGAGAGCAAAAGAGAGAGACCAGAGAGAAATACAAGTTTGGCAGGACAGAACACTAAGCTGGCATGATACATCAGTGCAAATCGGGGACCAATTTGACAATCGAAGGACAAGGTTCAACTCGTTTAAGGAAATGACGGAGTCCCGGACCCAACAAAAAAGAGGAAGAGACTTTCAATTACTTAGAAGGAGATAACTGGCTTCTAAGTTGTGAACTGGAACCAGACCGAATCCAGGGGAAAATAGCCAATCACTGGTCACTGGAATGTTCTTTTGTTACTAACGGAACACTTATTTTCTATGTAGACCACTTGAAACATTGGGAGCTTTTTGTATCGCACAAACGGTCATCACCACTTAAGTTTGGAATTTAGTATCCTTACACATTAGATGTGAGTTAATAGTGTTAGTGTTACAGTCAGAAGCAGGGTTTTTGGACACTACAGTGACTATTTTTATTTTGGACATCCTGACGATTTTTTAGATTTCTTTGAGGCAGGGAATCCCCTCTTAGCTTTAGGGATAGGAGGACCTTTTTCCAACCCTTTTTGCTGATGAATAAATATATGTAGTCAAAACTATGCCACCTTTGTGTCTAAGCCATACTTCTGCACCCTTATATACCCAAATGGCTACCAAAATGATACTTGTGCTACCAATGAGGTAAAATGGCTTGTATCCATGGTGAAGCCAAAACTTAAGTATAGCTACCACCAACCTACTCCCTAAAACTTATGTACAGAATCACACTGGGGCAAAAATGGGGAGCCGGAGAGGCACCCCTGGTACTCTGCACCTTAGTGGCAATCCAATACCATATACTCCAAGTAAAGTATAAAGGGAGATAGTGGCAGGGGGACTTCAGAATTTCCTCTGGCCACCAAAAGAAAGTCAAAGAGCCGAAGAATTCCAGGGGCGAAGGGGGAGCAAAAAGTCCCCTTCCACCATATGCCATAGCTGGCTTCTGTATTATTGTACTGAACCAGCTTCCTCCTCACTCTCTGTGGATCTACATCAGCGTTCTGGGACATGCACAGTTGCTTTGTCTTCTGGCCGTGTTTCATGGTGTCTCTCAAATCACATTCTTCCTCTTTTCTAGTTTCTGCCTCCTCTCTTCACAACTTAACTTTACGACACTGGCTACTGAAGAAATATTTAGGATCGCCCTATCCTGCCAACCACAGATTTGTGATTTGCCACAGTCAATAGTATATACACATGAACTTTAGAAACAAGCACAAAATGTTATAACCATCTGATACACAGGGCGATCAATGCAGCTGCTTGGAAGTTTGGACAAGTACTGGTCATTGCTGTACATCAAGACTTCACTATGGCACCAGTGAACGATTCCTGCACAAAACAATATAAATGAAGCATACAGCTTAAGATACAAAGCCTTACTAAGGATTAGAGGAGAGGTTAGGCTGTGAACTCACTTTGTGAAGAGTTGACAGGGGACATGGCAGCTGGTGAAAGCAGGCCCGCTTGATTAAGGTCAACTGATTGCTTTCGAGAGACGTTTGGAGGCTTTGAAGGAGGTGGTAGAGGTGTTGGGGATTTTAGAAGCCCGCTTGTCTGCTGTGGACTAAACATATGAGCTAAAAGAAAAGAAAAGGTGTGCCATCATGTAAGGATGCTGCCAATATATCCAAACCCTATGTTAAGTGGTCAGACAACCTGAGGATACTGACTTTGTATTTTGGGATGCTCCCTTTCTAAAGAACACTTGCCTGGGCTCCATATTTCGTGCGATGTACACCGTCAGAGCGAAATAGTCACACTTGTTCACTTTGAATACGATCTCTGGACGCACACAATAAATTAGACTTTCTGATGAACCATTGCAGTGCTTCAAATTCAAGCCAAGGCCATGCCCAAGTTCTTCTGAAGCAAAGCTAATTACACTGCAGCACAAGAAGACCTAAGCCCTTTCTCAAGATCATTGTACATTTTTGTGGGGGTGTACATTTGGGCCAAAATAACATAGTCCACCAACAGGCTTGTGCTGAATATACTCAGGAGGTAGTATTACATGGGATAACTACATAAAGCATCTCCAAATATTTCACAAATGCAATTAAATTCCCTGTGACGCTTCAAAGCGCTTTTGACATCCTGGCCAAATCCAAACCAGAAAAACTGTCTCTAAATGAAGCCGCAATCAGATGAATTGTTTAGGGGCAGTGCCGAGGATGCCAGCGGGTAGTGAGAAACGCAGTATTCAAAAAGTGCATAACAAAGCAGCCACATTAAAATAAGCAAAACAATACATTTTAAATAGAAGACTTGCCTACACTGAATTGAACACGACTGCTTTACTGTAGAATCAATGGAGTGCTCTTTTGGGTAAATCAATACATTCTTAAGTCCTTCCTCAAAATCCAATGAGACTTTGCTAGTGCTGAGAAATAAAACACAGAGCAGCGGCACCACGAGATGATGGGAACATCGTTGGTGTGCCACTGTACCATTGGCCTTTTTTAGTTTTGGCGATAAGGTGGCGCAAAAGCCGAAAATTGGCATATAAGAAGGGACGCCAAGCTTGTAGGTGTTTGATTATTTACTCAACCACTGACTGCCGATTGTCATGCTAATCCATATGGCCATTCCAACCCACTTCCCTCCCCTTCCTGCCTAAAATACAAACTCCGGTGATCTCGTAGAGCAATCTATATCAAGCCTTACAATGAAACTTCAGTCGTGAAGTGCCAGCCAGTGTTTTTTCAACACAGTCTCCTGGGAGTTGGAGCTGTAAACCTATTGCTGTTGTAATAAAACCATCTTAACGAGGTCTGCTTTCAGCCACTCAATATACGCGCTATGTGTTACCTTCACTGTAGCCCTGTAAAAACTTAAAAAAAAAACAAGCAAGGGCAACCGTTTTGGCTTGTTTATAGGTATTAGGCATTTGCCAGGCACTGCTGTTATATGGCCTGATACTCGCACCGTTTTGCAAATGCAACCGTCTATGGCCAGTTAGTACCACTACGGCAGTGCCTGGAAAATGCTTTTGCCGTGCCTACACAAAAGCCAAAACTGTAGGTATTGCCAATGCTCGTGTCTTCATTGGATTTCCACATGCAGTACGCTGTATTGAAGTAAAATAAACAGAAACAAACAACACCCTGTCTATTCATTGTTATGCATGAGTCATTGTTATGCATGAGTGATAACAACTAGACTTGACTTGCTGTATACACTGTCACAACTTTCCAGGGACGCACTACGCTCCCACCTGACAAATATTCATAGAAGAAGCCTCATGGGTAGTGTGTAAAGGACGGGGCTGGACTGCTGGGATGCTTTTGGATCATGCTGGCACCATGCGCGCCTCCATTCGTAATGCCCTTTCCTGTGCACCATGGCAAGCATACACGATTTCAATCGCAAGTGCAACAGCTAGCAACCCGAAATCAGACAGTTTGAAAGGAGGATGGTAGGGAAATAAAAAAATAAAAATATTCCAGTACTTGTGCCCTTTCTGCCAAGGAAAGAATGAGGCTGAGCAACCCCCTCCTCACAAACCTGCGCTTCTTTGACACGAAGGATGTAAGACAATGACTGACAGACGAGTGTGAGATAAAGGGAGAGGGAACACTATGGTGTCATGGGAAGGGAGGCTCATTGAGGTGGCACCCAAATGGGCTGACAGTAGAGAAAGGGAGTGTCAACTAGGGAGTGAGGCAGGTGCGGCAGCCCAGAGATGAAGACAGGAGTGGGAACGAGTGAGCGACAGTAAGCAGTGGTAGGCAGTGAGTGACAGTCCTTAGTGAGAAACAGGAGAGGCAGTCAGGATTGACCATCAGGAGGAGTATGACTGGATTGGGAGTGTTAGGGCAGTTTTTCTAACGTCCTACTGGTAGTAAGACTTTAGTAAGATATCCCAGTGGTTTGTAGATCTCAAACTCTTAGTATTAGTCTGTGCTAACTCAGGACCTTGGTAGAGTGACAGAGCAGTCAGGCTTATCTTAAGAGGAAGATGTGAGCTATAGGCGAGTACACTGAACCTAGCTAGACATGCACACCAAAAAATCTCTTACACTTATAATTTATATAAAATTATATATACACTGGAATCACTTTAAATACTTTCGACTTTTACACTAGAAGACTTCAGAATACTTGAAAATACACTTCAAAGGACACTTTCACTTTTGTGTTTGGTCGCGGTAACATTTGTAGCAACGTTAGAAAGGGAAAAGACAATGTTATTGTATTATCGTTTAATACGTGCACCTGCGGTTTTTTAACAGTTCTTAGGGTAATGCATTTACTCTGCAAACACAAAGTAAAGTCACTTAAAAGGGAGGAAAATGGTTAGTTAGCGTAACATTAGCCTGATTCAAGGTTCTAGAGAGGGTTTCTTCGCCCAGTAAGTCGTTTTAAGTCCCAAAGTGCAACCCTAGCTAAAGGAAGTTTGGAAAGGGCTCAACGTCTTGCCAAGCAGCAGAATATGAAGAGTTCCTGTGGATTTCTTCCAGTCTGTTATGTTATGGTAGTTCATTTGTAAGGCGCCATCAGGAGGGAGAAACGATGCCTGTATAATTATGCAAACAGAATAGTCTTTAGCTGTATTCTGAAATTCAAATGATTTGCAGTATTTCGCGATTGTTCCGAAAGGGCAAGCCAAGCTCGCGCAGCTTGAACATGAAAGGCACGACCGTTCCCTCAAGCTCTCTTGACGCGATCCAGTACTAGAAGACAAGCTTTAGCAGATCGCAAGTTTCCTTTAGGTTGATGGAGTCTCAGCCTATTCTTGAGGTAGACTGGAGCATCACCAAAAACACATTTGTGACAGGTGGTCAGCAGCTTAAACTGAACTCTCGCTGAGACCAGAAGCCAGTGAAGAGTCTTTCTGGCCACCGAGGTAGGCTCGGTGCGGCTCATTTGATATACAATGCGCACAGCAGCGTTCTGGATCTTCTGTAGTTTTTGAATGTCTAACTTCCTGGCTCCCCCCAGGAGACCATTGCAATAGTCCACTCTCTGGAGTATCGCGGCTCTGACCAGTTTTTTTTACGGTTTTCTTTGGAGACCAATGGGGCCACTTGTTGCAGCACCTTAAGATGATAGTTGGTGCCTTTTACAATGGCGTCCACGTGGGCACCACTATCCAGGCTGGCTTGCAGATAGGTACCCAGGGTCTTTACGTTAGGTGCTACTGTAATCTGACTGCCATCAATTAGGAAGTTTGTGTATGCCAAACTCAGCTTCTCTCTGGTTTGTCTAGGGACCTACAGCATTAACTCGGTCTTCGCCACGTTAAGGCATAGCCAATTAGTAGACATCCAATTCTTGACAATCTGGTACACAGCAAGTCAAAGGCCGCTGATAGATCTAACAGCATTAGCAGCCCGACTTGCTGGACTCCAGCCCGGAGAGCATGTATGTCTGCAAATCCAATAGGGCACTCTCTGTGCCATGAAAGCTGCGAAAGCCTGATTGCTTTTTGCGTTAGATGCCCATTTCTAAAACATGGGTTTGAAGTTGCAGCATTGCTACTTTTAGTTTTTAAAATAATTTTATTGGTTTATTCAAACAAAAACAATACAAACCAAACATGCAGTGCAGATATCAACAGCTCAATTGTTCCTTACATAATTTCGGTCACTGCTCCCCTTATCCCACCCTCCCTTACGAGCCTATTTCTTCCACGCTCTCTGTATCCGCCTCGCGTGGTTGAGTCTCACTTTCAGTGGATTCTGTCAGATCCTGTAGAGTTCCAAACAATTCTGCTATTAATGATTTCCATGCCATCAGGGTTCCCGCCTCCTCCTCTCCCCCTACGGTGCTCGCCTCTTGCCATACCATGGTTTCTGCCTCCGTCCATTTCTGCAACTCCTTCCACCAGACCTCCACCCGTGGCCTGTGACATGTCTTCCATCCTATGGCAATCCTTTTTACAAGCACATTTGCTAGATCTTTCAATTTACTGACATGCTTGAGTTTCTGCGATCTAGGGAACCCCCCCCAGCAAGCATGCACAAGCTGTATCAATAACCATTGTGACCCCCTTTTCCACTAGTTTCTGTGCTATTTCACCCCAGAAGCGCTCAATTACCAGGCAGGACCAAAACATGTGTACCATGCCAGCATTTTCTTCGTTACATTTGGGACATGCTTGGCTTCCAGCATTTTCAAATCTAGATATCCTCTGGGGTGTCATATATGCCCTGTGCGTGATACATAGTTGTATCTGTTTTAGCCTCGCATTTCTTGACACCTTCTTGTGGTACCCCAGGGCACGTTTCCACATCCCGTCATCTATCGAGGTTCCTACTTCCGCGTCCCAGTCTAGTCTTAGTTGTGTTAATTCTGTCCCAACCTTGGACATCATCTCGTACAGTCTAGAGATCTCGTGCCCCCCCTCCGTTATGTCATAAATTGTATCTATGCTAGCATCTGGTTCTTCTTCCAGTACCGTTTCGGGCCATGTTCTTCTAATTCTCTGCACCATTCTGTGATATTTGATATACTGGCCCGTGTGTAACCCCGTTTCCTCCCCCAGCACTTCAAAATCTATGATAGTCCCCTCTCGCCAGATATCTCCAATCGTCACTAACCCCACTGACTCCCAGTGGTTCCTGGTTATCATCCTCAGCTGCCCATCTCCCCCTGCCAGTGTAACTAGTGGTACCTGCGGGGAGCATGGGAATGGGTTTTCCATCATCTGGCATGCCCGGCGCCAGATCTTCCAACCCAGCATCATCATTTTAGGGCGCGCTTCCATTTCTGACTTGGGCAGCCAGATCATCTCTTTTAAGTAAAACGGGGCACAATCCTGTCAAAACAACCTAGATTTGGGGGTCTGTTCATCTGAGAGCCATTTGGCAATATATTGCAGCTGTCTCGCTACATAATAAACCTCATAATTAGGCCGTTTTATCCCACCTCCTTCATAAAAGTTCTGCAGCTTCCATAGTGCCACCCTATTCCGGGTACCATGCCACAGGAAATTCCTACACATGCTGTTCAGTTTAGTGAAGAACTTCTTGGGTTTCAGGTCTGGAATATTCCCAAAATAGTGTAGCATCCTAGGTAGGACCGCCATCTTACGCATTGCCCCCATTCCCATCATTTCTAGGGGTTAATTCACCCAGAATTGCATACACTTCTCGATTCTCTCAATGGCTACCTCGGTATTATGTCTGTGCTCCTCTTCCACTGTGTGGTACACATCTATCCCAAGATAACGGAAAGTCCCAACCGCCCATGGTGTTTGTAACACTGGCAACCATCCCACAGGGATTGCCTTATAACTGCCCAGCGGGAAAATGCTGGATTTTTGAGGATTCACCCCTATACCCGAAAACCCTGCATATCTGTCCATCACTTCCAGGATGTACTGGAGATTTTCCTCCGGGTGCCTCAAGTACAGCAGCAGGTCATCTGCATATAAGGAGATCAGTGTCGTTCCCCTCTTATCTCGATACCTATAGTCTCGTATTGTTGCCTAAGGTATATTGCTAGGGGTTCTAGGGCTAATATATAGAGCATTGGAGACCATGGAAACCCCTGTCTGGTGCTTCTACTAAGTTGCCATCTTCCGGATATTACTGATCCTGTTTTGACCCTGGCCAGCTGTTCACTGTATAGCATCTTCGCCCACCTTATGTATCCAGGCTCTATACCATAGCCTGCTAGCAGCCACGGCCACTTGACCGAGTCGAAAGCCTTTACCGCATCCAAGGACACGATTGCCATTTCGCCTTCGTTCTTACTTCCCCATACAACAACCCGTTGGAGCTGTCTGTGATTATGAGTTATATTTCTATTCGGGACATAGCCCGTTTGGTCAGGGTGTATTAGCTTGCCAATAACTCTCCGCAGTCTGTTTGCCAAGACAGCTGTTAATATCGACAGGGGTCTGTAGGAGCCACAGCTATGCCCAGGCTTGTTGGGTTTGGGAAGCGGTATTATGATCGCCTCTTTAAGTGACTCTGGCAGCCGTCCCACCTCAAACGCTTCATTTAACATTTCTAACATTGGAGGGAGCACTTCCTCCCTATATACTTTATAAAATTCACTTTGGAGCCCGTCCGCCCCTGGAGTCTTACTAGTAGGCAGCTGCCTTACCACTTCTCCCAACTCCTCCAAAGTAATCGGTGCATCTAGCTCCTCTCTTTCCTCAGCACTTATCTTGGGCAGTCCTATGTCCTCCAGAGTTTCCGTTATCTCCCCATGACTACTCCCCTCCTTATCTCCATATAGTAACCTATAATAATCTGCAAACTCTTGATTAACTCCCTCTTGGGTGTCCGCTACACTACCATCTTCTCTCGTTATCGTTCTAATCGGGGGTCTGGGTGTTTCGCTCTTATACAACCATGCCAGAAGCCTTCCTGTTTTATCCCCTCCCACATGCTGCCTCTCTATGTATTTTTTATAGTTGAGGTTGCACAATCTTTCCCATTGCTCCGCACTTTTCTGCTGCAGTGTAAGTATCAGCTCCATGTCACTCTCCGTGTCACCTCCCCCCTTCAATGCCTTTTCCAGTTCCTTTTCTGTTTCCTGTAGGTCAGCCAAGATCCCACCCTGCAGGCCCTTTGATTTTGCTATGGCTACACCTCGCACCACCACCTTGAAGGCTTCCCATAATGTGCTTGCTGAGTCCACACTACCCGTATTTGTCTCAAAGTAGTTTATAATCTCCTCCCTTATGTCTTCTTTAAAACAGGGGTCCTTGAGTGCCTCTGCCCGGAGGCACCATGTCGGAATCCTTGCCCTCGGGGGCAGTATTGCCTCCCGAGAACGAGAGGTGAGTGGTCCGATAGGACCCTCGCTTTATATTCCGCTTGAGTAATCTCAGTTATTACCTCTGACGTAGCAAAGACATAGTCCAGTCTCGTATGTAGCCGCTGCGGGGCAGAATAGTGCGAGTATTGCCTTTCTTGGGGGTGTCTCGTTCTCCACACATCTACCAGACCAAAGACGTCTAGTTTTGTCTTCAACGCTTTAGTCGCTGGGGCAGGTCTATCAATATTCCCGTCTGATCCATCTACTCTGGGGTTTAGCACACAGTTAAAATCCCCACCCCAGATCACTGTGCTCCCCATACACATGCTAAGGTTAGTACACAGAGTTCTGAAATATGCTGCCGTATTCTGATTGGGGGCATACGTATTTACAATGTTTATCTCCCTATTCTCCACCAATCCCCTCAGTATGACCATCCTTCCATCTGTTTCTGCCTTTTCCTGCAACAGTTGAAACGGGACATGCGGCGCCACGCAAGTGAGCACTCCTCTAGCATATGCAGAATATGTCGAGCCCGCCACCACCCCTTTCCATTTCTTCGCAACCATCTCCATCTTTTCCCGCGTCAGGCGAGTCTCCTGCAATAATGCAATGTCTAATTTCTGTCTGCGCTGGTACAACATAACCTTGTTCCTCTTTAGATAACTATTAAGTCCCCTGACATTCCACGTAATTATTTTAAGGTCCCCCATGGCTCATTAGAGTTCCCTTTCCCCTCCCACTAGTGCGGTCCAGATCAGACTTCCATCTCGGTCTATATAGGCACGTTCTCCCCTTCAAACTTCTTCTAACCACAAACACCCCAAACACCATTAACACAACACACTCCCCAACCTCCCACCCTACCGCCTCCCTATCCCATCCCAACAACTCCCTCCCCAACTGTTGCCCAGCTCCATCCCTGGATCTCAGGCACCCCCGCATCTAGCCCTTTCTGGCAATAGCCCGTACTCGAGGCTCAGCAGGGTCAAGCAGCCCTAGTGGCTGTCTTACTACTAATTCTTGGGGGGTAGACTGCCTCCATTCTACTGCTCCTGTTTATTGTCACTAGCATTTCCCAGTCAACTCTATACTTATTATTATCTATATTCCAGTCCAACAGGATCAATAGGTCCAAAAGTGACATAATGCAGTTCGGATATTGAAACATGACAATGTAATGGGCTCCCCTCTGCTCAGCACCCCAATGATTTTACTGCATCCCTCTCGCTTATCGCGCTTCTCACGGTCTTTTTCTTCATCTCGATCTGGGCAGCCCTGCAGGTCCAGCCACGCCGTCGCATCCTCCGGGGTTTCAAAAAAGAACGCTTTACTTTTGTGGAAGACTTTTAGCCTCGCAGGGTACAACAACATGTATTTGATCCCAGCCACGCGCAGTCTCCTCTTGACTGCCACATAGCTGTATCTCCGCCTTTGCACTAACATTGTGTAGTCAGGATATGCCATAATGTTAGTAGATGCCCTTTCAATCGTCCCACCTTTGCGAAAATATTCCAGGATTTTTTCTCTGTCTTTATAGTTCTATAGTTCAATATTTTCGCAATTATCGCCCGAGGAGGGGCCCCGGGTCGTGGTTTTCTCGACAGGGCCCGTTGTGCTCGTTTGACAGTAAACCCTTGTGACAACTTGTCCGCTCCTATCTCCTGCAGGATCATATTCTCCACGTAGTCTGTGGGGTCCTGGCCCTCCTCCCCCTCTCGGCAAGCCGGCCACTCGGATGTTGTTCCTTCTCGCCCTTCCCTCCGCTTCCTCTGCTCGATTCTCCAGGTTAGCTACTTACTGCTTCAATATGTGGACCTCCTTTGCATTGTTCGTACTAGTTTCTGTATTCGTTTTCACCGCAATCTCCAGTCCACTTGTTCTTTCTGCAAGCGCCCTGACATCCTGTTGCAGCAGGGTAACTTCAATTCCCACTGAATCAATCTTGTTCTCTAAGGCCGTTAGTAGGTCTGCCATTGCTGTCCCCCATGTGTTCCTCAGCTCAGTTATCGCCGCGAGGACCTGATGATATTCTCCCCCTGGAGTGTCGCCCGCGGAGTCCGCCGCTGGGCCCGACACCCCAGGGCAGCGGGAGTTCGTGGTGTCTTAGCAAAGTCGTCCATTGTGGGTTGTTTGCTTTTAGCCCTGAGTCCTTTAACCGACATAGTGCAGTCCGGTCTGCGTGTTCAGTTCTGGGTCCCTGTGTGTCGCTCTGAGTCTGTTTCTTGCAGCTCGCAGCGACCCCCAGGCAGTCGGGGCACAGGCACGTACCCTTCAGAGAGCTGCAGTATGCAGCAGCTTGCGTTGCACTTGGATTTCAGGTGGGTTGTGCTCTCCCACGTATCTTTGTTGTCAGTAGCAGATGCTGCTCATCCAGGTCATCTACTTCATTGCCACTCGCACCCCTGCCCAAGCTGACTTCCAGACCACCCCAGTGCGCATTTATTATTTCCCACACGCTCCAGTTTCCGCAGCGCCTCCACCCCTGGCTCGAGTTGGGTCCTTGAAGGGGTGCAGTCCGCACTGCCCCACAGTAGCAGTGCTGAGTCACCCCGGGCGCAATACTGTGGACTGGGTGCCTTCTTTACAGGCCTCGCAATGTGCGGGGTCTCCCCATCTTACATCGCTTGGCTTTGTGCTGCCAGCACACAGGGGAGCGGCACAGCACGAATCAGCCCAAATAAGCGCAACTCGGCTCACAGCATGTACCGCGCTGCTTATTAATCGGGCCCCCTATCTTTATCCCATTGTCTGCTGGCTGGGCGCTTGTCCTGCGGGCAAGGTACTTTCCGGTGCCCAGGTAGTACTTTTCATACTGGCCACAGTACCTCCGATGGCAGGGGTGTCCTTACCATTTACAAGCACATTGTCTTTATAATACTCTTTAGTATTATCAGGAATGGAATTATAGACCTCAATGTTCTGTTGTTCCCACAGTCCTAGTGATACTAAAGAAACTCTAGCCTGAACACCAATGGGCTAGACCCCGTTATTGGTATGTCCACATGGGTGATGCAAAGCTGACAGAGGGAATCCGTGAAGGTTTATCCTTACATCTGGGATCTCCTTTCACATGGTCACCAGATCCACAAAACACACATTTCCCAAATGTCTGGTGGAATGGGTGTTACTGATAACCTCCCTCTGGCTTGGGTCCAGAGGTTTCACTACCCCTATACGGTTGCCTAGTGGGATATTTACCCTTGTTAGGTCTGCAGCCCTCTTTTGGTGGGGGATTTTTTACATGATCCTGCTCATCCTTCTTATGCTTTCTCCCATCCTCTTTCATGTCGAGTAGTCCTGTTGGCCACCCGAAAGTCAGCAGCAACTGTAATTTCTTGGGGTCCAGTTCCTTAGAGTCAGCAAGGTGTTGTCTCAGCTCTGGGGAATAGGCATCAGAAATACTTTCCAGCATGAAGAGACACCTTATACCTTCATTAGAGCTCACCTTGTAGCCCTTAATAAACCCATCTAAGTTTTTCAGGCTTTCACACACCCAAGTGGTCCACAAGTTACCATCTCTCTTCTTGTGGTGTACCGCTGCTGGGTAGGAGTGTTACGAGTGGGAGTCTGGCAGTGACAATCAGGAGCATAATGTCAGTGAGTGACAGCCAGTAAATTAAAGAAACGTGATGAATGGGGTGACAGAAGACATCAGGGGTTGCTACCCATGAGTAGGCATACGAATAAGAGTGAGGCAGGGATTGATAGTAAGGAAAAGAAGACAGGGAGTGATTTGGATGCAGGGAGGGACAGCTAGGAACGACAGTCAGGAGTGGAAGATCCTTACAGCCATGAATGAGAGGCAGAAAGGTCTAGAAAAGGAGGCAGTGAATAAGAGTGGCAATCAGAAGGAGGCGGCACTTGAGAGAACTGCAAGGGAGGGAGTTATGTAAAAAATAGAAATCGAGGGACTGGCAAGCCAAAAGAGACAGGAGTTGGACAGGTTGGAGTGACCGAAGTTACAATTAAGAGAGGGCGATGGTAACATTCAGGAGCAAGCCTCACGGTACAGAAAAACAACATTCAAAACACAACTGTCATAATGTAATCGAATAACAGAAAAACACAGTTATTTCAAAATCCCCTAAAACTGTATGAATGAAACATAGCTTTTAGGAACAAGTTAGAAAGAGGAACTTGCCACAGCGACTATAGCTCCAGCCGATGGGGAACTCGAGACTATTTTGTACAACAAAGCAAAACTTTCTCATTAAGAGCTTTGTGGACAGGCAAGGGTGTGTTAGAGTGTGGCGCTCCCATCCCACACTGAGTCCGTGCACCAGCACCACCCATTCCTACTTTGCTTGCTTGTCTGCCACTTTTACGATCCAATTTTTGAGGGTGTATGGTGGGAGTATGGAGGAAAAGGGACTAGGAGTACAGCTGTCACAATGGTGTGCCACTGGTCCTTACTCTCAAGTTCCTGTTCGAGGGTTTTCAAAAGTCACAACCTGTACAGGACATAGAAAATCAAAACTAGGGTGAGCAGTCTTTCCCAAGCACTGTAGTGCTAAACCACATTCTTAAGTCGCATAGACAAAGTATTTCTAGATTACGAAAATGGCAAAAATGCATCAGATCACTGTACAAGGCAACACAAATATAATCCAATCAATAAAACCACAAACAGACATTAAATGCAAAAGATAAAATAACTACAATTACTAGCTATCAGTATTAATTTACAGAGTTGAAGTTCACTAAAACATCCAACGGATCCTCTAGAACAAAACCAGAAAGATCCTTATTAAGATTAGGAGTATCAAAACCACGCTTTTAGACGTTTTAAAAAACAAATCTGAGGTAATCAGATAAGGTAAATTATTCCAATAATGAATAACAGCACCCGAAAAAGAACGTTTAGAAGCAAAAACTTCAAATCGAAGCATATAATGTCTAAGGAGACCGCTTTCACACCTGGAGATTTTCAAAGTATCCGCCAAGTAAGAGGGAGTTCTAAAATAGATTGCCTTAAGTGAAACACAGCAATTTGAACACAATTCGAGAGTTTAAAGGAAGCCGATGTATGTCGGAAGGAATCGGAATAATATGGTAAAATACTCTAGCACTAGACACCAAAAGATCCGCAGCATGGAACATAGTTTGAGCGATGCCAGGGTGGGATGGAGCACACCAATAAAATGGAGTTCCCAAAGTCAATTCTTGATACAACAAGAGATTGTACTAAAAGTTTCAAATGAACATTGATGACATGCATTACTTACTGTAAAAGCATTTCTGATGATTGTATCTGCTTAGATTCACATGCTGTGCATATGGTCCGACATCCAGTGGTAACCGCGGAGTATTGCATCTTGTCTTTCGGGGGACCGAAAGGGGACGTTGACATAGGCGTGTCTGAAACACTATCCCTATCATGACGTGTTCAGTACCCAAAATCCCTCACGCGCCAAGGTCCCTCCGATTGTATTTTTTCTGCCATGAGGGAGCCCAAGGCTATAGTGAGTGAGTACATGAAGATAGAAAGTAGTAAGAAGTCTATGTTCCTTCCACCCCGACCGGGGAGGCAGGGAGGGCGCATGTGAATCTAAGCACATACAATGATCAGAAATGCTTTTACGGTAAGTAATGCATGTCTTCAGATGCTTGTTAATCTGCTTAGAATCACATGCTGTGCATAGACTAGCGAGCAGTACCCGGAGTTGGAGGTGGGTTGTAAGAAGGAACAGCAGAAAAAAAGATGTCTTAGTACTGCTTGTCCCACCTGAGAATCAGACCTAGAACGAGTGTCGAGGCAATAGTGTTTTGTAAAGGTATGTACAGAACTCCAGGTTGCCGCTTTGCAAATGGACTCTAGGGGAACATTTACAATGAATGCTATGGATGCCCCAGTGACTCGAGTAGAATGTGCTCTAGGCTTGAAGGGCAGTTCTCTCTTTGCAAGAGTGTAACATAGTGTGATGCATTTGACAATCCACCTTGATATTGTTGATTTAGAGACAGGGTCCCCTTCTCTACCAGCTGCCACTGAAACAAAGAATTGTTTAGTTTTCCTCAGTGGTTTAGTTCTATCCATGTAGAACATGACTGCCCTGCGCACATCTAGTGTGTGAAGGCTTCTTTCGGCCATGTTAGTAGGTCTCTGGAAGAACGTGGGTAGCTCGATTAACTGGTTCACATGGAACTTCGAAATAAATTTCGGCGCAAATCTGGGATGAGTGCGCAGAACTACCTTATCTTTGTGGACTATAACAAAGGGGTCCAAGACCGAGAGGGCCTGTAGTTCGCTAACTCTTCTGATAGAAGTGATAGCTATTAGAAAGGCTGTCTTGTAAGTCAGGTCTTTCAGACTAGCTTTATGCATAGGCTCAAAAGGGGGTCCCATGAGCCTAGTTAAAACCACATTTAAATCCCTCCCAGGGGCTGGGTGAGTGATGGGGGGATAAATCCCTTTAATCCCTTCCATAAAGGCTTTAATCACAGGTACTTTCCACCACACCTTTTGCTGTGACGTGGTGTAGGCTGACAACGCCGCTAAGTGAACCTTTAAGGAATTGAAGACTAACCCAGTGTCCAACAGATGGGTTAGATATAACACAATGTGTGAAGGCGAGCAATCGGTGGGATTGACGCCTTTGGAACTGCACCAGATGACAAAACGTTTCAATTTGCTGGCATAGCAATAACGTGTGTTAGGCTTTCTTGCCTCCCTCAGTATGTCCATGCATTTTTGAGGGAGTTGCAGATGTCCAAACTCTATGACCTCAGGAGCCAGGCTGCTAAATTCGGAGTTTGTGGGCATGGGTGCAGAGTCTCCCCCCTGTCCTGAGATGACATGTTGTACGGGCAGAGCAGCTTGACTGGTGGGGAGAGGGACATTTCCATCAGGTGCACGAACCAGGGTTGGCGGGCCCACATGGGAGCCACCAGAATCATGGTGACTGGTTCCTGGTGCATCTTGTGTACTATCTTGTTCAGAAGGGGAGTCGGGGGGGCCGGGGGAAAGCGTAGACAAATTTCCCCGACCAAGTTATCCAGAGACCGTTCCCCTTGGATCGGTTCTGGGGGTACCTGGAGGCATAATCTGGGCATTGGGCGTTCTCCTGAGTAGAGAACAGGTCGATCTCTTTAAACCCTCATTCTGCGAAGACGTTGGATACAATGTCTTCGTGCAATCGCCATTCATACTCTCTTGGCAGAGGAAAATCTCTGCTGAGTATGTCTGCCAGAAGATTGAGTTCCCCTGGAACATGTTGGGATATCAAGAACATCTTGTGTTTGAGAGCCCATATCCAGATGTTTTGTGACAGCTTGGATAGCCCGGGAGAGTGAGTGCCCCCCTGTTTGTTCAGGTAATACATTGCTGTTGTGCTATCGGTTAGGACCAGCACTGTCTTCCCTTGCAGTTGCTCCTGAAAGGCTTTCAATGCTTTGAACACTGCTAGTAGCTCCAGTAGGTTTATATGGTTGGACGCTACCTGAGGGGACCACACTCCGTGCGCTGTCTGTTGAAGCAGGTGAGCCCCCCATCCCGTGAGAGATGCGTCTGTCGTGAGAGTGGCTTCCACTGCAGGGGTGGTGAAGGTTTTCCCCTTCAAGAGGTTCTCCCTCGACCACCACTGCAGAGAGAGAACGAGGGCTGGCGAGACAACTAACAGATCTTCCCATTGTCCGCTGGCCTGACACCACTGGCTGTTGAGCCACTCTTGCATTGGATGCATGCGCAACCGCGCCTGGGGGACCAAGTATATGCATGACGCCATCATCCCTAGCAAACGCACAGCTTTGTGTACTGTCACCTCTCGACTGGCTACATACTGAGGAACTTGAGAGAGTATGTTCTGAACCCTCTGCTGGAAGGGAAGACCAGACCGTCTTCCGTACGAATTAGAGCGCCCAGGAACTGTTTTACTTGGCTGGGGACTAAGCTGGATTTCTTTTCGTTGATAGAAAGTCCCAGGCTGAACAGTAGGTCTACTGTCTTTTGGGTGTTCGAAAAACAAACGTCGAACGAGTCCCCCGTGATGAGCCAATCGTCGAGGTAAGGGTAAACTTGAACTGAAAGTCTGTGCAGGTGTGCTGCTGCCACCACCAGGACTTTGGTAAACACCGTTGGCGCCAAGGCTATGCCGAAGGGGAGTACCTTGAACTGGTAGTGTTTGTCCTGAATCACGAACCTTAGGAATTTTCTGTGCGCTGGCAGCATTGAAATATGGAAGTATGCATCTTTCATATCCAATGTTGTCATGAAGTCCCCTTGTTTTAGCAATGGGATCACCTCTTGCAATGTTACCATGCAAAACTTCTGGGGCTTTATGAACTTGTTCGCTGGGCGCAGGTCTAGAACAGGACGCATGGTGAGATCCTTTTTGGGTACAAGGAAGTATATTGAATAGATACCCTCGTTTACCTGAAGAATCGGGACGGCTTCTATGGCGTCCTTTCCCAGCAGCGCCTCCACCTCTTGGACCAGGATCTGCAGATGTTCCGGTGAAAGGCATTGATGTTTCGGCGGTCTGAATTGTGGGGGTCGGGCGAATTCCACGCAGTAACCGTGGGCAACCGTCTTTAATACCCACTGGTCTGAAGTTATCCCCTCCCATGCCTTGAGGAAAGATGTTAATCGCCCCCCGACCGAGGAGACATGGGGGGGGGACCTGAACTTGGTGGTCATTTCTGACCCGAGGTTGACGCACCTCTGGAATTCTAGCCTCTGCCTCTATTCTTTCCGCACTTCTGACCCCTCTGGGGGTAGTAAGTGGGGATTGCAGGCGGTTGACTTGAGTTGAAGATGCCCGTGCCGAAATTATTTTGAGCGGCGTGGGCTTGTCCTCGAAAGGACGGCCGAGAATTGCTGCCTGTGAAGAGGGTTTTTTCTAAATCTGGTGCAACGACTTAATAGTCTCGTGCTCCTTCTTGGCTGTCTCCAACGCATCGTCTACCGCCTTGCCGAAGAGGTTGAGCTCTTCGATGGGTTTGTTGATGATGGATGCCTGGGTCTCAGGCCTGAAGCCCGACGTGCGCAGCCACACGTGTCTCTTTAGGAGAGTACCCTGTGCGAGAGACCTGCCTGTTGTTTCTGCGGAGTCCAGGGTATTCTTTACAACATTCTGATTGGCAAGTTTGCCCTCCGAGACAATGGCGAGAAGCTTGGCTCTGGTTGGTTCCAGAACCTCCTGAAGGCCTTCCTGGAGTACGTTCAATTTGGCGTCGACGTAGCTTGCCAGTAACGTCGTGTTATTGGCAATACGGACGGTATAAGCCGCCGCCGACGTGACCCGTTTGAATAAGGTATACAACCTTTTGGACTCCTTGTCCGGGGGTAACTCTCCCGTGGCAAGGGGAACCCCTGCTCTCTTGCGAGTGTTGGTCACCACCAGTTGATATAAAGCGGGTCGGTGGGGAAGGGCCGGAATGGTTTTTCGACCCTTGGGTTCACAGCCCTAGTCTGAGCGGGTGTGAGGAAGGAAGGGGCCAACCGTCTCTTTACAGAGCTCAAGAGAGGGATAGACTGGCTTACCGGAGGCTTGTCATTTATAATGTCCTCCGCGAAATCTTGTTCGGGCAAGGCTTCAAGCGTGGCAATTTTAAAGAATTCCGCTGCTTTTTTCAACATGTTGTTGAAAGCCATTTGATCATCCACCGGGGGAGCTTGTCGGACCAGGGTGGATGGGGGAAGAGTCAAGGCAAACAATATCAGAATTGTGTTCATCCTGCTGGGTGTGCTCCCAGTTGTCCGTTGCACCTTGATCTTCCCCATAATTGTCCAGAAAAAAAGCCTCCTCTTCTTCTGTATAGATGTCTCTATACTTGTCTTTCTGGACATCTTCTTGATAGTCAACATAGTGTTGGGCAGCTAGGTGTTGGGCAACTTGTGTTTGAGGGTTAGGGTCTACCTGAGCTTTTTTCGGCAGAGGTTGATCAGAAGCTCTGAAAAACTGCTCCAGCCGATCCATACACCCCTCGAATTGCTCCGTGGTCCACTTGGATGATCCAAATGGACCCAGCTGAGCAGGAACCGGGTCCTCCGCCCTAAGGCGTTGAGAGGGATCATCTTCCAAATCCGTGGAAAACCTTTCGGCAGATTGGCCCATAACTGTGGGCGAAACCGGTACTAGGCCCACCGCCGTAGAAATCCTATTGATGCTCTTACTGATAGTCACTGAATCTTCTCGGGTAGAGGCCTACTCGTAATTTTTGGGCCTACACGGGCCTTGGAAACCTTGGAACCGGTTGAAACCTTGTTCAGAAACTTCGGCGTGTGTAGTTTGGGGAGTAGCGCCCTTGTTATGTTTGTTAAGCCCAGTCGTCATGCGCTGCTGCGGATGCGGGGAAGGCTTCGGATCAGATCGATCCGATGGCTCTTTCGCCTTCTTCGACGAAGTCGTCGAGGAGGGCGCTTGGGTTGTGTGCTTTGTGCAGTGCGATTGTACGCCCCTGTCACCGGGTGTGGTCCCTGTAGCAAGAACGGAGTCGAGCCTGGAAGGGTCGGGGACGGGCGTGGCGGCTCTAGAATAGTCCGCCTCAAGGTCTATAACGTCCGCGTTGGACGTTTGGTCATCCGATGTACCCCCATCACTTTCGGCTGGTGTCGCGGCAGGGGAGGGAGGCTCCACGCGTGACATTCCGTACGCGGCCCACCGCTTCAACCGGCGCTCCTTAAGGGTTTTAGGTTTAGGAGTTTACACGCCGAACACCGCTTTAGTGCTCTAGGGGGAGACAAGCGTTACACGATGTGTGCTCGTTTTTCCACGGATATCTGACCCTACACACAGGGCAGAATCTAAATGGAGTCCTTTCCATAGCAGAAGGGAAGGGTGACCAGACCAAAAAAGAAAGAAGTGGAAAAGAGGAAAGACATCATAGCAGTATGGCAAACCCCGAGCCCACTCTCCCTACTGTGTAGGCCGGCCAGAGGGCCCGACCACGTGGAGGTCCGAACGCCGGATCTTAGGTGCCGGAACCCACAGCCATAGGCGATTCCCCCGTAGTCTTCGTTGAAGATGTTCTTGATAGGCAAAGTGACTTAACGGGGATTAAACCGACAATTCGGTAAGATAAACAATGTCTCATGAAGAGCTCCGCTATAGCGCGACCAGTTATCTGGGCGGAAAAAAACAATCTGAGGGACCTCGGCGCAAGAAGGATTTTGGGTACTACACACGTCACGATAGGGATAGTGTTTCAGACACGCCTATGCCGACGTCCCCTTTCGGTCCCCCGAAAGACAAGATGCAATACTCCGCGGTTACCACTGGATGTCGAACCATATGCACAGCATGTAATTCTAAGCAGATTAACAAGCATCAGAAAAAAATGGTTTCACTAATCTTGAGGCAAGTAACTTGGAATTTGCAAATTTCACAATCATATGAACATGAGGAACAAGAGACAGTTGGGAATCGAGCATAAAACCTAGGGATTTAGCAGAAGAGAGCACAGCAGAGGCTACAAAGATTTTGGCATCTAAGAACCATTTGGATGCTTCTAAACCATCCTCTGGGCTGTTCTGCAACCTCTGCAACACTCTTTCCATTCTGCCCTCTGGCCCGACACACACTGCTGGTAATATTCTGGATGTTCTCATCACCTCAGACACCCCCCCCCCCTCTAGGCCTCTCACCACTCCTCTCTCTTGGACTGGCCACTTTCTACTCTCCTCCAGCACTGCCACCTAACTTCTTGCTCGTTTGGCCCATGAAGCACATATCAGTGGATGCCTTTGCCTCTACTTTCTCTGCTGCTCCTACTCATGCGGCTGACTCACACTCTGACACTGCCCTTTCTAATCTGCATCTTTCTATTTCCAACATCCTGGACGTCCTTGGCCCAGTCATGAGAATCCGGCTGAAGCCTATCTCCAAGTGCAACTCTTGGCATGATTCCGACCTCGTCTTCCTGAAACGCAAGTGCAGGGTGGCTGAGAGGAAGTGGAGGGCTTTGGGCGCATCCTCTGACAAACTTGCCTGCCGCTTGCTCCAAAGGCAATACAGACTCTCTGTCCTGTCCAAGAAGAGAGCACACATTCAAGCCTGCTTCTCTGCGGCCTCTAACACGGCTGAATTCTAAGATCTGCAAGGAACTGGCCTATCCTGTTGCAGTCTCTACCTCTCCTGTTCCCTCCCAATCCCTCTGTATGGCTCTGACCTCTCACTTCTCAGCTAAAACTCAGGACATGCTGTTCTCCATCTCCTCTTCCTCTCTCAGCCCCCTTTGTCATCTCTCCCTCTCCTCCTCCTTTCTCCTCTTTCTCGCTGACAACACCTGATGAGGTTTATAGACAAGTCTGATCTATGAAAGTGTCGTCCAAACAGGTGCCACTCTGCTCCTCCAGAACCGTAAAGGACCATATTGACACACTCACTCTAGCCTTGGCCGATTTCTGTAATCACTCTTTTCGCCACTGGAACTTTCCCCTCTCGCCCTAAGCACTCCTTTGTGCACCCCTCCTCAAGAAGCTGTCTGCCGATCCTACCTGCCCGACAAACTATCACCCAATCTCCACCACCCCTTTCCTGGGCAAACTATTGGAAAAGCTGGCCATCTCCCAGCTTACTCTCCACAATGAAGCTGTTGGTTGTCTCCAGGACCATCAGTCTGGCTTCAGAGCTGCAAGAGGCACAGAAGCTGCTCTCCTGAACACATGTGAAGATCTGCTTTCTAACCTTCATTCCAGCATTCCTTCAGTCCTCATCCTCCTTGATCTTTCCTCTGCTTTTCACACGGTCAACTTTGCCGTCCTGATCAATCGACTGCGAGAACCTGGGCATCACGCATCAGATCCTGGAGTGGCTGATCTCCTTCCTCTTGGACCGCCCCTCCCAGGTCCAACTTGGTCCCTTTCGCTCTGCCACCTTCTCTCTACTGGTGGCGTTCCCCAGGCTCTATGCTCTCATCCTGGTTTTTCAACCTCTAGTTGGCCCCTTTGGCCCACCTGATCTCTACCTTGTCCTCTAACTTTCAGTGTTATGCAGATGACACTCCGCTTTCCTTCATGCTCCCCTCAGCCTCCTCTCCTCTCTCGCTCATTCCTGACTGTATCCACAATTCAGGTTTTGTGTGCCTCAAACGGTCTCTGCCTTAATGCCAGTAAGACAGAGATCCTTCTCATTGGGACTCCTGCCCCTGCTTTCACTCTTTGACTCTGGCCGCCCGCCTTGGGCCCTCTTCCTTTGTGGCAAAAAAACTTGGTGTCATCTTCATCTCCACTCTCTCTTTCTCTCTTCACATCTCAGACGTCGCCAAGTAGTCCCACTACCTCCTGGTACCTCCTCAAAGGGACTCTTCGCTTTCTCACTTTCCCCCAGAAGCTCACAGTCTCAATAGCCCTGGTTCTCTCTAGGCTGGACTACTGCAAAAGCCTCTTTCTTAATCTGCCTCCTCTACTCTCCGCCCTCTGCAACTAATCCAGAACAGGACTGCAAGACTTATCCTTGGCCTAAAGCCCAGGGACTGTATCTCTCCAGCCCTGAAATCTCTCCACTGGCTCCCGGTTGCTCAAGGATCAAGTTCAAGACCCTTTGCATTGTCCACAAGGCTTTCTGGGGCCAGGGCCTGCACTATATCCAATGCTCCCTTCCAAAATACCTTCCTTGTCAAGCCCTTGGCTCGGCTACCTCCAACTCTCTAAGGGTTGGATGCTTTTCCAGGCAGAGAGTGGGGGGAAGGGGGGAAGGGGTAGATCTCTCGCCTTTTTAGGTGCCTCCCTCTGGAATGGCCTCCCTGCCAGGAGCTCAAAACATTACTCTTCTTTGCTTTTTCTCTCTCCGCCCCCCCTGCTGACCTACCTGTCTGTTGTACCGACTGGTAAGTTAATCAGTAATGTGATAGCCCTAAGTTAAAGTACCGTTGCAGCAATAAATCATAGTACATGTATATCTATTATATTACATCAGCATGCTACAGTGCTATGCAAAGCCCCTTGTTACTGCACGACGGAGACAAGTATCCTTTGTATGCAATGCAGTTATGTGTTTCCATGGAAATGCAAGACACCTTTGTGTTTAATATAAAACACATTCTCCTTCACAATATTTTTTCAATTCGCTTCCGGTTTCTCTGATCTAATACTGGCCATAAAAACATCTGCTTTCTGTTGCACACATCTCCAAAACTTCACAGTCACCTACAACACAATAAGTTAATTTCACTGCTTTAAATGGTTCTTCTCTATACATGTTTCTCTATGTATTACTGTAAGGCCATCATTTCAAAATGTTTTTTTTTTAAAACTACATTTAAATACTTTTTAAATCGCTCCAATATATATCGGGCAAACGTTTATTATGTAACCATGTATATAGTTATATGGAATTTGCACCAGGTTTTATTTTATCTTTTTCTTTAAAAAGTTGCCTTTCTTTAATACATTATAGACTTTATATTCCTATTTTAAATATAGTTAATTAACTTACCAACATAATTGTTTTTTCTAGTTCTTTTTCTCTACTCTCACTATCTGCATAATTGCTCCCATCTATCTCCCTCTAGCTCTATTTTCTATTTAGTTTTCGCTCTATCCCTCGTATATTTCAGTCTCTCTGTAGCTCCGCTGTCTCTTTTCACATCTACCTCTATCAATACTCAGTCTATGAATCTAAACATGTATTTCTGCATTCTATTGTTTTACCTTTCTGCTACCCTTTCCCTTTCTCTCTATAAATTCAATCACTGATTTTTTTTCTTTCTACAAGTATAATTGGGATTCTCCCTTTCTTCAGATGAAACAATTATTCATAATTTATTAAGTAGGCCCATGGGTCCTACTTAATAAATTATGAATAATTGTTTAAATATATGTGTGTGCTGTTTTTGAGGCTAACTAGAAGCCCATTAAGTAAGGCCAGGTTTAAGTAAAAACCAGTTTATAGAATCATCTATCGAAGAGGTTCATTTAGGAGACTCCCATTTGTGTGTCAATCTTCACACCCATACAACATGCCAGGCCCGAATTTGACTACTAACATACCCACACACCAACACCCCAACACCCCAACAAAAAACTGTAATCCACACTCATTTCTCCTAATGTATAACATAATAAACAAATCCACATATCATCCCTCATGGCCATAGGCAGTAGCTAAATTAATTCCTCAGACCCTTACAACAGTCCAGTCACACTGCCAATGTCAACCCTACATATGACGTGATGAGTCTGCAAACAAAATTTGTTCTTGGCCGCTTGCTGGTGCCTTATGCTCTCCACGACCATGAACAAAAAATAACGACCAACAAAACAAAACCGTGAACATTGCAGAAAACAGTTTTTTGCCCAATAGCACACGTATTATGCCACTTACTACGTAATCCGACCCTCCTCAAAGACTCTTAGTAACAACTGTAAGGGATCAAGCACAAGACTCGGACACAGTGGCATGTTTGTTGTTTGCTATAGACTTATTTCTCCAAACAATAAGAGGTTTGGTAGAAATTCTATATATTCCTAACCTAAGAGCGGTTTCCCTGCCTCAATAAAACTAATTTCATTTTATAGCTTTATTCGGATTAGACCTTCTGCACAGTTAATCACAATCCATGTATACAAAGGTTTTAAAATAATCATACACAATCTTAAAAACACATTTAATACTTAAAATAGAATCCACGTTCAGTTACTATCTTACAGGTGGTGTTACCCCCTATGAGGGGATCAAGCATGCAGCCTCACAATACTTAATTATATAAGTTAAATATTGCCCATCAACCTTCTTAATAACCAGGTACAATGCACATATCTAGCAGAGGCAAACATAACATTCCACTCCATTGTACAAATTAAGGAACGTCTGATTCGGGATGTTAAACAAAAGAGCATCCTCTTTCCTGTGTCCAAAAAACCCTAATCTGACCCTTACACTCTAAACTTAATATAAAGTCCACAAGGGTATTTAAATAGAATATGCATTTGTAGCCGCCTTTCAGAGTTCCAAAAATAAATAGTTTATGGAGCAGAAAAAAAAAGAAAGTTCCACCGTGAAAAGATATCCTCCCTTCCCCTATGTTTCTTCTTTTCCTTCTGTCTCCATCCGGTGCCTCCAGATGAAGTTCCATAAAGTTTCACTATTCAACAAATGTGGGGCTCCTTCTCAGTGCTTCCGTTTCCTTTTTAAGGTCTCGCTTTACAAGTTCAACGAGAACAACTTCTCCCTTGAGCTTCTCTATCTTTATTTAGGCCTTGACGCTTTAAGGAAATATTCCTCTTTTCCCTTGTATTCCTTCAAGCTTCAATGCTTTACTTTAAGTATTCACAATATTAAATGATAGGAATATTTCCATGAGTATCCTTTATACATATGGTGTTCTTTACCTCACCATTTCAAGTGGATTGGCCTTCCCTTACATCTCCCTTTAAATACACAGTTCCTTTCTAATTGTTCCAGTTTGTCGAACACTGTATTTTCCACTTGCTTTCTGGGGGTGTCCCTCTACCCTTCTTCACTGATTGCTCCCGTTTATGTCCCTGGTGTACTCTCTAACCAGGGGATTTTACTCTTTTCTTACTGATTCCAAAAAGAGGTACAATTCTTTCCTTTTATTTATTAGTTCAACACTTTTCCCAACTTCAGGTTCACTTCCCTTCCCACTTCTAGTTTACGGTCCTGCCAGGATGTCACACTGTTACACAAGGTCCACTTCTCCTGGTTTAATCTCCTGCCATGATATCACATTGTTTCTCAAAGTCCACTTCTCCTGAGGGTTTGAACCTCTGACTCACTATTTGCCTGGTTCACTAATCTGCCAGGGCTTTTCCATTCTCCAACTACTTTCTGGTCATCCACGAAAAAATCTTATCTAAATATTGTTCGTTTCTGCTTTCACTTCTTCCTTCAGATATGGGGTCCTCAACCCTTTTCCAGCATTGTTCGCACTCACAACAATTCCTGCTTTGAAATATTGGGTCACCGACTCATTCCTAACATTGCTTGCATTCACATAACTTCTTCAATGCTGTTACTTAACACAACACGGCATTCATCTACATGCGCTCCGGTAACCTGTTTGCTTTCTCTGGGGTTACCGGGGGGCTTCGGTGTTTGTCTTCCCCTATGTTAGGGAGAATTCTCAGAAATGTGCTAATTGCTCTCTACCTTAGAGACCCACAGCACTTTCTAAATTTCTTACCTGGAGAGAGTGAGACCTTTTTCCCACTCTTTCATGTAATTCTATGTGATTTAAACTCTGTTTCCTGTGGTGGTGGAGTGTGACAAACTCCATAGGCATCATCTTTACATTGTGTCAAACAGCACCTTCAGTGCAGTGGCACAGGGAAGTCTTTCAGATTTCCCAAAGGTTTAAATACCTTCTCTTGGATAAACTACTGTTTCCAAGAGCAGTAAAGTGAAATTGACTTCACTTACATTTGCAACTTTTCTAGACCCAGCACACACTATCTTACAATATGGTGCTGGAGGGGTTACTTAGTATCCCCTTTGTCTAGTTCCTCATGTAACAATTTTATGTTACCCTTTCTACAATTAATGGCTGGTGGAAGTGGTTTACTTTTTACTACCATTGTGTGTTTTTACCATGGGCTGCGTTCGCAGCCTTGGTAAGGCACCCATGGGTACCCATTTTGTCAAAATGGTCCCGGTCTTCTTTTTACGCCATTTCTTGTTGAAATCCTTCTTGAGATTTACTTTGCACACCAAACCAGGTTTGGTCCCTTTGTTCGTTTGGTCTTTGGTGGAATTCACGAGTGAAGCACGCCTCTGGCTCCAGTCTGGCAGGGGCAGGAAGTGAGGGAGGTACCCTAAACTCCCTGTGCTTAATCCCCTTGGTTACAGGAATGCACCCAAAGGTGAATGGCCGGCTGGCTGTTCGGCAAGGACATCCACCCTGTTGTGTGATTGACAGCTAGGATGGAATTAATGGGAGAAACCTACATAAAAGGCGAGGCTTTTGGCTTGGAAGGCAGAGTCGACCACTGGATGAAAGAATCCGAAGAAGAACTTGGAAGAGACGCCTGCTACAACTCCTGGACCGTTGGTTTGCCCGGTGAAGCCCTGCTGCTGTGCTGAAGCTCCGAATTCGCCTCGACTAGAGAAGCCCTGCAAGGGCGACTTCTCCCCTTGAGTTGGTGGGACCAATCAACTCCAAAGTGAACTCATCTGGACATCACCTCAGAGCTGGCTGTACTTCCTCGCTGCTGCAGGAACCGAAGTGCCAGGGAGAGGAACACCAGACTGGACTGCATCACTTTTAAGTTGGACCGGAGCTTGTGGAAGATCCTCCGAACTCCCAGGAAGCAGGACTAACTAAGCCTGAGCCACCTACAAAGAGTGCTGGACCCCAGATGCAAGGAAGGTCTAGAGTGTTATCCGAGAGACAGCAGTGGTGCTATTTGCTGAGACGCGAGGAGCTGAAACCGCAAAGTGCCGCTGACTAGAAGTTTGTCCTTTTCTGTCGTCGATCGTCCCGTTGTGTTGCAGGAGTTCCCAGAAGTCCTCCCTCTTGTCCCCACGACTGAGGCACAGGAACAAAATGATCTGCAGAGCCACACAGGAACAGAAGCCAGCTGGAACCATTTCTTCTAACCAAAGGTACAGTACAGTCTAAGAGAACTTACCTCTTGTCATGGTAGCCTTACTTGTTCTCAGTTGAGACCTGTCTTGATTACTTCTGTAGAGTTGCTTGCATCTTCTACTTCTCACAATCATCCCTTTTGGCCCTACATTGATTCTACTTTTTCTACAAAGACTTGTAAAACATTGTGCAAGACATTTATTCAGCTACAAGAAGTACTTCAGCTCACCAAGACTTTGGCCCAATTGACATAGGCTGGCCTGGCTCCCTGAATAACTCTTCTTTCCCTCTGACATTGTGTTTCACCTTTCCTTCCAGGACGGAGTTAACTTACTTTGCTTTGGGTGGGGGTTTCAAAAGTACTTATCTGCTTAAGAATAATTGTGTGATCTCTTGTTTTATTCTAATAACCCTTTTCTTTGACATACTTGTAAGTATTGCTCTGAATGCAACAATGATATATTAACGTCCACAGTGTCGTAGCAATTTAAGTCACCTGAGGGTGTAGGAAGTGTCTGTGTGCCATCCCCAATGGGCGTTTGCGGATTTAGAGAAACTAAGAGTGTGTATTTTTGGAGTGTATGTGTGTGTTACTATTATATTGTCCCTTCTGAAGAAGGCTTATTCAAACTGACTGTTAAAATAAATTAATAATTGTTTAATCAAGAAACCTTGAGTGTAAGAGTTTATTTGGATACTTGTCACTGTGAATCTCTGTGTAACCACCCTACTGCTCACATTGATCCCTCTTGTGATAAGCCTGGCTGCTCAGCCACACTACCAACCTGTGTAGTTCAGACACATACCAAAGGTTGGATTCCTATTGCCAGGAGGTCAAGGTTGTTGTAGTGCACCCTAAGGGTACTGCTCCAAATCTTGCCTAACACCCTACATGGTCCTTCTGCAGACAGCCACTCCCTAGGGTCAGAGTCAGGTGGCTTCTGCCTTTACCTGGCCACGTAAGGGAAGCTTTCCTCCACAGAATCAGTGACACTAGTGCCAGATTTGTCACACAAGTGTAAATGTGCGTTTCCATACTGTTGTTTTCTACCACAGGGTCCAAGGTCAAGCTTCACAAGTCACCAACTCGAGATGGCAGTTTTAAAATATTTTGATGCACCTCACATTTCTATTTATTTATTTTTCCATTTATAAAGCACAATAAGCCAATCGACACCTTGCCTGGTGTTTGCGTTCCTTGTAAGGCTCTCCAATATGTCTAGAGGTGTCTGCAAACACCGAAACCGGAAGTGAGTCCGCAGGCCCGATCGAGAAGGCACTTATGTTCTGCGAAATATTCTTCACACATTTAAAAAACCGCTGAACAGATGAACAGCACATTTCAATAGCAAGCTTTCGGGACCAGATCGTCTCTCCTTGCGCACGTTTGGTGTGAATGCGACCAGCACTTGGACCTATAGGTATAAGCAAAATGGTTTTCCCTTTCAAGGCTATCTGGATTTTGAAAAACATGGGACACCCCCCCCTCAACTTTGCCCCCTCTTTACAAACCCACACCAAACTTTGCAAAAATCATTCAGATACGGGTCTATATTTTTTTTGCAAACGTTCGTGCAGATTTGTCGTCTGCACCAAACGTATAAGCCACCCAACAACTTTTCTTCCTGTGGGAAAGCCAACCCAAAAATAACTAAAGAGTCGCCATCTCCAACCTTGTAAAATATACATGCACATATAAAATGGAAAAACATTTTAAAAAAGATTTTGTCTACAAACATTGGGAATGCCAATGTTAAGTTACAACACCCAATCCAAAGTAATATTTTGGTAACAGTTTGGAAATGACAACATTAAGGAACAAAAATGTAGTTCAAATTAAGTTTTTTCCTAATACAGTTTAAAAGTTAACTCGCACTAAACCACAACTTCACAACACGTGCTTCAATTAAAGAATGGATGTCATCTAATATGTAAAGTACATCACTAAGAGGCACAAACAAGTTAACTTCAAAATGAAGAGAAAATAATTCACCTGAGGGAGTGCTTCCTGGATTGGAGGGAGGTTTAACCGGAGGAGGTCTGTGTTTTACTCCCTTCGCCAACAGTGAGGACTGAATAGAGCCCGATTGGTTCTCACCCTATTAAATGCAAACAAGAATTAACAGTAATTTTAGCACATTTTCTCAAACTGGTTGACACAATTTCAGAATCCATGGGACTTTTAGAACATTGGTTTAATATTGAATCTAGAAAACTATTTGTATAACTATGAAATGTGTAGGAAGCAATTATAACGGCAGATCATAAGATTTCCTTGCATGCATGGAAATGTTAGTGATAGATAGTTCCATTTCAGTTGGGGGTCACAATTATTTTCAAGCATGAAATTTCAACCTCAGTAAAATGTAATGGGGTTCAAAGGCACATTAAAATAATTTGTAATATCAAATTCATTTACAAGTTACAGAAATAGTAAAATGCAGTCTCTTCATCTAGGGCATTTGCAATACCATAATCTTCCGATGAGGTACACAACTCGCCTTGTGCCAGGACAACTTTCCTGAGCTTGTGTTCAAGTCCACAGAGCATCTCCTAGACCTAAGCAAGCTCACTGTACTTCCCAAGTGCCCTTAGCCATGGAAGGGTATTTATAAGCATATCAGGAAAGCTAGGCTGACCTTGGTATCCAGGCATTGCATCGAATACATAGTATGGAATGCAAAAGCATCGGAAAAAAATGCATCAGAAAAATGCATTTCTTTTGTAGGTAAAGTTTTTTTTTTTACTATAATAGGTTTTAGGGGTAAAAAAAACGGGGTTTGGGGGGGGGCCCCGCCATACATTTATTTTTTTTAAATGCATTTTTTCTCAATGGTTTTGCATCCGATGCAATCACTAGGAACCGCTGACCTTCCATGGGCACACTTTTCCACAGAAATATGTGGGTCAACATAAATGAAGTGACGGTGTCCACACAATATAGTTACAGTTAACATATAGTTATAATTACAGTTCTTTACATAATGGTTATGTTGCTGCAGGTAAGCAATATTATATATTTGTAATAGGGTGGAAGATGCTGCCCTACAGTTAAGGTGAAACCTGTGAACCATGGACTACTGTGAACATTCTACGTCTAATAACATTTGCCTTGCAGGACGAATTTGGCTTCAATTTTCAAAAATAAATTGCCTGGCAGGGCCATCCCAAACTGGAAAAAGTGGGGCAAATTCATTAAACTATTCAAAAGTTATTATGCGAGAAAAGAACAAGTTACTCTCTTACCTGGTAACGTTCTTTCGATGGGATGGTCCGACGACGTATTCCATATCTATGACAGTAATCAGCACAGCTGTGGTGATTACGGTCATAGATATGGAATACGTCGGAGGACCCAATCCCCTCGAAAAGCTGTTTTTAGACAAAGCCCATTCATTTTCTCAGAGAAAAATGGTCATCCTGTAGACATATAGAGAGCTAAAACCACTGGACATGTTTGCACCAATTAAAAAACAAGTTGGGCACCAAGCAACACAGATGAGCCTTTTTGGTGGTTTGATGCAAATCTGTCCAGCGTTTTAAAAGCAAAAATTATCTGAGAAGGTGGTGCGCCAAATTCCAAAAACACTTTTATATACGTCTCCACTGTTGAACTGCATTAAAGCTGAGGCAAAGATTTTTCAATAGCAAAATTCCAGTGCCATAATTGATGTTCATGGGTTATTTTTAAGATAAAAATAAGTGGTGTGCTGAGGGAGAAGGGGCAGGCAGTGGTTTATTTCAGAGGGCAGCTAAACTACAGTTGTAATATTGTGTTCTTTGGACACATTTGTTGTACCTGAAGCAGGGTCTCAAACAAGCCTTTTCACATCAAAGGTTACACAATCTCTGAGCTTTACATGAACTCTTAAAGCAGCCCATGTAAAGTAGAGATTTGCTGCCCTTTGAAATTCTGTTCAGCTATTTCAATTAGAACATTGTATCCGTCGTACAATGTAAACAATTCTATGATATGACATGCATTACTTACCGTAATAGCATTTCTGATGATTGTATCATCTTAGATTCATATGCTGTGCATATAGTCCGACATCTAGTGGTAACCGCTGAGTATTGCACCTCGTCTTTCGAGGATCGAAAGAGGACGTCGACATGGGCATGCCTGTAACACTATCTCTAACGTGACGTGTAGTGTACCCAAAATCCCTCACGCGTCGAGGTCCCTCCGATTGAACAAGTTACTTTCTTACCTCATAACGTTCTTTCGATGGGATGCTCCGACGACGTATTCCATATCTATGACAGGTAATGTCCACAGCTGTGCTGCTTCGGAAAATCTTCGGCGTCTGCGTCCTGCGTCGATGACATCGATGCGCCGTCCCCGAGGACCTCCTCCGACGGCTGACGTCACCCGATGTGATAAGTAGGACGCAAGACGCCCATAGCCTCAGTTATAGTTTTTTCCCAGAACGTGTGCCACCAGTATTCTGCCAGTCAGACACACAAGGCCTTGCGGAACGCAAGCTGCAATCGCAAAATAAATTCTGCAGCAGGGAAGGTAGGGAGGGAGCGATATGGAATACGTCGTCGGACCATCCCATCGAAAGAACGTTACCAGGTAAGAAAGTAACTTGTTCTTCGAGGGGATTGGGTCCTCTGGCATATTCCATATCTATGACAGACTCCCAAAGCAGTACCAAGCAAGGAGGTGGGAAAAGAATTTAGAACACAAATTTAGCGTGCCCAATCAAATTGCGGAATATAGGACTGTCTTGCCAAAGGCCAGATCCTGCCCTCTGATGGAATCGAGGGAGTAGTGACGTACAAAAGTATGTACTGAAGCCCAGGTGGCTGCATCACAGATGTGACGAATAGGAACACCCCTCTGCAGGGCAGTAGATGCAGCCACTCCCCTGGTAGAATGGGCCCGCAAGCCACCCGGAGGGTCCTTACCCGCCAATCGGTAACACTCGGAGATAGCTAAAATAATCCGAGACAAAGTCTGTTTCGTCACAGCTTGTCCCAAAAGCTTTCCAGCATAACCAATGAAAAGTTGATCGTCCACTCTGACCCGGGACATGCGCGAAATATAAAAGCTCAACGCTCTCTTAGGATCAAGCCTATGGAGCCTCTCCTCTTCCTTACCAGGATGTGGAGGAGGATAGAACGCCGGAAGAACAACCTTCTGGCTCAAATGAAATTCCGAAACCACCTTCGGAAGAAAAGAAGGACGAACTCCAAGGACAACCCTGTTCTTATGAAACACAGTGAAGGGTGGCTTAACTGAAAGTGCCTGTAACTCACTCACTCTGCGAGCGGAAGTAACCGCAACCAAAAACACAGTTTTAAGAGTTAGCAGTCTCAAAGGGCAAGATGTAAAGGCTCAAACTGAGCACCCATAAGAAACTTAAGAACAAGGTTCAGATCCCAACCGGGCACCAGAAAAGGTGACGGAGGGAACACATTAGTGAGCCCTTTCAAAAACTGAGAAATTAAAGGAATCTTAAAATAGGAACACTCTTCAGATGAGCGCTTAAATATGGACAGCGCCGCCAGGTAACCTTTAATGGTCCCCACTTGCAAGCCCCTGTGGGCCAAAGAAAGCAATAAAGACAGAACCATGGGAATGTCACATTCAAAAGGATCCACATTCTTAACTCTGCACCAGTCGCAGAACTTTCTCCAACTGCAATGGTACAGAGACTTTGTTGCCGGCCGCCTGGCCGAGAGCAACACCTCCATCACATCTTCAGGGAGGTCCCAATCCTTATACCTCAACCTTTCAGAAGCCAAGCGTGAAGGTTGAGGGATCTGACCTCTGCATGGAGAACCTGACCCCCCCTCCCGTGAGAGCAGATCGTCTCGGTAGGGAAGACGACGTGGAGGGCAGGTGGACAAGTCGAGAAGGTCCGGGTACCACGTCCTCCGGGCCCACGCCGGAGCAATGAGGATCATCCGGGAACCGAACCTCCGTAACCTCCGCAGTACTTGCGGGATGAGGGGGACTGGAGGAAACGCGTACAGCAGTGGGAATGATCACTCCACCACGAACGCGTCTCCTAAGGCTCCTTTTGGAGGAAATCCCTGTGAGCAAAACCTTTCGCAGTTCCGGTTGACACTGGAGGCGAAGAGATCCACTTGAGGGGTCCCCCAAAGGGCAAAGATCTCCAGGAGAATCTCCTGAGCCAGCTCCCACTCGTGAGAGACCGTGCTCTGCCTGATCAGAGCGTCCGCCGTCTCGTTGTCGTCTCCGGCCAGATGAACAGCCGAGACAGAAACTTCCTGCTGGATGGCCCAGAACTTGAGCTGCATCGCCTCCCTGCACAGAGGAAGTGACCCTGCCCCCCTTTTTGTTGAGGTAGTGCATGGCCACCGTGTTGTCCGTTAGAATCAGGACACTCTTTCCTCGCACAGTCGGCAGAAAAGCCTTCAGGGCTAGCCTGACGGCCCTCAGCTCCAACAGGTTGATATGGAGTCTGGACTCCGATGGAGACCAACGACCGCTGACTGTCAACTCGTTGGCATGAGCTCCCCCATCCCTTGAGGGATGCGTCCGTCACGACCGTCACCTCCGGCAAGGGCAGCCAAAATGGAGCCCCCTTCATCAGATTGCCTTCGACGGCCCACCACAGAAGGTCCTGGGCGACCAAGGGCGGCACCTGAACAGGGTCCGACAGCCTGCCGGAGGACTGAGACCACTGGAGCTTGAGTGTCCACTGCAAAGATCTCATCCGCAGACGAGCCTCTGGCACCAGAAGAATGCAGGATGCCATGAGGCTGAGCAGTCTCAAGAACTCAGACGCGGGGAGATTCTGGGAAAGTTGAAACTTGTGCACCATCTGCTGAATGTGAAGAGCCATTCCCTGGGGTGGAAAACACTGCCCTAGGGATGTGTCGAGCACTGCTCCGATGTACTGGAGCCGCTGCGTTGGTGTCAAATGGGACTTCTTTAAATTGAGGGAGAAGCCCAGCTTGTGAAGGGAGTGGCAGGTGACGGACAGATGATCCAGGACTTGCTCGGGAGAGCTCCCCCTGATCAACCAATCGTCCAGGTAGGGGTAGACGTGAATCCCCCCTTTCCTGAGGTGCGCTGCCAGCACCACCCTGAGCTTGGAGAAAACCCTTGGGGCGGAGGTCAATCCGAACGGCAGGACCCGAAACTGAAAGTGCGAGTCGCCAACCACGAACTTCAGGTACTTCTTGTGCTTGGGATGGATCGGCACATGGAAGTAAGCATCATTGAGGTCGAGAGACACCAACCACTCCTGAAGTTGAAGGGCCTGGAGGACTTGAGAGAGAGTAACCATCTTGAACTTGTCCTTCCTGAGGAGTTTGTTCAAACCGCGCAAGTCCATGATGGGTCTCAATCCCCCGTCTGTCTTCTAAATCAAAAATTAAGGGGAATACCATCCCTTGTTCCTCTCCGCTACAGGCACCAGTTCTATGGCGCCTTTCTCCAGCAGGGCTTGAATTTCCTGCGCAAGGAGCGGATCCGGACTCTTCAAAGAGAGGTTCCCAGGTGGATTGTCGTGAGGCCTCTGCCGAAAAGGAAGACAGTAGCCGTGGGTTATGATTTCCAGAACCCACACATCTGAAGTAATGGCTTGCCACTCTACAAGATGCTGCGCCAGCCTTCCCCCAACCGGCGAACCATGGGACCTGGCCTCATGACTGAGTGGTAGCGGCTGCGGCGTTGCCTGAGGGCAAAGAGGCAACTGCCTGAGCGGCCTTGGCACCTCGAGTACCCTTGTTTCCACCTCTGGCTCTCTTACGATGGCCTTTTTGACTGCTAGCTCCTCTCGCTTTACTGAAGGACGAGTAATAGCGAAAGGAACCTCTCCTGTCCCCTAGGACGAAAAGGCGGAGGTTGGCGAACTGCAGCGCCCAACAACTTCGCTGCAGCTTTGGAGGTCTGCAACCTCTCAAGGCTCTCGTCAGCCTTGCTGCCAAAAAGGTGTTCACCGTCAAAGGGCATGTTGAGGAGCCGGGACTGCACATCAGGAGCAAACCCAGACTTCCGCAACCACGCAAACCTGCGTATTACGGTGCTCGCCGCCATGGACCGGCTGACACAATCTGCCATCTCCAAACCCGACTGAACGGCCTCACACATGGCATCCTTGCCATCCTGAACCATAGCAAGGAAACCATCCCGTTCGTCCCCTTCGGGAATACGTTCAGCCGCTAATGCAACACAGTTCCACAGAGTGTGTGTGAAACAAGACAAGGCACATATGGAGTTGGCCGCCTGAAGCGCCATACCCCCTGAAGAAAACACTTTCTTCGCCCAGCCGTCAAAACGTTTGTCGTCCCTATCCGGAGGGATGGTAGGATACGACGCCTGCTTTGCCGGGGCCGTAGCCGCCTGCACCACCAAACTCCCCGGAGTGGGGTGCCTGGACAAGTAGCAGGGGTCGCTACTGGCTGGACGGTATTTTCGCGACAAAGACTCGCCCACTGCCGGGAGACTCTCTGGAGCAGTCCAAGCCGCCGCCACCCTTCTCTGCAGAGCCATATGAAACGGCAAAACCGGGTCAGTGGGGGGGCCAAGATCAAGGATGTCCGTGAGATCATCCTGAACAAACTCCCCTGGGGGGCTGACCAACCCAAGTACTAGGTGACCCGAGACATAAGGCGCCGATATGAAGAATCAGCATGAGTGCCAGGCTCCGGCCTACAAAACTCCATCTCCGGAGAGGTGTCCAGTCCACTGGCATCATGCAGTGACTGCCTCAGGTCATCAAACTGGCTATGGCCCGAGATAAGCTCATCTGGTACCGTAACCGGAACCAAGCCGTCATCCGAGCCTTCATCGCCCTCTGAAATGTACGCCAGGCGGGGAGAGGGAGACATCTGGGGACCAAAGCAGTGCCTGACCTTAGCCAGAGCCTTTCTAGGGGCTAACCCTGTGCCACGGGGGCCCCTCCGACACCACCGCCTCGAAAGGCGGCGAGGGCGCCAAACGAGTCGGCGCCGGCGTCGACAGAAACGGCGTCGACGGCGAGCGAATCAGCATCAACGTCAGCTGCAGCACCGCCAGCATCGGCGGCGTCGACACAGGCCTCGAAGCCAGAGCTCCGAGCATGTCTCTCGACAACCTAGGCGCCGACAGCGTCGATGACCCCCTCGGAGGCAGAGCCTCGAGAGAAATCGTCAACGACCTCGGCGCCACAGGCGTCGACATCTTCTTCGAAGACAGCACAGGATCACGCAGTCTCGAGCACGTCGAGGACCGGGACCTGGAACGGGCATGGTGAGAACGGCTTACTACCCTTGTCCGAGCGGGACCTCTCCCGCGAGCCGTGCCGACCACTCGGAGGCGCAGACGGGCCGGTGCCCTGCGATTCAAGAATCGCTAGCATCTGCTTCCCGAAGGAAGCCCATTCCTCCGGTATCGCTTGCATGGAGGGATAAGCGACCCGCCGACGGGCGGAGCCCTCAGAAGAGGACGGGGAAGGCGACCGATGCCGGCGCTTTCGGGAATCCCTCGAAGAGGCGGAGGAGTGGCGAGACCGACTCCTGGAAGGAGACCCACTGGACTTCCGACGATGACGCGGAGAGCCGCCCCTTGAGTCATCCGTCGAAAGCCCCGCAGACCTTGACTTCCGGGGCTTAGACACCCGACCTACCGACAGCTTCTTCTTGCGTTCCCGCAAGGCCTTTGCCGTGAGCGACTGGCAGGCGATACAGTCGTCCGTATCGTGGCCCTCCCCGACATGTTGGATCCACAGTCCCCGCATTTCTTGAAGCCCGGACGCAGGGTTGAAGACGAAGTAGACATCGCCACGAACAGGTCTTCACAAAAAACCAAACAGGTTCAACGAACTGAGAATTGAAAACAGCAAACTCCAAAGGGTCGAGGCGTACCGAGATTCACGAAGCGAATACACGTTCGCGGAAAAAACGGAACTGAGGCTATGGGCGTCGTGCGTCCTACTTTTCACATCGGGTGAAGTCGGCCGTCGGAGGAGGTCCTTGGGGACGGCGCATCGACATCATCGACGCAGGACGCAGACGCCAAAGATTTTCCGAAGCAGCACAGCTGTGGACATTACCTGTCATAGATATGGAATACGTCGGAGGACCCAATCCCCTCGAAGTATTTTTTCTGCTGTGAGGGAGACTTATGACTGTGTGAGTGAGTACAGAAAGAGAGAAGAAGTAGTAAGTTGTCTATGTTCCTTACATCCCAGCGGGGAGGAAGGGTGGGCGCATGTGAATCCAAGCAGATACAATCATCAGAAATGCTATTTTATTTTTAAATTTCTTTATTAGCATTTCTCATAATCACATTTACAGCATATCGTCATCAGCGTGTGTTTTTAAAGACGTGCACAACTGAACAAACATAAGCATAATAGGTGTGTTAACAAAATAAACAGTAACTGTCTCTGTATATAGGGGGTAGCTTTAGTTCTCGCTCGGGGAGGAGCGCGGGCGTGGTAGTCTGAGGGGGGTGAGGGTGATGGTATCCCATGAGCGGTGAGGACCTGCATCCCAGGTGGTTTGTTGGTATTGGGTTTCAGTTTGGCAATGAGGTGTACTGTTCAGGGGGGCTTATCGTCTGAGGGGTGAAATGCGGCCCAGGTTAGGGCTTACCATGCATCGAATGATACACTTGCTCCGTCTGTGGATTTGGATACACCAGCTTCCCATGCTGTGGTTTCTGCTTCTACCCATCTTTCCAACTCACTATACCATATCAGAAATGCTATTACGGTAAGTAAAGCATGTCTTCTGATGCTTGTTAATCTGCTTAGAATCACATGCTGTGCATAGACTAGCCGGAGTACCCGGAGTTGGAGGTGGGTTGTGAGAAGGAACAGTAGTGAAAAGATGTCTTAGTACTGCTTGTCCCACCTGAGAATCAGTCCTACAATGCGTGTCTAGGCAATAGTGTTTTGTAAAGGTGTGTACAGAACTCCAGGTTGCCGCTTTGCAAATAGATTCGAGGGCAACATTTGCAATGAATGCTATGGAAGCTCCATTGCCTCGAGTAGAGTGTGCTCTAGCCTTGAAGGGCAGGTCTCTCTTAGCAAGAGTGTAACAGAGTGTGATGTAATTGATTTAGAGACAGGGTCCCCTTCTCTACCAGCCGCCACTGACATGAAAAAATGGTTTGTCTTTCTTAGTGGTTTAGTCTTTTCCAGGCAGTACATGACTGCCCTGCACACATCTAGTGTGTGTAGGCTTTTTTCCGCCACGTTAGTAGGTTTCTGGAAGAAAGTTGTCAGTTCTATTGATTGGTTCACATGGAACGTGGAAATAAATTGGGGTGCAAATCGAGGGTGAGTGCACAGAACCATCTTATCTTTGTGAACTGTAACAAAAGGGTCTAGAACCAAGAGGGCCTGTAGTTCACTGAGTCTACTTATTGAAGTAATAGCCACTAGGAAGGCGGTCTTGTAGGTAAGAGCTTTGAGGCTTGATTCATGCATAGGCTCAAAAGGAGACCCCATAAGTCTAGTCAATACTACATTTAGGCCCCATCCAGGAGCCGGGTTAGAAATGGGAGATTAATCCTTTTAACCCCTTCCATGAAAGCCTTAATAACTGGCATTTTCCACCACAACACTTTTTGTTGTGACGTAGTGTAGGCTGAAAGTGCAGCTAGGTGAACCTTCAGTGAACTAAAAACCAGGCCTGAGTCTAGTAAATGGGTCAGGTACAACACACTATGTGTAGGTGAACAGTCAATGGGATTGATGCTCTTGGAATTACACCAGATAACAAACCGCTTCCATCTACTGGAGTAGCAGTATCGGATATTCGGTTTTCTTGCCTCTCCAAGTATGTCCATGCATCTCTGAGAAAGTTGGAGGTGCCCGAACTAGGAGCCAGGCCGCTAAATTCAGAGTTTGCGGGCATGGATGTATTGTTTCCCATTGTCCTGAGATAACATGTTGTAAGGGAAAGGCAGTTTCATTGGAGGAGATAGAGCCATTTCCATCAGATGCGAGAACCAGAGATGGTGGGCCCACATCGGGCCACCAAGATCAAAGTGACTGGGTCCTGGTGTATCTTGTGCCCAATCTTGTTGAGCAGGGGAGTCGGGGGAGCGTAAACAAATTTCCCTCACCAGGTTATCCAGTGACTTTTCCCCTTGGATCAATTCTGTGGGTACCTTGAGGCGTAATCTTGGCATTGTGCGTTCTCCAGATTTGCAAACAGGGCGATCTCTGGGAAGCCCATTCTGCAAAAACATTGGGGACAATGTCTTCATGTAGTCGCCATTCGTACTCTAAGGGCAGCAGGAAATCTCTGCTGAGTACGTCCACCAGAAGATTGAGTTCCCCTGGAACGTGTTGGGACAACAGGAACATCTTGTGTCTGAGAGCCCGTTTCCAAATGTTCTGGGACAGTTTAGATACCCCTGGAGAGTGGGTGCCCCCTTGCTTGTTCAGGTAGTACATGGCTGTGGTGCTGTCTGTGAGGATCAGGACCATCTTCTCATGCAACTGTGTTTGAAAGGCTTTCAGTGCTTTCAATACGGCTAAGAGCTGAAAAGATTTATATGGTTGGATGCTACCTATGGGGACCAAATCCTGTGCGCCGCCTGCTGGAGCAGGCGAGCCCCCCACCCTGTGGGAAATGCGTCAGTCGTGAGAGTGGCTTCTACTGCGGGGGTGGTGAAGGCTTTCCCCTTCAAGAGGTTCTCCCTCGACCACCACTGCAGAGAGAGAACAAGGGCTGCTGAGACAACCACTAGATCGTCCCATTGTCCGCTGGATTGACACCACTGGCTGTTGAGCAACTCTTGCATGGGATGCATGCGCAGACGCGCGTGAGGCACCAAGTAAATGCATGACGCCATCATACCTAGCAGTCGCATGGCCTTGCGTACCATAATCTCTCGTCTGGCTACATACGGAGGGATCTGAAACAGCATGTTTTAAGCCCTCTCGTTGAAGGGGAAGATGAGGTTATCTTCTGTCCGAATTAAAGCTCCCAGAAACTGCTTGACTTGATCGGGGTCTAGGCTGGATTTCTTCTCGTTTATGGAGAATGAATAAGAGGTCTAAGTAAGTTTGAGTATTTGACAGGCATGTTTCGTAGAGCCCCCTGTTATATGTTATGAGCCAGTCGTCGAGGTATGGATAAACTGGAATGGCTTGCCTGTGCAGATGTGCTGCTGCAACTGCCACAACCTTTGTAAATACCCTTGGGACTGAGGCAATGCAGAAGCGAAGTACTTTGAACGGATAGTGTTTATCCTCTATCACGAACCTTAGGTATTTTCTGTGTGCCGGCAACATTGAAATATGAAAGTATGCATCTTTCATGTCCAATGTTGCCATGTAATCCCCCTGTGTCAGCAGAGGAATAACTTCTTGCAGTGCGACCAATACGAAACTTCTGAGGTTTGACAAATGTCTTCCCTGGGTGCAAGTCTAGCAGAGGGCGCATGGTGATATCCTTTTTGGGTACAAGGAAGTACACTGAATAAATACCCTTGTTTACCTGTAGAAGAAGGACGACTTCGATAGCACCCTTTTACTGCAAGATCTTGACCTCTTGCAGCAGGATACTGAGGTGTTCCGATGTTGGGCGTCTTCATCTCGGAGGTCTGAATCGAGGTGGTCGGCTGAACTCGATGCAGTCCCCGTGGGCAATGGTCTTGAGCACCCACTGGTCTGATGTAATCCCCTCCCATGCTTGCAGGAATTATGTTAAACGTCCCCCGACTGGGGAGGCATGGGAAGGGACCCGGATCTGGAAGTCATTTTTGACTGGAGGCCGTGAGCATCTGGGGGTGGAATTAAACCCCCTTCCCTTTTCCACAGCGTTGTCCCCTAGGTGGGTATGTGGTGGTGGAGGTAAATCCCTGACCTGAGGACCAATTGTTTCCAGAATTGTACTGGTTGTGAGGAGAGGGGGGGAATAAGCCTGCCCACAAAAAGAGCGACGAGAACCTCCACCTCTTTGCTGAAAAGGTCGCCGAGTAATTTGGTTCAAACTTTTCAGAGTCTCAGGCTGCTTTTTTTTGCTATCTCCAGTGCCTTGTCAACAGCCTTGCCGAACAAGTTGGCTTGTTGATTAAAGATGCCTGGGTTTCTGGTTTGAACCCAGAGTTCTTCAACCAGGCGTGCCGTTTTAGTAGGGTGGCCTGGGCTAGCGTCCTTCCCGCTGTTTCAGCAGTATCCAAAGTATTCTTTAGAATGTTGTGATTCACCTGCTTGCCTTCAGATACAATCGCAATCAAGCAAGTACGCACGGGTTCAGGGATCTCTTGAAGGCCCTCGTACAGTAGGTTCCATTGAATGTCTGAGTAGCTAGCCAACAGTGTAGTATTGTTGGCTATGCGTGTAGAGTATGCTGCAGCAGTAGTAACCCTTTTTCCCAGTGCGTACAGCTTTTTACAATCTTTATCAGGCGGTGCCTCGCCTGTGGACAAAGGGACACCTGCCCTCCTCCTCGTTGTCGTAACTACCAACAAATCCGGAGTGGCATGACACCTTATGTAAGGGGGTCAGTAGGGGAAGGTCGAAACAGCTTTTCCACTCATGGATTAACCACCTTGGTCTGAGCTGGCGTTAACAATGAAGGAGCAAGGCGCCTTTTTATAGAATTTAACAATGGCATCGGCCTGGCGGGCAGGAGGCTTTTATTTGAGAATGTCCGCAACCAAGTCCGAATCTGGCACTGCCTCCTGTGTGGCAATTTGGAAGTGTTCCGCTGATTCTTTAAGATAGCGTTAAACACCATCTGGTCGTCAACAGGTGATGCCTGACGGACTGGTGGGGAGGAAGGGAGGGGAGTCCATACACAAGGCTTCGGGTTCTGGGGTAGGGGACGCCCAAGGTTGATTATTAACTGGATGTTCATCGTCCCATCCCTGATTGGGATCAGAAGGGTAATCAGCAGGATCATCAAAGGGGGCATCATCCTGTGCATATGTTTTCATCATCAGTGAGGTCAAAAAAGTCTTCTTCATGATGTAGATCAAAAGTCCTTTGAAATTTGGCCACAGGCGTATAAGGGCTCTCTTCACAAGGCCTCCTTGGAGCAAACTTTTCAGAAAACTCAAACTTTCCTAGTCTGTTCATGCACCCCTCAAACTTCTCTCTGGTCCATCAAGAGGAACTAGAGGGGCCTAGAGGAGGAAAGGGCTCTTCAGGATGCTCTTCTTCCATAGAACGTCGAGATTTCTCACCTAGAGCCTGAGAGAAGGATACAGGGCTCTCAGAGTAATATTTTTGCCCCTTCTGGCCTTTTGACGTGTCCTTTGACACGTCTTTCGCCTGTTCTTTGTGTTTCACTGCCAAAAAAAAGATCTTTGCGATACTATCACTGATGCTTGGCGTCACAGGGAGGTGTACGGACTGTGAAGGAGGTAGCACAGTGGATTTAGGCACAACCAGACCTTTATGCTTCGTCAACGCACTTTTCTGAGGCGTTTGACACCCGCATGGCTTTTGGTGCTGGCGCCCTTATTCTTGGACGCATGCGGCTTGCAGGGAGGGCTGCCTATCACGGGGACCAGCGGGTACTGCCGAACTGGCCGACATACCCACTGGCGCCTTGAAGCACTTCGACTGAACTGTCAAAGCAGAACCAGGAGTTGTGTCCTTTGTGTGGGGATCGTGTGCGTCCCTGTGGAGGGATGTTTATTCCCCATAGCGGGACTCTCGTCACGCCTATTGGGGTCAGGGAGAGACGGCGTGGAGCGAGAACGCTCCTGAGTAAGGTCAATGGCGTCTGAAGTAGAGCCTTGGTCATCACTTGTATCCTCGTCACAACCGGCGGCTGTGGCGGTAGGGGAGTTACTCTCGGCATGTGACATCGCATAGACCGCCCACCGCTTTAATCAACGCTCCTTCAAGGTCTGAGGATGTAGAAGCTTTTAGGCCTCACAGGACGCCTCGTTGTGATCGAGGGGAAGACACTTATTGCACCGGCGGTGCTGGTCTTTCCACAGGAATTTTGCCTTACAGGAAGGACAAAATCTAATTGGTGTCCTGTCCATAGCCCAGGACCGTAAAAGTGATGACAAAACCAGAAGAACAGAGGGAAGGGAGAAGTAAAGAGATTCTCGAAAGACTATAACCTCCCCAGGCTCCACTCTCCCTACTGTCTAGGCTGGCCAGAAGGCTCGGCCACGTGCACCAGCCGTCGAAATTCAGTCCTCAGCGATCTTCGGCGGTGGTACTGGAATCAGCTGTCGAAGGGGGTGAGGATGATGAAAAGCAATGACCAGAGGTCGGGAAATATAACAATATTGCAATTATTTGGACAACCTCCTAATAAGGCGACCAGCTAGCTGGCCGGAAAAATACAATCTGTGGGACCTCGATGCGCAAGGGATTTTGGGTACACTACATGTCACGTTAGGGATAGTGTTACAGGCACGCCCATGTCTACCATCCCTTTCAATCCTCGAAAGACAAGATGCAATACTCCGCTGTTACCATTAGATGTCGGATTATATGCACAGCATGTGATTATTAGCAGGTTAACAAGCATCAGAAATGTATCTATAATATTAGCGCTCCTTGCAGTGGAACAACATCACTGATTTATCAGTGTTATGCTTAATCCCCTCTCCTAGTGTGAACCTCCACACTTTTTGCTGGAATTATTGACCTTTTTCTTGTTCTCCTAAATGAGGGGAGCCTTTTTCCACTCATTCATTCTTATATGCTCTAACCATGTGAAATCTGGTCTTTATGTTTTACCTAATTTTTACAGAGTTTTACAGAGTCTTGCTTTCCTCCATATCTCTTAAAGGCATCCGATATACTTCTGCAGCACACAGCAACCTCTGTGCATTGTTGCTGGGGACCCTTTGGGTTCTCCTTTTCATATTCTTTCATGTACCCTAAGAACTACTGTTCTTAAGGAAAGAGGGGTAACTTTGTATCCCTCCTAAAACTTGTGAGCGATTAACACACCCCACTTTATGTGGCGTGCTAACGGCATACCTAGTATTCCCCTTCTCACTGCTCTGTGACCTTTTGCTCGCAGAGACAACCCTATAGAGATGGCTGGTGGCAGTGGATGTGTTCTACCAACATTTGTGCTATTTTCTACCACAGGTTGTATCTCTAGCCCCGGTTATGCACAAAAGAGTCACCTATGTACTAACATGGTGGCTCCTTTCTTTTTTCACCATTTCTTGTGTTGTTGTCCTTTGTTAGCCCTTCTTCTACCATTCTGGGAGGGGGAGGTGTGAATATGTGTTTTGCATTTGGCAGGAACCCTTTGTGTAATTCACCAAGGCTGCAGTGTGCCAGTCCTTTGTCTTCTGATGTGCTTGAATGGTACCAGTTCCCACTGGGGGGCTGGCTATCCTGATTGGACAGCCACCTTACCTTTCTGTAAACTGCAGGGAGAGTTTGCAGAGGAGTGAATGGGAAATCCGAATTAAAGGTGAGGTTCCTGAGGCAGAAGGCAAGTCGACAACTGGAACAGAAGATCCAAAGCTGAAGACGACCAGAGACGCCGGCAGACCCTTCCAGTAACCAGAAAGAGACCACTGCTGTCATGGCCCCATTTCTTATCGACAGAGGAGCTTCAAAGAGTATGAGTGCTTCTCTTTGGCTGGTGGGACCAACCAGCCCTAAGTCACACTGCAGACTGAGCCATACCCTGATGTGCTGTGACCCTCCAGGGCTGCAAACTGCGAATACCAGGGGACCTCAGACCCATTTGCAGTGCAATATCTTTGCGTGAACAAATCATCCCAGAACTTTGGTGAGCTCCAGGTGGACCTCCAGATGCACGATCCCACTCATCCAAGTACCCTCACCATAGTGCAGGACTGCAGAATCGAGGAAGATCAACCGAGCGGTAACCGTTCACTGTTGGAGTTGATAAGTCCGAAGTGGGAGACTGAAAAAATCCTTGCTTAGGGTCCTTTCCTGCATCTGCTGATGTGACATCCCATTCAGAGTCCTTCGTTTCGTCACCAGACCGAGGAATCAGGAGACCAGGTCTGTCGCTGCTGCACAGGAAAGAATCCAGCTGCCTTTTCTTCAACCACCCTAAGATACTGTGGGGCTTAAGGTAGAACTTACCTCAAGCCGAATAGTCGCTCCAGTGTGCCTAGAGTGCGATACTCTCTCCCAGGCTTAACAGCTTGTGCTCTTTTAGGGAGTGCTTTGCCAGGTCCCTATTAATTGTGTTATCCTGCTAAAGCACTTTATTTAAAGTAACTAAAGTAGGAACTTTGCCTTTTCTGCTGCTGCACAAGACTTTTGCTGCCCTCCTATACTGACTTTGATGAACACTTGACTAGTTAGGGATTGGACTGCTAAAGCATTAGAAGCCTTAAAAAGTGAAGTACATCACTGCTGCTAGTACTAAACCTCTTTTTCCTTCCTACAGACTTTGTCTGAGTGACTTTGTAAATGAATGAAAGTGTAATTTCACTGTAACAAATATGGGTGCGTGCCACTACTATGGAAGCAGTCCCCTATGAAAGGTATTGCTATGTTTCCTATGTGCATTGGTTAGTGTAAAATAGTATTTACCTACCTCACCGTGTGTATATAAAATAAGGAACAAGTTACTTACCTGTAACTGTTGTTCTCCAGCATGGGTCTGCATGGATTCACATGCTCATGAATATTTCCCATCGTCAGGCTGGGAATCCTCGGTAAAGAAAAAATCATTTTCAGTTTCTTTACTGAACTGTCTTTCTACTAGTAACCAATCACTGGTCTCTGGGTCATACTGCCCCCAGCCAATGACTGCCCTCTACACAAGCCCCTCCTCTGGCAGCCATCCTCAGATTTGGTAGCACGTAAAGTGGTAGTAGGAACAAGAGAAGAGCCGCAGAGGGGTAGGAGGGAGGGTTCGCATGTGAATACATGCCAGACCCATGCTGGAGAACAACAGTTACAGGTAAGTAACTTGTTCCTTCTCCAGCATGGGGTCTGGCATGGATTCACATGGTCATGAAAACAAGAATACATAGCAGTACCCACATGCACAACCACGGCAGGTGGCAAGGCTCAACATTAAGCATTTCAACAACTCAACATTAAGCATCTCTTACCTCCTCACCAAGCGCACCTTCAGGCGAACAGGTTGCGCAGCACAGCCTGGCCGACTCTGGACTCCTCCCTGGAATCCCAGTCGACGCAGCAGCATCTCGTCAAGGTGTGCGTTGACCTCCACGTAGCAGCCCTGCAGACGTCCAGCAGGGGCACACCAGACAAGAACGCTGTGGTAGCAGCGATCGCTCTGGTCGTATGGGCTCTCGGACGGCCGGGCAAGGGTCGGTTTGCCAACTGGTGACAGTGCATAATGCAGTCGGAGAGCCATCTGGAAATGGAAGCCTTCGAGAGGGCCTTCCCTTGGTTTGCAGGTCCAAAGTTCACAAACAGCTGTGATGTCTTCCGAAGGCTCTTCGTGCGGTCCACAGAGAACTTCAGTGCTCTAGCCACATTCAGCGAGTGCAAAGTACTCCCAGCCGGCGACGAAGGAAGAAAACAGGTAACACCAAGGGCGCCTTGAGATGGACGTCCGACGGCACCTTGGGCATGAAGGAGGGGTGCGTCCTCAGCACTACCCTCGTCTCGTGGAATGTCAGGTATGGAGGTTTACAGGAGAGGGCCTGGATCTCTCCCACTCGTAGTGCGGAGGTGATGGCCACAAGAAATGCTGTCTTCCACGACCGGAACTTCAACGGTGCCGAATGCAGCAGCTCGAATGGCGGCCTCATGAGGAGGCGCCATTCGAGCGCCTCCCTTCCAGGGAGGCGTCCGTCGTCACCGTTTCCTGATGTGCCGGGGGGGTCTGGAAGTCCATACCCGCCGCTAGATGCGCACAGTTGCCCCACCACCGGATCGCTTGGCGGAACGTCTCGTTGAGTGAGATCCTGTCTTCGAAACTGTCCGCTGCTTGCATCCAACGGGCGTCGAGGAACTCCTGCAGCGGTCGCATCCGCAGCCTGCATAGGCGCACGAGGACATCATGCCGAGTAGTGACTTGATGGACCTCACCCTGGCCAACAGCCGTTGCACTTTGCCCAGGAGGGCCTTCGTCCTTTCCTCAGACGGTGAAGCCAATCGCGCCACTGTGTCGAGCCTGGCTCCCAGGAACAGGGCGACTTGCGACGGTACCAAGTGGGATTTCGCGAAGTTCATCGAGAATCCCAGGTCCGTGAGCAGTTGGACGGTCTTTGCTGTGTGATGGGCGGCGAGTTCACTTGACTTTGCTCGGATGAGCCAATCGTCCAGGTAGGGGTAGACGTGGATCCCCTGCAGGCGCAGCTGCGCCACCACTGGTGCTAGGCACTTGGTGAACACCCTGGGCGCCGACTTCAATCCGAAGGGAAGGGCCTTGAACTGATAGTGTCGTCCTTGGACCCCAAATCGCAGGAATTTTCGATGTCCTTTTAGAATGGGGATGTGGAAGTAGGCATCCTCCAAGTACAACGACGATAGGAAGTCGCCTTCCTCCAGCAGTCCCAGCACATGCTGGAGGGTGACCATCGGGAACTTCTGGGACTTGATGTACTTGTTTAGACACGAAGGTCCAGGATGGGTCGTCAACCGCCTGTCTTCTTCCGGACGAGGAAGTATTGCGAGTACACTGCAGCCCGGAGCCACTTTGGGACGAGTTCGATGGCTCCCTTTCTTAGCATCGCCCGTACCTCCAGCAGCAGTTGAGGGACGTGGTTTTCCTTCCTGGCCACGGGTGGAATATGGGGACACCTCTTTTGAAATTCCAGAGTTTGCCCGCGGGCCAGGGCATCCAGCACCCAACTGTCGGTGGAGATGGACTCCCACACGCTGATAAATTTCGCCAGCCGGCCTCCCACCGGGGAGCTCAGGTGGGGGCCCGACGCCACGGTCAGTTCAATTCTGTTTCGTCACGGCCTTGCCGCCCTGGCCTCCTTGGAGAGGACGATGGGATCCTCCTGTCTTGCCTCGTCCTCTGTAGGCTTCCTGCGAAGAGGAGCGGGCCGCTTAGCGGTATGACGAGGAACCGCTGCCGAATCCTTTGGAGGCACCTTGCTTGGCTCTGGAGTTCTGAAAGGACGGCCGTCGTCGTTGTAGAACACCCAAGGCCCGAGCTGTCTCGGTGTCCGCCTTGATGGCCTGTAGTGAATCGTCCACTGTCTTGCCGAACAAGTTGTTCCCGTCGAAGAGCATGTCCAGAACCCTGGTCTGCACGTCCTGGCGGAAGTCGGTGGCCTTGAGCCAACCGCGCCGGCAAAGGCAAACACTGTTGCCCATCTGACGAAAGCCGGTGTCAGCGATGTCCATGGCCACCGTAATGGCGTGGTCCGACGCCACTACGCCTTCCTGCAGGATTTCCAGGGCCTCAGCCCTCTTGTCGTCCGAGAGGAAGTCCAGCAAAGGAGCGATCTTGAACCACAGCTCCCTGTCGTAGCGTGCCACAATCGCGAGGGCGTTGGCCACTTTAATCTTCGTTGCCGCCGACGAGATGACCCATCGTCCCATGGCGTCCAGCTTCTTCCCCTCGCCATCCGGCAGGGATGTTGAAGTTGAAGCCGTCGCCCCAGCCACTTTCTTTTTGGCCGCCGCGGAGACCACTGAATCCGGGGACAGCTGTGCTCTGAGGCACATAGGGGCAGAGTCCGGGACCCAGTACTACTTCTCGTACCGGTCTCTCTTAGCAGGAGCCGTGGACGGGTTCTTCAGGAGCGCCAGCCCCTCGCCCCAGATGTCGTCCAGTAACGGGACTGAGAGGACAGTCTTCCTCTTGGCCTCCAGCCGTTGGTAGAGGAAACCTTCCTTCTTCTGTTCTTCAGGGCAGAGCTGGAAGAGCTCAGATGCCCTGGCGGTCATGGCGTGGAAGGAGCCAATTTCATCGGGGGTGGGGCCTGAAGAGGTAGTGAAGGGAGGTCCATTCCGTCATCACCACCGTCGTCGTCGTCGTCCGTCCCCGCCGTCTCCGTTCCCGTCTCATCCCTCAGAGGAGGGGATGGAGGGGAAGGCTGGAAGTGGGGGAGGAGGAGGATGGACTCGTCTCCGCTTGTTAGGCAGGCTCCCCGACGGACCAGGTTCTGCTGGGTCTTCGGTAGGGGGTAAGGGCATCTTCAAGATAGCTCCTGAATTGTCCTGTATGGGCACCGGCTGCAATGGGACTGACGGTTGAGGTGTGGGGTCCTCCGCGGCCTTCCTCGTCGGCTCCCCCGTTGCTTTCCTCGTCGGGACCCTTCCTGTGGGCCCTGAATTCCTCGAACTTCTTGTCCAGGATCCTGTGGACGCTCGCCAACTCATCCTCAGAGGTGGTATCCGTGTCCGTTATGGCTACCGTGCCCCCCTCCTCTTTCTCCTGCTGGGGCTTAACGGGGGTCTTCTCGATAGGCAGAAAAGATGATTCCCTCCGGGGTGGCAGGGAAACTCTAGCTCCTGAAGTCGTCTCTACTGGGGAAGCCTCTGTAGGTTTTGCCAGGGCTGCCACGACCGACAATCAAGGCCTTAGCCGGGTGAATCAGGGCCTTCACGACTTTGGGCGTGCCTGAGGCCTTCACCTTGGGGGGAGGGTCGCTGTCTCGCTCTCCCTCAGCCGTCTCAGTCGGGATCGACCGGGGCTTCTCCCGAAGCTTACCTGGGTTCTCCGACTTCCTCTTCACCGAGCCAGAGCGTTGGCCCGTGGTTGATGGCATCGGTGATACTGCGCCCGGCCTGGCAGCCAAGGAGCCCGACCGATCAGCACTCCCGGTGCCCACGGACTCGCAGTGGTTTGCCTTTTGTTGGGCCCCTATCGCTGGAGCGCCATCAAAGTTCTTAGAAGATCTCTCGGATTTCTTCTTCTCACTCGCTGCTGGGCTCTTCCCCTCCAGCCAGTTGGTGAGTCGAACACGACGATCCTTCATTGTCCATTCGGACATGTTCTTACAAAACGCACAGTCCTTCTCCATGTGCGCTTTGTCGTTGTGAAGGCAATAGAGGCACTGAGAGTGCTCATCCTCCTTAAAGATGTTCTGAAGTCTGCATCCAGGGCAGCTCCTGAACAGCTTGGATCCAACAGGCGTCATGCTTCCTTTGTCCTGGGCCATGTCCGCGCGGGGTAGGCCTCAATGATCTTCTGGAATCCCCCGAGAAGTGGAAAACATGACGAAAAGATGCCCTTGAGGGGCGTAGAAAATTCCGAAAACGGGTCCCCGTTGATCGGAAGTAGAGTCGATGGAGCTTGAGGCTCGATTGACCGAAAATATAAGAGTAAACTCTTTGAAAAAAAGCAAAACGCAGTAAAAGCTCGAGAGCTACAGCACGAGGACTCCCAACACTTGAACATGCGGTTAAAATCTGAAGATGGCTGCCAGAGGAGGGGCTTAGGTAAAGGGCAGTCATTGGCTGGGGGCAGTATGACCCAGATACCAGTGATTGGTTACTAGTAGAAAGACAGTTCAGAAACAAAACAAACTGATTTTTTCTTTACCGAGGATTCCCAGCCTGACGGGGAATATTCATGAGCATGTGAATCCATGCCAGACCCCATGCTGGAGAAATCTATATTTTATTATAACTTTCAGTGTGTAAGAGTTTATCTGGGCTAATGTATTGACAGGGTTCATTGTACTTACCTACAGCTCACATCCTCCTCATAAAATAGGCCTGGCTGCTCTGCCATTCTACCAATCATTTGGGTACTACATTCTTGTACTACGAGTTGGGGACCTGTATACCAAGGGATAGTTTTATAAAGTCTTACCTCCAGGTGGACTTCAGGAAAACTCCCCTAACAATGTGCATTTGACAAGAAGTGTCATGGGCAGGTTTTCTTTTTGTTGCTGTCCCTGCGCTGCATAGACAACAACGGGAAACAGTAATGCATGCTATTCTGATTAACCTTTCAGGAATTTCGGAGGTAAGTGAAGCCTTTTTGCTCCACTTACCTTGCTAAGCTCATCTGTTTTGGGGGCCCTGATCAGTCCCTTCTGTGAACTGCAGTAGTAACTTTGTTTTTGACAACTTTGTGGTTACTGGCTTGATGTGTCCAAGGTGGACTGGTGGTAGCTGTTAAGACAGTTTTTCTGAAGTTCATCTAAGGGCTTTGCAAAAGCATACAACTGAAGCAGTACAAAACTCCACTCTTAGTATAAGGCTGTACCATCTGAGTATTTGGTAGCGTAGACAGAGCAGCCAGGCTTATCTTTTTTTTTATTTATGGTATTTGTGTAACGCCCAAAGCCAGGGATTTCACGGCATTTGTTACAGCCAGTAACAATATATGAATGAGAACATTGGACCAGCAAGAGTCAGTTACAACTGTGATCAATCGTATTTATCAAAGAGCCATGTTTCGACTAGCTTTTTAAATCTTTATAAGATTTTTCATGTTCCAGAGGATGGGGGCGGTAACCACAAAGCTAGCACCTCCTGTCCTTTTGCTCTTGTATCAGGGAGTGACCATCATTGGATTTTACTGTGCGTCTAGGTATATTCCGATTGATACAATCATTGAGATATGGTGGAGCTTCTTCGTAGATGCATTTGTGAGTCAGGGTAAGTGTTTTGAAGTCAATCCACACTCTTAGGATGGAGAGATGGCTGTAGGAAGGTACAAAGAACTTGTAGTATACCAAGGGTTCAACAGAAACACTTTAAACCAGAAGTATTATACAGAAGAACAAGTTACTTACCAACTTAACGTTCTTTCGATTGGATGTTCCTCCCACGTATTGCTCATCTTAGATATATCCTTACCTTCAGCTTGCTGCTTCGGAAAAAAAAATGTTTTCTTCTCTCCACAAGAGGGCGCTCCTCTCGAGGCTGCAGCGTCGATGTCCCTTGGCGACATCAGTCGAGCATCAACGTCATCCACTGTATAAGAGCCTTGAGCGCGCCCGCTGGCCTCAATTCTGTTTTTTCGTATATTATAGCCCATGGATTTTAATTAATGGCGTGCCTCTTTTGACCCAAGCCTTAAAAGAATTTAGAGTGTAATTCAAGTAAACTGTACTGTGGGGTTGGTTGGGAGGGTCGATGAGGAATACGTGGGAGGAACATCCAATGGAAAGAACGTTACAGTTGGTAAGTAACGTGTTCTTCGAATGGATTGTGTCCTCCCACGTATTCCTCATCTTAGATAGACTCCCAAAGCAGTTTTGTCTCGGAGGTGGGAGCACAGAATTTTTTCTAATCATGTACAGAATGGAGTACACATTTAGCAAACAGACTTCCTTGAAAAGAAGTCGAGTCCAGAGCATAATGTTTTATAAAAGGTATGCATGGTTGAAAAGTAAAAAGTAGGTAAAGTTATTTTCTGTGACAGATGAAAATCCGAAACAATTTTTTGGCAAAAAAGATGGTTTAACTCTAAGAACTACTTTGTCTTTATAAAAGATAGTGTGAGGAGGACCGCTAGAAAGCGCCTGCAACTCACTTACCCTGCGGGCTCTTTTCAAAGTAAGGAGCCTTAGCGGACAATAGTGTAAAGGCTCAAATGGCATACATGTGAGAAATTTTAGAACTAAGTTCAAATCCCACACTGCAACCTGGAAAGGTATTGGTGGAAATACATTATTTAAACCTTTTAAGAATTGAATTATTAAAAGGTATCGAAGTAAGATTCTTCTTCTGAAGAGCGCTTAAAAATGAATAGCGTTGCTAAGTATCACTTTATCGTACCAACCTGGAGCCCCAGATTAGCTAAATGTAACAGAAAAGATAAAATTGTGGGGATATTACATTGATATGGATCCACATTCTTTTCTCTGCACCAGTTACTGAACTTGTTCCAACAACACCAATACAGAGATTTGGTGCCTGGTCTTCTGGCCGAAAGCAAAATCTCCATCACGTCATCTGGAAGATCCCAATCCTTATATCTCAACCTCTGAGAAGCCATGCGTGAAGGTTGAGTGTGTTGACCTCCGGATGGAGAACATGACCTTCCTCTCACGAGAGAAGATCCTCTCTTCTTGGAAGACGTATTGAAGGGCAGATGGACATATCCAGAAGGTCCGGGTACCACGTTCTCCTGGCCCAATCCGGGGCAATTAGGATCATGGTTTTCCTGAACTTTCTCAACCTTCTGATTACTTGAGGGTTCACAGGGACTGAAGGGAATGCATACAGGAGTGGAAACTCCCAGTCCACCACAAACGCGTCCCCTATAGCTCCTCTAGGGGGAAATTCCCTTGAGCAGTACCGGTCGCACTTCCGGTTGATACTGGTCGCAAACAGATCTACCTGAGGAGTTCCCCAAAGGGTGAAGATCTCTTGAATGACTTCCTGAGCTATCTCCCACTCGTGGGAGACTGTGCTCTGCCTGCTCAGAGCGTCCGCTGCTGTGTTTTGCTCTCCGGCTAGACGAATTGCCGAAAGAGAGATCCCTTCCTGTATTGCCCAGAACCAGAGTTGCATCGCCTCTCTTCACAGTGGCAGTGACCCCACTCATCCCCTATTGTTGAGGTAGTACATGGCCACTGTGTGGTCCGTCATTATCAGAACATTCTTTCCCTGTGCAGAGGGCAGGAAGGCTTTCAGCACTAGTCTGATTGCCCTCAACTCCAAAAGGTTGATGTGTAGTTTGGACTCCGATGGAGACCAACGACTGCTGATTGTCAGATCGTTGGTATGGGCTCCCCACCCCATGAGTGAGGCGTCCGTCACTACTGTTACCTCTGGCCATGTTTGCCAAAAAGATTCTCCTCCGAGGATATGTCTGTAAGCCCACCATTGTAGATCCTGTGCTACTTTGGCTGGAACCTGCAACAGATCTGACATTTCCCCTGAGAATTGGGACCATTGGGTTCTGAGAGCCCATTGAAGGGATCTCATTCTCAATCTGGCTTCTGGCACCAGAAAAATGCAGGATGCCATCAGACCGAGCAACCTGAGAAAATCGAAGGCCGGAAGATACTGGGCATTCTGGAATTTTGTTACCAACTGCAGAATGTGGTGAGTTCTCTCTTCGGGAGGCGAGGATTTGCCTGAGCAAGTATCCAGGATTGCTCCGATAAACTGGAGTTTCTGTGATGGTATCATGTTTGACATTTTTAAATTCAAAGAAAACCCTAGTTTGTGAAGGATGTGACAAATCTTGGACAGATGATCCTGGGCTTGCTCTGGGGAACGTGCTTTGATCATCCAATCGTCCAGTTAGGGGTAGACATGAATCCCCCCTCTCCTGAGACTCGCTGCCACCACTGCCATCAATTTGGTGAAAACTCTTGTGGCGGAGGTTAACCCGAATAGCAGAACTCGAAACTGATAGTGAGAATTGCCAATCGCAAGCCTTAGGTACTTTCTGTGCTTGAGATGGATTGGCACATCAAAGTAAGCATCCTGAAGGTCCAATGATACCAACCAATTCTGGAGTTGGAGAGCCTGAAGGATCTGAGAAAGTGTGACCATCTTGAACTTGTCCTTTCTTAGGAACTTGTTTAAGTTTCTCAAGTCCAAAATGGGTCTCAGTCCTCCGTCCATCTTTGGAATGAGGAAATATGGGGAATACCAACCCTTGTTCCTCTCCACTACAGCTACATGTTCTATTGCACCTTTCTGTAACAGGGTTAAGACTTCCTGCAACAGCAGCGGATCCGGATGTTTGACAGAGTTGTATCCCGGGGGGTGATTCTGAGGTTTCTTTAGAAAAGGAAGGCAGTAACCTTGGGATACTGTTTCAAGTGCTGAAGCATCTGAAGTAATGCCCTGCCATTCTTCTAGATGTTGTGAGATTCTGCCTCCCAACGGAGTCTTGTGGGTCCAAACCTCAGAGTGGTGTTGCGGCTTCTGCAGCAGAGGCTGAAGGGACAGATGCCGCTGCTGGGGCAGATCTAGCACCTTTTGCTTGCCCCCAAGGAAATTTTCTTTGACCTCTCTGACTGGCCTGCCCTCTTCCTCTTCCAATTGAGGAATAATAACGAAAAGGACGACCCCTCCAGAAAGATAAGCCTGTGTAGGGGCGTTGCTGAGGTTGTCTTATAGCGGCACTGAGAGATTTTGCCGCCGCCTTGGAGGTCTGCAGCTTCTCCAAACTTTCATCCGCCTTGCTGACAAACAACCTCGAGCCGTCAAAGGGCATATATTAAGAAGCCTGGATTGCACATCCGAAGCAAAACCAGACTTTCTTAGCCACGCAAATCTACGTAGCACCGTGCTAGTTGCCATGGACCTACTGATACTGTCAGCTGTGTCCAAACCTGATTGAAGGCATTCTCCCGAAGCCTCCTTTCCATCCCTTATAATGGCTAGAAAGCCATCACACTCTTCAACTTCTGGGATGTGTTCAGCTGCTGCTGACATGCAGTCCCACAGGGTATATGTGAACCTTGCCAAGGTACAGGTTACATTAGTAGACTTCAAAGCCATACTCCCTGATGTAAAAATCTTCTTAGACCATGCATCCACCTTTTTATCGTCCTTATCTGGAGGGATTGTAGGATATGCAGCATTTCTTGTGGAAGTGGCTGCTTGTACTACCAGACTTTCTGGAGTTGGGTGTTTGCTCAGGTATTCTGGATCAGAATTGCAGGGTCTATATTTTGACACAAATGTATCATTTACTGCCGGTATGGCTTCAGGGTGTTCCCATGCAGAATTAACCCTTCTCTGCAAGGCAATGTGAAAAGGGAGAATGGGTTCTTGTTGAGGTGTTCCTGATAATATATCAGTCATGTCATCATCCTGATAGACTGGTGAACTTCTACCTCACCCCATAAATTCCGTAACTCTATTCATGAGTTTTCTGTAACTCGTAACAGCCTGCTCGGATCGGTCTGGTTTGTCAAATGCGTACTCTGGAGAAGTGTCCAGACCACTTGCTGTTTTGTAGGCATTGATTTTTTGATTGAGGATTAATGAATTCCTCTGGAACAGATCTTGTGCCAAATTTAACATCAGCAGAGGTGACTTCTTCCTCTTCTGATGATTCTCCCTCATAGATGGATGACATGGTACTGAAAAAATCATGTCTACTCTCAGGTCGAAAAACCTATTGTGGTAATGTGGGTTTTTCCCTTATTAAAGGCTTGGGCGTCGACGTAAACATTGATGGCGCCGATGCCATAACCAAAGCCTTCAATGTCGTTGAGGGAACCTTCGATGACTTTGATGTAATCATTGAGGGAGTTGTGGAAACCGTCAAAGGAGCTTTCGAAGTTATCGATCGTGAACTCGACATAACTTCCTTCGAAGGAGTTGTCGACTCGAGAGCCTTCGAAGTCTTCGATGTCGACTTCAATGGCTTATGATGTTTCGACGCCATTTTGTTTCCCTATACCTTCGATTTATGCACCAAAAGGTCTTTTTCACAAGGTGATCGAGAAGAGTCCCTCGATGACTTTTTATCAGCTTTTCTTGTTTTGGACCTTCCTCAGTCACGTTTTTCGTGAGCAGGGGCATGGTCTTCTTTAGCTTTTTTTAGGGGCTCTGGGCCTCGTTGTCAACCATTTTTAGCATGAAAGTTCGAATGGCTTCCCATTAACTCGGGGAGTCATGCTTCGATGGACATGCTATCACCTCCTCCGAAAACGTTGGAGGATGAGGGAGATCGATGCCGTCTTTTCTTTGTCTTCTTGGATGACGAAGAAGAGTTTCTCGATCTACTCCTCGACCTATGTTTTTTACAATATTTTTTCGAAGACTCGGCCGAGTCTTTCACCTTCGAAGTAGACTTCGATGAACCCTCACCCATCACCAGTTTACCTATGTTCTTTTAAGGCCTTAGGGGTCATCGACTGGCACGAACCACAGTCTTCAATTCGGTGGTCGGAACCGAGGCACCAAAGACAATTCTTGTGTGGATCAGTCAAAGACATTTTCTTTCCACATTTCAGACATTTTTTAAACCCTGTCTTCGGTGTGGAAGGGTTTGAAGACGACGACATAGCTTTCTTTTTCACAAAAGATTGAAGCACCATTTGAAAACGATCTGAATCAAAAGCCAACGGAAAAACGGAACTGAGTCCAACGGGCGAGCTAGAGGCTCTTATACAGTGGATGACGTCGATGCTCGACGGATGCCGCCGAGGGACATCAACGCCACAGCCTCGAGAGGAGCGCCCTCTGGTGGAGAGAAAAAAAAGAATAAAATTCCGAAGCAGCAAGTGAAGGTAAGGGCAAGCTAAAGGTAAGGATATATCTAAGATGAGGAATACGTGGGAGGACACAATCCATTCAAATAAAGGTTTATTATAAACACAGTTAGGCCAAGAGATGTCTTGGGGGATACTTTGTCATAGAGTTATAAACGCATTAAAAAACACAACCTAATGCTTGAAGGTATGCAAACAAAGGGGGGTCTGGGAATCTCTCTACCAGCACGAACACAGCCCAATGACCTGTTCTTGGGTGAATAACCCCTGGGAGAGACTCTACCAAGTCTTTAGCTCACTGTCCTTTTCACAGAGAAGAAATTTCCCCGCATATCAGCCTTTGTAGGTACACAGAACAAATCTGTAAGGAAGGCATGATATTAACAATAAGACAGACACAAGTGACCACAGATCAAGGGCGTTTATTGAACTTCAAAAAGGGTTTGAAAACACCTACCTAATCCTAAGTCTAAAGATGGGAGCAAGCTACGACCATCAAATAATAACAGTCCTAGTGGTGTCTTGTCAAAATAAAAGGGCCTATACTAATAAACCTATTGCCAATCCTTACCTCTAAATACAATTAGTGTGGGAAGAAATGTTGTTAAGTAAAAGAAAGAAGTGTTCAAGAAATTATATGTCAGGCTATTCAGGTCTCCATTCCCCATGTTTTCAGCACGGGACAAGGCGGCACACTCAAGCTTAGCACAGTCTCTGGCTTCTCTAGCATGAGGGTGCAGTTCAGACATTACATCAGGGCCTTCTGTGTCCAAGTCACTTTGCCTTTCAAAGTCTCTTCTTTCAGAGGGCTGATTGTGACAAACAAACAATAAGTTCCTTTGCTCTTAGGATTTTCCTATGCACACTTTTCTCGGGTGATTTAATGTTCACCTTGGATCCCCCTCCGCCGGGCTCAGATCCTTTTTAACACAAAGTTCGTTTTTAACATTTACACGATTTTCTTGGGATTTCCATGTATCCAATTTATCAGGTGACTCATGGTTCACCCCGGATCAGATATGTTTGAACACAATGTTCAATCAGTCTCCCTCCGCTGAGCAGTATTTCTAGGCACGTCAGATCTTATAAAAACACATTTAGCATAGGACACACCTAATCATAGGGGTAAACCATTAGTTACTTTTAGATTACTTTACATTAAGTCAAGGGTAGTAGACCCTGTCAGTCATGCAGTGACACTCAGTGAAGAAATCACTTAGTAAACCAACCTGAAAGTATACTTTTTTTGAATAGTGGAACACACATTCAAGGAACAGTAGAAACCTATAACCACATTCAGGATAACACACAGTTATACTAGGCGAATAAGACCTTTTGGTGTAATATACAATTAAAGTGGCTTTCAACTCAGACGAAGGTTAGCAAAAACTCTTTACACTAATTTAGGATTGCACCAGGCAGAACAAGGTCAGCTACCCTTACAAAAAAACTTGTTAAGAATGGCACACATCTATTCTAGGCAGGTAAAACCCAATGTAATATACTATTACAGTTGCTTTTCAGATCAGTGGAACACAGACTGAGGTAAGCAATAACTAACTTATTTTAGGATGACACACAGCTATTCAAGGTAAGTAAAACCCATATACTTTTTAAAGGAGCTCCCACAAACTTAAAGGTAGGTAAACACCTACAACTGTTTTATAATCTGTATAAAAGAGACCAGAGAACGCAAAACCGAGTTGGTGAACTTACACGCTAATATTCTGAAAGAAATAGATAAGCAAAGCCAACAGCATTACTTTTGGTAAGAGGCACAACCAATTCACAGACGAGTACAATAACCTTACATAAATTCTCCAGAATGGCAGAACACATTCAAGTTAAGTAAGAACTTTTGTAACTGCTGACTCTCGAGTTACAGTTACCAACCAAATCATTTTCAAGTAAGTAAACTTTTAAACACGTGTTTTCTTTTCTAGGGAACAGGCCCAATCCTTAGAAAGGCTTTCCCTATTCTTGGAGCCTGAGTGTTCTTGGTGGCACAAGGGGGTCACTAGGTCTCTAGTGTCCAACAGGCAGTTGAGGATAGGCACAGAAGTAGCAAAAGTCACAAGTTCCAAAGTAAGACTCAACAAATAAGTATCTCACTTTAGAAAGGTTGAAAGGATCCAGGGACTTCTGAGAAGACACCCCAAGAGGTTTCCAGCAGTGGGCCTGGGTGAACTGGATGAGGAGACTCCCAATCACAGAAACGCCCCAAAGCTATACAAAAATCAAACAGGTTTAAGGTAAGTAAATATCCCAGACAACACAGTACCTCAGCAGAGAAGAATAGTTTGTGGCGGGGGAGACTTCAGGATCTGCAGCCAAAAACCTGGTTGATGGATTCCTTGAGTCATGAAGACGAAGACAGGGCTTTGGAAGGGACATTTCAGCAGGGATCAATGGGGAAGGCTCCAGGCAAGAGTTTCTTCGTGGCTGGATGGGGCTCTGTTTTGGCGCCCTTTTCAGGAGCCAGAAGGAGACAGAATATTGCTGATAGGATTTGTGTCGCTAATCTGGTCCAGCACTCGGGTGAGGGGACTTCAAAGCCTGAAATCACGTCTCTGGAGGTCCAGCAGAATGCCACCAAAGTTTCAGTGCATGGCACGATGGCTCGTGGTCCCAGGGTATTGGGGTATTCCAGCACCGCAAGGTCGCAGCACGACATGGGATGGCTCAAAATACAAATCTTCTTGGGTCTAATGGATCTCGCCAGGCTCTGGGTCAGGGTTGTTTTGGGAGTCCCCAGGTCACTTGGAAGGAAGGGTAACAGCAGGCTCAGGTTACATAGCAGGCTCACAGGTCGCTGGAAATCAGCTTAGATGCGGTTTCTTCATCTTCCTCTTTGGATTCTGGCCCAGTGGTCGACTACCTCTTCAGCTTCCAGGATCAGACATTTATGCAGGAACCCAACCAATCAAACAGATGTGCAACATTCAAACTTTGGGGGTTGGCAGTTCCTTCAGGACACCAGCCTCCCAGTTTGAACTGGATTCTCAGAGGCAGGCTTGAAGACAAAGGGCTGCAGAGTTTTGGACCCCTCCCTCGTGTTCTACTTTCACAGACACTCTGGAGCCAGGGCAGGCTTGACTGAGTTTTCCCGCCGAAGTTAAACATCACACAAAGGATTTTCCTGTCTTGGACGGCAGGGGAAGATCCAAGAAGGAACAAGAAGCATGAAAATGACAAAAAAAGAAGACGGGGGCCATTTTGGTAAAATGGGCACCCATCGGTGCCTTTACCGCAGCTGTGAAAACAGCTTGCGGTAAAGGTGCACCGAAATTGTAAAAAGATTCACTGCCACCAGCCAAGGTAAGCTTGTCCCTGTAACAGGATTGTTACAGTGCTAGTGAGAAAGGGGATACACTGCATCTCCCCAGCACTGCACATAAGGTGGGATGTGCTGGTTTCACCTAACAAAACGCAAAAGAGATAGAAATATCCTTTCTACCCTTCGGGAACTGTAGTTCTCACAAGGTTAGCCAGAGAAAGTAAAAGGGGAGCCCCAAAAGCAGCCTTGCAACAACGAAAAGGTATATACCAAAAGTTGTCAAAGAGGGTAACATTTAAAGGACACTATGGAGAGTCTTAAAAATGACACCCATAAAAAAAAAATTCAAAGAAAAACAAAAAAAAAGAAAAAAGGGTAAAAGGATCTGTGAGTGTGGAAAAAGGTTCCCGATGTTGTGATGGAAATGAGCCTATCCCACACCCCTAAGCTCGTCCAAGTTAGGCGGACTCCATACGAGGCAATATAACCTACAAGGGGGGGGGGGAATAGCCCCCACTCAAGGGCATATATAAAAAACCCAGAGCGCATAGAAGTAGGTGAATAGCGCTAGTCATGCCCCTTCTCTGCGACTCCATTTTGTATTAGGCCAAGATAAAACACAATGATGGCCTGTGATGCGCATTGGCATACCAAGCCCGCTCCGCATGAGCCCTGTTCCCACGGAAGTCCATTTCCCTCCTGTCCTTTCAGTGTTGCAAATATCTAGTATCACTTCCAAGAATGCACCCTGCGAAGAGCGTGAGACAGTACCAGGCTCCATCGCAGTGTCCATCCATCGCCATTAAACTGCCATTGGGCCCCTACCCCCCACCCAGCCAGGCCGGAGCCGGCCACCCTTCATTGACCTGACCCCCTACCTTTTAAAATAGTGATAAGCATCCGACCCCCTGATCTCCCTAAGGTGCCCACTACAGATCTAAAGCTCGCTCTGCTATATATCTCTCCAATGGCAACACGCATCTCTTGTAACATGAGGTACCAGGAAGGGTAAATCATAGATGAAACCCCACAGGGGGGATTCGACGGGAGATGTTGGGTGCGGGAACTGCAGTATCAACGAAGCCCTGAATGTAGGGGTCATTGTGACTGTATTTTATCCTCCCCTCTTCATGGCACCCCTTTCGTGTGCCGCCCAGGTGCCTGCCATAATGAATAATAAGGAATAAATAGTCTGTCTGCCTTGTTTAGTTTAGCTAAGAAACATTGTAGTTTATGCATGGACTGGCCTTCACTGCGGAGATGAGCCCAGCTGACCCATGCAGAGCCAGATCGACGAGGAAGAACCAGCCAATTAGCGCCTGGCATCCCCTATGGAGCAGGCCCATGTATATGTTCACACCAACCAGCCATGTGGATTTCTACTGTATATAATGATGTGTAATTTTTGGCAGCGCGCTCCCGGGCAGCAGAGGTCTTTGCTGACACTTGAATTTTGTATGAGTAAAACCGTGTATCCTTGCAACCTCTTGGCTTTATTCCATAGTGGGTTGTATTTACTCTTGAGAGTGCGCACAAGGGTTTATGCCTTCATTTGGTGACCCCTCTGATGGGATTCCTTAGCCCCCATAACTGCTGCGATATCCAGGGGCCTCTCCGGAAAGGCCGTGCCCACCTACAGCTGACCAGTCCCCCAAAAACGAGTACACAGCAGAAATGGTTCTTATGGGTGCCGGCTTTGCAAAAACCCAACCTGCTCATTGGAGCTCGGTAAGGCCCCAGGGAGTGGCCCAGGCGTGTTGTCGATTAACCACAAACAGAGGCTTTCGGAAGAACATGGACAAGTGAGTATAGATTGCAAGGGATAACAATGTCTGGGTTTGGGTATGGTGGCAATATGATTGAAGAGAACATGCAGTGACTGGATGCGAATGAACAGACAATGTTCGATGGAAAAAGATTTTTATGGCCATTTTTTGTTTATCTTTATATTTTAAGTTATATGGAGAATATAAAAGAGGAAGGAAAGGCAGCCTATCCCCGAGATGGGGTAGAAGGTGGCAGCCACAGTGCACTGTCCAGACCAGTGTTGGAAAATATGAATACAGAGACAAATTAGGAGCCCCGTATAATTAGAGGACTCGGGAACAAGTAGTGGTTGTTGTGTTAGCTTGTTATTTTCACTTGTTATTTTCAGTGTTCTTTTATTTGTATGGAGGAGGTCCAGGAGGGGCAGGTATGGTGTGAGTGAAAAGGGAGTATGTGTGGAGTGGGGATGCTCTAAGGGGGAGAAAAGGGTTTATTAGGTATATATGTTTTGTTTTTATGTTCTAAAAAAGCGATTGTGTCCACTTTGTTTGACCACACAAAGACAGTGCTAACATGCATGTGACGATTGTAAATTGACTAACACTGTGGGCCCTAGTGATACAGACGGACGGAAAGAATACCACACAAACAGTGTTTGTGACACACACTTTAGATAGACGGCAACCACGGAGACAGACACCCCACTATCCCATTTATACAAAAGCCTGCCCGTGTACAGTGACAAGATTAAGAAATACCACAGACAATGGGTGACAGAAACAAAGGGGGAATGAATGCCCTACTCCTGGCCAGAGGGAGGGTCCTTCGATGAGGGTGCCTTAGACCACATGTCCACATACCTGACTGCCAAATACAAGTGGAAGCCACTACAAAATAGAAGAGAAATATTAGATTTGTGGCGGATGTTTTAAGATACTCCCGTCCTAGAGAAAAGAGAAATAGCATCAAATTGACAACGGGCGACGGTAACATGGGAGACAGTGAGAAGGGATAAGGGAAGCCAAAGAAAATGTACCCTTACTAAAGCGACCAGCGGAGGGGTACTCAAATCCGACCTATGTGTCAGGGGGAAGTGCTGTACTAAATGCAAGTACAGAACCGCCCCCACCATATGATCCACCAACGACAACTCCTACCCACACAGGCGTAAGCGCTAGGGACGTTGAAGTAGCATTGCCCTCCACCTGTACAGTTGGCTAGATTACGAGCAGCTTGTGAGGCAGTGAGAGGGTCAGAGAGTGGAGCACGGTCCCCGAGTACCCCTCCTCCCCCACAGGAAGAGGAGTGGAATTCAAGAGATTTTCCGTTTAGAATTGATAGTGCCCCCATACGGTCCGTGCACGTAGAAAGGGAAGGGGAAGACAGACAGTTTGGGATATCAAATGTGGAGTCAGTAAGAGACGAGGAGTACTGGAGTGACTTTGATGATGGGGAAGAAGTGAGCAGTGAGAGGGATTCAGCAAGTACAATAGACAACACCAAGGGTATAAGGGACGTGGGAAGGGAGGTTGCAGGAAATGTTCGGGAGAATGGCCTTAGCCAAAAAGAAAGGAAATGGAGCAAAAGGTGATAAAGTAAAATCAAAACTGCAAATGCCCCTGATCCACAAAGGAGCAGGTCGGCCTCATTATGTATCATGGGAAAAGAGGGATAAAACAACGTCCTCATTTCCCCACCCCCCACTCACGGTAGCCGCTGGAAAATGGATCTACGTCTTTGAGAAACACACTGCCGGGGTGCCCCTCGCTATAGGGGATATCAAAGGCTTACTAGTATAGGCAGTAGGAGACCAGGCAAAATCAGTTTGGGTGAAAGCAGGGTATGCAGGAGTAAGCATAAGTAATGACGGCCACGACGGAGCTTCATTTAACAATAACAGAGCACATGTATGGGATGCACTGTGGAGAGCCTTCCCACATACTCCCAACTTAGACTCCATAATGCAATGCACTATGCAATATGAGGAAAACGCTGTGCAGTTCATTCTCCAGGTTCAAGAGATGTGGAGAGCAGAAACGGGCACTGCTTGGGACCAATCGAAATCCTTGTTCTATTTTATTATAAAATGGGGACTCCCAAAGGAAGTACAAAAGGCCCTAGACAAGATAGCGGGGATAGAGGCAAAAGTTTGACACGAAAATTCAGAGCATCATAGTACATTATTGTAGAAGGATCAAAGAGAGGAAACGGGAAACTATTAAAAAAGGCAGGCCGAGGAAGCAAAACTAGTGCAGACAAAACTAGTGAAAGTGGCCACAGTAGCAGCAGTACCACCCCCAGAACAGATGGGAGAAGAGGGAGGTGCCTCAGTCGCCACACAGGCGAGGATGGCTGCTGTATGGATATACAACAGGCAAGAACAGTAGGGAGGGAATCAACAATACGCGGGAACCCAATGTTACGCTCACCTGGCACCCACAGAGGCGTCGATCGGAACTGGACAGCTGCGGTCTCCACCAATGTGACGCGTAGGGCCGAGATGACTGACTGGACTGGCCCACCTAGCTTTGTTTGCTTGGCCCGTAGGAATATTCTTCTGCAAATGGAGAAAGGGAATTAACCACCGATGGAGTTGAGCGTAAATCCCCCCACCCCCGCTAATTCTCCCCACAGATCACCTTTGATGTCCCCTCTTATAGTCTCACCTGATGGTTTGAAAAGATGAGCTCTCCATCCTGCATACAGCGCAGGGGCCCGTTGATAACCAGTTGCTTCACTGGCTCGAAGGAATTGGTGAATTCCAGAATAATATTGACTCCGAGATTCCCGGCAAGACGCCGTAGGTATAAAGTTCGTAAGAGTTCAAATGCCTGACTTTCACTCTTGTCCGATTCCTTGCAGGTTGCAGCTTATCCCTAATGAAGAGTTCCTCGTGGCAACCGGTAGTATTCTGGTAAGGATTTGTATTTTCCAACACAGTTCGATAAAATAATGTCAATATGTAACCTGTTGCTTTCTCCCTTATTCAGACGCTGAGAGAAAGTATGAAGTCTTGGGGAATAATAGTCATGATGCCTACCTCCGAGGAGCCAGGTCCGACCCAGCAACCCCAGAGGCAGGCATCATTTCCCCCAGGGGAGTGCCAGCGGGCCCAAGCTGGGGCCCTTTGGACGCAGTCCTGGCGCCTTAGGCGCCAGGCTCATAAAGCTAGACATGTGTTCAAGTGTTTTAATGTGCACTTACCTGATGCAGACCATGCTGCCACATCCAGGCCCTCTTGAGGCCTGAATGGAACTACTTTACCTGTGGGACTACTTTCCACCCGGGTGTGGTCGGGGAAGGATACATACCTGATCGGAGGAAGGATACACACTTGGAACTTCTTCCAAAGCTATTTAAACCACACCCGATCAGCAACTCACGCTTCGCGTTGTTCTGCTCCTCGCAGCTGGACGCTCACCGTGTCAGCTCCTGCATCTGGACCTCAGCCACGCCTGTCAGTATCCTGGGTCACCTGCAAAGGGAGACAAAAGACCTTACCTGCTAAATCAGCGCCACAGAGACTTCACACCGACGATCCTGAAAAGGAAGACATCATTTTAAAAGCATTTCGTTACGATCGCTGCATTTCACTCACCTTTCCTGGACGCCACCATCTTCAGCAGCGATCATCCGGATCCACAGCCACTTCCAGAGCCTAGAGAGAAAAAGACAAGAACAAGGTGAGAGAAGGAAGGGAATAGGAAAAGCTCAGTTTCCTTCTAAGTCTTACCTGTTGGGTCATTCCCATTTCATTTCGGGTCTTGCCGCTTCCAGGCATCCGAACCCCAGCCCCTAAGGGGAAAAAGACAATGAACATTATTATTAAGCTTGGACTTTTGAACTTGCAACAGAACTTTTACAGAGCCTTACCTGAATAGTCAAGCTTACCTGAACTCCCATCAATCCTCAATCCAGTGAAGTAACTGGGTTTCAACGCGCCCCTGCATCAAAAGCAGGATGGAGAGCTCATCCTTCCTGACCCTAAGGTGAGACTTCACGGGGAATCGTGGAAGGGTATCGTGGAGGGTTGGAGGAGAGTGGGAGGCTTGAGCATAACTCAGTCAGTAGGTAATACTCCTTTTCACGCACAGGGGAATATTCCTGCAAGCCGGAGAAGCCAAAGTAGAGGGGCCCTTCCTGTCCATCTTCAGAGTCCTGCGCTTCACCATTGAAGAAGCATCAGCACTCGAAGCCAGACCTGCGCCTCCGTGGGAATCAGGTGAGCGTTACAATAATACCTCCGGCGGTAAAATCAGGTAAGTCTATTGTGGTGAGGAGGGTTCCCCTTGTTAGTCCCTTTGTTTCACCTTGCTGTCCTTTTGTTTCTCCTTAGGGGCCAGGGTTCGGCAAAGATGCAGTGGAAGCTGCGCCGACCCGTGAAGAGAAATAGTACCCCGGTAGTAAAATCAGGTAAGTCTATGGGGGGGGGGTAACTAATATTCCTCCGTGTATTCCCTTGGCTCACCTTGCTGTTCTTGACTTCTCCTTAGGTGCCGGAGTGCGGCGGGAACATGCAGGAGGATGCGGTGGAATGTGAAGATGCTGCGAAGGCCGGTGAGTTCAGCGCGGCGCTGCAGCTGGCGAGGCGACGCGCATAAAATAACTCCTTTCTTCCAGCTCGAAGGCGTGATGGATCGGGAATTCAGGTAAGGATTAAAAGGTATTTCTCTTGTTCTAACCTTTTTCTAGGAGCTCCAAACTCGAGGCGGGCGTGGCAGAAGGCTGGATGCAGATTTGCAGGCACGGTGAGCGTTACGCTGCTGGATGCAGAATAACGCGAAGCGTATGCTGCTCTTCGGGCGTGGTTTAAATAGCCTCCAAAGTAGTCCCAGGTAAGTATTCCTCGCCAGCCCTGCCTGAGTAAAAAATAGTCCCTAAGTAAAGTAGTCCCTTCCGAACCTCTTTTGGCTTGGAGCTCTTGCAGCATGGTCTGCATCAGTTAAGTTTGCAGCATGGTCTGCATCAGGTAAGTTTTACTCTATGAGCCTGGCACCTATGGTGCCAGGACCGACTCTCCATATGATCCAGGCGCCATAGGTGCCAGGACTGGACCCAAATAGCCCCTAGCAGGGGTTGTTGGGCTTACTTAGGATAACTTGATGCCTGCTTCCGGGGTTGCTGGACGTGGTCTGGGTCCCCGGGGGTAGGCAGCATGACACCCAATGGCAAGGAAAACCACCAAGAGGGCGAGGTGGGTCCCGATGGCAAAGAGTAGGGGGATTCAGAGGACAAGGGCCAAGAGGAGGAGGGCAAGGGTAGTGTTCATCATGCAGTAGGTGGGGGTACTTTGCCAGGGAATGCCACAGCAGGCCGGGAGGGAACTATACATATAACAAACCATACTACAATCAACAACAGTACAGGAACCCTCACCTTGGTAGTCCACAGGGGCCAGCCCAAGGATCAATGATTAACTCATACAAAATACCCCTACCATACCCCCCAGTTACCTCCAAAGATGCCCGGTCCCAGCAACTATCGCCAACCCCTCACACATTGCAGACACAAAAAAACCGTCCAATCATCAAGTAGGCGGAAACAAACACCCTTTCACCACTGCCACGAACGGCGAAGCAGCTCCTTACCAAAGTGCCTGTGTGTTTGGGGGGAACCCCTTTGCTTGCCCAGGGACAGACACCTATCCCAACTAGGACAGCCCACAGAGAGCACCTGCGTGTCCAGTACTATCAACAACCTTGCATCCAGAAGAGGAACCACTGGTGGGGACAGAGATAGGAAATCAACAGTTCATCCTTATGGTGGACTCGGGGGCAGAAAGGTCATCCACCTGCTAAGATGAATTCCCGTTATCAGGACAAACCCTCAACACGCAGGGATTCTCTGGGGCTGTGGAAACGGTTCCATACACAGAAGATTTAGATGTCAAGATAGGGGGAAAGGTAGTGCAAGCACCCCCGCCCTGTAATATGCAAGTTCACCTGTCAAGTTACTGGGGAGGGACCTGCTCAGTAAATTAAACATGATCAAATCCTTCACAGAGAGAGGGGTTGTTTGCTCCACCCCTGGCATGTGCTCACTTAGAGCAATGTTGGTGATCCACGCAGTTGCTAATGAAATAATGGTGAGAGGGATACCAGTGAACCCAGACATGTTCATATATGGAATTTGAGTGTTAGCTAGAGCAGTACCTCAGCTTACTAGGAAAGAATGGAGAGTAGCGGCAGATTTTGTCTTCCACCTTGTAGCAACCCCCGAAGTGGTAGCTCGCACCATTCTTTCTCTAGATTTGGAGGGTCTGCAAGTGTCTGCAAATGTCTGCAAAGAGGATCGTTTTACTCGGTACTGACATCCATGGGTGAGAGTGGCGCACAATGCTATGTATTGACCCCAATATACCATTGCGAGAATTGACCGATGAAGAGTTGTTTGAGGATGATAACAATGATGGGCAGATAGTGTTAGAGATTTGCATTCCTTGTGACATCATGGTACAGTACAGGAAAGTGCCAAGCCCTCTCATGGCTACTGTCAGTGAGCCCCCATCCTTTTGTGAAACAGATATGCAACAGGTCCTGCCACACCTGCGGACCACCAACCCACATGTGGGAAAGCTAAAAGTAGTGACCCCTATAAGAATAACAAATGCCAGGAGCAATACTACCAAGAGTAAAACAATACCCCCCTATCCAGGGAAGCAGAGGAAGGAATACAGGATACGGGCCCTCTTGCAGGGGGGAGTTGGAGGATGATCCAAGACCTTCGCCCCTTAATGATATTGTACAGAAAGAATTTCCTCTTGTTCCAAATTCGGCCTCCATCCTGTGCAGTATTCCAAAACAGGCCACTGACTTCACTGTAGTGGATCTGAAAAATGCCCTTTTCTCAGTGTCTCTGCCTCTTGAGTTACTATACATAGCATTCGAACAGCTACATTTCCCAGCACACAGTTCAAAGCAACATATAGCTGTCTATCTCCAGGAAGATTGGTTAATTCCAAATTTACAGGAGTACCTGACCCAAATGGTGGTCCAGTGTACCAACTGCCAAGTATTCAGCACAGGGATGTCTAAGAACATTGCGAGGAACATTATCGCGCCCTGTGGGCCCCTTCTGTGAGCTGCACATTGATTTCGGGGACATGGGAGAAAGGTGCAATGGGGGTCGATACTTGATTGAGGTGGTGTGTCCATTCTCTCGAAGGGTGGAAGCAGGGCCCTGTGCCCACCCAGATGCAAAGTGTGCAGCTAAATTCCTCGCCAGAGAGGTATTCCCCGATGGTGGGTGTGCAAGGTCATACGTCAGATAATGGAACGCACTTCTTCAATGAATTATTCAAAGAGGTAACATCCGTTCCAGCAATAAAACACAAGATGTGCTCGATTTACCACCTGCAAGCGGATGGGATAGTGGAGAAAATAAACGGCCTCCTCAAGAGTAGGTTATCCAAATTATGTAACAACCTAAAGAAAAATTGAGTGTACTGCTTGCCCCCGGCATTGTTCCAGTTACACACACAGCTTAGCAAGGACCACCACCTTCCCCCCCATTGAATAGTTACTGGTGGACAGATGCAAACTCCACTGTCGCCAGTAAGGAGAACATCTGATGCTCACAGAACAGCCACTGTCTTGGGAGAGGAATTTAAACAGTACCTCACACAACTCGCATGGGCAATAAGTTCTATATCAAAACAAATTGCACCCCCATGTAGAGCAGCCTTCGAGACAACCACAGAGAATTCAGCAGAAAGTACTCCGTCCAGCCCTTACTGCCAGGAGAATGGATCTATGTGCGAAGATTCGTTCGGAAGTGCAAGGTTACACGGCCCGTACAAAGTAATATACTGCACCCCACTTGCTGAAAAAGTGAAGGGTTTCAGGTACTAGATCCACCTTTCAGATGTCCGGAAAGCACAAGGCAACGCGCCCCCAAGTACCCAAACTGGGGACCAAGCAACTGTCACTACCTCATAATAAATAGCTCTGGGTAATTTTTTGCTGTATGTCAAAGGTAAGAAAGAACATGCATTGCTGCTAGAGCATGAGCTACAACAAGTAACAATCTCTCTCTCTCTTTATCTCTTTCTTTTTCTCGCTCTCTCTCCCTTTCTGCCTTCATTTACCCATCTCGTTCTTTCCCTCTCCGCAGGTACAACAATAATGGAACTGACCACTAAATGAAAATGCAAATGTCGATAGCAGTAGTAATAGGATTAGTTTTACAAGAAGATATAGCTTTATTTGTGGAATGAAATGTTCAGCCGTGTTATTTGTTTTCTTAATGTTTATAGTGGGTATTTATTGGGGAGCATCTTTTATTTGGGGAACCCATCTAAAAAGAGGGGGGTAAATGGGGATGGGACGGACAGAAGTTCAGCTGGGATGCCAATATATCCCCAAACCTCACTAGTTTGCACAAAAATACAACGAAAAGAGCCCTGAGTATTCTTGTATCCAGTGAAGATGCAACTAAGGAGTCACCTGATGCCCCGTATGCAACCTCTATGCCCTCTATAGTATTTAATGTAAAACCATCTACCTCAGTATTTAACATGTTTCTTACTCCACCCCCTAATATGGTCATAGGTTCCTCCTAATCCCCAAATCGAATGAAAGCATGTATGTAAATAATAATGATGTGTTATTTATATAGCGCCTTAATCCAAAGCGCTTTACAGAGCACATATTTACATACAATATCACCCAACCGAAATTGGTACTCCATTATCGAACTCAGAAGGATGAAAGGCTGAGTTGGCCTTCCCGGGGTTCCAACCCGCGACCTGCAGATCACACTCAGTTCACAGCAGCGAGCGCTCAACCCGCTGAGCTATCTTACCGGCTTTGTACTTAATGTCTCTAGAACGGTATCCGGTCATTGCATCGACAACCAAAGCATCGACAGCCATACCATCTAAAAAAATGCATTGACGAAAAAGCATATAATGCATTTTTTTAGATGGTAAAGCGTTTAGTTTAATGAAAATGGGTTTTAAAGGTTAAAAAAGGGGGTTGGGGGGAACCCCCCATTAAAAAAAGAAAATGAAAAAAAATGCATTAGATGCTTTCTTTTCATTGGTATGGCATTAGATGCTTTGGCTGTCGATGGAATGACTATAAACCTCTAGAACACGTATCGAGCAATCTGTACTGGGTGTAAGCCACACAATGCCTAATACCACAAACACTACCTTTAGCAACTCCCAATCCACACTGTGTAATAGTGTAATGTTGCTATGTTTACTATTAACACCACGGGTACAAAGGTCACTATGTAACAGGAGTAGATCACATAGAACACTGTTAGAATTAAGGAAACGTCCTCTGTGCACTGACAGACGAAAACGGCAGACACACCAATATAAATATGATGCGTATCATGGTTTAGGGGTAGATCAAGTGGAAGACCTTCGCCATCCGGCCACTCAAATAGTTGGTACTCGGATAGGAGTGCAATGGGATGAAAAATGACTAATGGGAGTTGCTATGTTTGTTCCTGAATGCCACACGCATCTGGAGCACCCAAGGTTTTAGTGCAACAAGAGGTACCCTTAGAAGAAACGCAATGTCTCATCCACCTTGCACTAGGTAGGATAAAGGGCACTTTTCAGGCATGCAGCGTCCAGTTAAAAGTCTTCGAACCAGACATCCATAAATGCAAAATGGGCTTGAGCAATGCCAAGTGTTTCAATTAACCTTTCCTGGACATAGAAGGAACAAGCTTCACAGAAAACAAATGGCAAGAATCTACTTTCATGTGCAAAGCTGAAGGACTCTGTGGTTACTCCGATGAAACACTAGCCTTTGCAGACAAAACATGTGCACAGATATGGACGGACCATGTCACAAAACTGACATGGGTTACCGCAATAGAGAAGCCAGTGAAGATACAACAAGAAGAAAATGATTAACTTTGTTTCTTCAGCGAAAGAACTGTTTCTGTGGGATCCAACAAACGATGCAACAGAAAATTGCTCATTCCAGACCTCTGCAAAGGAACTGCAGCACTGATGGACTACTACTGGGTCTGTGGCAAAAAGACATACTTGCACCTCCCGTCATCATGGTGGGGCTACTGTTCGCTTGCAGCGCTGCAGTCAGCCCTGTTGGTAGTGCCCGAGGGCACCTAAAGGGGAGACCTTTGCCCCACGACAGACAAGCAATACCCGAGAAAACTGAAATAACGCAGACTGTCACCCCTCGAATTCTGTATGCTTCCACAAGAAGAAAGCCATGACCATTTGATCAGACAAAGGCGGCCCTCCAATTACCTGTCCCAATATTCCTCTGATCTGCTTGCACAAATACCGGATGAATATAAGCTTTTCAGCTCAGCAGAGACATTTTTCGCATCTCTCGTGCCCAGCATCCAAGCCAGAGCCAACACAAAGAGGCTTCAAATCGTCCACTGGGAGCTGATCCAGTTGGCAAATGACACTGAAGAAGACTTCAGTGTCAAACTGGAAATGAGCACTCCAGTTAATGACAATGCAGGATCGGTATGTCGTCGACCTCTTCACAGCTATGGACGGAGGGGTCTGCAAAAAGATTGGGAGTTCATGTTGCATTCATGCCTTCTACAGATGCTGAAAATGGGACACTATCGCATGTGTAAAAATGAAAAAGGAAGCAGGAATACAAGAAGATGGCTTGGTGAACATGGTACCCTCATCTGGACCTCTTGCCAGAAGTTGCTGGCCTTCAACCAGCCACAACGACATAGGCAGACACCGTTCCCCATCTGTCGGAAGCCCTCCTACGCGATGTGCAGGGCCACAGTGATGGCATGGTCTGGTGCCACCTCGCCCTCCTGGAGGATCTCAAGCGCCTCAACCCATTTGTCGTTGTTGAGAAATTCCAGCAACGGGGCCATCTTATACCACAGCTCCCCATCGTATCTGGCCAGAATCACAAGCGCATTCGCTGCCTTGACTGTCGTCACCGGCAAGTAAATCACTTTCTTACCCACAGCATCCAACTTCTTCCCCTCGCTGTCCGGGTGAACGGAGGCGGACGATGAGGGATTATAAGACTTCTTCCTCGCAGCTACCGAGACCACTGAGTCCAGGGACTTGGGTGCTGACTCCGGCACCCAGTAATTCTTTTCCACCCTACTCCTCTTCGCCAGGGCTGAGGCTGGGTATCTGATCAGCTCCAGGCCCTCATCCCAAACGTCATCCAGGAGAGGCACCGCCAGAATGGTCTTCCTCTTGGCCTCACGTCGTTGGTAGAGGAAACCTTCCTTTTTGGTCTTTCTGGCATCCGCTGAAAGAGTTCAGACGTGCGGGAGATCATGGCGTGGAACTATCCGACTTTGTCCGGGGGAGAAGCTCTCAGCGGCAGAGAAACGCTGCCATTGTTGTCTGTCTGTAGTCACTGTGTCCCCCCCGTATCCCTAGGGGGGTAGGTCATGTGCAGCAATTGAGGTGCGTAGGGTGCAATTTTCGCTTCTTTGCAGGCGGCGGTCCCTGGGAGGTGTCGGGGGGCGCAGGCTTTCTGGGCCCAGCACCCACGTAGTCGTCGGTATTCCTGCCGCCGTCATCCCCCTCAGCTTTTCCACAATCGTCGTCCTCCTCAGCATTTCTGCCATCGTCGTCCTCCTCAGCGTTTCCGTCATCGTTGTTCCCCACGTCCTCTGGGACCGTGTAAACTGACACCAGGTCATACTCATCTGAGGAAGAAATATCCATGCCATGGAGCACAGATGGGGCCTCCACCCCCCACCCCTTTTGCATCCTGAGGGGTCGGTCTCAGGCTTAGGGATGGCATCCTCTTCTCTGGCGTTTTCTCCACCTGCTTGGATGAGGCCTCCCGCCCAAGCGGTAGGGCCACTCTGGGCGCCGCCAGGGTCTCCTGGACCTGATCAGCCCCTTTCGCCTTCGAGAGGGCAGCCGCCACCAGCTCTATCGTCGAGGATGACTTTGCCTGCTCCATCTGGGCCTTCAGGGGCAGGTCGGACACCTTTTCCCTGGGCCTTCGTCTACTCCGGCTTCTCCCGCAGCTTCCCTGGGTTAGCCGATTTCCTCTTCGAGGAGGAGCTGGAGCGATGACTGGAGAAGGAGGCAGACTGTGAAGATGAGTGCGCCCTGCATGTCGCGGGAACCGCTTGCACGGCGACCACGACCGGTCGGTCCTGGGTGAGGAAAGCCCCTGCTTGCCGCACGGGGTAGATGCCTTGGTGTTGAGCCACGCCGCCAAACTACTGTGACGATGTATATGTCTATGTATTTAGAACGCTCTGAAAGCCTGCGGGCATCAGGGCGTGGTGGACCGAAAAGCTCAAACTTACACTGGTCGATTGAAACAAACTTGCAGATCTCTAAGGTGCGAGTAAAAGCGTTCAGATTAGATATTCTAATGGAATAAGAAGGATTTCAGCTGTTTCCTGAAACACAGATAATTACCCTCTTGTCTCAGGGCCGTAGGTAGTTTGTTCCAACGTGTAGCGGCCTGAAACGGAAAGGATCCACCCACTCCCAACACCAAGTTTGCGCCGCATATATTCAGCAGACTTGCTTCACCTGATCTCAAGCATCTCCGGGGAACATACAGTGAAAATTACTTTTTAAAATAGCTAGGTGCCTCACCAGGCAGACATCTATGGACTATAGTCATAGCCTTTAAGTTAACTCTGTCTTCTATTCTGAGCCAATGAAGCTCCTTTCTGCCTGCTGATATATGTTCTCTATTTTTTATTTTCTTTACACAGCGAACTGCGTCATTTTGCATCACTTGGCACCTTTGGAGCTCTTTCTTTGTGGCTCCCAACAGCAAGGCGTTTCCGTAATCCAAACGAGACATTACGATTGCTCTTGCAATCGCTGGCAGTGTTTTCTTCATTTATAAAAGGTCTTATCACTCTTAATAGACGCAGGTAATACACAAAGTAGTTGACCTGTGCTTCAGATCCGACAGACACATCTACCATTATCTCCAGTGTTTGTACTTGGGGCATTACCAGGATGATGGCTTCTTTTAATGGAGAAGGCTTTAACGATCCTTGACAGTGCACTTAGAGAACCCAAGGCAGATTTCACAATTTGCTTCCTTGTCGTCCGGATGGAGACAGAGGCACTGAGAGTGTTTGTCCTCCACAAACACGTTCCTCAATCCGCAGCTGGCACAGAGCTTGAAAAGGGAGCCTCCCTCCTTTTCCTCCAAAATGGTCCAGCGTGCGGTGTAGGACCAATGGCCTTCCGGAATCTTCAATGAAACACTCGACAATTCTTGCCCTTGAGGGGCATTGAAAGATGACGAAAAATGGATCCCTGCTTGCTGGTCAAAGGATGGAAAGAGCACACAGGCTCTATTTTACAAAAATGGGAACATTTTATTGAAAAAGTGCAGAAACGTAGAACAGCTCTCAGAGCAAAACACAAGGACTACCAACACTTGAACATGCAGTAAAAATCTGAAGATGGCTGCCAGAGGAGAGGCTTAGGGAGAGGGCAGTCATTGGCTGGGGGCAGTATTACCCAGAGCTCAGGGATTGGTTTAGAGGAGAAAAGACAGTTTGTAAGTGAAAGTGAAACTGTTCTTTCTTTTACTGAGGATTCCCGGCCTGACGACGGGGAATATTCATGAGCATGTGAATCCATTCCAGACCCCAGGCCGGAGAACTAAAAATCCCATGTGTAAAAAGCTAGAGTGATACAAAAGTGCCTGAATTGCACTGTAAGGTGCTGTGTGCAATGTAAAAATACAGGAATTCAAAAAGGGAAACAAAGTTTCCCAGTACTGCTAGATCAGTTTCCCCATAACAAATGAGCAAAAAGGCAAGGGAAGTGAAGCCGAATGCTTTACATCCCTTCGAAATGTCAGGACAGGATCATAAACAGAGCAAAAAGAATGGGATTCCAAAGGAAAATATGGAGGGAAAGTTGTAACAACAACAAAAAGTGTACGACCCGTAACGCTGACATTATTGGGATAAGGAAACTCCCCAAGGGACTAAATTGGAAATCGTTAGTGAGGCTGTGGAAAAGCCTCGCTGTTCACAAAAACCGTTCAACCCGCAGAAAAAGCTAGAGGAAACACCAGGAGGCTGACTCGAAATAGAAAAGGGGATATTTTGTCATAACTCCTGGCCTTACATCTTTCTCATAGTCCATGGATTTCACTGCCCCTAAATTATGGCTTTACACTGGGCTTCAGTGACCTTTAACAGCTACATCTATGACCAGGCCTCAGATTTTCGTAAATCCTTCTCTTACTATTCCACATAGTGTAACGTGACAACTTCGATGCACAGGACCATAATTAGCAGAAACCCTTCCTTTCAGACCCTCGACAATGTCACTTATAAAAACAATGACCAGTATGCTAAATAATCCTTTAGTGTCTGCAGATTGTTTCAACAGTGACATATCAAACATGCAAAAGTGTCACTTTTTGAAACTAGAAAGGTAAATAAAACCGAGATAAGACACATTTTGTGGAAAATATAAGCTTGCCTCTGAAGGTTTCCCTGGGGACAATGGACTTGAGATTAATGATCCACCTTGGTTATGTGTCATCGTGACCGGACATTTGGCTTCATTTTCAAACAGCTCTTGGTATTGATTAGCCACCCTGCAATACAAGAATGGTCCTCCTTTATAAATATATATAAAAAAATAAATAGAACAAAGCAATGTAAATGTCAATTAAAAGCATGACAAATCATAGAGACAGCAAAGGCTTTATTTTTCCGTAATGATTGGCCTATCGCATCATTAATGTCAAACTTCATGTGATGAAACTTCCTTTGCGGTCATTAGAGAGTGAAATAGGGGACCTTCTATGCTATCTCAATTTTGGTGATATGACCCCCATTGTTTAAATGGAAACATCAATCAATAACTTTTTTTTTCAGATTGAGTCCTCTAGAATGTCACACTAAGTTCACTAGGGCCTTATTTTGTTTGCGTCTCTGAAGAATCTATGAAGAACCATCTCTTAAAGGAGCCACAATCTGCTTCAAAGCAAAGCAGCAGATTGGCTTTGCAACCAGCAAAGCTGACTCTGTTGCCAAGGGCGAGCACAGCAAAATATATCTCCCTAGGTGGCAAAAAGCTGTGCACTATCCATGGGAATTTATCTAAGAGTTCATTACATACATTAGGTCTAATACCAAACCATCTCCTATAGAATGGCAAAAGCTCCCTCTTTTTAGAACTATTCTGACATCTTCGACCTTAATCCAACACTAATAGCATGAAACAACATTTAATTTCTACACAATTATTACTTTACCTCTGGATATCATTTCTTGAACCAATGAGGAACCTGTAACAGACAAACATGTATAGAATCAGAACTCATCTGGCAGCCACTCATTTACGCTTTCCAGTACCATAATTTGACTAAGGATAAGCAACATCAGACATTTCAATAATACACATTATGTGAGAAAAAAAAAGACATTCCTAGATGTTAGGGAGAATTCTCTTTAGGCTGAATTTCCTAACCTAGCGAGTCCCCCAGCAGCTTTGCTGGATTTCTGGAGTTTGTTTTTTTTCTCCTGCCAAGAGTGAGACTCTTTTTCTCCCACTCTTGGACATGATTTATGGTGTTCCTTTGACTGTTAATGTGTTTTATGGGCTATGGGGTCCTTTACTCCATAGGGTCTCATGTGTTTTTACTATGTGTGTTACACAGCACCCTCCGTGCAGTGACAAAGGGGTGTCATAGTGACACCCCACCATAGATTCCATACCCTGGGACTGACTACTTTTCTCCCAGGGCATGTAAAGTCACCATTGGCTTTACTAGTCCCAAATTATTAACAGAAACCGGTACAAACCATCATATTGTGGACGTACTGGTTGGGGAATTCGATTGCCCCGGGGTCTGTTAGTCGAGGGGGCACGTCTCCGTCCCCCCTGATCGAGTTTTGGCTGGTGGCAGCGGATACTACTTATTATATTCGACCGCGAATATATCCCTATGGGATTTTCCCATTGTTCGAGGCTACCAACTTTTTTTTTTTTAAAAACTTTATTTTTGGTATTTAACACACCATACAAGTACACACCCACATTAGGGTGGACAAAAACTTTGCGCCGTCAACTTGAACCCTCACCCCAACCCCCCCCTACCCATCCCCCGCCACTCCCAAGCGATGTCATCGATGGAAATTTTCTCGCCTCTCCCGTTCCTTGACTCGAGGAAAAGTTGGCCTGGACTGGGATTGTATCAAGGTGTGCCGCCTGACTCCGATGCACCAGCAGAGGAGTCTTCCGCTTTTAATTATTTAATTCTCATAGCCTCGAACATACCGCCGGTTTATTTATTTAATATTAATTCGCCGGTTGGTATTTTTTGCCAGGACTCGATTCTAAAATGGCGTTTGTGTTCTCTTCTGTGACTCCAACCCAAGTCGAGCCCTTTGTTCCACTTTTTGGTGGGCTTCTCCACAGAAGCCTCCAAAAGTGGTGCCACTCTGTCTGGGTACCACAGTGGGCGTGGGAGGGGGTTTAGGCACCCTGGACTGAGTTACCTTGGTAACTCAAGTCGCACTCTTGTGTGATTGGCCCAAGTGGTGAGCCGGCCGGCACACCACTTAGCACGTTTGATTGACAGCTAGGCTGAGTGAATGGGGGTATGCTGCATAAAAGCAGGGCTTTGGGGACTGGAACTTCAGAAATCGCCACAGGACCTGAGAATCCGACGAGCGAGAAGCTGAGCCAACCTACCACGACGACACCACCAGTGGAGCCCTGCGGAACCGACTCGCCACTTCCCGACGACAGAGAAGATCTCCCGGCTGGAGAGGCTTCTTCCCCTGACTGGTGGGCACAACCAGTTTATCTTCTTCTCTTCGCACCCCAGACCGGCTTGTGGTCGAATTGCCCGTGTCAAGCACCCCGGCAACCGGATAGCCACTTACCATTGGACCGCAAACTAAAGGACCTTTCCTTTTTACCTGAGAAACTGTGCGGCTGGTTTCTTCCCTGGCAGTGCAACAGACTCCTGTCTTCCTCCCCGACGAGATCGTCTCTTCCCCCGGACGAAGCACCGACTTGCATCCGCTGCCAGGAACAACTGCCCCCGCTGGAGTATTCTCACCACTTTAAGGTACCGTGTCCGCCAGGCCTCCCTTTCTAAAGATTGCTACAATGTAATAATAACCCCTTAACCTTCTGGACTGGGCTGGCCACTTTGACCTTCTAACTGGTCCCTTTCTTTGGTTAACTCCTTTTTGAACCGTTACAAGACTTTTGTGCACTGCAACCGTGTGACCTTGGACACATTTCGTTTTGATCCTCTTAAAGTGGATCCGGCCTACTGACTCTAAACTCACGGTGTTACTTTGCCTTCCTCTCTTGTTGTGTTCGTGAAAAAGTGTTGGGATCTGTTTCAATTTATTCTCTGCTTTTCTCTCCCTTTTAAAACGAATTATTAGAGTGCCATCTGCGTTAAGCGCTCACCGCTGTCTGAAAATAAGTGAGGCTTTACTTAAGACTCGTCTAATATTCTTTTAAGGGAGTGTATATCTTTTAGTGACCGTGTTTTTGGATTGCTTACTATTAGTGCCTGTGTGTTTTTCTAGATGTGGTTTTAAATAAATAATTATATCTCTTTTACACCACGCCCTGGTCAGTGTTTACTTGTTCTACTGTGTTCTCATGACCTATTGTGAATCCTCTGTATACTGCCTAACTCTTCTTGAGGGAAGTCTGAATGCTCAGCCACAGCTACCAAGTGAATCTGTGTGGTACAGACTGTTAGCAAGTGGGATTACTGCCAAACACCTGTAGAGCTAAATCTTTTGCAGTGGTCCCAGAGGGAACTGCACAGGTTTATGCCTAACACTAGACGAAAAAAAACTTTCAATCTTGTTTGAGTTTTTAGTCAACTGTACCAAATGCTTAACAAAACCGCACACTAATCACTAAGCAGCTGTTGTTGCAGATAGTGAACCCCTTAGCCCGGTCTTCTGGCTGTAAGTCTTGGACAGTTCAAGGGTTTCTATTGAAAGATTTATCAGGGCTGTAGGACTGTCCCTCTCTCTTGTCTATAGAGTGCACCAATCTTCCCATGGCCAGGAACAACTATTCCTCAAGTTCGTATAGACAGAAAATTAACCGCCACTGTCTAAATTCTGACTTATGCTAGAAGTGAAACCTAAAGGACAAATGCCTTTTCTGCCTAACCTCTCTTTGGTGCTTCCTAGACTGACCCTACTCTAACCAATGGGTAGCTGACTAAATGGGTTGTGCCTTTCAGACTGTCTGATTCAATCTTCTTCCCATCACATCTAAGTACCCTCATCACTATCAATCTCTGAGGTTTCCCTCGTACTACTCCCTCCCTTTCAACTTTGCCCATCTCCACTGCTACTACCTGCGCTTTCCTACTCTGTCCCTCTCATGTCTCTCACTCCTCGTAAGCCGTGCCTCCACCCTTTGATGTTACTACTCCCTCCACTACTACTCTTTCCTCCACACTACTACATTATCAAACAAAGGGATGTCTGATTAGAGTCCCAGGTCCTTCAGGCGTCATATACTGAGAAAAAGGGGGATTGGACCTACAGGACAGGGAATAGCCACTTAGTACATTTATTTTTTCATAAATACCAATAAATGTTCATTTTTAGTTTCTAAAACCTTTTTTATTTGCATAATAAATTCATAAACAATACTAAAACATTTCAATAATCCAATATTTATAAATTCCACTCATACTTGTTTCACTCCTACCATTCATACTATTTTTTGCTTTTTTATAGTATATTAAATGACATATATAGATTTACTGGCCTCATCAATAAAAGACCTCTAACTCTGTTTGAACAATTCTACAAAAAGTCCTTCATCTATTGTTCTGATGGTTCCGTCTGTGTGTTCTCATCACACCGACATTCGTCTACATGTGTTTCAGTTGTCTATTTTCGGGACGCCACACTACTACTCCATCCCACTTTCTATCAAGAGACTCCTTTCGCTCACACAGGAACTCCACATTCACTCCTTACAGCCCCTCTCCAAATCACACTCATCAGTGTTTGTTTTACACACTCACAACGTAGTACCACTTGCACTCACTAACCAATACCTCACCTGCTCCAAATATTGCCTCTTCAGTCTGATCCACCGTTTTTCCCCCTCGCTGGTCTCTTGGTCTGCCAACTCCTCCCCTGACCTCACCCAAACAACCCACAACTTCCTGGTGTGTCTTAGCCCACTCCCCATCTTCTGGTTGGTCAGCTAGTCCTGGCCAATCTGGCCCGGTCTTCCCTGCCCTGAAGGTGTTAAAAAAAACCAAATCTTTCATATAGAACATTAAGCCCCCTTTCTGTACAGAGGGCAGAGATGTAACAATGGTAGTTTGTGTTGTACAGTGTACAAGTTCGAGTTAGGGGGGATTTTTTCTGGCCACCCCTAAAGTAAGTCCAGTCTTTGGTTGGTGGATTTTCATTTTATGTCACTGTTGGTTTAGGGTGGATGCTCTGGTCTCACAGCTGTGCGGGCTGAGGCTGGCGTGCAGTGAGTGAAGTCGACAGCAGCCACTTAGGAGTTCCAGCTCCTCATTCTGTAGCTTACTTTCACCCGTCGGTGTGTGAACGCCACACAGGTACGGTTCCTGAAAGGTGAGCAAGCCCCCTGGCTCTCTTTCTCTCCAGCAGGGTTTTAATATGGGTTTGCGTGTGACCCAGATGAGCTCCTGTCTTTCAGGGCGAATGGTGCGGGGCTCCTTCTCCTGTGTCTATGGTTTCCCTGGAAAAGAAAGTTAACACTTGGCCAGAATTCGAGTTAACAGGTATGTTGTGCTGCAAATTGGTCCTACACATGTACAGACTGGCACTTCGGGAGGGGGCAGGAAATGGGCTGTCCCAACTGCCACCGTCCCTCTATGGGGTAGGACTGGCTCAGGATTCCTCTCTGGCAGGCCTCCCTCCCCAGAGGGGTTCCATCCCCTCTTGACAAGGTCAGGATATTGGCCTTTTCACAGGGATAAATGCCCTAGTCCTAGGCAAACTCGTTCCTTTAAGATGTCCATGGCTAACCTAGTGTTATCTGTGTTTGGGCAGTCGGCAGCGGGTTGTTGAGATGGAGGGTAACAGTATTATTTTGAATAAAGTAATGTCCACACACAGGTTTAGGAGAAGTTAAGTTTTTCCCTTTGTAAAATGAAAGAAACATGTTTATGCAGGTCACAGCAGGTACTGAAATAGGGATTAATGGCGTAAAAGCTGAATGTGGCGTATGAGTTTGTCATGATCAGGAGCCACATCATTTGGGTCATGGCCCGCCACTCAACTAACAAAATACCAATTTTAATAACTGAATAAAAATAAAATATTGGGATTTGGGCCAGCAAGACAAGTGAAACACAGATCTTTGTAGCAGGTTCAGTGTCCCACTAAGAAAGCTAACGAAAATGTTTAAATAGAGTAATTGCTCAGTGTGTAGTTGCACAAAGATAGTGACAGGATTGTACAATGCAAGTACACAGACAGGCAGACATTTGCCAAACTTTGGTTCCGTTTTATTTACTGAACGCTGCTTGGCCAATTGGTCATAGTATGTTAAGTGGACAATACCAAAACAAAAGAGGGGATGCCTCAAAGGTTTGGAATTAATCCTAACCTCTGGCATTGCTCTGGGCAACCCTCCAGACCATTGTTCTTCACCTGCCAAGCCATTACAAAAGGGGAAAGACCATATGCAAACGGGGGCAGTCCAGCCCAAACTGCTTGGCCACATCCCTTCTGCATGAAACCACAAGCATCCCCAAACATGTTTCGGCCTTGTTGGGCCTCATTAGTGAGGAGTAGCTTGGGTCTCTAGGCCCAGCAGGCACGGTGCCCACCTCTGGGCATACACGTCCCACACGGGGTGACTTCTGCAAAAAAAAGATGTGATGGCTGGAAGGTTTGGTATTAATCCCAACCTCTGGCACTACTCTAGCAATCCCTCCAGGGGTATTTCCCCTTTCGTAATGGCTTGGCAGGCGAAGAACGATGGTCTGGAGGGTTGCCCAGAGCAATGCCAGAGGTTAAGATCCATTCTAAACCTTCCAGCCATCACCTCTTTTGTTTTGCTGAGCAGACATTACCACCTTCTTTTGTAAGACTATAATATGAGATTATGGGGCTTCCTTAGAGATCAACATTATACAGTCCCCAGACATTCAAATGCTGGTGCCAGGGAACTTTCAATTGAAATGCATCGACATGTATGCACCTACTATATAGTCACAGCTACTGTTTTTACTAAAGCTAGTTTAGGAAAGCTCAAAAGGCTTGTCGGACTAGAAATCTCATCTCTGTGCAGGGCAGACTGGGCTGAGGAAAGTGTACAGGACTTCAGTACTAATCCTAGCTCTTTCCAGCGATAAAGATGTGAAATAAGGCTGTAGTCGAATAGGGAAAATGTTTCTCTATGAGACGGATGGCACCATAAAATAAATGAGTACAATGTTAAGGCAGAGAGAGGATACAAGTAAACCTGAAAACCTTTGAGTCTGTATTAAATATTTGGACATTCCCGTCAATTGTGGCCTTTACAATTAAGAAGGACAATGTTACCTTACTCAGTGTAAAGGGAGGGTAGGAAGGATGAAATGGAGCACTACAGCCCTGATATTGGTTCTGTCTTTTGTGACAAATCGGGACTATTCGTCCCTTTTCCCCAGAAGGGAGCCACCCGTTTGAGGCTAGGGAGGTGAGCCTGCTAAGCAAGACCCTCCCCAGAGGTCTGGGAAAGTGGGGCCTCACTGGGAGTAACTCCCCATTATGGCACAAGGATTCCAATTCCTATGAGAAACTCCTTATTAAGAATACATTGTCTGCATATGTGGGAAAAGGACTGATGTTACTTCTGTTTTGGATTCAAATGGCCGTGACATTACTTCAATCTCTTTGGCTTCAGGTAATGCTGGATTCCCCCTGAACTCAATAGTCAAAGAAGAACGACACACCCAATTCATTACTGACAACGGCCATAAAAAGACAAGGAACCTTGAATGGAGGAGAAAGAATCCTACGCAGAGGCGAGTCTCCGACGATAAAAATGTCCTGGCGGGGCCAGAGACAGGCTAGACCGCAGAGCTGGCGGTACCGTGGAGAGTGAGTAGTTCGCTGGAAAGACGCTGCAAGGCTGCTACCATGAGCAGCAATGAAGCTGAGAACGAGAATGAGGCGGTAGAGAGACAGTCTTGTTTGGTGGAACGACCACACCAGAGGGGGGGTGGGCCTGGGGCCCGTTAACCAAGGCCAAGTCCAGAACACTGCAGAGAGATCGGATCACCAACTTCCGCATGAGAAGTGTGCCAACTGCCGAGCCGGCCAGAAAAAGGGAGGCAAACACTTCTTTCAAGGTAACACCGGGGAGAGGGGCAAGCACCTGTTCCCTGTGTGCTGAAGCAACCAAGAGGCATTCACATATGAGGCTGAAGAAGCCAAAAGGGTTACAGGAGTCTGAGAAACCCCAACATTGAACACAGGCAAATTCCCAACCAAAGCCCCATTTCATTAGATATAAAAGAGGGCCAGAGGGCTTTGGAGGGCCCTAGAGAAATTACATGTATTATGGGATTGAGCAATATTCTCAAGTCATATAGTCGTTAAGCATATTGGCATGTACATGGTAAAATGCATTGAAATGTATTTATGAAGTGATGTAGCGAGCAGATAAAGCAGCTATGAACAGATTTCTCCGTTCAGTTTGAAAGTCTGGCCTGTGAGCTGTGGCTACAATACAATAACAATACTTCTGGGCTCCAATGGTCTGGGGTGAGTTCCAATTGTTCTTTTTATGTAAATCGTTCTGAATGTTCCCGTTAACCATAAAGTCTGAAAAGACTATAATGCTTTCGGGCTAGGCCGGATGCAAGGATTGTTGACAAATGAGGTACTTTAGCTTCTGGGAGTACAGAGATATTTTTGCTTCAAGCTACAGCCTTCAAGCAAAGGTCTTAGCTTCTGGATACGGCTGGGAAGGGACAGCTTAGGGGTTTCCCTGTGTTCCGCTCGTATCTGTTCTTAGATTTGCGTATGGGTCCCTGTGGCACCTTTGGGTGCCCCTGTCGCAATTCCTTCTGATCTCAGGACGAATGCCTCCATGCAGCCTCCTCACAACGTCTTGGCACCTTCATTTGCGTATTGATCCCTATGGCTCCGTTGGGTTCCTTTGGCCCAATATCTCCACATTTATCTCTCTGGAATACGGTTGCCTCCTCTTTCCATTGGATTCTCTTAGCACTCGGGATCCCTTTGACTTGTTGGGAGGATTCTACTGTTTGGGTTTCTCAGGTCCCCAAGTCCCTGTTCTTTCTCTTATACTTATTGGATATTGGTGGTCCCATTCTCTATTTGGTTTTGTCCACTCTCGGTTTAGATGTTGAAAGCCTCTGTGCTCCCCTCGTATTTGCTCTTCACTTGGTTTATTGGGCCGCTCTGGTTCCCTTGCGTTTCTCTGTCTCAATGATTAGCTCTCTGGGATATCGGTAACCCCGCTATTCATGTGGCTCTCTCAGATCTTGTAGTTTTTTGTGCCTCCTCTGGGGGTTTATCCTCTATGGGTTTCTTGGGCTCCTAGAACCCTTGTCTTTTGTTCAGTCTTTCTCTCTGTGCCCCAGGTACGGGGCTAGAACAATCCTTCCTTCTTCCCCACTCGCTCTTTCCTTTCTGCTCCCCCTTGACCTGGGCAACCCGCATATCTTCCGTGTCGTAGAGTCCGCTCCAGTAAGGGTGCCTTTCTTCACCAGCAGCAGCTCTCCTCCCCGCCTGCGGGTCTTCTGAACTTGATATGAGCGATTTTTGGACTCTGCTCATCGTGGCGTTCTCTCGCCCTTCTGCTCTCTCGCTGGGAGCGGAGTCGCCGCTCCTCCCTCGGGTCCCTGGTTTCAGCGTTCATTCGCGGGCATCGGCCCACCACGTCCTCGGCATGCTCGCGCCTCCAGGTAAGCTTCGCTTTGGTTGGCCTTGGCTTCTCAGCCCCTGTATGCCTCTATCAGGACGGTGGCTTCTCTCCACGCCACAGCCTGCTCCGCTATGCAGCGCGGCTCTGTCCTTTGCTGACATACTCACGCCGGATCCTCAGCTCTGCGTGTGGTTTCTCATCCTCCCCTGAAGGGTCGGAGGCCCTTCATTCTTGCTCCTGTAATGAGAGAGAGTGTATCATACACCACAGGTTGTCAAATGAGGTGTACCAAGCACATAGAGGTATTGTCAATATTGCTGACTCCCATGTAAGCAGGTAATATCTGGTGCATAGGGAGTTCCCCATGGGAATGGGAGTCCTTGTCCCCTGGAGGGGAGTCACGCCCAGTGAGGTCCCATTTTCCCAAACCCCTACGGAGGGTTTTGCTTAGCAGGCTCACCGCCCTAGCCTCAAAGGGGGTGGCTTCCCCTAAAGGAGAAGTGATGGATTCCCTGAATTTGTCAGTTCATACATGCAATAGAATAACTTATTCAGCTAGCTGGTAAGTAAATTGAATGCAGACCATGATGGAACCATACCACAAGTTAATTCCCTTACTTAAGCAGCCCAAACCATAAGAAGAATGGGGCCTGGGAAGCAGACCTAGGTCACCCGATAGATGACCAGACCTGGGTGGACATCTGGACCCGAACGCACACCTCATCTACTTGCATCACTAACAGGGAAAGCGCCTACAAAGTCGTGTTAAGGTGGTATTACCCACCGCTCAGACTGCATCACATGAACCCCCAAGTGGATTACCATTGCTGGAGGGAGTGCGGCCATCCGGGCTCTTTTGTCCATATGTGGCGGTCTTGTCCTCGGATTCAGCAATTTTGGAAGACATGTCTAGAGACCATCGCACAAATCACTGGGTCAACGATCCCGCTTGAATCGGAGCCCGTCCTGTTGGGAGCTCCGATCCCCATGATCTACCCACGGGCCGGCAACAGAGCAAAATTGCTGACCCAATGCCTATTAGCCGCAAAAACGACCCTGGCCCGCGCCTGGAAGGCCCCGGAGGGCCTCCTTATGGCCCAGTGGTGGACGAAGCTCTGGGACATTCTGGTAGCGGAAAAGGTTACAGCGGCAAAGGCGGGTACCCTCCACAAATTTCAGAATGTCTGGGCCCCGGTTCTAGAATACGACCAGCGATTCCCGGCCCTAACCTATAAACCCATTAACGCCCGTTGGACCCTGAGAGACCGGGAAAACCCCCAATGGGACACAAAGGCTGGGGTGCGGGATAGATGGCTGGGCTGGAGGGAACCCTGGCTGGGGGGAGGGGCACACGGGAGCACGTGTGGGTTAATATGCTTAAAATGCTGCAATGATGTAATAAACTGTTGTATAATTGTCATCCTGCCTTGATTTAAAATAAACAAAGTTAAAACAATAAAAGAAGAATGGGGCCTTGTTCCAAGATGTTACATGAGTCACAATGCTTCTCCCCAGAATGTGTTGGTGATGGATCAGAACTCTTCTACAATTTTACAAAGGAAAGTAAATGTTCTTTTTTATTTAAAAAGTTACTACCAAGGTTCGATGACCAAATGGCAGTGGAATGGATGGTTAGGAGAAAAAGAGACTTGTTCCCAAGGTTATCCCATGGAGGATAGGGGAGATGGATACACTGTGCTTTACTTACCCTCCTGACTTTGATATTCCCAGATGACTGTGTGGATCGTCGGGGGGTGGCAAGGGGATGGGGTTTTGCTGGAAATTGGATTTCCCGCCGTTGGTTCCAGTGAGAGGTGCCCAGTAGTTATAGGTGCAAGTATTCTTCTGATCCGATACAGCAGCAAGATACAACCCTGGTGATGAAGAAACGCAAGATACACTGATACAGGCCTCTCAGGTCATTCCACAGGACCAGGGAAGGAGCGTTCTAGCAACAGTCTGCACACATAGGCGACTACAGCCTCCTTCCAATCGCTGTTACAGAAGCTTCTCTAGGACAAGATCCCTTGATGCTGTGACACTGCAATTCAGAGGAAAGTGACTAGTGGTACAAGCTGGCGACTATCAACGTTCCGGATGCAATCGCAGAACAGCGACTGTTCTGGTGACGTAGACCACGAGAGAGCTCGTCAGTCCACCGGGTGATCTAAGGATACCTCAAAAGGCTCAGGATGGCTGAATCCTCGAGAAGACATCTAGACTAGTCAAAGGGCTGAAGCACCGCTCAGGGTCTTCTAAGATCAGGTAGTCAAACAGGGCTTCACCAGGCTATACTCAGGAAGGAATGCTGTGCCTCTTCATTAGTCGTCTTCAAACCTTCAGTCGGCTGTTCTTCTATGAGGGAAGATTGGCTCCAATGCTGATCTTCAGAAATGGCTGCAGGAGTCCTCTTATCCGAAGTCCAGGCTGGAAGCAAGTCCAAGCCCACCACAGTAACAATCGTTACCATTCAAACAGCCAGCAGATGGCCAATCAGAGACAACTTCTGGTTTCACGCATGCCCCACGCCAAGACTTTCTGGCACCATAGATGTTGAGAGGGACTAGACAGTCCCACCTCTTCCTGGGCCACATAAACACACAGGCAGTGCTAGCTCACAGAAGCAGTAGCTTTCCCAGGCAAGTGTACAACCTTATATGGACTTTCCTGGCCTGATAAGGCAGGAAGGCAGCCAAACAACAATATGGCCAAAGACCAAGCTAAAGTCTCAGGGCATGGACACTTTTAGGGCACTGTCCACATTTAGGAGCCATATGTGATAAACGCTAATCTGCACACTAAAAATGGTGCAAAATGGTAAAAACGTATCTGCTGCCACCAGCTCGTCTTTAGGCAAATACAAAAGTAACGAAAAATCGTGAGTGTAAAAAGCTAGGGTGATGCACAAGTCTCACCATTGCACTGCATTGTAAGATGCTGTGTGCAATGTTAAAAAGTCACAAAATGCAAAAGGGAAACAGTTTCCGAGTATGGATAGTCTGCAGGACGGTCAGTTTCCCAATAACAATGAACAAAAACAGTGGGAACAGGTTCAAAAACAGAGCAAGTGGAAAAGGGGATCCATAGAAACTATGGAGGGAAAGTTGCAAAAAGAGAAATCTTTTCTAACCGATGTCAACACTTTGGTTTTAACAACATTCTGGTCAATGGTGGAAGTCACTGTTTTTCGGAGATGCAGCGACAATGGTGCTGGAGATAAAGAGGCTCTTCAAGCAAACTGGACTGCATTTGGGCCAATAGGCAGGCTACTAAAGCTATGCCAGAGGAGAGAACTACTAATGGAGTTTGGGTACAGTGCAGGTTCTGGTTTGCTGGTCTGGTACAAGGAGGTGTCAATGTGTCCAGAGGTAATCCCTACAATACTTTACTTTTTTACTTTATTGTTGGTTCATCTTTTCTTTCAGGTTGTAACCACTGGTCTTGGTCTCTGACAGTTAGCAAGGCTCATTTTCTCCATTGCTTCTGCTAGTTGATACAGGGACTGGACAGCCAGGCTTCCTTGGGAGTAGGATATCCTTGAGGCTTTCAACCGGAATGAACCCACTAGATGAAGGGGGAAGGGATTGCTGGTTGCTCAGGTCTCCCCGATTGGCAGAAACTGGACACAACTTTGCCATAAGATTGAGTCTTGGAAGTGTGTCAAAACTTCAAGATTCCTCTTCAGGCTTGCATCTTCTTCTGTGCTTTGGGACTCATGGCCAGGTTCTAAAAAAGGTTGAGATTCTGACCCCTGGTTTGAACAGAAACATTGGGACCGGAGTTCAATCAGTCCTCAATCAGTCCTCACTCTCAAGGTTAAATGCACTCCAAAATCTAGTGGCCACCCAATCACTGTGGGGCTAGCACATCATCCGTTCAAAGACTGCCTCCGGGCTTTCCCTCAGGTGTGCATTGAGGCCTAAATCCAGATACCACTTCTATTCTGATCATAGATGGCTCTAGGACCTGTGATGTTGCCATAGACATGTTACGTTTTTTTCAGAACCACTACTGGTGCAGGGTTCTAGGAGGTATTACCCAAATTGGTTGTTTCAAATTGACCGTACGGTAGAACTGGCCGAATTTGGCCAGTACCAATTGGTCGTTTTGAAATGACCAACTTGGGTAATCACTACCAAACATTAGGAGCGGGGGTGTCCCCCACTCCCTGTGTTTTGTAGTGATTGCCTTTCGGGGTAGCACAGGTGTCCCCCGCTTCCAGAGGTCTGGAGGCAGTGGACCAAAAAGAAAAAAAAGAAAAGAAAATGAAAAGCGACCCTGCGGCGTCGGATCCGACCCACATAGGAGGGGAGGTCCTGACGCTGCCGTGTAAAAACATGCACAGATGGAAAAAGGTAGGTAGGGGGTGGGTGGGTTCCGTGTGGTGGTGGGTGTTTTTTTTAAAAATTAGGGCAGTTTTGGCCGTGGCAAAATTGGCTTTGTGGCCGAACTGACCTAGGTCAATTTGGCCGCGAACAATTGTGCCACGGCCAAAACGTATACATCCTTCCAGGAAGGCCAGGCTTAGTGCACCTGCACCAAGTCTAACCAAACTCTTAGAAGAGTGGCTGAGCAGTATGGCTTCGATTAAGGAGATCTGGAGTTTGGTCTAAACATTATCCACAAAGGTAAGTATATATATATTTGCTAATAACAAAGATGCATAAGGCTAAAAGTACTACAAGGAAACCTAAACCACATATACAAGCACAACATTGGTGTCTAAGTGGAAAACCTGCCACATTTTAAAGAAAAGGGTTATTGAGTAATACACATTTGCCAGGGTAAAAGCGGGCAGATGGGGCACATGTGATGTTAAGAGTACATCATCAACCTTACACAATAATAAGGCATACACATTCAATAAGAGTTCACGGGAAGTGACCACTATTTGCTACTTAGGGGCTGATAAGATGGATTTTCAGAATAAACCCTGGGGGTGGATTCTGAGAAGCCAACCTATTATGGCGAACAGGAAAGACACTGATGTCTAGCCAAACTTATTAAGGTAGAGTAGCAGAACAAAGGATTAGACTCAGGAGGGTGAGCGAGTGGTCTAGGGCTACGATGACACACCCAGAGCACTCCAATAATTCCAGTTCATCGGAAGATGTACAAGAATATACAATTATTTATTAGGCCTTCTTAAGATGGATTTCCAATATCAACCCTGGGGGGAGGATTTTGGGAGGCCACTCTTCTATGGTGAACACACATAGTTTAGCCAGACCCAAACAGGGTAGGTAGTAGAGCGACAAGGCTTAGTTTCACGAATGGTGTGAGAGTGGTCTACAACTACAATGAGCCCACACAGAGCTACACCAATAATTAGGCAATAAGCCCTGAGCTTGCAGGCTGTTACCGCATAAGGTAATGCCCCTGGGTCCATAGTTAACGAAGGCCACGGGGGCATTACCTTATGCGGTAATGGCCTGCAGACTCAGGGCTTATTGCCATTAGTAACCCGGCCCATTTTTTTCCGGATGTGTGACGTGCTGCGTTTCGCAGCTGGGGAAAAAAAAGTTACAAAAATTGCCACTAAGGACAGGAAAACTCAGTCAGTTTTCTCTATCCGTCGAGGCCAAAGTAAACAAAAGAAAATTTGCCGCCATGGAAGGGGACTACAAGTCATCCCCTCTCCCCTTCCAAGGCGACCATTAGTGTAAATGAAAAAAAAAAAGGTAAAACTAAAAAATGGCCGCCCCGGGACAGGCAGAAGGGACTACACTAATCTCTTCTCCTTTTCCATGCCGGCCGCTCCGGAATGGAAAATTTGTGGCATGACCGTGGCGCGATGCACGCATGGAGGTCTCCAGGTTTACCATAGGGTAAGGCTCGGAAACTATCCAATCGGTGCGCTGCTTTCTAGTGGCGCGCTGGGTATGAATTACAGTTAGACAGGAAAGTACAAACATACAATTATTTATTAGGTCTTTAAAATACACACTGAGCAAGTAAAACCTTTAGTCAAATATTGTCACACATAAAACAGATTTATATATTCACCCTTAGACGATATGTGAAAGCATTTGATTCAATAACCAGTGCAACACAGGTACATTATAAATAGAAAAGTCACTATAGGGAAGCTGTCCATGGTTATTTTAGCTCTTAAATAGTTAAGTCCTAAGGTGGTTTGCGGCCTTGTGCCCAAAAGTCAACAGCTCCAAAGTATATACTTATCAAGACTGTGCCACTGGAGCACCAATTGGCACCCATCGTGGACTATTTGGCACTCATTTATCCCCCTGGACAATACCTATTCACATTTTTGTCTTTACTTTGTGTTGTAAGACTTTGGAACTTCCTTAATTAATTTCACAAACTGCATGTCCCATAATGCACCTTGTGGCAGTTCTCATTCCATGGCCATTTCTATGCAGCAGCCTTAGAACTACAATCCCCAGAAGCCTTAGAGATCAGTGCTGCTTTCACTTTCCCAGGACCAGAGAGGGAGGAGGCCAATTACCTTCAGGTGTGCTGCTACAGGTGCTGCTAATTAGCCTGCATCAGCACAGGGCAGGTCAGTACTTAAGCAGCTGCCTGCAGGAGCACAGGTCGCTTGCATTGAGCTCGCTTCCAGCCGTTTGTTGCTTTGATCCTTGGATTTCTGCCGTGTCCTGTTTCCAGAACCTGCTCCTGGTCCAGAGCCCTGTGTTCCCTGCCTTGCAGCCCAGCCACTCTGCCTTCACTCCCCAGCCTTTTGCCCTGCACCTCTGTGCTGCCTACACTGCAGCCCTGCTCCGCTGCTTGCAGTCCTCTGTTCCTTGTCTACAGCCACTTGCTCTCGAACACTAAGTACCCTGTTCCCTGCCTGCAGATCCTTGTTCTGTGCCCATTTCCCGTGTTACCCGATGTTAGCTTCCTTGTTATCTGTATGCAGCCCTGCCCTTGTTATCCAACGCCAGTGTTACAGTTCCTTGTTTTCCATCTGCAGTCCTACCCTTGTTATTCCAGTCCAGAGTTACTGTTCATTGCTAACATTGTGCAGTTTCCAGTCTCCTTACCCCTGAACTTAGATTCTAGTTTTCTTGCTTTTCTTCTTTCATTCCTTAGTTGAGAGTTTGGGTGCTGGATTTCCAGCAGGCAATCTCGGCCCGTTCCTTTGTTGCGTTTCCCTATTGTTCCTTATGTCATTGTTAACGGTGTGCTGGTTCCTGTTTTAAGAGGTAGTCATTGTTCAGTTCCTGCTGGACCCGTACAGGCTTCAGTCTTGTGAGTACTGTTACCTAGTTCGTGCCTTAGGGTCCAGACACAGACACCCACTGCTGCTGCTACTTTTCCATGAGCATTCAGAGTGGCACCCTGTAATAGTAACCTGCTCAGAAGGCTGGTGTTTCCCAGGTTCTATGGGAAACTCTTCCCGCATTCTGTGTACTTCCAAAGAGGGAATCTAACGTGTTTGTTTTACTTGTACTCCCTGCCCTTTTCTGTTCACTGCCTTTGTTGCCTATCCTTTCTTGTCTGCGGGACTCCTTGCACTCCTGCTTCTTGTGTAATTTTCTCCCTTTGGCTTTGTGGGGATGTCTCTACCCGCAAGCCCCTCGACAATACTTCACAGATGGGTTTCTCAAGAGATGAACGATGCCAGTGGTTATGATTAATTAGAGTCAACAAGTTAAAGTTCAGGTAAGTGAACTCACTTAATCCCAGTTCTTAGGCTAGTCCTAGGAAGGGATTCTGACCTAACCCAGGAAAGGGTTATTTAGGGATAGGACTCAACACCCATGTAACCCTGTGGAGGAGAGGGGGGTGTACATTTACACCCCTGACTCGGATTTCTTCAGGAATTACTGCTGGTATTCCGGAATCCATTGGAGACGCAATCTGTCTTGTCCCCTTTGAGGAAGGCCCAAAGGTCTTGGGTGCAGAGGGCATTTACAGGTGCAGGATTTCGTTTTGGTCGGGCGTAGTGCTTAGGAACTGGTTCCAGACAGCTTCGTGCAGAACACCAAATTGAAGGAAAGATGTAGACCTTTGTGGGACAGACCACCTGATGACACCTACAAGGAGCAAAGAAGATGGATTGCAATGGGAGTCGCCACTGTGACAGGCAATCTTCAATGGACGAACAAAGGAGCAGACCGAGCAAAGCTTCAACAAAAAGGCTGAATATGCAGGATCAGGCATCTTACATAGGCAATGTAGCACAGGAGAGAGCTGGTCAGTAAACGGGTTTGTCCGGGGAAGCCTCTGAAGGCTCAGAAAGCGTGGAACTTCGAGGAGGGGTTGATCGTGGTTGATCCCACCCATCCAGGAGTCAAAGCACTGACAAGGGTCTTCTTGACATCAGGCAGAGGAGCACGGCTTCACTAGGACAGCACTGTAGTCAATGCTGGTCAGCTGCAGGGGACGCCCTTGGGTCGTAACCTGGCTGCGCTGGTTCAAAGAAGTCTTGGCTCCCACAATTGGTCGAATAGCTGCAGGAGCGATCCTTTTATCCAAGATTTGGGCTGGGATCATGCCCAAGCCCAACAGAGTTAAGGCTCTGCACAATTCAACAGGCAGTGGCAATATACACCCTGATTCATGGAATTATTTGTGCATAAAACGCACATTTGCACGCCATTCTTCCCAAAAAGCCCCATACCTCAAACAGGGATTTTCTGGAAGAAAGGCGCGCACATTTTTCATGCGAATAATTCCATGAATCAGGCTGATAATCATGTATAGCCACTGGCCACAACATCTGCCCAGCAACAAACATCAGGGATGCGGATTGGGTCTATAAAGTCTCAGCCACCTTCTCTGACCACACACACAAACTGCCCCTTAGCCTGCAAATTCCACATTTTTCCAAATTAAAGGGCATTCCATGTAAGGCATTTCTTGACCTGAGAAGGCAGGCAGGCCAAAGAACAATATGGCCAAAGAATAAGCTAAAAAAAAACTTGTGGAGCGGCCATATCAGGGTGCTAGCCCCTTTTGTAGCCATTTGTAGCAGAAGTCAGGACAGGGCTCAAAACAAGCAAAATGAAAGGGTACCCCATGGAAGTCTATGGAAGGAAAGAAGGAAAAAAATACCATTCCCAACACTAGGCCCATGTGGAATCCACCATAGTCATGCCTACCTCATTGCCCCTTGGTAGAAAAGGTATCTGTACCATCAACCAGTACACTATCCTTGAAATAAGACTTGTTATTGTAAGGGATGGATTGGTATTGTAAGGGATGGATGCATAGGCTCCAGCAACTATTGGTTCCCAGGGCCCTAGTGACACTAGAGTAACATTTGCACCAGCTCCACTGGGCAAGAAATCAGAAGAGAAGGATGCTCATGTGAGTAGCTCTCCCTCTTCATAAGGTGAGGTCAGATTCACAGAATGGACCCCAAAGGTCTTACCCTTACATCTGTGGTCCCTCTTCACATGCTAACTGTTAATTTGGATTTCCAAAATCAACCCTGGAGGGTAGATTTTGGGAGGCCACCATATTATGATTTTAAGATTTTTGCCAAACCCAATCAAGGTAGGTAGCAGAGTGCAAGGCTTAGTCTCGGGAGTGCTGTGAGAATAGTCTAGGGCTAAAATGAGCCCACACAGAATGCCACTATTAATTCCAGTTAAGACAGGAAAGTATAGAAATAAACAATAACTTATTAGGCCTTCAAAATACTGTAAGGGCGCAGAGGTACGACGCTGACACACAGATGGCATGGTTGTTGGCATGAACCTTTATTATAACAAAATCAAAGAGAAAACCTATGGGGCCCATTACAATTTTGCTGGTAAAATCCTGGTGATTCTGTGACGGTTGCACCGTTTCCGTCATCCGCAATCACAGAATCACCGGCCTATTCCAAGTGCACAAGCATGTGCATTCCGGCAGATGGAAACTGTGAAACCGGGATCACAGAATCACTGTGAAAAAGCACTTGCAACGTAGTCACTGTGACCCACAGTGCCGGTCACAACACTACCGGCACGTCCACACCGGAAACACTGTAACCGGAAACAACGTAATCGCAGGAACTGGAAGTACGGAGGTGGCCCTTTTGGAAAACACAATCCATATAAAATCCACAACTTCCTGTTGCCATGCGGATCCTGAAACACCAGCAAGATGCCTAGATCCTGAAACACCAGCAAGATGCCTAGAGGAGGAAAATCATGGGTGCCCCAAGTCTGCATGCGGAAACCCTGATTCACTGAGGCAGAACTCACCGTGCTCACAGACACAGTGGTGGACAAGGCCAGGGAGCTGTTTTCTGCTGACTGCAGGTGCACCAGCCAGCAACGCATGGCTGCCATATGGCAGGAGGTGGCAAGCAAAGTTTCGGCTGTGGGCCCCATCCACTGCAGTCATCGTGACTGCCACAAGCGGTGGGACAACCTCTGCCTCCGATTGAGAAACGGGCCAGCGCCACACAAGAGGGAATGCACAGCGACAGACGGTGGAGCAGTGTCACCCATCAAGTTGATGCCCTGGGAGGACAGATGTAATACAGTGCTGCACCTTCAAGGAACAGATGGAGTAGGGTCGGCAGAGACTGGAGCAAAGCACAGGGCGAATGTAACAGAGTGCATGCCAATGTAGCACACACCACATAGTGTGAGAAACCTGAAGGTGTCTCACCCGCTAGTTCCCGGGGATCTGCCATCCAGGATACTTAGGAACTCAACCCCCGGCCCCTTCACAACACAAACACTTTCTCACAGACAGCTGCTATGAGAGAAAACGGACTAACACCCGAGCTGTATACCGGCATGTCCCAATATGATAGTCAGGCAGGGTTAAGCAATTATTGACCATCACACGCACCTGACTTCCATTACATTTCTCCACACGGATAAAAGGCGGAGCATGAGAGCACACTCTGAGCGAGGCACAGCACACGAGGAAGCAGAAGTTCCAAGATGGCATTTTAACACAAGGCGAAAGACGGCAAAACAGAAGGGGATCGCAAGGAGGGAGGTGCCTTGACCTTTTTGACGAGGAACCATTACTTTCACGAAACCTCGAGAATAGAGAGCATAAGACCAGGAAACCAGGCAGAAGAATCCTGCATTGTGTGTCGGAGGTAACCAGGGCTCTCCCGTGTCGATAATCAAGGCAGGGAGAATCGCCTGGTGCCGTGGTACTGTCCTTGGCGCTGTCCAGTCATTTGGTCGACAGACAAATGGTTGAATTTTTATTTTTATTTATATATATATTTTTCAGGTTTTCGTTTAGGAAAAAAAAGGGTTTTTTTAGCAAAAAAGGGGGTTGAAAAAAGTGAAAATACAAAAAAAAAAAATTCGACCATTTGTCTTTCGACCAAATTGCGTCGACCATTTGTCCTGTCGACCATTTATTTTCGACCAAATGACCTGTAACCGTCCTTGGCTCCTACAACAAAGCAGCACCAGTGAAATCAACACAGCCGGTGAGTTGGGGAGGCCGATAGCAGACCGGTCTGTGTTGAAGCCAAGGTTACAAGCAGCAACATTGTATGGTGAATTCTGAAGCGAACAGTGTATGAAACGCATGTGATGACCTATGCGTGTAAAATTGGACAACAGTCGAGTGATTGAACTTTGAAACCAAGATACGATTCCTTAGAGTTGTCCGGCACCGTGTGCGTGCTCATTCGAAGGTCTCTGTAAGGTATCCAATTGAGAGGTGTGTTAGGGAGAATTCTCCGTTTAGGCTGAATTTCCTAACCTAGTGAGTCCCCAGCAGCTTTGCTGGATTTTTGGGGGTTATTTTTTTCTCCTGCCAAGAGTGAGACTCTTTTACCCTCACTCTTGGGCATGATTTGAGTGTGTTTCTTTGAATCTAGATGTGTTTAATGGGCTATGGGATCTTTTACTCCATAGGGCTTCATGTGTTTTTGTGATGTGTGTTACACAGCACCCTCAGTGCAGTGACACAGGGGTGTCATAGTGACCCCCCCCCCAGTATAGACTCCATACCCTGGGACTGACTACTGTCTCCCAGGGCATGTAAAGTCACCATTGACTTTACTAGTCTTAAATTCTGAACAGAACCAGTACAAACCATCATATTGTGGACGTACTGGCTTGGGCAATTCAATTGCCCCGGGGTCTGTTAGTCGAGGGGGCACGTCTCCGTCCCCCCTGATCGAGTTTTGGCTGGTGGCAGTGGATACTACTTTTTATATTCAACCGCAAATATTTTCCTATGGGATTTCCCATTGTTTTAGGCTACTATCTTTATTTAATTATTTACGGTAGCCTCGAACATACTGCCGGTTTATTTAATTAATATTAATATTCCGGTTGCTATTTTTTGCCAAAACTTGATTCTAAAATGGCGTTTGTGTTCTCTTCTGTGACTCCAACCCAAGTTGAGCCCTTTGTTCCACATTTTGGCGGGTTTCTCCACAGAAGCCCTCCAAAGTGGTGCCACTGTGTCTGGGGTACTTAGGAGGGGTGGAGGGGAATTTAGGCACCCTGGACTGAGTTGCCTAGGCAACGCAAGTCACACTCCGTCCTGATTGGCCCAACTGGTGAGCGGCAACCGGGATACCATGTTTTACCACGACTGCAAAACCAAGGTGCCACCTTTTAACCGGAGAACTCCGCGGCTGGTTTCTGCCCTGGTAGTGCAACGACCTTCATCTTTCCTCCAAGTCGAGATCTTCTCTTCCCCTGGACGACGACGCAACTTGCACCCACTACCAGGAACTGCCACCGCTGGAGGATCCTTCTCACTTAAGGTACCGTGTCCCGCCTGGCTTCCCTTGCTACCGACTGTACGGGGTAGATTTAGCCCCCGGCTTTCGAACCTGGGTTAGCCTGGGACACCTTGGCTAAACTTTTCTAAGACTCTCTAAACGCTTTGCTGAACCCTCTGCAAGACTTTCTAAGCCTAGTGTAACTGTGTGATCTTGGGCGCATTTGTGCTCTGCTCTCTCTAAGAGTGGGCCCAGCCTTTGGACTTTGGCTCACCAGTGACTTTTTGCTATCTGTCTTGCTAACAGTGTTCTGGAATCGTAGAGTGGTGTACCTCTGCTTATTCTGTCTTTTCCCTCCCTTTTTCACAAACTTATTAGAGTGCAATCTAGTTAATCGCTCACCTCTGTATGAAAATAAGTGGTGTTTTACTGTGATTTTCTAATAGGGAAAAAGGGGTGTATTTATCATAATAGTAACTGTGTTTAGAATATTTTACAATAAGAGTGCTGGAGTGTTTCAACTGTGTGTTTTTAAATAAATAATGATATACTTGATACCAAAGCTCTGGTCACTGTTTGCTTGTATTATTGTATCTGAGTGCCTATTGAGTATACTTTGCATACTGCCTAAATCTTCTTGAGGGAAGTCTGACTGCTCAGCCACAGCTACCAGGTAAATCTGGGTGGTGCAGACTGCTACCAAGTGGGTTTACTGCCAACACCGGTAGTCTTAAATCTTTTGCAGTGGTCCCTAAGGGAACTGCACAGGTTTCTGCCTAACACTGGTGTACAGGTGGTGGGATTTGTATTGAGTATACACTTTAGAGTACTTGAGGATAGCTTAGTACAACTAACCACAAAGCTTAGCACTGAAAAAGTAATCTTTCTAACATATCAACTATGCAAACTTATAGTCAAGAGTCCCTTGCTACAAAAACTGCTGATTGTTTAAGAGTATTGTGTAAGCATAAGAACCTCCTGACTAAAGGGAAGAAAATGGAGTTAATAGAAAGGTTGTTAGGTAACCAAAGTCTGGATGATGGGTCTGAGGAACCTACTATGCCAGAAAATGTAGATAACAGTATAGAAATTGATATTGATCCAAATGTTGATAATCTTGAGGAAGAGTCAGAAGAGGAGGGTGAGGCTGCTGTGACTGTCCCCCCTAGGCCTCTGTCTGCCATACCTGCTGTACCTACTGGGCCTTTACCAAGTCCCACACTAAGTCCTCAATATCTCGAATTAGAGAAAATGAAACTTGAACTAGAGTTCAAGAGACTGAATACTCTGGCTGAACAGAGACATCAGGAAATGAATCAAGAACTAAGGCTAAGGGAAATGGAGCTCAGGCATGAGCTAGAAATGAAGAAATTATCTGTCGAAAATGCTTCTCTCTCTGGCTCCTCTAGAAGTTCCAGTCCTAAAAGACCCCGGATGCCTAAATAATTGGTTGGTATGTATGAGCCTAAGTTGGATGTGTTGGATTGGTTGTCTCTGTTTGAATATAATCATGGGCTCCAGAACATCACAGGAAATGACTTACTCACCTGGTTGTTCTCTAAGCTTCCCCCTGTTGCAACTGATGTGGTAATGGAGTTGGGGGAGGAGGATAGGAAAGAGTATGAATTTGTGAAACTAGCTTTGATAGCTAGGTTTGGGAAGACCCCTTCCCAGTATTTTAAGAGGTTTAGAACCCTCAAAAAGCATGATGGTACCCCTTGGGCTACCTGGGTGAGTGAAGGGTTGAAAAACTTAGAGGGATGGATTAAGGGTTACAAAGTGAACACTTATGAAGGTATGAAGAATCTTTTTATGCTGGAGTCAATTTATGATGCCTGCTCTCCTGAGCTCAGACAGCACGTGGCTGATTCAAAGGAATTAGATTCCCGAAAACTAGCTAAGGCTGCTGACTTGTGGGTTGCCAACAGGGCCACTCACAAGGATTCTGGGGTAACTCAGAAAAAGGATGAGGGGAAACAGCCTCAAAAGGACTCCAAAGAGAATTCTAATACTGCAAATTCCAAAGAGGGCCCCAAACAAAACCAGAAGGGTAAGCCACCAGGGAAACCACAACAGAATAGTGTCTCCTCTTGCACTAAACCAGAGGGAGGTCAGAACAAGCCTCCATTCCAGGAGGCATTTGGTAAATGCTTTGTTTGTGGCTCTACTGACCATGTGAAAGGAGATCCCAGATGCAAGGGTAAACCTTCAGGGATCCAACTTGCCTCCTTAGCCTTCGCTCCAGAAGAGGAAGTCCCAATGGAAAGTGGAAACTTTCTACTGCTGGCTGATGAACCCAGTGGAGTCTCAGCCAGTGTTTCTTTAGTCTCTCTGGGGTTGTGGGAACAACAGAATTTAGATGTGTATAATTCTATCCCAGATAATACTAAGGAGTATTATAAAGACAGTGTCCAGGTAAATGGTCAGGAGACCCCTGCCATTAGAGACACTGGGGCCAGCATAACTGTGGTAGATGAATCTTTTTTCAAGGCAGAGGATGTTGCTAAGGCACCCAAATGCCTCACCAAGTTAGCTGGAGGGCCCGTGCAGATGTGTCCCCAGTTACCAGTTCTCATCCAGTGTAATGACATGGCTGTAAAAATACCTGTCAGTGTACAATGTGAAGTGCCAGGTAGGGTCCTGTTGGGTAATGACCTGAAAGCTCTTGGAGTTGTGTCACATACCCCCAGACCACCTAGTAAAAGGTTACAGGAGCTCACCAAACCTGCAAGAGAGAAAACCCTGCGAGGGTTATCTCAGGAGATGATGACAGAGATCACTCCTTTACCACTGGAGCAACTCACTGCAGTAACTACCAGATCAGGAGCAAAGGGGCAACCCAAGGCTCCTAGGAAAAAGTCAGCAGCAAGCACTCCAGTGCTTCCAACAGTTACACCTGTAACTCCACCTCCAGCTGAGGCTGAGAGGGAGGTACAACCCTGTATGGTTGAACTAGACTCTGAAGAAGAGCTAGTAGGAGGCCAAGAACTTATTGGAGATCTAGACCCTGAGAACCATCCTGAGCTGCAGTCTTTACTGGCAGAAGGTGGGCCCAGCAGGGCAGCTTTCCGTAAGGGACAAAGAGAATGTCCAACTCTGGAGGGTCTCCGCCAACAAGCAGCTGCTCAGGCTGAGGGGCAAGAGCCTGGGAAGTATAGGTTGCACTGGGAAGATGGCCTCTTCTACAGTGAACCAACCGAGTCTGAACCTGGAGACTACAAACGCCTTGTAGTACCTCAAGAAAGCCCACGAGATTCCTTTAGCTGGTCACTTGAGCTTCAAGAAGACCAGGGAAAGGCTCTCCCTCTACTTCTATTGGCCAAAAATGGGGGCCGAAGTAGATAAGTTTTGCAAGAGCTGCCATACCTGCCAAACTTCTGGTAAGGTTGGCGCCAAGAATGTGGCACCCTTAGTGCCTCTCCCAGTTGTGGGAGTCCCATTTGAGAGGGTAGGGATTGACATTGTTGGTCCCCTTGATCCCTCTACCTCCTCAGGCAACAGGTTTATCCTTGTTGTAGTAGACCGTGCTACTAGATACCCTGAGGCAATCCCTATGAGAACTGTTACAGCTCCGGCTGTGGATAAGGCCCTCCTTGGTATTTTTACCTGGGTTGGGTTTCCAAAGGAAGTAATATCCGACAGGGGATCAAACGTTATGTCCCACTACATGAAAGCCATGTGGAAAACCTGTGGAGTTACTTACAAGTTCTCAACCGCCTACCACCCCCAAACCAATGGGCTGGTAGAAAGATTTAACAGAACCATGAAGAGCATGATAAGTGCTTTAGAGGAACCCCTGAAAAGAATGTGGGACCTTCTACTGCCATGCCTTCACTTTGCTTATAGAGAAGTCCCTCAGGAGGGAGTAGGTTATTCTCCCTTTGAACTTCCCTATGGCCATCCGGTCAGAGGTCCATTGGCCCTGATTAAGGAGGGGTTGGAAGGCTCTCCTCCCCTCAAGCCAGTCAGAGTGACTAACTATGTGATAGGTCTCCGAAGGAGAATGTCACACATGATGGCAGAAGCTAGTGATAACTTGAAAGCTGGACAAGCTTTGGTCAAGCATTGGCATGATCAAAAGGCTAACATGGTTGAGTTCACTCAAGACCAGCTAGTTCTCGCTATGCTCCCAACAAGGCAGAGGGCCTTGCAAGACAAATGGATGGGACCCTTCAAGGTTGTGGGAAAACTTGGAGATGTCAACTATCTGGTGGATCTGGGCAGACCCAGGGAAGCTCCTAGAGTCTTCCACACCAACCGACTGAAAACGTACATCTCCAGACCTGAAGTAGGAGCCTTGCTTCTAGCTTCAGCAGCAGAGGAAGAAGAGAGCGAGTCTCTCCCTGATCTCCTCAGAGGTGTACCTTTAGATGAAAAAATTGAAGGAGTCAATCTCTCTTCAGATCTGACACCTGAGCAACAAGAGGAGTGCAAATCTATGTTAAATCAGTTTGCCTCCCTGTTCTCACTCTCACCAGGCTTGACCCCTTGGGGACAGCACGAGATACTCACTGGTGACTTTCTGCCAGTCAAAAGCAGAGGATACCGAATGTCAGAAAATGTGAGAACCCATATCAAGGGGGAGGTCAAGAAGATGCTTCATCTCGGGGTAATAGAACACTCTACTAGTCGATGGTCTAGCCCAGTTGTGTTAGTACCAAAGGCAGGGTCCAAAGACTTGAGATTCTGTGTGGACTATAGAGCTCTTAATGCAGTCACCAAGACTGATGCCCACCCTTTACCAAGGACAGATGAGTTGGTGGATAAACTTGGTGCAGCCAAGTACCTCAGCACATTTGACCTTACGTCAGGCTATTGGCAAATAGCCTTGACAGACCATGCCAAGGAGAAAACTGCATTTTCCACCCCAGTTGGCTTGTACCAGTTTAAGGTCATGGCTTTTGGATTAAAAATGCACCTGCTACATTCCAAAGGATGGTAAACCAAGTTCTAGCTGGGATGGAGGACTTCTGCATGGCATACTTGGATGACATTTCAGTCTTCAGCCACTCCTGGGAGGATCATGTGAACCACCTAGGACATGTTTTGCAGGCTCTTGGACAGGCCAATTTGACTATCAAGGCAAGTAAATGCCAGATAGGTCAAAGTAAGGTGGTCTACCTTGGGCATGAGGTAGGGGGTGGAGAAATAAGGCCTTTGCTCAGCAAGATTGAAGCTGTGCAAAATTGGACAACACCTACTACTCAAACCCAGTTGAGAGCCTTCCTAGGCCTCACTGGGTACTACAGGAATTTCATTGAGAACTATGGGACCATAGCTTCTCCACTGAATGTAATCTCCTCTCCAAAATTCCCTAAAAAGGTCAAATGGAATGAGGAGTGCAATCAGGCCTTTGAAAAACTGAAGAAAGCTCTTTGCCAAGCTCCAGTATTGAGAGCTCCTGACTACCACCAAACTTTCATTGTACAAACTGATGCTTCCAATGTAGGTATAGGTGCAGTTCTAAGCCAACTGGATGAGAAGGGTAGGGAGCACCCCATTTGCTTCATCAGCCGTTAGATGAAGGATCCTGAGACAAGGTGGGCAACTATAGAAAGAGAATGCTTTGCTATTGTGTGGGCACTGAAGAAGTTTAGGCCATACTTGTATGGGTCTACTTTTGTCATTCAGACTGACCACCAACCCTTGAGATGGTTAATGCAAATGAAGGGAGAAAATGCAAAACTATTGAGATGGTCAATCTGCCTGCAAGGGTTTGATTTCACCATTGAGCACAGGTCAGGGTGTCACCATCAAAATGCTGATGGACTCTCTAGGATGTATGTCATCGACTAGAGGTATGAGGTTCATCCAGGAGTGGATTAAATCCTCCTGTCCCTTAGTCTGGGGGGGGGGTGAGTGTTAGGGAGAATTCTCTGTTTAGGCTGAATTTCCTAACCTAGTGAGTCCCCCAGCAGCTTTGCTGGATTTTTGGGGGTTATTTTTTTTCTCCTGCCAGGAGTGAGACTCTTTTACCCTCACTCTTGGGCATGTTTGAGTGTGTTTCTTTGAATCTAGATGTGTTTAATGGGCTATGGGGTCTTTTACTCCATAGGGCTTCATGTGTTTTTGTGATGTGTGTTACACAGCACCCTCAGTGCAGTGACACAGGGGTGTCATAGTGACCCCCCAGTATAGACTCCATACCCTGGGACTGACTACTGTCTCCCAGGGCATGTAAAGTCACCATTGACTTTACTAGTCTTAAATTCTGAACAGAACCAGTACAAACCATCATATTGTGGACGTACTGGCTGGGGCAATTCAATTGCCCCGGGGTCTGTTAGTCGAGGGGGCACGTCTCTGTCCCCCCTGATCGAGTTTTGGCTGGTGGCAGTGGATACTACTTTTTATATTCAACCGCAAATATTTTCCTATGGGATTTCCCATTGTTTTAGGCTACTATCTTTATTAAATTATTTACGGTAGCCTCGAACATACCGCCGGTTTATTTAATTAATATTAATTCTCCGGTTGGTATTTTTTGCCAAAACTTGATTCTAAAATGGCGTTTGTGTTCTCTTCTGTGACTCCAACCCAAGTCGAGCCCTTTGTTCCACTTTTTGGCGGGCTTCTCCACAGAAGCCCTCCAAAGTGGTGCCACTGTGTCTGGGGTACTTAGGAGGGGTGAAGGGGAATTTAGGCACCCTGGACTGAGTGGCCTAGGCAATGCAAGTCACACTCTGTCTGATTGGCCCAAGTGGTGAGCCGGCCGGCTCACCACTTAGCATGTTTGAGTGACAGCTAGGCTGAGTGAATGGGGGTTTGCTGCATAAAAGCAGGGCTTTGGGGACTGGAACTTCAGAAGTCGCCACAGGACCTAAGAATCCGACGAGGGAGAAGCTGAGCCGACCTGCCATGACACCACCACCGGTGGAGCCCTGCTGGACTGCCTCACCACTTTTCCCAACGACAGAGGAGATCTCCCGCCGGAGAGTCTTCTTCCTTTGACTGGTGGGGATAACCAGTTCCACCGTCTTTTCTCTTTCCCGACGTATCTCGTGGCTGCCTTGCCCGTGCCAAGCACCCCGGCAACTGGGATACCACGTTTTACCACGACTGCGAAACCAAGGTACCACCTTTTAAACGGAGAAGTTCGCGGCTGGTTTCTGCCCTGGTAGTGCAACGACCTTCATCTTTCCTCCAAGTCGAGATCTTCTCTTCCCCTGGACGACGACGCAACTTGCACCCACTACTAGGAACAACTGCCACCGCTGGAGGATCCTTCCCACTTAAGGTACCGTGTCCCGCCTGGCTTCCCTTGCTACCGACTGTACGGGGTAGATTTAGCCCCCGGCTTTCGAACCTGGGTTAGCCTGGGACACTTTGGCTAAACTTCTCTAAGCCTCTCTAAACGCTTTGCTGAACCCTCTGCAAGACTTTCTAAGCCTAGTGTAACTGTGTGATCTTGGGCGCATTTGTGCTCTGCTCTCTCTAAGAGTGGGCCCAGCCTTTGGACTTTGGCTCACCAGTGACTTTTTGCTATCTGCCTTGCTAACAGTGTTCTGGAATCGTAGAGTGGTGTACCTCTGCTTATTCTGTCTTTTTCCCTCCCTTTTTCACAAACTTATTAGAGTGCAATCTAGTTAAGCGCTCACCTCTGTATGAAAATAAGTGGTGTTTTACTGTGATTTTCTAATAGGGAAAAAGGGGTGTATATATCATAATAGTAACTGTGTTTAGAATATTTTACAATAAGAGTGCTGGAGTGTTTCAAATGTGTGTTTTTAAATAAATAATTATATACTTGATACCAAAGCTCTGGTCAGTGTTTGCTTGTATTGTTGTGAGTGTCTATTGAGTATACTTTGCATACTGCCTAACTCTTCTTGAGGGAAGTCTGACTGCTCAGCCACAGCTACCAGGTAAATCTGGGTGGTACAGACTGCTACCAAGTGGGTTTACTGCCAACACCTGTAGTCTTAAATCTTTTGCAGTTGTCCCTAAGGGAACTGCACAGGTTTCTGCCTAACAAGGTGGCAAAAACGAAAGCGTGACAAAGGATTGTGAATCAAAGTGGTCCTGCAACGGATCAAGCAAAATCCTGTGCACAATCGAAAGTCTTCCATGTTAAGAGAGTAAAGAAAGTTGATGACAAAGTAGATAAAGTTGGTCCAAGCCTGAACAAGGGAGATCAGTTGAGAGCCTTGGGGTTAAAACAAGTTTATGTTAAAGTAAAGTAAAATTGGTCTAAACCAGGCGGAGGGAGGCGGATTGAATATTGTGTCAAAGCGGGTCTGAGCCCGGCAGAGGGGGATCCGGGGTGAATAGTGAACCACCTGAGAAATTGAGTGCGCGTGAAATCCTGAGAGGAAAATAACGTATTGTTTGTTTGTCGCTTCAGGCCCTTTGAAAGAAGAGACTTTGAAAGGCAAATTGACTTGGGCAGGGAAGGCCCTGATGCTATTGTTTGAATTGCACCCTCGTGCTAGAGAAGCCAGGGACTGTGCTAAACTCGAGTGAGCCATCTTGTCCTGTGCTGAAAACATGGGGAAGGGAGGACAACGGCCTGAATATCCTAACATTTCTTTTCTTGGACACTTCTTTCTTTTACATAACATTGTTTCCCACACTATTTGTAATTCGAGGTAAGGATGGGCAATAGTTTTCTTTTTAGTATAGGCCCTTTTATTTTGACAAGGCACCATTAGGACTGCGTTATTATCATTTGGTGGTCATAGCCTGCTACCATCTTTAGATTTAGGATTAGATAGGCATTATTCAAACCCTTTTTGAAGTTCAATAAACACCCTTGAACTGTGGTTACTTGTGTCCGTCTTACTTTTGATACCATGCCTTTGTTACAATAGAGACATGTACAATTGCCGATGAATAGGCCACTGCCAATCCAGTCCCAGCATCGATAATTGGCGGCCAAGTGTGCACAGACATTTACCCCACCACAAACACACACACCACTCAGAACATGAGCACTGGCCCTGCGCTGAGAATAGACACAGGAGGACCAACACATGTACCATGCACCCAACCCCCCCCCCACCCAAGCATCATGCATGCACCACAGCTGATGACACACTGCCCGCCCTCAGGCCCACATCTTCCTATCCACCCCATCTGTCCCACGCATGACTGCCTGACTGTACATCACGTGACATGGACTGCTGACATCCCCTGCCCGATACCTTCAGGATGGTGAAGCCCACATCCTGATGGCAGTGTCCTGCCAACCAACAATTCCCTGCCCATCCTCCATGAGCCACACCCACTAACCCTGAGGCACCCCCTCCACCCCACCGACCACCCCAACAGCTGTGGAGCCCTAGTTAGCACAGGGCCTGACGACAGCAACATGCCCCCTCATGTAACCTCATGCTCCCCTTTTCCCCCTCATGCGCCTCCTTATCATTCATCCAGCCATTCAAACTGGACTCCCTGCCCCGTGACGGTTCCCCTCCCAGACTGAGAACCCTGCACCTGCGCACTGTGATGACAGACCCACACCATGATCACTAGACACACACCAGGACGCCTGTGGCCTAACCCCCATGAGTCATACAGGGATGGGGATATGGAGGCCCCATCCGTACCAGCGCACCACACAGGCACATGCCCATGGACACCCTGCCCTGTACTGCGCAGGGACTAGTCCATCCCATCACCCGCAGAGTACACCCCTCCCCTCGTCCCCTCTTGCACCTGCCCCTGTTGCTGCCATTAATATGTGAACAGCCCCTTATTTGCCCCCTCCCCCCTGCACTACGGCCACTCTGTACCTATATCCACAGCCTGCCCTCCGGAGCGTGGAAGTGTGCCCTGCATATGCATGTTGCGCATGACACAAGGCCCAGTATGGCTGCCTCGGTTGAAAACACTGCCCATGCCCAACGACATCCAGATGGTGGTGACCAGTCACACCAGCGTTTATGCCCCATACCACATATGTATGCAAGAACTGTACGTCTCAAGCACAGCCATTGAATGTAACACCAACTGCACAGCATGATGCAAGTACATAGGGCGACACATACTCCACTGACCGCATGCCCTTCTCTCCCACACAGGCACATCCTCGGATAGCGAAGGATCAGGCACCAGCACATGCAGCTCGGTCCCACGGAAGAGGAGTAGACAGATGCCATGCCCCACCACAGCCACCCCAACCCAGGCAAGCACAGCAGCTGTCCCAACCCAGGCAAGCACAGCAGCTGCCGCAACCCAGGCAAGCACAGCAGCAACTCCTCCAGGGAAGCAATCCTCACCTCCAAGCCAGGCACCTACGGATATGGGGTGATCCAGCAATGAGGATGCTGGCCAGGACACCAGTGACACCACTGATGGCACGTCTGGGCCTACGGGCTATGAACGTCCTACCTTCAGCCCCCCATCGTTTGCACAGCCAGACACCACCTGCCTTCCCCAGCATCAGGGATATGGATTCCATGCTCTGCCGCATGGAGGAGAAGCATGCAGAGATGGCCGGATTGTGTGCCAGCCCTTCCAGGGGTCCACACTCATGCAGGAGGAGATGCAGCTCATGCGTGAGACTGTGAAGGACAGTGCACAGCGGAGTTGCCGTGCCCAGGGCCCAACTGCCTCTGCAGTCGGCCTCCTGTCGTGGAGGGTCAGAAAGGGCAATGAGGCCATCTCTGCCATGGCTGACAATTTTGCACTGGCCCTGCATGCAGTGCTGAGAACAGGCAGGCAGCCAGTTCAGACACACCATCCTGCAGCAAAGCAGTCCAAGGCGCTGATCCTTGCGTCTGGCAGGCCCGCAACAGAAGGGAGGCCCATGTGGCAAGAAGCCACGTAAATGAACCTTTGCCACACATGTGGTTTGGGAAAATTGTACACTAGGGTGATTACATAGTTTCACGAGTTAGGGAGGGGGTGTGGGCATGGGTAGTTGGGTAGGGGGGTATTGTGCCACCAGTTCTCTGTTCCATAGGCATCTGTTAATAAACCGGGTTTTGCATTGAAAAACATGTCTGGACATTGATTCTTTTGTGTGGTAGTGTGCTTTATTCTTTGTGCATTCTCACGTGTGGTGGATGGCCTGGGCCATGTGCTTGTGCTCCGTGCTTAGAAATAATTGTGAATTAGTTGATCATGAGATTCGCCCATCCCTGTCAGCCCTGCGATGGGGCAATATGTCTGCATCTGAATCGCTGTCGTCATCGCCCTCCGCTGGAGGCATGTCCATGTCGGGGGGCAGGGGAATGTTATGCCTGACGCATATGTGTAACCACAGGACAGGACAATCTTTCCCACTTTCACAGGACTGTACATCACTGCCCCTACCCCCCCCCGATCGGCTTGGCAGTAGAAACTTGATTTCAGGAGGCCAAAGGTCTGCTCAATGGTGCACCTCATCTTAATGTGCGCACAGTTGTATGCATTCTCCTGGTGGGTCTGTGGATGCCCGACAGGTCTCATAAGCCATGGCAGCAAGGGGTATCCGTAATCACCTGCATGGGAGGGACACAAGGGGTGCAAGGCCATGGGGGTGGCTGGGTCAAAGCAGCCATGTCTGGTTGTGGGTCTGACACATGCATATGTGCGCTTGTGTCAGGACATTCAACTTGCTGTACGCTGTGACACTCACTGTTGGTTGGGAGGTTTGTGTGATTGGACTCACGTGCTTGTGACGCTGGCAGTGGGGGATGGGCACAGTGTGGACATGCAGAAGTAGATGACATGGGTGTGATGCATTCTGGTACTTGTGGTGCACGTCATGTGCCTGTCCATCTGTGCCCAGATTGTGATGGTGTCTCCGTCCGTTTACACATGTGCAACATGCCAACCATGGGCTTGCGCTCTTGCTGGCTGTGTGTGCCCATGCATGCACCTGTTGCCAGCTGCACTTGCAATGGTGATAGTGGATTCCCCCCCCATTCCACAGTGCACATGCTATGTGGTGTACGTGTTGGCACTTTCATTCACCCAACAGCCAGGATCGCTCTCCGCCATAATGCTCAATGTACCCTGGCAGCGTGCCGTTATGCAGGACCATGGAGCCATGCGTGGTTCCTGGGAAACGTCCGCATCACAGACAAACTGGACATTCATCGAGTGGTAGAGTTTATGGTTGCGATATACCTCCTCAATAGCATGTCTGGCTACTACCTCGATGTGTATGCAGTCAAGCGCTCTGAGCACATTGGGCATGCCTGCCAGGGCATGGGCCGTACTTTGGTGGCATTTACCTGGCCGGTGTTGTGGGGAGGCTGATATGCTGGGACTCATGATGCAGGACGGCATCCAGGACCCGGACAAGCTCAGGGTGTGCAGCTGGGCTGATTAGGGCCATCTGTTGTTGAACACCTGAGCTGGCTTAATGCCTGCTCTAACAGTGCTGCTGTTTCTGGCGTGGTTTTCATGGTGGCAAACATTTTGGTGTTGGTGTTTCCGTGCAGAAAGCTGTTGTAATGCTGCCTTGCTACTGTCACGCCAGTGTTTCCGGCATGCGATTCAGGTTTCCCGGTGTTACAGGTGACGGTGCTGTCTGCTACGGTCCTACAGTGGCTGGTGTTGGCGGACACATTGTTACCAGCATTGCAACTCGTACTGAGATGGTGCAAAAACCATGCCGGTAATCATTTACCGGCACGTTGCTTCTGGCCCACCATACTTGGAATGAGGCCTTGTGTCTCCCTATTCTAAGAGGGGTTTGCCTGTCTCAACTAAAACACTAAGGATTCGTTCAGGATGTCCACGAAATGAAGAGTCTACCTTCCTGTGTCAAAAAAACTACTTCTGTCCCTTACACTTGTAACTAAATGAAAGAGGTAGTGGATCTTCTTGGTCCAGAAGAATGGTTCTGTTCTTCTGGACAACGGCTCCCAGTTCCACTTGTGAGGTATGATCTCTACCTGAGGGAAGGACTCCCTTCCCCAGGTCCCTGTTTAAAGCACCAAACAAAGTTCCAGGTTGAAATGCAAAACAGCAGTAAAGTTCTCAGTTTGTATTAAAAAAGGTAATGTTCCAGTTTAAACATCAACATTCCTTATTGACCATAGTTATTTCTTCACTATTGGGTTTCTGGAGAATGCCTCCCTTCTCCAGGTATCTTGCTCTCACTGTTTTCACAATGTCAGGGGGATCACTCCCCATCCGTTGCCTTCTCTCAGGCTTTCTTTGCATTTCACAATACCAGGGGGAATGACTCCCTTCCCCTGGCCTGGACCAACTTGGTTCCCTAACCTACCAAGTATGGTCAGCTTTGTTTAGCTTTGATCTTCTCTTCAGTCTTTCCAATGAGACCGACGCAAAAGATGTCCTCCACCTTACCCTTGGTTTTCTCTCAATTCAGGTAGGGTCTCTCAGCCGACCCTTTCTGGTTCTATCTTCTTCCTGGACTCTCCCACTAGTCCCAGACCGAGGTTGGTGGCTCTCTGCGGCCCCTCCATACTTGCAACAACCCTCTCGGGTACCTTTATGCGTGGTCCGCAAGGGTTCAGTTTTCTCCTGGGTCCCTGTGGCTTCCGTGGACCTCTGCTGTGCTGCGGCAGCTGCACAGCCTCTGACCTCTCCCTAGTCATGCGGTTCGCTTTCCCCACACCTCCCCCAGGCTTTAGGAACTCCTGGAGCTTCAGTGCTCTAGGATACTGTGCTGTCCCTCCAACTTGGACCAGCTTTTCACCTCTCTGCTCCTTTTCCTGCATCCCGGTCTGCTTCCTCTTCCTTCGCTGTACCACTTTGCTCTCGCCACTTCTACATGGAGGGCTAGACAAGTTGTTCAGTCTCTCTTTGGTTTTTATCCGAACAGTCCACAAAAAGTTAGACTGCTTAATCATGTTCTCATTGGTAATGGTCAGTGGAAAGCTGCTCCTCCTCGTCCCAGTCCTTGTCCATGCTGGTCTATGAGAGAAGTCTCTATTCTCCCTCATCTCAGTACTAATGAGAGTAGTAGACAAACACACATAGGGGCAGATGAAAAGGAAATGGGGTCTAAGGGAAGATTATCAGGCTTTGGATGAGGGTCACAATACAGCATTCTTCCGTTGTGTCCTCCCTGTATCCCAGAGGGGGAATCCCTCCCCATGAGATCCTCCTGCCGAGTACCACCCAGAGAGGGCAATTCAGGTAGTCGCCTCACCTCCCTGCCCTCATGGGAAGGGACTCCCCCTAGGGGAGAAGGGGTGACACTGCAGGATTCATCACAATACACACTAGCCTGTACATTTTCTAGTGAAATATTATCACACCAACACTGTAAAACAGATACATACATTCACACTTAGAAGATATAAGAAAGCATTTGATTTAATAACACAGGTAAGTACTCAGATGCATTAGAAGTAGCAAAGATACTTTAGAATAACAATAGAACAGTTTCCTGTAGTGCCTTTTAGGCAAACTTTCCTTCCATATTCTATGGACCCCCAAACGTTTTGCTTATGTTTCTGAACCTGTCCTGACCTTTTACATAAAAGTTGGCTTCACTTGCCTGGCCTTTTGCACATTTGTTATGGGGAAACTACCTAGTCTTTCAAACTGTCAATACTGGGAAACTATGTTTCCCTTTTGTCTATCTACATTTCACCTGATTTGGTAAATTTTTAACTTTGTACAATAGTGATACCTTTGTGTCACCTAAGACTCTTATCTATTGGAGGTTTTGGTTACTTTTTATGTTCCTAAAGACAAGCTGGTGGCAGCAGGTACCTTTTCTTTTTTCAATCATTTTTGCAATATTTTTAGTATGCACATTCGTGTTTACCGCGTTTGGCTAGTGTCCTAGGATGGCCCTGCCACAAGATTGTTCAGTTGTTCTTTTGCCATTTTGTTGTTTGGCCTTCTTCCTGCCTTTTCAGGTCAGGAAATCTTTAATAGGGTCATGGATTTGCCCAGGAAAGCTAATGTTTTCGCAGGCTAGTGCATGCCATTTTTGTGTGTGGACCAAGGAAGTGGGCTGGGACAGTCTGGCCCCAATCCACAAACTGGTGCCAGTGAGTCTGGTGGCCATGCATGAAAGTAATCTACAGTAGTCCCTGAATGGACCACTGCTGGCTGAGTGTGGTGCAGATTCTTGCTATCGGAGGGCTGATTTTGATCACTCGCCTGAATTTAGGATAAGACGAGTCCTGTAGCCATTCCAGAAGATCAGAATTTGAGCCAAGAATGTCGTGTAGCTGTGCAGCCGACTGAAGACCCGAGGATGACTTTTGTAGAGGCTTGGCAAGCTTTCCAGCAACTGTCCCGGTGAAGCCCTGATCTCAGAAGGCCCTTGTCGGTGCTTCGTCCCTTGGACTAGAGGGATCAACCAGTCTCGACATCTTCTCGCCTTCCTGCAGATTTGAGCCTTCAGAAGTGTCCCAGGACTACATGGTGGACTAACCTGCTCTGTAATGGGCTACCGCGCCAGAAGCGTCACTGTATCGAGTTTTCTTCTGGAACTTCGGTAGTTGCCAGCTAGTCCTACAAATCACCTTCCAGCCAAGTTTCAACTTCACAGCATCAAGGGATCCTGTCCTGGAAGTCTGTCCTTGTACGCAAGTGGAGAGATGCCTGCTGTCGCCCGAATGCATGGACTGTCGCTGCAACTGGCCATCCCCCGCCTGGTAGAGTGTCCTGAAAAGCCCTGCATCGGTGGCTGCTACATTTCTTCTTCGTAAAGGTTGCACTCTGCTCCTGGAACCGACCGGAATCTCCCTTGCACCTGTAGCTCTGTAGGCATCTTCTACTGGGTCCAACGATGGGAAAGCCTACCTCCAGCGACTCCTTGCCAAGTCACTTGTGAAAATGGGAATAGGGGCAGTTTGTTTGTTTATTTATATGTAACGCGCGCCAGACCCAAGGGTATCAGGGGGCGAAGGATAAGGAGACTTTAAGCTTGCACAGATCACATAGTTAAGAAATTACACGGTTACAAGATCATATACAAGGTTACAAAAGCAATACACCATTACAGAAAGTAGAGTCAGAGTGAAGGATCGTCGGTACAAAGTGTAAAAAGCATAAGAATTAGTGTGGGTTCTAGTCAAATACGACGGGCGTAAGGGTAGCACCAGGCTAGATGTCATTTTCTTTGAGCCAGTTGGTAATGTTAGGTGGTGAGTAATCGCAATACTTCCAGCTGCCACTATCTCCTCTATTATAAATGTCTGTGAAGAAGGAGAAAGATTCTTACCTGTAACTCCTGTTCCCCAGAATTGGTATCTTTCATAGATTCACATGCTGTGAATATTCCTCGTCGTCAGGCTGGGAATCCTCAGTTACTTTTTGATTCCCCTTGCACTAGTCCAGAAGAACCTACATTTTGTAGCCTAACACCCTTGTTATGGGTGTTTTTGGTCCCTACCAATGGAACCTCGAGTAGCTCCAGACTAGCCCTTCCTCTTCCTCTTCCCCTCAGATTCTGACCCTGTAGTACCAGCTGTCCCTGGGGTGCGAGTTGTTTAATCTGACGGGGTGGAAGGATGCTGCATGTGAATATATGAAAGATACCAGTGCCGGAGAACAGGAGTTACAGGTAAGAAATGTTCTCCTCCAGCATTGGATCTTTCATAGATTCACATGCTGTAAATAGACTATGTAGCAGTATATAGACATTGGAAGAGCATACAGGGAAAACTCTGCACACGCACACCTTACTGCCAATCCATAGGATCATACCTTACTGAAACAGGTGTTGCAGGACTGCTCTCCCTGTTCGCAACTTCTTCGGCATGCTGGTTCTCCAGGCAGTAGTGCCTTGTGAAGGTATGCAGCACTGACCAAGTGGCCACTTGGCAGATATCCGTGATTGGGGGCCCCCCACCCGCCCCTCGACGTCCAAGCTGCCAAAATAGCTGTAGCTCTTGTTGAATGTGCATGTGGGGGAACCTCCCCGCTGACTTGTGGCACAAGATGATCGCCGACGAGATCCACCTTGCAATGCTTTGTTTGGAATAAAGCATTGCCTTTATTCGTTGGGCCATATGCCACGAAAAGTTGCGTTGAGCTCCTGAAGGACTGTGTCCTGTCAATGCAGTATTTCAACGCAAGTTTAATGCCACCTCCGCCAGTGACGAGGGCTTGCTAAAGAAAACTGGCAAGGAAACTGTTGAATTTTTGTGCAATTCCATGGGCACAAAACCCGGATTTGTCATAAGAAGTAAGCTATCTTTTTGGAACTGTGGCTGGTTGATTACGAGAGCCTGCAGCTACGACACCCCCCTAGCTGACGTAATAGTCACCAGGAAGTGACTTTCCAGGACAGGTATCCTAGAGGTGCAGAGGCCATAGGTTCAAAAGTTTTTTTTCATGAGCCCAGAGAGCAGTGTGTTGAGGCTCCATTCTGGTGATATCCGTCTAACTGGTGGAAAACTTCTGAAAAGGCCTTTGAGGGAATGCTTTATGAGCCTGTGTCTGTAGAGGGAGACTCCTTCCTCCCGCGTGTTGTACCTTGAGATGGTCGCCAAGTAAACCTTGATGGATTTGTGGGAAAAGCCTGGTTTGGCCAGGTCTAGATGATATGGTAGCACCTGCTCTAAGGTCACCAGTAGCGGGTTTAGTCTTTTCCGGTGTTGTTGGCATTGGGTTTTGCACCACTTGATATATATGATATGGCATTCATAACGCGCCTATACACAAGTGTTTCAATCGCTTCCACTTTAGGCAATATGATTTGTTAGTGGCGGAAGCCCTAGCCGCCGCCAGAACCTGTCTACACTCCTGAGATATGTTTAGGCTTCCGAACTCTGTAAAGTCAGGCGCAGTGACAAACTCGTGGTGTAGAATTTTACCTTTGCTATGATATTTGGTCGATTGCTGAGCCGGATGGGTTTGGCTGTGGAGAGTTGGACTATGAACGCATATGCAGTGTGGCCGTCCCACGGATAGCAAGCGCGTTTCCCCTTCAAGCACTTTTGGAGCTTCCTGCTGGAGTAACTGGCAGATTTCTTGTTTTGGATTGTGGCGGATATGTCTACTGTTGGCCGACCCCATCGCTGGAACAATGATTGCAGTGTTGCTTAGTCGAGCTCACATTCGTGGTTTTGGGAGATTTGCCTGCTGAGGCTGTCCGCCATCTGATTCTGGATCCCGGGTAGGTGGAATGCCTCAATGCTGATCCTGTGGGCAATGGCCCAGCGCCATGTCCATTGAGCTTCCTCGGACAATGTCCTTGATCTTGTACTTCCCTGCTTTCGGAGGCAATTCATTGTGGTGGTGTTGTCTGTGAGGACTTTGACCGTTTGGTTTTTTTAGTATCGGGGAGGCAAGCTTCCTGGGGTGTCCATAGCCCTTTGACATGTAGTTGATCCACGTGGGCATCCCACCCCTGGAGGGAGGTGTCCGTAACTAGCGTCTTGTCTGGTGTTGGGTCCTGAAACACTTTCCCCTTGCAGACATTGGCGTTGGCTGTCCACCACTGGAGCTGTGAGTGTAGCTTGAGGGGCATCCGTACCTGGTCCCCCCCATGATCCGGTGGTTTGGGACCAGTTTGCTGCAAGGAACTCTTGTAGCAGTCTCATATGAAGCCTGTAGTGCGGGACCAGTGGTATGCACAACACCATTGTCCCCAGTAGTTGCATGCACTGAAGGACTGTTTTTACCTTGTTTGGAGTGAAAGTTTTCAGCAGGGCCGCGGGTGTTTTTTTTTCTGTCGCTGGAGGGATGTACCCTTGGTTCCTGGGTGGAGAATTCCACTCCTAGGAATATGAGCTTTCTGGACGGTCGCAAGAAGGATTTCTTGTAGTTGATGACGAAGCATAATCTTTGCAGTAGGTGTACTGTTGCTGCTTTTGATGCCTGTGCTCCCTTCCTGGATGGGATCGTGCCAGCCACTCGTCTAAATAAGGATATATGTGGTGTCCTTGTTTGCGCAGGCTGGCTGCCACTGGCACTGGCACGAGGCACTTTGTGAAGGTGCGTGTAGCAGATTTTAGGCCGATTGGTAGGACCTTTAACTGGTAGCGTGACTTTTCAATCACAAACTGGTGGTACTTCCGGTGCCCTGGATGGATGGGTACATAAAAATATGCATCCTGGAGATCCAGGGACGCGAGGTAGCCATGGTGTTGCATTGCTTCTATGACCTGCTGTAATGTGATCTTCGTGAACTTTTGGCGCTTTACCCTTTGGTCCCTGGGGACATTTTCTATTGCCCTTTTTTGCAGCATGAGCTGCACTTCTTGTAGGAGCGCAGTATGTGCGCTTGTGGTTGGTTTGGAGCTATGGGAGGGGGTGTTCATTGGAATTCTAGTAGATGCCAGTATAAAACCATATCAAGCACCCATTTGTTCTTTGTTATTCTTCTCCAGTCTCTGCAAAACCTGGAGATCCTCCCTCTCAGGGCACAGAGGGATGGATTGTCACTGTTGGGTCTTACCCTGCTATCCCCTTTCGGAGGCAGAGGGCTGTCTGCGGCACAGATGTAGCTGAAAATCCTTTATTTTGTGGTAACCCTGGTAAGACCTCTTGTACCCCTCGGAGTAGTATGTCGAGCCCAGTTATCACCGGGGAAGAAGTCTTCAGCAGAAACACGTTATTGATATTCACGATTTTATCATGGAGAAAGACGTGGACATAATGTGCATCACAGAAACATGGCTTACTAAGGCTCATGGCCCGGTTATAGAGCAGGCAACCCCCCGTGGCTACGTCTTCTTTGGGGAAAAATCGTACAACTGGCCAGGTAGGTGGGGTAGCCATTATTTGTAAAAAAAAAAAAAAGTGTTAGGGATGTATGAGGTAATGGCCGATTGTGAAGGATGTGATATTTTACATACAAAGATCACTCCCAATCACAATTTTAGTATCAACTTTGTGCTACTTTATAGGCCGCCAGGTGAGGTGCCACTGTTCAATGAATCCCTTACACATTTCCTTTCATCTATGCAGAATGTGAACAGTGCCATTATTCTTGTGGGTGACCTTCCTCTATGGAAAGGGGATCCAAGTGACAAGACAGCACTTGAATTAGAATGACTATTAAATAATGGCAATATAGTAGTGCATAATTCTGAGCCCACGCACATAAAGGGTAATATTGTGGATTGGTTGGCAAGTGAAAAATTTACTCCGACAAGTGTTGTAACCACACCATGTGTGTGGTCAGATCACTTCTCCCTTACATGTCAGCTCCAACTCCCAAAACCACCTGGGCAGCAACATGAGTTGCCAAGTAAAGTTTTGGGGTGAAATTATCGGGCCATAAAACCAGATGGAAGACTTGATGACACAGACCACAGATATGGATCATCCTGATCTTTTGATGGAAAGTTATAATAAACGCATGACAATATTACTTGATAGGATTGCTCCTAACAAGCACCAGATTGTTAGGGATTTCCCAAATCATCAAAAGTGATTTACCCCCGAATTGGTCCAGCTCAAGCAAAGGAAAAGGCAAGCTGAACATATGTGGCTTAAGGATAAAGTTCTTCAGAATAAAGAAGAGTGGAAACGCAGGGAGAAGGAATATAAAGGTCAGATTAGAGAAGCTAAATGTAGCCACTATAATGAACAAGTTAGCAGGGCTGGAAACTAAACTAAGGAACTTTCTACATTGTTTAGATCTTGGGAAAAGCCCAAAGTATTTTACCAAAACTTTAATCCTACCAAAGAGGATTGTGTAAGAGTCCAAAAGGAATTTTCTGATAAAATTGCACTTGCCCAAGCCAAGATTCGCAATCAGTTGGATAGATTTAACACCACCACTGCAGGTGTCGAAGGTCTGTCTACCAGGGAGCTTAGGCAAAGATCAGCTGTGCACGATGGTCCCTCGTAGCTCGGGAAGAGGGCGCCTTACCAGGTCCTCTCTGGGTCAGTCCTTGAAGGCACAGCAGCATTCAGATTGATGAAGGAGAGTAACAGGAATTCTTCTCGTCCAGCAGGGCTTCAAGATCAAGCTTCAGTTACTGCTGTTATTCGTCGTAGTGGACTTCAGCTTCTGAACACGATTCCTAGCAGTGAGAGGTCCCCAGATATAATGTTGATCTCCCATTCATTCCGCTGGGTCACACTCAAGCATCCAATCACGACTAAGGGCATTCAGGCAGGCAGCCAATCAGGCACGCAGTGCATTCAGGCCATTCACTTCTCTCCAGACACTCGCAACAAGTTATGTGTATTGGGACAAGTACAGAGCCATTCAACACTCCAAACTGTATTCATACCGGTTTCGGGCAGGGCTGTCTCAGTCATTGTGTCAACCACCAGATACTAGACACCCATAACATAGAATGCGTATTCGTCACACACTCCATTCACCCAGGTCCCACCCACAGGCGTACGCACAACATACGGTCGTTGAGAAGGCTCCAGCCAGTCTGGTCGGCACTTCCCCACACTACCATATATGAAACTTCCACCCAACAGCCAGTCAGGGGGGAGGGACAGAGGCAGGGCTTCCCGGGACTTCGGGAAAATCAAGGTAACAGGTGATGGAAGGCAAGAGGCCATGCGGGCCATTTTGTCTCCATCCGGAATCTACCGATTCCAATGACAGGGCCTGGGCAAACCAAAATGGAGGACGCTCAGGGCACCAGTCGTTTCAGCACGGAACTGCCACCAGCCCGTTCTCTGCTCTGTGGGTCACACACAGGTACCCAAAAACATACACTAGGGGCACAGGGTTGTACCCCTACCCATGGGTGCCATAAGGGTATCCCATGGGTCTGTTCACCAAACCAAAAGAGAGAGCCGCACCTCCAGGAGTCCCACATGAACTCCTGCGCGGAAAACATAACAGAACACACGATAAAAAGCAGTAAAGGACAAGGACAGGGAGGCCCTGTCCCTCCAATGCATTTCCAGCATCACAATTATGCACCCCATAAATTGTCTTGGTGACTTATTACCTTCTAAAGTTATTCTTTTTTTTTTTTAGATATAACTCTGTTTATTAGATTTTTTTGTGAGCACATAACCATCATTAAACAACCAACACGGTTACATGACATACGATAAACTTATACACAGAATTATTTCTTAGCAGTGCAAAAGTGACATATGAGGACCGGGGGTCAAAGAGCCAGTCTTTCAAAGCTAGGGCGGCTAAAACTCAGTTGAAGACCGTGGGGTGTCCAGCCATCTTCAGCCTAGGAGCATCAAGAGTCCTCCCATTTCCCCCAGACTTTCTGAAATTTCTTGGAGACATTGCCCGCTATCTACCACCCCTCACCGTGTCATCACAGTTTGAGAGTAGTACGATTGGTGTAAGGGTTAAGCTGGATCAGCCGTAACATTGGCATCCATGTCTATTTCTCAGGGAAACATTATTGCCTCTAGCCATTCCTCAGACTCTAGTGGGCCCAGGTCTCTTTCCCATTTCTCTTTTAGCCTAGCCAGGCCTTGGGCTCCAAAAGAGTTGAGCACCTGATAGAGCATGGAGGTAACCTTGGTCGGGATGCGTTCCAGGAGAACGTTCGTTTCCAGGGTGGGGGGAACAGTCAGGAACCTCGTTCAGATTAGGGAATTGGGTGTTGATGGCGTGTGTCAGTAATGGCTGCAATAGTTGTTGGATTGCAGCCTAAATTTCTCCTGCATGGTCTCAAAGTCAAGGAGGTGTCCATCTTGTATCACGTCTGCAAGTGTGAGTATGCCTCGCTCTTCCCGTGTCTTGAAATGCCCCATTTTCTGGATTTCGGGAAGGTGTTTATTATGCCACAGAGGTTGCGCCAGTGTTTATCTCGCTTTCCATCCAATATGTTGGTGGGACTCCTGGCGGACATGCAGTGTCATTCTCGACATTCCCACCATCCTCTTACTGCCCCCATACAGTATCTGGAGGGAGCAATTGGGCTTGCCTTATTTAATGTGACCCGGATGTGTGGGAGCACCGGGTCCCCATGCTCCCATTCGTTCGCTACCCCTGTTTGTGCCACCCAATAATAGGTGCGAACACATGGCAATCCAATGCCCCCTTCCCAAACCGAGCAGTGCAGTGTTTTGAGGGTAATCCGGGGTTGCTTCCCACCACATAAAAAACCTTCGAAGGGCGCTGTCAATTAATGCAAAAGTTGTGTGGGGGATGGGGAGTGGGGCGTTCTGGAGGACATATAACATTCTCGGAAGTGTCAGCATCTTGAACACTAAAGTTATTCTTGATCATTGTAGCATCTTTGCACCATTTTTATGTATATTTGCTAACGCATCGTTTAACCACTGTTCGATACCTCAAGCGATTAAAGATGTGGTGGTGACACCACTCTTAAAGAAGCAAGGGCTGGACCCTAATAATACAGCAAACTTGAGTCCCATATCAAATATCTTCTTCTTCCTAAAATTGCTCTATAAGATGGCCATGATACAGCTTCAACCCATATGGAGGCTGTAGGTGTATTGCATAACAAACAATCTGGCTACCAATGCACCTATGGTACAAGCGCTCTGGTTGACCTCCAGAACCAGATGTTAACAGTATTGGAAAAGAGTGGATTGGGGCTGCTGATTTTGTTGGCTCCATCAGCAGCCTTCGATCTACTGGACCATAATTTACTGCTGGAGAGATTGGCCACCACAGGGGGACTCTCGAGGGAAGCTGTTATGTGGCTGAAGTCGTTCCTGGAGAGACGTAGGTCTAGGGTTCATTGGGGAGATGTGGCATCCGACACTGAGCCTATTGCTTGTGGCGTCCTGCAAGGGGCCCGTTTGTCCCCCCTCTCTTTTTAATATCTACATTTAGCCTGTGTGTGTGGAATTGGAGAGATTGGGGGTGTTTTTCAGATATCCATGGAGCTCAGTGGAAATCATGCGGATGACTAAGAGAGACTTAATATATAGTCGGTCATAAAAAACTGGATGTCCATGTATTGGCTATACTTAAATGCCGGAAAAACCAAGCTGATGATCTATGGATCCAAGCACTCTCGTGAAAGCCTGGGACAGGATTTTTCCAGCTTTAACATTGATGGCAATCTGATCCTGGTGATCAGGAAGGTCAAGACTCTCTGTCCTTTTTTCGAGGCTAATCTCAATGCTGATGCCCTTGTGGACTAATAGTCAAACACACCAACTATTATCTTAGAGTGCCGAGACTGGTTGGCCACACGGTCTCCAAGGAAAATCGAGCAGAATTGGCACGTGTTATAATATTACCACGCCTTGATTACTGTAACTCCCTGCTAAGAGGTGCCAGTAAGGATGCAATACTGAGACGGCAGAAAGTACACGCCTCAATGTCCGTACATCCTGAATAACTTGCTTGGGTTTGGCTTAACCTCTCTGAGTTCCCCTGTTCACTATAACTAGGGTGGCCTCCTGAAATCTGTCCACCGGTCAGATTTGAGAAATCCTTAATGCCTAGCTCTTATAAAATCGAACACTATGGTGGTCTGGGCTCTTGAGTACAAAAGTCCCCAGTTCCAAAGTTACATTTCACAGGCAGGTTTATTAAGAGATTAACAAGGCCAGAGTTTATGATTAAAAGAGTCATAAATGTAGGTAAAGTTCAGGTAAAATTCACTCAATCCCAGTCACTAGGCTACGCCTAGGAAGGGATCCTTAACCAGGCCTCCCCCGACCAAAGCCAGGAAAGAGTGATTTAGGGGCAGGACTTTACACCCATGTAACCCTACGGAGAAAAGGGGGATAGAAACAGGTATGTTACCCTACCCCCTGACTCGGATCTCTCCAGAGACCACTGCTGAGGCTCCGGATTCTGTTCTGTGCTTAGTCCAGTCAAGGAGGGCCGAAGGGTCACGGGTGCAGGGGTCACTTTTGGACATGAGATTTAGTTTTGTCGGTTGCAGTGTTTAGGAATCATTTCCACACACTTTCAAGCAGTATACCAAAATGAAGAAAAGATGAAGGCTGTGGAGCAGACTACCTCAGGACACCTACCGGGAGTGATAAATATGTGTTGCAAGGGGAGTCAGCACAATCAGGCAGGGACAACAAACTTCAATGGACGAACAAGGGAGCAGGCCCAGCACAGCTTCTGTTGATGCAAGAAAGCTAATAAGTGCAGAAGCAGGCATCCTATTACACAGGTTGAAGAGCTTCCTAGTTCCAAGGATACACCCAGAACGGTGACGGCTGCAGAGAGATAGCCCAGGAGAGAGCTGGTCAGGCCATCATTTGGTTCATGGACATCTCCAAAGGCTCAGGAGGCACAGCTCCTCAAGAAGACGTCAAAAACAAAGTAGTAAAAATCCCGCTGCCACCAGCTCATCCTAGGTCCATTGTAAAAGTAACGAAAAAGCCATCACAGAAAAAGACATTAGGATACAAAGCATCCTAACTGCACTCTACTTAATGTGATGAGCGTAATTGTAACAATACAAGAAGTTCACAAAGAGAGTCTGTCCCAGTACTGATGGTCTCACTGACCGATTGTTTTCCCCATAAGAATGAGCAAAAGGGAAACGTTAGTAAAGCATAAGGGCTTCACTTACCTCCAACAAGTCAGGTAAGGATTCTATACAAAGCAAAAAGAAAAGATGCCCCATATAAATGTATGGGAGGAAAGCAGCAGAAAGAAAATCTTTACTAACAGCGATGGACGCGTTTGGGGGGGTTAGTATATATAGATTTTCCATGCCCCATGATCGCATTTTCACCATTTTCCCTGGAACTTAGCAACAAAGGGGTCACAGAAGAGATGAGGTGTATGAGCTATCTGTTAGGATATTTTTTCCAAGGTCCACCTATGGTAGGTAGGACTTCATAAAACGATCACATTGGTACACAGGCCCTAACTTGTAATATAAGTCTGTACTACTCAAGGTGCTGGTAGTATGGCAGAGCAACCAGGCGTATCTTAGGAGGGAGATGTGAGCTGTAGGTAAGTCCAAAGAACTCAATATATACATAGTCACAAAGAAACACTTACACACGTGTGTATATAAAATAAATAAGTATTTTACTATAACTACAAGGTTAAAGTTAAATATCAGGTACATAAGTACCATTTCAAACTAAACAACACAATATAAAAACAATGCAATATTTTAGGTGACTAAACCATAAGTTAAAACTTGTACAGGTCATAAGCACAGTTCAAAGTAAGTAAAATCACTTGTTACAGCAACTCGGATAATGTTCTGTTGTAGAAATAATAAGGTTATTCAACATTAACAATCATAGGTCAGTACCTTCAAAGACCTATTTACTTTTCAGAAGCCTGAAGGCTTTAGCAGTCCATCCCTATCTAGGTATGAGTTCTTCAAAGTCAGTTTGGAGGTAAAGCAGATAAAGCACACATGCAGAAAAGGCAAAGTTCCAGAGGATTCTTCAATTGTAAGTAAGTACAGGGCTTTTGTTGGTCAAAAAAGGTTTCAGGGGCCTTCGGAAAAGGCTCTCTATGGGCACACATGCATTGGGATTGGGCAAACGGTATGGGCGAACACCCAAACACCGGAATCAGCACTCCAACAATAAAGAAGCAACAGAAAGACTGTAGGTAAGTATTACCCTATGCCACACAGTACCTTAGGAGGGATGACTAAGTTGTAGCTGGATGCCTTCACGATGCAGCAGCGGTGGAGATCCTGTCTCCTGTTCCTTGGTTGTGGTGACGAAAGGAGGGACTCTGGAAGAGATGTTGCAGCAACAGTCGAGATAAGGCCTCCAGCAAAGGATTTTTCATGCTCCAAAAGGGATCTGTGGTTTTGGCGCCTATTCACAGACACCAGTGAATATCAGTTCTCGTCTGATCAATTCTTCTCGCTTACTCGGTCCTCCATGCTGGTGAAGGGACTTCTAGGAGGGGGATTTTGCCTCTGGAGGTCCGAAAGGAGTCCACCAAAGTTTTGGCAGAGTTTGTTAATGGGAAGACTATGCACTCCAGGATGGTCGCAGGTCCCAGAGTATTGGCGGTTTGCAGCCCTGGATGATTGCAGCTCATCGTGGGGTGGCTCAAATCGGAGATACTCTTAAGACTGATTATGCCCACCAGTCCAAGGGAGGAAGTCCTCTTAAGAGCTTCCCTAGTGCTTCGAAAACGGGGTCAGGACAGCAGCTGTCACTTCAGTGGTCTTCACCGGTTGCTGGAAGGTGCTGCAGGCGTCTCTGGTAGTCTTCATCTTCGGTTCTTCTGTTCCAGTGGTCGGCTTCTCTTTTGTTTCAGGATCCTCACCTTTTATCCAGGAACCCAGACAATCAACAGTCATGCATCGGTCTCAAACATTGGGCGGTGGCTGTCCTTTTAGGGCACCCAGCCTCCCCATTGGAACTGGATCCAGGCACGTATGCCAGAAGACAAAGGGGTGCAAAGTTTCAGACTCCTTCCCAGTTTCCTGTCTTCACAGACACACTCTGGAGCCTTGGCGGGCTTCTTAAAGGATTCCTGCCAAAGACAAAAGTCAAACCAGGTAGAACCAGGTTGGTAGAAGGACCACCAAGAAAGAACAAGCACACAGGACATGGTGACAAAAGAAGATAGCCACCATTTTGGGTCCATTGTGACACTTCTGTGCACCACCATGGCTGTGAACACAGCCAGGGTAGGAAAAATGCACAAGTCTGTAGAACATGTCTACTGCCACCAGCCATTCAGGTATGCCTGCCACTGTAACAGAAATGTTACAGGAGCAGTGAAGAAGGGGATACTGTGTAACTCCTCAGCACTCCACATAAGGTGGTGTGTGCCGATCTCACAAAAGAAAAGGGAAGAACGATAAAAGTATCCTTCTATCCTCGAGAACAGGCGTTCTCACAAGGACAATAAAATAATATAAAAAGGAGAGTCCAGAGGGCTCCGAGCAACACTGCACAAAAGGTGCTGTGTGCTGCAAAAGTAAATTACAGATGCCTTTAAAAAGTATGGAGGAAAGCAGGACTCCATAAAAGAAATAAAAAACATAATGAACAGGGTTTCCATGGTCAGAGCAAAAAGAATGAATGAGGGGGGAAAAAGGTTCCCCTCATTCAGGAGAACAGACAAAAAGGTCCAGAAGTTCATCCAGCAAAAAGTGCTGGGTTGTCCCACAGATAGAGGGGATTTGGCATAAATATGAAAAATCTCCCTAACACTATCCGCTAAAAGGGGCAGGTTTGGAGGGCGATGAGGAATCTGCAGGAGGAAGGACTAATCCACCAGAAAGAACATTACAGAGAGGAAAGTAATTTGTTCTTCTAATGGAGTTCTTCCTCCTACAGATTCCTTTTCGTAATTTTTTTTATTTACTGTGCATTAGCCAACATTTTGACTTTTAACACAAGTTACAAACATTCAACTCAGACATAAAACATTCACTTTACACAATTTTTCATATTATTAAAAGAAAAGAAAAAAAGAAAAAGAAGACATTTCTTACTGAGAAAAAATAAATAATTATGAGGAGATAAAAACATGAATCAACAATCAAATAATACATAATCTAGCATAAAAATTAACTTCAGTTTCACATCTTCCCAATTTAAATTTCTCTGTTACCACCCAGACTTAAATCCTTCAGGAGTCTGACCACTTCCGTGGTCAGAATGGTTTCATTTTCTGAAGATAGTCTGTGCCAGAATTCATTAGTGTTTAACCAGCGAACATTGTGGACAAATCTCTGAAGTCTAACCATTCTCAGATCCCAGGTACCAGGACAATTAGATAACAGGTGCTTAATCGACTGACATTGTTTCTCATCGCATTTGTCACATACGTCATCAGTACCCCCCTCGTTGTCCCTTCTGGCCTTAATCTCGAGGGTTGGGAGCAAGTTTAATCTAAACATCAAGAAGAGCGCTCTTGCTAGTTGGTCTGGCGATTTGTTTGGATAGGAAGGCAAAACAGACCTTTGTTTGCCCATCACTGAGAATGATGCTGAAAGCTTAGCCTTCCTCATTTCCTCCCCTGTCCCTATCCAATCCCATAGTTTTAAGTGTTCTTTCACTTTAGAGGGGTTCTGGGGAAGGTGGTTAGTTGCACAGTCAGCACTAGCTAATATTTCACTGCATTTCATTTTCAACTTTGCAAGGAACCCATTATCTGCACACTGCATTGAGAGTGCCACATCCCCATTAAGAGAGTTCTTCATATCTAAGGCAAACTATTGGAACACAATTGGGTAAGTTCAGAGTTTTCTTCCATCATTTTGCCTCTATTACGTCCCATTCCACATCCATCGATATTGGGTTTGAGTCCAGACCAAAAAGAATAATTGAAACCGCCTTACCTATATAGAACTTTACCAGCGGAAGTATGGAAAATTTGCAAAATCTAGATCTAATTCTTTTCATTTGAGACCCCAACTTCATGGCTTTTAGATCGATGGCTGAGAGAAAATGGCTTTTCATTGGAAAAGATTTAATTGTGGCCCCCCAGGTATGTCAGCTCAGATACAATTTCTATTGGGAGTTGGTCTAATACCCAATTGTAGGTCTTGACTCCCTTCTTTGGATGTTTAAATATCAGTACATTTGACTTTTTTGGGTTAATAGTTAGATTGTTGTTACAAGCATAATCTTCTAATGCGGAAAGTAACCATTGCAGCCCACCCTGGGAATGATCTAGGATCACAACATCGTCAACATAAGCCAACCAATTAATTTTGTTATTTCCAATTCGTAGTGTTATTAAACCTATTTCATACAGCCATCGGTACAAGTCTGCCATAAAAAGAATGAAAAGAAGAGGCGCCATCAAGCAGCCCTGACGCACTCCTCTATTGATCTTAATGGGACCGACAATAACCCTGATCTGGTTCATCTAACTCGCATCATTGTATTCAGGTGAAGTTCCATTAGGATGGAAAGTAGGTTAGGAGGGACCCCCCCCAGGTGTCCAATTTCTTCCACAGGAGATTCCTGTTAATAGTGTTGAACGCCTGGGACAGGTCGATCCAAGCCCCAAAAAGAGGAGCGCCACCCTTCTGAAAGGAGTCCACACTCAAATAGCTCAGGACTAGGCCATTCAATGATGTAGATAAGCCCTTTCTTTATTAGAATTTCAATATCGGTATAGGTAAAGGCTAGAGACCATTTGTCAATCACTTCTATTTCTGGAAGTGATTGTTCTGTGGCCCCATAGACCCCTGAAAAATATTCCACCCAGGTCTGTTCTTATATGATGATTTCCTGTTTATGAGTGGCGGTGTCATGACTAGATCCAACAATAGTCCAGAAATTTCTGGAGTTCCTCAGGTTTAGTGCGCATATTGTTGTAATATAATATGCCTGTTAGACCGAATCTAGTTTCTGTACTTATTACTGACAGCTCTCAACGCATCCTTATAGATCTTTTCATCAAGATTACATTTTCTTAAGGAGGCCCTTTGTTTCCTTATACCTTTCTTTTTCTCTAAAATGTGAACATTAAAAGGTATGTTTATGTATCATATGGGACTTCTGAACCTGTGAAATGGGATGATTTAAGTTTAACAAAAGGGAGGGAAAGCCCAATGGGTCACAATAACCCAGCAGTTGTAACTCAGATGATTGCTCAACCGTATCACTCATTTTTTTAGTCAATGTTCTCCCCACTTTTTCAAACTTCCTAATTTGATTACCTGCCTGATTAACGAAGAGTTTGTGTGTATAAGGAGAGACAGTATAATCACATTCAGTGGCCAAAGTTACTTCTAAGCATGGCATGATCATCAATGTTACCACCCCCGAGCTGGAATTTTATACAGCTCTCAAAGATTTTTCTCGAAGCAAAGACATAATCAATGGTTGAAGAGGAGGCAGCGCTTTGCCATGTCGGTGCACTCGGGATGTCCCCCCCATACATTTCCATTAAACATCCATAGATCCCAGTCCCTCATAAAATTAGTCCACACTGTTCCGTTACCGTTTTTTTATTCCTCATCTTAAATAGACACAGAGCGCAGTACATAAATCTGGAGGTCAGAGGACAGCAAGAAACTGTATCACTAGAAAACAACGCAGACCATTACTGCGAATCAGAAAACAACACATTTTTTGATTGATTATATGCACATTTAATCACACAAATCAATGGCGGTTGCGGTATTAATAAATGTGGGAGGGGTAGCTGCACGGGTCTCCCCCGCTTTTGTTTTCGATTAAATGTGCAAAAAAATTAGATGCTTTTGGATTCGCAATAAAACATTGGTTGTATTCACGTTGTTCCACAAGAAACTACCACCTACACCAGAAAACTCTAGAGGACTACTCAGTGTTAAGATGGATTTCTAAAAATCAGCCCTAGTAGGCAGATTTTAGGAGGCCAACCTAATTACGTTGGGAAGGGAGCTCTGAAAGCTTAGTCAAAACCCAATCAAGGTAGCAACGGAGAGCAGTCAAGGCTTAGTCTCATGAGAGAGGCAGTGTAGTGTGGTCAGAAGGCCCTGAATGAGACCTCATAGAATAACACAATAATTCAGCTTAGTCAGTAATAAAAATACAGTTATTTATTTGGGCCTTTAAAACACAGAGACAAATGAAACTGGCAGGTACTATTTTCACATCACCAGTATATTCACTCACAATACATCATTAAATAACTAACCAGGTGAAACAGGTAAGTATTGCAGATATAGGTAAAATGATGAGACCCAGTCACAAGTACAATTCTCTATATCTGCTGCATTTGGGTTTGAAGGGAATGCAGCAGTCTCCCAACAAGGGGTTAACTATCAATAACAAAAGTAAATGGGAAATGTGTGTTGTGGCCATTGTCACCAAAAGGTGAAAATGATGGCTGATTATAAAAGGAAGGGGTGCATAAATCTGCATGCCTAATGAAACAAAGTCGGGGTTGTTATTGCTTCAGTCTAGCTGCGTTTATTTCGGTTAGCATTACATTGCATGCTGGCAACTGTAGGCTTTTGATCTGAATGGGGAAAATATAGCCTACAGAGGCAGGGGTGTGTGTGTCGGTGTGTTTGTGTGTATGTGTGCATTAACACAATCCGTGTGTGCGCCAGCCTGCAAGAAAAAAGGTGTATCTAGCAGTATGTGTTGCTGTTAAAGGTAAATCTGTTTTTTAAATATACTGACTAGTTCAACATGGACTTTGCTGTGTTATTGAGGAGCCCACCTTTATGCTTGACCCAATACAGTAATTCAAGTGTTAACAGCAATTTTACATTAAGTATATTTAAAACTACTAGCTGCACTGCATTCCGGTGCTTCTCCATTTACATTGATAAAATTAAACAAGAATCTAAAATGGTATGCGTTAACAATGCCGGGATTTACAAAACATGATTGGAGAGTTGTTTCAGCCTTTCATTTTTAACGAAACAAGAGTATGAATGAACTAATTACACTGTACAAAACAGGGTGGTGAATATGGGGAGAGAACATTGAGAGCCATGGGATGGCAGAACAATTAATTGGGTGTATCCCCTTTGGCTATGTACACAAACTGGGAGATCTACAGAGTTCTGTGGGAAACCTGTATACATATGTTCAAATTCAGCCTTTCAATACTCGTTTGAAATGACGCAATGTATGAGCACTGTTTTGCTACAAATTGGGCAAAACTGCATACAATTTACAAGTAATTCTCTAACACATAGAAAAGTCCAATACATTCCTGGTCACCAAAAGTACTTTGGATATGTGGCCACTGTCACTGCAAAATACATGTTGATGCCATTGCAAACAAAGTCATTTTAAATCATGTATGTGATACTGGAGCCCTCAATATATCCGAGAGAGTTGTACATGCAAGCCAGGCATGGCCAATTGGTCATACACCAGAATGACCAGCATGATTCCTGCAGGTAGAGGCAGTGATCCTGTGAGCTGTTGTCTGTGATACCGCCTATATTTTTTGTATTCACATGTTTATTAACTTTTTTACAATAATGTATTGAAACAATACAAACAGATAAACAAACGGGCCAGGAGAACAAAGCACAAGACCAAAATTCACACCAGCTCCAAAAACCTCCCCCAGATTCCCTCAAACAAGTTACATTTCTTCTGTTTTCATAAAATCACCCTCTTCATCAATGACGTTTTAAGCAGATCCTTAACCCATGCTGACTTAGAGGGGAAAAACAACAATTTTACAATCTCTCAATGATTTTCTTAGCAGATAGGGCAGCTCACATTTTTTAGGGTAACTTAAATCTTCCAAAGAAACATCTTCCCCCAAAATCATGGTTTGAAAGTCAAATTCAAGATCTGTCATAAAGATCTGGTTCATATTGACAGTGACCTCATGCCAGAAAGACTTCACCTTGGAGCAGTCGCAAATCATGTGCTCAAAAGAGGGAACACTTGTGTCTGCAGCCCCAACGTGAGTCAAACATCCCTCTTGCACGCATCTTAATAGGAGTCCAATAAACAAGATTCAATGAGGTTAAGGCCACGTTGCCACAAATCTTCCCCCACCTCCCAGCTGTTACCTCTGTACCCAATGATTCAGACCAAGCATTGAGAAGTTGCTCATTCGGACATCTATAGGTCATCAGGAACTTATACATGTTAGAGGCAGAATGACCTTTAACTTTCAGGCTCTTCAACTGTGTTCCGAGTACAGCATCCTCCACCACCTCCACGCCACCAAGATACACCCTTAATTTACTGTATATGATACTGCCTACTTCATTAAGGGAAGACTGGTAGCAGGTTGCCACCCTTTATAAATAAGACGCCCCTCGCTACACCCATACTCTCCTTGCTCAAAATATTAATTTAACGATTTGTGGATTGTCTATTTGGGTTGTCGTATGATTTGTGCATGTCATCGCTATAAAACAATGTTTTAGCCCTGTAATTTACACTTTTTTCTGCATATAAAACTTGATCACATGGGTTCCATGTGTGGATTTTTCCAATGTTGCCAAATATTTTGCAATAAAAACCTTTAAGAGGAGTCAGCAAAGTAGGCTTTTCGCTGGCTGAATTCGGTGACCTGGCATGTGAGCAATTTGCATGAATTGGGGATATGCTAAACTGGCAGTGGATTTTATTTTTTGACAACGCAGAGCATGCTATATGCTGAATTCTTTTAGAATCGCATAATGCATTGATTGAAATACTCCTTGGATTGTTTTTGCACATGCAGCCCCAAAAGAAAAACTATCCCTGCCACAAAAGGTAAAAGATGTACCATTTCTAGGGGTGTAACGAACTTCAGCTTCGAGTAAGTATTGAGCCCGAATTCTGGCTGAAAGAAAAGCTATTCGAATAGCTTCTTGCTATTCGGCTCTTGACGAATACGTTGTCATTCTCATTTGAATACAATGTAACAAGAACTCAGAAAGGCAAATATAGACTTCAGTTTGCAAAACTGATTAGAATTAGACCAGACACATGCTCTTTAGGGCATGTTTTGTTGTTTTGTTACATATTCTTAGACATGAAAGGTGCTCACCTTTTGTGCTTAGCCAGCAACAATACAAGAAAATATTTTCTTTTGGCGACTGTTTATATGCAATGTGCACTTTCTTCAGTTGAAAATGACAAACTGAAAGAAATTTGCATATTTCACTTTAGGATACAGTGGGCCTCATTACGACTATAAGCTGTAATACAGGCACAGCTGCCGCCAGTATTTTATTTTTTCCGGCTCCCAGAAATGGGCAATTACCAGGTGTCAGAAAGAATTCTCATACATTTGCTAATTCCCTTCACCTTAGAGACCCCTAGCAACTTTGCTGGATTTTGAGGACTTGATTTTTTACCTGGAGAGAGCGTGAGCCTTTTTTTCCCCACTCTCTCATGTATTTTGGATGTGCGTTTTTGTTGGATAAATACGACTGGATACACATAAACTGAACTTGACTGTTTATTCAAGTTAATATTTCAAATAAAGACCTCCAGCAGTACACCATCACATCAACATACTATGGAAAGCAGCAACTGACTAAATTGGAACATTATGCGAAAGTAAACATCCACATGATAGATATCTAGAATGTTACCTCACAAAATGAAATAGCTGCATTCCAGCCTTGCCATCAGATGACTTAGCTACATTCCATCCATGACATGTCTACATTCCAGCATTATTGAATATCCTGATAATCATTAAAGCTATAATTAAACAACCAATAAAGTTACAACTATAACAGTTTTACTCTTGTGTTCTTTGATTGTAGAGTTTTAGACAACTCCATAAGCATCATCTTTTCATGTGTGTGACACAGGGAAACCTTTTGGGCTGTCCCAAGGTTTAAATACCTTCTCTGGGATAAACCACTGTTTCCCAGAGAAAGTAAAGTGAAATTGACTTTACTAGTCTTTCCAAATCCTAGACCCAGCACACACTATTTTATCATAGAGTGCTGGAGGGGTTACCTAGTATCCCCTATGTCTAGAAACTCATGTAGCAGTCAAATGCTACCCTATCCCCTCGAAATGGCTGTTGGCAGTGGTTTTACAACAAACTACCATGATATTTCCCGACCGCGAACACTGGTAGCGTCCTGTTCTTTCTTTTACCATTTCTTTTTTGAAAGGGCCTTCTAGAGTTTGTCTCTGCGCACCAAACCACTTTTGGTCCCTTTGTTCCTATGCCTTTGGCACCTGAGTGTCTGGGGTGGGCAGGAAGTGAAGGCGGTGCCCGAAACTCCCTGTGCTTAGTCTCCTAGGAGACCCAAATGCACTCTGGTGTGATTGGCTGGTTGACTGTCTGGCAAGGACAGCCACTCTGCTGGGTGAGTGGCAGCTAGGCGCGAATGAATGGGAGGAAACTGGATAAAAGGTGAGTCTCTTGGCTTGGAAGGCAGAGTCGACCACTGGAACGAAAGAACCGAAGACGAGCTGGAAGAGGACGGTTGCTGGAACTCCTGGACCGTTGGTTTGCCCGGTGAAGCCCTGCTGCAGGTCCGAATCACCAAGTTCATCTCGAAAGAGAAGCCCTTCAAGGACGACTTCTCCCTTTGAGTTGGTGGGACCAATCAACTCGTAACCCACCTGGATACCATTCTCGGAGCTGGTTGGATTTTCCTCAGAGTGCTGCAGGAAACCGAATAGCCAGGGAGAAGGACACTACTTTGTGTGCTTGACTACAGCTACCGGAATCGAAGATTTGCCTTTACCAGCTTTTTGACCAGTCCCAGTGCAGGAGTCTCCTAAAGTCCTCCCTCTTGTCCCCATGACTGAGGCTCAGGAACAGCGAGATCTGCAGGAACTGCCAGGAACAGACGTCTTCAGCTACATCATTTTTCTTAATTGTAAGGTACTGTGAAAACGAGACCGAGAGAATTTACCTCTCACTGCGAAAGTGCTTGAACCTTTGGCAACTTGTAGGCTTAGTCAGCTTGTGACCCAACATATAAATCTTTCTTTTACAAACTACTTCTGAGAACTTTGGCAAAGACTTTTCCGTTTAACCTACAGAACTGCTTTATCCTATACAAGAATTTAGACCATTGACTTTCGCCTAACCTATTGCATTGAATCAGCTCGTCTGGCGAACTCAAACTATTTGCACTTTTTAAGAGTAACTGTAATATCCGTTTTATTAACTTATGCCTTTTTGCTCCTACTTCAAATGCTCTGAATGCCATTTTGCTCCTCCTGCAAAGTAGTTTAAATGCCTGAGAACCTGATATTGTGAAGTAGTGAAGTATATTTTTGTGTGAAATAGATTGCCTCGTGCTAGTGAATGTTTTATAACTGACTGTGATACCTTGAGTATAAGAGTCTATTTGAATACTGGTAATTATAGACCTCTGTGTAACATCCTTACAGCTCACATTCCCTCTAGAGATAAGCCTGACTGCTCAGCAGCGCTACCACAAAACTGTGTAGTACAGACTTATAGGTTGGTTTTGTTTACACCTGTAGTCTTAGTTGTGTAATGGTCCCAAATGGTACTTCATACAAACTCTGCCCAACAACGGGTCATTACAGCCTTGCTGGACCCGGTATTTGGCCATTCCTGGGTGCCGGGAAACATTCTTCCCCATTCCCATTGAGCCCTATAGGAAGCCGGATGCACCGACGCCGTTATGAACGGTGCCTGTGCATCTGACATGCTTTGCTTGTGGGTGTTGCTCTTCCCGCCAGATCCGACCTGGCAGGCAGAAAGTAACCTGCTAGCACAACTCGTAGTTTGCTGGTCCGGGAACTACGGTACTGGCAAGCTTACTGGTACCGTAGTTCCCAGACCGGCAAACTTATAATGAGGCCCATTCAGTTCCTGTCATGTCACTTCCCATTAATGAGGCCCATTCAGTTCCTGTCATGTCACTTCCCATTGCGTATGTCATAGTCCCCCCCCCTTTTTTTTTAAGGACGCGAGTACTGAGTTTAACATTATCTGATATTTTATCAGGAATGATAAGGTGCATATGTTTGTGTATTGGCAAGAAGGAGTGGCGAGGAGAAGTGAAAAGGGAGCAGCATTTGTTCGTATGGGCCATGCCCATGGAGAAACATAAGAATTCACAATAGGTAGTGGAGACTAGCAAGGCTAGGTTTTGTCAGGAAGTGTAATATGCCCCCACCTAACAGGCCTCTCAGAGGAATGTGTGTTGGGTAATTTCTCCAGTTCCAAAGTGGGCCAGTGTGTGACAGTGGGTGTAGATGAGTGTGAGGACTCTGTATGAGACAGAGAGGTATGCTCTGTTGGTGGAATTTGAAGGATGTAGAGTTGGGAGACCCAGAGAATTTCTGGGATGGGCTAAGTCGGGGCCGAGCCTTGGAGTGCGGCTTGGCTCCAAGTGTCAAACGTGGGCTGAACCGGCAAAATTAGCATGTAAGTCTTGGAACCAAAGACACCATTGCTGACACTCTGCCGGCATACAGTGCAAGCCCCCATTACTGGCATCCTGCCTCCCCAACACCTCCACAAACTTCCTACTTTGGGCCTGCGAACCCCTTACACAAATACCATACATGGCATTCCACCTTCCATCCTAACACAAATCCCCTACCTAGAATTCTGCTTGCCCATCCCTACTAAACATAAATGCCTGCCTGGCCTCCCACCTCTCCAGACCAAGCAAAGAGATAACACCCTACACCTACTCAGAGCAATCAGACAACGAAAGTTAAATCAGCTTTTTTTCTGGCTTTTATACTTTCAATAAAGATGCTGCATTGATTACAATGAAGAGAAATAGAAGTATAGAATGCATTTAAAATGGTGCTTCTTTTTACAAGTGTGTTTTTCAAGTTTGGAACATGATTTATTAATTAAAGCAACTATTCAGCTTCACATTCAGCTTTGGCGTAAAAGCTTACAAACTATTCGGTATTTGGCTTGATACTAAATATGCTATTCGGCACAGTCCTAACCATTTCCATCTTGAGTGGGGAACTGATTATTTTTCTTGCAGCGTAAAAAGAAAATGTGCATCTTTAATCTACAAAACCCAAGTTACAGTGGGAAAAAACGAGTAAAGCAGAGAAGCATGTTGCAATAATACACACATACATTATAAAAAGATTGCACCAAAAGAAGCTGTCTGAAATCCTAAAAAGTAGGCAAACTAAACACGGCAAAGCAAATGCTGTTACAAAGGCATCCTTCATAGTTGCTAATTATTTGATCAAAGACAAATGTACTTTTATAGTTTTCAATTTTAAAAACTGTCCTGAATTTATTTATGCCATGTCAGGTTTGAAGTTAAGTGCAAATACTATGACATGAGGGTATCTGCAGTATTAGCCATTGTGATTGCCCAACTCTGCGAATCTGCCTTTTTAGATATTAACTTCCTGAAATCAAAACGTTGACAGCATCTGAGTGTTGTGGCTGTTTCAAGCTACACACCAGATTGCTGAGCACTGGTGGATTGCAAGCAGTATCAGCCTTCACGCTGAATGTCCAGATTGCTTTCCTACACGCGGATATGCTTGACATTTTTAGGAGATTGATACCAATAAATCATAATGAAATCAAGGTGTCTTTGAAGTTATTAATTTCATGGTAAATGCATATGTTATTCCTTTTTTTAATAAAAAAAAAAGGCAAATAAACCGGTCCAAAAAATCTTGGTATACATTTTCATACTTATGGTCCACACCACCCCAGTAGCTCCCACCTATTGGCCATTAAGCAGCTCTTGCTAACATCAAGGTTGGAGACACCTGCTTTGGAAAGCCTACCCCAAGTAGTTCGAGGCCTGGTGCCCAAATGTCACAGGTCCCAACACAAGGTTTGTCACAGGAAGGTGTTCTCTAAAGGAATGCAATGGACTTGTGGTGGTGATTCAGAACAGCTTCAAACTATTTAAAAGTTCAGCAACAATTTATCAGAGCTCTCCTCTCTCTTCCAGACCCACCACTGAACCAAGGGCAGGATATTTGACCCAGGTTTGACAGCCAAATGTAAGTAAGAGGGAGATAGGAGACCAAGGGCTGTGTACCCCAATGTTATCCTATTGAGGACAGGGAATAGGGGGACAGGCACAGGTATGCTTACTTACCCCCTTAATCCAATTTTCCCAGGGGCCGTGATGGCCCATTCAGGTGGGTGGGAGTGGGGGCAGAGGGGTGCTGGGAGAGCATTCTTCCATCCGTTTTTCAGGTGAGAGGTGCCAGGGGTTGCAGGTTCAAGACTTAGTCCGGTCAGGTGCAACTGCAAGATGCAAGCCCAGTCGATGAAGCGATGCATACTTTTATGATGCAGGCCTCCTCAGGTCACTTCACAGGATGGAAGAAGGCGAGTTCCAGCGACTGTCACTGATTGCAGGCAACAACAGTAATTCTTCCAGTCGCTCTCAAACAAGCAGCTCCAGGACAGAGTTGCTTGATGATGGGAACATTCAGGAAAAGGCACCTTATGGCCAAGCTGGCGACAACCAAAGTTCCAGGCATGAACGTGGAATGGCGACACTTACGAAAGGTGTTGGGGATACAACCTCAAGAAGGCGTTGAGACTAGGTGGTCCTAATAGTCCAAGGGTTTTCGGCGATAAGGCAGAGGAACAGGGCTTCACCGGGCCAATCACTGGAGAGGATGCTGGTCCACTGCAGAAGTCGTCCAAGGATCATCAACAGGTTGCTCTTCTTCAAAGGATTATTGGCTCCAAAGTAGATCTGAAGAATGGCTGCAGGAGTCCTCTTATCCAACACTAGAGCGGAAAACAAGTCCAAGCCCACCAATGGAAAGGATCTGCACCATGCAAACAGCCTGTAGTTGTCCAATCAGGTAAAATTACTGGTTTCACATCCACACCAGCAGCAGACTTTCAACAGTCCCAGCCCCGTTCCTGGGTCATACACAAAAGCTTGCTAGCCCGCGAAAGCAGCAGTTTTCCCGGGCTATGCATGACCTTATATGGGACTTCCTAATCTGGGAAGCAAGGAAGAAGGCCAAACTACAACATGGCTTACAGAAAACATGAACAATCTTGTGACAAGGCCATTTTCTGGCACTAGCCACGTTTATTTATTTTTATTTTTGTATTTGTAAAGCGCACTACAGCCCAAGGGCATCGAGGCGCTGTTGCTAGAAAGTATCTTAGTTACATAGAATGAAGGATTGCTCATGGGTTGGAGAGAGCACTACCTAGGCATAATGACCAGGAAGCTGGTACATGAAAAACTGTATACATCATAACTCATAGAAAAACAACAGTGTTACAGTGCATGGGTGCAGAGTTAAAAGAAGAAGGGAGGCAACAGAAAGTTAGGAGGCCCCTTTATACAAACAACCGCGTTTTGATGGATTTCCTGAAGGCTGTGTGTGACTCAGTGCTCCTTAGGTGCGTTGGTAGGGAGTTCCATAGAGACGCAGCGATGAAAGGGAAGCTAGAACCCCCTGCATGAGACCTCAGGGTTTTAGGAACGGTGACCATGTTTGTGTATGCTGTTCTTGTAGGTCTGTCCGAGATGGGTTTACAGGTTTAGGGGTGCAGTGTTGTTGAGACACTTGAATGTGATGGCGAGAGTTTTGATGTTTAGTGGCCATACGCGATGAAGGCAAATTTGCACAGGAAAAATAAAGCAAAAACTGTATAAATGTAACTGCTGCCACCAGTTTGTCTTTAGGCACCTATAAAAAGAAACCAAACATCCCAAGTGTAACAAATGAAGGGGATATAAGCAAATCCCCATTGCAAGGTGCTGTGTGCAATGTAAAAATACAAGAATTCAAAAGGGAAACACAGTTTCCCAGTACTGACAGTCTGAAGGACTAGTTGGTTTGCCCATAGCAAATAAGCAAAAAACAAAAGAAATGAAGTCAAATGCTTTATTTCCCTTCAGAAAGTCAGGTCAGGATAAAAAATAAAGCAAAAAGAATGGGGTTCTATAGAAAACTATGGAGGGAAAGTTGCACAATGAAACTCTTTCCTAACACTCGACTAAAGTAAGTTTAACAGGAATCCAGGCAGTAACATTTGGCAAACATGTGCAGAAAATCCCACATAGAGGCTTGAAAGATTTCCAAGAAAGGCACTACCACGTCCCACTGCATGGCAAAGGTGGCAGCCAGGCCTCTAGTTGCATGAGCCCTGAGACAATCAAGCACATCCTTTCCTGCCAGATCGTAACATTCAGAGAAGGAGGGAATGATCCACCAGGACTAACCAAACAAGGCCCTGTAATCCCCTTCCCACCCAGACCTCACTATTTGCAGACTATGGGCCTCATTACGACTTTGGAGGCAGCAATGCTGCCTCCAAAATTGGGTCCGCGTCCGGGTTCCCTGAATGGGGAAATACCAGGCCATTCCGAGTATGGAGGGCCTGGTATTTCCTCCATAGGGCTCAATGGGAATGGGTGCAGGAGCTAACAACGGGCCGATGACGACCGGCCCGTTGTTAGCTCCCTGGTCCCCTCACGGGACCCGCAAAGGAAGTCTGACTAACCAGACATCAAGAGCGGGTCCAGCGAGGGGACCTCGTAATTGTGCGGAATGGGTTTAACGGCGCCTGGTCCATTACCGGCGCCGTTAAACCCATTCCGCACAAGTCATAATGAGGCCCTATATATCCATATCCAACATACCATTTAATGTCAAGAAACACATTTAACATGGAGAACATACATTATGACTAGAACAACATTCAAAAGGTGGCATCAGATGCATTTAAACGGAAATAATGCAGCAGATGTGTGGAGCCTAGCAGAACATTGCAAGATGGTTTTGCATATCACCCATTTGTGGCACAGGAAAGATAGCTGGGTGCAAGATGACAACATGCTCATTAGGCTGTAACACAAACGATTCCGGCATGGTGAAATGCTCAAAAGGAGAGATGCAAACTAAGTTATTGGTAAGTAAACATGTGTGCTTATCATTTAGGTAAAGCTGCTCAGCTGCAATGGCCAAAAAGCAGGACACAAAGAGACTTGTTCTCAGTGTTATCCTATGGAGGATAGTTGCGACAAATGTTTTGCATTTACTCAACCCCCCTGACTCAGATTCTCCCAGAGGACTGGATGGGTCGACTGGGGGCTGGACTTCCCGCTGTTGGTTCTGGTGAGAGGTGCCCAGGAGCTGGGGTGCAAGGATTCTTCTGCTCGGGTCCAGGAGCTGAGTTCAACCCTTGGCGATGAAGAAATGCAGAATGCATTGATGCAGCCCTCTTCAGGACACTTCACAGATTGGGGGAAGGTGATTTCCAGAGACGTCCACTGCAAGCAGACAACGGCAGGCATCCTTTCCAGTCACGGCTGTAGAAGTCCTTCCAGGACAGGATGCCTTGAAGCTGGGAGGCTGAGATTTTGGCAGGAAGGCGACATTTACCAGGAGCTGCAAAGGAAATCCAGAAACCGTTCTAGAGAGGTAGCCCACTGGACAGCTGGACAGTCCACTGGGTTGTCCATGGACACTTCCGAAGACTCAGGATGGTTGGAGGCTCGAGAACATGTCGAGACTGGTTGGTCCACCAGTACAGGGGTTGAAGCACCGCACATGGCCATCACAGATCAGGCAGTCCAACAGTGCTTCACTGAGCCAAGCGCAGCAAGGAATTCTGGGCCCCTTTGGGTGTCTTCGTCAGATCTTCAGTCGGCTGTTCTTGGATGAGGGATTCTTGCCTCCAATGCAGATCTGAAGAAATGCCCATAGAAGGCCTCTTCTCATCCAAAATCTTGGCTGGAAGCAAGTCCAAGCCCACCAATGATAAGGCTCTGCACCATTCAAACAGACAATATTTGTCCAATCAGGGACAACTATTGGTGTCACTAATGCCCCACACCAAGACTCACTGGCACCACAGGTTTGAAGTGAGACCAGACAGTCCCACCCCATTCCTGGGGCCACACACACAAAGGCATCACACAAGCTTTAGGCACATATACAAATAACCAAAAATTCCAAGTGTAAAAGGCTAGGGTCATTAACAAGTATCCCCATTCCACTGCATTGTAAAATGCAGTGTGCAATGTAAAAAGTTACAAAAAGTAATATACAAAAAAGGGAAACAGTCTCCTTGTACTAATAGTCTGAAGGACGGATCAGCTTCCTCATGAGCAAAAGGCAGGGGAAGTGAAGCTGAAGGCTTTACTTCCCCTCAAAAAGTCATAACGGGTTCAAAAACAAAGCAAAACGATTGTGGGTCCATAGAAACTATGGAGGCAAAGTTGCCAAAAGAGAAATCTTTCTTAACAGTGATGAACCATGATTACAATGGGTTTCAATGTGAAGAGAGGCAAATGAGCGTGTCCATCATTACTTCGGCCCTCCCCCTGTTTCGATGGTATAGACATGAACAGTGTACCTCGTACATAGCATCTACCCCCTCACCACCACTGTATCACCGACGCGAGAGAAGTTACTCCCTAAGACAACCTTACAGACCCTACTCACATGCCATCACTGAAGCAATACACCTACAGGCGATAGAACCTCTGGATGAACTGTAATCATGAAAGAGAAAATTTAGGTCACGGCTGAGGCCAACACACACAGGTGCATTACACACGAAGCACATATGCATCCAAGCACGAAGATACACAAACACTAGATCAAACTGCATTTAGACATGAAGTACACGCTTGCATCCACTAGGGTAGAAAACACATACTCATTTCTTTGCTGAAAAGCAAGTCGCACAAAAACACATATAAACGCTTGCTTAACGCCGAACGCAACTGAAATATCAGTGACCATGTAAACCAAGATGGAAGGCGCAGTCACGTTCGGTGAATAGGAGACATTGAGAAGCAATAAGACAGCAGAGAGAGACTGTCTCACTGAGTCAGCAGAAGAGCCAAGCCTGAATGGTGCAGATAGCAAGTGAACAGATTGGCAAGGTTAGCAGAGGAAGACCGGTTCAGACCACCATTGGAAAAGTACAGACAATAAGCATATCTCAGACTACAAACAACTCCATCTGAAGAAGCAAAGAAACAAACGCTTCAGGAAGGTCAGTTTCCCCATCAGCTCACAATTGCCACCTAGTAGAAAGTAGATTGAACAAGTCTCCAGAGGCCAAGGAGGCAATGGCACCCAAAGTAAATAGAGCTGAAATCCTCAAATTACTGAGCAGGATAATTAAAAACATGGTCCGCACACACGTGACTTGCAGCTGGCAGAGAATGCCTATTCATTAGAGCCTGACAGGGACCTTCGTTCCCATACATCTCTTTGGGAAGAAAGATGCATACAGTGTAAAGTTCAAAGCCAAATGTCCTGGCTCGAGGCATAGGGAATGGTAACTTTAGTGGGACACGCAGCACCTTGGGGCCGTTCTCATCACCTTCAATTGTTGCTCATGTGCTGGTAACAGTCTAACCTGACATGGATGAGAAGCTATAATTTACCAATCCCCGCCCCCCTCGCACGTTCACCTTAACAGTGTTGAAGCTGCCACTCATGACTCACCCTGATGGCATGTTGCCCACGTATCTTTTTGTAGGTGGACCTAGGGGGATTTACATAGTATCGCTGGACCAATTAGAGTACTAACCCCATTTACAAAATATACACTGCCATACTACTCACCCAATCATATCCCCTCTATGTTAATGCAATGCAACATTTGTTTGTGACGTTATATCTAAGTAAGATGAGAGAGAACTGGAGACCACCTGATGTCCATGACGATTCCTGTTTTATTTGGAAATTGTTAATAAAACAGTATTTTTGCCACATTATTGGTCTCTTCTATTTTTTTGGCCGTGGGATGCTCCCTGGCAGAAAGCTGCATACCCGAGGGGAGAGGAGGGTCTTCCCCCACTCGACAAATGTGTCCTGGATAACGTTTATTTTGATACTAAATAAAGCATAAGCATACATGCTTAACAGCAGTGAATGTCTTGTCTGTAGCAGAGTTAATTTGGCAACAACCATGCATTTTACTCAAAAAGCTGATGAACCGTAGTTAGGATAGTAGGGTGCATGAAAAGTCAGTCACCTAACAAAAGTAGCAAAGCTGCGTATTTTTGCATGTGCAAAATTAGCAAAGACTAAGGAACGTAGCCTTAAACAGGTGTACATTGAACACTCACAAAATGCACAGCATATGACTTACTGGCAGGGTGAAATCAGGCTGCCGTTATCTTCATCGCTTTTAAAGGTCTGCATTTTACCATAGTATTGAGGATTGCCAGCAGACTGGAAAATTGATAATCTGGCCCTTTGGAATGGAATACCAGCTTCACATTCGAACACAAAATCCTCCCTTGTATCCTAGGGAAGAGAAAATGGTGAGAATTAATGTATCAGATAGTTTTCAACCAAATTAATCTAATACATGTTTACATTAAAACTTTAGTTACTTATAACACAAGTACTCCTGCATCCTCTTTCCCTGTACTATGGGACATGTGGCATACCATGCTAGAGAGTGGAGCATGTACAGCAGAGACTTCATAGAATGAAAGCATACCAATTGTCAGAGGCAACATAGACAAAAGCGTATGCTCCATTCTTATATGTTCCTTTGTCTTCCACCAGCAGAGACGTTTCTGCATCGCAATTTAGTGGCAAACACTAGCCCACTGTCACTCCTGATCTCTGCAAAGCCTTTTTCAGGGTGTTTTTCTTTTTGCTGGTCTTATGCCAAAGATCTCTGTCGTCAAGCTGTGGGTTTACTGCTTGCAGACATTGTTGTGGCAGACCCACATTGCCTTTGTGACAGAGAAGAGCAGATTCCAAGGTGTTAATTAAAGATTTCACAATGAAAATAGGATAAACTGATTTGAATACTAGGAGTTTATCCAAGATCTATAAGTAATTTTCTGCTTGTAACTAACAAAAGAAAAGGTGATGAATGGCAGCAATTTGTGGTAAAAACGCAAGTTCGTCATAGTAAAAAGGCGCAAACGTACTAGCTGCGGGATTATCCCATTAAAAGGGGAGGGGGTTTCATTGATAGCCACAACGTTGTATGCACTAGGCTGGAGAATGGTGTTTTAAGCTAATAACATAGGCAAGAAAGTTGGGATACAGGTAAGCACACAAAGTTTAACGTTTAGACCAAGGCGCTGTGAACAGGCCTCAAAGCATGCTTTTTAGAAACATGTTCACATTTCATTAACTTGCTTAGTGGCTGCAGAGGCTGGCAGCAAATTACACATTTCCTCGATCGTACGGTAGGAAGCAAACAGTTTTTGTTACTTTCAAGGCCAGGAAGCAGAGCTTAATGGGTCCGATGGAAAAACAGTGAATGTCCAACCATTTTATAATTCACCATATTAGTTAATGAAGCTGGTGTTCTGACTGTTTCAAAATGTCCATGGCGGTTTCAAATTGCCCCTTAGGTTTCAAATTAGCCTGGGAGGAAATTCGAAGAGTGCCTAAAATGCGACATTAAAACAGTAACTTGTCTGTGGTCCAAGGCTCTGGCAGCGTCATGATCAAATGCATTCCAATGAGAAGATGGAGATGACCGGCGGCAGAAGAATAAAGATCTGCTGGTCATCTCAAATGGGTTATATGTTATCTTACCAACCACAATTAGAGTGGTAAATTTCATTGCGGGCAAAGCACAGAAAAACACTTCATTTTTATTTGGGGGGTCCCCTCCCCAAGCGCCCTTTTTTCCACCCTTTTAAAGCCACCCCCATCCAGGCCCATTTAACCCCTTACCAAAACTACCCTTTATATTTTTATTTAATTTTTTGTGTGTGTTTCTGTGTTTTTGTTAGCTCTGTTATGTACCACTCTGTTTTGTTTGCAATAAAATGGCTGGATACTTTCAAATGTTTCAATGAATTGGCATTATCATGTGGGAATTGGGGGTTGAGTTGTGACGTCACAAGGGTGGACAAGGGTGGTGTAGCAAGGTTTGCGGGACCCAATCATTTAAAGATAATTTATGTCCATCTATAGAGGAATGACACAATCCTGCCAATCAGCCTCCCCTGGAGGAATGACCATATATTACAATGTGTTTTGATGATAATTAGTTTATGAGATAAAAGCTTTTGTTTTTGTGCGTACCACTGACAGCGCTTTTATGCAGTTCTGTTGCGCATTCTGTTTGAATTTTGCTTTCCCAGCTGTGCTTGGGACCAGAATAAATTGTGTTACTTCTTACCTGGTGTAAACTCCTTTTTAGACTACTTTTGTCATGTTTGCTGGTTAGTTTGGAGGCGACCCGCAGTACAAAATGACAGTGCATTCAGCCCACCTACTTATTAGGAATACCAGGGCCCCTCTGGAACTCTAATAACAGTCACAGTGATTCAGTGGTTAGCACATTTCTTGATTTTGTTTTGGAGACTAAGCATGCTAGGTGCGTTATCCTGGATAACACGCCCATTATGCTTTCTCACCAAAAAGGTCTTCGGGATAACGCTCTAAGCTCACTACTTGTGATTCTTCTAGGTAGGAAGTCTCTGGCTCACTTCTTTGGGTTCAGTGTACAGTACAAGGGAAATGGTACACCGAGCTTGATTCATTAAATATATAATGACCCATACAATCCTGATGGGATATAGTGTTCAGCTACCTTGATAGCAGTTGTTTCCGGACTGTTGCTCTTTAGCTCTCTCTGGGTTTGGTGTACTACTCAAACCCCTAGCTCTTATGGGTAGGCCAATCAAAGTGCTGGCTCTGAACCTCTCCCCAAGGTGGACCAGGCATGTTATCTGAATGCTTAGTCCCTTTCAATCATTTTTTTAAAAAAAATGTTTTTATTATTTTAAACAAACAAAACCAACAAACAATACAGCTTTTCGGGACATACATAATCAATATCAAACCGTCACATTATACAGTGTTATTCTCCGTCCTCCCTCCACCCACCCCACAAACTTCATCTACAGGAGCGTTTTCGGGAATCGTAGTGCTTGTAGACTCGTCCGAGACTTCTGTTTCATAGTTAACCTGGTGAGGGTTTACCTTAGAGGTCACTAATTGTCGCCAGGCTATCAAGGGGCCCACTTCCTCCTCAGCCCCCCTGGTAACGGCTTCAAACCATACTACTGATTCTGCTTCCGCCCATCTCAGGAGGTCCGCCCACCATGTCTCCACCCAGGGTCTGTGAGCCGCCTTCCAGCCCATTGCGATCCTACGCTTGGCCAGGATGTAAGCCAGGTCCTTCATCTTGCTTATGTGCTTTAGATTGCGTGGCCTGGGAAAAATCCCGAGCATGCATGCCCAAGCCGACCCCACATCCAGCACCACGCCCCCACCGGCCATCTTAGTCTTTATTTCGTCCCAGAATCTGTGCACCTTGGGACAGGCCCAGAACATGTGTAGCAACCCTGCTTCCACCTCCCCGCACCTGGGGCATTTCTGTGTGGCCGAGCCTCCAAATCTGGCTATTTTCCCAGGGGTCAGATAAGCCATATGGGTGACATACACCTGGATCTGTTGGAGTCTCGCATTTTGGGACACCTTTTTATGGTACCTTTGAACTCTCTCCCATTGCCCATCTGTCATGGGTCCTCCTACCTCCTCCTCCCAGTCCTGCCTTAGTTGAAGCAGCTCCTTCCCAGCCTTTGCTCTCAGGAGCTCGTATACCCTGGATATTTCGTGCCCGCCCTCTGAGACATAGTACATCGTTTCCAGGGCGGCATCAGGTTCTTCCGCCAGCACCGTCTCAGGCCACCTCTCCCTCACCCATTTCGCGAGTCTGGTGTAAGTTATATATTGGCCTCTATGCACCCCTGTCTCCTCCTGCAAACTCTGGAATTCCAATACCTCCCCTTCCTGCCATATATCCCAGAGGGTGGCCAAGCCCATCGGTTCCCAGTATCTACAGACTACCTCAAGCAATTGAGAGTCGTTTCCACACAGCACCACCAGCGCAACCTGCTGGGAGAGCGGATCCGGATTACCAACCATTCTCCACGTACTGCGCCAGACCTCCCAACCCAGCTCCAATAGTCTCCCTCTTTCCACCAGTTTACTCTTTTGTAGCCACACCGTCTCTCTCACAAAGTATGGAGCCAAAGTCTAGCTTCTGCCGAGTCCTCTGACTACAACCACCTGGCCACAAACAACAGCTGCCCCGCCAGATAATAAAGCTCAAAGTTCGGCAAGTTTATGCCCCCCCTGGCCACAGGGCTACTCTGTTCCTGGAGTTGCCCCATATGAAGCTCCTGCACATACCATGAAGTCTCTTGAAAAAGCTTCTGGGAATCAAATACGGGACATTTACAAAAAAATGTAAGAGTCTGGGCAAAACCACCATTTTGAGCAGAGCTGCTCTCCCCATCATAAATAGGGGTAATCTAGACCAGAACACCATACTATTCTTAACTCCCTCGATCGCTTTCTCTGTGTTATGTTTGTGCTCTGTTTCTATCCTATGATAAATGTTTACTCCCAGATACCTAAATGTCTCAGGTTGCCAGGGTATTTGCAGGATAGGCAGCCTCTCCAATGGGACACTCTTATACCTTCCCAAGGGGAACAAACTAGACTTCCCGGGGTTCACCGATATGCCCGAGAGGGTGGCATAACGATCCATCATCTCCAATACATATTGCAGGTTTTCCTCCGGGTAGCACAAATAGAGGAGCATGTCATCTGCATACAGCGATATCAGGTGCATGCCACTTATCGTACGAATCCCCACCTCCCCGTATTGTTGTCGCAGTCATATTGCTAGCAGCTCAAGTGCCAGTATGTATAACATGGGTGACCAGGGGCATCCCTGTCTGGTCCCCCTGCTGAGTTGCCATTTGTCTGAAATTGTGGATCCCGTTTTAACTCTCACTACCGGGGTGCTATATAACAACTGAACCGACCTGATGTATCGAGGTCCCATTCCGTATCCTTTCAGGGTCGCTTTCAACCAGGGCCACCGCACCGAATCAAAGGCTTTGACCGCGTCTAGCGACACGATAGCCAACTCGCCCGAGTCCTCCCCGGTGTAATCAATGATATGGTATAGCCTCCTATGGTTGTCTGTGATATTCCTACCAGGGTCATAGCCCGTCTGATCTGGGTGTATCAACTTACCAATCACCCTCTTTAGCCTATTGGCTAGCACTGCCGTGAGTATTTTACTGTCCTGATTGAGCATGGACAAGGGTCCATAGGACCCGCACTCCATGGCCGGCTTGCCTGGTTTCAGAAGTGGGATGATCACTGCCTCGCTGAGGGACGGTGGCAGTTCCTCCAGCTCGTAGGCTTCATTAAACATGTCAAGCAACGGCTGGAGTAGCTCCTGCTTATATGTCTTGTAAAACTCGCAAGGCAACCCATCTGACCCAGGCGCTTTACATGTGGGCAGATGTTGGATCACCACTTCCAGTTCGTCCGAGGTGATAGGGGCATCCAGATCCGTACGTTCTAGGTCATCCAGGGTGGGCAGCCCTATATCCTCTATTGTTCCCAGTATGTCTTGGTTCGTATCCTCCCCTGTGTCCTCATATAGTTGTCTATAATACTTGAGGAACTCCTCATTTACCCCCTCCTGGGTGTTACCGGTTCGGCCTTCCGCATCCCTGATCTCTCTAATCACTGAGCGGGGGGGTCTCACTCTTGTACAGCCAGGCCAGCAACAGCAATCTACCCAGTTTACCCCCCCCCCCACCTGCATGTAGCCTCTCTGTGTATTTCTTGTAATTTAATTTGCATAATCTATCCCAGAGTCCACTGCAGGTTAACTGTAAGTCTTTTATCTTGGCACTGTTCTCCTGGGTAATCTCCTCATTTTGCATAAGACCCTCCAGCTTTCTTTCTGATTCCTGATGTTCCCGTTCAATGCCCCCTTGGAGCCCTTTAGATTTTGATATATAGCAACCCCCCGCACCACCACCTTAGACGCCTCCCATACTGTACCCACAGAGCGTACACTGCCCGTGTTAGTTTCAAAATATTCCTCGATGGCCTCCCTCGGGTCTTCTCGAAACCCTGCATCTTGTAACGCCTCAGTTCTGAGTCTCCATGTCGGGATGGGCGCCCTGGGGGGTTGATATCGCCACTCTACGACCAAAGGCAAATGATCGGATAATACCCGAGCCTTATATTCCGCTCCCATCATTTCTCCCAATATCTCGGCAGCTTTAAACACATAGTCTAGCCTCGTGTGCAAGTCATGTGGTGCTGCCTCATGTGCAAGTCATGTGGTGCTGCGTAGTGCGAGTATTGTCTATCCAATGGATGCATCTTCCTCCAAACATCCACTAGACCTAGGTCTTCCAACATTGTCCCCAGCGCTTTTTGGCCGCTGGCGCTGGCTTCCCTGATATGTCATCTGACCTGTCTATTCTAGGATTCAGGGTACAATTAAAGTCCCCTCCCCACACTATCGCGCTACCCACCAGGGGGCTAATCTTACTGTATAGGGACCTAAAGTAAGCCGCCGTATCATGGTTAGGGGCGTACAAATTGATAATGTGCACCTCTCTGTTCTTCAGGAGTCCCATTACCACCACCATTCTGCCCTCTGGGTCTATTGTCGAACTGAGCACCTGGAACGGCATGTGCGGTGCCACCCATGTGACCACCCCTCTTGCATATGTCGAATACGTGGCCCCCATGACACTACCCCTCCATTTTCTCCTGACCACCTACAGCTTCTCCTTCGTGAGGTGGGTCTCTTGTAGCAAGGCTATATCAATACGCATCCTTTTTAGGTACAACATCACTTTGTTGCGTTTTAAGTAGCTGTTTAGGCCCCGCACATTCCAGGTCACCACTCTAAGATTACCCGATGCCATCTAATCGGTGTGCTCCCAATCCACTCCTCCCTCCGATGCTTCCCATGATGGCCCGTTTACCGACTCTTACCCTTCCCAGCCTCAACAATTCCCCCGCCCCTCTGTACCTCAACTCCACCCCACTGCACACAACCCAACCCCTCCCCCCACCCTACCCTACCCCAACAAATGCCCAGCTCCATCCCTGGATCTCAGGCCCACCCGCGTCTGGTCCCATCTAGCGTCCAAGGACTAGGACCCCACGGGGCGTCACCGATCTAACAGTGACGTAACTAGGTGTACTACTAGTGGGTTCAAGGGATGCCTCCTAGGTGCTCCCACTTATCTATTTAGGGTTGTTGTGCCCAGCGGATCCCGCCAGCCTATCTTGCAGCGCACTCCCCACAAGCTTAATTTAACTCTATATTAAAGTGTCAATGTCCTAGCCATGTCCCCAAGGTGGACATAGCTGCGTGCTACTTATCTTCTGCAGCCCCCATCTGGATATCCGGTTCCTGAGGGCGGCCCTGCATATCCAGCCATTCCATCGCATCCTTCGGCGTCTTAAAGAACAGGGATTTGTTCTTGTAGAACACTTTCAACTTGCCTGGGTAAAGCAACATATAACGATGGCCTGCTTCTTTTAATCTTCTTTTCACCGACCCAAAGTTCATCCTGCTACGCTGTACGTGCAGCATATAGTCCGGCTATGCCGTGCTTTTTGATGACCCCCTTTCGATCGTTCCTCCCTTCCGAGAAAATTCGAGTATCTTCTCCCTGTCTCGATAGTTCCGAATTTTTCCGGGTTGTTCCCTGTGCACCCTTTCAACCGCGAACCCCTGGGTCAGCGCTCCGCCAGTTATCTCCTACAGGAGCATGGTATGGTTTCCACATATTCTGTTGGGTTGGGCCCCTCCATTCCTTCCGGCAAGCCCACAATTTGTATGTTGTTTCGTCTGGCCCGCCCTTCCGCCTCCTCCGCTGTGTCCTCCAGGTTGCCCACCCGCTGCACAAGGGCATGTAGCTCAGATCCATGTGCGGCACACGCCGCAGTATTTAGGGCCATATCCTTCTCCAAGTTCCCGGTGCGCTCCGCAATCGTCCGCACGTCCTGTCTCAGCAGGTTCACTCCCTCTTGGACCGCACCAATCTTGAGGTCCAGGCCCACTTTCAGTTCGATCATTGCCAGGCCCAGTTTAGTCTCCCAGGCCACTTTCAAGTCTGCAATTGCTGCTAGCACCTCCTGGATCGTGCCCGGTGCCTCCGCCTCTGTGGTGGGGGTCTCCTTGCTTTTGCCTCCCTCTGCACCTGGGGCGTCTTGGTGTAGGCCTCCATCGTTGGCTGTTTGGTCCTGGGTCTAACAACTTTATTAGATATCCTGCCGTGTTGTCCCCAGGCCACTCTTGGCAGTATAGGGCCGTAGTGGCTATGCCCATGTGTGTCTTGGTCGCTCGCCTCACAGTTAGAGTGGGCTGTGTCCACCCACGTACTTGCGCACTCTCGGTGTCGTGACTCCGGTCTCTGCCTTACTCCATGGGCACCTTCCAAGTTCAGTCTGACTTCACTGCGGGCTCAGAATCAGCCGTGAGTTCGCTCAGCGGGTCTCGTCAGTTACCATCTATGTGCATTCGGGCTCCGGGCGCACGCCTCTTCAGGCGTCTTGCTGTCTCGATCTTGTCCCTCGGCTCGCAAAGCATAAGCACGGCCTGGGCAGTTTGCCTTCTTTCCTCCTCTTCTCCACACCACGGCCCCTTCGGGTCTATTGCTTAAAACAGGATCCTGAAATCCATTACAGGTACCGACTGATCCTTCCGTCAGTTATCGCTGCAGCGCGCCCATGACCCTCGATGATCCCTTTGTTCCTGCGGCCATTTTGTTTCCATTTTTCGAGTCGGGGACCGCAGTTATACAAAGGGGTATAACTTTGTGTCCGTGCATCCCATATGCACCAAAAGTTCAGCGAGTACGGCCCCCACCTTCATGGTCACGGATGTTAATTCACAGTGCTGGCAGGCATCCGTGCGCGCACTTTTTCCCCAAGATCAATACAGGATCGAAGGAGCTCCTCCGGAGCATGTCCCTTTACATGGCCGTCCTAGCCACGCCCCCCTTTCAATCATTGTGCTCTGGACAGCTGCTGCTCTCACACGAACAGTAAATGGCCATTTAAGACAATGATTCACAGTAGTGACTACTATTTCATAATGCATAGTTTCCTATCCTCCAAACCCGTTTCTAAAGCGAATTCTATTTATTTCCTCTCGTAAAGTATTACTTCCACTACTATTACTGGTATATTGATGCAAAATGAAAGGCACATAAAGCAAAACAGTAGAGGCACTCCCCAAGTAGAAAAAAGACAAGTCTTTAAAGAATTACAAAGAAGTGGCAGATCTGCGATATGCATCAAATGACTGGGCTGGCTAAGATAGATTTCTAGAATCTGGCCTGGTGGACAGATTTTAGGAGGCAAACCTAGTTATACTGAACCGGGAGCTCTGAGAGGTTAGCCAAAACTCAATCAAGGTGCACAGATGAGCAGTCGAGGCTTAGTCTCAGGAGAGTCTGAGTGGAGTCAGCAGCCCCTAATGAGTCCACACAAGATAGCACACAATAATTCAATTTAGATGGTCAATTATAACACTACAGTTATTAATTTAGGCCTTTAAAACTGTGAAACACCTCAAGGTGTCTCACCATCTAGTCCCCAGGGATCTGTCATCCAGGTGGCCAGGACACGGCCATCGCTTTTGGATCCAGTTCCTGGGGGTGGACCAGTGCAGGAGGATCACCTGGATGAGGGGTCTTCGGGGAGTGGAAGTGGGACAATGGACGGCAAGATGTGGTATCTCCTTCCCTGTAACACCTTTTCTCCATGCAACCAGGTAGGATACCTAGGAACCCAACTCGCCCCCCCTTTCCCAACACAAACACTTTCTCACGGAGAGTTCACCGTGAGCGACAACGGACTTACACCAGAGCACTTTACCCGATATGTCCCAACACCACGGCCAGGCAAGGTCAGGCAATTACGGATCATTACACACACCTGACTTCCATTACTTCCCCACACGGATAAAAGGCAGAGCACCAAAGCACACTCTGAGCGAGGCAAAACACATGCGGAAACAGCAGTTCCAAGATGGCAGTTTAATACAAGGAGAAAGATGGCGAGACCGGAGAGGGTTGCAAGAGGGGGCGCACCCTTGACCTATAAAGACTTACTTTCAAGAACCCTGGAAAGTAAGAAACTGAAGACCAGGAACTAAGGCTGATCAAACCTGCACAATGCGTCAGAGGTAACCGGGGCTCTCCCGCTTCAATAACCAAGGCGGGGAGGAGCAATTGCTGCCGTGGTACTGTCCTTGGCTCCTACAACAAACAAAGCGGCGTCAGAAAAAGCAATACAGCTGGTGAGTCAGAGAGACTGATACCAAACCAGCTTGTGTTTTGAACCAAGGTTGCAAGTGGCAACATTGTATAAAGGGAACAGTGTGTCAAGCGTTTGGAATGAGCGACATGACTAATTGAAAGCCAAAAAGAATTACTTGAAGTTCATAATTGAACCCTGGAGAAACCAAGAAAAGATACCATACACAGAGTGGACCGGCACCACGTGGGCATTCGGAAGTCACTGTTAGGTATCCAAATGATGCTGAGTGTGAAAGAAATATTAAAATCGAAGTGGTCATTCAACGGGTCAAGCTAAACCCAGTGCACATTTGAAAGTCTGTGATAGTTTAAAGTAAATCCAATTGGTCTGAGCCCTGCTGAGGGAGACTAATTGAACCTTGTTTTGGAAAGGGATCTGTGCTTGGAACGGGGGGATCAAACGTTGAACTTTTTATTTGTGAAAAGGTTCTGAGACTGGCTGAGAGGGGATCCAGGGTTGCCCAAATTGAATACTGGGAACGCTAAAGAGAACATGTGCGTGTCGTTTCTGTTACAGAAGGCCCTCTGCGTCAAGAGACTGGTGAGAAGTAAAGAGACTTGTGGGGTAATTCATGGATTATTTGCGCAGAAAATAAAACGGGATTTGTGAGCCATTCTGCCCGCAAATCCCCGTTTAACAAATGGGGATTTGCGGGCAGAATGGCGCACAAATCCTGTTTTTGTTAGCGCAAAAAATCCATGAATTACCCCCTTGGACACAGGTGGTCTTCAGTTTTGTGAACTGTGAAACTGGAACGGTATCCTCGTGCAGCAGAAGCCAGAGTGTGTGCTTTGCTCGAGTGAACCGCCTTGCCCCGTGCTGAAAACGTGGGGAAGGAAGGCCAACGGCCCAACTATCCCGATTTATCATTTTGTGAACACTTTTTCTTTTTCATGAACTTCACCCCCACACTATTTGTAACTTAGTAGTAAGGATTGGCGATAGGTTTTTTGGTACAGGCCTGTTTATGTTGACAAGACTCCAATAGGACTGCCTTCTTTATTATTTGATGGTCATAGCTTGCTCCCATCTTTAGATTTAGCTTTAGATAGGCGTTTATCACACCCCTGCAAAATGTTCAATAAACACCCTTGAACTATGGTCACTTATGTCTGTCTTACTATCGTCACCATGCGTTCCTTACAGAACACACTGAAACATGAAACTCGCAGGTAGAACTAGCACACACTACTCTATAATACAAATCTATACAATCACCAGTATGTTCACTTAATATACTTCATCAAATAACTGAACCAAACAATTCAGGTAACTAATGCAGATGCAGCAGTAGGAACAAGTTACTTACCTGTAACTGTTGTTCTCCAGCATGGGTCTGGCATGGATTCACATGCTCATGAATATTCCCCGTCGTCAGGCCGGGAATCCTCGGTATAGAAAAAATCAGTATCAGTTTCGTTTCTGACCTGTCTTTCTCAGTAGTAACCAATCACTGGTCTCTGGGTCATACTGCCCCCAGCCAATGACTGCCCTCTCCCTAAGCCCCACCCCTGGCAGCCATCCTCAGATTTGGTAGCACGTGAAGTGGCAGTATGACCAAGTGAAGAGCCGCAGAGGGGTAGGCGGGAGGGTTCGCATGTGAATCCATGCCAGATCCATGCTGGAGAACAACAGTTACAGGTAAGTAACTTGTTCCTTCTCCAGCATGGGGTCTGGCATGGATTCACATGCTCATGAATATAAGAATACATAGCAGCATACACATGCACAACCACGGGAGGTGGCACGAGGCTCAATATCAAGCAATACAACAACTCAACATTAAGCAACTCTTACCTCCTCACCAGGCTCACCTTAGGCGAACAGGTTGCGCAGCACTGCCTGGCCGACTCTGGACTCCTCCCTGGAATCCCGGTCGAATGCAGTAGAATCTCGTGAAGGTGTGCGTCGACCTCCACGTAGCAGCCCTGCTGATGTCGAGCAGGGGCATACCAGACAGGAACGCTGTAGTAGCAGCGATAGCTTTGGTCGAATGGGCCCTCGGACGGCCTGGCAACGGTCGCTTTGCCAACCGGTGACAGTGCATGATGCAGCCGGAGAGCCATCTGGAAATGGAAGTCTTCGAGAGAGCCTTCCCTTGATTCACAGGTCCAAAGTTCACAAACAGCTGTGATGTCTTCTGAAAACTCTTTGTGCGATCCACATAGAACTTCAGCGCTCTAGCCACATCCAGCGAGTGCAGAGTCCTCTCAGCCGGCGACGAAGGCGACGGGAAGAAAACTGGCAACACCAAGGGCTCGTTGAGGTGGAAGTCCGACGGCACCTTGGGCATGAAAGAGGGGTGCGTCCTCAGCACCACTCTCGTGTCGTGAAAAGTCAAATATGGAGGCTTGCAAGACAGGGCCTGGATCTCTCCCACTCATCGTGCAGAGGTGATGACCATGAGGAATGCGGTCTTCCACGACAGAAACTTCAACGGCACTGTATGCATAGGCTCGAATGGGGCCCCCATGAGCCTAGTTAGCACCACGTTGAGCTCCCATGCCGGGGCAGGGGCCTTCACCGCCGGGAATGATCGGAACAGTCCTTTCATAAATTCCTTCACCAGACGATGAGACCACAAGGACGCCCGTCCTGTAGTTCTGGTGTAACGTGAGACGGCAGCCAGATGTACCTTGATGGAAGCGTGAGATAGGCCAGCCTTGGCCAAAGACAGTAGGTACGGCAATACCTGAGGGGCCTCCGGATGGAAGTCCAACAGAGGGGCGATCTTGAACCACAACTTCCTGTCGTAGCGGGCTACGATGGCCAGGGCGTTGGCCGCCTTGATGGTTGTCGCTGCAGATGAGATGACCCGTCGTCCCATTGCATCCAGCTTCCTACCCTCGCCGTCCGGAGGGGAGGTTGAAGTCGAGGCCGATGCCCCCCCGCTTTCTTCTTGGCCGCCGCCGAAACGACCAAGTCCGGGGTAGGTTGCGCCCTAAGGCACAAGGGGGCAGCGTCGGGGACCCGGTACTTCTTCTCGTACCGGCCCCTCTTCGCAGGAGCCTTAGCAGGGTTCTTGAGGAGGGCGAGCCCCTCATCCCAGATGTCATCAAGAAGCGGTACGGTGAGGACCGTCTTCCTTTTAGCCTTGCGCCGCTGGTAAAGGAACCCCTCCTTCTTTTCCTCGGGGCAGAGCTGGAAGAGTTCTGATGCCCTGGAGATCATTGCATGGAAGGATCCAATCTCGTTGGGCGGGGACGCCCGGGCAGGGGGCGACACGTCCCGTCGTCGCCTCCGTCGTCATCCGTACCCGTCATAGTCGTGTCCATGCCTGTATCATCCCCATGGGTAGTGGACCGGGGGAAGGCAGAGAAGGCCGCAGAGGCGGGAGAGGAGGCCTAGGATGCGTCCTCCTCCTCTTAAGCGGTGGGCTCCCCGAAGGTCCTGGCTCCGGTTCCTCCGTTGGGTCTGGCTCAGGCTCCTCCGTCGGGGGAAGGGGCAACCTAGTCCTTATCTCCGAGCATAAGGACTGGATGGCTGACAAAATGGCCGCCGAGGTGTCCTGCGGCGCCGGAAACGACAGGAGCAAGGGCTCTTGAGGAGCCTCGTCTGCGTCACCGTCGCCCTCGTTGGGATACCTCCCGATGGGCTGGGTCTCCTCCACGACTTGGATGAGCTCCTCTTCAGAGGTCGTGTCCGTATCCACGACGGTCACCACCCCCTCTGCCCCCTTTCCAACGAGGACTTCGTGGGGGTCTTCTCGATGGGCCTGAAAGACGACTCCCTCCGCGGTGGCAGGGAGACTCTGGTACCTGAGGGCGCCTCCACTGGTGTAGCCTCCACAGGCTGAGCCAGGGCCGCGGCGATATCCTCAATCGAGGTCTTAGCAGGGTGAATTAAGGCCAACGTCACCTTCTGTACGCCTGAGGCCTTCACCTTGGGGGGAGGGTCCGAGCCTCGCTCCCCCTCTGCCGGAATCTTCGAGATCGACCGGGGCCTCTCCAGAAGCTTCGCCGGGTTCTCGGACTTCCTCTTACCCGAGCCAGAGCGTTGGCTCGTGGTCGATGGCGCCGGGGAGGGTGCGCCCTGCCTGGCAGCCAAGGAGCCCGACCGTTCGGCGCTCCCGGTGCCCGCGGACTTGCGGTGCTTAGCCTTTTGTTGGGCCCCCGTCGCCGGAGCACCCTCACAGGACTTAGAAGACTGCTCGGACTTCTTCTTCTTCTTCTCGCCTGGTGGGCTCTTACCTTCCAGCCAGTTGGCGAGACAGAGGTGGCGATCCTTCATGGTCCGCTCCGACATGTTTCCACAAAACACGCAGTCCTTTTCCTTGTGCGTCTTGTCCTCATGGAGACAGTAGAGGCATAACGAATGCTCGTCCTCCTTGAAAACATTCTGAAGCTGGCATCCAGGGCAGGTCCTGAATAGCTTCCCGGGCATCGAGCTCCCTTTCTCCTGGGCCATGTCCGGGGTAGGCATCGGAACTTCTGGAATCCTCCAAAAGCGTAACTCGACGAAATCTTCACCCTTGAGGGGCGTAGAAACTCCGAAACGGATCCCCGTTGATCGGAAGTAGAAACGGTGGAGCTTGAGGCTCTATTTAACCGAAAAAATGAGAAAATCTCTGGAAAAAGCGCGAAAAAGCAGCAAAAGCTCGAGAGCTAAGCACGAGGACTCCCAACACTTGAACGTGCAGTAAAAATCTGAGGATGGCTGCCAGGGGCGGGGCTTAGGGAGAGGGCAGTCATTGACTGGGGGCAGTATGACCCAGAGACCAGTGATTAGTTACTACTGAGAAAGACAGATCAGAAACGAAACTGATACTGATTTTTTCTATACCGAGGATTCCCGGCCTGACGACAGGGAATATTCATGAGCATGTGAATCCATGCCAGACCCCATGCTGGAGAATGATGGGAACCAGCCACAAGTACAATATCTTAACTTGTTTGTAACGGGCTTCTGGTGGTGTTAGGAAAGATTTCTCTTTTAGGCAGCTTTCCCTCCATATTCTATGTGCCCCAAATGTGTTGCTTTTGTTTTACACCTTGTCGTGACTTTTTGCAGAGAAGTGAAGCCTTCAGCTTCCCTTCGCAGGCCTTTTTGCACATTTTTTATGTGGAAACCGAGCAGTTCTTCAGAATGTCAGTACTGGGAAACTGTCTTGACAGCTTACCTGTTTGGGTAACTATTTCATATTGCACACAGCAGCTTTCAATACAGTGCAATGGGGATACTTTTGTATCACCCTAGACTTTTACCAAAGGGATTTTTGGTTACTTTTAAATGTGTCTAAAGGTAGGCTGCTGGCAGCAGTTACATTTTTACAATTTCTGCTATATCTTTAGTTAGCACATTCACATTCACTGGCTACCAACAGTAGCTAGTGGCCAAAGGTGGCTGTGCCACAAAATGTATTGCTTGCTCTTTGGTCTTCTTCCTTCCTTCTCAGGTCAGGAATTCTCTTTTTATGGTCATGTGTTTACTACTGTATCTCTAATTTAGACATTTCTCCATTTACTAATGAGTCTCAAACTTGGTGTTTTTCCATTTACTACTGTATCCCAAATGTTGGTGTCTTTCCATTTACTAATGAGTCTCAAATTTGGAGGTTTCTCCGTTTACTACTGTGACTCAGATCTGGGCGTTTCTCCCAATGCTCGGGTGGCTCGAATTTAGGTGTTTCTCCATTTATTTGATTCAAGTTGCCACTCCACTACTCTGCTCCCTCTTATCTAGGTGTGTCTCAAACTTAGGTGTTTCTCCCACTGATCAAGTGTCTCAAATCTAAGTGGTTTGCCATTTACCGCTGCGTCTCATATTTGGGCACACTTCCAAGTACTGCTCTGTCTCGGACCTGGGTGTTTCTCAGGGCTAGGTAGTTCTCCACTTGCTGCCTTGTCTCACACTTGGGTGTTCTTCCTCGACTTGCTGCTGTGTCTCAAACGTAGGCACCTCTCCCACTGCTAAAGTTCTCAAATCTAGCTGGATGTCAGTTGGCGAAACCAGCCAATCGCCTAGGAAAGCGACAAAGATAAACTCAGTTCGAGTTTAAGGTATGTATGAAGTGCACCACGTCTGTGGACACATACCGCAGGCACAGCTCCCATCCATGCATTCTAGAAAGCAGCTATGGCTATGTCAAATCCAGTCTGCTGCTTGCAAAGCCATGTGCATTGAAACTACAGACATGCCTCAATACCCTTGCCATTAGTATGCAGTGACAACCTATGACAAATTTCGGTCTAGCTGGGCACACATTGAGTCTCCGCACTAGCCGTCTGCCTCAACCACTGACAGCACCTGCCCACATGCCTGACCTCTGGGTTGCTTACTGGAGCCTAGCCAGCCCACCTAAATCCTAATCCTGGCAAAATGCACATAAGCATCTTAAATTAAACTCTTCAGGCTTTCCCATACCTGACTTCGGTACCCAGAGGGCGTTCCAATCACAAATTGCATTGAGGCTATACAAATGGGGAAGTAGCGCTATATAAATGACAATTACAATACAATACAGTACAACTGCCTAGAAAAGCTGCTGTTTTCGTGGGCTTGTGCTTGGCATTTTGTGTATGGACCCAGGAAGTGGGCTGGGACAAACTGGTGCCAGTGAGTCTAGTCTGTATGCATGATTGAATCAGCCCCACATTGGTCCCTGATCGGACCACTGCTGGTGTCTGAGTGGTGCAGATCCTTGCTATTGGTGGGCCAGGTTTAATCACTCACCTGAATTTAGAGTAAGAAGAGTCCTGCTGCCATGCCATCAGATCAGAAGAGGAGCCAAGTATCCTGTGTAGCTCTACAGACAACAGAAGACCCAAGGACAAATCCTGAGGAGGCCTACCGACCATTCTTGATGCTACCCTTGCTGGTCCTTGGACCCTTTGGACTAGTGGGACGCCTTTTCACGATCCTACAGCGTGGAGCCTTTGGAAGTGTCCCTGAACCACCCGTGGACTGACCAGCTCTGTTTTGGGCTACAGTGCCAGAAGCGTCACTGTTCCATGGTTTTGCCTGGAACCTCGGTAGTCAGCTAGTCCTACACGTCGCCTTCCTGCCAAGTTTCAGTGTCCTAGTATCCAGGGATACGTTCTGGAGATACTCCTGCTGTCTCCCATGTGAGGTGATTGTTGCTGGAACCATCCCCGTACGGTAGTGTGTCCTCAAGAGCCCTGCATCGGTGCCTTCTGCATTTCTTCGCTGGAAAATGGTGCACTCAGCTTCTGGACCCTACCGGAAACTTCCTTGCAGTCGCAGCTCCGGGGGTTTTTCTACTGTATCCAACAGCAAGAAAAACCTATCTCCAGCGACTCCCTTTCGACCTACCAAGTCCTTTCTGAAAAATCGGAGTAAGGGCGGTGAGTAATCTCAATAGGTACAGGTGCCCCCATCTCCTCCATCATAAAGTTTGTAAAGAACTGATTTATGTTCCATTCCATTGTTTTTTAAAATATTTATTTCAAAAGCTCCTCTAAAAGATAGCAAATGCACTTCACTTAGCTGTAAAAGTCCTGAGAAGTCTTCTAGAACCTTTTTCATCCCCACAGGAACATTTCCTAACTGTATCCCCTCTCCTTAAGGAACTTTGTGAACATGTGGGCACTTTAGGGTTTTAAGGAACGTTGTGAACATGTGGGCACAATTTAGGGTTGGACTGATAAAGTGAGGGATCCTATCCCTGTGGACTGGTTATCCAATTGTTTAACTACTTATCTTCCCTTACAGGTAACTTAGGTGAATTGTATGCATTGTTAAAACCAAATGTGGCTGTATATATGTTTTATATTTAGAGTGTTGTGTGATATTATCTGCTTAATTTCCTAGTGTGTTTGGGCCTATAATAAATATAATGTGTGTACTTACCTGTCCAAGTACAATCATTGTGTATATCACTGTGCAGACTAATCTTTGACCCCTGTCCTCACTCAGCTCTCCTGAGACTTAGTATTGACCACTCTACATGCTTAGCTTGATTGGGTTTGGGTACATTCTCGGAGTTGCCCTGTTGACTAGAACTAGTGTGGCCATCAGAAATCTGTCCACCAGGCCAGATTTGAGAAATCCATCTCAACAGGTGGTGATTAGTTTCAATTACTTTAAGTTCAACAACAATTTACCCAAGGATAGGTAAGTTCTCTCCTTTCTTACAGAACCAAGGCTAACCCAGGAACAGGATGCTCCACACATGTTCGGCAACCAAAAGGTGAGCAGAGGCAAAGGGACCTGTTCCCATGGTTATCATATGGCGGACAGTGGTGTGAGAAACCTCAAGGTGTCTCCCTCAGTGGTCCCCTGGGATCCGTCATCCTGTTGGTCAGGACACAGTCATCGCTATTGGATCCAGTTCCTGGGGTTGGACCAGTGAGGGAGGATTACCTGGAAGTGGGGTCCTCGGGGAGTGGAAGTGGGACACTGATGGGTGAGACGCAGTATTCCCCCTTCTTTTAACACCTTTTCACCATCCGACCCCGTAGGATATTCAAACAGTCTACCCACCCCCTCTTCTGATACAAAAAAATCTCGCACACCACGAAAGACGATGGACAAACACCAGAACCTTTTACCTGACATGTCCCAATGCAAGGGTCAGGCAAAGTTAGGCAATTGACCAGAATCACACACACCCGACGGCCCTTTCCCTTCCCCACAGGGATAAATGGTGGAGCATGAAAGCACAGTATGAGCAAGGCAGACTACACAAAGGAAGAGCTATCCAGGCACGGCAGTTCAAGAGGAGGAGAAAGGCAGCAAAGTCTGACAAGGAGAGAAGCAAACTTGCCCTTTTATTTGACCAAGACCCACGAGACCTCCGTGGAAGGAATCGTAAAACCGCGAACAATAGCTTAAGTGTGTTGTAGCAGATGTCAGGGGTACATGGAGCGTGCCTACGTGGATAAGCAGGACAGAGGGAGACGCCTGCTACCGTGGTACCAGCCTTGACATCAGATTACTGAAAAGGCAAGCGGTTCATCACAGCCGTTGAGTCGAGGGGAGAACCGATAAGAAACCGAACTGTGTTGAATGAAAGTCGCAAAGTGGCACATTGAGGAAAGTTCAAGAACTGTAAATTGTTAAGGGAAGACCAGGTGCAGAGGGGTCTGGCACCACGTGGGTGCTTACTCGAGAAGCTTTGGTTGTTCCCGGGGAAGCAAGTGGTCTTGGAAGCAAGACCACGCAGAGCAACAGAGGTTTGAATCCTGGATCCGCGCTTAGAAAACGAACTCCAGTACGGCATTCGGCGCATTACAAAAAAACAATTAAATAGATAAAATAACTAAATTGAAACTACTAATACCAGAAGGCCATAGGAGAGCCACCAAGAAAGGTCTCCCTGCCGGAGAAGTGCCCGAAAAGAATTAAAGGTAATCCTGCAAAGCGAGGCACGCGCAAGTTCCTTGCAGTGGGATTCCAAACAACCAGTTTGAACACTTTGGCAGCTGTGCACAATACAGAGACTTGCTGACCCGTGCGTTGAATGGCTGAATGTAACCCACACGGCATCAAACATTGATGGCCCCATAGACTCGGCTGGAGTGCCCAGGACAACGATATCTGCCACATCCTTCAGCTCACGTACCACAATTAACCCAATGAATACAGGGGAGGACTAATATATATAGACCGCAGGGGCCTAGACGGCATCTGATGTAATACACACTGTTACATACAGCACCGATATTTAGGAGACATACCTGGGACCAGTTTCCCTCTGGGGGGCCCAGGAACTGGCGGAATACATGGAACCAAACGGTCTGAACAGGACTTAGCGTGACCTATGCCAGGGTCTGGTTGAAGCGGCCGAAGCGCCCACAGACCCAGCGTATATGGTGCGATAATGGTAACAGCAGACATGACCGGCACATGAATGCAGTTAAAAAATCTAGTGGCGAAAGAATGGCAAAATAATTAATCCTAAGAAGCAGGGAGGCCTTCCTGAAGGGGGGTCAGACTCGGCAACACGGAAGATCCCCCTCTAATAAATATCCGTGGTCCCTAGGCCACCCTGCGGTGATCGAGACATCCTACCCCTGCCACTCTGAATAAGGAGCACTGAGATAGCACTATAGGAGACGGTGCACACTGCATAAGCCGCGCTGTGGAGGCGGAGGCATCCTACCCCGGTTAGTCTGAATAAGGGGCACTGGGATAGTGCTACAGGAGTCAGTGCACACCGCAGGGGCCGAGTCGGGTCCAGTATATTCCACCACTGATCCCAGGTTTAACACCCCTCCTTATCAACATAAGAGAGACACATCCCTCATAAAAATCGACATACTGGGTCACCGTTACACCGATGCAAACTCTGCGGATTGAACCAAAAAGTATCGCAATATATTGACTACACTGAGGCTGCATATCATTGGATATCATCCTACTGACTGCAGGCCTGCAACCAGTGGACTCTGTTGAGCCCGCTGAGGGAAAAGAGCAAGTAAATGGAAGCACATCGGAACCAGGCACTGAGCCGCAACACTGCCTATACAAAGGGCACTATATGTTAACTCCGTAAACCGTGACAGCGCAATCCAGGTTCTAAAGCAAGGAAACTACTGTGATCGCTCTGAAGCTGGCCAGTCCACTACACCGCCTGGAATTATGACAACGGGGGGCCAACAATAAAAAAGTATCGATTGACTTGTTTTCCGGCCCCGCCCCCTGGTCCTTAAGGCGGCCGCTACTGTGAGCAATACACGGGATGACCATCTCCTCCACACAATGCAAAGCGGATTCATAGCAATCAACGTTAAACTTGATGACATTGTCACCACAATGGGGTCCCTGAAAGAGAAGCTAGAGATGGAAAGCTGCTGAATCAATGAGGTGGAAACGAGAGTTAGTACAACTGAGGACACAATCCAACAAGATGACCGGGATTATAACGACCCTTAAAGCTGAACAAGATAATAAATAGGTGCGATGACCTGGAGTCGCGTTCCAGGCGAAATAACATACGTATTATTGGAGTGCCTGAAGCTGCGTGTAACGGCCCGATGGCACCCTTTGTCGTGTCTCTCCTAAAATCATTGTTCAACACCACCACATTTTTGGCGCAATTCCTCGTGGAAAGGGCGCATCAAACTCTCGCCCCACCGCCGCTGCCTGGTGCACCTCCACGCACAATAATAGCTAGGCTCCTAATCACTGAGATCGCGACGCAATCCTCAGGCTCTCCAGGGAACTTGGAACACTAAGATTCGAGTCCAGCGATATCCATATATATCCGGATTTCGCCGCAGGCCTACAAGCCCAAAGGAAAACATACGACTCTGTGAAACGTCTTTTCAGGGCACGCCAAGTACCATTCTCCCTGATTTACCTTGCAAAACTGAGAATTCAGCATGGTGGTAGGGCACACTTTTTCGAGTCTCCTGCGGACGCAACTCAGCTACGTCGAGGCCTTCATACTAGCTCCTCAACCGCGTCCGAACAGAAATCCGAACAACCCACTAGGAAATTGAATGGCAGAAGGAAACGTTAATGACTGAATCAGGACCGCATAATATATAACAACCTCAGCAGGATGCATAGTATCCGACACGCAAGTAAACAGTAAATGAAGTTAAAACAAAAGGGGGGTGAGGCGCGCACTCCAAGTCCTGGCCAATATACTACCTGAAAAAAGAAAAAGAATAACTGGGTTAACCCAAAGATTCCAATTCACAGGGTTGGATCCCTTCTGCTGCATTTGTACTGCTGTTCTCCTCCTCGTAGTGCTTTCGTGTCCTAACACTCTTCAGGGAGGCAGTGTCAACTTTCTTTTCAGGTGAATCCAATTAAGTTGCTAATGCAGTCTCTGAGGATTATGGGAGCTGTAGTGAAATCATTTGTTCAATTCAGGTGACCAAGGAAAGACTCCCCTCCAGGAGCACACTTCTTACCATTGGCAGGGGGCAGGCGGGGGGGGGGGTGGAACCATAACTATGGTTCTCCACTGTAGGGCAAAATATCCCCAGTGCTGCAGCCTCTGGAGTCCGGATCACCACAAACTACATGTAAAAACAAAAGGGGGGTGAGGCGCGCACTCCAAGTCCTGCCCAATATACTACCTGAAAAAAGAAAAAGAATAACTGGGTTAAATCCCAAAGTGTCCAATTCAGTAACTGAAGTTAAGTGGGGTCTACTGGGGCCCGATTGGGAGGACATGGCAGCCAACAAAGTGCCCCAGGGAGTATGCAATGTTCAAGGGGATATACATCATCATGTTGGGGAAGATGATGCGGTTGGTGGGAGGGGAGGGAGAGTTAAACTAGTTACTGAAATAAGTTGGGGTGACAGAATGGAAGGTGACCTTCTGCCACATGTTATGAGTATGTATGTACAAAAAATTGCATTTGGGCGAATGGGCGTACATGACAAATTGTAAACATTTCTGGGTGCTTTGTGGCACCTCAGGATAGAATACACATGCAGGATGGAAATGGCTGACAAATTGAAATTGATATCATGGAATGTGCGTGGGCTAAATAACAATAAAAGCTAGGAAAATGCGGACCTACTTGGAGCGGCATTCACCCAATGTAGTGATGCTGCAAGAGACACACGCTCTTGAAATGATGCATAAGAAAATCGCAACTAAGTGGGGAGAAAATAGGTACTATACTTCTTACTCCTCACAAACCAGAGGGGTGATCACATTGATACACAAGTCCATTCATTTTAATACAGAGTCTACCCACATTGACCCCAATGGAAGAAACGTAATTGTCACGTGGCAATAAAAAACAAAACCATTACGCTAGTTAACACATATGGCCCGAACATAGACGACCCCACCTTCTTTGCTCGCATGAGAACCCTGATCGGAAAGACGCCAGACACGCCCGTTCTGTGGGGAGGCGACTTTAATAACTTACTCAATGTCGTCAGAAATAGGTCCAACACTAGACATCGCAGCAGCACTAAAGCTGCCCAAATGCTTAAACAGATAATGGTACAATACTCACTTATTGATGAATGGAGGGAAGAACAACCCAGTAAAGCGGAATTCACATACTATTCCACGGTGCACAATGCACGATCCAGAACCGACTTTTGTCTGATATCGGCGGAGTGGTCGGATAGGCTGCACTGCTCTACAATATTGCTGCGTACCCTGTCGAATCATTCACCGGTGGTGATCCAGGTAGAACTCACACCTGGAATTAAGCTTAGACCATTGTGGAGAATTGCTCCGGCAGTACTTACGGATACCACTCTGGTCGATACTATGAGAATTGAGATAGAGGCCTTTTTCGGGAATAACGAGGGATCAGCTGAAAAATATGCCATTGGATGGGAAACATTTAAGGTGTGGTTCAGCGGGATGATGATCGCTTCCACAGCTGGTGTCCTTAAAGATACGAGCAAAGAGCTGGGCATAGTTGAAGAGCCTCTAAAGGCATTGGCGAATATGGGAATACAGGCGACAGGGCACTCCTAGGTGCGATCAAGGATAATTTATTAGACTTCCGGGAACACGCGGATTGAGAGGTCCGCTTCATGGCCAAGAAGACTCGGGCCCTAAAATACAGCGAGGAGGACAGACCAGGTTGACTACTTGCAGGAATAGTTGGAGGAGAGAGGGAAACACAACATATCACTGGTATTACGAGCCCAAATGGCAACCATACTACCAATGTAGGCGAGATAAACATGTCCTTCAAAGTATACTGCCAAGCCCTATACGCAAACGCTGATACTAATGCCAAAGAAGGTGTTAGGCAAGATTTGGAGCAGTACCCTTTGGGTGCACTACAACAACCTTGACCTCCTGGCAATAGGAACCCAACCTTTGGTACAAGTCTGTACTACACAGTTTGGTAGCGTGATTGAGCACCCAGGCTTATCTCAAGAGGGGTCAATGTGAGCTGTAGGGGAGTTGCACAGAGATTCACAGTGACAAGTATTCAATACATTCTTACACACAAGGTTTCTTGATTAAAAAAATTATTAATGTATTTAACAGTCAGTTTGAGTAAGCCTTCTTCAGAAGGGGCAATATAATACTAACACACAAATACACTCCAAAATACACACTCTTAATGTTTCTAAATCAGTAAGTACCCTTTTGGGATGGCACACAGACACCTCCTACACCCTCAGGTGACTTAAATAGCTAGGACACTGTGGGCATTAATAAATCACTGTTGCATTTAGAACCATACTCTTAAGAGCATGTCAAAGAAAAAGGTCAACTAAACATGAGATCTCACAAATATTCTGAAGCAGTTAAGTACTTTTGAAACCCCCAATGCAAAGTAAGTTAACCCCTTCCTGTGAGGAAGACTAAACACAAATTCAGAGGGAAGAAGAATCATTCAGGGAGCCAGTACAGGCCAAAGTCAATTGGACAAAAGTCTAGGTGAGCTGAAGCACTTCTTAGAGGTAGGTAAAAGTCTTGCACAATGTTTTAGAAGTCTTTGTAGAAAAGAAGAAATCTATGTAGGGCCACAAGCTGTTTAGGCTTGTAAGGTAAAGAAGCTGTTAGCAACTTCACACAGAAGCAACCAAGACAAGTCTCAAGTGAGAACAAGTGAGGCTACACAAGTGGTAAGTTCTCTTAGACTGTACAGTACCTTTGGTTAGAAGAAAACGGTTCCAGCTGGCTTCTGTTCCTGGGCATCTATGCAGATCCTGGGTTCCTGGGCCTCAGTCGTGGGGACGAGAGGGAGGAAGTCTGGAGGACTCCTGCGCTGTAACAGGACGATCAGCGACAGAAAGGGACCAACTTCTATTCAGTGGCACTTCGCAGTTTCAGCTCCTCGCATCTCAGCAAATAGCACCACTGCGGTTCTTGGCTGTCGAGATGGACTTTACTTGCATCTGGAGTCCAGCACTCTGTTGAGGTGGCTCAGGCTCGGTCAGTCCTGCTTCCTGGGAGTCCGGAGGATCTTCCTGAGCTCTTGGCCAACTTAAAAGCAACGCACACAATCTGGTGTTCCTCTCCCTGGCTCTTCGGTTCCAGCAGCAGCAGTGGAAATACAACCAGCTTGGAGAGGATGTCCAGACGGGCTTACTTTGGAGTTGATTGGTCCCACCAACTCAAGGGGAGAAGTCGTCCTTGCAGGGCTTCTCTAGTCAAGGCGAATTCGGAGCTTCAGCACAGCAGCAGGGCTTCACCGGGCAATCGAACAGTCCGGAAGTTGCAGCAGGCATCTCTTCCAAATGCTTCTTCGGATTCCTTCGTCCAGTGGTCGACTCTGCCTTCCAAGCCAAAAAGCCTTGCCTTTTGTGCAGGTTTCTCCGAATTCAATACAGCCTAGCTGTCAGTCACCCAGCAGGGTGGCTGTCCTTTCCGGAAAGCCAGCCGGCCAATCACCGTAAGAGTGCATTCTCCTAGGAGACTGAGCACAGGGAGTTTTCGGGCACCTCCTTCACTTCCTGCCCCTGCCAGACACCCTGCAGCCAGAGGCGGGCTTCACTTGTGAATCCTGCTAAAGACAAAACAAACAAAGGGATCAAACCTGGTTTGACACGCACAGTGACACTAGAATCTAAACTAAACTTGTGGACTAAATACCCAATTACACTATGTAGGAGGATTTCACTTTTGAAGATGGTCGTTGCACCCAAACTACTGTACTTCTTCAATACTATCCCAATATGGCCAGGACAGCAGTTATTTGACAGACTACGTTTGCTAGCCATACAGTTCGCATGGGATGGAAAGAACGCCGATAGGCAATGGGACTCCATCACTGAGCCATATGACAGGGGAGGGCTGGCTGCCCCGGATCTTGAGCTGTATTACCTAGCTCCACAGGCGCATTATGCAGGATATTGGTACACAACTGGCACTGAAGCACCACACATGAATCTAGAAAGCTATGGGGCATCCCCAACTAATCTACAATCAGTTTTTTTAAGCAACCATTACACTGACTCATGCTCATACGACGCAGTGCGCACTACCGTGAATGCATGGAACAGAATAAATAAGAGAATGGACACATCAAACCCATACTGTAAAAGTATCCCATTATGGAACTGCCCTGGGCTCCCTCGTACATTTGACTTAGATATTCAGATGGCATGGGACCCTAGTAAAGCATTGAAACTGGGGGACCTCTACCCAGATGGCCGGTTTGTTACAACTGAAGAGTTTAAACTGAAACTGGGTGACAATCTAGTGCGGCAGCTGCAATATTATCGCATGCGTGCAGCGGTTAAGAAGAGGTGGCCATCATTCCTGCAGGAAACGGAACAAACTAAATGTTTAAAGATGGTAGCACAGGGGGACGGCCGGTAGGGTTTATTATCTAGGATATACGTGAAGGTTCAGAGCGGGAGTGAGCTGCACAACATAGTAAAGCTAAAATGGGAAAGACACTAAAACCGCCGTAGGCGACACCAAATGGCAAAAGTATTGCCTCCTCACTAAAGAAGTCTTGATGAACTTGCGACTTCCGACTCATACAATTTAAAGTTCTCAATAGATTGCATTACACACAGGAGAAAACTGCAAGGTTCTACCCAAACGCTAAGAATTATTGCCCGAAGTGTCGGGGGGGAAGCTGCAGATACCATACATATGTTTTGGGATTGTCGAGTTTTATTAGAATTTTGGCGAAGGGTGGCGGATGTGCGACACAAGATTACCAACATACCTCCAACAATGCTCCCCCTCAGATACATAATGGGAGATATTGGGAAAACTGGGGTAGCTACACGTTGATTCTTTAACATGGGATGTGTTATTGCTAAGAAATGTATTTTATTAAAATGGAAAACAAACTTGGTACCGACAATAACAAAATGGTTTAACGAACTGACCTTTGCAAACGAGAGGGAGGAAAGGTAAGAGGCCAACGATTCCAACAACGAGCAGGCATAACAACATATGGGGCCCATTCCGTGATTGCATGAATAAAGATGAACATTAACCAGATAAATGTTAATGCAATATTGTCGCAAAAATCGAGGATCGACCGACTTCAGCGGATTGAGATATGTACAGCACAGAGTTCATTGTTATAACTGTAAGATGCCATACCATGTTCATACTGACGAAGTGTACAAGTTATGTCATGTCAATGTACATGTAACCCGATGCAAACACATTAAAGTTTAATAAAAATAAAAAATAAAAATAAACTGCATTGACAAAAGTGAACCCGGCAGAGGGAGGCTGATATTTGAGAGGGGTCTGCACCCGGAAGACGGGGACCCAAGGTGAAGAAGCATCACCTCAAGTGTAATCCGAAAATAACTTTTTGTTTGTGGTTTCAATCTATCAGATCCTCAGAAGCAGGAGAGAACCTCAGAAGATCCTGATATTGATAAGAACTGTTTGAGTGGTCTGCGCCCGGAAGAGGGGGATCCAGGGGTGAAGCCATCACCCAACGTACATTTGGACAGAACTCCTTTTGTTTGATATTTTGAAACCCATCAGGTCCTTGGGTAAGATACTTTTTTGTAGAAAAGAGACTTAACCACTGAAGTTCCTGATACGTGAAGCGTAACTGTTGTCACGTGCTGGTAAAGCACGAGAGTGTGCTGTGCTCAGGAGTCCCGCCGAGTGCCATGCTCAAAACATGGGGAAGGAAGACCCCTGGCTAACACATCCTGACTTATTATTTCTTCTTTCTTTCTTGTAAAACCCTATCCCACACTCTTTTTGGTATTTAGCATAGGGATTGGCAATAGGTTTTTCTTAGTATAGGACCTTTTATTTGACCCGATGCCACTAAGACGGCCTTATTATTATTTGATGGTCGCAGCTTGCTCCCATCTTAGATTTAGGTTTAGATTGGACTCTGATTTTCCCAGATATCTTAATGGATCATCTAGGGATTGCAAGGGGCTCGATCTTCCATCCTTTATCTCGGTGAGTGGTGCCCGGTGGTTGTAGGTTCAAAGGTTCTTCCGGTCGGGTGCAACTTTAAGATGCAATCCCTGTCTGCTAAGAAATGCAGAATCCAACAATGCAGACCACATCAGGACACTTCACAGGATGGAGAAAGGAGAGTTCCAGCAATGAACAACGTTTTCAGGCGATGACAGGTGTCCTTCCAGAAGTTTCTCCAGGACCGGTTCTCTTGAAGATAAGAAGCTGGAATTCGGGGCGAAGGCGACTTGAGGCACAAGCTGGCGACCAACAAAGTTCCGGGCTTTAACGTGTAACGGAGACACTTCTGGTGAGGTAACCCACGAGGGAGCTGGTCAGTCCACCAGGCAGTCCAGGGACCCTTCCAAAAAGGACAGAATCCTCGAGAAGGTGTTTAGACTAGTTGGTCCCACTAGTCCAAGGGATGAAAATGGGATGAGGGTCTTTGAAGATCAGGAAGAGGAGAAGGGCTTCACAGTGCCGATCACTGGAGAGGTTGCTGGGCCACTGCAGAAGTTGTCCTCGGGCCATAAACAGGCTGCTCTTATTTGAAGGATTCTTGGCTCCAACTTAGATCTGAGGAACCGCTGCGGGAGGAGCCCTCTTATCCAAAATCCAAACTGAAAAGAAGTCCAAGACCACCAATGGTAAGGATCTTCACCATTCAAACAACCTGTGGTTGTCCAATCAGGACAACTACTGGTTTCACATCCGGCCCAGGAGCAGACCTTCTGGCACCAAGGATGAGGACTGGGAGTCGACGGTCCCAGCCCCCTTCCTGGGCCATACACACACACACACAGGGTTACTAGCCTGGGAAAGCAGCAGCTTTTCCTTGGCACGCGTATGACTTTATAAGGACTTTTCTGACCTGAGAAGGCAGGAAGAAGGCCAAACTACAATATGGCCAAAGCGGTTCATAGTGACATTTTCGAGCACCATATGTTCGAAATGCCATTTTTTCGACACAAAATTGAGAAAAAAATATTTCTGAATGTTTTTTTTTTTAATTTTATTTTTGGAATGGGGCCCCCACAAACCCGTTTTTTTTATTTAAACTTTTTTTTTTACTAACGAGACAAAAAAAACATAAAATAAAAAAAACATTTGAAAAAAATGTTTTCGCCATTTTGTTTTCGACTAAATAGCATTTCGAAAATATGCTTTCAAAAAATTAACTGGATAGCGGCCAAAGTACAAGCTAAAATCTTGTGGCATGCCCATTTTAGAGAATAATACAAAAACTGTAAAAATAGAACTGCCGCTAACAGCTTGTCTTTAGGCACATATAAAAGTAACCTAAAATCATCTGCGTAAAAACCTAGGGTGATGCCAAAGTATCACTTTTTACACTTACACCTGCAATGTTTGATACTTTTATATGTGCCTAAAGACAAGCTGGTGGCAGCAGATACATTTTTACAATTGTTGCATTATATTTAGTGTGCACATTCACGTTTTCCATGTATGGCTACTAAACATGGCTAGTGCCCTAAAATGGCTGTGCCACAAGGTTTTTTGCTTCTTCTCTGGCCATGTTGTAGCTTGGCCTTCTTCCTGCCTCGCAAGGTCAGGAAATCCCATACAAGTTAATGCATTTGCCAGGGAAATCTGCTGCTTCTGCGGCCTAGTGCTGCCTTTGTGTGTGTGGGACCGAGGAAGGGGGTGGGTGTTACACTCACCTGGCTCCCACAGAGGCGTCGATCTGAACTGGACAGATGCGGTCTCCACCAATGTGATGCGTAGGGCCGAGATGACGGACTGGACGGGCCCACCTAGCTTCGTTTCCTTGGCCCGTAGGAATATTCTTCTGCAAATGGAGAAAGGGAATTAACCACCCGTGGAGTTGAGCGTAAATCCCCCCACCCCCGCTGTTCTCCCCACAGATCACCTTTGATGTCCCCTCTTATAGTCTCACCTGATGGTTTGAAAAGATGAGCTCTCCATCCTTTATTGAGCGCAGGGGCGCGTTGATAACCAGTTGCTTCACTGGCTCGAAGGAATTGGTGAGTTCCAGAACAATATTGACTCCGAGATTCCCGGCAAGACGCCGTAAGTATGTAGTTCGTAAGAGTTCTAATGCCTGACTTTCACTCTTGCCCGATTCCTTGCAGGTTGCAGCTTGACCCTAGTGAAGAGTTCCTCGTGGCAACTGGTAATATTCTGCTAAGGATCTGTATTTTCCAACACAGTTCGATAAAATAATGTCAATATGTAACCTGTTGCTTTCTCCCTTATTCAGGCGCTGAGAGGAAGTATTAAGTCTCGGGGAATAATACCTCTGGCGATAAAATCAGGTAAGTCTATTGTGGTGAGGAGGGTTCCCCTTGTTAGTCCCTTTGTTTCACCTTGCTGTCCTTTTGTTTCCCCTTAGGGGCCGGGGTTCGGCGAAGATGCAGTAGAAGCTGCGCCGACCCGAGAAGAGGAATAGTACCCCGGTGGTAAAATCAGGTAAGTCTATTGAGGGGGGGGTATAACTAATATTCCTCTGTGTATTCCCTTGGCTCACCTTGCTGTTCTTGTCTTCTCCGTAGGTGCCGGAGTGCGGCGGGAACATGCAGGAGGATGCGGTGGAATGTGAAGATGCTGCGAAGGCCGGTGAGTTCAGCGCGGCGCTGCAGCAGGCGAGGCGACGCGCATAAAATAACTTCTTTCTTCCAGCTCGAAGGCGCGATGAATCGGGAATTCAGGTAAGGGTCAAAGGTATTGCTCTTGTTCTAACCTTTTCTCCTTCTTTCTCCCTTTTTCTAGGAGCTCCAAACTCGAGGAGGGCGTGGCAGAAGACTGGATGCAGACTTGCAGGCACGGTGAGCGTTACGCTGCTGGATGCAGAATAACGCGAAGCGTGTGCTGCTCTTCGGGCGTGGTTTAAATAGCCTCCAAAGTAGTCCCAGTTAAGTATTCATCCCCAGCCCCACCCGAGTAAAAAAAATAGTCCCTAGGTAAAGTAGTCCCTTCCAAGCCTCTTTTGGCTTGGAGCTCTTGCAGCATGGTCTGCATCTGGTAAGTTTGCAGCATGGTCTGCATCCGGTAAGTTTTAAACTATGAGCCTGGCACCTATGGCGCCAGGACTGACTCTCCATATGAGCCTGGCGCCATAGACACCAGGACTGCACCCAAATAGACCCTAGCAGGGGTTGTTGGGCTTGCTTGGGATACCTTGACGCCTGCTTCCGGGGTTGCTGGACTTGGTCTGGGTCCCCGGGGGTAAGCATCATGACAGCGGGAATGTCTGGTCACATTCCATGTCCATGGAGCCAGAGTCTCTAGGTGTGGTGCATGAGTCAAACCAATAGTTGTCCCCGATTGGACAACTACTGGCTGTTTGAATGGTGCAGATCCTGGATTTTGGATAAGAGGAATCCTGCAGCCATTTCTTCAGATCAGCGTTGGAGTGAAGAATACACCGTAGACAAACAGCCAACTGACGATCTGGAGAAGACTTATGAAGAGGCCTGCATCTGGCCCGGTGAAGCTCTGTTGTACTACCTGATCTCCAAAGTTCCTGAGCAGTGTTTCAGCCTTTGGACTAGTGGGACCGGACTAGTGAGACCAACTAGCTTCAAAACGTTCTCAATGATACAGCCATCGGAAGTGTCCCTGGATGACCCGGTGGAATGACCAGCTCCCATGGGCTACCTCGCCAGAAGTGTCTATGTTACGCAGTTGCACTCCGAACTTCGGTGTACGCCAGTTTGTGGTACAAGTCACCTTGCCTACAGGGATCCTGTCCTAGAGAAGCTCCTTCAACTGAGTCTGGAAGGACGCCTGTCGTCATCTGAGTGCGGTGGCCATCGCTGGAACTCCCCTACCCCCATCCTGTGATGTGTCCTGAAGAGACCGGCATTGGTGAATCTCGCATTTCGTCTTCAGCAGGGAAGAATCCTTGTAGCCGCAGCTCCTGGGCAACCTCCAGCGACCCCCAGTCGACACATCCAGTCATCTGTAAAAAATCAGATTCAGGGGGGTAAGCAAATGCAAAGAATTTGTTCCCCCTTGCCCTCAATAGGAGAACATTGGTAACCAGTGTTACGCTCACCTGGTATCCACGGGGACGCCACCCAGCCCTGGTTGGATGATTTGCACTCTCGAGCCCTCTCCCGGTCCCTAAGGCCTCTGGTTAAAGATGGGTCTGCAATATAGGAGAGCTGGATTCAATACCAGATTGTCTTTATGTTTTCCCACCTCCCTTGGCCTCAACTCCTTCCTCCCCCTTGGGCCTTCTCCTCACCTTAATATTGTAAGAGGTGGATTCTCTGGCCTGCTCCTCGTGGCAGGGGTGCGTAGCTGTGGGGGGCGAGCAGCGACCAAGTTACTTCACTGGTGCAAGCCCCCCTGTGGGAATCCAGGCCCGATGTGACTCCGTAGGTTTGCTGCTTTACAGTCTTTATATGCAGTTCTTATGTTCCTCTTAGTTAGAATAATAATGTCCTGCTTCTTTCCTTTTAGGTATGGAAAGGTATTTTGGTGTGGTCATGCAGTTTGAAGATGAGCATGGCCGGTAGGCGAAAGCGCGGTGTGCGCGATGCTGTCCGGTGAGTAATGCGCGATGCGCTGCGCTGTTTCGCCTTTTATATTGCAACCTGTGTCTTTCCTCTCCTTGCAGGTTGCGATGTTCCTCGCTGAGCGCCGTATTGTTCCAGCGATGATACTGACCAGGAGATGACTACCCAGGTAAGAATTGTGTGGCTTTCTTCATTCGGGAGGAAACGTGAGCAAACGCTTACTAATGCTGTCTTTCTTTCTCCTCTTTCCGGGTTATGGTATTCCAGGATGCATGCAGTGCCAGATGATGGAGTTCGTACCTTCAGGTGAGTGGAACTGAAGTCAGCGATGGATTGAAGACAGGATACTGTTCCAGGTAAGTTTCGTAGTGTTCTTTCTCTCTCTGCAGGTCCTTGGTTTCAGGTAAGCTGGCATCAAAGAACTGGACACGGTGAGCGTTACGCTGCCCACAGCAGAATAACGCAAAGCATGTTCTGCTGTTTGGGTGTGTGTAGTTTAGATAGTCTCAGGTAAAATAGTCCCAGGCCTGCCACACCCAAAGTAGTCCAGGTAAAGTAGTCCCAGGCCTGCTACACCCAAAAGACTAGACCACATAGCTCAGTTCCTTGTAACTGAGCTATGTGTGTGCCTCCATGTTGGCTGAACCCCCGCCTCCCAAGTTAAATAGTCCTAAATAAATAGTCCCATTCTAATGTTGGTCTTCATGATGGTTATGAGCCTGGCGCCAAAGGCGCCAGGACTGACTCCAAGAGAGTCTTGGATGAGGTTTTAAGGCCTTTGACCTGGCCCTAACTGGAAGGCTGACTTGCCAGTGAGGGCCAGGGGCAAGGGTCATGACACCAGCCCCTTTTTATCCTAATCTTCCATTCCACCTCCTTTTGGTCGTCGAATCTGGGTAGTATTTTCTGAAAGAAAAGAACACAATTTACTTACCTAGTAACCTTGTGGATTATCTTCTTTGAACAATCACCAATACAAGTAAAATTAGATCTTTCCTAACGAGACTACTTTCTGGGGGGAAGCATTGTGGTTCCTGTGACCTTTGGGCACAAGGCCCCATTCTTCTTAGGGATTGTTTCTGAAGTTGGAAGGATTCACTTGTGATGTGGTTGCATCCTTACTGCATTAATTTACTTACCTCCTGTATTAAGTTTTTTGAGCATTTTAAGAACCTATAGTGAATGTATATGTTTATTATTGAGCATTTTGTGATAAAACCACACGCTAGTTTCATTTTTTAGTGTGTGTACAAGGCATAGAATAAATATGTGTATACATTCTTGTCTCAATTGAATTATTGTGTATTATATTGTGTGAACTCATTGAGGGCTTCTGACCCCACTCACACACTCCTGAGAAAAGCATTGACTGTTCTCTACATTCACCTCGATTTGGCTAAAAGGTTACAAAAATGTAAACTTGCTGTTTCCGAGTGGCACTGACCGCTCCCAAAGGAACAACTCAGATGCCAGGGGCTAGGGTGAGGCCCGGTCAATCAAAGATGAGAACACCAGCTAAAACCCAAGCGCTGGGGACAGAGAAGACGAACGGAGAGTGACTCACCTCTGCCCCCCTGGAACGGCCTAAGGACGCAGTGACATCACCTCTAAACACTATGGCGTCAGACAAGGAGAAACTCCTAAATTGTTTGAAGGGGATGGAAGCCAGACTTACGAATACATTCCACAACCAGTTGGAACAGATGAAGGAGGAACTGAAATCTTCCCTCCAGGAAGTAAGCAGAGAAATGGCAGACCTGGGAGGCAGAATAGATATCGTCGAAAATGGTTTATCAAATGTAGCAGAAGAAACTAACCAGAACAGCATCCTTCTAGACCAGCTAGCTAACGCAACAACCAACTTGGAATTACAGGCAGAGGACTTTGAGAACCTCTCAAGAAGATCTAACAATAGGGTCAAAGACCTGACAAACGATCCAGGATAGAGACCTCAAAGACACTATGCAACAATGTTTCAGCAGCATGCTCCTGGACACATTGGGTTTGATCGGATGCACAGAGTTGGCCCAAAACGGAACGACCCTGGAGCAAGACAAAGAGACATCCTAATAGCGGTAACGTCCTACTGCCTGAAAGAAGACATCCTGAGAGCAGCAAGACCCCACAATGATCTCACAATCAACGGCTCTCGCATTCAACTATATCAAGACCTAGCTTTGATCACACTCCGCAAGAGAAAAATGATGCAGCCAATTACAAAAGTGCTCTAAGCAAAGCAGATACGATACAGGTGGACATATCCGTTCGGCCTCTCCTTTACATGGGTGGGCAAGCAGCAGAAAATCACTACCTGCGAGGACGGCTGTTCAATCCTACAGTTAGAGGAAGACCAAAATCGTCCGAATGATCGTCCTCGTCCCAATCCTCCAGACACAGCAAGTAAACTTTGGGAATGGTCAACTGAGAAAAAACGAAAGTCAAGGAAAACACGAAAATCCAAGGTTCCGCAACAGAGCCACGAATAACTAGCAATGGAAGAACAGTAGGAGAAGCAACTAACAAGAGAATGAACAACCTTAAAACAATGATCGAGGACTACAACACACTGAAACGTATAAAACCCGCATGGAGGAAGAAGAACACCACATCTGGGAAGTGGGGAGGAAGAGGAAGGGTTGGAGGGTTGGGGGAAGGACAAAGGAACCAAGAGGCACAGCAACAAAACAAGCTAGAGACCCAGGGGACGGAAAAGAAAAGTGTGAGAGACACTGGAGCGCCTCGCTCCCAGCCTGAAACTGCACAACTTCCCCTACAAAAAAATGGCTGAGTTAAAGATAATATCCCTGAATGTACAGGGCCTGAACCCGCCAATAAAACGTCAGGTGATTCTGGACAGGCTGAAAGCACTGCAGACGGCGATCGGGCTCCTACAGGAGACACCTGCTCCCTAACGACGAGAAGAGAATAGCCAATCGAGCCTTCCCACAACAATTTTTTGCCTCAAGTGGTGAGAAGAAAAGGGGGGTAGCCATACTAATTGGGAGGGCGCTAGACTTAAAAAAACTACAAATCCGTAAAGACAAAGTACTTGGGGCTCAAAGGGCTGATAAAGGGGAAATTGTACACAATCCTAGCCATTTACGCCCCTAATAGTTGCCAGGATGTGTTCATAACGGATCTGCTGGACAAATTGGGCAGCTGGTGCGAGGGCCAATTGATTGTAGGTGGGGATTTCAACTGTGTCATGGACCCAATGCTGGACAAAACACTCCCCCCCCCCCCCCCCACAACAACTGACCAGAAAAATAGACAAGCACTGGGTTGCTTCTTCAGAGAATTAGGGGTGATTGAAACTTGGCGATTCTTCCAAGGGGACAAGAGAGAGTACACCCACTACTCAGCCGTCCACCTTGGATACTCCAGGATAGACATGATCTTAGCATCCACAACATTAGTCCCACAAATAACGGAAGTAGAAATAGGAGTGGAATATCACTCAGACCACGCGCCAGTGTTGGAGGGTATAGATTGGGTGGTGGAAGGGAGCAGGGCAAAACCGCCTTGGAGGTTATATGAAATCCTTCTGAAGGACATAGTACTAAGGGCCCATATGGAGGCTACCATCAACAACTACTTCAAAGAAAATGACAATGGGGAAACAAACTAGGGGGTAATATGGGATGCTGGAAAGGCAGTGATCACGGGAGGATTCATGTCACAGGCAGCGGCATACTACAGGGAAAGAACATTGGTAACAAACCAACTAGAAAAAGAGGTGAAAGCTGCAGAAGCCCAACACAAAGGCCACTGTTCGAGAAAATCCCTAAGAGTGCTTTGGAAAATCAGAGCCCAACTGGAAATTCATACGGCAGATCGGATTGCCCAGTCACTGCTACAAACAAAACAATCCTATTATATCCATGGGGGCAAGGTGAATCGTTTCCTGGCGGCGAAATTGAGAAAACAAAAAACCCAGAACTATATAGCACAACTAAACGACGTGCATGGAAAACCCCACACGGCGGAGCTTGACAAAAAAGAAATAATGAAGCATTTTCATGAGGAACTCTTAAGTAGAGAGAACCTTGACCCGGAACGACAACTTTCCAACATCAACACGCTCCCGCTGCCCCAGATCGCTGAACAAGACAGAACTAGTCTTGGGAACCCAATTACGGCACAGGAAATCAGCGATCCATTTGAGCATTACCAGCGAATAAGACTCCAGGTCCAGACGGCCTTGGCAATGGTTATTACAAGACGTTACACACTCAATTGCTCGGCCCAATGACAAGGCTATATAATGCAATCAGAAAAGAGGGGAAGTTCTCGCTTGATATGGGGAGGTCTATAACTATACTTCCCCTGATGCCGGGAAAAGATCCCCACAATTATGCGAGTTATCGTCCCATAGCGCTGCTGAACACCGAAGCAAAAATCTATATGAAAATCCTAGCTACTCGCCTAATGAAAATCATGCCGAGAGCCACTCTATTGGTGCCGCAAGCATAACACACGACGACCAAGTGGGGTTCATCACTGACCGGCACACACAAGACATTGTCAGGAGGGCAGTAGACGTTATAGATATGGGGCGACAAACAGAACAGTCGTTTGCAGGGGCAGCCGTGAATGCCACCCGGGCATTTGATAGCATGGACTGGTGCTTTCTGAAACTGATCTTGGAGCGCTTCGGATGTGGCCCAGAATTCACCAAGATAGTGCTTGCCAACAACCAACATCCATCGAAAAGTTTTAGGATCAACGGACAAAGTACGGAGTTTGTGAAGATTAGAAGAGGCACGCGACAGGGTTGTCCACTCTCCCCTCTGATTTTCGCGATGGCGATGGAACCATGCGCAATGTAGTTCCGACAAGATGTTCGCATCAAAGGAGTGACGATTGGTCAGGAGACCCACAAAATAGCACTGTACGCTAACAGCATTATGCTCTTCATGGGAGACCCAGAAAATACGATGCCGAGAGCGATGGCCCAACTGGAGGAATTCAGACAGATCTCGGGATTCTCCATAAACTTCTCCAAATCAAAAGCCATGAACATAACAGCAAGGAGAGAAGTGACTGAGACATTGGAAATGACATTCCCGATGAGCTGGGTGGGGGAAACACTGGAATATTTAGGGATCCACCTTATTAGAGAATCACAAAAGCTCTATCAGGAAAACATAATTCCGCTGTGGAAACAGCTCCTGAGATTCCCATGTGAGCATATCTTCCTGTAGCTGTCATGGTTCGCCTGCATCACAGCTGCCAAAATGACTCTCCTCCCTCGTCTCCTCTATGTAATAAGTTAATTACCGGTGCCCATACTGCCAGCCAGGATCTGAGAGTTGCAAAACCCGATATTTAAATTTATATGGCATGGTAAGAAACCCAGGATCCAGAAACGAATCCTAATGCGCCCCCCGGTCCTGGGCGGCCTGAGAGTTCCAGAAATGGACAAATACATCTTAGCAGCACAACTAGCACCAATGTTGAGGTGGGCAAAACCAGAGAACCACAAGGGATGGTGTAGAATTGAACAATCAGCCCCATTAGCCCCCCCCCTAATAAACCTGTTGAGCCTGGGAGCAGAAAACCGAGAGAGCAGGGGTGCGCTATTGGAAATGACAAAAAGGTCTCTGCAAAGATGGGAGAAAGCCCAGAAAAAGAAACGCATCCCGAGCGGAATTGGCCCATACACGCCGTTGATGCACAACCCAGATTTCACACAGGGTCTTCAACGAAAGTATTGGGCGGGATGGTCAGGGGCTGAGGCCCTGTACCTGAGAGACATGTACAAAGACGGCTCTCCATTACTCTTCACAGACTGTCAGCAGTGATTCAACATAAGAGAAAACGAGCGGTATAGATACGCACAAATAAGGCACTGGATAACCCACACAACGGTAAAGAGAGCGGGCACAAGAACGCCATCAGGCCTAGAACTGATCCTGCAGGAAGGCAACACGGTGAAGGGGGTCACCAGACTCTACAGTCTGCTCTCCAACGATCAGTCGACCGACAATCTTACATACAAAGTGAACTGGGAAAGAGACATGCAAGAGTCGCTAACAGAGGAGGAATGGAACCAAATATGGGCACGTGCAAATGGCACTGCCAGATGCACCACAATTACGGAATCAGCTTACAAACTATGTCTCAGATGGTATATGTCCCCGAACCGCATTCATAAAATTACTAAGTCATAGTCACCAAACCGCTGGTGGAACTGCGGTGAGAAGGGAGACCTATTCCATATGTGGTGGACATGCTCCAAAGCCATGACCTATTGGAAGGAAATACTAAGCCACATAAAAGACATTTCTGGGGTTGAACTGCCGAGATCTCCGAAAACCATTCTCTTAGGAGTCCCCATAGAAGGTAAATACGCAATGCCAGGAACGACAGCCACTCTTATTACTCACCTGTTATCAGCAGCAAGAATGAACCTTGCACAAAACTGGAAAAACAAAGAGGGCCTGACCTCAGCATGGTGGTGGATCAAGGTCTGGGGAGTAATGGCTATGGAGAAGATATGTGCACTTAGTACTGGAAAATATCTAAAATTCTTAACTGTCTGGAACCCATTCCATGAACTGGTGTGAGACAGAGATCCCCAATTCTTCAAACCCCGCCTACTCCGGAACATGCATGTTATCTGAGGCCTACCAGACGTAAAGACTCTGGGACCCAAGCATCAGGAAAGTATCTTAAATCTGCTGAACTCTATAGTGTAAAGTAGTGGTTAAACGTGTAGGGGGAGGGGCAAGAAAGGGGAGGGGGGTTTGGAGGGAAGGGGGGGGGGAATTGAAAATCTTTGAAGGCAAAGGGAATTTCTACGAACTAAAAGGTACTAACACAAGAAAAGTACAGAACTTAATTAATAACTGTTGGCAAGTGTTATGTTGTATTTACTCGTATGCCTTCGATCCAAAAATAAACTTGGTTTAAATAAAACAAAAAAGGGGGAAATATAGTTTCCCAGTACTGAAAGTATGAAGGACTGATCAGTTTCATGTGAGCAGTCAGGAATGAAACTCTGACAGAAGTTAGCCGTTTATTTGTTAAAGACTTATTGAAAACAAAAGGGTTGGGAAAATGTCTCTCTGACCCTGCTCTAAGGGGAATTTCCCTACCAAAACCAAAACAAAGGATCTGTCTGTGTCAGGATGTCAAAATCAAAACTGTCCTTATGTCCAAAAGTTCTATTCTGACTCTCACACTATAAATTGAACTACAAGGTGAAAAGGGAAATGTCTTTAACCTTAGGCGCTTGGTAAAGAGTTTGCAAATGAATAATAAATAGTTCCAATTCAAAGGTTCTCCAAGGATAAACAGTCCTTGTTCCAGGGCGACTCCCTTCCTCTGGATTTTTCTTCAACAAAGAAAAAAAGTTCTCAAAAGATCAAAAAGCCCTTGTTCCAGAAGACGATTCCTTTCCCCTGGATTCCCGTTTAACACAAAAGTTCCTTAAGGATAAATGATCCTTGTTCCAGAGGATGACCCCCTTACCCTGGATTTCTTCTTCTACACAAGGGTTTCACAGGAATAAACAGTGTACAATTTCACTGTAATACACAAGGCAGTTTATTTTTATAAGTATCTGTCTTTCGTTATTTCTGGTATCTCTTCTTACCCAGATTTTACTACTCGTATTCCTATCAACACAGTTCTGATATTTCTTCTCAGGACTTCTGATAGCCACACTCTTACAATTGCCTAGTATGCTCTCCTGTAATATTTCTTGTACTCATGCACTTGTAATTGCTTGGTATACTTTCCTGCCAGGACTTATTGTTTTCATTCACTGGTACTTTTCTGGTATATTCTCTTACCAGTGCTTCTTTTATATTTATGTACTTGTAATTGCCTGGTATATTCTCCTACCAGGGTGTCTCATATTCATGTACTTGTGATTGCCTGGTATACTCTCCTGCCAGTGCTTCTTGTATTCACACAATGTTCCTCTCCCCTTCCACAGTTGCACTTTCCCTTTGTTGTTTAACATATCCTCTTGATATATTATAGGATTCGGATTCCCCAAGTATTTGCATTCCATACATTCACATACTGATAGGGTTCTTGCTTGCCATTCACTTTCCTGCTTCACAATGTGGTTCTTGCTTGCCATTCACTTTCCTGCTTCACAATGTGGTTCTTGCTTGCCATTCACTTTCCTGCTTCACAATGTGTTCATCTTTCTCTTTTTACGTTCTGTTCACTATTATTCTTGTTTGGCGTGCTTGCAGATCCACCCCAGGGTCCCCACTATCCTTGGGTTGACTCACCGGCTCTTGCTGGCATTTCCAGGATTGTTCGTGGTCAATCGGCAAAGGTGCGCCACCTACTTTCCTCTCGTGACTGCTTTCAACGGATTGCTTTTCTCCAGCAGATTCCTCATCTGATAGATATTCCATCCAGCTTCGCTGCTTCGGAATTCTTTTTGACATGGGGCGTAGTAGACCTCGACTCGGCCGTCAATCCGTCCTGCTCGGCACTCGAACATCGGCTACAGGCTTGACATCAGGCGTCGTATGTACACTCCGTCACTACGCCGCACACCTCAGTTCCTTTTTTATGTGTGCTATCATGCTGCTTGATAACACAAGTGAGTCTTCGACTCCTTGATGTTTTTGTCAGAAAACTTTATTTTGTCTAATTCCTTGATGCGAGATGTCGGTCGCTCAGGTTCCTGGCTTCAAGCGGTATACTGATTGTGGCACCAAGATGTCCATCACCGACCCACACAAGTTGTGTCTCTGGTGCCTCGGCATGGGTCACGGGATAGAAGGGTGTCTTTCGTGTGCCAAAATGCAGCTGAAATCCCTTCATGATTGAGCAGCTAAGCTCACACTTGGTTGGCCGCCCTCTAAATTTCTGGCGCGGTCAATGGTTCGGTCCTCAGATACCAAAACCGAGGGCGAGAAAGAATATTGGCAGAAGAAGAAACTGTCCCACTTGAGGAACCATTCTTCCTCGTCCTCATACCAAAAGAAGAAGAGGCGTCACTGCCATCATCGGGACTCTGATTCATCGACAGAAAAAGGTAAGCCGTCAGCGGGGCCTACCACCAGCGAAGAGTGGAAAGATTTTAAGACCTCTATGCTCAAGATGTTTAAAAAGCATGCGTAGTCGGCGTGGTAAATGCCCCCCTCCCCCTCACACAGCAGGCCTTGGAGCCAAGAGCGGCGCTCGGCATTCCCGACCCGTTGCGTGCCCCGGTGCCAACGCCATTGGTGCCAATGGACCTCAGAGCGGGACCAGACCTGTGCACACAAAGATGTTACGGTGTCTCGTCATCGATCGATGCCGACAGTCACTCTATTCGTGCCTAAAAACAAACCATCGTCTCGGGAGCATAGCTCAGGGGAAATGTGCTTGCCTTGGAAGCAAGAAGACACGAAGCAATACAGGTTTGATCCCCGGGTACGCGCTTAGAAAAGTCTGGGTATTAAGCGCATTATAAATAACCTATCATATCATCATATTGGCACTGGCGATTATGAATAAGCCTTTTACCCCCACACTCCCGGTCTGAATTTTTCAACACCATGTCGAGTATCTTCGGCGCAGATGACGCGGGGGACCAAGGGGATGTCTACCCCATTTACTATGTTGAGGACCAAAATCAATTGTTACAGCTGGCTCAAGGCCTTCATGAAGCCAGTGGTATGAATACATCACCAGACCTGGGTTTTCAACAAACGCAGCCATATACTCATAATTTCTCCAAATTCAGGGCTTTGGTAGTGAAGGTGTGTGACACATTGGCATTGCAATCCTCAGCAGCGCCAGTGCAAGGGTGCGGCCTCACTGATATTTTGATGAAGGTATGGCGATGGAGCGCAATATGCCTCTAAACCCTGCCGTTGCTGACCCTCTAACCACTCTGTGGCAGCATTCTGTTCTATTCCCCCTACCATTTCTGTGAAGAGTAGGCTGGCTGGAGCAGGGCCTTCATTCCTCTCCTCTCACCCATCCCCAGATGGGCTTGTTATACATGCTGATACAGTCTCTTCCTCAACTTCCACTTTACCTCCCGACAGGGAAGCGAAAAAAAGGTGGATGCCTTGCCCAAAAAGGCATTTAAAGCTACTAATGTGGCAAGCAGCTTTGCCAAGTATTCATTTGGTCTTTGGACAGCAGTGGAGAATGCTGCACAGTACGTCCCTGAAGGGGAAATGCACAAGGGCTTTCTACAGCTGGTGCAGGATGGGAAACAGATGGCCAGGCAGTCACTGCAAACAGGCTTGGACATCGCTGACTGTGTGGGCTGTTCTATGGCATCAGCAGAAACGCTGAGGAGGCAGGCCTACTTAAAAAGCTCTGGCTTTTCGCCTAATGCCCAGGTTAAATTGCTGTACATGCCCTTCGAGGTCTATTTCCAGTTCAGCCAAAAGGCTGACGATTCCTTGGAGAAATGTAAGGAATCGAAAATTGCTGCTAAATCTTTAGGCCTAGCTATGCAGCCGGCCAAACCTGCCTTCAGCATCGCCTCTAGGGCAAGGGTCTAGAGGTGGTATGCTCCCTATGGGAGGAGAGCGCAGCACCCACTGGTCAGGCAAGGGCAGAAGCATTTCTCGTGCTCCGGAAGGGGTTGGGGGGGGGGTAGATTCTAAAAGGCCAACAAGCAGCATCAGCGGCGGGGGAGACCCAGCCTCCTAAGCCGCATTGATTTCCCCTCCCACGGCATGCCGTTTGGTGGACGGTTGACGGAGCACTGGCTCCGGTGGCAGGGAATTACTTCTGATGCCTGGGTTCTACAGCTTGTTCAGTGGGGCTATTTTATGCCCTTCTTAAGAAAACCACTGTACAGACCCCCACTACCTCCAATCCAATTGGGACAGGAGCTCCAGGAAGAACTGTGAGCCCTGTTGAAGGGTGCCGTGGAAGAGGTACCTCCCGAACAGAGGATCGGGTTGGTATTCCCGGTATTTCCTGGTACCCAAGAAGGGAGGAGTTCTCTATCCTATTCTGGACCTCAGGGCTTTTTGCTGAGGAAAGAAATTCGGGATGGTGACGTTAAGAGAATTTCTCCACGCTCTCGAGCTACATGACTGGCTGGTGTCAACAGATCTACAGGACGCTTATTTCCATGTGCCCATTCATCGAAAGCACAGGAAGTTCCTACGGTTCACAATAGGGGACAAGCACTATCAGTTCAAGGTGCTTCCCTTTTGTGTGACCTCCGCCCCAAGGATCTGCAGCAAGCTCATGACGGTAGTCGCGGCTCACCTCAGGAGATCCGGGGTACACGAATTTCCATACCTGGACGACTGGCTGATCCGAGGGAAGTCAGTGGTGCAGGTCTTGTCTCACCTAGAGGTCACCTGCTGACTGCTGCACAGGCTGGGCTTCTCCCTGAATGTGAAGATGTCCCAAATGACACCGGTCCAAAGGCTCTGGTTCATCAGGGCAGTTCTAGATACCCAGGTGGGGAAGGCCTTCCCTCCAGAAGAGAGAGTAATCAGCTTGGCACAGATGGTCGACCTATTCCGGAACCATGCCACTCTATCAGCGGATTCCTTCCTCCGGCTCTTAGGTCTCAGGGCATCCTGTATTTTCCTGGTGCCAGAGGTCAGGCTACGCATGTGATCCATGCAGTGGCTCCTGAGGGGCCAGTGGTCGCAGCACCTCAGTGCTCTTTTGAATCTCCTCGAGGTGTCTGCACTCGTGGTCAAAGTCTTTTCCTGGTCGGCTGACCGCAGCAATCTCATGGCGGGGGAACCCTTCTGGCCTCCATGGCCTCAGGCCCGAGTGATCACGGATGAGTTTCTGAAGGGTTGGGGCTCTCACTGCAAGGATGTGCAGGTGAACAGCCTCTGGTCAGCAACAGAAGCAAAGTGGCATATCAACAGGCTGGAGTTGCGAGCCATCAGGTAAGGGTGGGGGGGCTATTTGCTACTTCGCTAGAGAGGGAAGCCATATATGCACTACCTAAACAAGCAAGGTGGCATACACTCTCTATCTCTGCATATAGGCGATGCAGCTGTGGTTCTGGATTTTGGAGAACCGATCTCAGTCTTGCCAGTTCATCTGGCGGGTACAGAGAACAGTTTGGCGGATGCTTTGAGCAGGAAGGGCACAGTCTCATACAAGTGGGAAGAGGTCTTCTCTCTCTGAGGTACCTCGGCAGTGAATCAGTTTGCCACAGAGTCCAAAAGGAAGTGCAGACAGTTTTGTTTGAGGGAAATTACCATCAAACAGTGCACTGGGGGAAGCGGTGGGCTGGACTTTCCCTCTCGACTACGCTTTCCTTTCCAATTCCTGTCATTCCATGGGTTCTGAGGAGGTTGCCGAGGTTTTGAGCGACCATGATCCTGATCGCCCCGGACTGGGCGAAGAGAACGTGGTACTCGGATCTCTTGGATCTGTCCACCTGTCTGCCTCACCAGTTGCTTCAGCGCCCAGATCTCCTGACCCAGTCAGGTCGGGCCCTCCACCCAACCCCAGAATCTCTCAACCTACATGAGTGACTCTTAAGAGGATGAGGTTTGAGGACTTGGACCTCTCTGAGCTAGAGGTGTTGATGGTTGCACGAAGACCGCCTACAAGATCTTTGTACGCGTACGTACAGGTGGAGAAGATTTCAGGCAGGCGCAGGGAATGCGAGATTGACCCCATCTCTTGCCCCACCACTATAGTGATGGAGTTCCTTCTGTCACTGTCACTGGCCTCAGCAGGCCTTCAGGTCACCACAGTCAAAGGATATTTGTCGGCCTTGTCTGTGTTTAAGAGATCTCTGGATTAAGGTTCATATTTTGCAATCCCATTGATGACGCTATTCCTGAAGGGCCTTGTAAATAAGTTCCTGCCAACTTGCTTTTTTGTCCCAGATTGGGACCTTAATCTGGTATTGACATATTTGATATGCATAGGCTCCCTTTGATCCTATGCACACTTGTTCAAGACTCCGCTCCTTGAAAACAGCCTTTCTGGTGGCTATTACATCCGCTAGGCAGGTGAGTGAACTACAAGCTTTATGCCACAAACCGCCTTTCCTGTGATTTTTCCGGGAGAAAGTCTTGCTCAGGTTGAGACTGGGCTTCCTTCCCAAAGTGGTCTCTGAATTCCACCTATCGCAATCCATTCACCTCCCGGTCTTCTATCCTCCCTGCACCCTTCTAAGCAGGAGCCACTTTTTCATCATCCTAGATCCCAAAAGGGCACTAAGTTACTACATCACAAGGACATCTGAGTTCAGAAAGGTTAACCAGCTCTTCGTAGCCTTGTCTTTATCCCATAAGGGCCTGGCTATAACTAAACAAAAATTGTCCCGCTGTATAATCTTCTGTATAGCGGAATGTTACCAGTCCGCTGGAAAGTAATTACCAGCAGGCAACAGGGTGCATTCCCCTAGGGGAGTCTCAGCATCAACAGCGTTACAAAGGGGAGTCCCTGTCAGGGATATTTGTCGCGCAGCAACATGGTCATCCCTTCATACCTTTGCTAAGCACTATAGTTTAGATGTGGCTGGTACAGATGATGCACGTTGGCAGTGCTGCAAAATCTCTTAGTCTAACTTTCTGCCCACCTCCTTCATCAACTGCTTTGGGAATCTGCGGTAGAAAAGCAATCCATTGGAGGAGAAATTGCTTACCGTAATGTTCTTTCTATGGATTCTTCTCCCGTGGATTCCTCATCTCCCCTCGCATCATCCCCATTCAGAAAGTCGGTGGTTGGTGCACATCTCTTCTTTAACAATGACTTGGTCCTTAGTAACCGTTTTCTGCTGCATGTTGAAAAAAGAATTTAAAAAAATATTTTCTGACGCTACTTAGTTGGTGTCTATCGTAAGTTCTTCTTCCTCCTGAGTTTTATGGTTATTTCATTTTTTTTTGGCTTATTAGCCTATTGTTATCTCTCTTGTTTTCCTATGCAGCGTGATGCGAAAAAAGGAGGAAACCGAGATGTGGGGCGTAGTGATGGAGTATATATACACAACGCCTAACGTAACGCCTAATACACAGCTGATGATCGAGGGCCGAGCAAGATGGATCGACAGCCGAGTCGAAGTCCACTATGCCCTTGTCGAAAACATGTCTGAAGCAGCGAAGCTGGATGGAATATCTATCCGATGAGGAATCTGCGGGAGAAGAAGCCATAGAAAGAACATTACGGTAAGTAATTTATCCTTCTCTCCGTTCCGGTTTCTCTCGCTGCTGCGCTTCAGCACGCCTGCCACATTTCAGGCTCCGGTAAGGTACTGCTTTCCGTGGTCGGCTAATGCTCAGGAGTCTTTACCCAGCTCCTGGCATTTCTGCAGCGTGTCCTGACCTTGCAGCGTCTCTCTTCTTCCTGGATGGTGAGCTGTGCGGCTCCACCACATCGATCTGTGCTTCTCTGAATCTCGAGCCTCGCAGAGAGGTGAAACATCTTGTCAACAACAGCTTTGATCACTTTGCCTCCGTCCTTTAAATGTTTCAGGGCACAGGTGTTTTCAGAAAACATCTAGAACACTCATTGGGCCTGTGGTTTCTTCTGCTCTGCACCGCTCTTTCCTTCTTCCTCGTCCCAGTATTCGGGCGATTCTGGGAAAAGAAGTACATTGTTGATGGCTGGTTAAAAAAGGCTTGGATATTCAGTTCCAATAGTTCCAAATGTTAAATCAGTTCTATATGATGTACAATAAGAACCTCCTTGTAATTTCCACAGCGTAGGCCAGAGTTGGAAGTTTGACGTATCTGATTTTGGGAAAGGTTTTTCTTACCCTCCCTACGGGGAGGTGTAGAAGTATGGCAATAGGCCATGAGGGTATTGGGTACGAGAGGATTGTCTTCAAGGGCAAACAGGGGATACCATGTCTCATCCAATGAAGCCATGACATCTCCCTGGGGGGGGTCGTCTCCTCCAATGGGATCCACCCTCATATAGCCCGACCCAAGGTCAGGATCAGATTGCGGCTGCCGTCCCCTGGCCACATGGGAGGCGGTCGCAGCCGGGAGATCAGTCATGACTCCATTGAATTCATCACATTCCCCATAACAAATGAGTAAAAGGCAGCGGATGTGAAGCTGAAGGCTTTACTTCCCCTCAAAAAGTCAGAACAGGTTCAAAAACAAAGCAAAAGGATTGCAGGCCCATAGAAACTATGGATGGAAAGTTGCCAAATGATAAATCGTTCCCAACACCCTCTGCCCCCGAGCAGGGGGGTCTAATCCACCCCCTGGATGGGTTTCCTGTCCAGTCGGTTATACATCCTGGACAGCCCCTCAGCATTGCTATGTTTTGCATGTGGCCTATGCTCATTGGTGAAGTCAAAGCCTTGAATGCTTATAGACTACCTGTGCAACGTTGGGTTTCTATCCCTTCATGTTCAATTAGCAACTTTAAGGGCTTATGGTCAATCTGCATAGTGAAGCGAGTGCCAAAGAGGCATGGTCTCAGCTTCCCAAGGACCACGCAATAGAGAAACATTCCTTCTCCACAGTCGGCTACCTGAGCTCTCGGTCCTTAAGCTGGCAACTAATAAAACACAAGGGCATTTAACTGTGAAAGGACAGAACCTATCCCAGTGTCAGACTTCACAATAAAAGGCCTTTGGTATTCAGGTGCCCTGGTGCCCTGAGAACAGAGGCCTGACAAATTGAATCCTTCAGGCCTTGGAAGGCCTTCTCAGAATCCTCAGTCCAAGTGACTTTTTTAGTTTCTTACTGGTTGTGAGCGGATTCACAGGGGCAGCTATGGTACAATAGTCTGCCACAAAATGTCTGTAATACCCAGTGAGGCCTAGAAAAGTTCTCCACTCGGTTTGGGTTGTGGGGGTTGCCCAGTCTTGTACAGTCTGTACTTTGCTCGGTAGAGGCTGAATCTAATGAGTACCATTAAGTTGGGTAACAATAAACATCTATTATCTGTCAATAGCACCAAAATGCCCCTCTGGGGGTGAACGTGTGCTCTACAAATACAACTGTTGTGTTAGGTTTTGAATCTTGCCCCCATCAACCTCATGCCATGGTAGGTCATTGAACCCGGACCAATCTGGCACTTGGCAGCCTTTATGGTCAAGTGTGCCAGCTGAAGAGCCTGCAACACAATCCCAAGGTGTCTCATACGTTCTTCCCAAGTATAGCTGAAAACTGCTAAATCGTCCAGATATGCCATGCAGAATTCATCCAACCTATTCAGGACATGGTTGACCAAACTTTGAAAAGTGGCAGGTACATCCTTTAAGGCAAAGGGCATTACCCTGAACTGTTAAAGTCCCTCCGGTGTGAACAATGCGGTCTTCTCCTTGGCATTTTCTGTCAAGGATATTTGTCAATACCCTGCAGTAAGGTGAAATGTGCTGGGGTACTTGACAGCACCTATCTTGTCCACCAACTCATCAGTTTGTGGAATGGGATATCTATCTATCTTGGTGACAGCAGTTATAGTTCCAACGTCCATACAGAATCTTAAATCAGAAGGTCTGGCTTTTGGTACCAGAACCAATGGATTGGAGCAAGGACTGCTGGAGGGCTCCATCCTCCCTAGATCCAACATTTTGTTGATTTCAGACTTAATGTGGGATCTAACCTTATCAGACATCCCATAACTCCTACTTTTGGTAGGCACACTGTCTCCAATGTCAATTACATGCAGCCTGCAGTGAGTGAATACAAGGGGGTGGGGGAACTGCCTTAGCAAAGTTTCCCCCTGACCCTGCTGTTGTTAAATCGGTTGAGGAGACTCTAGGGTCATGTTCAAAGAAAAAGGAGCAGGTTATCAGAAAGTTATATCTCCTCCTGCGGGGCTCCTCAGGGGCTCCAACCCTGCTATTGAGAGTTCCAAGGAAGCTCTCAAATAGAGCATAGAACTGTGGAGGATATGTGGATTACAAGTGATGGGTCACCTCCTTCTCCATCCACTTGGTCTTGCTATGCTTAGACATGAGGTTGCTGGTTGCTGCCCTCTTCGGGCGCAACCTCTTCATGAAAGCCAACCCTGGTAAGGATGTCTAGGAAAGCTGAGGCAACTAGCTTGGTAGTTACCAAATCACGTGGAATGGCATTAGGATACTTTGTTCAATTATCAACTACCACTAGGATAATCCTGTTGCCGGACGATGTAAATGGAGTAAGGTGTTTAACCCCTACCTCCTGAAAAAGTACATCCACTACTGGTAGTGGTGCTGGTGGATTCTTAATCTCAGGTCTACTCTTGTCAGATTGCCGACAGAAAGTGTAACCCCTGTAGTGGTTTACCTCTGGGACCCTCATCTTGGGCCAGCAGGATTGCATGGGTGACCTCGCGAGTTATCTTGATGCTGAGATGAACTCCAACGGGAATTTCATGCCGCAACTGCAGGAGAAAGGGCTAGTGGGCTCTGCGGGCTTACTAACTACTAACACACCTCGTTTCAGATTCTTTTCTTCACAGGGGGCTCACCCTCCAACTGGAAACAGGCCTTTCTCCAAGGGCCTTTAAGTGATGGTTTCCCTTGTTGACCCTTACTAATACCCTCCTTAGAGACACCCTCTTCTGCAAGCAAGCTGGACAGCACAGGGGCTCATAGGAGAAGGGAGTTTCTGACAATTCCTCTTCAATCTCAGATTCAGGGATTTGCCCAAATACCTCAACGGCAGTTGTAGGTATAGCAGGTGTGAGAATCCTGAGGGCATTCTCACTTCACTCTCCCCAACTGCCTCCTCTCAGGTGGCCAGGGAAAGTCCATTGCTACTAGATCCTGACCCTGGTGGTGGAAATGCAAGTTAGGATCACCTTGGTGGAGGGCCCTTGCGGATTGGGGAGAGGATAACCGCAGAGGCGACATGGTATCCCCCCTTTTCTAGTGAGAACCAACCTTACCCTCCCTCTGCCTTTATAAGCTATTGTAAACCATCTCCTCTCTTTTTTCCTCATTTAGACCAAATATAGTACAGGGACGAGGAAGAAGCGACTAAGAGTAGCGAACACTCACAGGTCATTTCACCACTATGGTACTGAGAAGAGGAGGTGGCCTTAGGACTGCTATAAGCGTCAGATACGTCCCAATAAATATGGTCAGGCAAGGGAAACAAAGTGTTCACACCTGCAACCTGTTAATTGGTTGCAGGTGTATATAAACAGCCAGAAACCGCAGAGAAGACACCCAGAGAGCTCAACCATTCGAGGTCAAGCAGGCAGAATATGGGCCGTGAAAATGACGCCGACAGCAGAGAAGCCAGGAAGCCAGGAAGACGATGAGGCCATTGCGGGCCGCGAGTGTTTCGAGCTGTGCAAAGCATGTTGCCTTGTGTTTCCCGTTGGGAGTGGGGAACACAAAAACGCCGCTGACTGCTGCAGGAAGAACTGGTGGGGGTGAGCGCTGCCCGCCGGAGCTCCTCAGCAGTAAGAGAAGAGCGAGCGAGAACCCAGAAGCGAGACCAGAGCAGCCGTACACACCGGTGAGTGACAAGGAAGGTTCACTCAGACTGGGGCGCTACAGGGGCATGGTGTGCATTGCAGCGAATGCAATACAAGAATACACGATAAAGTGGTCTGGAGACCAAAAAGTGAATTATTGATTACCAAACACATTACCAAGCATGTAATGAGTTTTGAATACTGCTAAATTGGTCAGATGACCAAATATGAACTATTGAATTCCGAAATAAATTGAAAAGCACTGAATACATTTTGAATGCTGGATTAAACAAAAGGATATGAGAATATCGCACAAATTAAACTGACAGTGAAGTGCAATTGCGAACTAGAGGAATTTAAAGAAACAGCATTTGCAAGCAAACTGAAAAGAGCGAAAAGCAAAACGCTATTGGACAGTGTGAAAGCAAGGTGGTAACCAGGAGAAATAACATGAAGGAAAGTGTGTGAGAGTCACATGTTGATAAAGGCAAGAAGTCAGTAAAGTGAACAGGAAGTATAAGTGGCCTTATAACACAGATGCAGAAAGAAAACCTGTGTTGTCAAGGAAGTCCTATGAGAAAGAATAAACTGTTGTAAAGTGCCAAGGGTTATCAGTTGCATGACCTGTGATGGGTGGACTGTGTGGTCAGACAACTACGCCTAGACCAAGGAACCGTTCCTTGCAGTAAACCAAGAGAATTCAAGAGGCTAAAGCTGGTCAGCCTATGTTGTGCAATCGATGGAAAGAAAAGGCAAACTAAACAAGTTGATGAGACTCTTGAATTTGAAGCCTAAAGAATGATGTCGAACTTGGGGAAGGAATCCCAACCCCCCCGAACTCCCCATGTGAACACCGTTACTTTGGTGGCTGAGATCCCATCCCTATACATTATTTATCTTTAGTTGCAAGGGCAAGTATACGCTTTGGACACAGACAGGCTTTTAAGTTGAACTTACTGAGTCAGACTATCCTTAGTTTATTTAGGTAGGGAAATCCCACCTTACTATAGGGCAAGTTAGGGATTACACCATCCTGACATTTAAGTTAATAAAGACTTTTTATTTGAACTTTGAATCTGTTGTCTGTGTCTTGCTTCATGATGCCTTAACACAGGGGGAATATTTTCTTTCCCTCTTCCTTGATGTTTTCCCTCTCCTTTAGCCTTAGGTTTTCCCTTTGGCTTAGGTTGGCCTTTAGACTTGGCTAAGGCAGCCTGGTTTCAAGACTTCGTGATTGAAATGTCTGCAGTGTTTCTCCCAGGATCCAAGTCTGAGTTTTATTTCTGACAGAACTTCTCTAGGAACTTTCCTCCTCACGTGGACAGGTGTCCTAGCCACTACACTTTTGAGAACTAAAGTTACAGGCATTTCTGTGAAGTTGATAGAGGGACCATCAGTCAACCGAGTAGTCAGTAGAAGAGGAGGGGGCTGGGACTGTTTGATCCTAGTTCACATCCTCTAGCGCCGCCAAAGTCTTTTGCTGGTTAGGTGCGACTGTTTGAAAAGATTTATTTTTTGCAACGTTCCCTCTATAGTTTCCTGTGGAACCCATTCTTTTTGCTCTGTTTTTCGTTAAGTTCTGGGGCACTGCTCAGAACAGCGATGGCTGCAGCGAGGTTGCCCGGGAGAGAGTTGGTCAGTCCATTGGGTGGCCCAGGAACACTTCCGAAGGCTCAGCAGGCACTACTCCAGAGGTCTAACCACCAAGGAGACCCTTCTAGAAATCAGAAAAGAGGAGCAGGGCTTCACCGGGACTTCGCAGGAGGAAATGCCGATCAGCTGCAACGGATGCCTTCGGGTCTTGAGAGGGATGCACTTCTTTGTTGGGGTTTTGACTCAAGTGATGATCTGGAGAATGGCAGTGGCAGCAGGAGTCCTTTTATTCAGGATTTGGACTGAACTTGCCATTTGGTCCACCAATGGTAAGGATCTGCGCCATTCAAACTGGCAGAGGCTGTCCAATCATGGACAACCACTGGGCCACGTATTCTAACCATAAACAGACACACTGTGGGTTGGATGTGGAATGGACCTAGACAGGCTGCCACTTTGCCCAAGAAAGCAGAGGCTTTGCCTTGGAAAGGGCTTCCTGTGTACAGCAATTCCAGACAGATAGAGTAGGAAGAAGGCCAAAGTATATAATGGCCAAAGGAAAGATAAACATCTTGCAGCATTGTGAAACGTTTAAAAAAACAGTTAAAAGAAGTAGCACCTGCCAATCATGAACCCATTGTAATTTTAACCACAAAGTTACAAAAGAAATGTTGTAAGGATACAAAGTGTACACTGTTTATAGTGATGTGTGCAGTTTAAAAAAAACAAAAAGAATCCAATAAGGAAGACAGTCTCCCAGTCCTGAATCTTCAGGACAGATCAGTTTCCCCACAAGTGTGAGCAAAAAGACTAGGGTAGTAAAGCGAGGGCTTTACTTACACCCATAAAGTCTGGCCGGCAAGCAAACAAGAGCAAAAAGATAGGGTGTCCCAAAGAAGTATATGGAAGGAAAGCAGCAAAAAGAAAAGCTTTCCCGACATAAAACCTGGAAGCCAAAGGAAAGATGAGAGGTATCTCAACATTGGAACCTTAAAAGAAGGGTCCCTTGCTCCCAGAACAAAAGTAAATGCAAGAGGTAAGTAAGTCCCACTCACCTACAAAGTCAATGAAAATAATTCAAGTGAGTCCAGCGGTAATGTTGGGAGGCTCAGGTCAGAGGGTAAGATTTGCAAAAAGTACTTTTTCTGGTGGTGGGGAGGGGGGGTCTATTTGGGACTAACCACACAAAGCCATCAGCCTTCCTACCTCCCTTGATTGAAGCAAGACTGTTCTGCTCTATATACCAACACATAGAGTTTGGTCTATCTTTTGGCTGTAACTCTAGGTTCCCTTAGGATAGATGGCTCCACACACCATACGCCAGAGGGCTATGGAACAATCTCCATGACAGAAAGGAACAGTTCTACAGTAGCCAAGAATGGGTACATTTATTCTACTAGTTTCTCTATGTGAATTGGGAACTAATTAGGTTTAGTACTGTAATTCTGATTTAATGGTCTATTGTGTAGGCCGTTTGAGCTGGCTTTCAAAAATGTTCAAACACCCTTTGTCCTTCCTTTTTAGGTCTTATATTGGCCTAGTATTCACTCATTAGGTTAGACTCTTATATGTTTCTAAGATGGATTTTCAGAATCAGCGCTTTAAAACAGATTCCGAGTGGTCTCCGTATTCCGGGGAAAAGGAAAAGACACTAATGTCTAGTTTGATGAATCCAGTGGAGTCATCACGGATTCCCCAGCAGTGACCTCCTCCCATGTGCCAGGGAAAGGCAGCCGCTACCTGATCCTGACCATGGGGCGGCTTTATGAGGGAGGATCACATGGGAGGAGACAGCTACCGGAGCAATGTCATGACATCACTGGAAATGATGCAGCATCTCCCACTTTCACATAAGAAAGATCCCCCCGAATACTCAAGATCATTTTTCATGAGTAAGACCGTCTGATGCCCCAGACTCTCGGGGCATACTGTAAGATACATGTTCCCACTGGTGGAAGAAGTGAACCCTCTTCATTTTTTTTGGCCAGTGCAGGAGAAACATTGCTCCTATTCAAGAGCTCACAAACTCAAAGATCACATACCAGTGTGGAAGAGCAGAAGAGGCTTCCACAGGAGGGACACTGAATCAGAGACTGAAGTGCCGTGGAGATGATGGGAGACGCGATGAAGGTCCTGAGTCAAGTAGCTGGCGTTCTCCATTCCGGATCTTCAAGGAAGGCAGACGTGCAATCGCGGAGCAGCGAGGGAGGCCGGAAGAACGTCTACAGCCTCCAGATTGGAAAGCGGGTGAAAGTAGCATGCTGCAGAAGCGCAAACCCGACCAGAGACCCTGGAGAAAGCCAGTGAGTCTGCCCGAAGCCGGGGGCATTCCGACAACCACGCCAACAACACTGAACATTATAGCCTTGTGAATACGTTAAAAAGCTTGTATGAATACAAAAAAGCTGAAAGACAAACCCCAATGAACTGTGAATATCTGAAATGTAAATGTGGGGCCAAACTTAAAGAACCTTACTAAGAGTGTATATCTCAACCTGAGAGCCATACATACAATATTGATGATACAGAGACAGTATATGAGAAGTCCTTGTAAATCAAAGACACCTGGCGAGTTGAATATATGATAAATACTGACAAACAAGACAGAAAGCAATTGATATATATATATAAATCCTGGCAGGGGAGTAAACCAGGCAGATGGCATTGGATACAGGAACCTAGCAGGGGAGGAAACCAGGTCATTTGCAAGCCCCAAGACATTTTAAAGCAAAGATTGGAATTTGTATTGAACCCTGGAAAGTTGGATGTTAAAGAAAAACATTGCTAACCAGACAGAGGAGAAAGTAGCATTAAAGAAAGGCTGTTAAATACTTGGTTGGCTAAACAGGAATCTTCTGAATCCCAACGAAACACCAAGGAACTGTTTAGAAAAGTGACTCTTGTTCTTATAAGTAAGAATCCATGGCAAGGGATCCACCCTCTGGAACCAAGGGCTTCCGTCATGAAGAATACTTTTGTTGGAATTATACTTATTTCAGTTATGAACACTTTTTGGCCAGTTGAAGATATTTTCCTTAAACAATGCCATTTGTTTATACTGTGAGGGCCAGGATAGGATGTTGTGGACACAAGGACGCTTTTTCAGTTATTGACATCCTGACACAGACAGATCCTTAGTTTTGGTTTATCAGCAGGGTAACTCCTCTTTAGCATAAAGCCAGAGAGGCATTTTTCAAACCTTTTAGCTTTTAATAAATATCTTTGATAAAAGCATGACAACCTTGTGTTTGGCTCTCATTTTGGACTCCTCACACTAGCCAAACTATATGGATAGTGTCACTGTGCAGCAAGAACTAGACTTGGAAGTGTGTGTGAGAGGGGTTAAGGGTTCAGAGAACAGCACTTTTAGGCAGAATGTATACAAATGCAAATATGTATTTGAGGCCTTTGACAAACTCTTAGCAATTATAAACAGATTCACTTTTGGGATGCTCTGGCTAAAGGAGCACCAGCAATTTACATTTTAACAGTTAAAATGAACTTTTAACTCTGGTGTACCAAAGAAAGTGAATAAGGAACATGGTAAGTATTAACATTTGAGAACTGATATGCAGGAAACAAAGGAGCTGGAAACACGATACAACACAGCCTCATTAAAATAAGGCACTACAATTTAAAAGTGTTTCCATAGCTAGAAAAGTTTGGACTGATAGCCCCAAGAGTCAGAGCTCCAAAGACAGTTCTTTTCAAAGGTTAGGTGTCGTTAAAGGAGTCTGAACAAGTGCTGGCAAATCAGATATAAGGGTCTCAAAGTTGTGGAGCAATAGATTAAAGTTCTTGGCCCTTACCCAATCCAACCACCTTAGGGGAAACCCTGGAGAAAATACTTGACCAGAACGCCACCAATCATGGTCAGGCATGGGATAAGTATATCCTATGGAAGTGGGGGTATGAACAGGTATCTTCGGCTCCACCTCATTGCTCCGATTCACCCAGAAACCATGTTAGCCGCTCTTGAAATCGCTAGACCCAGCGTTTTGTGCCTTAGTTCAATTGGAGGGGGGTCACGGGCTCGCGGGCGCAGAGGTCACGCTCTGCATCAGGATTCGGGTCTGTCTAGTCAGAGGTTCTGCTCTGGCGAGACGGGTCCTGGCTCTGGCCAGCTAGATGACCCTGGCATGCTGAAGAAAGGACTACCATGTTGTCGGCTACCTCAGAGGACTTCCAGGGCACGATGCAGGGGTAGAGTAGCAATGTCCACTTTGACAAAATGGCAGAAGTCAACCCTCATGGCAGAAACAAAAAAGCTGGTCTTGTAAGGCCCCTCTTTGTGCTGGAGAGCTGCAACTGCAGAGGGAGGCCTCTTGTGACACATGTTGAGGGTCAGCAGAGGCCCAACTTCTAAAGCTTCCAGGGGCAGGAACTTCAAGCAGGGGTCAAGACTGGTTGTTACCACCAGTCCTGGGGTTGAAGCATTGATGAAAGCCTTCTGAAGATCAGGAAAGGAGAATGGGTTCACTGGGATGATTGAAGAAGACAATGCTGGTTGAAGTAGGTCTGGATCTTCAGTGAGATGCTCGTCTTCGTCAGGGTCCAGGCTCCAACTGTGATCTGATGGATGGCTGGAAAAGTTCCAATTTTGTCCAGGGTTAGAGAGGGAGTCGCCTAAACTCACCAATGGTAAGGATCTGCACCATTCAAACTGGCAGGGCCAATCATGGACAACATTTAGCCACCAGATCGGCCCAGGAACAGACACTTTGGCATGGATATGGACTGGCACAAGACTATTCTAGCAACATCATCAGACCACAAACACACACTGAAGATGAAAACCAGGAAAGTGGGAATCCCCTTCTTCATGGGCATCTGGGGATAAACTTATTGACAACAACCAGAAAGGATGCCTCACGGAACCAATATTAAATCTAAATTATTTTGAAAAAAAGGACCATTGGCCACATTGGAGGGCTGAAGACAAAGACTCTCTGTGGGCTATTCACATAACAATATTTATTATCAAAATCTTTATTAAATTGATGCTTTTTTTCTTTAAAATCAGACTTAGATATCTCACAAATATAAGTTTGAAACTACACAATTAAACATCAGTTCAATTTTCATTAAAACATTGAACATATTTCAAAATATTTAATATACATGGGATAAACCCTTGTTCACTGCAAAAATTGCATGTGCAAAAAACAGGAACTAGTGAAAACACCACCATAAGCATGTTAGCCTATAAGTTGTGTTGGCAAACCAAACTTGTTTTCACTAACCCTAAATCGTTCCACCAAAGGAACACCATACAAGTAATCGCTAACAGCCCTCCAATGTGGCCAATGGTCCTTTTTTCAGAATAATTTAGACTAAACATAGGTTCAGTGAGGCATCCTTTCTGGTTGTTCACAAACACACAGCGCCACTTTCCCCGGGAAAGCTAACACATTTGGTTCCACCTCTTCTAAGATGTGACTCAAGCTATGTTTGCTTATGTTTTCAAATGTAGAGATCATCACATAAGCTTAAAATGATTCCTCTCTCTCTCTAGCCTGAAACAGAACCATTACTTCTCTTCTTTGTTGCACCCATTGCTAAAGGGGGCATTTTTGCTGCCCAATGATTTGGGCATTAGATGTCAAGGATCAGAAATTGATTAGAACCAAATGTTTGAAAAAAATGTCTTCTGTTTCTATACCACATTTAGTTGAAGAGATTAGATTTAATAATCGGACAGACGGGTGCTGAAGAAGAGATTGCAAGATAGAAGAGAGGGAAGGAGACAGTGAAAGGAGAAATGATGCAAACTAAGAAGGAGAGAAGCATAACCCACAAAGTCAAGGAAGATTGAGACGGGCAGTCGTGGTGCAAGCTAGCAGTAAGCAGAAGAGAAATTAACCGTTTGGTCAAAAAGTGATACTAACTATACCATCTCTGATCTATTTGTGCCCACTTGTACACTGAACCCTCTGCTCTAACAATTAATCTGTTTTATTTTATTTAGTTTATTGTGCAATTGGTTAATTAAAACCTTATACACTTTATAAAAACAATACAGTTAAACTTATAACATTCAGATACATATCGTCAGGCCTAGTTAAAAACCTAATTATATACAAATATTACAACAACATTTAAATTAATTTACAATTACACTTATCCAGTGAATTTTCCCTATACATCCTCTATTTATTAATACAATTTTTTAAAAGAAATTCTAATATAAAACACACTTCCTTCATGTCATTAATATTCAACAGGCAGGAGTTAAACATAGCTTAACAATTAACATAATTTTCATGGTGTCCTAGCTCAATTTCCTTCCATCTGGTGGTAATTCTCTTGCATATATGGTATGCTGCACCCACGTATACCAGGTTTTCAGCCATCTAGATCGTGGACCAGAATTGGTTAGATGTTATAATTCTTAAGTCCCATACTAAATCCTTGCATCCATTGCAATACCATTCCTGAAGGTCATTATAGGCTGTTGAGATGTCCAATCGTCTCTATCTCCTTCTTGCAGAACCTACATACTCTCATCTCGCGGTCAAGAGGTCCACGTTCCCACATACTCCAGACGAACAAGTTACTTACCAACTGGTAAAGTTCATTCGATTGGATGTTCCTCCAACGTATTCCACATCTTTGACATGTAATGTCCACAGCGGTGTACTATGGAATCTTTTTTGGCAGAGGGCGTCCTGCGTCGATGGCGTTCGGTCGATGTCCCTTGAAGGCCTCCACCGAGGACGATGTCACCGGATGTGATAAATAGGACGCACAGCGCCCATAGCCTCAGTTTATGTTTTTTCTCCCATAACGTGTGGCACCTATCCAATTCCTGCTTGACTGCGTATAGTCTTGCGGAAATGTAAGCTGCAATTGGATAGGAAATTCTCCAGAGGGGCAGGCTGGGAGGGCGATGTGGAATACGTTGGAGGAACATCCAATCGAAAGAACGTTACCAGTTGGTAAGTAACTTCTTCGAATGGATTGTGTCCTCCAACTTATTCCAAATCTTTGACAGACTCCCAAAGCAGTACCAGTAAATGGAGGAGGGAAAAGAATTTAGAATACCCAATCAGATGCGGAATAAAGAACCGCCTTACCAAAGGCCATATCTTGACCCTGGAGCGTATCCAGGGAGTAATGTTTAACAAAGGTGAGGATAGAAGCCCATGTAGCTGCATCACAAATAGTCCTAATAGGAACTCCCCACTGTAGGGCTGTGGAAGTAGCCACGCCCCTAGTGGAATGAGCACACAACCCGTCAGGAGGGTCCTTGCCCGCCAAATAGTAACATTCAGTAATAGTGAGCATAATCTACCTGGACAAGGTCTGTTTTGTAACAGCCTGGCCCAATCGGTGGCCAGCATACCCCACAAAGAGTTGATTGCCCACTCTGAACCTGGACATCCTAGAAATGTAAAAGCTCAGAGCTCTCCTAGTGTCCAACCTATGGAGTTACTCCTCTTCCTTAATAGGACGAGGAGGAGGAGGATAGAAAGACGGAAGAACCCCTATCTGGCTCAAATGAAATTCAGATACTACCTTAGGTAGAAAGGAAGGACGTACCCGTAGTACAATCCTGTCCTTGTGGAACACAGTAAAGGGCAGCTTAGATGAAAGTGCCTGCAATTCACTCACTCTGCGAGCGGAAGTAACCGCAACCAATAACACTGTCTTGAAAGACAATAATCTCAAAGGACAAGAGTGCAAAGGTTCAAATGGAGAACCCATCAGGAATTTCAAAACCAAATTCAGATCCCAAACCGGAACCTGGAAAGGGGACGTTGGGAACACATTAGTGAGCCCTTTAAGAAATTGGGAAATCAAAGGAATCTTAAAGTAAGAACAGTCTTCAGACGAGCGCTTAAAGATAGACAGCGCCGCCAGGTAACCTTTAATGGTACCCACTTGATGGCCCCTGTGGGCCAAAGAAAGCAAGAAAGACAAAAACACAGGAATGGAACACTGAAAAGGATCAACATTTTGTCCCCTGCACCAGTCGCAGAACTTACGCCAACGGCAACGGTACAGGGATTTTGTTGCTGGACTCCTGGCCGAAAGCAACACCTCCATCACATCATCCGGGAGGTACCAATCCTTATACCTCAACCTTTCAGATACCAAGTGTGAAGGTTGAGAGTCTTGACCTCTGGATAGAGAACCAGACCCCCTATTCCCCCCCCTTATTCCCTTCCGCTCCCCTCCACCTCGCGCGAGAGCAGATCCTCTCGGTAGGGAGGACGGCGTGGAGGGCAGATGGACATTTCTAGAAGGTCAGGGTACCACCCTCTCCTGGCCCAATCCGGAGCAAAGAGGATCATATGGGAACCAAACCTCCGCAACACTTGAGGAATGACGGGGACTGGAGGAAACGCGTACAGCAGTGGGAACGACCAATCCACGACGAATGCGTCTCCTGAGGCTCCTCTCGGAAGAAATTCCCTTGAGCAGAATCTCTTGCACTTCCGGTTGGCACTGGCGGCGAAGAGATCCACTTGTGGGGTTCCCCAAATGGCAAAGATCTCCAGAAGGACTTCCTGAGCCAAACCCCCACTCTTGAGAGACAGTGCTCTGCCTGCTCAGAGCATCCGCCGCCGCATTTTCCTCTCCGGCCAGATGAACTGCAGAGAGCGAAATTTCCTGCTGGATTGGCCAGAACCAGAGCTGCATTGCCTCTCTGCACAACGGGAGTGAACCCCACCCCCACCCCCTTTTTGCTGAGGTAATGCATGGCCACTGTGTTGTCCGTCATGATCAGGACACTCTTCCCCCGTACAGATGGCAGAAAAGCCTTCAGAGCCAGCCTGATGGCCCTCAGCTCCAAAAGGTTGATGTGGAGTTTGGACTCCGACAGAGACCAACGACCGCTGGCGGTCAAGTCTGCGGCATGAGCGCCCCATACTGTGAGGGAAGCGTCCGTCACTACAGTCACCTCCGTCCATGGTTTCCAAAACAGCTCCCCCTTCATCAGGTTCCCTTCGTCGGCCCACCACAAAAGATCCTGGGAGACCCAGAGTGGAATCTGAACGGGATCCGACATCTTGCCTGAGAACTGCGACCACTGCATCTTGTGAACCCATTGCAGGGAACTCATCCTCAGCCTCGCCTCTGGCACCAGAAAAATGCAGGATGCCATGAGGCCGAGCAACCTTAAGAATTTGAAAGCCGGGAGACTCTGGGCATGTTGAAACTTGTCCACCATCTGCACAATGTGATGAGTCCTTTCCTTAGGAGGCAAGCACTTCCCCAAGGACCTGCCCAACACAGCCCCAATGTACTGGAGCTGTTGGGAAGGCGTCAGATGCAACTTCTTGAAATTGAGGGAGAAGGCCACCCTGTGGAGGAAGCGGCAGGTGACACCGAGGTGATCCAATTCTTGCTCTGGAGAACGCGCACGGATCAGACAGTCGTCCAGGTAGGGGTAGACGTGAATCCCCTCTCACCTGAGATACACTGCCACCATCACCATTAGCTTGGTGAAGAACCTCGGGCGGAGGTCAACCCGAATGGCAGGCCCTGAAACTGAAAGTGCGAGTCGCCAGCCGCAAACCTCAGATACTTTCTAAGCTTGGGATGAATCGGCACATGAAAGTAAGCATCCTGTAGGTCCAAAGACACCAACCAATCCTGAAGTTGAAGGGCCTGGAAGACTTGAGAAAGAGTGACCATATTGAGCTTGTCCTTCCTGAGAAGTTTGTTCAACCAACGCAAGTCCAGGATGGGTCTCAATCCCCCATCTTTCTTCAGAATCAAAAAATAAGGGGAATACCATCCCTTGTTCCTCTCCGCTACAGGCACCAGTTCTATAGCGCCTTTCTCTAGCACGGTCAAGATTTCCTCCACAAGGCGTGAATCTGGAAGCTTCAAAGAGAGATTCCCCAGTGGATTGTCGTGAGGCCGCTTTAGGAAGGGAAGGCAGTAGCCGTGTGCTATGGTATCCTGAACCCACGCATCTGAAGTAATAGCTCGCCATTCTCCGAGATGCTGAGACAGTCTGCCCCCAACCGGCGAACCATGGGACATGGCCTCATGACTGTTTTGGAGCAGCTGCAGCAGTGCCTGAAGGCAAAGAGGAAGCTGCCTGAGCGGCTTTGGCACCTCAGTTTCCCAGACCACCACGGGTACTTTTACGCTGACCCCTTTGACTGGCGGCTCCTCTCATTCTACCAAAGGAGGAGTAGTAACGAAAAGAATCTCCCCTCCACTGCTGTCCCCTAGGACAAAAAGGCAGAGGTTGACGCACAGCTATGCTTCAAGATTTTGCCGCAGCTTTTGAGGTCTGCAACCTCTCAAGGCTCTCGTCAGACTTGCTGCCAAACAAATGCACGCCATCAAAGGACATGTTCAAAAGACGGGCTTGCACATCTGGGGCAAAACCCGACTTCCACAACCACGCAAATCTGCGTATAACAGTTCTCGCAGCCATGGAATGGCTAACACTGTCGGCCGTGTCCAAACCAGACTGAAGGGATTCACACAGGGCATCCTTGCCATCTTGCACGAGAGCAAGGAACCCATCCCTCTTCCCCTTCGGGAATATGCTCAGCCGCAAGAGAAACAGTTCCACAGAGTGTGTGAAAATCTTGCCATGGCACAAGTGGAATTGGCTGATTTTAGCGCCATACTCGCCGCAGAAAACACTTTGCGTGCCCAACCGTCGAAGCATTTGTCGTCCCTATCAGGAGGGATGGTAAGGTACACCGCCTGCCTCGAGGTGGCCGTAGCCGCCTGAACCACCAAACTCTCGGGAGTGGGGCAAGTAGATGGGTAGCTGGGGTCGCTGCCGGAAGGGCAGTATTTATTGCTTAACGATTTGTTAACAGCTGGCAGAGATTCCGGTGACTGCCTAGCACCGCGACTCTTTTCTATAATGTCAGATGAAAAGGTAACCCCCGGGTCATAGGACAGACCTTGATCTTAAATGTCCGTTAAATCATCTTGCACAAAAGCTTCAGATACTCTGTGACCCTAGCCATGAGTCTCCTCTAGGATGACTCAGCATGAGCCCCAGGCTCAGGCCTGCCAAATTCCACTTCCGGAGAAGTCTCCAGGTCACTAGCGTCATGAAGAGATTATCTCAAGTCTTCCAACTGTCTAAAAGACAGGAGCCACATTTTCAACAGGGTCAAGATCTAAATCCGACCTCTCCTCCTACTCATAGATGTCATCCAGAGGGAGGTAAAAGTCCTGTCTCGGAACAGCCGAGGGTCTTGAGTCCATAACAGGCTTTATAGACTTGGAAGTAGCCTTCCTTGGAGGATCCACAGTACCAGGGATCTCCGATGGTAAATTACGGGCAAAAGGCCCGAAGGCGTTGAGCGCGCCGATGGCTTCGGCGTCGACGGCTTCGGCATAGACAAGGGCGCTGATGCGAAGGCAAAGCTTTGACATCGGTATCCGACGGACACGGAGTCGACGCTGACCTTGAGCCCTTAGCAGGTTTCTGTGGTCTCGCTGGGGACGAGGAGCGAGACCTGGAAGCACGTCTCTAGCGACCATCCTGAGCTTTGTCCGAACGCGACCTCGAAGGTTCCCGATGAGGATCGCGTCAAGGACCCGAGCCCGAAGGCGTGCGAGCTACGGATCGAGACCGTTCCTTGCCGGCTTCGTTAGAAGGCGTGGACGGAACTGTGCCCTGCGATTGGAAAATCGCCAACATCTGTTCCCTAAAGCCAGCTCATTCCTCCAGAGTCGAGGACTTAGTTGGACAAGCCATCCTAGGAGGAGGACGGGGAAGGCGACCGGTGACGGCGCTTCCTAGAATGCCGAGACGAGGAGGACGAATGGCGGGAACCACTGCGGGGCCAAGAACCCCGGGACTCCTTTTGACGCAGAGAGTCACCCCTCGAATGGTCAGTGGAGATACCTTTGGACTTGGATTTATGGGACTTACTGGGTTTCGAACCCCTACCTACCTGAAGCTTTCCCTTACGCTCCCGCAAGGCCTTAACAGTTTGCGACTGGTGTCGTGACTCTCACCCAAGCACCACAAACAAATGCAATGTGGGTCGGTAATTGACATTTCCGACTTGCAGTCCCGGCAAGTCTTGAAGCCAGACCGCGGAGTCGGAGGGGTTGAAGAAGAAGACATTCACGAGGAATACACGAGGCGCGCCAAGTCTCCGAAGTAAACACGTTTGTGGAAAAAACGGAACTGAGACTACGGGTGCCGTGTGTCCTATTTATAACATCCGGTGACGTCGCCCTCGACGGAGGCCTTCGAGGGACATCGACCCGACGCCATCGATGCAGGACGCCCTCTGCCGAAGAAGTTTCCGAAGTACACAGCTGTGGACATTACATGTCAAAGATGTGGAATACGCTGGAGGACACAATCCATTCAAAAAGGTAGAATTGTGAATCGAAGGAGGTTAATGAATCTAGCAAATTCCTTGTTGATTTTTAAAAGGTAGATACAGGGAGTAGAGGCATACACCCCCTGTAAGCTATATGTGGCATAGTGTTTCTTTCCTGACAATATAGCCAGATTATTAATTACATCCCATTCAATAGCCTTTTTTTTTTTTAGTTGCTTATGCATATATTTGATTTCACGTACCTCCCTCGGAAGACACAAACCAATGTCATTTAAAAGGGAATGGACAGAGCAAGTCTTTCATAAGAATACTTGGCATTTCCTTCTTGTTCATACTCCTACCAATCATACTCATTAGGCCCACTTCATTACTTTCCCATAGCATGATTTTAATGTACAGCTTACAGCACTGTATCTCCCACAATGTTTTTAATGAAGTCAGGCCCAATTCACATCTGATGGCTTCAATGGGTGTAGGTCTAGGACTGGCCTCCATAGTTTTGCCTCTATTTTATCCAGATCAGCGATGTACCTGCCCTTCAGGGTCTCCAGTGTGTATAACGCTCCCGGTACAATACTGCTCTTGTATATTTCTAAGAAGCCTTCCACAGAGTAGCCCCCACCCCCTTTTGGCCATATATTTCCTCATAACATTCCACTTTGTAGCTACCTTAGTTTCTGCAACTTTATAGTAGAAGGTAATGGGTGGTTTATTCATAATGGGAATTCCCAGGTAAGGGTAAATGTCAACAACCTCTAAGATCTCTGTGTCAATCCTCCACTTGAAGGAGTGCTTTTCCCTCCTGGATTTACGTCCTCCAAACAACATGATCTTGGTCTTATTTGCGTTAATACTTAAATTGTCTTTTGCATATATATAAATGGCGTTCAACATACTCTGCAATCCTATCATCTGCATCCATCATTCAACTAATATTAGCATCCCCGACCTTAGGCGGATGATTTTTTACTATTTCTAATCTTTCCCTCATGTCCGCCACAAAAAGGTTATATAGGACTGGGGATGTAACATCCTTGTTTCAACCCAATGTTGGTCTTAATAGCGGGTGATATGTTAGCTCCCTTATCCAAACATATTGTAACAGTTGTTTCAGAATACATGGCCTTTAAAAAATACAATACCACTGGGCTAATTCCCAATTTGCTAATTTACTCCAGAGTCTATCCCTTTCTACACAGTCGAAGTCTCTGGAGTAATCGATGAAACACACATACAATTTGGTATCCTTTCTGTCCATTGTATCCGCTACCACATGGTTCAACATTACCATGGTATCTAGTGTACTATGGCGCTGTCTGAAGCCAGTTTGCTGTGGGCTTAATACATTTGTCTCCCCAATCCACTTATTAATGATGTCCAACAGTAAGGACCAGAACATTTTACAACTGGTGGCAGCCATCGCTAGTAGTCAGTAATTATTAGGGCTAGTTCTTTTTCCCTTCTTAAAAATTGTGACTATTATTGCTTTGCGCCAACTATCTGGGATAATTACACTTTGCCATATGGAGGTAAACAGCTGGAGGAAGACATAAGCCCATTTTCCCGGATTCCGTTTAATAACTATATTTCCTAGCCCATCTGGCCCCGGTGCTCTTGATGATTTAATTTTGTTTATTACCTAAAGTACATCAACCGTATCAAATGGGAATGTTATTTTTCCACTATCCCACAGCCTTTAATTTATAGCACAGGTCTTATGCTGTAATATAACAATACTGTATATTTAGACCATTCTTCCAATGCTATGACATTAACATCTTTGTTGTCATCCTCGATGCCAGTTTTTATACTTCATTCATATGGTTATTATCCTTTGCCTCCCCTCCTTCATCTCCTTATCCTTATTTACTTTACTTATTTCTTCCTTTATACTCTTTTTCTTCTTGTTTAAAAGGGAATAAACCTTACCTTGCCCCACTGCACAAAGGAGTCTTACAAAAATCAAAAGCTCTTTTGAATTCAAATTGAAATGATGTGCATAATAATGTAAGTATTCTAAGTGGAAAGTGAACCTTTCGAAAAAGATTCAAAGTGATGTGTTGCAATATTTGTAGAAATACATCAAAAGTGGCACTTTGCAATGTAGAACGTTGACCTAATCCTTTAGCTTTTTAATCATATCAATAAGACATGCAGACATAAGAATTCATTGATTATACCGGAATAAAGGATGGCTCCAAAACATATTTTTCTTAGCTGATTTTAAAGTGAATTTTAATAACTCTAAAATATTGAAAAATGTGGAAAATTAATAATTACTTACCTCTGCTGGCCAAACAGACGATGGGGAGTCATCAAGTTTGATAGATTTTTCCACCTTGACATATTTTTCAACCTAAAAGCAATACAACAAAAGAGAAAACCAAACAAGAAAATGTGTCATACTGGAACAAGTACTTTGATAACATTGTAACAAAAGAATTCAAATTGAAATGCAAAATGGGTGCCCCCAAGATCATAAGCCGAGCACTTACATGACCGAACAGCTTCAACACAACCTTTTTCTACTCCCTCTCGGGGAAGATACATTCATGCACTGAAAGAACGGTAACAAATTTACTTGCTTAATAATATGACAAGGGCAGCGATGCCCATTGCGCACTAGTTCTGTCCCTTACTTGCTGTTCGATCGAAGGTACTACAATTGTCACTCTGAGATGGGGCTACTGTGTTTTACACTTCAGTTGGTGGCTACTGTTAGAATGTTAAAGGTTCAGGAAGACCAACCCACATCTTGGTTGTAGGGAGTCTGTAATGCCAGTCTCTCTGAAATAAGGATGTCTGACTCCATAACATCGATACTTCCGTTTATTACAAGAAGTCACATCCATGAAGCCCCCAGCAGTCCACCTGCTTCATCTCAGATCATCAACAGGTTTTCGGTGAAACACTATCTACATCACAGTGACACCGTCACATTCCGCACTCCACATTCCTTCAGGATCATTATTGTTGACCAACCCCAGATATAACACACTGAAAGGGGTAATCCGGATGTGCAAACAATGCTATACTTTCAAATTGGAAGTGGGGTAGCAAATAACTACAACCAATAAGGGATTGTCTACACCATAGTTATGAAAGTATACTGTTTTATAGAGGATTTGGCAAAAAGGATATGCAGCATTTTGCAGGTAATCAACTTAATAGGATAGAGAATTTAGGGCTAGTCACTTTGCCAGAAGTCAATAAATGTTCACATGGGTTCAGTTTGCAGTGACTTTATTTCAGACTTTTAAAAACAGAGAAAAACTTCAATATTAACCAATGGGATAAACCCAAAGAAAAAAAGACAGTGAAAAGCAGCCGTCAAACTCGAGAGTCTGCACAACTTGCGGTTGTGCTCAGAAGGCCCACAATGCTACCCTATGAGCCCAATGCTATCCTTTGTGACCAAGGTTATCCTGGGTGAGAAAGTCCAGTGGCAGGCCTCTAGTTATAGAGAAAAGGGGACATCAAATATTTGGTGCAGTGAAGAAATAGCAGCGGTAACAGGTGCGGACCCACAACTAAAGTGGACAGCACAAGAAGCTTGGACAACACCAGTGGACGCAGAAGAGATTAACTAGGTTCAAGAGCACAATGCAGCTACTTCTGTTAGAGGCTTGACGAAGAAGATGGCAGAGGAAAGAGCTCCAGTTAAGAAACAGGCAAAAGTATTTTACTCAATTTTTTTTAGAAGTTGGGAGTTCAAACGTATTTTCAACTGGTGTATTTTTAGGAACACAACATTATTTTTTTAATTTGGAAAAAATACATTTTTCTTGTAACAAAACTTTATCGCTAGCAGTTCAGACATATTTCTTTCATAAAAGTCTAAAGGTCCTCTGTAGAAGTGCTGCTGATGCCACCGGTCCAGCATAAATAGTCAGACCCGGTCCCCCTCCATTTTTCAATATTTGGGAGTATTGGCCTTATTCTAGTGAGTAAAATAGACTGGTACAGCAGATAACCGGAGCCTCAGTTGAGGAGCAGGCTTAGCATTTTAGATGCAGCTAAGATGCTACTGGAGTAGTCCGAGGTCTTAGACACTGCCCACAGATGTACTGCAGGAGAGCCAGAGTCCCAGATAGGCTACTAGTAGTGTTGCAATGATTAACAGAGTTATGAGGAAAGTATTCCAGCTGAGTAAAGGGAATAGAGAACAAGGCTGATTGTTCTCCAAACCTCATGCTAGGTACCAAGGCAATCTCCTGGAGTACTTCATACTACGATTGCGAGTGTAGCAGCAAGGCCTTCATCTTCCTTAAATGAATCCTTCGTCCTGCTGCTTTAGGACAGGTTGCACCATTTGACAAAGATCTGGGGGAAAATACGCCTACTCAAACAGATGTTGGTCCGGAATACACATTCAGCGTCCAAACAGACAGCTCGCACCATTCAAACATCTGACAGACAGCTATTCAGAAACTGTTGGGATGGATTTCTAGAATCTGGCCAGGCGGGCAGATTTTAGGATGTCACCCTAGTTGTAGTGAAATGGGGAACTCTGAGAGGTTATGCAAAACCCAATAAAAGGAGCAATGGAGAACAGTCCAGGCTATACTCAGGAGAGTGTGAGTGGGGTAATGGGTCCACAATGAGTCCCAACAGTGAAGCACACAATAGTTAAATTTAGACAGGAATGTTCAAAAATGCAGTATTTATTACAGGACCAAAACACACACTTAAAAATTAAATGAGCGTGTGACAATATCGCACAACACTAAATAAGGGAAGTGATGCAATACGATGGAACCAAGTCACAAGAAATATGCCCTAGCTTCAGAAGTCCAATCCCTAGGAAGAGTGGGGTCTTGTGCCCAAAGTCACAATGCTTCTCCCCAGAATGCATCTGATGCAGGTAAAGTAATTGTGTTGGTGACATGTCCAAGGGATGGGCTGCAACAAAGTTACTGAGTAGTATAAATGTGTTCTTATCTTTCAGGTAAAGCTGCTCAGGTGCAACGACCAAAAAGCAGTCGTATGGAAGGACACAAACAGACTTATTCTCAATGTCATTCTATTGAGACACAGTGAAACAAATGCTTTTGTTTTGCATTTACTTACCCCCCTGATTAAAATTTTCCCCAGGGGACTGGATGGGTCGACTTGGGTGGATGGGTGGGGTGGGTGTGGAAGGGGGGCAGGGGTTGCTGGAGGTTAGTTTTCTCGCTGTTGGTTCCAGTGAGAGGTGCCCAGGAGCTGCGGGTGCAAGGATTCTTCTGCTAGGGTCCAGGAGCGGAGTGCATCCGTTGGCTATTGAGTAATGCAGAAAGCACTGATGCAGACCTCTTCAGGACACTTCACAAGATGGGGCAAGGCAACTTCCAGCAACGGTTACCGCACACAGGCAATGCCAGGCGTCTTTCCAGTCGCAATTGAGAAGACATTCCAGAGCAGGATCCCTTGAAGACGGGAGGTTGAAATTTGGCAGGAAGGCGACTTACACCACAAGCTGCCGACCACCGAAGCTGGGTGCAAATGTGGAATTGCAACGGTTGTAGCAAGCTAGCCCATTGCAGAGCTGGTCAGTCCACCGGGCAGTCCACCGGGCAGTCCAGGGACACCACCGAAGGGTCAGGGCAGCTGGATCCTTGAGAACACATTGAAACTGGTTGGTCCTAGCAGTCTAGGGGTTGAAGCACCGGGTCAGATGCAGGAAGGGATGTTGGGCCTCTTCAGGGATCTTCATTCAGCTGTTCTACACAGGATTCATGGTTCCAATGCTGATCATGTGAAATGGCTGCAGGCTCTACTTATCCAAAATCCTGGCTGGAAGCAAGTCCAAGCCCACTGTTAGGGAGATTTACTAAAGTCCACCTAGGTAGGACTACAGAAGACTCGCGTTTTAGGAGTACATGGCTCTAACTCTTAGGTTTGGCCTAAACAACCCAAAAGGTTCGGTAGCTATGGTCAAGCAGCCAGGCTTACTCTAGGATGCAGAAGGGCTGTAGTTGAGTAGAAAGACCTTCGAGCACACTATAGTCAAGGAAACACTTATAGACTGTAGTTATATACAGAATATGGTTATATATACACTAGGAGAATGTGAAAATCAACGGAATTCAGGTAAGTAAAAATAGATCACACAAATAGATATTTACAGTAGACATTTGCTGTTGTAATACTCAGTTCAGTAGTAGACCTTTAGATGATTAATGGGCAAGTATAGAATAGCTTCAGTTTAGCAAATCATTCATCATCCAACATTTACTTAAATAGAAATACTGCTAGGTTAGCAACTTTTAGGAAAGCCTTACTTTAAGCTCACTTTAGAAGTCCACCCCTATTTGGGGAATGAGTGTCTCTAAAATGCCATTGGGCGCCCAGTAACCCTTGGGCAGCAGAACAAAGGAAGGCACACACTGTCAAAGTTGTCAAATATCAGAAGATTTTTCGTAACACGTAAGTAATGGAATTGGATTCAAGGGTTCAGTGGTGCAAGATAATCCACCTGAAAGATTTCAGCCTCTAGAACAGATGTCCTTAGGCCCGAGAGAACACGGTTGGTCGTCCACCCCCAACATGGCTTAAGTAGGAGCAAATAGAAACAGTCCTACTGCCCAGGTAAGTACCCAGGAGTGAGCCAGTACCTTCTATGCTGAAGAACAACAATGTCACCGGCGGGTTCCCATGGTAAGACAACAGCAGCTCTTGTTCGGGTCTATACCTGGCAGCTAGAGAAGGAACCTTTCACTGGAGAAGACGGTCAGACACGGTCACAGAGATGCCCAGCAGATCTCCACAGCACCAGGTTGTGGAGAAGCAACAAAGGCTTTGAAGCAGCAACGATTGTCACCCGGCAGATTTTATTCCTTCTCTCAGGTCCTCTACTCTTCTGAGGGGACTTCTGTGATCGGGATGGAGTCTCTGTAGGCCCAGACAGATGCCCACAAGTTTGCAGCCGAAACTACACTGTACAAGACGATGCACTGCAGCACTGCCAGAGGTCCCAGGCTATTCGGGTATTGCAGGCCTGGAAGGTCGCAGCACTTTATGGGATGGCTCAAATGGTAGCTGGTCTCGAGACTGGTTAGGCCCACCAGTCCAAGGGAGGACTGGATCTTCACTGTTGCACAGAAGAGGGGGCTGGAGTTGCAGCAGTCACTCAGTTGGATTTGGGGGTCGCTAAAGGTGGCTGCAGGATATTCCAGAGGTTGACTCTGGCTTCAGCATCAAGACCCTTGCCTTTTATGCAGAAACCCAGCCAATCAGCATGCATGCAGATGACACTCGGCTAATTTTCAGGCTACCTTCAGCCACCGCTTCTCCTTCACTCATCTCTGTCTGTCTGCTATCCAGGAGTGGTGTGCCACCAATGATCTCTGCCTTAATGCCAGTAAAACACAGATTCTCCTCATCGGCACACCCGCTCCCTCCTTACCTGCCACTCTCTGGCCGGCCTCTCTTGGCCCTATTCCTGGTCCCACCTGCAAGGCTAAAAACCTTGGGGTCCTCTTCGACTCCACTCTCTCCTTCTCTCCTCACATTTCTGCTGTCTCTAAGAAGTCACACTACCAGCTGCACCTCCTCAGAGGTATTCTTCCTTTCCTCTCCTTCTCTCAGAAGCTCACGGTCTCCAGAGCTCTGCTTCTTTCTAGGTTGGACTATTGCAAAAGCCTCTTTCTAAATCTGCCTGCTTCTACTCTTCGCCCTCTGCAACTCATCCAGAACAGAACTGCAAGACTGGTCCTTGGCCTCAAGCCCAGGGATCGTATCTCTCAAGGACTGAAAGCTCTGCACTGGCTCCCAGTGGCTGCAAGGATTAAGTTCAAAACCCTCTGCATTGCCCACAAGGCCTTCTGGGGCGTGGGGCCTCAATACCTTCAACTGTCTATTCCTAAATATCTTCCTTCTCGAGCTCTTCGCTCATCTGCCTCCACCTCCACCTCCACCTCCCACAGGGTCCGTCGCTTCTCCAAGCAATGAGTTGGTGGTAGATCTCTCTCTTCGGCTGGAACAGCCTCACTGAAACTTGAGGAGAACCATCTCCGGTTCCGGAAGCACCTTATAACCTTCCTCTTTGCTTCTGCTTTCTCTCCCCCTCTTCCCTGCTGAATTCATGGCTGAAACTGAAACAGCACTGGCTACCTGGCCACCCTTCTGATCTCGGGCCAGGCCCCGCCAGTTGCACACCTGCACTGCCTCCCTGGCAACCCCCCACACCTGGGGACTGTTTTCTGTACCCCTACAATCCCCCTACCAGCACTTATGTCTGCACTTACCTTGCACTTGCTACCAGCTGGCCGTATTTTTTATTTATCTTATTTATTCTATTATCCCATGTACTGCACTTTCCCCTCCCCCCCACATACTTTCCCCCTTCCCACTTCCCATGCACTTGCGCAATCTGAATGACACCTGGCCTAGTAAGATCGCTGTCTGTCTTCCCTCTGTTCCTCCTCCATTGCCTTGTCGCGCCTTGAAACACTTGTATATAGGCGTGTTATAAATGCCATATCATATCATGCTACATTCAAACTTTGGGTGGTGGCTGTCCCAATGGGATGGCCAGGCACCCAGTCAGAACTGGATCCAAGCAGACACAGTTGAGGAGTTTTGGTGACCTCCCAATTTCCTGCCCTCCCAGATACACTGGCGCCTTCGGGCGGGCTTCCCAGTGGGACCACAGCGAAAACAAAGGAGTGAGCAGGACTCCCCCCAACCACCCCACAAAGGTCGGCAGAAGGCGGCTCAAGAAAGGACATGTCGTTGTGAGCTGTCAAAAAAAGAAGACAGTCCCCATTTTGGAACAAGGGTGGCCCATGTGTCCCTTACCACAACTGTGAATACAGCCTGCAATGAAAGTTTCACAAAATCAGTAGAAAATCATCCACTGCCACCAGCCACTCAGTTAACTTGTCACTGTAACTAGAAACCTACAAGAGAAGTGAGAAAAGGGATACAATGGGCCCCCTCCCCATTCCACATAAGGTGGGGTGTGCTGATCTCACAAAGAAAAGCATAGGTAGGATACAAAATATCCCCCTATCCTGGTAACAGTATGTTACCCCAAAAAAGTAAATGAAAACCAAAGAGAGAAGCTCAAGGAGCTTCCAGCAACATTGCACAGAAGGTGCTGTGTGCTGCAATAGTAAAATACAAATGCCTCAAAAAGATGGAGGAAAGCAGACTTCATCAAAGATAACTAAAAAGGGTTCCCAGAGTCACAGAAAAAGAATGAGTGAGAAAAAAGGTTCCCTTTCACTCAGGAGAGTCAGATAAAGTTCTAATAGTCCAGCAAAAAGTGCTCGGGAACTCACTAAGAGAGGAGAATTACACACAAGATGGAACTTCTACCCAACACACACCAATGGTAAGGATCTGCACCATTCAAACAGCCAGCAGTGGTCCAATCAGGGACTACTATTGGTTTCACTGATATCCTACACTAAGATGTTCAGGCACCACGGATGTGGAGTGGGACCACACAGTCCCACTCATTTCCTGAGCTATGCCTCCACAAAGGCATCACTATCCCCCGAAAGCTGGGGCTTTCCCGGGCACGTGCAGGACCTTATATGGCATTCCCTGACCTGGCATTGCAAGAAGGCACCCAAACAACAATATGGCCAAAGAACAAATGAAAATCTTATGGTGTGGCCATTTTAGGACAGTAGCCACGTTTAGTAACCATACACGGTAATGTGCACACTAGAAATAACACAAAAATGATAATATAATTGCTGCCACCAGCTTGTCTTAAGGCACATATGAAAGTATCCAAAAATCCTAAGTGTAAAAGACTAGGGTGATACAAAGTATCCTCATTGTACTGCATTTTAAGATGCTGTGTGCAAGGTTAAAAAGCTACAACAGTGTAAAAGAGAAAAGTGAAATATTGTTTCCCAGTGATCAGTTTCCCCATAAAAAAATGGGGAAAAGGCCAGGGGAGCGAAGCTGAAGGCTTCACTTCCCTGTAAAAAGTCAGGACAGATAAAAAAAAACAAAAGCAAAAAGTCTGGGAGGGCAGTGGGGGTCCATATAACTATGGAGGGAAAGTTGCCAATAGAGAAATCTGTCCTAACAGTCACCGCATACATACTTTCATGGCATTCTTCCCAATCACTCATTCATATATCTGGACAGATATGGCCATGGTAGCTCTGTTCCCTAGCTAGACTCAACAAGGACACTTTTTCATGCATACCCAGCAAACACAGCATCACTGGAAAGTCCCACTGGCCTTCTAAATCCAAGTTGACATTCAATGGGGACTTGCAGGGAAGACATTTGTTCCCTGACCTAAAAGGTCCCTGGTGAGGCCTCAAATTAGGAATCATCAGGGGAAACGTTTGGTGAACAGTCAGGGAAAAAGCAAAAATCGCATAAGCCCCTACAAGAGTTGCACTTTAGGACTTTCACAGTCACAGAAGGTCTTTTTAAAAGGTTAAGTATGGTTTGTAAGCAGTTTCCACCAGTCAGTTGAAGGCTGGTGTCTGAAGATACTAGGCAAAGTTTCTCTATCATAACAGTGCATGGCTGAGAGCATGAACAGTGTAGGGGAAGATGTTCTTTTTGTTGCTTTCCTCCCATAGACTTCTATGGGACAACCTTGCAATTTTTCTTCGTTTGGACACCTGGCTTGACTTTCTGGGGGCCATAAACCCTTCTACTTTACTTCCTTTGTGTTTTGGCTCAATCTTATGGGGAAACCGATCAGTCCATAAGACTATCACCAATGAGAAACTAAGGGCGATTCACACACGCGTTTTATAATGGCGCAAGGAAAACGCTCTGTGAATCAGGCCTCAAGTCTCCCTTTATGGATTTCTTGTATTGTTACAATTGCACACATCACCTTAAAGTGAGGTGCAGTTAGGATATTTAGTATCCTTAGTTCTTTTTTTGTAATCGCTTTCTGGTTATATTTACAATGTACCTACGATGGGCTGGAGGCAATGGATATTTTTAGACTGTGTTTTATAAGTTTTACTCGTGCACTTTGCATCTATCGCAATTGGCTATTAAAGAGTGGCAAGCACCACAAGATGGCCATGCCACGAGATATTTGCCTGTCCTTTGACCATATTGTTCGCAGGCCTTTTGCCTGCCAGGTTAAGAGGCGGTTTAACTGTGAGCCTGGATATGGGGCTTGGTCTGTCCAGACCCAGTACACATCCTGGTGCCTGAATGGTGCAGATCCTTGCCACTGGTGGGCTTGGGCGAGCTTCCAGGCAAACTAATGGATAAAAGGACGGCTCCCGCAGCCATTTGACTGATAATAGCTGGAGCCAAAACCCCTACAAAGAAGAGCAATCCACCGATATCCAAGGACGACTCCCGCAGCTGACCAGCAACAACTCCAGTGAAGTCCGTGAAGCCCTTCTGTCAAGAAGGTTGTTGGTGCTCCGAGCACTGGATTGGTGGGAACAAGCATTCTCAACCCCTGCTCGAGGATCCTTGCCTTCCGTGCCTTTGGAAGTGTCCCTGGACCAACCTGTAGACTGACAAGTACACTCCTGGGCTACCTCACTGCAGTCGTTGTAGTTCTGAATGCTTCCTTGGAACTTGGAGGATCTTCAGCATGTACTACAAAATGCCTGCTACTGCATATTTCATATACATTGCTGCCATATAATCCCCTTGTTATAGAAGTGGGATTACTTCCTGTAGCATAGTTATCCTGAATTTCAGAGGCTTGGCATACTTATTTGCAGGATGCAGATCTAATACAGGGCGCGTGGTTAGGTCCTTTTTGGGTACAAGGAAGTACACTGAATAGATACGCTCATTTACCTCTTGAACAGGGACAAGTTCTATTGCTCCTTTTTGTAGTAAGGTCTCTATTTCCGCTTGCAGGATGAGCTACTGTTCATGTGACATCTTTCTTGTTCTTGGCGAATGAGGTTGGGCTTTTTGAAGGAATTCAAAAGAATATCCATTGGCTACTGTTGTTATCACCCACTGATCTGATGTTATTGCACCCATGCATAGGTGAATTGGAGTAATTTGGCATCGTACTGGGGATGCATGGGAGGGGACCGTGATGGGTGAGCCATTTGCTGGTGGGGCTAGAGGAGCCTCTAGTGGCTGCGCTTCAACACCGTCCCCTTCTTCGCCCAAAACGTCGCTGTTGGGAGGCTTGGAAGTGAGCGGACGTTCCCTGCAACAAGTACCAGGAAGAAGCCCCAGAGGAGCACCCTGACTGCGTGGGTCTTGAGAAACCTTCGGAACGATAGGACCAGCGAGTAGTGAATATCCCACATTGGACATATGGTCCTTGGAAATATGGTTTAAAGTCTTCAGCATTTCGTGTTCTTTTTTAGCTGTCTCCAAGGCATCGTCTACAGCTTTGCCAAACAATACTGATTCTTCTACCTGCACGTTAATAAGGGTGGCCTGAGTTTCTGGTTTAAAACCGGAATTACAAAACTGCAAATGCCGTTTTAATAAAAGTACTTTCTGCAAGAATTCTGCCTGCTGTTTCCGCAGAATCAAGAGTGTTCTTTAAAATATCGCGTGTGACCTGCCTTCCTTCTTTAACAATCTTTTGTAATTGAGACTTTGCTGGCTCAGGGGCACCGTCTAAAATGTCTTGAAGGAACCCCCCTTTGTGTCACTATAACTAGCTAAAAGAGTGGTATTGTTAGCAATGTGTGTAGAGTAAGCAGCAGATGTGGTTACTCTTTTCCAAACATATAAAGCTTTTACATTCTTTATCTGGACGGATACCTGCACATTTTCTAATAATTGTAACTACTAGAGAATCCGGTTTGGCATGGCAAAGGATGTAAAGAGGGTCTGAGGGTGCAGGTTTGAATATTATTTCCACCCAAGAGTTAAACGCACATGAAAGGGATGGAGTAAGCAGAGAAGGTGCAATTCTCTTTTTTATGTAATTCAGTAAAGGAATAGATTGGCCGATGGGCCTTTTTTCTTTCAAGAGGTCATCTACAAAGTCAGAGTCTGGTACCGAAAAGTTTGAATCTGGAAATGTTCAGCTGCCTTTTTGAGTAAGTCGTTAAGAAGAAGCAGGTCATCTATAGAGATGTGTCGCCATGCTGATCTATAGGATCATCGTCGCCAAAAATGATATCTGGCTCATCTGCATCCCCATGAGTGGGAGTAGCTGGTCATGTACCTTGACCATCATCCCCTTGACCTTTTTGTAATTGGTCTTGTTGCAATTGGTCATAATAATGGTCATCTTAGTCATCCTGAAATATAGTGGATGACTGATCTGTGATATCAATAACGGTGGTCAGTCAAAATGCAGAAAATAAAATGTAGAATGACAATGTCAAAAAATAAATGTAGAAAAAAAAAAAATGTCGAATTCCGTTTTTTAAAATTATATATTTATTTTGGGGTCCGGGGAAAAAAAAAAGGGGGGTTCAGGGGGGGAACCCCCCATTTCGAATAAAAAACGTCATAAAATAAAATTCGACATTTTTTTTTCTACATTTATTTTTCGACATTTTGACTTTCTACATTTTGTCTTTCTACATTATCACTATAAACCACCAATAACTGAATGTCTAGGACATAACTAGAGTCTAGGGAACGTTAGAAGAGGCTTACCCTTTTCTGAAAGAAGTGTTTATCATTTAATTGGAAATGTATCCATAAAAGTGACAAATTCAGAAATGTACCTCTAGTCCATGAACCTGTTGTAGGGGTATCTGTAAGGGGGATTACAATTTATTCTGGGTGCACAGCTTTTTTCTTGTGATGTAGAGGTGGAAGCATTGTTTTAGTAGCTTTAGTATACCCACTAGATGTTACTGGTGTAGTGACAGACTGTTTTAGGGGACCCAGTAGTCCAGGGAGTTGTTCTGGCATTTTTGTCTGTTTTTCCCATTGTTTTGGATGTAAATATTGTTTCAACGGCTGTTTCGGTGACACAGAAACAAGAGGCGTCGAGATTTTATGTGCAGCAACGCAAGTCTTTGGTTTTGGAGCCATGTGCTGGACGTGAATGTGGAAGTGCAGCGGGCTCAGAACGCAAGGGTTCTGAAGAAATCGATGTATGTTTCAAAGAAACAGTTGTTGCCGCTAGAGCCTTTTAATCCGTAGAAGATTTGCATGGGGGTGTGTGCTTATGATGCGTATGCTCTTGTGTATGCAAGTGAGTGTACCTGTCACCAGAAGATATCCCCATAATAGAGCGTTCAGCTTGCCTTGTGGGGCTGGGGACGGACGCACAGGACTCTACTGACTCTTCCACTAGGTCTTTGTCTTCCAAAAGGATCCATCGCTGCCTTGCTGTTCGTCTTGTGAGACATCAGGGCCGATGGGAGACATGCATTCGGCCTGCGTAGTGTAGGCTGCCCAACGTTTCGTGTGTCGCTCCTTGAGCGTCTTAGGGCGAAAGAGCCTGCACGATTCAAATTGCTATTCAGAGTGATCACAGGGAAGACTGTGGTTACAGACCCAATGGGTGTCTTTCCACAGGAACATTTTGTTACAGGACAGACGACATTTAAATGATGTCTTTCCAAGATGGAAAATGAATATTAGGGCAGCATTCTCTGAAGAAAATGTTCTCTACTCTAAGCTCAAATATAATTTCCTATGTCTAGTTTTCAAATCTCTCTATGGTATTGCCCCTGACTATCTTGCATCTCTCCTTTCATTCTATTCGCCTATTCGCCCCCTCCGCTCTGCTGGTCTTTTTAGACTTAATGTTCCCCGTCCCCTCTGTGCTCAATCCCGCTTTCGCTCTTTCCAGCTTCTTGCTCCTCTCCACTGGAACCTCCTTCCTCTATCTCTTCATTCTATTATTTCTTTTTCTCTGTTCCGGTCTTCTTTAAAAACAAATTTGTTACAGTCCTCTGATTGACTGATACTGGCTGACTCTGAACACTGATTTACACTGCTGATTTTAATGTACCGTTGACTGTCCTATGTAAAACTCTTTGGTTAAAAGGCGCTATATAAAGTATAATAAAAAAATAAAAATAAATAAGAATGTTGAAACGCCCACTATCCCTACAGGCAGCAGCTGATAGATGATCAATTTGCAAAAATGTCTGCCGGTGATGGCTTCCATCGAGGTGTTTGCTGAAGAAGCGTCCGTCGAAAGGCAGAACAACAATAAATCAAGGTAAGATTAAGTCAAGATTAAGGAGCAATGCTACAAGCTCTGCATAAAGCTACCAAACATTTTGGTGGAAAAAAACAATCTGAGGGAACTCGACGCATGAAGGACCATGGGTAGAGTGCACGTCACACTAGGTGTAGTATTGCAAACAGGCCAGCCAGCGTCCCTTTCAAAACTTCGAAAACAAATCACAAAATACTCGGCATCTACGAGTAGATGTCGCTTTATGCAAAGCATGTGATTCTAAGTAGATCCACAAGCCTCAGAAACTTGTTTTATAAGTGTGTGACAATATTTATATACAGGTTTTACTTCCAAGTGAGAATGTTTAAGTCCTCATAAATAATTGTATATTTTTGTACTGATCTGTCAGACTGGAATCATTGGTGGTGTTCTGTGTGGACACACTGTAGCCCTAGACCACTCTAACACCTCTCCTGAGTCTAAGCATTGCCGCTCTGCTAGCTACCTTGACTGAGTTTGGCTAGACTTCAGTATTGCCCCGTTTAGCATGATATGTTGGTCTCCAAAAATCCACCAGAGGGTGGATTTTGCAAATCCATCTTAACAGACAGGCAAGTGCTTCTTGGGGATGACACCGTCTGTGTTTCTTTGCTTGTCCCCAAGTGTTAAGGGCTTTTGCCAAAGTCCTGTCTGTGACAAGACTTTAGAAAGCCCACCTTGATTGAAAAGGGTTGCACCTCTTAGGGTTAGCCTGAACTACCCAAAGGTTTGGTAGCTGTGGACAAGCAGACAGGCTTTGTCTAGGAGGGAGGAGGGCTGCAGTGAGGCACACAGAACTCAGAGCATACACTTAGTTCAAGGAACCTCTTTCACACTTGGGAGTTATATAAATAATAGGCATTTATCTATTTTTTTTTTTTCAAAGTATTTTATTAGTTTCGTGGTAAGGTGAAACAATACAAACTCGTGAATTAAACAAGTGAAGAAGAAGGAAAGAAAGAATGAGATGGGGAGAAAAAGAAAACAAAAGGAAACTTATCTTAAACAACGATAGTCTTCGTGTGATGTGGTAAGTGAAGTTCGTGATGGTGGTTCAGTCCAGAGTGTGGCTTCTCAGGAAGTGGAGGGGAACAGCTGCAGGAGGCATATACTTTGTGATGGTGGGAGCCTGTTACTGTGAACCGCAACAAGTGTTCAAGGGGGCTTATGGTCCGCATTGAAGAGCATGTTCGTCAGAAGGGCCCTCCAGGCGACCAGGGAGCCGCTTGTAGCTTCTCCGCTGGATGTAGTTCCTTCCTGCCAGGCTCTGGTCTCTGCAGCCGTCCACCTCGCCATTTCGTTTAACCAGCGCTCATGTCTGGGGCCCGCTGGTGTCTTCCAAGCCATCGCTATGGTCCTTTTGACAAGTATACATGAAATGTCCATTAGTTTCACGAGGTGTTTGAATTTGCTCGGTCTGGGGTATGTACCCAATAGGCACTCTCCTGGTGACCATTCGTATCGCTCCATGCCGGCGTCTCTGCAGGATTGCTTGGCTTTCGACCAGAGTGTCATCGCTTTGGTGCAGGACCAGAACATGTGGATCATGTCTGCCCTGTCGTTCCCGCACCATGGGCACACCGGTGGGACCTTCGCGTTGAACGAAGCAACTCTGTGGGGGGTCATGTAAGTTCGATAAAGGACGTTCAGCTGTATCTGGCCAAATCTGGAATTTCTCGACACTTTCTTGGGGAATATTAGTGCTCTTTCCCATTCTTTATCAGTGAGCGGGGCTGCGAGGTCTGCTTCCCATTTTGCCCTCAGTGTCGCTCCCTTAGGGTTAGGTTTGTCGATGAGCCTGTTGTATAACCTGGAGACAGGTCTCCATCCATCAGAGAGGTCGTACATTTCTTGTAGTAGAGGGTCCGAGATTGGTTCCTCTGGCCAGGTGGGCCACTGATTCTTGGCGGTACGTTTGAGCCTATGGTACCAAAGGAACTGGCCTTTGGGTAGCCCTTCGATTTCTTGGATCGATTCGAAGTCCCTGAACAGTCCATCTTCAAACATATCTCCCCATGTGTATATCGCGGCTTCTTCCCACCTCCTTGCTATGGGGAGGTCTGCCTCCTTCTTGCACACATCTGCCATTATGGGATGATCCGGAGAGTATGGGTGTTGCACCTTCATGATGTGGCAAGTCCTGGTCCATATCTGTCTGCCAAGCTCGACAACCATCGGGGTTTCCGGAGAGCGGCAGATGGGAACCCATAGGATTTCCTTGGGAGTTAAGTTGGTGTGGTGTTGCTTCAGTAGCCCCAGTTCGGCTGAGGATTCGTCTGACAGCCATCTCGTGATGTGACTGAGCTGGGCGGCCAAGTAGTAGAACTGAAGATCTGGTAGTTTTATTCCACCTTCTCTGTGTGGGAGGGTCAGAGTGGCCAGTGGCAGCTTATGCCTGTGAGGACCCCATATAAAGTCCTTGATAATAGCTTCCAGTTTCCTGAAGAAAGGGGGCCGTATGTAATGGCAAATATTCACAAAGAAGTATAAGAAGCGAGGGAGGATTATCATTTTGACGATCGCCGCTCTTCCCACCATCGCCAGTGGGAGTTTGGACCAGAATTTTATGGACCGTCGGAGGTTGGTGACGGCTGCTTCTGTGTTGTGCTCATGTGTGAGCTGTGGGGTGTGGCCGAGATTAATCCCCAGGTATCTGAACTTCTCGGGTTGCCACTTTATCCCTATGTTCGGAAGGTCCTCCGCTGAGACGTCTCTCAATCCGGCCAGGGGAAATGCTGAGGATTTGTGTCTACTAAATTGGATTCCGGAGTATCTCGCGTAGTTGTCGAGTACCTCCAGTGCCGTCGGTGCATTGAGCTCTGGGTCTGTTAGGTACAGGAGAACATCATCAGCGTACAATGATATTATGTTATGAACGTTGCCCACCTTGATGCCGGCGTCAAAGAGTTGCTGACGAAAGTATAAAGCAATCGGTTCCAGTCCCAGTATGTACAGCATAGGCGAGAGTGGGCATCCTTGTCTCGTGCCCCTCTGTATTTTCCAAGGTTCTGAAATTGTTCCGCCTGTCTTGACCCTGGCCACTGGGGAGTTGTAGAGAACCTGGACCCATCTGATGAAACCATTTCCGAAGCCAAAAGCCTGCAGGGCCTCCACCAGCCACTCCCAGTAGATGGAGTCAAAGGCCTTAATGGCGTCAAGTGACAGTATCGCTAGATCTTCCTCCGAGTCATGAGTTTCGGCCATGATGTGTTGAAGCCTCCTCAAATTGGCTGTGGTGTTGCGACCTGGGACAAATCCGTTCTGATCCTCATGGATTATGGACCCTAGCACTTTAGCAAGTCTGCTGGCCAGTATTGAGGTGAGGATCTTGCTATCATAATTGAGCATGGCCAGGGGTCGGTATGAGTCGCAGTCAGTAGGTGGTTTGTGGGGCTTGAGCATGGGGATGATTATAGTTTCTCTCATGGTGTTGGGGAGGATCCCGTTTGTGTAAGCTTCCTGATAGACTTCGTGTAGGATGGGGGTGAGGATGGGTTCGTATGCTTTATAGAATTCCGGCGTGAGTCCGTCGCTACCTGGGGTCTTGGAGGTGGCGAGCGACTTGATGGCCCATCTTACATCGTCGGGAGTAATGTCCATGTCTAGTTCAGTTCTCTGTTCGCTGGATATTTGGGGCATGTCGATCTCATCCAGGGTGTCTGTTATTTCGGTGGTGGGGATCCGGGCTTCATGAGCATATAGTTTTGAGTAGAACTCGGCAAATGCTTTGTTGATCCCCATCTGTGTCCTGTGGGATGCACCATCTGCATCTATTATTTCTGTTGGTAAGTGTTTAGGGTGCTCTCTTCTGCATAACCAGGCCAACAGCTTACCTGGTTTGTCTGATTCCCTGTGGGATCGAGCGGTGTATGTAGCGAAGTCAAATTTTTCCAGCCTGTCCCAGGAGAGCTGGCATTTTTCTCGGGCCGCTTTCAGTTCCGTTTCGACTCCTGGGGAGGTGTCAAGAGTGGACTCCAGACGGGTGATCTCTGATTCTTGGGCCTCAAGTGATGTCTTTAGTTGTCTGCGGATGCCTCCAGCTCTAGATATGATTTCTCCTCTGGTGACCACCTTCATGGCTTCCCACAGTGTGCTCCAAGTGGAGACGGATCCTTTATTGATATCGACGTACTCCTCTAGCCTCTCGGCAAGGTCCTCTCTGAACTGTGGGTCCTCTAGTGTCGCGGAAGGCATTCTCCACATGGGAATCGGGGGTCTGGGTCCTCTCTGCCTCCATTGCATGATTAACGGGGAGTGATCAGAAATAGATCTCCCCAGATACTCTGTGGTTATCGCCAGCGGGGCTTCGTCACGATCAATAAACAAGTAATCTATCCTTGTGTGGACGTTGTGTGGGGCTGAGTAATGGGAATAACTCCTATCGGCTGGGTGCTGTATCCTCCAGATGTCCACTAGGTTGAGTTGGTCTAGTGTTTCCGCCAAGGCACGGGTTGCAGGGTTGCTAGATTGGGGGGGAGGAAGCGATCTGTCCATAGTTGTGTCCATAACACAGTTAAAGTCTCCTCCCCACAGGAAGGTTTGGCCACGGTGGTGTGCCAGCTTGGAGCTCAGTGTGTTGAGGTACGACGGGATTCCATGTTGCGGGAAATATGTGTTAGCTAAGCAGATCGGGGTCTGCTCTATAGTTCCCCACATTATTACATATCTGCCGTCCTTGTCAGATTCGCATCCATGTAATTGGAAGGGCACATTAGGGTTTATCCATATTAACACACCCCTTGCGTATTTGGAATATGGGGATCCTCTCACAGTTCCTTCCCATCGGTCTGCCAGTTTAGACAGAGCGTCCTCGGTGAGATGTGTCTCCTGTAACATCGCTATCGAGACTTTTTTCCTCCTGAGGTAGGACTGTATGCGGTTCCTCCTGAGGTACGAGCCCATTCCCCTTACGTTCCACGTCATAACATTGAGTTGTGATGCCATTGGTGTGGTGTTCTGAGTTTGGCGTGGGGGGCAGCCGCGGCGGCCCAGTGTGGCATCAGAGCGTGATTGATAGGTTGTAAGTGATAGGCCTCTGGTTCATCAATTCTTGAAGCGTATCTTGTGGCCATCACGGTGTTTTCAAGCATCAGTGGAACGAAGACTATGGTACTAACTGAACTGATAACATAACTCAAACTGGTGCGCCCAGCGACTACAACTATGTCGCGGTGCTCAGGCGCTCTCGCGCCGTCTGTGCCCATCCGGGAGTCGGGCGCGAGTTGGGTCGGGCAGAAACTCGCCCGGTTGGTTCTTTCGCTGGGGGCGGGGTTGCTGCGAGGCGGCGAGGCCAAACGAGGGTCGTTTCCATATGATATACTGTTAATTGAGTTACCTGCTTGGGTCCGGCTGTTTATGCTTCATGTGTGGGTGGTGTGGGGGGTCCCTGGGGTCCAGCCCTGCTCCCCCAAGGTTCAGTCTTCCCCACCTGGGTTATCTGCACCGTCGGCAAGGTTATTGTCTTCTAGCCACATGTTGGCCGCTTCTGGATTTTCGAGAAAGATTGCTCGCCCTTTGTGGATAACTTTCAGGCGGGACGGGTACAGCAGTCTATATTTAAGGTTCAGTTGGCGAAGCCTCGCTTTGACCGGAACAAACGAGTTCCTCTCCCTTTGTACTTTCTGGGTGTAGTCCGGGTATATGGAAATCTTAGCTTCGCCCCGTGTGATAGGGCCTGTTTCCCTGGAATATCTTAATATGGTTTCCCTGTCCTGGAAATTTAGTATCTTGGCTATAATTGGCCGTGGGTGTGATCCAGGGGGGGGTCGTTTCTGTAGGGACCTGTGGGCCCTCTCCACCGAAAATCCCTGAGTCAATTTGCCGGCCCCAATTTCCTGTAGCAGCAGGGTTTCAACATAGGACGTGGTATTTAGGCCTTCATTCCCCTCCGGGATACCTAAGATTCTGATGTTCCCTCGTCTGGCCCGGCCCTCGGCCTCTTCCGCCCTTTCTTCTAGGAATGTGACCTTCCTTTTCAGGTCTGAAACTTCAGATTGTAGGGTCGCCGCGGCCGCGGACCCCGCCTCTGTGGTTTTCTCCATGGCCGTCACCCTTTCCGTTAAGTTGCGGGCATCTTGGCGAATGAGTTGTATGTCTATTTTAAACTCGTCTATCTTGGAGTCGATGTGGGTCTTTAATGAGGCAATAGCATCCATTATCTGGGAGTGGTTATCTTTGGGGTCCGTCTCTTGTGAGCGAATGGTTTCGGTGGAGCTGGCCCTGGCTTGGGTGGGAGTCTTTGCCCTGGCTGAGACAAAGGAGTCCATGGTGGCGGCCCTGGTTTTATTTTTGGCGGCCATGTTGGGGACGTAATAGTGGTTGCCCCGAAGTCTTGGGTCTGGAGGGGTGAAGTTCGGGGCCGCTCTCTTGTGTAGCCCGGAGCGGTGTTCTAGGGTGGGTTGTGCCCTGGGAAGTTGTTGTTTCAGTAGTTGGAGGCTGTCCAGGGCGCATGAGGTGGGGCGCTCCTCCGTACTTCCAGGTGCTCTATCCGCTATCCTAGCACCTGCGTCGCTGTCCCTGGGCTTAGGGGTGATAGTGTTGGGGCGCTTAGGGTAGAAGTTGTCCCCTCTTGGTGAGGGAGTCCTGCTGGGCCGCCCGACCACGGGGACAATGCAGGCTGTGGTTGGGGAGGGTAGTTGGGGCCGTACTCACAGTTGCTCCTTGGCTCGGCGCACCGTCACGGCTTTCCGGGTCGTTTCCGATTTCCAGGCCTGGTCAAAGTAACGGGCCACAGTGGCCCAGCGCCCCAGCAGTTCCTCCGGCTCAGCCACCGAGCGGTGGCCTCCCTGCAGTTGAATGTAGGCTCAGGAGGGGGAAGGCCGGAGTTGTCCCCCCCTGGTGGAGGAGTCCAGTTGGGCGGCCCGGCTGCATGGACGATGCAGGCTGTGGTTGGGGAGTGCAGCCGGGGCTGTGCTCACGATTGCTCCGTGGGTTGGCGCTTCGTCGCGGCCCTCCGGGCCATTCCCGATTCCGGGACACCGGGCGAAGCAACGGGCCACAGCGGCCCAGTGCCCCAGCAGCTCCTCCGGTCCGGCCACCCGGCAGCGGCCTCCCTGCAGAAGATTGTAGGCCCAGTAGGGGGAGGCCGATGGTGTCGCCGCGTGCTCCTGACCCCGGAGTACGCGGCGTGTTCGTTTTCGGCTGGGTCTCCGGTAGAGGGGAGAAAGTTGGAGGCAGGTGAGCTCCCCACCGCCGTCTCCAAAATGCAGTTTGTGCCTCGGTGGAGCTCCGGAAATAGGGCAACTCCGGCACGTAGTGTCGACCGGGGCCTTCCGAAGTGGTGGTAGGGGAGTAGGGCGAGGACCGGGTGCCAGCCGCGGTCAGGTGTTGGGATGAGGGCCGCTCCGCTGTGATGCTCCTCCGCGGTGTTCCCCGCCTGGATGTGCTGGCGGGGGTGCTATGCGGAGGCTTCGCTAGACTCCGTGAGCCGCCATCTTGAATCCAGGCGCGGCGGGGGGAGGGAGTGCGTTCGGTGATCAGCGCCGGCGTCTGGGGGGCCGGAGAGTCCGACCCCTCAAGGAGGATTTGTGTGGGATCGCCTCACACACCGCTGCGTTCTATTCAGGGGGCTGCTAACCCGCTGAAGCCGGAGATAAATGATTCGGAAACGGCGTCTCGGCCGGAGCTCGGCGAATCAGCCTCTGCTCGCCATCGACTCCAGGCCACGCCCCAGGCATTTATCTATATACACTAAGGCTTGTAGCATTCAAGTAGGGCAAGTACTATAACACAATAATATAATAGGAGAACTGTTGCAATATATTCACAGAGTTAGATACTTCAGAATAGTGGTGGGATGCACTTACTGAATCCCAGACAGGCAAAAAGGTTCAGGCTGAAAAAAACATTAGCACGCACCATAGTGTGAACAAAGCGAGTTTGGCGTGGCAAAAGGCGCACGCATCACTTGTAGTTCCTTTTCACACATATTGGATACCCACATATAACAACACAGAAGGAGCAACAAATGTATTAATGTTGCGGTTCTAGAGGTTATAGATCGGGCAGTGTATAGGCCCTCTGTTTAGTAGTTGTATATGATGCTATGTTCTTTAAAGTGCGAGGAAAGAGTTGAAGTAGATAAAAGGTGGAGTCAGAAAGGTACTGTGGTGGAAGCAAGGTCAATGTGTTAACATGGCAGGAGTGCAGCCATATTGGATTTTAAGGCTCAACACACACTTAACAAAATAGAACACAGTCCTTGTTGTGGAGCTTCAGCTATGGTTAGCTCAGTCCCAAGACAAATCCCTTTTCCGTTCCCCAGGAGAGAAGCCCAGGTCACAGGCACCCGCGGTGCACAGATAAACGCTAATTATATCGGACTGCAAGACCCGAACGTGGTGAGAAAGGAATGTTTGCTGTAGGGATGCGCCCTTTGAAGGACACATTCATGAGAACAGGGCATGGGGTTTTGCCCGGCAAAGATTTAGAGCACTACTGCCATCATCCAAGAAGTGGTCATCTCATATGAATCCTCATAAAACGGCTGCATGATACCCATGGTATCTCGGAGTCGGCACTGGATTGGCTGACCTCCTTCCTAAGTAACTGCCCGTCTCAGGTTATTCTGGGCACCTTTCCCATCCCTTACCTCCTTTTCCACCTGTGGTGCCCCTCTGGGGTCCAACCTCTCCCTCAGGCTCTTTAACAATTATCCTGCTCCACTGGCACTCCTCATTTCCACATTCTCTCCCAACTTCCAGTGTTCCGCAAATGACACACAACTATTCTTCAAACCTGCCGCTGACCCTCTTGCTTCTTCCATCATCCCAGACTGCCGATCTGCCATTCAGTTCTGGTGCACTTAAAACTATCTCTGCCTCAACGCCAGCAAGACTGAGATCCTTCCCATTGGGACTCCTGCTCTCTCTTTCTTCCCCTCACTCTGGCCATCCTGTATGGGCTCACCCCCTTCTCCTTCATCTGAAGCCAGAAACCTTGGAGTCATCTTCGACTCTTCTTTCAGGATATTGCCAAGAAGTCCCACTTCAACTCTCAATTCAAAGGAATTTTCCCTTTTCTCACTTTCCCACAGAAGCTCAATGTTACCAGCGCTCTGGTTCTCTCTAGACTGGACTACTGCAATAGCCTTCTCTTGAATCTTCCCTCTTCCTCTATACGTCCCATCCAGCTAATTCAGAATAGGGCAGCAAGACTTATCTTTGGCCTCAAGCCAAGGGACTGCGTTTCTCCAGCCCAAAAAACTCTCCACTCACTCCCGGTTGCTGCAAAGATCAAATCACTCTACATCAACCATAAGGCTGTCTGGGACCGGGGACCACGCTATCTGTCTTGCTCTCACTAAATACTCTCCCTCTAGACCTCTAGGCTTCTCTGATACCAACTCTCTGCGTGTCAAGCGCTTCGCCAAACAGAGGTAGGATGCCGATCACTCCTCAGCTTACTCCCTCCTATGGAATAGCATCCCCCTTCCTCTTCGTCTTCGTCTTGAGCTGTATCTCCTCAAATTCCGGAAGCTCCTCAAGACCTTCCTTTTCACTCCTTTCCTCCTCTGCTTATCCCACAGTGCTGAGATTGGTGACCAGGGCCCTTATGTGTCTTTCGGAGCCCTGGCCCCCCCACACCCTTTCGCCTTCAGCCACCGCCCTCCCCCATCATTTGCCTTGACACCCACTGGCCTATGTCACTGTAGGCTTGCACTTACCTATTTATTGCAGCTGAACTCTCCCTGGCACTTCCCACAATGGCATTTACATCTGTTGCTCACCCACGAGCACAAGCACTCCTAGCACTTACCCCCATTCCCCTTTCTCCTCTCTCTGCCATTGCACATTCTGAATGCTCACAAGACGTAGTAGGTCCGTCTTTATCCTCCAGTGTATTAAATGGTTTTTTTCCCAGTCCCTTTAACCTCCCTGTTGGCCCTGCGGGCACTTTGAAACACAATTTACTTGTTGTATAAGCACCTAACAAATGCACAATAAATAAAATAAATTATAAGTAGACGCACAACCAAAGCAAATAAATCCCTGAAATACAGACTCGAGAGTGTGCCCTGTTCACCTCATTACTGGGCACCTGGGGTTTGAAGGAGATAAGGGGGGGCGTGTCTGGAACATTCTGTGATTTGGGATAGCAGGGGCAGAGGTGATGCCAATACATTTAGTACAAGGTTGGGGGTGCAGCTTGTGTGTGCCGCGGCATCTGGTATAATGAGAACGCCTATTGTATCATCAAAGCAGAGTTGGCCTGGTCAGTTTACTTTGAACAGCTCAGGATCGGAGGGGTGCGCATCACATGGCGGTCACGATGTATTATTGTGCCAATGAGTTCAATGGTCAATCCCATACCTGGATCTAATAGCGATGATTTAGTGGGCCACGTGTCAAGGGGAATGGACTTAGATAAGGTGTGGCCAATTGGTCGAGGGACTATAGGGGAGTATTAGAATGTTATATAGGTGGTAGCCAATGAGGGTGGTGGGATAACATTGTACGCAGATTTTGTGGTTTTCCACGATTCAACATGCAACTTCTTGGTGTGTGACGAGCTCCGTGTCAGTTCGGTTCTACAGGATTTTCCAAGACCTTTTTGCATGTAAAAAACCTTGTTTTCCCTTGCAAATTGGTGCAGTGCTTTTTTGGTCTCTTGTATCATTTTCATCTTTCGGTTTCGGGTTGCTATTCTCTTTACAAATCGGTGACCCTGAAATGATCCCAGACTGTGAGGTCAGGGGTGTCCCAGCCACGCATCCTGAGGTGCGGCGCCCATCTGCCGTGACCAGTCCCCCGTGCAAGATCTGAAGCGGTTAGCAGGCGCTGTGTTGCCAGAAGGCCTGTCTGCTCCTTGGAGGACAGTGTGGCTCCCAGATTGTGCAAACCTTTGACTTCATCCCGTGTCAGAGGCGCTCGGGAGAAGAAAACAACAAGAGGAGAGTGTATGTGTGTGTGGAGTGAGTTGATTGGGAGTGATATAATATAGAGTGAGAAAAAGTGAAGAGAGGAAATGGGATCTCCTCCATTGTGGAGGAAAGGCAGCATTGCAAGTAAAGTAGAGGTCCAGTATATGAAGGACCTGGGGTTCCTCTACTTAGCAAAAGGGAGTGTGAGGAGGGGAAATTCCCTTATGCGGAGGCAAGGGGACAGAGGAAGGGTCTAAACCAATGTGTAAATAAGTGCGATTTTGTTGTGTAGGACCATTATATGGCAGGCCTGGATCCATTCACCCAGCATAAGGGAGCTTAATGAGGTAAATTCACTCTTCTCAAAGAGAAGACTTAGGAAGGTCTAAACTATTGTGTATATAATTGTCTTTTATTGACTTGTGGTTTAAGGTGTTTTTGGAATTATTATATTGTGGAGTTGTGTGAAGAGAGGTGTGGTGTAATAAGTGTGTGGTGTGTGGGACGGAACAGGGAGGGGTAACAGAGTGTGAGTGAGCAGTGGTGGGACGGTGGGGTAGATCGGCGCCGCTGGAGTGGTGTTCTGGAAACTAAAAACATTATGAGTGCCAAATTAAACATAATTATGAGTTCCCGTACCCCCCATGAATACATGTGTACTGCACTCCTGCTTTACCGGGAAGAAATTATGAAGTATCACTGTGAGTGGGTTGCTGATATGAGAGGGGGGATATACAAACTTTGGCCAGAAGAAGGAACAAATAATAAACATTTTCTGGGCCATATGTACACTTATTTAGCAGCGAAATACAAGGGGAAAAAGTTTAGGAATAGGAAGGGAATTCTTGAGCTTGGGAGGATGGTAGAGGATTTGGAAGATGTTCCTGAGGACTATAAAAGGGGATACATTGTAATACCAGTGGCCTGTGTAGCCCTTGCACCTACTGTAATCCCTGTGTTTCTTTGTTTGTTTTATTATTTATAATGCGCAAACATACCCTCCGGTAACAGGGCGCAGCAGTTACATGTATATGCGAAGCTTAGTTACAACAGCATAATTATATACATACATACATACAAGTATAAGTACAATATATATTAAAAAAAAGTACAGGATCAAGCAAACAACTTACTGGCATTGGTGGTATATACAAGTGTAGGTAAAATAAAGTATGTACAAATAAACAGCGGGGTGGAGGGGCGGTGCTCCTCGCAGTAAAACCTGGCTACTTGTTGCACTTAATGATCATTCGCTTTCAGCCATATGATAGCGTTAGTCTGGAAGTTCTGGTCGGGAAGGTCCGTTCTCAGAGTGGGAGGTAGGGAGTTCCACAGTTTGGCTGCTTTCACCGGGACGCTGTTGCCACCTATTGTGGAGCGACTGAAGTTATGAATAGAGAGGCGATCTTTGTAGGCTGTTCTGGAGGGTCTCAAGGAAGTCTGTCTGTAGAATCTGTCGACCAGGTAGATGGGCACAGCGTTGTTAAGAGATTTGTTAGTAAGTGACTAAGAGTTTTTAAGAGAATTTTGTCGTTGATTGGGAGTCAGTTATTCTGACGGCTGCTCGCAGAGATGTGGTCTCTTCTGGAGATGCCTAATGCCGCTCTGAGGGCATTATTTTGTAAGGTTTGGATTTTTCTGGTAATAGCTTTGGTAGACCATAGATAGAGGGCGTTACAGTAGTCCAGGCGAGACAAGATGAGGGCTCTGGCTAAGGTCGTGCAGCTAATATTGGAGAGAAATGGCTTAGCTATGCGGATCAGTTTACATGTGTAGGCCGTAGAGGATGCTAAGGAGTTAACCTGTTTAGTGAATGAGAGATTTGAGTCCAGGTAAAAACCCAGCGTTTTTACCTCTTGTCCTACTTTGATACTGTTACCATCGATTATGAATAAGGAATAGACAGGACCTAGTTTCTTTAGGCTAGAGGTGGTGCCCAGGATGATGAGTTCGGTTTTATCATCATTCAGGCATAGTCCGTGTGTGGCCATCCATGCCTGGATGATGATGTACACTTTATTCACCAAGGCCAAATCCTTTTCATAATCCCCAGAAAGCGGGAGGAGGATCTGGGTATCATCTGCATAATTAGTATAGGTGATACCGAGATGATCCAGATCATCGAAAAGGGGCTTGGTAAAAATGTTGTACAGTGTGGGCGAGACGCATGAGCCCTGTGGCACGCCACAGGTGATAGGTATAGGGTCTGCCGCTGCTGTGGGCGAGAAATCCCTCGACGTTCTGCCATTTAGGAAGGATCTGATCCAGGAAATGGCAGTGTCCTGTGATACAGCCACAACCCAGGGATGCAATTTCACCAAAATACCAGGTGTAGCAGAAGTGACATCACATGACCCTTGACCTCTGTTGACATCTCAAGAAGTGATGTTATTTGTCCCCACCCTGAAGTGACATCACGGTAGGCGATGGAACACAACCTTTCACCCCTTGACAAAACAGGAAGTGGCATCACATAGCATTGTTCATAGGTACACTACGAGAAATATGGTTACGATATCACTGTAATGTAATATAGATTGCATGCAAGAATGGATAACCATATGTATTGTTAATATCGGTGTGTATAGGACCATTTTACCAAATTATTGTGAATACAAGCAGATGTCCAAGGGCAAATAAAAATGATATGTTATTATGTTGCACATACTCTTAAGTTCTTTATAAAGAACAAATATACATACAATGGGCCTTATCACAAGTTGGGCGATAAAGCTGGCGCTAATTGCGCCGGGATAAGATATGATATAGCATTTATAACGCGCCTATACACAAGTGTTTCAAGGCACGACGAGGCAAGGAGGGGGGGAACAGAGGGAAGACAGACAACGATCTTACTAGGCCAGGTGACATTGAGATGGCGCAAGTGCAGGGGAGGGGGGGAGGGAAAGTGTGGGGGGCAGTCCAGTACATAGGATCAACAGTAATAAATAAAAGAAAAAAATTAAACAATAAAAAGTGCGGCCAGCTTGTGGCAAGTGCAGGGGTAAGTGCAGACATCAAGTGTCAAGAACTGGAGGGGGCTGTAGGGATACAGAAACAGCCCCTAAGTGTAGAGGTTGCTGGGGAGGCAGTGCAGGTGTGCAGACGGCGGGGGAAGGTACCTGGGCCCGAGAACAGAGAGGAGCCAGGCGGTACAATTTCAGTCGGGAGTTCAGCAAGGGAGAGGAGGAGAGAAGGCAGAAGCAAAGAGGAAGGTCTTGAGGTGCTTCTGGTAGCTCTGAAGCCAGACTGATGGTCATGGAGACAACCAACCAATGCAATGTACATTACTGCAACTCGGTACAGCGCAATTTGCGCCAGATCCAGAGCTGCGAGGGGGGGTGGTAAATTCCCATCCCCCATGGACCCAATGGCTTTGGGGGGGTGCTATTAGCGCCGGCGCTAATTCGCAGTCAGTCAATATACTTTTATTCAGCGTTCGCCATCTGTTAGGGAGAATTCTCATTTCTGTGCCAATTCCCTTCAACCTTAGAGACCCCCAGCTCTTTTACTGGACTTCAGGACTTTTTTTTATTTTGAATCCTGTAGTGAGCGAGACCTTTTTCTCCCTCTCCCATGTATTTTTGATCTGATTTGGACTGCGTTTCTCTTTGGTTTTGGAGTCTGATAAACTCCATAGGCATCACTTTTTGCATTGTGACACACAGCACCTTCACTCACATAGAAGTCCTTTGTATTTCTCATAAGGTTTAAATACCTTCTCTTGGGTAAACTACTGTTCCCAAGAGTAGTAAAGTGAAATTTACTTTACTTACCTGTTTTTCCAATGTAGGTCCAGTACAACCCATCTTATGTGGAAGTACTGGGGGGTTACTTAGTAACCCCTTTTCCTACTTACTCATGTAACATTTTTTATGTTACCCTCACAACTTTTTATGGTTGGTGGCAGTGGTTTAATTTTCCTACCATTGTGTGGTTTTACCGCAGGCTGAATCCTCAGCTGCAGTATTGGACCCAGAGGTGCCCATTTTGTCAAAATGGCCCTGGTCTTCTTTTTTCGCCATTTCTTGCTTGTGAGGTCTTTCTTGGGTTTTACTGTGCGCACCAAACCAGGTTTGACCCTTTTTTGGTCTTTGGCGGGCTTCAATTCTGAAACCCGCCTCTAGCTCCAGTGTGTCTGGCAGGGCAGAAGCGAAGGAGGTGCCTGAAACTCCCTGTCCTTAGTCTCCTTGGTTACCTGAATGCACCCAGTACTGATTGGCTGGCTGGCTGTCCTTGGAGGACAGCCAACCTGCTGTGTGAGTGACAGCAAGGCTGCAAATTAATGGGAAAAACCTGCATAAAAGGCGAGGTCTCTTGAACAGAAGGCAGAGTCGACCACTGAAAGAAACATCGGATGGAAGAACTTGGAAGAGAAGCTTGCTGTACCCTCCTGGACTGTTGAACTGCCCAGTGAAGCCCTGCTTCAGTGCTGAAGCTCCAAATTCATATCGACTAGAGAAGCCCAGAATGGATTACTTCTTCACTTGGATTGGTGGGACATACTGACCCCAAGACAAACTTTGCTGGAACCCCTCTCCCTGCTGGCTGTACTTCCTTGCTGCTGCTCCAACCGAGTGCCAGGAACACCAGAAACAAGTGCATCGTCTTTAAGCCGGACCCGAGCTCCAGGAAGATCCTGAGGACCCTCCCGAAGCAGGACGACCCTAGCCTGATCCACCTCAACAGAGTGCTGAACCCCAGAAGCAAGGGGTGCCCATAAGGTGTCCAAGAACCGCAGTGGTGCTATTTCTTGGTAGCTGAAACCATAAAGTGCTGCTGATTTAGAAAGATCCTGTTGCCGCTGCTGCAGTGCAGGAGTCCTCGAGACGCCCTCCCTCCTATCCCCACAACTGACGCCCAGGAAACCAGGAACTGCAGGACTGCAACCTGAACTGAAGCCAGTTGGATCGTCTTCTTCCAGCCTAAGGTACTGTCTTGACTGAAGGGGTACTTCACTCTTTTGTCTGTAGCTTGCTTGTTCTCACTGGAGACTTGCAGCAGCTGCCTTTTGCAGAGTTGCTTTCAGCTTTACCTTTCATAAGCCTAACAGCTTGTGGGCCAACAGTGATTTTTTTTCTACAAACTGTCTAAATAACATTGTGCAAGAGTTTTGTGCTTTCTGAAGAAGTGCCTCAGCTACCTAGACATTGTCTCAATTAACTTGGGCTGTCCTCGCTCCCTGCAGACTCTTCTGACCCATTGACTTTGGTTTTAACTGTCCCTCATAGGTGGTACATAAGCTTAACTTGTATTGCTGGGAAAGGTCTAACCTAGACTTCATAGGAAAGATTGCAAGTATTCACATATTCTGCGAACCTGTTAACCTTTTTCCTTCCCCAACCTTAGTATTGCATTTAAGTGTCAAAAGTGATATATCAATGTCCACAGTGTCCTAGTAATTGAAGTCACCTCGGGGGCTGTGTGGGGTGTGTGTGTTGTGTGCATTGAGTGTGTGTGTGTGCGTGTGTGCGTGCGTGCGTGCGCGTGCGCGTGCGCGTGTGTGTGATCCCAAAAGAATATCTACTGGCTTAACTTAAATCTGAGGAAGTATTGTTAAGTGTATTTTTATTGTTGCAAATTGCCCATTATAAATAAGGCTTATTCAAAACCAACCGTTAAATAATTATTTGACTAGAAAACCTTTAGTATTAGTGTTATTTGGATACTTGTAACTAAGAAAATATGTTGAATCTCTACCGCTCACATTTACCCCTCTTGAGATAGGTCTGGCCCCTCAGTCACTCTACCAACTTGTGTAGTACAGACATATACCAATAAGTGGATGACCTATCACCAAGAGGACAATGCTGGTGTAGTCTCCCACAGGGTTACTACATACAATCTTGCCTAACACTATCAAGTAAAACAAATTACATACATCCACTTACAAATTAAATACAAAAGCTACTCAGCAGATACACAAATATAGCCAGGTACACAGATAAAAAAAGTTAATACAAAGTTCATAATAAATAAAATCTATAAAACAGTTCAATTCGTACTAAACATTAGCCAATAAAAAAACACTGAGGATGGCAATGCTTGCAGCCTCACAAAACCATTCATTTAGGACATTAAAATAGGGGTGTTTTATAAATAAGGGGTACATACAGCCCAAACGTTTGGACTAATGTAATACCAAGGAATGAGTTACTCGAGGCTAATCAGTTGGCCCCCAGTTTCAACCCTGTGTTCCTTAAATTATATGTCCTATGAATATAACGGGCACACCCAACAACTACAAAATGATCTGGGCAATTATTTATCAGAATCAGTGCCGAGTTAGTATCTCAAACCCCCAATTTCTGTAATACTGTCCTCAGGTACAGTCGCCTAAAATGCATGGAGTTTTGACACAGTAGCATAAAGTGTAAAATTGATTTTTTTGGGTTCCTACACATCGGACAATGTGTTAGAAGCATGCCATGATTGGGTCACAACTACACCAGTAAAGTGCCAAGTATTAGGCGTAAGTATAGCAGCCTTTCAAATGCTGGTGGGATATAATCCAGATATGCTTTGTGACTGAAAGGACAAAGCAAGGTAATCCGGGCCCTTTTTGTGTTCCATGGCCAAATACAATAATTCATCTTGCACTTTGTTAGCCAGGGCCACTTTAATTCTTCCATTAGCACCTACCCAATGGCTCTCAGGGTTGGACCACAAGTCAATTTCACCGGCTTCTTTCAAAATGTTTTTTAAATGACAAAGTAGTAATTGCGCCGGCAGCAATAGCACCGGAAACGGTAGAAATCGGGCGGTAAGTGCAGATTTTTACCTCCAGCATAAAGCCAAGACTCAACCAGGCCATATGGCGGTGGTGAAGACAGGACCAATTTGATGAAGGTACTGCCATCGCTCGCAGCAGGAGCAGGGAAGTGGATATATGCACTTGAAAAACAAACAGCAGGCATTACACTAGCGGTAGGAGATAACAAAAAAAGTGTTACTGCATTATTAGATCAAGCGGATGATATTTGGAAAAAAGAAGGCTACTCAAGGGTACGATGACAATCATGATAGGGCACATTTTAAAGATTGTCAGGCTAAAGTGTGTCTCTTAAGAGCAGCTATCCCGACACACCGGATATACATACAAATATGGTGCGCACTATTAAAGAAGATGAACACCCGGCACAATACATACTCCAGATTCAGGAGGTGTGGAGGCCTGAGACAGGGGAACCATGGGATAGACTATAGCAATATTCTATCATATGTTAAAGAAAGGACTTCCAAAAGAGGTGCAGAAAGATTTGGACAAGGTAGTGGCCAAGGGATGGGCAGAGATTCAGGCAAATTTAAGAGAACCATTGTAGGCGAAGGCAGGTGAAAGAGAAGGAAGTGGTGGATAACACGCAGAATGCTGAAGCACAGTTAATACAGAAGAAATTAGCAAGGTTAAGCATATAAGGAGCAGTGATTACGGGCCTGCACTGTAGGGCAGGTATAGCCGAGAATGGCACCAGTAGAAATGAGAATGGTACCAGAGTGGACAGAAGGGTATCAAGGCTATCCAGACAACCAAGGTTATCACAGAGGTTGTTGGGGAAGTGATCAATGACGGACATGGGAATTTCAGGGGAGGATGAAAAGGTAGAGGAGGATGATTTAGGGGAATGGGGCCAAGATTTGGGGGACCGGGACTGTGTTGGTCAAGTGGGAGAATGGGCCATTTTGCATGAGAGTGTAGTAGCAGGTCAATGTATGCGTATGATCAATGTGCATTTTGTCCAGTGGCCGTGGTTAAATATCAACAACAGCACCGAATGATGCCTCCACGCACCGAGTATGGTGCGGTGCCCGCACAGGTGCCCCAGCAGGGACAACAGCCCCACTATCAATATCAGGTGCCAGAACAGATGTAACTCCCAGCGCCCACTATCACACCAGTGTATGCACCACAACTGTGGGACAAAAACACTTTGATGCACAGCACAGCGACTCAATATACAGGGACGTGTGTGGTGGCCGGTAACCATTTCATATTCTCAGGGTCGAATACGTTTCCAGATTAGGACAGCCCACAGACAGCTCACAGAGAGCCCTGAGGTGCCCAGTCCTAAAAATCATAGCCAACCAGGAAAATGAACTCTGGTAGGTGTGGAGAAAGGCGCTCATTTGTTTTTATGATTGACACAGGTGCAACAAAATCATGCATAAAGGAAGGACGCTTCCCCTTATCAAGAAAGGTAATGAACATGCTGAGGTTCTCTGGGACAATAAAATCAGTTCCATTTACAGATGATTTACATATCAATGTAGGTACTAAAGAGGTGTTAGCTCTGCTATTGTTTTCAACTGCAACACCAGTGAACACGTTAGGGCAGGGATCTGCTACGCAAGCTAAATATGACAATTTAATTCACTGAAGAAGTGGCAGTGTGCGCCACATGTTATGCTTGGGTCCTGGCGATAACGCAAGCGTTGTACAGTGATGGCGCCACTGGAGGAATACCTTTGCACCCGGATTAGTTTTGTATGAAGCGACCATGTTGTTGAGTTTGGTGCCAGGCATTAGAAATTAGAGAGGGTTGTCTGAATTTTTGTTTAGGCCAGCAGTTCCCCAAGACCATGCTCTGTGTACCATTATCACACTAGATTTGGAGGAGCTGCTGACTGCTGACTACAAGTTAATGTTAATAGGGATTGATGAAGAGGGAGATGAGTGGCATACAGTTTTGTGAATTGACCTGGCTCAACCACTGAGTCGGGTGTCAGATGGAAAGTTGTTTGAAGATACTGACAACAATGGTGAGATACTGGAGGTTTGTATACCATGTGAAATAATGATTCAGCATAGGAATGTACCTTGTCCTATACCGATTCAATAATCCATGCCCGCGTATCTAAAGAAGCTCTTGATAAGGGTCGACAGCATTTTATGGACTGATAACCCTCATGGCGTAGGGCTCTTAAAGAGCAAGCATAGGGGCTGTACGTATCAAGTTGAAGCAGAGAGAAGTGTTACCAAGAGTGCCACAGTATCCATGGTTGCAAGAAGCAAATGCAGGAATACATGACAATTGTGACGTTATTGCAGCAGGGCATCATAGTACCCTCAGAATCCCAGTGTAACAGGGCAATATACCAAGTCAAAACAAGCAAAAGTCAATTTGGAGGATGATCAAGGAATTAAGCCCTTTTAATGAAACTGTTGAAGCCGAGTTCCGAGTAGTACCGAACCCTGCCACAATCCTTTGCAATATACCAATATACCAACTGAGGCCACACATTTCACGTCATTGACTGAGAGTCCCCTAGCATTTCCAACAGGTAATCCGTATGGATTTGGGAAACATACACGTACAGAGTATGGTCATTCAGTATGCATCCTAGTGTGCAGCACAACAGAAGACCTATGTAGAACAAATTCAATTGCACTGCTAACACTGCTTGCAGATAAGGATACAATGTGGATAAAGGACAAAATGCAATAATGTCAGAAGGAGGTAGTGAATTTGGGACAAATTACATCATCTTCAGGGAAAACAGTAACCCTGGAAAGAGCGGCTGCAGTACAGAACACACCACAGCACACTATGGTTAAAGAAATGAAACCGTATTAGGCTTTGTGTAACTAATGTAGAGCATGGAATTTTTACTATTCTAGTTACACAAAGCCTCGCATGGACAGGAGAAATTATAACATGTTTCAAGGAACTGAAAAATGCCATAGGTAAAGCACCAGTATTAGCAACCGCCAATTACACAAAATAATTGTATTTGTTCTCACATTCTAATGGCCAGGTCATGAGTAGTATTAGCTCCGCACTCATCCATGGGACACAAACCTCTAACATATTACAGTGGTATATTAGATTTAGTGATGCAGGGTCAATTTGCTTGTGAACAGGCACTGGCCGATGCAGCCTTTACCACTGAAAAATCCTCAATCACTATGGGTTGCTCAGTGAAGTATGTATAGCACACACTTCTTGAGTGATCTAAATCCACTCTAACCACACAAAGGGCCTATGGCATATGAAGTCATTTGTAAGGGAGGACACACTTAAAGAAGGGGAGGTCCTCTTCTTTGATGGGTCATCAACGATTGATCAGGAGACTGGCCAGATACACACAGGTGCAGCAGTGGTGCACCTCGTAGATGGGGACTACGAGGTTATAGTTCAAAAGAGGTTACCAACACACTTTTTGGCGCAGGCAGCAGAACTGATTGCAATAATTGAAGCATTAGAAGCATCCCAAGGATGCATAGTGACCATATATTCTGATTCCACATGTGTCCACTACCGTACATTCAGGGTTGTCCAGATGGAAAAGGAGGAGATTTCGGAGGCCAGATGGCACGCCTGTGCAGCATGCGGCCTTGTTAAAGAGTTTGATTTGAGCTTTGTCCCACCCCACACTAGTAGCACTGGTAAAATGCACTGCCCACAACCAAAATATAAACACTTTCACTTGGCAATCATGCAACAGATAAGACCGCCAAAGAAGCAGCGTATTTAAGGGACCCAGATGGCATTGCATATCCTGAGGTGCCAAATCAACAGTTGCAGCTAGCAATCATGTAAACTGCAGTGCAGCTCATGCAAATAATTGAGCTACAAGATCAGGCGCCCTAGGAAGAGAAAAAGCTGTGGGTTAAAAGGGGGTGCTCACAGTCACAGTCGCCAACTTATTTGACATGGAGACAAAACATTATAGGTAAAGTAGTAATTCGACGGATGTTTCTCATAGTTGCTTTTGAGCAAATGCGTTACCCAGTGCATGTTTTGAAATCGCACATTGTAGCTGATACCCAGGAGGCCCGATTTGTCCCCAACCGACAAGAATACGTTAATGAATTTGTAACAAATGATTCAACTTGTCATCTTTACATTACTGGACAGACTCTCAGGATGTTGCACGGCACATTGCCCCATCCAATTGGACCTTTCCAGGAACTCTACAATGATTAAGTGAACATGCTTAACAGGCGCAGTAATTGCTGTTATCTTATTGTTGTAGTATGTCTGTTTTCCCATTGGGTTGGTGCTGGTCCTTGCGCACAACCAGATGCAAAATCAGCAGCTAAATTCCTTTTTTAGGCAAGGTATTTCCTTGCTGGGTGGTATGTGAGATCCTAAAATCAGATAATGGAGCTCACTTCTTTAAAAAAAAATTCAAAGAAATTGCATACCTATTAGGGATACGGCACAAACTGTGCTCTATCATCCTCAGGCCAACGGTCTTGTAGAAAAATTAAATGGACTGTTGAAGAGTAAACTGTCCAATATATGTACTGTGTTAGGGAGGAATTGGCTGCATTATCTCTGTCTGGCTTTGTTTAGTGTGAGAACGCAGCCAAGCAAAGATCACCACTTGTCCCTGCACAAGATAGTGAAGGGGAGAAGAATGCACCCAGCGATCACCTGCACGCACAGCATCAGATGCTCACAGGGCAGCAGGAGTATTAGAGGGGGAGTTTCAGGGGTACTTGAAGGAGTTAACCAAAAGTATAAAAATGTTCCCTCTACAGATTGCTCCTAGAAGAGAAGATACAGCTGAAGCATTGCCAGTGGATCCACTGTATTTACCATCGCTGTAACTGTACCCAGAGGATCAGGTCTTCATCAGGAACTTTGTCCGGCGCTGGAATGACCAACGTTTCCATGGTCCGTTCACCATCATCTTTGCTATATCACTTGCAGTTCGTGTGAAGGAGTTGCGGTACTGGGGACACTAATCTGATGTTTGGAAACCCGGCACCATTCCATCTTCTCGCGAGAATTAACAAATTACTGAGTAATACTAAAGTATATTTTGCAGCAGGTTTTTTTTATTGTATTACACCTTCTCAGTCCCCTACACTGTGATGAAAAGTTTGGATTTTTATGCATCTTTTTCAGTTTTTTCAATCCCTCTGTAGGTTCAACACTACAAGCGTTATGTGAAATATATACTATAGTGTATGACATGCATTACTCACCACAATAGCATTTATGATGATTGTATCTACTTAGATTCACATGCTGTGCATTTAGTCTGACATCTAGTGGTAATTGGAGAGTATTGGATTTTTCTTTCGAGGATCGAAAGGGGGACGTTGACATGGGAATGGACACCATTCCCAACGTGACATGTAGTGTACCCAAAATCCCTCAAGCGTCGAGGTCCCTCTGATTGGGTTTTTTCTGCTGTGAGGGAGCCTATGAATATCGGGAGTACAGAGAGAAAGGTGGAAGTAGGCGCATGTGAATCTAAGCAGATACAATCATCATAAATGCTATTACGGTGAGTACTGCATGGCTTCTGATGCTTGTTAATCTGCTTAGAATCACATGCTGTGCATAGACTAGCGAGCAGTACCCAGAGATGCTGGTGGGATGTGTGAAGGAACAGTAGCAAAGAGATGTCTTAGCACCGCTTGTCCCACCTGAGAGTCCGATCTAGAATGTGTATTTAGACAGTAGGGCTGTGTAAAGGTGTATACAGAACTCCAGGTTGCTGCTTTACAAATGGAATCAAGAGGAGCGTGTGCAATGAATGCTATGGAAGCCCCAGTGCCCCGAGTAGTGTGCTCTAGGATTGAAGGGCAGACCTCTTTTGGCAAGAGTGTAGCACAGTGTGATGCAGTTTATGATCCACTTTGAGATGGCCGATTTAGAGACAGGGTCCCCTTCTTTACCTGCTGCCACTGAAACAGAAAACTGGTTCATCTTTCTTAGTGGGTTAGTTTTTTCCAGATAATATATCACTGTGTGGAGGCTTCTTTCTGCCATGTTAGTGGGGTTCTGGAAAAAGGTGGGTAGTTCTATTGATTGGTTCACATGGAACTTCAAAATGAATTTAGGCGCAAACTGTGGGTGAGTGTGCAGGACCACCTTATCCTTGTGAATCGTGACAAATGGGTCTTGAACTGAAAGGGCCTGCAGTTCACCAACTCTCCTCATAGATGTGACTGCCACCAGGAAGGCAGTCTTCTAAGTGAGTGCTTTAAGGCTAGCCTTATGCACAGGTTCAAAGGGCGGTCCCATTAGTCTTGTCACTACCACATTCAGGTCCCATCCGGGAGATGGGTTTGAAACAGGGGGATGAAATCTTTGAACCCCTTCCATAAAAGCCTTGATAAGACATGCATTACTTACCGTAAAAGCATTTCTGATTGTTGTATCTGCTTAGAATCACATGCTGTGCATATATTTATTTTATTTTTATTTTTTACATTTGTAGAGCGCACTACAGCCCAAAGGCATCGAGGCGCTAATACATGAAAGTGTACGTCGGCAAGATTACGGTTACAACATGTGGTGATAGGTAACAAAATACAGTTGGGTATATTTTCAGGGTGTACAGAGTGAGCACTGTGAGTTTAACAGGTCAGACAAATAGCCTAGTTTTGATGGCTTTGCGGAAGGCTAGGTGAGAGTCGATCCCCCTAAGGTGCGTAGGTAAGGCGTTCCAGTGTGTGGCAGCGATGGCTGGGAACCTGGAGCCACCTGCACACACTCTACGGGTTTTGGGAATGGAGATCAGGTTGGTATAGCCATTCTAGTCCGACATCAGTGGTAACCGCAGAGTATTGCATCTTGTCTTTCGAGAATAGAAAGGGGAAGTCGACATGGGCGTGCCTGTAACACTATCCCTACGTGAAGTGTAGTGTACCAAAGATCCCTCACGCGTCGAAGTCCCTCCGATTGTATGTTTTCTGGTGTGAGGGAGCCTTATGACTATAGTGAGGGAGTACAGAAAAGAGAGAAAGTGGTAAGATGTCTATGTTCCTTCGATCCGAGCGGGGAGGAAGGGTAGGGCGCATGTGAATCTAAGCAGATACAACCATCCAAAATGCTTTTACGGTAAATGTGTTAATCTACTTAGAATCACATGCTGTGCATAGACTAGCGAGCAGTACCCGGAGTTGGGTTGTGACAAGGAACAGTAGTGAAAAGGTGTCTTAGTACTGCCTGTCCCACCTGAGAATCAGACCTAGAATGAGTGTCTGGGCAATAGTGTTTTGTAAAATGTGTACAGAACTCCAGGTTGCCACTTTGCAAATGGACTCAAAGGGGAACATTTGCAATGAATGCTATGCTATGGAAGCCCCAGTGCCTCAAGTAGAATGTGCTCTTGGCTTGAAGGGCAGCTCTCTCTTAGCAAGAGTGTAGCAGAGTGTGATGCATTTTACAATCCACATAGAGATAGTGGATTTGGAGACCCCATCTCCTTCTCTTCCTGCCACCACTAAAACGAAAAACGGATTCGTTTTTCTTAGTGGTTGAGTTCTTTCCATGTAGAACATGACAGCTCTGCGTACATCCAGTGTGTGCAGGCTTCTTTCTCCCATGCTTGAAGGATTTTGGAAGAACGTTGGTAGTTCTATAGATTGGTTCACATGGAACTTAGAAATGAAGTTAGGCGCAAACCTAGGGTGAGTGCGTAGAACCACCTTATCTTTGTGAACTGTTACAAAGGGATCTAGAACTGAGAGTGCATGTAGTTCACTTATTCTCCTAATGGAGGTAATAACTATTAAAAAAGCAGTGTTATAGGTGAGATCTTTAAGACTTGCTCTGTGCATGGGCTCGAAGGGAGGCCCCATAAGCCTAGTCAACACCACGTTTAGGTCCCATCCGGGAGCCGGGTTAGGAATGGGAGGGTGAATTCTTTTCACTCCCTCCATGAAAGCCTTAATAACTGGTATCTTCCACCATGACACTTTCTGTTGTGATGCAGTGTAGGCTGAAAGCGCTCCTAAGTGAACCTTTAGAGAGTTAAAGACCAGGCCTGAGTCAAGTAAATGAGTTCGGTACAAAACAATGTGCGTGGGAGACCAGTTAATCGGGTTAATGCTCTTTGAGTTGCACCAGATGACAAACCGTTTCCATTTACTGGAATAGCAATATCTAGTGCTCGTTTTTCTTGCCTCCCTGAGAATGTCCGTACATCTCTGACGGAGCTGCAGGTGCCCAAACTTTATGACCTCAGGAGCTAGGCCGCTAAATTCAATGTCTGCGGGCATGGGTGAAGCGTCTCCTCTCTGTCCTGCGACATGTTGTACGGGCAAGGCAGCTTCACTGGAGGAGATAGGGACATCTCCATCAGATGAGGGAACCAGGGTTGGTGGGCCCACAGCAGGCAAAAACACAACACGGTTGTGTTGGAAAACGCTGCGGTTTTTCTTTCCGAGTTTCTCAGACTCCTCCGAGCCGGAGGAGCCTGAGAACGCTTCAAAGGCGACCGCAAACATAAATACAATGTTTTTAAAGCTGCGGTTTTATTTCTAAGTTTTCCGGGCTCCTCCAGCCCGGAAAACTTAGAAAATAAAACGCAGCTAGTGCTTATTTTAAAAAAAAAATAAATAGCACTTACCGAGATTCAGCTGCAGCTTTCCAGCTCTGGTCTCCGGTCCCCGTCCTCCCCGTACAGCACTAATGAAGGGAAAGCCACCCAGCGGTAGCTTTTGTTTACTACAGCTGGCTGGCTTTTCCTTCATTAGTGCCGCAAAAGCAAAAGCCAGCACAGGAGGGCATCCATTTCACAAAATGGATGCGCCCATGTGCTTGCTTTTGCGAATTTTGAGCTTGAATAGCTCAAAATTTTACATAGGAAGTTTTAAAAAAGAGAATGCTAGTATTTTTTTTTATGTTGCCTATCTATTTTTTAAATAACATTTTTCACTAGAGCATGCCTTTAATGTCTTAGGACGGAGGAGTTTAAAAGCCGCGCATCCTACTTCGTTGTGATCGAGGGGCAAGCAACGGTTACACCGTTTGTGCTTATCTCTCCAAGGAAATTTGCCCTTGCAGATAGGGCAAAACCTAAATGGAGTCCTCTCCATAGCTGAGGATGGGTAGAGTGACGAAGACCAAAAGGGAAAGAGGAAGGAAAGGGAAATGAATTCTCAGATTGTACAGAAATGTCCACCCCAACCCCACTCTCCCTACTGTGTAGGCCGGTGGAAGGCCCAGCCAGGTGGCCGGCAGCGCCGACTGGATCACCGTCCGTCGAAGTTCTGAAGGTTTTCAGCAGAGATCTGGAACAGCCATCGAAAAAAGGGACGGATAGGGTGATCTTAAGTATTTTATATAACTATTCGATGGGTCGAAGGGACAATAGGCAATGTCTCTGAATAGCTCCGCATAAGGCGACCAGTATGCTGGGTGGAAAAAAACAATCGACGCGTGTGGGATCTTGGGTACACTACACGTCACATAGGGATAGTGTTACAGCCACGTCCATGTCAACGTCCCCTTTCGATTCTCGAAAGACAAGATGCAATACTCTGCAGTTACCACTGGATGTCGGATTATATGCACAACATGTGATGCTAAGAAGATTAACAAACATCAGAACTTGAATTTTCTACCACAAAACCTTTTTCTGTGATGTGGTGCAAGTTAAGAGTGCAGCTAAGTAGACCTTTAGGGAATTGAAGACCAGACCTGAAACTAGTAGGTGAGTCAGGTACAAGACAATATGTGTTGGTGAGCAGTCGATGGGATTGACGCTCTTGGGATTGAACCAGATGACAAAGCGTTTCCATTTCCTGGAGTAGCAATGTCTGGTGTTAGGCTCTCGGGCTTCTCTAAGTATGTCCATGCATCTTTGAGGGAGTTGGAGGTGTCCGAACTCTATGATCTCAGGAGCCAGGCTGCCAAGTTGAGAGTTTGTGGGCATGGATGGAGTATTTCCCCCTGTCCTGTGACAGCATGTTGTACGGGCAGGGCAGTTTCCTCGCCGGTGAGACTGACATTGCCATCAGATGAGAGAACCGAGGTTGGTGGGCCCACATCGGGGCCACCAGAATCATTGTGACTGGTTCTTGGTGCATCTTGTGCACTATCTTGTTGAGTAGGGGAGTCGGGGGTGGGGGGGAAATCATAGACAAGTTTCCATGACCATGTAATCCATAGACTGTTACTCTTGGAGCGGTTCTGCGGATACCTGGAGGTGTACCCTGTGCATTGTGCATTCTGCAGGGTTGCGAACAGGTCGATCTCTGGGAAGCCCCAGTCTGCGACGACAGTGAGAATAATGTCTTTGTGCAATCGCACTCGTACTCTACGGGTAATGGGAAGTCTCTGCTGAGCACGCCCGCCAGAAGATTGAGTTCCCCTGGAATGTGTTGTGACAGGAGGAAAATCCTGTGTTTGAGAGCCCATTTCCATATGCTCTGAGACAATTTGGATAGCCCTGGAGAGTGGGTGCCCCCATGCTTGTTCAGGTAATACATGGCCATGGTGCTGTCTTGAGGACTAGGACTGTCTTTCCCTGTAGGTGTGTTTGAAGGCCTTCAGGGTCTTGAACACTGCCAGCAATTCCAACAGGTTTATGTGGTTGGATGCTACCGCTGGGGACCAAACGCTGTGTGCCGTCTGATGAAGGTGGTGAGCCCCCCTCACCCAGTCGGAGATGCATCCGTGGTGAGAGTGTCTTCTACAGCGGGGGTGGTGAAGGTTTTCCCCTGCAAGAGGCTCTCCCTTGACCACCACTGCAGAGAGAGAACGAGGGCTGCCGAGACAACCTCAAGATCGTCCCATAGGCTTCAGAGCCACTCTTGCATGGGGCACAGGCGCAAACGTGCGTGTTGGACTAGATAAATGCAGGAGGCCATCGTCCCCAACAGTCGCATGGCTTTGCATACGATCACCTCACGATTGGCTACATAGTGAGGGATCTGGAAAAGCATGTTTTAAACCCTCTCGTTGGAGGGGAAGACAAGCCCGTCTTTGGTCCGAATTAGAGCCCCCAGAAATTGTTTGACTTGGCTGGGGTCTAGACTGGACTTTTTCTCGTTGATCGAGAATCCTAGACTGAAGAGGAGATCTACTGTCTTCTGGGTATTTGATAGGCATGTTCCGTATGAAACCCCTGTTATTTACCAGTCGTCGAGGTACGGTTAGACTGGAATGGACTGCCTGCGCAGGTGAGTCGCTACTACCTCCAGTACCTTTGTAAACACCTTTGGTGCTGAGGCAATGTCGAAGGGAAGGACCTTAAACTGATAGTGCTTGCCCTCCATCATGAATCTTAGGTACTTTCTGTGCGCAGGCAACATTGAAATATGAAAGTATGCATCTTTCATATCCAATGTGGCCATGTAATCCCCCCTGTGTTAACAGGAGGATTTTTTCCTGCAACGTTGTCATTCTGGACTTTTGTGGATTGACAAATTTGTTCGCTGGGTGCAAGTCTAGCACAGGGCGCATGATGAGATCCTTTTTGGGTACAAGGAAGTACACTGAATAAATACCCTCATTTACCTGATGAGTGGGGACAACTTCTATGGCTCCAGAACCTGCAGGTGTGCTGGCGATAGGCGTCTGGATATTGGTGCACTGTATCGAGGTGGCCGGTTGAACTCGATACAGTATCCGTGGGCCATGGTCTTGAGCACCCACTGGTCTGAAGTGACCCACTCCCATGCGTGACGCATGGGAGGGGACCAGGACTGGGGAGTCATTTCTGAGCAGAGGCTGGGGAGTCTCTAGAGGTAGAGTTCCTATCCCTGCCTTTGCTTCTTTGCGGACTCCTCTGTTGGTATTGACTGGTGGCAGCTGCACCTTGTCCGGAGGACCATGGCATACCTCCTGTTCCATACTGATTATGTGGGGAACAGGAAAAAGATTGCCCCCGAAAGGAGCAGTGAGAGTTACCTCCCCGCTGTTGTTAAGGTCGAGCAGTAATTTGGTCAAGGGACTTGAGTTTCATGCTCTTTTTTCGCTGGTTGTAGGGCATCGTCCATAGCTTTCCCAAACAAATTAGAGTCTTCCACTGGTTTGTTTATAAGTGAGGCCTGGGTTTCCGGTTTGAACCCAGAGTTTTTTAGCCAAGCGTGCCTTTTAAGAAGAGTGCCCTGGGCCAAGGTCAGCCCCGCCGTCTCAGCTGCATCCAACGTATTCTAGAGGAAGTTATGGATGACCTGTTTCCCTTTCGAGTCAACTGCCAGCAGCCGTGATCGTACCGTTCTGGGACTTCCGGGAGACCCTCCTGAAGTACATTCCACTGCAGTTCACAATAGCTCGTGAGAAATGAAGTGTTCCTAGCAATCCTGGTAGAATATATGCTGCTGAGGTTGTGATGCGTTTGCCAAGGACGTACAACTTTTTACAGACTTTGTCAGGGGGCTGTTCTGAAGCAGACAATGGCACCCCGGCCTACTTCCTGGTAGTAGTAACTACTAGTGAGTATGGAGTGGCATGCACCCAGATGTACAACATGTCAGAATGAGAGGGGGGAAACAGTTCTTCGACCCTAGGGTTAACGTCCCGTGTCAGTGAAGGGGCGATGGGCTTCTTGACGGAGTTCAGGAGGGGGATTGCCTGACTTGCGGGTGGTTTTCCCTTTAGGAGGTCTTCGACAAAGTCAGTATCCTGTGCAGTCTCCCGAGTGGCAATCTGAAAATGTTCTGCAGCCCTTTTCAGAATTGCATTAAATGCCATCTGATCATTAATGGGTGAAGCTTGTCTCGGTAGAGGCGAGAAGGGGGGGGGGATCAAGACAAAGGGCCTCTGGGTCAGGCGTTGGAGTTGGTGAAAGCCAAGGTGTTTCCTCAGCAGGCTGATCTCGGCCCCAATCTGGGCATGAGTCAGGTGAGTCCTGCCCAAAAGGATCGTCTTGTTGTTCATAGGGATCTTCATAGACCTCTTCCTGTGGGGTCTGACTGGAGAATATGTGTACCTTTGGAAAACTAGGGCAGGATTCCTCCTCCATAGGTCTCTCAGGGCTAAAATATTTTTTTCAGAGAAGTCTACACATTTAGACAGCTTGTCCATACAGCTTTCAGACCTTACTCTGGTCCATGGAGATGACCCAGAGGGGTCAGGAGGAGGGAAATGCTCTCCAGGAGAAAAGGGCTCCCTAGAGGGAGTGGCATTGTCAGACAGAGTCTTGGAGAGGGGTTGGGACCCATCTGAATACTCCACTCGACGAGAGGGAGTATTCAGACGGAGAGAGATTTCGACACACCTGTAGGCGTCGTATAGGTCTTCGGCACTGCTGAAACCTCTGTGGCGGACACGCTCTTAGACGGCGTGTCGGCATCCTTGTGTTTTTTTAGCAGAGACTCCCTTGTGTGTTAAATGCTCGGACGCATTCTGAGATGACGGATGCAGGAAGGGCGGCCGATCCAAGGGATCAGAAATGCCGGCAAAGTTTTTTCGACTGGCCTGTTGGCATCTTTTGCTTCCTTGACGTATCTGTCGAGGGACTGTGTGGGGGTTGTGTGCTTATCCTTCTGTGGTGCGGGTGTGCCTATGTCGCCAGGATGTAGCTTCCCCATAGCAGTACCAGCGGCTTGCCTGACGGGGTCAGGGACAGGCAACCAGGAACCTGACGGTTCCTCGGATAAGTCTATAGCCTCCACATCAGAGCCATGGCTGCTGCTTGAATCCTAGTCACTCGAGGCGCCTGCGCCGACAGGGGAACTACCCTCAGCCTGCTGCATGGCCTAGACCGCCCACCGCTTCATCCCGATCTTTTAGCGTCTTCAGACTGAAAAGTTGGCAGGACATGCAGGATCGCTTGTCGTGATCACGAGGTAGGCACTTGTTACACTTCGGTGAGTGTCCTTCCACGGTACTTTCCATTAAAGGACGGGTAGAACTTAATGGGAGTCCTCTCCATAGTAGAGGAAATGGGCGGCAGCCAGACAAGAAGGGAAAAGAGAGGGGAAAAGGAAATGCATTCTTAAAGAATTAAACGCTGGTTCCCCACTCTCCCTACTCTATAGGCCTGGCTGGAAGGCCAAGGCCATGCGGTCAACAGCATCGACCGAAGCATCAGTCGCCGAAAGTCGTAGAGATCTCTGGCATAGGAGTCCACAGCAGTCGTCGAAGAAGGTCGAAGACTAAAACGACCAACATTTCATGGGACAAAGAAGTTATACGGTTTTCAATATTTCTCTTGCGAGCTCCGCATATGGTGACCAGCTAGCTGGGTGGAAAAAAAAAAACAATTGACGGACCTCGACGCGTGAGGGATTTTGGGTACACAACACATCACGGATGGGATACATTACTCACCGTAATTGTATTTCTGATGCTTGTATCTGCTTAGATTCACAAGCTGTGGATAGGCCGACATCTAGTGGAAGCTGCAGAGTATTACAGTTTGTTTTTCGAAACTCAAAAATGGGCGTCGACACAGGGCATGCCAGTAATACTATCCCTAGTGTGACGTCCACTGTACCCATGATCCCTCATGCAACTAGGACCCCCAGATTGTATTTTTTCTGACATGAGGTAGCATGAGGAGTAGCGCGAGTACAGATTATCCAAGCAGACAGATAGAAAGATAAGACTACAAGCATCCATGCGCCTTCTCTCAGAGGGTAGGAAGGGTGGGTCGCATGTGAATCTAAGCAGATACAAGCATCAGAAATACGATTACGGTGAGTAATGTATCCCTTCTGAGGCTTGTGGAATCTGCTTAGATCACATGCTGTGCATAGATTAGCGAGCAGTGTTAGAAGAAGGAGGTGGGATGTGAGAAGGGTCATGAGCAAATAAATGTCTTAGAACCGCTTGTCCCACTTGAGTATCTGTCTTGGAATGAGTGTCAATGCAGTAGTGCTGAGTCAAAGTGTGAATCGAGCTCCAAGTAGCTGCTTTGCAAATAGTGTCAAGGGGTACATTTGCAATGAAAGCCAGAGTGGCCCCAATGCCTCTTGTAGAGTGGGCTCTTTGCGTGAAAGGCAGAGTTTTTTCAGAAAGGGAGTAACACAACTGGATACAATTTATAATCTACTTAGATATGGCACCTTTAGAGACGCAATCTCCCTCTCTGCCTGTAGCTACGGAGACAAACAGTTGGTCTGTTTTGCTTAGCGGTCTGGTCTTGTCTACATAGTATAGGACCACCCTACGCACATCTAGGGTGTGTAGTTTCACCTCAGCAGAGCTTTGGGGTTCTTGGAAGAAAGCCGGCAGCTCGATGGACTGGTTAACGTGGAATTTGGAGATAAACTTAGGTGAAAACCTAGGGTGTGTTCGTAAAACCTGTTTATCGTTATGGACAGTAAAGAAAGTATCCTGCACTGACAGACCCTGAATTTCAGACCCTTCTTATTGATGTAATGGCTACTAAGAAGGCAGTTTTATGTGTAAGGTGTTTGAGACTGCTCTTGTACATGGGATCGAAAGGGGGGCCCATGAGTTTAGCAAGCACCACATTAAGGTCCCACACTGGTGGTGGGTTTGAAATTGGAGGGTGAAGTCTCTTTACCCCTTCCATGAAGGCTTTAACTATTGGTACTTTCCACCACAACACCTTGTTATGGGAGGTGGTGTATGCTGACAGAGCCGCCAGGTGTACCTTCAGTGAGTTAAATACCAACCCTGCAACCAGCAGGTGCAGCATGTATGTGACAATAGTGGAAGGAGTGCAATCAACAGGGTTGATTTGTTTATTCTGGCACCAGATAACACATCTTTTCCATTTGTCAAAGTAGCAGTGCCTCGTGTTTGGCTTCAAAGATTCTTTTAGGATGGTCATGCATCTCTGAGGTAAATTGAGATGGCCAAACTCTATGACCTCAGGAGCCATGCTGCCAGGTTCATTGAGTTGGGTTGAGGATGCATTGTTTGACCTTGGTGCTGGGACAGTAGGTTGTACCAGCACGGGAGTCTGATGGGTTCGCACACCGCTAGTTTGCTTAAGTGTGGGAACCACGGTTGCCTCGCCCACATGGGAGCAACTAGGATGAGCGTCATCGATTCCCTGCGCATCTTGTTGACCACCTTCCTGATGAGAGGGGTTGGTGGAAAAGTGTACGCAAACATGCTTGATCAGTTCATCCACAGGGCGCTCCCCCTTGGAGTCGGGCTGTGGGAACCTGGATGCGAATCCTGGGCATTGTCTGTTTTCGCTTGTGGCGAATAGGTCTGTAATGGGGAAACCCCACCGTGAGAAGATGTCTTCTACGACTTCTCTGTGTAGACACCATTCGTGTTCTACTGGGAGGGGGTCTCTGCTCAGAGCGTCCAATAGTGAATTGAGATCCCCTGGAACATGTTGAGATGACAGGTAGATGTTCCGTCCGAGTGCCCATATCAAATTTTCTGGGCAAGCTTGGACAGATTTGGCGAACGAGTCCCTATGTGCTTGTTTAGGTAAAACATTGCTGTTGTGCTGTCTGTCAAGATCTGCACTGACACGTTAAACAGGTGGGACTCGAACGCTTGAAGCGCTCTGAATACTGCCAGAAGCTCCAGCAGATTGATATGATTCTTGGCCACTGTGTGAGACCAGAGACCCTGAGCTGTGTGGTGAAGAAGGTGTGCTCCCCACCCTGACAGTGATGCGTCTGTTGCGACTACAGCCTGTACCTCAGGATCGTAAAAGGGTTTCCCCTTTGACAGGTTTTCTCTTGTCCACCAGTGAAGACTTTGTACAAGTGTTGGCGAAACGACCACTAGATCGTCCCACTGACCACTTGCCTGAGACCACTGTTTCGCCAACCATTCTTGCATGGAACACATGCGCAGCCGCGCGTGGGGGGACAAGGTAAATACATGATGCCATCATGCCTAGCAAGCGCATCGCTTTGCGCACCGTTATCTGGCGACCGGCTTGATATAGAAGAATTTGCAGCAGTAGATTCCGAATTCTTTCCTCTGATGGAAAGGCCAACCCCTCTTACGTGTTTAGGACAGCTCCTAGGAACTGTTTGGAGGTGCTTGGCAACAGACTTGACTTTTTCTCGTTTATGGAGAAACCCAATTCGAAGAGGAGGTCGATTGTTCTCTGAATGTTTGATCTGCAAATTACTGGGGTCTCCCCCGTGATGAGCCAGTCGTCCAGGTAAGGGTACACTGGGATTGCTTCCCTGCGTAGGTGTGCCGACGCCACCGCCAGTACCTTGGTGAATACCCTTGGAGCCGAGGCTATACCGAAGGGCAGCACCTTGAACTGATAGTGCTGACTGTCCACCTTGAAGCGCAAGAACCTTCTGTGCGCTGGGAACATGGAAATATGAAAATAGGCATCTTTCATGTCCAATGTTGCCATGTAATCCCCTTTTTTAGGAGGGGGATTACCTCTTGGAGAGTAGTCATGCAAACATTTTGGGGCTTGACATACTTGTTTGCAGGGCGTAAATCCAACACTTGGCGCATTGTCAAATCTTTTTTTGGCACAAGGAAGTAAGTTGAATAAATACCCTTGTTTACCTGGTGTCCCGGGACGAGTTCTATCGCGTCCTTTGCTAGAAGATTGACGATCTCCTCGAGGAGGATCTTCTGGTGGTCTAAGGAATGTACCTTTTGTCATGGAGGGTGGTTTCGGGGACGCTCGAGCAGTTCTATGCAGTATCCTGCAGACACTGTGGACAGCACCCATCTGTCTGATGTGATCCGTTCCCAAGCTTGGGTGAAGTTGGTAATGCGTTCCCCTACTGGAGATGCGTGGGAAGGGACCCTGATCTCGGTGTCACTGTTTTGCGGGAGGCGTGCCGTGTCTGCTGGGGCTGCCTCTACCCTTACCACGACCCCTCGTTTCCCCTGTTGAAACTCTGGTTAGACTGCTGGTTGTTGCCCCATGGCGTACACTGCCCCTGAGAATAGTTGGAGCCTCTTTGTGAATTTTGGTCGCATGGGCAACGAAAATTGCCATTCCCTCTTTGATTAGGGGGCTTGTTGGTCAATTAAGGGATTTCAGGGTCTCGTACTCATCCTTGGCATTTTTTAATGCGTCCTCTACCGCCTTGCCAAACAGTAGATCAGGCACCACCGGTTTGTCTATTAAGGATGGTTGTGTCTCGGGTTCAAACCCTGATTGTCTTAACCAAGCATGACTTTTAATAACAGTGCTCTCTACTATCAGCCTGCCGGCGTTATGCGCTGCATCAAAGGTTACCTTAAGGATGCAACCGGACACGGCTCTCCCCTCAGACGCAATTTGTGCCAACTGGCTTTTTAAAGGTTCCGGTGCGGAGTCGATGAGAGCAGCAACTTGTTCCCACTAGTGGCAGTTGTAACTAGCCAGCAGAGTGGTGGAGTTGGCAATCCTTGCCTGGTAGGCAGAAGTGGAGGCTACCTTCTTTCCCAACCTGTAGATCTTTTTGCTCTCCTTGACGGGGGGAGCCTCAGAAGATGATAGGGGCGTTCCCGCCCTCTTTCGTGTATTGGTCACTACCAGGGAGTCAGGTTTCAGTTGCCCCCTTATGTACAGCGGGTCTGACTGGGATGCCCTGAACAACTTTTCGATCCTGGTGTTAACTGCCCTGGTGAGGTTCGGATCGAGAAGCGAAGGGTCAATTCTCCTTTTTATAGACTTGAGAATAGGGATGGCCTGGGCAATGGGTCTTTTTTCTCCCACTAGTTCCTCGGCAAAGTCCCTCTCCTCCTGTGCTCCCCGAGTATCTATGCGGAAGTGTTCTGCCACTCTAGACAAAACCTCATTTAGGAGAGGTTGGTTGTCGACTGGAGAGTCGGTAACCGGAGGTTCCTTGCCTACTGGGGAGTCTACTCTGTAGACTTGTGGGTCATCTTCGTCCTCCTCTTGGTCCTCGTCATCCCCATAGTAGTTCACCCCAGTTTGGTCGTCCAACGTTGCCAATTCTGGATCCTCATCTTGTAGTGGATCCTCATTATACTGAGAGTAAGGGTTACGTAAAAAGGGTCAGAAGACTGACTTTGCGTTGGTGCCTCAACTCGAGGTTTCTTACCAGGGGGTTGCAGGTCCCTAGACCCTGAGGGAGTAGCCCCGTCAGGGGTACAGGAGAGGAAGTGATCTGGATTCTTGGCATAGAAGTCTGCAAGGGATGACATTCTAGACATAACTGTCTATATCCTCGTTGGACCATTCTTTAGAGCTGGGGATTACCCTATCCTGGGAGGGATTCCCTGCTATATCCTGACTGGACCTATGGGCTTGTCCAGGGGTCTTGGTTTGTTTAACAGAAGACTGTGACCTGTCCCTATGTATCTGTGGTGCAGAAGAAAGCTGAGAATGTTTCTTCTGCTGTTTTCCCCCCTCCCTGTGTGTGGAAGAGTGTTTCCCTGGGGTTTTCACCTTCTCACAGGTTTTCGACGTCTGGTGTCCAGATTCGGGTTAGTGTTCTTTTTCTTTAGAGCGAGTACGTTGGGACACAGGAGCAGCCGTCACGCGGTCTGCTGACGCCGACTCCTGGAGTGCGGCCTGGAGATGGTGGTCGGCTTCGTCTTCCGACGATAAAAACTCCATTACTTTAGTGAGCGAGGCACTCTTGGCAACAGTGGATGGTTGCCTGGTGTCATGCGGCGATCTTGAACGAGAGCGCCCAGAGGACACCAATTCGGTGGACCGTTCTCTGTGTGCCTCTTTCCGAGAACTCAACATGCGCGTCAAGTCTCGGTTGGACTTCAAGTGTTTATTGGAACAGGTGTGGGTAGCGCTCGTGTCGCCGGGTGTGTTCCCCATAGCTGCCCTGCCGGACAACCTTCCGAGGTCGGGGACTTGCGCTTGGCTGTCTTTCGACGCCACGTTGCCCTCGCCGTCCGATAGCATGGCGTTCCTGCCATCACTGAAGGAGCCCTCCGCTGCCATGGCCTCTTGTTGCCGGCGTGGTGGGCCCAACGTTTGATCGAACAGTCCTTTAGAGTCTTAGCCTTGAACCAGCTACACGCTTTGCAGTTCGCCTCGGGGTGATCCCTCGGCAAGCAGAGGTTACAGGTGGCGTGTCTGTCAACCCAAGGGTACTTGCGGTTGCACTTGGGGCAAAATTGGAAAGGGGTACCCCCCCATACGCACCCTGTGGCAGCGGGCTAGTGTGTGTAGGAATATATATAAATATATATGTGAGTGTAGAGTATGTACCACCCCCCACTCTCCCTACTTGCATGGCCGAGGCCTGAGGCCTTCCGAGGCCCGGGCCGAGGCCAGAGGCCTTCCGAGGCCCGGGCTGAGGCCAGAGGCCTTCTGAGGCTTAAAGTCCGTCGTGCAGCTCTCGACAGTTGTGTTCTTCTCCGGGCCGGCGTCGAGCTTCGAAATTCGGTGACTCGACGTGGGGATGGAGAAAACGGGGAAATATTATGTTATAAGCAAAATCATGGCTAAAAGCTAGGGAACTCATGGGATGTTTCCGACAAGTATGGTGGAAAAAAACAATCTGAAATGTACAGTAGACGTCACACTAGGGAGAGTATTACTGGCACGCCCTGTGTCGACGCCCATTTTTCGAGTTTCGAAAAACAAACTAATACTCTGCAGCTTCCACTAGATGTTGGCCTATGCACAGCATGTGATCTAAGCAGATTCCACAAGCCTCAGAAATAGTGTTACAAGCACGCCCATGTCGACATCCCTCTTTCGATCCTCGAAAGAAAAATGCAATACTCTGTAATATCAGACTATATGCACAGCATGTGGTTCTAAGCAGATTAACAAGAATCAGAAATGTTTCCTTTTCTGAGTTTCTATATTGTATGACGAATCCTATCATCACTTCTCCCCGAGGGGGAGCCCCTTGCATTGAGGCCAGAGAGGTAAGGCTGCTACCCAATGCTCCCCCATGGGGGTGGTAGTCAGCGGGTGGATCTCATGGGGAGAGACTCCCCCTTTAGGGAGAAGGACTATCTAGTGTATGGCCCCGATAGAAACCTCATACTCACGCCTATTTTCCATCTAATAACTTCTCGACTAAAACAATGTACTGTTGTAAGGCAGAGGACGTTACTCTTCTAACAACTACAGGGATGAAGAAGTGTAAAAAGATCCCAAGTAGCACCAGTACTGAGAATAGGAAGAACGTTGGAAGCATTACGAGTGAAGTCCCGAGAGAACCCGAATGGTATAGACTTCCGCAGAGGCGTGGCTTCCAGACAGTCATAAAAACTAAAGAAGGATCACAAGAGGGAGAGCAGTAGCCAACCAGGACGTGCAGCCACAAAGCCCAGGAGCTGCAAAGGAGACGCCAGCTAGATGGTCCGCTCCTGATATCACAGGGCTACTGGAGCTACTACATCCGGTGGCTAGGGCGGAGTACAGGAGAAGGGAGGCTTAAGCACAGAGGTGCACAAAGTGAGGGTGGTGCCTGCCAATGCAGAAGATAGTGGAGCCCGAGACCGAGGGGAGACGGGCCCCGAGATGCAGAGAACACCCTGCCACGAACCAAAGAAGCCACAACCTAGGAAGAACAAGCCACATGTCCTGCATTTCCAGAAGGTAACAAGTGACATGCTGGGACCGGTAGAGGCAAAGGAAAACTGGAGGCAGAAATCCTGTATGGGTACAATGAATTGAAAAACCCTCCTTTTCATCACAGTATTTGGTGAGAATGGGAACCAGGCTTATCCCACAAAGAGATAGAAAAACAGGGTTGATGACCCGAACCAAAATACAGGGGAATCAAAGGTCCAACATCCTCTTCCTCCTGGCAGTACTTGGTAGGAGAACCAAGTCTGCCAAGTTAACAGGACAGAGAAATACGGGTCTGGGACCCGTACCCAAAAAAGGAGAAAGAAGATTCATCCAAAGTCATCTTCTTCGTGACAGTACCTGGCTAGAGAGTGAACCAGGGCTGCCAAAACTAAACCCTTAGAAAGGCCAGGAGAAGGGAGTCATTCCCCAGGCATTGTAAAATGGTGAAGCTAAGCGAAGAAAGAGTCCAGGGCAAGGGAGTAATTGCCCCCTGGCCGTGTATGTGGAAAAAAACACTGAGAGCCAGATATCAGGAGAGGGGGGGGGAGGTTTCCAGGTGATTGAGTTTATAAAGATAATCAAATCAGAGAGAAGAAATAGTGAACTTTTAATGCAAAGCCAGTAATCCTTTTTGTTGAAGTACTGAAGTCAGGGGAAGGGAGTAATTCCAACAGATGCTGGAAAACCAAGGAACAAGATACCTGGTGTTAGGGAGAATTCTCTGTTAATGCTAATTTCCCAAACCTAGTGAGTCCCCCAGCAGCTTTGCTGGATTTTTGGGCTTTATTTTTTTCTCCTGCTAAGAGTGAGACTCTTTTTCTCCCACTCTTAGGCATGATTTGAGGTGTTCCTTTGACTTTGTATGTGTTTTATGGCCTATGGGGTCCTTTACCCCATAGGGCTTCATGTGTTTTTGGTATGTGGGTTACACAGCACCCTCCGTGCAGTAACCGAGGGGTGTCGTAGCGACCCCCCAACATAGACTCCATAACCCTGGGACTGACTACTGTCTCCCAGGGCATGTAAAGTCACCATTGGCTTTACTAGTCTTAAATTGTGAACAGAACCAGTACAAATCATCATATTGTGGACATACTGGTCGGGGCAATTCGATTGCCCCGGGGTCTGTTGTTCGAGGGGGCACTGTCCAGTACCCCCCCCCCCCCCCCAACGAGTTTTGGCTGGTGGCAGTGGATACTACTTTTTAGATTTGACCGCAAATATATTCCTATGGGATTTTCCCATTGTTCGAGGCTACCACTTTTTAAAATTGCCTCAAACATACCGCCGGTTTATTAAATTAATATAAATTCACCGGTTGGTATTTTTTGCCGAAACTTGGTTCCAAAATGGCGTTTGTGTTCGCTTCTGTGACTCCAACCCAAGTCGAGCCCTTTGTTCCACTTTTTGGCGGGCTTCTCCACAGAAGCCTCCAAAAGTGGTGCCACTCTGTCTGGGTACCACAGGGGATGTGGGAGGGGGTTTAGGCACCCTGGACTGAGTTGCCTCGGCAACTCAAGTCGCACTCTTGTGTGATTGGCCCAAGTGGTGAGCCGCCCGGCTCACCACTTAGCATGTTTGAGTGACAGCTAGGCTGAATGAATGGGGGTTTTCTGCATAAAAGCAGGGCTTTGGGGACTGGAACTTCAGAAGTCGCCACAGGACCTAAAGAATCCGAGGAGGGAGAAGCCGAACCGACCTGCAATGGCGACACCACCGGTGGAGCCCTGCTGAACCGTCTCACCACTTTTCCCGACGAAAGAGGAGATCTCCAGCCCAGAGAGTCTTCTTCCTTTGACTGGTGGCGATAACCAGTTTGCCTGTCTTTTTGCCTTCTTGGACCATCTCGTGGCCGCCTTGCCTGTGCCAAGCACCCCGGCAACCGGAATACCACGGTTTACCACTACCGCAAAGAAAAGGGTAGTACCTTGTAACCGGAAAACTCTGCGGCTGGTTTCTTCCCTGGAAGTGCAACAACCTTCAGCTTTCCTCCACGTCGAGACCTCCTCTTCCTCTGGACGAAACACCGACTTGCAACCGCTGCCAGGAACAACTGCCCCTGCTGGAGCGTTCTTCCCACTTTCAGTTACTGTGTCCCGCCTGGCTTCCCTTGCGACAGATCGTTTGGGGTGACAGTAAATCCTCGACTTTCTAACTTGGGTTAGCCTGGGGCCTGTTAACTAACTTTTCCTGACTTGATCTCAATCTTTTGTGAACTATCTACAAAGACTCTTTGGGCATAACCCCAGTGTGTGATCCTGGACACATTTCGCTTGCGCTCTCTAAGAGTGGGTCTGGCATTTGAACTTCCTTGCTCTCCAGTAGACTTTGCCTAACCTGCCTCACTGTGGTTCTTTGGAAGGTATTGAAATTGTGTGCTTTCATAACTTTGCCTTTTCCCTCCCTTTTTTACAATTTATTAGAGTGCCATCTTATGTTAAGCGCTCACGTCTGTCTGAAAATAAGTGGTGTTTCTCACTAAGACTTGTCTAATAACTAATTCGGGTTGTATATATAGAATAGTGACTGTGTGTTGAATTTACTTACCTCTTTTTGTGCTAGTGTAATTTACAAGTGTGTCTTTAAATAAATATTTATATACATTTACACCAAAGCTCTGGTCAGTGTTTGCTTGTGCTACTGTATCTCTGTACCTATTGTGTATACTCTATATACTGCCTAACTCATCTTGAGAGACGTCTGACTGCTCAGCCACAGCTACCAGGTAAATATGGGTGGTACAGACTGCTACCAATTGGGTTTACTGCCAACCACCTGTAGTCCTAAATCTTTTGCAGTGGTCCCTAAGGGAACTGCACAGGTTTCTGCCTAACACCTGGAGGAGGGAGGAATTCTCTGGAAACCCAATAGTGAAGAAACAACTACAGGCAATAAGGAATGTTGATGTTTGAACTGTATCTTTACATTTTGAGTTTGATTTGAGAACGTATTGCAGAAAGTAGGAAAAATGGTAAGACTGTGCGCCTGTCTTTGTTGCCTAGGGCGAGTGATCAGTGTAAGTAAGCCAGCTGCAGTAACCCAACTGTGGCTGATATTCCCCTAATCATTCAAGATACACACACAATTGTTGGTAGTGGTTTTGCGCCAAGGCCAATAAATATGAAGTCACAAGATAATCTATATGAGTAGTGCCACTAACAAAAAGGCTTCAATAGAAATACACAACATCTAGTTTTGTATTACAATGGTGATACTGACCCTTTGGATACAACCTTTAATAAATACTCATATATATCATCTTGTGACTGAATATTTCTTGACCTTGGCGCAGAACCACACCCAAATACCAACAATTGAATTGGAAACTTTACTGCTTTCTGGCATTACAGCCTGGAACGTTATGTGTGCCTTGGAAAGGGATTGAGACCTGGGGAAGGGAGCCATTTCCTCAGGTAAAGATCCCACCTAACAACTGGAACTGTAAATCGGCTGTCCTTAAGAAGGGAGTCATTCTTCTGGACAAACGAAACCCTTTACACCTCTTAGTTTAGTTACAAGTGTAAGCGACAGAAGTAGGCTTTTTGACAGAGGACAGTGGACCTTTTATTTACACCGACATTCTGACCGAACCCTTATTAATTTAGTTGGGGTATGGAAATGCCTCAGTTACGGAAAGTTAGGTTTTATTTTAATTACTAATAAAAGTTTATGCCAACAAGCATGCCACCTGTGCGTCAAATCTCCTCCTTCACCCTAAAACTTGGTTCCTTGTGGTTATTTTATATTGTTGGGGTATATAAAACAGGGTCGGGGGTATGGACATGAACATTATACAGATTTATCTTTGGGGATGACAGGAGCCAGGAGGGGAACTGAGGCAGAGATACAATATAATCAGTATAAAGGGGTAATGCTGGACACTGCGGCAGATGTGCACCACTCTAACATGTGGTATAATCACGTGCACAAAGTGGGGTGGGAGGTCAAATGAGAGCTATTTATTTTAGTTTCAAAAGCAGCACAAGTAAATATTGTGCACAAAAATTAAAAAATAAAAGCATAACACAAAAATAACAGGACAATCATCAGAGTAATACGTGCATCAGAAGACATTCCTTACTGGTATCGTATTCAAAAATAAATAAAAACAAATAAGTAATGGGCCAGTACCTCAGGGCTACACATTTTGAGGGACTCAACACCATACGAATCTCAGAGCACAAAAGGTTGATACGACACATCCACTGACAAAGTATCACAGACTAATATAAAAGCAACCGCAGCCTCTTCAAGGGGGCCTATCGTCAGAATGGCAGAACATCGCTTGCAGGAGAGCACTCCAAGCTTCCAGGTTCGTGGTGGGCTTGCTCATACCTTTCTGCAAGGTCCTGTACCATTCTGCCGTTTCAGCTGTGGACCCTTTCAGTAAATTCCTCCACCATACAGTATAACTAGGGCCTGTATGCTAGCCAAGCAGAGAATTGCCATGTCTTGGAAAATCTGCACAGACATGGCAATTGTCTGCTTGGCTAGCATACAGGCCAAATCCATAAGCTTAACAATATGTCTAACCTTATCCGGGTGGGGATATATGCCAAGTAGGCATTATGTGGGAGTCTACTTATATCTACTCACACCCGCCTGCTCTAGTGCCTGTTGGATGCAGAGCCAAAGGTTGCGCACTTTCAGGCACAGCTAAAACATATGCAGAAGGTGTGCATTCCTAGAGACCTTTTTGGTAAATAATAGTGCAGTGTCCCATTGTTTATCATTGAACTCACATTCTAAATCTGCCTCCCATGCCTTTTTAATTCATGAGCCTTGTACACTCACACTCGCTGTCAAACTCTGATATAAGCGTGTCACGAATTTTCACCCATCTTCCAAGTCATATAATGTGGCCAGTATGGTATCACATTTGGGTTCCTCCAGCCATACAGGCCACTGTACCTTAGCAAAGTTAGTATGCCTTATATATCCCAAGAATTGTCCCTTATTGATCCCATATTTGTTAGCTATCTCTGAGAAATCCTGGAACGATACATCTTTGAAGATGTCTGCACAGGTAGCAAGGCCCATCGCATCCCATCATCGGAATAAGAACAAATCACACCCATCTAGGAACAGGCTTGCAGATAAGGATATGTTTGGAGAGTACACACTTAAACCATGGATCCTACGTACCCTATGCCATATTCTCCTCCCTAGGACTAGCATAAAAGGTGTATTCGGAAGGCAGCTATCAGCGATCCACAAAGCCTCCTTAAGGACAACCAGACTCATGGCACCATAGATTAGCGAGGTATCTAGCGTCACCTCATCTGACAGCCATCTAGCCAAGTACTGCGCCTGAGAAGCCAGGTAGTATAACTCAACCCACAGCAATTGAACTCTGGCAGCTTCGTATCTCAACTTTAATGTAGATGAACAAGTTACTCTCTTACCTGGTAATGTTCTTTCGATGGGATGGTCCGACAACGTATTCCATATCTATGACCGTAATCACCACAGCTGTGCTGCTTCGGAAAATCTTCGGCGTCTGCGTCCCTCGTCGATGACGTTGATACGCCGCCCTCGAGGACCTCCCCCAGAACGTGTGCCACCAGTCTTCTGTCAATCTGACACACAAAGCCTTGCGGAAACATAAACTGCAATCGCATAAGAAATTCTGTAGCAGGGAAGGAGCGATATGGAATACGTCGTCGGACCATCCCATCGAAAGAACGTTACCAGGTAAGAGAGTAACTTGTTCTTCGAGGGGATTGGGTCCTCCGGCGTATTCTATATCTATGACAGACTCCCAAAGCAGCACCAATGCAAGGAGGTGGGAAAAAGAATTTAGAAAACAGAAATTTTGCATGCCCAATCAAATTGCAGAGTAAAGGACTGCCTTGCCAAAGGCCAGATCCTGCCCCCGGATGGAATCGAGGGAATAGTGACATACAAAAGTATGTACCGAAGCCCAGGTGGCTGCATCACAGATGTTGCGAATAGGAACACCCCTCTGCAGGGCAGTAGAGGCAGCCATACCCCTGGTAGAATGGGCCCGTAAGCCGACCGGTGGGTCCTTACCCGCCAAGCGGTAACACTCGGAGATAGCCAAAATAATCCAGCGAGACAAAGTCTGTTTCGTCACAGCCTGTCCCAAACGCTTTCCAGCGTAACCAATAAAGAGCTGATCGTCCACTCTGACCCGGGACATGTGTGACATATAAAAGCTTAAAGCTCTCCTAGGATCAAGCCTATGGAGCCTCTCCTCTTCCTTACCAGGATGTGGAGGAGGATAAAATGCCGGAAGAACAACCTTCTGGCCTAAATGAAATTCCGACACCACCTTCGGAAGAAAAGAAGGACGAACTCTAAGGACAACCCTGTCCTTATGAAACACAGTGAAGGGTGGCTTAACTGAAAGTGCCTGTAACTCACTCACTCTGCGAGCGGAAGTGACCGCAACTAAAAATACAGTTTTCAGAGTTAACAGTCTCAAAGGGCATGAATGCAATGGCTCAAACGGAGCACCCATCAGAAACTTGAGAACAAGGTTCAAATCCCAACCGGGCACCTGGAAAGGCGACAGAGGGAACACGTAGTGAGCCCTTTCAGAAACTGAGAAATTAAAGGAATTTTAAAATAGGAACACACTTCAGACGAGCACTTAAATAGGGACAGCGCCACCAGGTAACCTTTAATGGTACCCACTTGAAGGCCCCTGTGGGCCAAAGAAAGCAAAAAAGACAGAACCATGGGAATTTCACATGCAAAAGGATCCACATTCTTAACCCTGCACCAGTCGCAGAACTTCCTCCAACGGCAACGGTACAGGGACTTTGTTGCAGGCCTTCTGGCCGAAAGCAACACCTCCATCACGTCTTCAGGGAGGTCCCAATCCTTATACCTCAACTTTTCAGAAACCAAGCGTGAAGGTTGAGGGACCTGACCTATGGATGGAGAACCTGACCCCCCCCCTCCCGTGAGAGCAGATCGTCTCGGTAGGGAAGACGACGTGGAGGGCAGATGGACAAGTCGAGAAAGTCCGGGTACCACATCCTCCGGGCCCACGCCGGAGCAATGAGGATCATCCGGGAACCGAACCTCTGTAACGTCCGCAGTACGTGCGGGATGACGGGGACTGGAGGAAACGCGTACAGTAGTGGGAATGAACACTCCACCACGAACGCGTCTCCTAAGGCTCCGTTTGGAGGAAATTCCCGCAAGCAGAACCTCTTGCACTTCCGGTTGACACTGGAGGTGAAGAGATCCACTTGAGCGGTCCCCCAAAGGGCAAAGATCCCCAGGAGAATCTCCTGAGCCAACTCCCACTTGTGAGAGATCGCGCTCTGCCTGCTCAGAGCGTCCGTCGTCTCGCTTTCGTCTCCTGCTAGATGAACTGCCGAGATCGAAACTTCCTGCTGGATTGCCCAGAACCAGAGCTGCATCGCCTCCCTGCACAGAGGAAGTGACCCTGCCCCTCCCCTTTTTGTTGAGGTAGTGCATGGCCACCGTGTTGTCCGTCAGGATCAGGACATTCTTTCCTCGCAGTCGGCAGAAAAGCCTTCAGGGCTGACGGCCCTCAGCTCCAACAGATTGATATGGAGTCTGGACTCTGACGGAGGCCAACGACCGCTGACTGTCAACTCGTTGGCATGAGCGCCCCATCCCGTGAGGGATGCGTCCGTCACGATCGTCACCTCCGGCCAGGGCAGCCAAAATGGAGCCCCCCCTCATCAGATTGCCTTCGTCGGCCCACCACAGAAGGTCCTGGGAGACCGAAGATGGCACCTGAACAGGGTCCGACATCCTGCCGCAGGACTGAGACCACTGGAGCTTGAGTGCCCATTGCAAAGATCTCATCCGCAACCTGGCCTCTGGCATCAGAAGAATGCAGGATGCCATGAGGCCGAGCAGTCTCAAGAACTCGAACGCTGGGAGAGTCTGGGCAAGTTGAAACTTGTGCCCCATCTGCTGAATGTGATGAGCCCTCACCTGGGGGGGAAAACACTGCCCCAGGGACCTGTCAAGCACCGCTCCGATGTACTGGAGCCTCTGAGTAGGTGTCAAATGGGACTTCTTTAAGTTGAGGGAAAAGCCCAGCTTGTGGAGGGAGTGGCAGGTGACTGACAGATGATCCAGGACTTGCTCGGGAGAGCTCCCCCTGATCAACCAATCGTCCAGGTAGGGGTAGACGTGAATCCCCCCTTTCCTGAGATGCGCTGCCACCACCACCATGAGCTTGGTGAAGACCCTCAGGGCAGAGGTCAATCCAAACGGCAGGACCCGAAACTGAAAGTGCAAGTCGCCAACCGCAAACCTCAGGTGGTACTTGTGCATCGGATGGATCGGCACATGAAAATAAGCGTCCTTGAGGTCGAGAGACACCAACCAGTCCTGAGGTTGAAGGGCCTGGAGGACTTGAGAAAGAGTAACCATCTTGAACTTGTCCTTCCTGAGGAGTTTGTTCAAACCGCACAAGTCCATGATGGGTCTCAATCCCCCGTCTTTCTTGGAAATCAAAAAATAAGGGGAATACCATCCCTTGTTCCTCTCCGCTACAGGCACCAGTTCTATGGCGCCTTTCTCCAGCAGGGATTGAATTTCCTGCGCAAGGAGCGGATCCGGACGCTTCAAAGAGAGATTCCCCGGTGGATTGTCTCGAGGCCTCTGCCGGAAAGGAAGACGGTAGCCGTGGGTTATGATCACCAGAACCCACACATCTGAAGTAATGGCGCGCCACTCTGCAAGATGCTGCGCCAGCCTTCCCCCAACCGGCGAACCATGGGACATGGCCTCATGACTGAGCTGAAGCGGCTGCAGCGTTACCTGAGGGCAAAGAGGCAACAGCCCGAGTGGCCTTGGCACCTCGAGTACCTTGTTTTCCACCTCTGGCACTCCTATGGTGGCCCCTTTTGACTAGCAGCTTCTCTCGCTTTACCAAAGGATGAGTAATAACGAAAGGAACCTCCCCTCCATTGCTGTCCCCTAGGACGAAAAGGCGGAGGTTGTCGAACTGCAGCGCCCAACGACTTTGCTGCAGCTTTTGAGGTCTGCAAACCCTCAAGGCTCTCGCCAGCCTTGCTGCCAAAAAGATGTTCCCCGTCAAAGGGCATGTTGAGGAGCCGGGCCTACACATCAGGAGCAAATCCTGACTTCCGCAACCACGCAAACCTGCGTATAACGGTGCTCACCGCCATGGACCGGCTGACGCAATCTGCCATGTCCAAACCCGACTGAACGGCCTCACACATAGCATCCTTGCCATCCTGAACCATGGCAAGGAAACCATCCCGTTCATCCCCTTCGGGAATATGTTCAGCCGCCAAGGAAACACAGTTCCACAGAGTGTGCGTGAAATGAGACAAGGCACAAATGGAGTTGGCCGCATGAAGCGCCATACCCCCTGCAGAAAACACTTTCTTCGCCCAGCCGTCAAAAAGCTTGTCGTCCCTATCAGGAGGGATGGTAGGGTACGACGCCTGCTTTGCCGGGGCCGTAGCTGACTGCACCACCAAACTCTCCGGAGTAGGGTGCTTGGACAAGTAGCAGGAGTCACTACTGGCTGGGTGGTATTTTCGCGGTAAAGACTTGCCCACTGCCGGGAGACTCTCCGGAGCAGTTCAAGCCACCGCCACCCTCCTCTGTAGAGCCATATGAAACGGCAGTACCGGGTCAGTTAGTGGACCAATGTCGAGGATATCCGTAAGGTCATCCTGAACAAACTCCTCAGGGGGAGCAGACCATCCCAAGTACTTGGTGACCCGTGACATAAGGCGCCGTACGAATAATTGGCATGAGTGCCAGGCTCAGGCCTACAAAACTCCATCTCCGGAGAGCGGAGAGGTGTCCAGCCCACTAGCATCATGCAGGGACTGCCTCGGGTCCTCAAACTGGCTATGGCCCGAGAGAATCTCGTCAGGCACTGTGTCAGGCACCATGCCATCATCAGAGCCCTCATCCACCTCTGAAATGAATTCCAGATGGTGGTAAGAAGGCACAGAACTGAAACCAAAGCCATGCTTGACCTTGGCCAGAGCCTTTCTAGGTGGTTCCCCTGAGCCACGGGGTAGCCCCGTTGACACAGCCCCGAAAAGTGTCGAGTGAATCAGCGCCGGCGTCGAGAGAATCGGCGTCGATGACAGACGCGGCGCCGACAGCATCGACGGCGTCGACACAGGCCTCGAGGGCGGAGCCCCGAGAGTGTCCCTCGACATCCTGGGCGCCGACGGCGTCGATGACTTCCCCGGAGGCGGAGCCTCGAGAGAGTCCGTCGACTACCTCTGCGCGACAGGCGTCGATGTCTTCCTCGAAGACTTCACAGGTTCACGCGGTCTCGAGTGTGTCGAGCACCGGGACCTGGACCGGGCATGGCGAGAACGATTCCCCTTGTCCGAGCGGGACCTATCCCGCAAATCGTGACGGCCACCCAAGCCAGAAGGCGTGCGAGCAGCGTCTCCGGGCTGATCACGACTGACCCCACTTGGAGGCGCGGACGTACCAGTGCCCTGCGATTCGAGAATCGCCAACATTTTCTTCCCGAAGGAAGCCCATTCCTCCGGTGTCGCATGCTTGGTGGGGTAAGCGACCCGCCGGCGGGTGGACTCCTCGGATGAGGACGGGGAAGGTGACTGATGACGGCGCTTCCGGTAGTGCCTCAAAGAGGCAGAGGAGTGGCGAGACCGGGACCGAGACCCACTGGACTTCCGACGATGACGCGGAGATTCGCCCCTCGAGTCGCCCGTCGAAAGCCCTGCAGACCTCAACTTCCGGGGCTTGGACACCTTACCTACCGATAACTTCTTCTTGCGCTCCCGCGAGGCTTTCGACGTGAGCGACTGGCAGTCGACACAGTCATCCGTGTCATGGGCCTCCCCGAGGCATCAGAGGCAGGCGTTGTGCAAGTCCGTGACCGACATCTTGGACCCACAGTCCCCGCACTTCTTAAAGCCCGGACGCGGTGTGGAAGACGAGGTAGACATCTTCACGAAGAAATATTTCACAAACAGATTCGAAGAACCGAGAAAGCAACAGAAACTCCAAAGAGTCGAGGCACGGCGAGATTCCCGAAGCGAACACGTTAGCGGAAAAAACGGAACTGAGGCTACGGGTGTCGTGCGTCCTTCTTATAACATCCCCTGATGTCGGCCGTCGGAGGAGGTCCTCGAGGGCGGTGTATCGACGTCATCGACTCAGGACGCAGACGCCAAAGATTTTCCGAAGCAGCACAGCTGTGGTGATTACTTTCATACGTATGGTATCCGTCGGAGGACCCAATCCCCTCGAAAATGCAATTCTTTGTCTCTTCCCGCCCCAAAGAAACCAGTTTACGAGAGAACCCAAAGATCTAAAGAACGAGCATGGGACAAGAAACAGGGCGTTGGTATAGAAATACAATAGACAGGCAACACCACCATTTTGATTAATGCGATTCTCCCCATCAGTGAAAGTGGCAACAGGCACCAAAATGTAATCGACTCCAAGACTCCCTTCATAGCGCCCACATTACCCTTGTGCATATGTTCAGCCTGGTGCCAATTATTGACCCCCAGATTCTGAAATGTCAGCATTTCCCACCTGATATCCAATGATGGGAGGTCTTCCAACTTACAGCTACGCTACCTAGCTAATGGGAAAATACAAGACTTCTCCCTGCTAAAGGAGATGCCAGTGAGTTTCGCGAAATTGTCTAAAACCTCCAGCACCAGGGGGAGGTTATTTGCAAGATCTTGTATATGCAGGAGACAATCGGGAGCAGGTGCAAGTGGATCTAGGTCACCTGGCCTTCGCGCCACCCACCTGGCGCCTTCCAGGTTGCTGCTCTTTTTCCCCACTTAGCAAGCCCCGCCCACCTGGTGCCTTCCTGGTTGCCGCTCTTTATCCCTACTTAAGGAGCCCTCCAGCCTCTTTTCCTTTGCAGATGGGGAGCAGGTGCAAGTGGATCTAGGTCACCTGCCCTAAGCCCCGTCCACCTTATTAGCCCTGCCTCTTCCTTCCTGCTCTTAACTCTTAGATCAAGGGTGTCTCTTGCCCGGGCGTCCGCAGCGAAGGGCTGATGAATAAAGGGGCAATTCCTGTTTGGACCTGTGCGGACCAGGAGCACCCAGGGCCCAACCCCCTGCTCAGACAGCAGGTAAGCATGCACCAACATGTGTTTACTCCCTCCCTTTACTGGCCATCCCCAGCCCCTCTGGACCCCTGTGATGTTCCCTTATGCCCCCCCACCCGTCTCGCACACATGTGGTGACTGTTTTGCCGGATTCTTCTGCCCTGTTCCCCCTCATCCCTCCCCCCTCCAGCCTACTTCTGCAGGAATCTGTCCTGATACATTCTGGTTTCACCATCACCATCTTGTGGCCAATGCTGGTTTTGACTTTTATGGACTTCATTGATTCAGGGTGTGTCACCCTTTCTCAACTGTCATTCTGGTCTTCCATTGTATCTTGTACTCATGGTGGTCCTGAATCATGCTGTTCCCATCTTCATCTTGTATCCTGTATCCTGGCTTGCAACATTATGTGTTACTACTGACCTCTGCAATTGTATTTGCTCTCCCCTCTTGCTTTTCCACTCTTTTTGACTGCTTACTCTCTGTTCTCTCTTCCTCTTCCTTTCTCCCTTTTTCCCTTTTCCTATCTCCTCCCCCTACCCCTTATTGTCCCCCCTCCCAGCACTATCTGAAATGTCGTCAGGCCTAGTACGATAGTCGCTTGTTTTGTTTCTCCCCTCCCTTTCTGCACCCCTCTCCCTCACCTTTTGTTTTTCTTCCGGCTCTACCAGAAATGTCGTCAGACCTAGTACGGTAGTCGCCTGTCTGTTTCCATTTCCTTCCCACTCTCCCCCTCCCTTCCTTATCTAGGTCTTAGCTCTTGTACTATCTGAAATGTCATCAGGCTGATATGATAGTGAATTTCATATCCTTACTGTTCATGGCCTGTAAGAATGTCATTGTATTTTTCCTTGTTCCCTCCCTTGCGTTGAAGCGCTTTGAAACACATTGGGCCTCATTACGGGCCTGGCGGTAACCGAGCCGGAAAAACCGGCAGGTTACCGCTGGACTCGTATTACCATACCGCCTCCGTGATTCCCAGAATTACTGGGGCATTACGTCCCGGTGCCCCGGGAATTCCGGAGGCGGAATTGTGTAAGTCCCCATTCCCATGGAGTCCCATAGGACTCCATTGGGATGGCGACAATGGAAACACTGGTTCCGTCTATGACGGAGCCAGTGTTTCCATTTCCGCCTGCAGGCGGATGGTGTTAAACCCGCCAGGTCAGAAAATAGAAGGAGCGTTGTTTTCCAATGATAGATGGGTGGCAGGAGCAGTGAGCTGTACAGCGAGGGCAGGGGGGCTACTGGGGTTCTCGGAAGATGTAGTGGCATGTGTCGATCAGAACTGTGGCAGGACATGGGGAAATGTTCCAAAATTGACATGGATCGAGTTAAGTGAGACCCCAGCAAAAGTACAGCGTGCAACAGAGTATTTCATTTGTTTTCAAGGACGAACGAATGAACACACGTTCGATATAATAAAACGCTCCTTATCCCTGATCTGACCAAAGGCACAGCAGTGCAAATGGATGTCTACAGTGTGTGTTGACAACACGTGTATCTCCACCTTTCTCCATCATGGAGGGTCATCTTTTCACTGACCACCTTGTAAGGAGTGGTTCTTGTAGTTCCCGACACCCATCTGACCGTTAGAAATGTGCCACCCCCAGAACCAACTAAGCCCTCATCTACAAAGCGTGCTCGACAGGGCTTCATCGGCAGAAAAGATCAAATTATCTGTCCAAAGGTTCATGTAATAAAGTGAAGACTATACCGAATCAGTGTAAATCATTTACTAAAACCAAAACTTTTTTTACCGTCCTCCTGGTGCCAGGTATCCAGACTGCAGCAAATGCCAAGTGCTTTCAGATTACCAGGTGGAAGATGCTTCAGTTGCCGAACCAGACGAAGCAGGGTCTTAACTCAAAGACTGAATTATGAGCAATTAGGCTTATGACCATCTAGAACAGATACTTTCTGGATTTGCTCACTGCAATGGAGGGGGGCATGTGCAAGGAAATTGGTCTATCTTGCTGCATTTACAACCCCCCCGCCCCAAATGACGAGGACAATGGGTCTTTGATCCATGCTATAGGGACCCTTCATAATTTGAGGATTACCATTGAAAAAGAAACTGGGGTAAATGCTGATGACTGGTTCGTTTCAATGTTTTCGTGGGCCTCGCCGTGGTTAGAAATAGCTGTAAAGTTAATGGTTCCTATCGTGGTTTTTCTGCTTGTCCTTTTTTTGGTTGTGTCAGATGATCCTGAGATCTTGTACGAAGACCTTGCCAAAGAGTGCAATGATGATGGTGTCAATAACAATGGGTAGAGCTCCTCCTCTCACAAAACACAAGTACACCCAGACTGATAGATGGGATGGGGTTGTAAAACGAAGGATGGTGAAAATAGAGCAGGATTTGGACCCCTGGGTAACTTGACTACACCCCCACCAGACCCGGAGTACAGGGTTTATTTAGCAGGAGTTGGAAGATGTTGCTTTATGAAGGGTACTCCAGAAGAATATGCCTGGCGGGGGGCCGGGGGAGTTTACATCATGTTTCTAGGGCATGGCTACACAAAGATGAGGACTACAGAAGAAAGGAGGCAGCAGGGTTAGTTAATGAAATATTAACTAAAGGGGGGAGGAGGATGTAGGGATGTACTTTCAGCATCCCAGCCATGGAAAATGTTTCAGGCTGAGAAAAACCTATTAGCGCATACCATAGTGTGAGCAGAGCGAGTTTGCCACGGCAGAAGGCGCATGTATCACTTGTAGTTAGTTTTAACACATTAGATAGCCACATAGAAGGCGCAACACATGTATTAATTTTGCGGTTCCAGAGTGTGCAGGCGCTGTGTTTAGTAGTGATATACAATGTTATGTTCTTTAGTGAGGGCCGAGGAAAGAGTTGAAGTAGGTGGAATATGGAGGCAGAAAGGTGGTAGAAGCAAGGTCAGCGTTTTAACATGACAGAAGTGCTGCCATATTGGATTTTAAGGCTCAACACACAACAAACAAAACAGAACGCAGGCCTTGTTGTGGAGCTGCGGCTCGGTTTAGCTCAGTCCTAAGACAAATCCCTTTTCAGTTCCCTAGGGTCAAAGGAGGAACCTGCAGTACACAGATAAACACAAATTGTATCGAGCTGCAAGACCCGAACTTTGTGGGAACAGAATGTTATCTGTAGGGAGGGCAGGTAGGGATGTGCTCTTTGAAGGAAAAATTCATGAGAACAGGGAGCCGTGTCTGGAATGTTCAGTGATTTGGGATAGGAGGACCAGAGGTGATGCCAATAAATTCAGTACAAGGTTGGGGGTGCAGCTTGTGTGCGTCGCAGCATCTGGTATAATGAGAAGGCCTATTGTCTTATCAAAGCAGAGTTAGTCTCGCCAGTTTACTTTGAACTTGTCTGGATCGGAAGGGTGCACATCATGTGACGGTCACGATTTATTAGTGTGCCAATGTGTCCAATGGCCAATCCTGTATCTGGATCTAATAGTGATGTAGTGGGCCACGTGTCGAATGGGTTTAGATAAGGTGTGGCAAACCGGTCCAGGGACTATTGGGTGTATTACCATGTTCTATAGGATGCTAGCCAATGAGGGCAGAGGGATAACATTGTAACCTATGTATGCAGATTTTGTGGTTTTCCCGCTATATAATCTGTAACATCTTGGTTTTAAAGAGCTCTGGCAGTTCGGTTCTACAGGACCATCTGAGACCTTTTGCATGTAAAAAAAACCTTGCTTTCCCTTGCAGATTGGTGCAGTGATATTTGGTCTCTTGGGTTATTTTTATTGTTCGTGTTTTGGGTTGCTATTCTCTTTACAATAGCAATAATGGTAAGAAATCACATAATCAAACCTCTTGAAAAATATATTCAAACTTGTTAAAACTTTGATAACTTCAGTTTAGCCTATCTTAGAAAGTCCAACCATGTCTAAGGTGGGTCTCACAAAGTCAGAGGGGACACTGGGGCACCAGTGACCAAGGGCTGAAGAAGACGAAGCAAGAAAGCAGAGTTCAGCAAAAACTCTTCAGGTTTGCAGGTGGAATCAGTCAGGTTTCACAGGGAAAGGAAATTAGGAGGTTCTCTCACTGAACTGCCCCAATGACCAGTGTGCTAAGGCAAGCTAGAGAGCAATGCCGCCCCCCCAGTGTAGCTCAAGGTAGTCCATGGAGGGTTGCGAGATGCAGCTATCTACAGCCCGAGAAGCACAGTATCAACAAAGCAATGATCCAGGTACGTATCTAGGAGCAAGACAGTACCTATTAGCTAACAAGCTGATGCAGCAGGATGGTGCTCACAGTGAGGTGACAACAAACCCCGGTTCAGGTTTTTCGGTCTTGGCAACAGGAATGAAGAACTTGGAGTGGATCTGGTGGTTGCTCTTGTGTGGTCGGATGCCCAGCAGAGGATATTTGCAGCACTAGCTTGTTGGCGCCTTTTTCAAGACTCGGGTGAAGGACGGTTGCCGTGTGGTAGACTTTGCTCCAGTTCTCGGTCCTCGTCCCAGCAGAGGGAACCTTCAGGAGCGCAATCCAGTCTCTGGAGTTCCAGGACGATGCCTGCAATGTTTCAGACGAAACTCGCGCTGCACCGGAAAATGGCACAGGACAACGGGCATCGGCAAATTGCGGGTCGTGAAGGTAGCAACTCTTCAAGGGAGGGTGCAAAATACAGTTCGTCTTGGGACTGGTTAAGCACACCAGTCCTATGGAGGAAGCCGTCCTCTTCAGAGCTTCCCTGTCGCATAGAAGTTGAGGTCGGAACACCAGCGGTTCTTCAGGCTTTGGCGGGCGCTGGAAGTGGCTGCAGACATCCTTTGTCAGAATCTTGGTTCCAGTGGTCGAGAGTTTCAACTCCAGGGTCCTTGGATTCATCCAGGAGCACTGGCTCACTCCACCAATCACCATTCATGTACCATTCAAACTTGGGAGGTGGCTGTCCAATGAGGACAGCCAGTCTTCCAGTGCAAACTGGTTCCAGTCAGGAACACTGCAGGACGAAAGAGCAGGGGAGTTTCGGGCACCTCCCCCACTTCCTGTCTTCTCAGGCACTCATTCTTCATGGCCATTCCGCGTGAAGCCCGCCAAAGACAAAAGACCCATAAAGGCCTACCCAGTTAGGTAGAATAAGGCTCAAGAAAAGACACGTTCTCGACAACAGGACTTAAAAAAGTACAGCCACCGTTTTAGGCAAATGGTGATCCTTGTATCCCTTACTGCAGGTGTGATGACAGTCTGCAAAATAAATCCACAAAAAGTTGTGTAAAAAGGTACACTGCCACCAGTCTGTCAGATGATCTTGTCACAGTAACCAAAATGTTGCTCGAGAGGTGAGAAAGGGGAGACATTGTTAACTCTCTTCACTCCACTTAAGGTGCGGTGTGCTGATGTCGCAAAAAATAATACAGGTGGGACAAAAAGTGTCCATCGGCCGTGGTTACATGTGTTATCACAGGTAAAATAAAAATTGAAACCTCTAGGAACACCCAGCAACACTGGACAGAAAGTGCGGACTGTGTGCTGCAACAGGGAAAAAGTAGATGCCAGAAAAGCTGTAGGAAAACAGAACTCCATTAAAAAAGTACCAAAAAGAGGTATAAAGGGTTCAGAGGGTCAGAGTAAAAGGCTGAGTGAGTGTGGATAAAGGTTCCCACTCACTCAGGAGAATCAATACAAAAATCCAATAGTACAATAGATCAGAAAAAATGATGGGGGACTTACACAGTGGGGAAAATTTCACCCAAAAAGGGAAATCTACTTAAAATTAAGGATACAGACCCGCTTGTAAAATCGACTTTTGGGGCCCAAAGGAGTAACCCATCTCTCGTGTAAGATTGTATTAATCTAAACACCTTTGGAGACCACTTGAAGATGAAGTGGGAGGGTGTGAGGGTAGGTGTGCCAAATTCACAGCTTGTAGCCCATCACCATTTACAAACCTTGCAGGTCTTTGGACCACATTTCCTGAAATGCCCCTAAAAAAGGCTGCCCAGGTAACAATGTTTTCAGAAGAACTCAACGGAAGAGGGCTGGCGGACAGCAAATTCTGCTGCAGGCCTGTACCATGGAAGTCCAGGATGCTGGGGCATGTAAATGGTTGGAGAATAAGCAGCCTGGAGTGGGAGGATAGGGCGTAACATGGGGGATGTTTGGTCGGGACGAGGAGCATAAGAAGTGTCAGGATGAGGTAGGGTGGGGATGAGCTTGCCATGAAGGAAGTTGGGTGGAATGTAACCCACGATGGACCAATAATCCTGGCCATTGGAGGCCTCTCCAGGTCAAAAAAAGGTAGCCTTTTATGGGAGTGGTCTCCAACAGGTGAGATATTGACAGAGAACCTTCACAAACGAGTCACATCTGGTTCTGGCTACTGTAGGACTCTGATGAATCTGGCAATGTCCTCACTTTTTTCCATAAAGTAGCCTTGTCCTATGTGGCCAAGGGACGGCAGCTGCTACCTGATGGAGACCCTGGGAGCGGCTATATTAGGGACGACCACCTGGGAGAGGTGAACCTAGGGGAAATTACAGGTAATCGTTGGAGGAAACCACATAATCCCACCCCCCTTTCCTTTCAGGAATGTTTCCTTTATTCCACATGCCTTAATAGCATATTTTCACACTCTTCATCAATCTCTTGGTAGGTCTACTATGGATACTCCCCACCATCTACTAAGAAAAGCATATGGACAACTGGGACTAGGAAGATGCAGGGAGTAGTGATGATCACTCCCAAGGAGGATGAATACCCACTTCCTCAACATCATTTAAGAAATGGTCCCCTCGCCACTGGGACGAGAAAGAACAGAGCAATGAAGATCACTAGGACCAGACGACCAACGCAGCGGTCTAGTTGCTGGAAAATGTATAATCAGGCTGGGAAGATTTATTGCACGCCCGACACAGCTGACATGGAGAAGGGGAAGAGAGCTGCAGATGCCGGGCTGCACTGCAACCTGTACCGACGCGGAGCACCAAGCTGAGGGAAAACACGCTGTGGCAGACGGTGTGGAGGCAAACCCGACCCTGCAAAGGCAAAGCCCAGGTGCAGGCAGGTCACTGCTTGAGGAAAGAGCAACAGGAACTGTGCACCGTGAAGGGAAACACGGAGTCAAGCGCTTAACGGGGCACAGGCGGAACCCAAACATTGAAACAAACGGAAACAAAGAAACACTGAATGCAACCAGTAAGCCCAAGGAAAACAAGAGGGTTACCGGGTTGCCTACAAGTGTATGCTGCTCTGTAGGAGTAACAGAGAGAAGGGAACTGACCCAAGGGGAAGCCTCAAACAACCAGTAAGCCCAAAGAATGTAAGTGGGTTACCAGGATGCTTAACAAAAAGGGTCATGCTTCTCGAAAATGCAGCGACAGACCAAAAGGGAGGTCATTAAATAAGTGAAAGTAATAATAAAGCAGACTACAAACGGGTTATTGAACCCCCTTAAAGGAGGAAACAAACTATAGTCCAAGGTGCATGGACAAGGGAAAGCCCATACCCCTTGAAAGGGAAGCAAAGCCAGAGAGAGGTCAAGGGGAGAAAGGATAATGCCTCACCTCGTGAACTTTGCAAAGTTATAATAGCCTTTTGGAAAAAGGGAAATATAATATGATAAGTAATTTAAATTGCGCCTGTAAACCGGTGTTTCTAGGCGCGACAAGACAAGGGGAAGACAAAGGGAAACAAAACAAACAATCTTACCAGGCCTTGTGTCATTCAGATCATGCAAGTGCAGGGGGAAGGAAGAGGAGAAGTGCGAGGGGGAGGGAAAGGGAGAGTACAATAAGCAAAGCTCAAGCAAGTGCCGCTGGGGTGGCCGGTTCTAAGCAATTGCAAGGAGGCAAGGGACTGTAGGGTTGCAGATACAGTCCCTAGTGCGCAGTAGGCCCTGGGGCAGCTGGTCGTGAAGGAGTCTGGTCCCCATATTGTTCAGACGGAGGCCAGGTAACCAGTAAGTGCAGCAGACAAGAACATCAGCAAGGCAGAGAGAGAAAGCAGAAGCGAAAAGGAAGGTCTTGAGTTGCTTCCGGAACCGGAGGTTCTCCTGCTGAAGTTTGAGAGAGGCAGGGAGGCTGTTCCAGAGGGAGGCACCAGCTGAGGAGAGAAATCTACCCCCCCCACTCTCAGCCTGGAGAAGCGTCTGACATTCTGAGATTTGGAGGTGGATGAGCGGAGGGCTCAAGAAGGAAAGTCCTTAGGAAGAGAAAGTTGAATGTAGCGTGGCCCCCGGCTCCAGAAAGCCAGGTGGACAATGCAGTCTTCAAATTGATCCTTGCAGCCACAGAGAGCCAGTGGAGAGATTTCAGGGCTGGGGAGATAAGATCCCTGGTCTTGAGGCCAAGGACAAGTCGCACAGTCCTATTCTGGATTAGTTGCAGAAGGCGAAGAGTAGAGTCAGGCAGATTTAGAAAGAGGCTTTTGCAGTAGTCCAGCCTAGAGAGAACAAGGGCTCTGGAGAAAGTGAGCTTCTGGGGGAAAGTGAGAAAAGGAAGAATACTTCTGAGAAGGTGCAGCTGATAGTGAGACTTCTTAGATACATCCGTGATGTGAGGAGAGGAGGAGAGGGTGGAGTCAAATATGACACCAAGGTTTTTTGCCTCGGAGGAAGGCGGAGGTAGAGGGCCCAAGGAGGGCGCGAGAGCGAAAGAGGGAAAGCGAGAGCAGGGGTCCCAATGAGAAGGATCTGGCATTCAGGTAGAGATGGTTGGAGGTACACCAGTCCTAAATCACGCATAGACAATCAGGAATGAGCAAGGAGAGGAGGCTGAGGGGAGCCTGAAGGAGAGCTGAGGCTCATCCACATAACACTGCAAGTTAGGAGAGAAGGTATCCTAACTCCCATCTAATCTCCTTTACTCTCAATACTAAAAGACCTACTGCTCTAACACCCCCCCCTCGCCGTACCTACATTAACTATAAACAAGAAAAATGTCACAGCGGACAATATCTTGCCCCATATCCTACCTAATCTTAATTCCTTACCAGACAATACTGACCCAGGCTCTCTAGTGGAGGAATTCAATAATGCTATGACCACTGCTCTTGACAGCACTGCTCCGCTTAAACTTAGGAACAGTAAACCGAAAAAGCATCTTAACTCTTGGTGTACACCCCACCTAAAAAACCTAAGATTACAGAAAAGAAAATGTGAAACGGTATGGAACCTACATCCTACCGCAAAAAAAAAAAAAACAATCTAACAAATATCTCAACGCAATACAAAAAGGATATCATCCTGGCCAAACAAGAAACGTATAACAGGATTACCCAAGCCAACTCCAGTATGAAGGAGCTCTTCTCTATTCTAAAAGAATTGGAAACCCCAATTGCAGTACAGGATGACTCTATTAAAGATAAAACCTGGTGTACAGACATTCAGTTGGCACTAACCAACAAAGTGGCCAACCTCCAAACAAAAATTGCACTAAAAAAAGCCTCACTATCAGCCCAAACCCAAATTCCCCTGAACAAAACGCCAACATCTAAACCCAAAGTATTCACTCAATTCAACTTCTCTAAGGTCTCAGTGATCGAGGTAGAGAAAACTATTCTTGCACTTAAACCATCCAATTGCAAAGGCGACCAATGCCGAGCACAACTGATCAAGGATGCTGCTAGAGATCTAGCTCCCTTCATCACCAAACATATCAATGCCTCCTTTACTACTGGCACCATCCCACGCAACCTAAAGGAATCCTGGGTACTCCCCCTTCTGAAAAAACAAACACTGGACCCCAACATTCCCACAAATTACAGGCCCATCACCACGGTGCCATTCCTACTAAAAATACTAGATAAGATAGCATACACCCAAATTCACAAATTCCTTGAGGTGAAACATCTCCTTGGCACCCGCCAATCTGGTTTCCGACCTCAACATGGCACAGAGACTGCCCTTATCGATTTAAAGGCCTAAATAGACTCATTCAGAGACTAGGGAAAATTAGCACTCCTCCTCCTACTAGACCTCTCAGCCGCCTTTGAACTGGTGGTCCAAAGAGTACTGTGTAATCACTTGGACTCTGCGTCCCACTTCTCAGGGGAGGCTATAGTCTGGATACAGTCATTCCTTAGTGACAGGACCATGAGGGTGTTCTCCCCCTCGGCGGCAGCAGACCCGATACCCATTACTTGTGGAGTTCCCCAGGGATCCTGCGTCTCGCCAACACTCTACAATATCTTCAACAAGCCACTCTTTGACGATCTTGACAATCTGGGTATCATCTGTACCAACTACGCAGACGATACCCAGATTCTCCTAACACTTACTGGGGATTATGGAGAAGATCTGGCTATGGTGAACAGTCTATAGCATCGTTCAGGCATGGATGGCCAACCATGGCCTATGTTTGAACGATGACAAAATGGAGCTCATCATCCTGGGCACCACAGCACGCATCTCAAAACTCAACCCAAATTACTCAGCATTTATCATCGATGGGAACACTATCAAGGTCGCCAGAGAAGTAAAAACCTTAGGTTTCTACCTCAACTCGACCCTATCCTTTACCAAACAGGTAAACTCACTGGCCTTATCCACGGCCTATACACGTAAATTAATACGAGCCGGGAAACAATTCCTATCAGATGACAGTTGCCTAATCTTATCCAGAGCCCTCATCCTATCAAAACTAGATTATTGTAATGCCCTCTACATAGGGGCAAACAAACAAATCATCAACAGAATTCAAGTGCTCCAAAATAATGCACTTAGGGCTGCCCCAAGTATTCCTAGAAGAGCACATATTTCTGAAATAAGACGGAAACACAAATGGCTATCTACCCAGGAAAAAAATCAACCTCAAATCTGCCTCCCACATCTACAAATGCTTAAACAATAAAGCCCCTCTTTACCTAACAGAGTTTTTTCTGGTAAATCGTTCTGTTAGACCATCAAGAACAGTCAGCCCCAACTGCCTTCTAGTGCCCAGATTTAAACTGACCACTATTGGAGGGTCCAGCTTCCCAGTTAGGGCAGCTCAATTGTGGAACTCCCTACCTCACGCACTTAGATCTGACCAAACGTTCAACAAATTCAGAAAGAACACAATAAAATGGCTCACTGAGAATGTTATGTAACCCGCATTCTCCCCGCGTACCTACCTGCATGTAATGTACCTGATATAGATTTGCCATTATGTAGACGTCAGCTATATGATGACATGTTGTCTACATACCGTTTGTACATGTACTTTACTGCCTTACCCTCATCCTGTTGAGCTAAGAATATTGTTTTTACCATGCTCCGTAAACTTGTAACTTCTGTAACCAAGCTGTAAGCCCTCTTTTCACATGCGCCCTGCTACCACAGGGTCCGGCGCGCACAATAAATGAACAAACAAACAAACAAGGTAGAGATGAGATGGGCTAGAGGTGCCATGTAAAGGTTGAAGAGCCAGGGTGAGAGGTTAGAGCACTGGGGAACACCACATGTGGAGAGATAGGTGGTGGAGAGAAAGGACCCCAGTTGGACCTGGGAGGGTCGACCGGAAAGGAAGGAGGTCAACCAGGCTATGGCCTGATCTGTGATGTTCAGGTTGTCACGGAGATGATTTATCAGAATGGCGTGGTTGACCGTGTCGAAAGCAGAGGAAAGATCAAGGCGGCGGAGGACAGAAAGAAGGCTAGAGTCGAGATTTAAGAGCAGTTCTTCACGGGTGTTCAGGAGAGCAGTTTCCGTGCTTCTGGCTACTCTAAAGCCAGGCTGTTGGTTTTGGAGACAACCAACAGATTCTGTGTGGAGAGCAAGCTGGGAGATGGCCAGCTTTTCCAGGAATTTGCCCAGGAAAGGAGTGATAGAGATCAGGCGGTAGTTTGCCAGAGAGAAAGGATCGACAGAAGGCTTCTTTGGGAGGGTGTGCACAAGGGAGTGCTTTAGGAGTAAGGGGAAGGTTCCTGTGGCAAAAGAGTGATTGCAGAAATTGGCCAAGACTGGAATGAGGGCGTCGATGTGGTCCTTGATGGTTCTGGAGGAGCAGGATAGCACCTGCTTGGACAATACTTTCATAGATTGGACTTGTCTAGAAACATTGTCAGGAGTGAACATGGGGAAAGAAGAGAACAGAGGAGGAGAGGGAGAGGTGGCTAAGTAGGGGCCGAGGGAGGTATAGGGAGAGTAAGAGGAGGGAGAGGACAGGATGTCATTATTGTTAGTGGTGAAGTGAGAAGCCAGTGCCGTGCAGAGGGCCTAGGAGGGAATGGGAGAGGTCGATACAGCAGCATTATGGCCCAGCACCTTGCAGATTTTGAAGAGTTTGGCCATGTTGTTTGAGGCTGCAGAGATGCAGGCTTGGATGTAGGCTCTCTTCTTGGACAGGACAGAGAGTCTGTATTGCCTTTGGAGCAGGCAACAGGCCAGTTTGTCAGAGGATGCACCTGATGCCCTCCACTTCCTCTCGACCACCCTGCACTTGCGTTTAAGGGTGGCAAGGTTGGAGTCATATCAAGAGGGGCTTCAAACAAATCCTCATGACAGGGGTAAGGACATCAAGAGTGTTCGTGATAGAGAGATGCAGGTTAGATAGGGCGGTGTCAGAGTGTGAGTCAGCTGCAGGCGTAGGAGGAGGCGAGAAAGAAGCGGCAAAAGCCTCCACTGACACATGCTTCATGGGCCAGATGGCCAAAAAGGTGGCTGGCAGTGCTGGGGTCGGCTTCACCTGGGGAACAGAGAGAACAGTATGAAACAAGGTTTCATGTACCAGCAATGTTAAAGGGAAAATGTTTTGTTTAATAAAGTCGTGGCAGGAGAGTATACCAGGTGAAGACAAGTGTTGTATGTGTGCAAATTATGATGTAAAGAGAATCCCAAGGAAGGAACATGTCCTCAAGATTATGAACTATTATAAATGTGTGAGAAAAGTTTGGCAAGGAAGATGACAGATCACATGTGAATTTGGAGCCTACACTTTAAAAGGTGCAGAATGCTTAAGGCGAAGAGAAAACCTGGGAAGGGAATTTATTCCCTGAGAACTGTGAATGCACCAAGGCGAGAGTGATCCTCTTGGATTCTGAGGAACTTGATTATTCTTTATTTTTGAATTATTGTCTTCGTACACAGAATCTGGGAAAGGGGGCCATTCCGTGGAACTGTGAATATTGTGCATTGGAAACGTTTACAGTGGATTTTAACTTTTGTGTTGGATTTGAACACTTGGAGAAATCATGAGACAGTACCTTTTACAATAAGTTAGTTTTAGAGTGTGAGGGCCAGAATAGGATTATGGACACGGATGTACTTTTTGTTTGGACATCTTGATAAAGGACAGACCCATTTGTTTTGGTTGAAGTAGGAATAATACCTCCTAGATTAAGAATAGAAAGGTATTTTCAACCCCCATTTGCTTTAGTAAAAGTTTGTCGCCACAACCATGTCTCCTGTGTGTCTGAGTCTCATTCCTGGCCCCTCACACACCTCCTTCTCAAAAGCATGCAGAAGCCATGACCATATATAGCTCCAGTGCCCTCACTCTTAAAGAAGCAATGTCTGGCTGTCTCAAACAGATTTCCACATGGGGGTCCCCAGATTGTTGAGAAAATATTATCTTTCCATTCCAATTATTATTTATCCAGCAAACTTTAACATTTAAAAGGACTTGAAGATAAGGAAAAGAAAGCAACTAAACGTACCTCTATTTCGGATGGCATAGCCAAGTAACAAGGGTTCCGTTTCCACATATCGACACACTGAAAAAGAATAGAACATTGTTTTAAAACAATTTGTTAAACTATCCAGGCCAACTAATTGCCCTTCTTTCTTGATTTTGCTTACATTTCCAGCTTTAGATATCTTCAAGTCCAAATGCGGCTGGGTCATTTTTCTGTCTTTTCTCTTTTGCAAGTAGTCCAGAAGCTTGAGCTGTGGTGGGGTAGGGCAATGAGAGACCTCCTGTTGACTATTTAGAGCAGTTCGACAGTATCTCTTAAAACACCTAAATCAAATAGTGAAACAAGATAAGTAAAAGGAGCAATACACCATGTGCAAAGTTGCCACATTTTACTTTGCAAGTCATTCATCATTTATCATTTTAGAAGCACTAAGGAGAGGAGAAAATTAAACTAGGACATTGTAAACCACTGTGGATGACCTGCTTCTAATGCAATACATGCCCTTGACATGCCTTAAGCATTGTGAAGAAGAATGTTGTTTGGTTGTATAGAAACCCTCCTCTGGTGTGGGGTTTAGTAAGACCAACCGGTAGTAGACTTGCAGGTTTTCAAGACAAGCTAGACCAGCTTTCACTGGTAGGGAGACTGAGCAGAGCAGTTATGATTCACTCTTATGACGGGTAAGCCCTAATACACAGTACCAATCACTTACAAGGGAAACCAAGTCAAATACTTGCTGTGGACTTACAGGGTTTCACCAAAAGGTGGACCAGCTCTCTCTGGTAGGTGTAAGGGAGACCAAGTAAAAGATTGCAATAAAAACACATACTGACACATATAAATATGCATATATAATTAGGTATTTAACAAGAATAATGGGCATTAAGTTTAAATTCAACTTCAAGTTAACACTATACATTGAAGCAATGAAATACATAATCCAGCAACAACCATGCCACCCATACACACAGCAGCTATAACCACACAGAGCATACACACTCACCCCCACTGTGTTGCACACATTCCAACATAGTAAAGCTAGGAAATACATAATCAAGCAACAATATTCAGCCAACCTTAGCACGACCACACACAGCATATGCGCCAACACCCACTACATACACTGATTACAACATACACTAAAGCAAGAAAGCAACAATATTCAGCCAACATCAGCATGAACACACAGCATACACACTAAACCCCACTGCATTCAGAAACATACCCTCAACCCACACAGCATACACATCCCCAATAGGAAATGCATTATTCCAGCAACAATATTCAGCCAACATTATCATGACCACACAACATATGCGCTCGTCCTCACTGCGTACACATCACAGAATGCCCTAAAGAACTACATAATCCAGACAAGGAAATACATAAGGGTATTCACATAAACAATATGCTATATAGAAAAACAAAGTAAAGCAGCAAATTACTGTAAAACATAACGTAGGCCTTTAACAATATTACCCAAAATAGAAAACTATTCCCCTCATTCAAATGTACTCCATTCAGCCCAAAATACTGTTAATTTGACTCTTAATGTTGTGGTGAAAAACAAAATATGTTTTACTGAATATGTATATGTACACCTATTTACAGTTACGTGAGCTCGATTGATTTTTCGATGATTCACACTTCCTTGCATTCATATTTTACATGCTGCCGAACACGAAAACATAATTTTTGTTTCGGGAAATAATTCTAAGTAGTAGATCAGTTTTAATGTTAAAAGACATTTCTGTTCCTCTTCGGTAGTCAAGATCATGCCCACCAACTTGGATTTAAATAAAATCCAGCAATTTCACAACAGTGTCAAAATAAATGAACAGTTTGTCAAGAATGTCTTGCCATTTGCCACCATTGATAGCCATGCCATTCCACCTTCATATCACCAGATAGTCAAACGATTAGAATTTGGCCTACGTAATGCTCCAGCCAATAAATCCAGAAATCGCCAACAATTAACAATATTTGTTCCTACATTTGAATGAAAAATAAAAGTTTAAATAATCACACGCACGTGAAAAATACATATACAAAAGCATGAGTTAGTACAGAGAAGAGAAGCATGCAAACTGAACTACCAAAAGAATACATAAAGAAGCACATGCAAAATAGTTACGTGCATAAAACTAAACAGACAAGCATGCAAAACGTAAACTACAATAATTTACATTGAATACAAAACATACGTGAACATATGCCTAATGTACAATATTCACTGATTAACGCTGCAGCACTACAAAACACACACAAACACTTATGTAATGATAGTAATAATGCTGCAACACTACAAATACGCACCCATGCGTAATACCAAATGCAGTTACATTGCAGATGTATCTGAATATTTTCTTATAAAACGTTCACATCTTAATATTAAAAATACACATAATACATACACAACACTTTTGCTAATGCACCTGGGGTTCCATTTGGAAAAAAGCGCAACTTGAGATTTTTAGACAAAAAACAACCCTTAGTGCATCAATGGCAAGTGCAAATAATTACCAACGGCGCATGTGCAATGTACAACAACCAATCAACATACAGAAACACCCGCCGCACTTGCATTACAAATGCAAGTGTGTTTGAGTTTTAGACCAAATCCAAACACGCAACTTATTCAACCATGCCTATTAACAATAGTAAACACTTCAATTGATGACAGTGACCAGTGTGAATGATATGATATGTTATTTATAACGTGCGTAATACCCAGAGGTTTCTAAGCGCGGACCCGGGGATCGAAACCTGTGTTGCTCTATGTCGTCTTGCTTCCAAGCCGAGCACGTTGCCGCTGAGCTATCCTCCTGAGACAGTAAGCACCCTTTACAAACTTATATACATTTTTAATAATAATGTAAAACGTGTAATTTTTAAATGTTGTATTTCAAAATAAATAATGTATTACAATTTAATTGTAGCAAATTTGAAAAGGTCAACAACAGCCACTCCATTACAGTCTTTGACGGAGACAGGTTAGTAAATAATTTTTTATAAAATCGCCTATTAACGTAAATGAAACTTTTGCATAAATGTGAATATTGTAAATAAAACATACCCTTTTAGTTACTCATTTTATAATGCAATATAAAACTAAATATAAACTATAAAACGGGGGCAAAAATTCAAGTTGTAAGCCAGCCATAAAAAACAAACTCGCTACCTCAATTCGATATATACACACATCACACCATTTCTTACTTGCCAAGAGTCAACTATCACTAGCCAATGGCTTGTGCCAAGTGAACATGTTGCACCCTTCTACAAAATTAAAACAGTAGTGTACTATTAATTTTCGACAAGCCAATATAATACGCTTCATATGCTGCATAGCTCCAATAACTGTTCACGCAAAATTCAATTAGGTTTATAATGCTAGATGAAAAATTAATACGAATGTAGCCACTAGCATACTGTTAATAGCACAATATACAAAATGGCAATACAAATGTTCACATTATTGTGCTATTAAGAGCACTATATACAAAAGCTCAATATGAATGTAGGCACTAGCGTAAAATAAATAGTACTAGATAGAAAATGTTAATACAAATGTAAGCAGCAGCATCACATTTCCTCAGTCTCATAACATACAGGTGTATACAGCAAACAGAACATTTTATATTTTAACATGTCATCTTTTGTATAGGTGAAACATTAACAGTACATAACAAAATGAGTGAATAGCACTATATACAAAATTTCGATACAAATGGAAACACTAGCGTACTATTAATAGCACTGGATCAAATAGGTCCAAGTGAATGTATACACTAGCGTACTATAAATAGTACTAGATAGAAAATGTTAACACAAATGTATGCAGTAGCATGTATTATCTTTACAATTCGAATGTCCAGGTGTGTACAGTAAGCAGCTGAATGAGTCAATGCGCTTCATATGCTGCATAGCATCAACATATGTGTATGCAAAATTCAGTTGTGCATTCAATGCTGGGTACAAATTAATAAGGATTTAGCCATTACCATACTATACACTGGTCCTGAGAAGTTTACACTGGCGACCAGTAAAGAAATCCATCAATTTCAAAGCCCTCATCATTGCCATAAATCACTCCATGTAAAAGGAGCCGCATTTCTCCAAGCAAAAATCACCCGATACCAAACATGAAGAGATTTAAGATCTATCATCGACCTCCAAATAGAAACAAGACAACGAGAAAAATAAATTTGGAGCAACCACCTTCTCCTATTTCATACCCAAACTATTTAACTCGATCTCAAAGGAAATAAGAACAACGGAAGACAACCTAACTTTCAAGAAATGACTTAAAACTTGGCTTTTCAACTCACCGAGATAAACTTAGACCAACTATACAACAAACGCCCCACGAGAAGGCCACCTCAACCTCATACAATGCCCGCTTCTGCAAACTGTAAGCACAGAACAATGAACACAGAATGAAACAAAAACATGGCAACGCAATATATAGAACCCACTAACCACCCCCCTTTACCTCTAACACACCCGCTAACTCTCACCTACTACACACACACACCCAGGGGGCTAGCGAAACAATCCCACCCAAACCGCACATCTCTCTCTAACCAATCTACAAAACCAATAATCTCTGCCACCAAACACCCAGAAAGCTGACATGCACAGACACCAGTTGCACCTGGTTCTGCACACATCAACAGATGAGCACAACATCTATTCTGTCCCCCTCTCCCCCACGGACCAAACCGTTTTGCTTTACAGAGCCACGTGAGCACTTGGGAGACCATGGACTTGGCAGCGTTACATGGTATAAATCAACTTAACATATAGAAAATGTTAGATTGACTGTTAGTACCATACTAAAGAGAGCTCAATATACAAAATTTAAAAACGAACGTAAGCAGCACCATCAAATGTCCTTACAACTATAATATACAGGTGTCCTCAGGTTTATCATGCTTAAAAAAAATGCCAGTGACCCATTAGCATACTGTTACTAGCACTATATAAAAAAAGGTTAATACAAATGTAGGCACTAGCGTGTAATTAATATCACTATATCCTAAAGATCAATATGGATAGAGGCAACAGTGTGCTATACATAGTACTAAATAGAAAATGTGACAAATGCAAGCAGTAGCATCTAATTTCCTTACTATTATACCGTACAGGTATACCACTATATGCAAAACATTAATACAAAGTAAGCAATAGCATCAAAAGTCTTTTAAATTATAACAAGCAGAGCAACATTTTATATTTTAACAACATGGCTTCTTTTGTGTAGGTGAAACATAAACACGAAGACAAGATGAGAAGATAAAAATAGAACACAAACATTATCATAAATCTTGTAAGTATAATTTATTATAATAACAAAAATACATTCACCAAAGTTATGTTTTTCACAAAAAACAAACACAATTGAATGAAACCTAACAATTTAAAAATACATAAAAAATTGTCTTTTAATAAACAATGTATCTATCATTTGTTATTTAATTGTAGCAGGAAAACACAAGTATGAAAAGAAAGTGGTAAAAGAAAAAAGAAAAACAAGAAAAACACTGCAAAGATTCCTCAAAAAAGGAACACAAAAATCTGGGTAAATGTGTATACGGTTTTCTTCGTAGTGTAGTGTCCCATGTTCCCGTGCCAGTCGAAGGATCGTGTCTCTGTCCCTATAATTGAGCATTCTTGCAATTATCGTGCGGGGCGGTGCTCCAGGTTTCGGCACCGGGGCCAGTGTGCGGTGTGCACGTTCAACTAAGAAGTGATCGGAGAGGGAGTTTGCTCCAAACAGGGTTTTGAGGAGTGCCTCAACTCGTGTTTCCATTTTGTCTTTGCCGAATGACTCCGGAACCCCAACTATGCGTACGTTGTTCCTTCTTGAGCGTGATTCCAAATCCTCGCATTTGCTCTGCAGCCTATGCAGGTTCTCTCTGAGCTGGGCAATGTCTTGGTCATGTCGTGCGACCGTGTCTTCCGTTGTTCCAATTCTATTCTCTGCCTCTGTTAGTCTAAGGTCTTGTTTATCAGCTCTGGTTTTCAGAGTCCCTATGGTCGTTACGATGTCGTCCAGTTTCACATTCAGGGATAGAAAACCACTTTGGACTATATTGGTCAGATATTCCACCCTGTCTCCGCTCTCCGCACTCGTCACAGGATTAGTTGTCGGCGGCGGTTCCATCTCGCTGCCCCCTGCCTGGCTGCTAGTATATGAATCCATTGGCCCTTTCTTCTTCGCTCCTACTGCCTCGGCCATCTTGTCTTGCTTCCTCGTGTTCCCCATGCCCCTGTAGTCGTCAGATAGTTAGCCCCAGGCAGTTCAGGGGATCGGCGACTGTTGTCTTGGGTCCGTCTGGGTTATTGGGAAGCTAGGGTGTCTGGAACCCCGGGGTATCACCAGGCCCCTGCGCCTTGTTAGCTGCTGTCACGCCAAATGTAGTGCAGGCGATACCCGGCTAAGAAGAAGTGCACAGCTCGCCCAGCTTGCCAGTGGAATGCACTCTCCCATGTGTCCAGAATTCCGGGTGTCAAGGCTTATCCACTTTATTCATCCACTCCAGTGGCCGCCAAGGGTGTCAGCCCACCAGTCACCCCACTGCTTGCCTCAACGGATAGTGGAAGCTTACAATATGAGCGGCACCGGGTATCCCAGACTTCACTGACCTGTGGTTTCGGGGGTTCAGGCAGCTCCGGTATTTGAAGGTCCACACGTGTAGCTTCAAACGCAGCCAAATCGCCGCCAAATCTCAACGACCCATACACTGTGGTCTCTGGAGGAGTTAGTCAGGGATATATCCCCACCGCCTCACCTTGTCCCATCAATGTGTCCGCCTCACAGTCCAACACTCTGTGTAAAGTTTGTAGGGATCTCTACACCGCATGCTACCTCGTCTCAACCCCCGCAGGGAGTCAAGCTGCCCAGCCGTCACTCGGCTCGCCATACAGCTCCAGCAGGCAAGCGGGGGCTGTGCGGGGTGCCTGCGTAGGGGCCAGCCTTGCCTGAGTTGTGTGCCGTGAGGGCAGGGTCTGACTTGTCTCTAGCCGCAGGTTTCCTGTAGCGCGGTGTGGGAGCCGCCGCTCATCGGATGGTAGCGATCTCAGACCGTTTCTCCGTGGCTGGGTCTGGTTTAGGTTATGAGAGGGAGAGGGGAGCTGGCCGCTCGAGTCGGGTTGCTCCACCACAGCTCCGGTCGTTTTTCGCGGGCTTTGCTCTCTATGGCCCCAGCGGCTCCCAGCGGTATTCCTCTGGTTCCCGGGGTCGGCACACACCACAGCTCCGCCCCGCTGGAACCGTCGAGCCGTGTATCTCCGCAGCCAAGGCTTCGCTCGTTCCAGGATTTTCAGTGCAGATGCTGCTACCCTTGACACACGTTCCGGTGTGCTCAGCTCCTCGTTGCGGGCTCCGAAACAGGATCAATTTAGCCAACGGATGATTCTCGGGCCAGAGCGTTCGGATCACGCAGCCATGTCTGATCGTGCCCAACAGCGCCCCCCAACCCCACAGGTTTTAATAGGGCCAACTCCAGGGACCTCTACTAGCCTAAACCAGTTAGGACGAGTGTTAGGGAGAATTCCCAGAAATGTGCCAATTCCTCTCTCGCTTAGAGACCTGAAGCACTTTGTTGGATTCTAGGACTTTTTGATTTTTGACTTGGAGAGAGTGAGACCCTTTTTCCCCCACTCTCTCATGTATTTTAAAGTGATCTGAACTCTGTTTCTTTGTTAAGTATGGAGTCTGACAAACTCCATAGGCATCATCTTTACATTGTGTCACACAGCACCTTCAGTGCAGTGGCACAGGGAAGTCTTTCCGATTTCAAAAAGGTTTAAATACCTTCTCCTGGAGAAACTACTCTTTCCAAGAGCAGAGAAGTGAAATTGACTTTACTTACATGTGTAACTTTCTAGACCCAGCACACACTATCTTACAATAGGGTGATGGAGGGGTTACTTAGTATCCCCTTTGTCTAGTTTCTCATGTAAAATTTTTATGTTACCCTTTCTAAAATTAATGGCTGGTGGCAGTGGTTTACTTTTTACTACCATTGTGTATTTTTACTGCAGGCTGCAGCTGCAGCCTTAGTAAAGCACCCATGGGTGCCCATTTTGTCAAAATGGCCCGGTCTTCTTTTTTCACCATTTCTTTCAAGCCAGGTTTGGTCCCTTTGTTTTTTGTTTTTTTTTGTCTTTGGCGGGATTCACAAGTGAAGTCCGCCTCGGGCTCCAGTAGGTCTGGCAGGGGCAGGAAGTGAGGGAAGTGCCCGAAACCTCCTGTGCTTAATCCCCTTGGTTACAGGAATGCACCCAAAGGTGATTGGCCGGCTGGCTGTTCGGCAAGGACAGCCATCCTGCTGTGTGACTGACAGCTACGCTGGAATGAATGGAAAAACCTGCATGAAAGGCGAGGCTTTTTGGCTTGGAAGCCAGAGTCGACCACCGGACAAAGGAATCCGAATAAGAACTTGGTAGAGACGGTTGCTGCAACTCCTGGACCGTTGGTTTGCCTGGTGAAGCCCTGCTGCTGTGCTGAAGCTCTGAATTTGTTTCGACTAGAGAAGCCCTACAAGGATGACTTCTCCCCTTGAGTTGGTGGGACCAATCAATTCCAAAGTGAACTCGTCTGGGCAAACTCTCGGAGTTGGCTGTACTTCCTTGCTGCTGCAGGAACCGAAGTGCCAGCGAGAGGAACACCAGATTGGAGTGCATCACTTGTAAGTCAGACCCGAGTTGCTGGAAGATCCTCCGGACACCTAGTAAGCAGGACTGACCAAGCCTGAGCCACCTCAACAGAGTGCTGGACCCCAATGCGACGAAAGTCCAAAGTGGTATCCGAGAGTCTGTGGTGGGGTTATTTGCTGAGATGTGAGGAGCTGAAACCGCGAAGTGCTGCTGAACTGAGGTTTGTCCTTTGCTGTAGCCGAATGTCCCGTTGTGTTGCAGGAGTCCCCAGAAGTCCTCCCCGTTGTCCCCATGACTGAGGCACAGGAACAACAGGATCTGCAGAGCCACACAGGAACAGAAACCAGCATCACACTACCAAACTGTGTAGTACAGACTTATACCAAAGGTTGGGTTCCTATTGCCAGGAGGTCAAGGTTGTTGTAGTGCATGTTAGAGAGAATTCTCAGAAATGTGCTAATTCCCTCCACCTTAGAGACCCCCAGCAACTTTGCTGGATTTTGAGGACTTGATTTTTTTAAACTGGAGAGAGTGTGACCCTTTTTGCCACTCTCCCATGTATTTCATTGTGATTTTGAACACTGTGTTTCTTTTGGTTGTTGTTAGGCAGAAACCTGTGCAGTTCCCTTAGGGACCTCTGCAAAAGATTTAAGACTACAGGTGTTGGCAGTAAACCCACTTGGTAGCAGTCTGTACCACCCAGATTTACCTGGTAGCTGTGGCTGAGCAGTCAGACTTCCCTCAAGAAGAGTTAGGCAATATGCAAAGTATACACAATAGGCACTCAGATACAATAATACAAGCAAACACTGACCAGAGCTTTGGTATCAAAGTATATAATTATTTATTTAAAAACACACAGTTGAAACACTCCAGCACTCTTACTGTAAAATATTCTAAACACAGTTACTATTGTAATATATACACCCCTTTTTCCCTATCGGATAAATCACAGTAAAACACCACTTATTTTCATACAGAGGTGAGCGCTTAACTAGATTGCACTCTAATAAGTTTGTGAGAAAGGGAGGGGAAAAGACAGAATATGAAAAGGTACACCACTCTAAGATTCAGGAACACTGTTAGCAAGGCAGAGAGCAAAAAGTCACTGGTGAGCCAAAGTCCAAAGGCTGGGCCCACTCTTAGAGAGAGCAGAGCACAAATGCGCCCAAGATCACACAGTTACACTAGGCTTAGAAAGTCTTGCAGAGGGTTCAAAAAGAGTTTAGAGAGGCTTTAAGAAAGTTTAGCCAGGGTGTCCCAGACTAACCCAGGTTCGAAAGTCGGGGGCTAAATCTACCCCGTACAGTCGGTAGCAAGGGAAGCCAGGCGGGACACGGTACCTTAAGTGGGAAGGATCCTCCAGCGGTGGCAGTTGTTCCTGGTAGTGGGTGCAAGTTCCGTCGTCGTCCAGGGGAAGAGAAGATCTCGACTTGGAGGATAGATGAAGGTCGTTGCACTACCAGGGAAGAAACCAGCCGCAGAGTTTTCCGGTTAAAGGTGGTACCTTTGTTTCGCGGTCGTGGCAAAACGTGGTATCCCGGTTGCCGGGGTGCTTGTCACGGGCAAGGCGGCCACGAGGTACGTCGGGAAAGCGAAAAGACGGTGAAACTGGTTATCCCCACCAGTCAAAGGAAGAAGACTCTCCGGCGGGAGATCTCCTCTGTCGTTGGGAAAGTGGTGAGGCAGTCCAGCAGGGCTCCACCGGTGGTGGTGTCGTGGCAGGTCGGCTCAGCTTCTCCCTCGTCGGATTCTTAGGTCCTGTGGCGACTTCTGAAGTTCCAGTCCCAATAGCCCTGCTTTTATGCAGCAAACCCCCATTCACTCAGCCTAGCTGTCACTCAAACATGCTAAGTGGTGGGCCGGCCAGCTCACCACTTGGGCCAATCAGGACGGAGTGCGACTTGCGTTGCCTAGGCAACTCAGTCCAGGGTGCCTAAATTTCCCTCCACCCCTCCTAAGTACCCGAGACAGAGTGGCACCACTTTGGAGGGCTTCTGTGGAGAAGCCCGCCAAAAAGTGGAACAAAGGGCTCGACTTGGGTTGGAGTCACAGAAGAGAACACAAACGCCATTTTAGAATCAAGTTTTGGCAAAAAATACCAACCGCAGAATTAATATTAATTAAATAAACCGGCGGTATGTTCGAGGCTACCGTAAATAATTAAATAAAGATAGTAGCCTAAAACAATGGGAAATCCCATTGGAAAATATTCGCGGTTGAATATAAAAAGTAGTATCCACTGCCACCAGCCAAAACTCGATCAGGGGGGACGGAGACGTGCCCCCTCGACTAACAGACCCCGGGGCAATTGAATTGCCCCAGCCAGTACGTCCACAATATGATGGTTTGTACTGGTTCTGTTCAGAATTTAAGACTAGTAAAGTCAATGGTGACTTTACATGCCCTGGGAGACAGTAGTCAGTCCCAGGGTATGGAGTCTATACTGGGGGTCACTATGATACCCCTGTGTCACTGCACTGAGGGTGCTGTGTAACACACATCACAAAAACACATGAAGCCCTATGGAGTAAAAGACCCCATAGCCCATTAAACACATCTAGATTCAAAGAAACACACTCAAATCATGCCCAAGAGTGAGGGTAAAAGAGTCTCACTCTTGGCAGGAGAAAAAAAATAAACCCCAAAAATCCAGCAAAGCTGCTGGGGGACTCACTAGGTTAGGAAATTCAGCCTAAACAGAGAATTCTCCCTAACATTTGTGGAGTCTGACAAACTCCATAGGCGTCTTTTACATTGTGTCACAAAGCACCTTCAGTGCAGTGACACAGGGAAGTCTTCCAGATTTAACTACCTTCTCTGGGATTAACTACTGTTTCCCAGAGCAATAAAGTGAAATTGACTTTACTTATAATTGTAACTTTCTAGACCCAGCACACCCTATTTTACAATAGAGTGCTGGAGGTATTACCTATTATCCCCTTTGTCTAGTTTCTAATGTAACATTTTTTATATTACCCTTTTCTCATTGAATGGCTGGTGGCAGTGGTTTCGTTTGAACTACCATGGTGAGCATTTACCGCGGGCTGCGTTCGCAGCTACAGTAAAGCATACATGGGAGCCATCTTTGTCAAAATGGCGCCTGGTCTTCTTTTTTCGCCATTTCTCTGTGGAAAGTTCCTTCTTGAGATTTGCTCTGCGTGCCAAACGAGGTTTGGTCTCTTTGTTCATTTCGCCTTTGGCGGGGTTCACAAGTGAATCCCGCCTCTGGCTCCAGAGTATCTTGGGTAGGCAGGAAGTGAGGGAGGTGCCCGAAACTCCCTGTGCTTAGTCTCCTAGGAGACCCAAATGCACTCTGTGGTGATTGGCCGGCTGGCTGTCCGGCAAGGACAGCCACTCTGCTGGGTGATTGACAGCTAGGCTGGAATGAATGGGAGAGAACTGAATAAAAGGCGAGTCCTTTGGCTTTGAAGGCAGAGTCGACCACTGGAAGAAGGAACCGAGGAAGAACTTGAAGAGGATGCCTGCTGCAACTCCTGGACCGTTGGTTTGCCCGGTGAAGCCCTGCTGCAGTACCGAAACGCCAAGTTCGCATCGACAGAGAAGCCCCTGCAAGGACGACTTCTCCCCTTGAGTTGGTGGGACCAATCAACTACAAAGTAAGCCACCTTGACATCCATCTCGGAGCTGGTTGAATTTCCACAGAGTTGCTGCTGGAAACCGTATAGCAAGGGAGACGAACACCGGATTGTGTGCGTTGCTTTTAAACTGGCCTGGAGCTTTTGGAAGATCCTCTGGATTCCGAAGAAGCAGGACTGACCAAGCCCGAGCCCCCTCAACAGAATTTGGGACCCAAGAAGCAAGGAAAGTTAATCTCGACAGCCAGGAACCGTGGTGTTGCTATTTGCGGTAGACGCCCCGAGCTGAAACACTGAACAGCCACTGAAAGGGAAGTTTGCCAGTTGAGATTTTTGACCGTCCAAATGCATTGCAGGAGTCCCCCGACGTCCTCCCTCTTGTCCCCACGACTGAGGCCCAGGAACAGTGAGCTCTGCAGAGCTGCACAGGAACAGAAGTCATCAGCTGCATCTTTTCTTAATTTCTAAGGAGAGAATATAAAACAACAAATCAACTACCCCCATCTCATTCCACTGTGTACCAGGTGGGCCTTTACAAAAAACAGCTGTTTTTTTACTCCCAACATCTATCTCATTGCCAAATTAGAAAATCACTAATCATTTTTAATAATATTACTAAAAAAACATTCATCAAAATTCAAAGACATGTGCACTTTCCACAAGGCACATATACATAAAAAATGACTTATTCAGTGCGGTATTATATCCAGAGGTGGGGTTATTAAGTGACATATATATATATGATACATTACTCACTGTAATTGTATTTCTGATGCTTGTATCTGCTTAGATTAACATGCTGTGCATAAGCCGAAATCTAGTGGAAGCTGCGGAGTATTACAGTTTGTTTTTCGAAACTCAAAAGGGGGCGTTGAACTAGGGCGTGCCAGTAATACTAACTATCCCTAGTGTGACGTCCACTGTACCCATGATCCCTCACGCGTGTAGGCCCCTCAGATTGTATTTTTTATGACATGATGTAGCATGAGGAGTAGCGTGAGTACAGAGTATCCAAGCAGATAAAATAGATAAGACTACAAGCGGCCATGCGCCTTCTCTCAGAGGGGAGGTAGGGCAGGCGCATGTGAATCTAAGCAGATACAAGCATCAGAAATATGATTACGGTGAGTAATGTATCCCTTCTGAGGCTTGTGGAATCTGCTTAGATCACATGCTGTACGTAGATTAGCGAGCAGTGTTAGAAGAAGGAGGAGGAGGGATATGAGAAGGGTCATGAGCGAACAGATGTCTTATAACCGCTTGTCCCACTTGATTATCTGTCTTGGAATGAGTGTCAATGCAGTAGTGCTGAGTGAAGGTGTGAATAGAGCTCCATGTAGCTGCTTTGCAAATGGTATCAAGGGGTACATTTACAATGAAAGCCAGAGTGGCTCCAGTACCTCTTGTAGAGTGGGCCCTTGGCGTAAAAGGCAGTGTCTTATTTGAAAGGGAATAGCACAGTTGGATACATCCGACTATCCACCTAGAGATGGCATTCTTGGAGACGCGATCTCCCTCTCTGCCTGGAGCTATGGAGACGAACAGTTGATCTGTCTTTCTTAGCGGCATGGTCTTGTCTAAGTAGTAAAGGACCGCCCTCCTCACATCTAGTGTGTGGAGTTTCACCTCAGCAGAGCTTTTGGGTTCTTGGAAGAAGGCCGGTAGCTCAATAGACTGGTGAACATGGAATTTGGAAATGAACTTAGGTGAGAACCTAGGGTGAGTGCGTGAAAACCAGTTTATCCTTATGAACAGTAAAGAAAGGATCCTGCACTGACAGAGCTTGAATTTCAATGACCCTTCTTATGGATGTGATGGCTACTAAGAAGGCAGTTTTATAAGTTAAGTGTTTGAGACTAGATTTGTGCCTGGGCTCAAAGGGGTGTCCCATGAGCTTAACAAGTACCACATTAAGGTCCCAACCTGGTGGTGGGTTAGAAATTGGAGGGTGGAGTCTCTTTACCCCTTCCATAAATGTTTTGACAACTGGTCCTTTCCACCATGACACCTTGTTATAGGAAGTGGTGTAGGCTGATAAAGCTGCCATGTGTACTTTAAGTGAGTTAAACACTAACCCTGCATCCAATAGGTGGAGCATATAGGTGACGACATTAGAAGGAGTACAATCAACTGGGTTGATTTGCTTATTCTGGCACCAAATAAAGAATAATTTCCATTTGTCATAGTAACAGTGCCTTGTGTTAGGTTTTCTTGACTCTTTCAAGATATCCATACATCTCTGGGGTAAATTGAGATGTCTGAACTCTAGAACTTCAGGAGCCATGATGCCAAGTTCATTGAGTTGGGCTGAGGATGCACTGTTAGTCCCTCGTGCTGGGAGAGTAGGTTGTATCGGCACAGGAGTTTGATGGGGTCGTACACCGCCAATTTGCGTAGGTGTGGGTACCACGGTTGTCTCGCCCACATAGGAGCAACTAGGATGAGCGTCATCGGTTCCCCGTGGATCTTGTTCACCACCTTCCTCATCACACACCACCTCCAACTAGGCCGAGTAGCCCTGATAACCGGGTATCTACTTCACTACTCAGTGACTCCAATACCCCTATTGTGCCCATGTTGAAAATATTCCTCACTCAAAAACTCATTCAGGGAGACCCACACACAATCACCACAAGCATCACACCACTAGTAATAAACTTTAGCATAAAATCTTCACCTTATCATCACAAAATGCTGTATGGTTACTAGGCAAAATAACCTAAAACATTTGCTTAGCAATCAGCACTTTTAAACTTTAACATAACAAAAGTCTCAATATTTCAGCATTAACAAAAGTCCCACCAGTGCAGAAAAACATTAGTGCAGAGAAACTCTTTACTTTAGTTTCCACAATCTACACTAGCAATACTAACTACGCAAACTATACTTCAATAAAAAGTCCATCTGTAGAAGGAAATGTGTGTTAGTTAAACATGCCAGTAACACTCTATCACTAGTAAGCATTTGTTTCCACTCCATCCGTGCACACCAATCCATATCATGCACCACCACTTGCAACAGGCCCCTCATCAAATGTTCTTAAAACACAAATACTCTGTAACATTTCAAAATATCACTAGAACCACGCATGTTTCATCACTTCCTTCAAAAATGTCACTTTAAACCTCCTTTAAACCCCTTCACCTCAGGATTTAAATCCTGCACGCCCCCTGGCTGACTGAGCACAAACACCTTTGAAACCTAACCTCAAAACAAAAATTGTAAACAAAAATTGTAAACATTGTTCTCTGCTCCTCAGCATTTGACCACTTTGATGGAGCACCCAAATATCTGGACAACATATCCCACAAGAAACTACAAATGTTAATTTCAGGCTCACACTCTCATGCTCTTTAAATGTTATACAGGCCTCACATGACATTTATCACCAAACTAAACTTAATCTGCTATTCCACTAATCAACAAATCCTCAAAAGCAAAGAAAAACGAATAACTCCGTTCCTTGCTCCTCGCGTCCACATCTATAAACAAACAGTACCTTCGGGGACACGGCCCCATCTCATGTCCACATCTTTAAAGTAAAAGTACCTTCGGGGGCACAGCCCCTCTTCCAGCTCAATGATGCAGTGCTCTGCATCTTTGCGATATTGCTTTCATAACAATGTGACAGCAGCACACCATAATCCGATCCCTAATTGAGAGCGGAGACTTGAGAGCGCAGACTCTTCTTCACAGAGCACCATAACGGAGCTACGTTAACTTTTCCTTCCTTCTAACGGTGCTTTCTTGAATAGCGTGTGACGCACGCACGCTCCGCACGCCAAAGATTCTTTACTTCAGCATTCCATAAGAGCAACTAGGATGAGCGTTATCGGTTCCCTGTGGATCTTGTTCACCACCTACCTCATCAGAGGGGTTGGTGGAAAAGCGTAGGCAAACATCCCTGACCAATTCATCCATAGGGCGTTTCCCTTGGAGCCTGGCTGGGGGAACCTGGATGCGAAGCCTGGGTGTGGAGTTCTGGGTTTTGGTAGAATGACTCTGACATCAAGGTGTGGATGAGTAACTTCTTTAATCAGTTTCCAAGCATACCATCCAGTTTCTAGAGTCTTTCATCAGATGGTAAAGTCCAGATCTCATAGATAAGCACCGGCATCCTCTCTCTCAGGCTACATCTCTCAACTGCCTCCAGGAGAACACCAGTCACACATAAACATTCTAACCAGTGACATTCCATTGTCAATCACAACACTCACTCCAGGTTCTATTAGGATGCAGGAAAAGACCAGATCCTTACACTGGGCATTGCCTGTTTTCGCTTGTGGCGAATAGGTCTATAGTGGGGAAACCCCACAGACGTCTCCTACGACTTCTTCGTGTAGTGTCCACTCGTGTTCTTCTGGTAGGGGATCCCTGCTCAGAGCATCTGCTAGCGAGTTGAGATCCCCCGCAACATGTTGGGATGACGGGTAAATCTTCCGCTTGAGTGCCCATCTCCAAATTTTCTGGGCAAGCTTAGACAGATTTGGCGAACGAGTGCCCCCTTGTTTGTTCAAGTAAAACATTGCCATTGTGCTGTCTGTTAGGATCTGCCCCGACAGGTTGGATAGGAGGGGTTCGAAAGCCCAAAGCGCTCGGAAGGCTGCCAGAAGTTATAGCAGGTTGATGTGGTTCTGAGCCACTGTGTGAGACCAGAGACCCTGAGCTGTATGGTGCAAGTAGTGGGCTCCCCACCCTGCTAGGGAGGCGTCTGTTGTGACAACGGCCTGTATCTCTGGATCGTAGAAGGGTTTCACCTTCGTAAGATTCTCTCTTGTCCACCAGCGAAGACTCTGTACTAGAGTTTGTGAAATGACCACTAGATCGTCCCATTGACCACTTGCCTGAGACCACTGTTTCGCCAACCATTCCTGCATGGGTCGCATGCGCAGGCGCGCGTGGGGAACTAGGTAAATGCAAGATGCCTAGCAAACGCACCGCTTTGCGTACCCTTATTTGGCGACCGGCCTGATAGTGAGGAATTTGCAGCAACATATTCCGAATTCTTTCTTCTGATGGGAAGGCTAACCCCTCTTGGGTGTCTAGCACAGCTCCTAGGAACTGTTTTGAGGTTCTTGGCTCTAGGCTTGATTTTTTCTCGTCGATTGAGAAGCCCAATTGGAAGAGGAGGTCAATAGTTCTTTGGATGTTTAGTCTGCAAATTAAGGGGGTTTCCCCTGTGATGAGCCAGTCGTCCAGGTAAGGGTACACTGAGATTGCCTCCCTGCGTAGGTGCGCCGCCACCACCGCCAGTACCTTGGTGAATACCCTTGGAGCCAAGGCTATTCCGAAGGGCAGCACCTTGAACTGGTAGTGCTGGTTGTCTACTTTGAACCTTCTGTGTGCTGGGAACATTGAAATATGAAAATAGGCATCTTTCATATCCAATGTTGCCATGTAATCCCCCTTTTTTAGTAGGGTGATTACCTCTTGGAGTGCAGTCATGCAGAACTTTTGTGGCTTGACATACTTGTTTGCAGGGCGCAAATCTAATACTGGGCGCATTATTGGATTTTCTTTTTGGAAGTAGGTTGAATAAATACCCCCGTTTACCTGGTTGCCCGGGACAAGTTCTATGGCGTCCTTTGCAAGTAGAATGGCGATCTCCTTGAGAAGGATTTTCTGGTGCTCCAACGAGAGTACCTTCTGTCTTGGAGGATGGTTGTGGGGGTGCTCTAGTAGTTCTATACAGTATCCTGCAGACACTGTGGACAGCACCCATCTGTCCGAAGTGATCCCTTCCCATGAGTGGGTGAAGGTGGAAAAGCGCCCCCCTACTGGGGATGCATGGGAGGGGACCCGAAGCGGAACGTCACTGTTTACTGGGTGGCGTACCACCTCTGGCGGAGCTTCCTCTACCCCTAGTGCAGCCTCTGTGCTGCCCTCTGGGGAAAGCTTGTGATGCTTGGAACTGATTGTTGCTCCATGAGGTTCCTTGATTTTGATAGTAATTCAAACCCCTCTGGGAGCTTTGGCCCAGAACTAGAGTTTCCCCTCTGTCCTGAGGGTTTATTAGTAAGTTGTCCGAGAGATTTTAGTGTCTTGTACTCGTCCTTAGCTGTCTTTAAGGCTTCCTCCACTGACTTGTGTCTGATAGGCGGAAGTGGTGGCAACCTTCCTGCCGATAGTATATAGTCTCTTGCTCTCATTTTCGGGAGGTGCTTCTGAAGAAGCGAGTGGTGTACCTGCCCTCTTTCTGGTGGTTACTACCAGGGAGTCGGGTTTCAATTGGCCCGTAATATATAGGGGATCAGAAGATGCAACACAGAATAATTTTTCAACTCCTCCTCCTCCCTCCTCCTCCTCCTCCCAATAATAAGAGGCCCCTGTTTGGTCTTCCATCATTTGTGGGTCCATTTCATCACAATATGACTCGGGATGGTAAGATTCAATGACCAAAAGGGTCTGTGCCCAAATCCTGCACCAGGGCATCAGAGCGGGGTCTTATATTAGGGGGTTGAGAATCTTTGGATCCCAAAGGGGCCAAGGTAGCTGGTGTGTTAGCATAACTATGAAAATAATTAGGGTCTTTTTCATAGAAGTCTGCCATAAATTACATTCTTTTCATAACACTGTTGATATCAGCAGAGCTCCAATCTTTGGAGCTAGGGATAACCACAACCTGTTCTGTTTCTCCTTCCATACCCATGTCTTGAGCAGTGGGAGGGATGATCTTCCCCTTAGTGGGAGGGACAGGGACTTTGGACCTTTCTACTGATTTAGATTTTTTATGTTTATCCTTATGAGCATGGAGTTCTGAAGGCTTTTTGTGTTGTTTCTCTCCCTTCCCATGACTAGAGGAATGTTTCCCAGTGCTTTTAGGGGCCTCTGAGGAACCCGACGCCTTACGTCGAGATTCGGAGGTGGTATCTGACACTTCGTGTAGAGAATCAGAGGTGATACGAGATTCGGAGGTGGTCTTGGAGGAAGGGCATCGAATCTCGGGAGTAGACGCTATGCGTCTTGACTGGGGATAGAGGTCAGAATCGTCTTCTGACGATAGGGCCTCGGGGAGTATTGGGAGTGTGACAACCTTTTCAACTGTGGATGGTTGGTTTTTGTCATGAGGCGATCTCGAACGAGAACACCCAGAGGACACAGAATCGTTGGACCGCTCTCTGTGTCTTTGGTTGCCGATCGCTCAACAAGCGTGTCGAGTCGCGGCCGGGGCGGATGTGCTTAGTGGATGTGGTGTGTGTCGCACTTCTGCCGCTGGGTGTTGTCCCCATAACTGAGCCGCCGGCCAGTCCTCCAGGGTCGGGGGCTTGCGCGTGGGTGTCTAAAGTCACCCCTCTGCCCTCGCCGTCCGATACGGCGGCGTAGCTGCCATCGCTAAAAGACCCTTTGGCGTCCATGGCCTCTCTTTGCCTGGCGTAGTGGGCCCTGCGTTTAGTGGAGCAGTCCTTAAGTGTTTTCGGCTTGAAGGGCTTGCAAGCTCGACAGGTAGCCTCGGGATGGTCTCGTGGGAGACACAAATTGCACATATTGTGCTCATATACCCAGGGGAACTTCCTGTTACACTTGGGGCAGAATTTGAAAGGAGTACTCTCCATATGTATCAATTTGGCAGCGGGCGGGTATATGTAGGAAATAAATGTGGGAGCCTGTATGACCACCCCCCACTCTCCCTACTTGTAAGGGCCGAGGCCAGAGGCGATCTGAGGCCCAAGGTCCGTCGTGGAGTTATGACGGCTGATTTCCTCGATCTTCACCGGCATCGATCATCGGCGTAGGGTGGAAGGAATGGGGAAGTTTGAACAATAATTTTTGTATAATTTTGTATAATTGGCTAATGCCAAGTGAACTCCGCAACATGCGTCCAACTAGTATGGCGGAAAAAAAACCAGAGGGTCCTACATGCGTAAAATACCAAAGAGCACAAGTACAGTGGACGTCACACTAGGGATAGTATTACTAGCACGCCCTAGTTCGATACGTATACACACACACCTATGACAATTTCCTTATTTCCATATACATGCATGTAGTTTAGTTGTAGCCGTTAGGTACAGGAATTATCAATTATTCCTCTATGGTGGGATTGTTGTTTTTAATCCCCTGGATTTGTCTACATATGTTTAGGCAGAAAATATAAATTAGACACTATCCCAAGTGTCCATTTTCCTCTTATAGCCGTCTTCGGGACAGATTACTTTCTTTCATGGAACAAAATTAATGCTTTCACCCCTTTCGTAGTTGAACACACAGTTACTGCAATAAAAACAGACATGCTATTTTAAAACCAATATTGAGAATCACACTTAAAAAAGAGAAAGAGGCATGAGAAGGGTACATTATGACCCTGTTTTGAAAGGCTAACCTGTATATGGTGTTCAGTCAGATTGGAGTGTTTTCACTACTTGAAAAGAGCATCTTCTGCGCGATGTGGGACTCTGTTGACTTCCACAGTCGGTAGCTATTATCAAGGAATACGTATGTATCATCAATTTATATATCTTTGTTTCCTACATATCATCAGTTATTATCACAAATCAAGTTATTTAGTGACCTCAATGACCAGAAGTGTCGTTTTATTTTCCTTAACGGCTCGGCTTCTGTGTTTATCAATCTTGGATGCGAATCCTGTTGTGAATTATTGTTCAGCGTCGGCTGAAGAGTTGTTTAAATGTGAGCGTTATCCATTTCAGGAAAACTCGCGGAATCTAGCAACATAATAATCATTTTCAATGTTCCGAACAAGGTCAACAACCTCGGCGTATTAATTTCACAAAACACCTACGCCGAGGGTGTTGACCTCGTTCATTAAATATAGACAAAGAAGAATGAAAGTTGAATAATCCAAACAAAATATTTAGAAAAACAACATGCAAATAAAACAAGCACGCAAAGTTAATTAACCATATGAACATCTATATGGAAATAATTATTATGTTTCCTACTGGGAGTGGTCTCCATGTGCTCCTTCCCAGGCAAAGTACTGGTGTTCTCTCCACCTGAGAAGTTCCTTGTCCTTACCCCACCCTAGAGTCTTGTTTTTCTCATCATGCCTTGTGGTCTTGCTTCCTTCACCCAGCCTTCGGTAATGGTCTGGCTTCACCAACCTCTTCCCGGAGTCCATGCAGCCACTGCATACCTCTGGTCCCTGGTTGGTGTTCCTCAGGATAATCTGGGAGGTCGGGTACCGCTTCTGTGGGTTCTTTCCGATGTTCTGCGTCAGGCAAAGCTTGCCCTCTTTCCGCTGGCTTCCGGCGAGACTTTGTCGCTGGCCATTTGGCACACCAGTTGTCCGTTCCTTGAGCGGTGTTCACTCCTCAATGTCCTTCTGGGCCGGGAGCTTGTGACTCCTGGCCTGGCAGGGTATCTGGCTTTCCACAGGCTCGGCCACAGCTGGGTCCACCACGCCTGGTGGATGCTCCCACTCTCCTGCCAGGCATCCCAGGAGGAGGGTTACAGGCCTCGGCAGATCTGCAGGTTTCTCTCCTCACTCTGCTGAGCTCCGATTAGGGGGTGGGACTACCTACGGTCCCCTCGTTTCAGACAGGGACGGAATACACAGAGGGTCAGAAACCATACCAGCTATTCGTACAGGAAGTTTCAAGTCATCACACATTTTAACTCACATATTGCCAACAGAGATACTGGGATCTTGATACAAGGGAGGATAACAGACATCACTCTCTGGAGATTTCCTGTCCTCTAAGGGGCTGGAGGGTGGACGGTTCACCCCCAGTAGGATACCGCTTGCACTGTGTCTTTGGGGGTGTTAAGCTTAGCAGACTCACCTCCCTAGTCCCAGAGGGGGGTGGCTCCCCCATAGGGAGAGGTGATGGAGTCCCTGGACTCGTCACACTAGAACATTAGTGTATTTTCCTGTTCACCAGAACAGGGTGGCCTCTCAGAATCTATCCACAGGGCTAGTTCTGAAAATCCATCTTAGCAATGGTCTTGGGTTAACCAAAAGGTTCCCAGACCATGGTGATTGTATACCTCTACATTAATTTTGGGGTGTAGGCTGGTGCATCTGCAATTTAGTTTTGGCTTAATCCCATTGGTATCATGTAGGCTGACCAGCTTCTTCATCGGCTACCTCGCTGCATCGGTCACCACCCAGATTAGAGCTTGGGGACTCAGATCTTCAACATATGAAAAAAGATGGCCCCCTGCCCAATCTATCCCCCCTGCAGCTCTCCAACCTGAAAAGGTGATAAGGCATGATGCTAAACCATTTCTTCTGGGATGCTGCTTTCCTTTGCCTGCCCCGTGGTGGGGTGTGTTAAAATGGATTTTCAGACTCAGCCCTTCTGGGCAATTTTCAGGAGGCCACCCTGTTTTGACAAATAGTGAAAGACACTAATGCCTAGCCAAACTATATCCGGGAAGCGTCACTAAACAGCAAGGCTCAGACTTAGCAGGGCATGGGAGTGGTGAAGGCTTTAGTTAGCACACAGAAGACACTCAATAAAAGATAGGCATGATGTATAAAAATACAGTTATTTATTTAGGTCATAGAAAAACTCTTAGCACTGAAAAAGCACAGGTAACACACTAAAACATCCACAATGATTATATACACATTGACCTAGGTGTGCTCTGCTGAGAGCACTAATACTTGATTGTCAGAAGAGTTTCAGAAAACCAAAGAGTGGTAAAGCCAGCTACTTTTCAAGTAGTTGATTTAGGAATTCTGGGACTTTTCTCCTTTACCTTTGTCCCATTTTCTTTTGTTGTCTCTTTGTGCATGTGTGCCCCGATTTCTGCGGGTTCCTGACGCGTTATAAATAAATAAAGATGAATATATAGAATAGACCTTGGGGGTGGATTTTGGGAATCTAACCTATTATGGTCAACAGGAAAAACAACTGACGTGAAGCCAAAATCAATCAAGGTAGATAGAGCGGCAAGGCTTAGACTTGAGAGTGGTCTAGGGCTACAACGACAAACACACAGAGCACTCCAATACTTCCAGTTAGACAGAAGTATACAATGATTTATTAGGCCTTTAAAAACACACTAATCCATAAAGCCCTTGGAAAGTACCTGCACCCAACTACTAAATAATACATACATGCATTCACCATTGGGGGTTCTAGCGAGGAACCCCAACATTTTAACGTAAAGACAATCAAGCAACAGGTTGAGGGGCAATACTTTCACCAACTGTATGTGGTGAAGTCAGTACAAAGATAGAAAAGCAATTCATTCAAAACCAGTGCAATACAGGCAAGGAAGCAGGTTTAGAAAAAAACAGTATAAACACTTACAAGCAACCGTAGAATAAATCTCGAAGACTCAGTAAGTCCAGTCCTGAAATAAAATGGGGCCTAGTGCACTTGAATCACAAGTTGCAAAAGAGATACTGTTCAGGTAGGTTTGCTATTGGATTGATATATGATGTGTATAGGTGCATTATAAATGCCATATCATAAGTGTTTCAAGACACGACGGGGCAAGGGAGGGGGAACAGAGGGAAGACAGAGACAATGATCTTACTAGGCCAGGTGACAATCAGATCGCACAAGTGCATGGGAAGGGGAAAAGTGTGGGGGGCGGGAGGATAGTGCAGTACATGGGATAAATAGAATAAATAAAACAATAAATAAAAAATACGGCCAGCTGGTGGCAAGTGCAAGGTAAGTGCAGACATCCGGTGTGAAGTGCTGGTAGGGGGACTGTAGGGATACAGAAAACAGTCCCCAAGAGCCGGGGTTGCCAGGCAGGCAGTGCAGGTGTGCAACTGGCAGGGGAGGTGACCTGGGCCAGAGATCAGAAGTGTGGCCAGGTAACCAGTGCAGTTTCAGCCAGAAATTCAGCAGGAGAGAGGGGGAGAGAAAGCAGAAACAAGGAGGAAGGTTTTGAGGTGCATCCGGAACCGCAGATGGTTCTCCTCAAGTTTCAGGGATGCTGTTCCAGAGGGAGGCCCCAGCCGAAAGAAAGATCTACCACCAACTTGTTGCCTGGAGAAGCGACTGACCCTGAGGGAGTTGGAGGCGGATGAGCGAAGAGCTCGAGAAAGAAGATATTTAGGATGAGAGAGTTGAAGGTATTGAGGCCCCAGACCCCAGAAGGCCTTGTGGACAATGCAGAGGGTTTAGAACTTAATCCTCACAGCCACTGGGAGCCAGTGCAGAGATTTCAGTCCTGGAGAGATACAATCCTGGGCTTGAGGCCAAGGACAAGTTTCGCAGTCCTGTTCTGGATGAGATTGGACTATGGAGACCCAGGGGTCACAAGTACAGAGGTCATTTTCGGGTGGAGGATTAAGTTTGTTTGCTGCATTACCTGTATTACGGTTCCAGAGACTAGCCAGCTTGTCATACTTGCCACGAAAGGAAGACTACTTCTGCAGAGTAGGCGATCTCCGTAGACCTCCAGGGAAGAAAGACGAACGATTGCAACAGGACTCACCACGGTCAGGTGGAGACAGTAGTTATTTGTTTGGCGAACAAAGAAGGCGGCCCTTCACTGCTTCCGTGGATGAGAAGGTTGGAAGGGGTTTTGTAGCACAAGTTGAAGATCCCCCAAGTTCCGAAGATGGACTCTGTACAGCGACGCCTGAATTTAGGCAGTCCAGAGAGCAGTGACATGTCTGTAGCCTAAGGAGGGAGGGATCCTCGAGCAGGGTTTGAGACTAGTTGTTCCTACTGGTGCAGAAGCAGAGCACCGAAGAAGGCCGTCTTGAGATCAAAAGAGAGGAGCAGGGCTTCACCAGGACAGCTCGCAAGCTGCAACAGTCTTCCCAAGGTCTTCAGCAGACTGCACTTCTTTGCTTGGGTCTTTGGTCCAACAATGATCTGATGAATCGTTGCAGGAGTCCTCCGTTTACCCAATATTTGGGGTTGTGTCTCCACCAGGCCCACCAATGGTAAGGAACTGCACCATTCAAACTGGCAGAAGCTGTACAATCGCGGGCAGCCACTGGCCACATAATTTTCCCAGCAACAGACACTTAGGGACACAGATGTGGACTGGGCCCAGGTAACACAGCCCCAACATCCAGACATACACGCAGACTGCCAGAAGCTTCCCCTGGGAAAGGGCATTCCATATATGGCAATTCCGGACCGGAGAGGGCAGGCGCAAATCTTGCCATTTTAGTGTATATGGTACTCTTTATGGCATTATGCAGTAAAATACCAAAGAGCACAAGTAAAATGTCAAAAACAATAGAACAATATCCTCTGCCACCAGCCCATCCTGGACACATTGCATTTGTAACCTCAAAGTTACAAAACAAAATGTTATAAAGGATCAAGATTATCCTAACCACACTTCAATATAAAGCGATTTGCGCAGCTTTACAAATCCAAGAAATCTACTAAAGGAGGCAGTCTCCCAGTATTCAGTCTTAAGGACTGATCAGTTTCCCCATTTAAAAAAATGGAGCACATCGGGAGGGAAGTAAAGCAAAAGGTTTTACCTACCTCAGAAAAGTCAGGCCAGCAGTCAAGACAAAGCAAAAATAAAGGAGAAAGGGCGTCACGTAGAAGTACATGGAAGTAAAGCAGCAAAAACAACATCTTTCCTAACACAGGAGAAAGGAACCTTTGGGTAGAACAAATATATTGGGAAGAAATGAACTAGAAACACATGTGAGGGGTCAGAAATAAGAGATGGACACAAGTTGTAATGTTTTCAACATTAGACATTTTACTAACATAAAAGGGTTTGGATAAAGGCCTTTCTATCCGTATCCAAATAGGTAGGGAAACTCATGAAATCAAAACTAGGGAAGAGCCTGTGTCTCGCCGTCCAACTTAAGCAAACTGTCCTCGTTTCCAAAACCTATCCGACCCTCACACTGGAAATTAACAACAAAAATGTGCAAGGTAAATATCTTTGCTTTAAACCCCGAAAAAATAAGTGGAAAAATGAAGTATATAAATCCAACAGAACAATCCTTGTATGCAGGAGAGGGTTCCCCTTCCCTTGAACTGTTTCAGTTACAATATTGAAAAGATTCAGTTCACACATGTTACATATCGGCGACCAGAGGCCGTGTTCCCTGTCCCACGGCTTCCCTGCGGAGAAGACAACACTCGCAGGCTCCCTTGTGGAGCAGATACAGGTTGCCAGGGCGCCTGTATACACTCCGGAGGAACCCGTGTCAGCTGACACGTTTTGTGCGTGGAGGACTCGTAGTGAAGCCACGCCCCCCCTGCGGTTTAAAATTGCCGTTTCCTGGAGGCTCGTCGCAGTTAATTGCGGTGTTACTTCCTGCTACGGTTACATCCTGTACTCTTCGTGTACTCCTGTCACAAACTTATGTTGATTTCCTGGCTCCCGACCTACGCGTGTCTTTCTGGAATGTTTTCGTTTACTCCCTCTGTTCTGGTCTAAGTCTGTTACGATGCTGACCCGGACTGCCCCCGGACTGCCTTTACTCCGCCTTGTTGTCTTCCTGCCCTCTGGTCTCGACTCGGAACGCTACTGGACTGCCTCTGCCCACGCCCACTGCCTCCTTGCAGTTTCTTCATTCTTTTTTGGACGCCTCAGCTGCTCTACATCCTGTACCTGCATTTGCATTTCAAGGTAAACAAAGTATTGCACATTTATTTGGGGATTCCTGTCAGCGCTACCTTCACAGAACTGCCCAGTCATACCTCACATCATCATTCTGTCTGATTCTAATGGTAAATTTCCTGGACTCCAAGTGCATTATTGTGACGCTTTCCTGTGCATGCACCAACCCGTCACTAGTGCGACCCTCGTGCCGCCCGGGTATACCTTCCCGAACTAACCTGCCCCTTTTCTTGTTTTACCCTGCCGTTGTTACCCTCCAAAACTGGACATCATTAACTCTTGAGAATTCCTCCTTTCAGGTCTGTTTTTGGTTTGTTTATCCATAGGGAGAGCCTATTAGGTTACACTTAGCTTATGGTAATGGGCTTATTTCTCTTGTAGGTCCATCCCCATAGGGAACTCCACTCCAATCCTTGACTAGGTATTTCTGTCAGTTGCTGTTGTCGTATTGCCTTGCTTCCTCATTTTGGCACTTCTAATCATCTTTGTATTCCTTTGCAGCATTGGTTTGGCGGTGCGCATTTTCCCCACTCTTTTATACGATAGGCACCTCTTCCTGTTCAGATTGAAACAGCAGAGAGGTACATCGTAGAGAAGAGCCCCTCTTCTGAGGAAGCCTGAACCATAGAATTCAGGGGAGCTGGAATTTTGGAGGCTGAACAGTGAATTCCTGTTTACACTTCCGTCTCCAAGGTCGACTAATCCAGATTTACTGACCTGCATATGGAGCGGTGAGTAACAACAGAATAGTTCTTTAAGAGTGATAAAAATGTCTCTTTCAAGCAACACTTTGCGAAAATTAAAGTGCCTCTTCCAAGCAAATGACTTTTTAACGATGTTAAAGTATGTCGTGGCAACTTAAGTAATGATGTTTTAGCAGTTTCTCAGGGGTGATGAAAACATTATCCTTCCCAAACACAGGCTTCCCAAAAGTAGTGGAAATGTTTTTTCTTATACAACACCAAGAATGACAGTATCTTCTCAAAGCAATTTATGATTTTTGTAAGGATGGTGAAAAAGTGTCTCTTCCACTCAGCAACTAGGCAATGAGGATTTCCTGGTATACTCCCCTGCCAGGAACTCCATTTACAACACTTTGGCTGGATTACATGATGTACTCCCCTGCCAGGTATTCCCCCTCTCTGGGCTTGGTAGATCCCTTGTATACTCTCTTATCAGGTATATTTACCCCAAAGACTCATTGCCTGACGCAACACATTCACCAGGTCTTCCTACAACCTTTAAATTCTCTTTATCCTTTGAGTATTTAACAGTTCTTACTCCTTCACTGTTTTATACTCCATCATCTTCAGTCATCACCTATTCCAACTTCCCCCATACTGGCATCCCCTATATGGAGGCTTGCTCAAGTTCTGCTTGTTCATGGAATTAGTAATGTTCCTTGGCTTGTGGAAATGTTTGTTCTAATCTTCCCCATATTGACCTTTTCATGTATGAAGAGTTGTACAGATCTTGCCTTTCAATTACTTCACTGTTACGCTCACCTGGTTCCCACAGGGACGTCAATCGGACCCGGACAGCTGCGGTCTCCACCAACGTGATGCGTAGTGAAGAGATGACAGCCTGGACTGGCCCGCCTGATCTTGTCTGCTGGACTCGTAGAAGTATTCTCCTGCAAGTGGAGAAAGAGATTTAGCCACCCGTGGACTTTAGTGATGGCCCCCCCAACTGTTCTCGTTCTCTCCACTAATCACCTCCGATATCCCCTCTTGGTAACCTCACCTTATGTTTTTAAATGATGAGCTCTCCATCCTGCATGGCATGCAGGGGCGCGTAGATACCAGTTACTTCACTGGTTTGAAGGTACTGGAGGAGTTCCGGAGGAATATTGACTCCAGTGTCTATAAAGTTCAAAGAGTTCAATATGTCCGATGTTCACTCTTGTTCCATTCCCTCGTTAGGTGGCAGCTGGGTCCAAAAGAATATTGCCTGGAGGCAGCTGATGGCGTTCAGGTAAGAGTCTGTATTACCAAACACTGTCCGGTAAAAGTTGCATGAGTTTAACTTGCTGTTTTCTCTCCCTTTATAGGTGCGGCATAGAAAGATGCAGCAAATTAAAGGATAATACCTCCGGTGGTAAAGCAGGTAAGCCTATGGTGGCAAAGAGATTGTCTTTGTCGGTTTTCTCGGCTCACCTTGTTATTCCTTTTCTTTTCCCCACAGGTGCTGGGTTTCGACGAAGAAAATGATGGAGGCAGCGCCGAGTTGAAAGATGCGGTGGACTGGTGAGTATATCTCGGCGCTGCTGCTGGTGAAGCGACGCGTGCTGAAATAATGTCCTTTCCAGGCACGGAGATGTGCTGGGTCCGGAATCAGGTAAGGAATCAAATAATGTCCGTGATCTAACCTCTTCTCCTTTCTTTTCCGTTTGTCTAAGAGCTCCGGATTCGAGGCGGGCGTGGCAGAAGACTGGATGCTGACTTGCAGACACGGTGAGCGTTACGCTGCTGGATGCAGAATGACACGAAGGATGAGCTGCTGTTCGGGCGTGGTTTAAATAGCCTGCAAAGTAGTCCCAGGTAAGAAGTTCCCCAGAACCACACCCGAGTAAAAAATAGTCCCTGTAATAAAATAGTCCCATCCAGGCCTCATGTTGGCTTGGACTCATTTGCAGCATGGTCTGCATAAGGTAAGTAAAGTCTACGAGCCTGGCGCCTATGGCGCCAGGACTGATTTCAATGATGAGCCTGGCGCCTAAGGCGCCAGGACTAAATCCAAACAGCCCCCAGCCGGGGCTGTTGGGGTTTTAATGAGTATCTGGATGCCTGCATCCGGGGCTGATGGACTCGATCCGGATGCCCGGGGGTAGGCATCATGACATTCACTAGTAATGTTCATTTGCTTTTCACAACATTTACTCCAGCTTTCCCCATATTGGCATCCCTTACATAGAGACTTGTGTGAACTTAGTCTTTCAATGTTACTTGGTGGCTATTCAAAACAGCTTAGTAATTGCTGGTTCGCCTCTCAATGTGCCTGGGGCCTCCCAATACTCCAGGGCAGACTCACTGGTGCTACCGACCCTTGGCATACTCCCCAGGGGGATGTTTGCTCTGCAGCGTGACTGTGCTCGTGACAACCTTCTCCTCACCGTCAGCTCCTTAGCAGTGCCCTTTCTGCACCATGCTATGCCGTTGCTGGTCTCTCCGGTAGGAAGGACATGCCTCCTTCAGCGTAGCTTACTCGCTTGCTGGTGTCTGCTTTCCACTGCACCCGCTCAGCATTCCTCCTCTTTTTTTTTTATTTTTTTTTTTACAAACTTCATTTTGTATTTTCTTCTCAAGAGTACTGGTTACAAACATGCATAAAGAAAAAAAAACAAGTGTAATATATTGTACATTCTTCTTTCATACATTTTTCGTTATATTTTTAAGGAAGTTCTTGAGTATAACATTTAAACAATTTATTCCCTCCCCCTCCTCCCCCTCCCCATCCCCATCCCACTTTACCCTTATTCTTAATAATGTTCGGTTGAGATAACATAAGGAAGTTTTGAACATGCGATTCGGTGCAGTTCATCCTGGGGATGTTCACATCCGACTTACTCGGTCATAAAATAGAAACTTTACCTAAGATCCTGGGTTTAAAAAACATTTGTTCTTTGCCTTTAGTGAACTCATGAAGTGTTCAAGTATTTGGGGTATGAGCCGTATGCCAAAGCTGTCACCTTCTCCATAGCCATGACACCCCATAGCTTAACCCACCACATAGCCCTTGCTTATTTTTCCACGTGTGCTATGTTGATTCTAGCTGCGCTCAACATGTGGGTTATGAGTGTGGCCCTGTTCCCAGTATTTGCATAGCTACCTTCAACTCCCTCTCCCAGCAGTATCACTGATGGATCCATGGGGAGCTGCACCCCCATTATTTCCTTAATGTGGCTCAGGATTTCTTTCCAATATGCCTGTTCCCGTGGACAAGCCCACCACATATAAATTAGGTCTCCTGTGTCCCCGCAACCTCGCCAACCCAATGGAGAGTAGCTAGCATTAATAGATTGTATTCGCTGTGGTGTCATGTACCATCTAAGACATAACTTAAAGGCTGCCTCCTTGATTGAAGCACATTTAGAGCCTTTCGCCGTTCGTCGCCATAGTTGCCCCCATGTCTCTAAGGGAATAGGTCTGCCCACATCCTCCTCCCATTTCCTCATATATGAGAGAGTTTCCTCCGGGTCCGCCCCACGAAGCAGTCGATATATTTGCGATACTACTTTTTCAGGTGTCCCCTCCTGTATCGTGAGTTCCAACTCTATTGGTTGCCGCGATGCTCCCTCTTTTACCTTTGTGTTCGTGATCCAATGCCCGATTTTAGTGTAATGGCATCCCGCTCTCCGGGATCTGGAATTTTTCTTTACACCCTTCGAATGTCAAGGGAACCCAGTCTATATAAAATTCCTTTACGTTAGGGCCCGTCCTCCATCCCAGCGAGACCAGAAGTGGGGTTGTGCCCGGTGTAAAGTCTGGGTTATAGGCCATTGGCATGAGTGGGCCCCCCCAAGGTTATCTTCTTACCACGTAGTGCTTCGTCCCAATACCAGAGTGGCCTTGGTTGTTTCCAATAGTGTGCCCTCTCTCCCTCTATGTCTCGGACATAAGAACCCCAGACACTCCAGTGGGATCTTTGTTACCTCTTTCCAGGGGTGTTGCTAGGTCTGGAAAAGACCCACGGCTACGCTAATGTCGGAACTGTCAGGACTGGGGGCTAGCTAGCTTTTTGGTTGTAGCTCCTGAGATTCTATCCGGGGCTACAACCAAAAGACCAGGGGCTATAGCCCCCTTAGCCAGCCCCTGGGATAAACAAGATGGCGGGCGGCACCAAGGCTTGACGGCGGAAAGGAGGAAGACGGCCGCTGGATAGCAGGCGAACAGAGCATCGGGCGCTGCCTCCTTCATTGTGTGCTGCGGTGGAGAAGTCCTCGTGAACAGAGGAAGAGGACCTCCAGGGAGAGCCAAGCACAGGACCGGTGACCCTTGGGTCCCCCCTCCCCCCAGGAGACGGCGCAAGGTGGTGAGACCCTGATCGGGCTGTAGAACCCCCGCACGGACACCAGGCGTGTGAGCGGAGCTGCATCCGAGGTTGCCAGACATTTGGTCGAAAAAAATTGGTCGACCAGACAAATGGTCGAACCAATTTGGTCGAAAACCAAATGGTCGAATTTTTTATTTTTTTTATTTTAACCCTTTTTTTTATTTTTTTGGGGGGGCCCCCCCAACCCCCTTTTTTTTCTCTAAAAACCCCCTTTTTTACTAAACGAAAACCCAAAAAATAAATATATAAATAAAAAAAAAAATTCGACCATTTGGTTTTCGACCAAATTGCGTCGACCAAATTGCAGTCGACCAGTTTTTTTTCGACCAATTGACTGGACACCGCATCCGAGGCTCCGAATCACGGGGGAAGGCAGCGCAGCCACCGAGGGGAGGCACTGAGTGCGGGCGGACCGGAGGCATCGGGTTGAGGAATCCGCCGGCGACCCGCCAACCACGAGTGCCGGAGTGATCGGGGAGCCTGCGGAGAGAAGCGTGGGAGCCCTCCTCCCTCCCCGGAAAGGCTGTTGAGCAGCTGGATGAGCGAGCAGTCTTGGCGCAGATGATCCGGTAAGCGCACAGGCCCTGGCCCAACACCATCCGCATTGAAAGCAGCAGGGCCCAGCAGGGTTACGGCGCTGAGGCCCAGTGGGCTTGAAGGTCGTGGGGCACCCCATTGCACAACTGGGGGGCGAGGAGGCCCCCCTGGGGAACAATATCTGCGCAAGAGTGTGCATTTGACCGCATCCCCCTGTACTCTCGGGTGGCATACAGCCTGATTGTGGGACAGTGGACTGGCTCCTAGGACACCGGACTGCAGGTGCACAGGTCAACACCGAGGATCACTGCACATTATTGAACTGTGAGGTCTACCCTGCGCCATACTAACCAGGGGTTCTTAATTGCTGGCATAACTCACGCTACGAGGGGCTAATGTCTAACTCAAGGAACAAAAACAAAATGGATCCAAAATTATGGACGCTTTCTCTGGGGCTAAACCCAAACAGCCCCTCCAACATGAGATCCCCACACAGACGGAACCCCCTATTCCTGTGGAAGACCCCAGCAATGCTCAGGTGCTGCAGGCTATTGCTACACTCCAAACATTCATGGAGACCAAGATAGATGAACTTAAGGTGGATATGCAGCTCATCCGTCAGGATGCCCGCAACCTAACGGAAAGGGTAAGCACGGTAGAAGTCAACCTGCAAGATACCACTGACACTGCCAAGGATCTGAAGAACAAAGTTGTCGCGCTTGAGAAACAGGTGGCTCACCTCGAGGCGAGATCGGAGGAGGCAGAGGGCAGGGCCCATCGCAGTAATATCCGAATCCTTGGCATTCCGGAAGAGATGGAGGGCACTGACCCAACGGAATTTGTTGAGTCCTTATTGATGCAGGAGGTAGGGGCCGGCAAACTCACGCAGGGATTCTCAGTTGAGAGGGCCCACCGCTCCCTACAAAAAAGACCCTCACCGGGATCACACACACGCCCGATGATCGCCAAGATCTTGAATTTTCGGGATAGAGAGACGATACTTAAATTTTCAAGGGAAGGAGGCGAGATTAAACGCAATGGCTCCAAGATCGTTATTTACCCTGATTACACCCCACAAGTGCAGCGCGCCACAAACTCATTTATACCAGTTAAAGCTCGACTACGTAAGCTTAACCTTAAATACATGCTCCTATACCCCTCGCGCCTCAAGATACTCTACAAAGGGAAAGCTGTTTTCATGGAGACTCCGGCAGCAGCCATCATGTGGATGGAGCACAATAATCTGACTGAGGGAGAGGAACACGCCATGACGCCCAAAGGCTGAATATAAATTCGTTTTTTCGCCGCATTGATCAGGACGGGAGCTCTGTGGACTACACATGGGCATTGTCACAACCCACCCCACCCCAATCATTGGTGACCTATTGCCACCACCACATCTGCACCTCACGACCTGGATGGGCCAATGGGAAGCGGAAGCCCCCGAGCGTTGTCCTCCCAGTACAGCTGCTGGGGGCAATTTACAGTTGTCTTTTGTGTTCAATCCACCCGTTCGAGTGGAAGTTAGAATTGTTCATAAGTCTCTGTTTGTTACATCAACACAACAATCCAGGTCACCAGAGAGATCGCAATGTGCATTGAAGCTGACCGGTCTAGGGGGCAATTGCTCAACTCACAAAGCAGGCTTGAAGATGATTAGGGCTGACATGATCTTGACACTCCAACTTCTTTTTCAACATTATGTCTGCACGCATTAAGATCGTTACCTGGAACGTGAGGGGCCTGGGCACCTACCTTCGCCACAACAGAATTAAATCCTATCTACACAGGAAGAAGATAGGGCTGGCTCTACTACAAGAAACCCACTTAACTAAGGAGTCCGCTGTGACGCTCCAATAATATTGGGGTGGACAGGGGTTTGGGTCCACGTATTCTAAATTTGCTAGAGGGGTGTTCACCTGGATTAGCCCTCAAATCCCCTTCCAACTTACTAAGGCCGAATCGGACCCGGAAGGAAGGTACGTGATACTCTGGGGCCACATTGAGCAAAGCGAAATATGCATTGTCAATTCATACCTTCCCAACAATAACATACCAGTGCATTTAGATATGTTGTACACGAGGATTGCACATTATAGAGATGCATTCTTTATCTGGGGAGATGACTTCAATTGCGTCAGTAACCCTGTGCTTGACAGATCTGCTCCTCCCCTGGGAGGCCCGTCAGCCGCTACTTCTGCTATGAATGCCATGCTGAACCGCCTGGATCTGGTAGACATCTGGCGGGAGCAACACCCAGGAGATCGTGGCTACTCCTTCTACTCCTCGCCACATAATCTTCACACTAGAATTGACTACCTCTTTACTGGCAGAGAAAGCTTTCCCCAGATTGACTCTTCCAATTACTTGGGCCGCACCATTTCTGATCACTCTCCCCTGGCAATTGAATGGAGCATCACTGGACCCAGATCTCCTATACCTACATGGAGGATGCCTACAGAGGCACTAAAGGATTCAGCGTTCAGGGAAGATCTTAGGGAATCCCTAGAGAACTACATAAGGGAGAACAAGGATAGTGTTGACCACCTAAGCACAGTGTGGGACGCCCTCAAGGTGGTTGTAAGGGGAGAGGTCATAGCAAAGGCTGGGGGAATGAGGAAGCACCTAAGAACCGAACTTAAACAACTAGAAACTGAAATAGAGGAGCTCGAATCTGACACCCGTGGTTCCCGACAGCAAGAAGACAGGCTCATCCACACTAGGGCCGCCTGTAAGGAAGCTTGGGACAGACTGGCCAAGTTTGATTATACCACCAGAACCAATAGGGCACACGCCCATGCTGACAAACCTGGTAGACTGCTAGCCTGGCTGTGCAGGAAAGAACACCCCAAACACTCAACTACAGCCTTGAAAAGCGCAGGTGGCACGTTGCATCGGACCCAGCAGGGCATTAATGACACTTTCAGACAGTTATATGCCCAACTTTACTCCCACAATGATATGGTGCCCCCCGATGAGATCTCAGACACCTTGGAAGAAATCTGCTTGCCCCTACTACCGCTTGCACATAAGGAGGCTCTGGATGCTGACATCACCAAAGATGACATAACAGATGCAATCAAGTCTCTGGCCACTTGCAAGGCTCCGGGCAGTGATGGGCTGCCCACCGAATTCTACAAAACCTACGAATCGGAATTAACTCCATTGCTGCACGAGGTTTTCCTAGAAGCCTATGAGTTGGGAATTATGCCTGTGAGTATGCGTGAGACTTTGGTGGTTCCGATGCTCAAGCCCGACAAACCTGCAGATAATTGTGACTCCTACCGCCCTCTTGCGATGCTCAATTATGATGTAAAAATCCTTACAACCATTCTAGCTAAGAGGCTGTCCAAGGTAATTGGAGGGGTGGTACATCCCGACCAGAATGGCTTTGTGCCGGGCCGCAACACCACCGCCAATCTTCGCAGGCTCCAACATGTATTGTCACATTCCACCCATGTAGGGGAGTCTTATGCACTGCTTTCTCTCGACGCCATCAAGGCGTTCGATTCTATCTTCTGGGAGTGGCTGATTGCAGTGCTTCGCGAGTTTGGCTTTGGAGATCGATTCATTAGATGGATCACAGTCCTCTACACTAAACCACGGGCACGAGTGAAATCTGGTCGGCTCATCTCTGCGGCATGGGGCATACAAAGGGGCACCAGGCAAGGTTGCCCGCTCTCCCCTATGCTTTATATACTTGGGCTTGAACCCATTGCCATTTTCTTCAGGAAGCAATTTTTTGACGCTGGTATAAGGCTTGATGAGGTGGACCACATAATATCCCTATATGCGGATGATGTCCTCCTTTATGTGAGGGACCCACAGCTGAATGTCCCAACCATGCTGGAGGTCCTCGACAACTTTGCCAAGGTATCAGGTATACACTTTAGCAGACATAAATCATGTCCATTTCCGTTACGAGCCCTCCAAAACATACACGTAGATGATCTGCCTTCGCTGGGAATAAGTTGGCGTCCTACCACATTTCGCTATCTGGGTGTCAATATCTATCACACGCCTGAACTCATGCATGTCAATAACACGGCGGCGGCGCTACCCCCTCTACGCAGGTCGATAGGGTTTTGGGCTCGTCTCCCCCTATCCATGATGGGTAGGGCATCCATCATCAAGATGATTGTTCTCCCCAGATTTCTTTATGGTTTTCAAAATGTATTTTACTACATTAAGACTCCCTTCATCCGCCTTTTGGAGAAGATACTTAAAGACTTCTTGTGGGGCGTAGGTAGGCATAAATTTGCACTATCCACACTGACCCTCCCTTACGAGCAGGGCGGCATTCAGCTCCCTGATCTGGAACGGTAATACCTGGCTGCCCAGCTTAGCTTCGTGGCTAAATGGCTAGCCGATGAGGACACCTCCGAAACAGTACTTTTGCAACGCCCAATTGCTCCGATCCGGCTGAATGAACTCATCTGGGCCCCTCAACACCTTGTAGGTGGGATCCCCTTCTTGGCTGTCCTGGGACGACAGATATGGCACAGAGTTAAAATGCTTCTTCATTTGAAGCATGCATATACTCCGGACATTCCGCTCCTGGCTGACCTGTGCCAGAACTCCGTTGACCTTGCCACCATTAGATACTGGGAAAGGCTAGGAGTATACACTTGGGGGGACCTATATAATGAGGGCTCCTTTCGTGACTTCTCCTCCTTGCAATCCAACGATGGCATACCTGGTGGCCAATTCCTTTGGTACTTGAAGATCCGTAAACTTGCTTGAACCAAATTGCACACTTGGCCCGATGAACCCGAATCTGACCCCCTTATAACACACCTGTATAGTTTGGGTAATGGGTGGAGACCTGTGTCCCGTATATACAGCCACCTAATCGACAGGCCCAATCCCCATAGTCAGGATCTAAAACTCAAATGGGATGGGGACTTGGGGCATGAATTGTCTGATGTGGAATGGGGGAGAGCATTGGCGTTTCCTAAGGAGGTATCCAGAAATTCTAGGTTTAGATTGATTCAGCTCAATGTGTTATACCGCTCGTACCTGACACCACTAGCACAGATATATGAGCTACCCCAGCATAACTGCCCTTGGTGTGGTAGAGACGAAGCAAAACTTATGCATATGTTCTGGGGATGCGTCCAGGTCCGACAACTTCGGGCGCAAGTGGAACTACTATGTAGGGGGGCAGGCATGACCAGATATGAGTGGACCCCGGGGGAGTGCCTTCTTAGAACGTATCCCAGATTAGCAAGTTCAAGCACTCCGTTAAGCTTATGGATCCTGCATGCATTCTGGTCAAAAGGACCATTGCCATGGCTTGGAAGCGACCAGGAGGCCCGCAATACCAAGTATGGCGCAAAGAATTAGAACGATGGATTGGGGCAGAAACCTCAGCCTGGGAGGACGGCATTGCCACATCCCCCGAAGACACGAGTCTGGCAATGAAGCCTGAAAGACCCTCACATGGGCCTTACTCAACCCCTCCAATGACGATAAACCCCCTTGAGAGACTTGCCCCTATTTGTGCAATTTAACTGCCACAGAGTGCTCGCACTATCCCTAGCCTGAACTTATTTGACTCCCTCCCCTCCTTGATTCTTTCCTTTCTTTACCTCTTGTTGACCTTCCTAAGATGTACTTACCATCAACCATCCGGAGACTAGTTGTTTATTGTTTATGTATGTTTTCTTTTTATTTAATCATTTCTGTTTATTCGTTGAAAACTGAATGGCTTATTTTAACTAATTCTGATTTATGTCACAGTGGTCACTAGGTGCCACACTGCAATTGTTTATATAAATGCCAATAAAGAAATTTGAAAATAAAATAGCCCCCTTAGCCCCCCCCTTAGCAACGCCTCTGCCACTTTCTCCAGACTTACCCAACGGTTTTAGTTCTCCCACAGAGCACATTGCAACATCGGTGCCACCTGTGCTGCCCATAGATATCTACGGAATTCTGGTACTCCCATCCCTCCAATTGCCTGAGTTCGGAATAGGACCTTCCTAGGGACTCTGGGCTTCTTCCCTTTCCAAATAAAGGCCATGACTTTCTTTTGTAAATCCTGAATCGCCGGAGTGGGAATTCGTAGCAGGAGTGCGCCCATTACGTATAAAAACCTAGGGCGAAGAGACATCTTAACTGGCGCTATCCGTGCTGACCAGTACAGCGCCTGCATATCCCATCTTTTGAGATGTTCTGTCAGAGTTTTCAGTAGTCCTGTGATATTTGACCCATAAAGCCTCCTATAAGTGGGTGTTAGGTTTATGCCTAAATAGGCTATGGGCCCTTGACTCTATTTTAATGGATAACGTCTCTCCCACCCTGCCACCCGCTCTAGGTCTTCTGTAATGTTAAGTGCTTTGGATTTAGGGTAATTAATATGGAACCCTGAAACTTCCACACATTTCTCTAGTAGTGTAATAGCCGGGGGGAGTGAGTGCTCCGTATCCCTTAAAAAAACCCTGCCACCCGCTCTGCCACCCGCTCTAGGTCTTCTGTAATGTTAAGTGCTTTGGATTTAGGGTAATTAATATGGAACCCTGAAACTTCCACACATTTCTCTAGTAGTGTAATAGCCTTGGGGAGTGAGTGCTCCGTATCCCTTAAAAAAAAAAAAAGAAGGATGTCATCCGCTGAGAGGGCTATTTTCTGGGATGCACAGATCCCCGCCTCAACCTCCAGGATGCCTTGCTCTGCTTGTATTCTCTGTGCCAGGGGCTTCATGGCCATAACAAAGGTTAACGGTGAAAGTGGACACCCTTGTCTAGTACCCTTGTAGATCAGAATGCTTTTGGTTAGTTGTCCATTAATCATTAGCTTTGTGGACGGGTTTTTGAAATTGGCTAGTATCATGCTGGAGAAGACCAGTCCTCAACCAAACTTCTCCAGGGTCAGCTGTAGGAAGCTACAATACAGGCTATCAAAAGCCCTGCAGGCATCCAGTGCCATTACAGACATGGGCTGGCCTGTTCTCTGTCCCCATTCGATGGTGTTTATTAACCTACGGATGTATCCACCCGCCTGATCCGGGTGGATAATCTTCGGGAGAACTTTAGCTAATCTTTGTGCTAAAATGGTGGAATAGATATTTGCATCCCCATTTAACAGTGAGATAGGGCGATAGCTTGTGCAATCCGTTGGGTCTCTATCTGGCTTCAGCAGGAGAACCGTGGTAGTTGGACTCATGTCACCCGTGACTCGGCCGGTGTCCCTTATATAGTTAAATAAGTGCGTCAGCGGGCCTACGAAAGCGTTTTGGAATGTTTTAAAATAAGCATTAAAGAGGCTGTCCGGGCCCGGGGATTTATTCCCTTTCATGGTATTAATCACCCCCCTTACCTCCTCTTCCGATATGGGTGCTTCTAGTTGCTGTCTATCTCTTTCCGTGATTTGCAGCAGTTCTATTCGCGCCAGGAACTCTGTTTGTGCCTCCCTTTGCAGATTATCCCCAGCTAAGTGACTGGAGTAGAATGAATGTATAAATTCTGCTATCCTTTTTCCCCCTTTTTCCATTCCTCACCCTGGACGGCTGCAGTCTTTTTGTTTTTTCAATTTGGCCACTAATAGCCGATTGGCTTTGTCCCCCTTTATGTAGTACTTTCATTCCGAGAAGGAGTTGTGCGGATTCATCAGCGTAGAGAGCCTCTAATGCGGCTTTGGTTTGTTTGAGTTCCCGCCAAGCCTTCTGAGACCTTTTATCTTTGTATTGGGCTTCGGCTATTTTTACTTTAGCTTCTAAATCTTGACTCTCAAATTCCTTCCTCTTCAGGAAGTTTGCTGTATGTGCAATAAATTCACCTCAGACTACTGCTTTACTGGTGTCCCATATTGTCCCCCAATAAATCCCTGGCGTAGCGTTTTCTGCGAAGTAGTTCCTTGGCACCTGTTCTATGTCTGTAATGAGTGCTAGATCTTTTAGAAGTAGTTTGTTTAGGCGCCATGGTTTACAGATCTGGGGCCGCAGGCTCTGCATCTCCATCATCATGGAGACCGGCGCATGGTCCGATATGCACTGAATCCCTATTTCCAACCCCGTAATGTGTGGGATAGCCGTGTCCGAAACTAGGATCATATCGATTCGGGAGAACGCTTTATGCAAAGCTGAGTAAAAGGTATAGGCTTTTTCTTGAGGGCAGAAAAACCACCAGCTTTCTATTAACTGTAGGTCTCTAAGGAATTGGGCTAGGGCTTGTCTATTCGCGTTATCGCTGGGTATCGCTGGAAGAATTTTATCCATTGGGGCATCCATTACATAATTGAAATCCCCCTCCATTAGGATCTGCCCCTTGCCCATTCTGCAATTTTCGGGAGCAGCTACAGTAGAAACCGGTCTTGCACATCGTTGGGAGCATAGATCGCCACCATGGTCACCTGCTGTTTCATCAGAATCCCCCCCAGGATCAGGTACCTCCCCTCCGGATCTTTTTTGACAAACTGCTTCTCAAAGCGAACCCCTTTAGCAATAAGGATTCCCACCCCTCTCTTTTTCGTCCGACTCAAGGCCAAGAATTGTGCTGGGAAGGCTCTGTGTTTTAGTCTATGTTCATCTTCTGGGAGCAGGTGGGTTTCCTGCACCCACACCACTGAGGCTTGTAGTACCACGAGCCTCCTCATAATTGATCTTGTTTTAATTGGGGAGTTTAGCCTTTGAACGCTTAGCGTAGCAAATGTTAGGTCAGCCATACCTGAAGTTGTGTTGCATACCCTTTAGCCTGTCCCCGTTTCCACAGAGGCCCCTAGATACTGCATCTATGTTGCTCTTGTTCTCAACCGCGAACTGTGTTTTATTTAGATTCCCTTTAACCCCCCAACTTCTAACTTCCCCATAACCTGTAACATTAACATCTACCATGATTTAACACAGTAGCTCACCAGGATTGAACTTTTCCAGGAACATGGGAGTCCACGTACCCTCTACTGCCTCCCCTCCCTCCTCCCCCTGCCCCAAACATGTCTTATGCCTTATTCCCTTGAGCCCCTAGTGGTGTGTCTCTAGAGGAGTGCTGATCTAATCACCTCCTGATCCTCCGCCAATGTAAGTCCATCGTTGAGCCCCCCCTATTCATGAATAATATTAACAAAACAAATCTTTAGACATCACTTTACCCTCTCATGTGGGCTCATCATGTCAGGTCCTTCTCCTTAGTCTCTTTATTGCGACCCCTCAGGCAAGGCCGCGCCAGTTTCCATCGATCATTCTCCCGGACGCCGCTTTCTTTAGGTTGAGCTGAAGGATTCCCTTCTGCGGCATTGCACATGTCTCCGCACTCCTCTCTCATAAGTTCCTCCAGGTCTTCTTCCTTTGTGACTGTGTACCACTGCCCTTTCCATTCGAACCCAAGTCCATTCGGGAAGATCCATCGATATCAAATTTTAGTATTCCTCAGCCAATCCGTAGCCACTCTCAAGCGTTTCCTCTTTTGTAAAGTGGCTTGCACCAGATCTTAATAGAGCTGAATAGGCGCTGATTGGAAACGGGTGGGTTCTGTCCTGCGAGCAGCCCCATGATGTCTTCTTTTAATTGGTACAAGTGCACTCTGGTTAGCACATATGGGATCAGGTTTTTGTTGATTTGGTAGGTGGAGTATACCCTGTGCGTTCTGTCTAGGACTATGTCCCTTTTTTCTTCCAGACCCAGAATCTGTCGAAATAGTTCTATTACTGTTTGCAGAAGCTCGGATTCTAGAACTGATTTAGGAATGCCTCGGATCCGTATGTTATTGCGTCTCAACCTATTTTCAGCATCTTCCTGTTTGCTTTGGCCCCAGTCCATCTGTTGCTCCAACTCTTGAACTCTTCTTGTCAGCACATCCTGTTCGTGTCCCTGCTCCGCTATTGCCATCTTTGCCTCATCCATTAGTTTCTCCACTGCCTTACTTCCTTTATTGAGGTCTGCTATTGATCTGGCCAAGTCTGAGGCGCTATCCTTGATGTCCTTTTTTAGCTCTTGTAGCATCACCAACAGGTCTGAGTGGCGCAACGGAGGATCCTCAGCGTGTTTCCTGGGGGAGGGGAATGTACCTGAGCAGCTGTTTGTTGCTGGCTGCGTTTATGGGTATCCACGGCTTCAATGAGGGCTTTGATGACCCCAGACGATGGTCCTTTCTGCTTCTGAGCCCGTTTGGCCATGCTGTTTACTTCAATTGACATAGGGGGGTCCCAAGTCTTGCTTTTATTTTGAACCAGGATTTCGTCCCCAGCTCCAACTAGTTGCGTCCTCTCTGACTTGCTGCTCCTTTAGGGTTCCGGGGGCCCACCGCTGGTGCTTGGATGTGGGGGGTGTCTCCTCCCTGCTTAATGCTTTGTGGCTCTAAAGGTTTATGTGGTACGCTCTCCTCCAATTCAAACACTCCCGGAGTCACCAGTACTTTGACTGAATCTTGGTATGTGCATCGTAAGTGTCTGCCGCTCCTAATGCATTGAAGGTTCTCGGTTCATTGACTTATTAGCGAAGACGCCGCAGGCTGTCATGTCTTCCTGTCGTCCATCACAATGGTAGTGCCCCTGCAGCCCCCTCACCATTCATCTGTGCCCTGCTCTGGTGAGTCCAGCTGTCTCAGGCTCACATTCAGTACTTATGATAGTACTTCATTCATAGGGTGCTTCGTTGTTTGACAACACCGGGCTCTCATCCCCAATATGCCAGGGCATTCGCTGTGTTGGTGCTGTGTTGGATTGCAGGCTACTTATCTACATTTGGCCTTTCTCCATCTGTCAGAGTCTGCTGCTCTGTGTGCCGCCTAGAATTCCAATGCGTATGCCAGGCCACTCTCCGTTCTATATCTGTGTGCGTCTCTGTTTGCCTCCTTTGTTGCCCCCCCCCTGCGGGTCTCCTTACTTCTGGCAGGCGAGCGGAACGCTGCTTTCTCCCTCCAACAGCGCTTCACTCGGCCGTCTTCTGCCTTACTTCGCCTCTCAGAGAGTGGGGTGAAGGCGCACCCCGAGTCAGTTGCTTGGAGGGCCATCAGCCCCTCCCCAGCCGCAGCTTCTTACTTTCACTTGTGCCCTTGCAGGCGGGATCTGCCTCCTCCTCACTCCTGCTCCTATGGAAGTCGTCTCAAGCCGCCCCCGAACTCTGCCGTCCACTCCCGGGCTCCTTCAGCAACCCTTCAGTCCAGGATTGCCGCTACTGTAACTGCGAAGGTAGGGGGAGGGAGGGGCGGAAGGGTCGCATACCACCACCAGCTTTCCTATGATGCAGGATGCCTACGCACGATTAATTCGCACAATTGGGATTGCTTTCACCAGCACATCAGTCCTCTAACGGGGTGCCACTTAGGACGCGCTCGCCAGCCACAGGTCCATCGACCGTAACTCAAACACACCTCTCCGAACTCTCCCGTCGTTCGCTGAGTCGCGGCTGCCATCTTGGCAGGAGGTCCAGTCCGCGGTCCAAAACCGCTTCGAACTTCATTAATAATGCGCCTCACCACCCCAACTTTTCTCTTGCAATGCTCCAGACGCTCATGTATTCATAGGTCGTCTTCTTTAGGATTTTAGGCGTTTCTGAAAGGGGATTTGGGCCTCGGGTGGAAGGGGATCACGGAGCTTACGAAGGAGCCATCCGTCCGGGTCCTCGGCTGGCCATGCCCCCCCTTTTGCTCTTTCAAAGGGACACCATTTTTAAATGACCCGCACATCTGACTGGTATCACAAAAACTAGTCCGCACATTCAGCTTGGTGAACTTTCCGTTCCACATTAGCTCCCTTCTCCACTTCCTCATCCCAGTGCTATAGGTTTTATGGGATTTGGAGTCCACTGGAGATTGAGACTCTGTAAATCTATAATGCTTAGGATTTTTATTCAAGTCAAGACTGTCGGACATAGAAGATGGCATGTGAATATTATAAGCACATGAAGTGCAAATGTTATCCTGCTTAGAGTGCTTGTAAAACAGGGGTTCTAGAATGTTATCACAGAGAGGATTGACATATTGACAACATGTCATCAGGAATTTAGGTTTTATAGGGTCATCTTCAGAATGAATGGAAGAATACTGTGCCTAATCTGATGGGGTGACCACATCTCCCCGATAGCCATCTCCTCCCATGTGATCCTCCTTCCAAAAACCACTGCTAGGGTTAGAATCGGGAAGCGGCTGCCGCCCCCTGGCCACATGCAAGGAGATTTTAGTCTGGGGATTAGTGATGACTCCACAGGATTCATAACACACCATGTGAAGCCTTATTAAATGAGGCACTAGTCCTGCCCAAGCTAGAAAGGATGGAGCCTAGGGCCCTACTACCCCAGGTCCCAATGTAGTTTTCTTCAGAAGTCTAGGTGTCTTTCTAAGAGTCTGAAGAAGAGTTGAGAAAGCCAATTGGCAGTTTGTAAGTGTCTCAAAGTTATATAACTATTGAAGAAAAGTGCTTAGCAGACCTCCCCTTCCCAATCCAACCACCTTAAGGTAACCAGAACACCACAGTTCACAATCGGGAAAGGGAGAGGTAGGGGGAAGGAATGTATGCCATTAAACCATGGAGCTGGGGTGGGGGGGGTTTCAGAGATCACATTTGGCGTTGAGGTTTTTGGATCCAGCTAGTTCTTGGTGCCGTGCTCCAATGGTTCAGTTCAGAACAACTCTACTGCAAAGAAGAAAAGGACCACCACCACAGCAATGACCATGAAGTACCTCCAGGACATCATGGATGTGGTGATCAGCCATGACCACTCCAAAGACATGGTGACAGTCAACCCTTGTAGCGGAAACAAACTGCTCCCACTAGGCACCTCCTCCTCGAGGAGAGCTGAAACTGCAGGGGAATGCTACTCGTTTTGTAAGTAAAAGATCTGCAGTCTCAAGGCTCTACTCAGGACGAGGACTGATGCAGGCTGGTAGCCGATTTTGAAGCCGGTCAGCTCACAGGATGTTTCCGAGACGCTTCGAAGTAGCAGAGGTCGAGCCTGGATGTTCCCACTAGTCCAGGAGTTGAAGCACCGATAAAGGACTTCAGAACATCTGCAAAGTAAAAGAGATTCCCCAGGACGGTTGAAGAAAGAAATGCTGACTGATTTCCAACTACAAGTTCTGGGTCCTGAGCAGGTTGCTCCTCTTCCTCCTGGGAGCCAAGACCACTACGATCTGATGAATGGCTGTACAGGTCCCCTTTTATCCAGGCTTCTAGCTGGAGTCGCCCAAGCTCACCAATGGTAAGGATCTGCAACATTCAAACTGGCAAGGGCTGTCCAACTCTGAACTACCCCAGGCCAACACATATGCTTAGTCGCTCAGTCTCACTCTCTCACTCATCCACACTCACTCACATGTGGACATTACCATGCCCCACATCCATACACGAACCAATAGTCGCCTGAGAAAGCTGGAGCTTTCCCAGGAAAGAGTATAGCATATATGGAAACTCCCGCCCACGGAGGAAACGAAGAAGCCTAAAGCACAAGAGGGCCAAAGGGCAGGACAAAAACCTCACGGCACTGCCATTTTAGAGCATATGGTACTCTATGTGGCATTATACAGTAAAAGGCAAAAGTGCATGAGAGCATAAAAAGGAAAACGTCAGAAAAGTTTCCACTGTCACCAGCCCATCCTGCACACATCACCTTTTTATTACCAAAGGTTACAAATAAAGTCACAGTGACAAAAAAGCCCTCATTACAAATTTGCCAGTCTGGAAAAAAAGTGCTGGTAACAACAGTTACCGGCACCTTTTCTGGACTGGCAAACTACAAGTCTGCCGGTAAGGGCTGTGAACTACCGGCAGGCCTGACCCGCTGGTAGTTCTGGCCCTGCTGGCAGAGTTTTCACTGAAGTGCTGGCGCCATCAGCAGTGCCGGTGCTTCAGTTTTCCCATTCCCGGGGAGTCCCATAGGACTCCCCGGGAATGGGAACTTACTGTTCCTCGCTGCCCGTAATATCCCGGTATTAACAGGATATCAGGTGGCGGAAACGGTAAGGCGAGTCTGCCGATTACCAGCAGACTCGTAATGAGGGCCAAAGAGCCCCTAATGCACTTCACAGAGGGTGTGTGCAGAGAAAGAGAAGCAGAGAATGTTACTATGGGGAACACAGTAAAGTTCTCCTGCACGGATAGCCATAGGGACTGATCAGTGCCCCCTCAGATGAGTTTAGCAAGGCCAGTGAGGTTTAAAAGACATCACTGGCTTCCAAATGTCAGAACAGGTTCCAAACAATAGCAACAAGATGCTTGTCCTATTGGTGGCTATGGAAGGAAAGCAACAAAAAGAACATCTTTCGTAACGCTCGGTTACCCAACTATTAGCTGTATATATGAACCAAGACATTTGTACTTATCTTTGAATATTTAAAATGTGCCGTAGTTTAATAAACAGTGTTCATTTTATACCTGCCTATCTGGGTCTTTTACTTACTATTTCTGCAAAAGTGTTAACTGTACTACTCAACAGTGTCCCCTTCTGCCTTAATTTGGCCTTGTTGCTTGATCTGTGTTAATTAATAGAGAGTGGTTTGGCTGAAATGGGGTTATAAACAACCTTGCCAACGCTAGGTTTGCGTTCCTAAGTCCTGCCACTGGTAGTGACTTTGCAAACCCCTCCTAACAATTATCAGTTATAATATTTTGTAACAGGTAGGAACAACGTGCAAATATTTAGTATAAATACTTATGTAGCATTGGTCTGGTTATAAGTTGCATATCAAGAGAGCTTATCTCTTGCCACACACCTGCTTGCTCGACAAGTTGTGAAGTAACTTTTTGATGCACTACTATACGTGCTTCTTCCGCTCAATGGACCTCATTATAAGTTTGCCGGCCCCGAATTAACATGCCAGTAAGTCAGTTTACCATCATGTTTCCGGACTGGCAAACTACAAGTTTGCCAGTGGGGTTTCTGCCATCACATCGGCAAAAAAGTCAGTATTACCGGCACTGGTATTACCGGCAATCACACCAGGGAGTCATATGGGACTCCATGCAATGGGGATTTACCATTTTTACTGGCACTTGGAATCTGCCGATAATACCGTTAGACCAAGTGCCGGTAACAATAATACCGTTTGGTGGTATCCCACCGGATTTACCGGCGTGATAGCACCAAACACGCAATGAGGCCACATTTTCCTTATGGGTTTGTATATATGTCTGGGCAATGAGCACCTTGACAACTATATTGAGTAGACCAGGTGGATGTTTATAGTAAACACAAAAGTACTATCTCTTCAAGAAATTAAGGAGCAAAAAAACAACCCCAAAAGAGTAAAACCACTAAGACATACGTAACATGGAACGTAGAATGATTTGTAGCAGTAAACATAAAAGCTTTGGAGCAGTCAAAAACTTGTAGAAATAATTAATACTGACTTGGAGGCATTTTTTAAAAAAATCACAAACTATTGTAAAATCAAAATACATGTACAGGGAGCCAAAAAAATAAATAAGATAACCCTGCCCTTCTCTTATACACTGCAGAATAAAACATTACATTTTTGCATACTTTACCTTTTCATTGGATGAGTATTCATCTTTTGCTTATTGTACAGTAGTTGATTTGCAGTACAGGTAACAGATACTGAAGGCTCAAGACACAAAGGTTCTGCTGTAGCTAGGATAAGCTGGCTTTCGAGTAGAAGCTTATCTTCCTAAACAGAAAATCACTGTATTATGTATGGAAAAGAGTTAAAAGTATTGATGCAAGCAGCTGGTAGTTTATGACCATGGAGCTTGCTAAAATACGCTCATTTAACAAGTATACGTAAGGCAAAAAGGTAAGAGCACCTTTTGGGTAATCAACCCCAAGACATATGAAAGAAAACATTGTATTTCCTGGAATTATAAATTGCATTTACAGTCCTCTGCATCTGTCCGCTATCTAGGTGTGGCTGTATCCATAGACCGCCAGCCAATTACGAACCATACCTACATCAACTGGAAGCCAAACCTAAACTCTGGAATAACCTTCCAATATCAATTTACAGGCGGATATCATTGTTAAAAATCATTGTATTACCTAAATTACTGTACCTGTTTAACTATCTACCTATTTGGTCTGGGAGGGTTTTCTTTTCTAAATTACAATCTATGACTTCTTCATTCATAAGGAACGTCTAGAATGAGCAGTGTGAAAATGACCAAACAACATGACACTGGTGGCCTCTCAGCACCGGATTTTGAGCTATTCTATCTGGCAGCTCAGGCCCAATATGCGGGGTACTGGTTCTCCGACTGATGACCTTGCTCACCTCAGGGTGGAGAGGTATGCCGCCTCTCCCACTGGTCTCTGCTCAGTCTTATTTACTGAACGTTATGCAGACTCTAGCTCTTTTGACCCAGTTAGGACCACAGTGAATGCATGGGTCAGAATATTTAAGAGGCTTGGCATTGTTTCCCTTTATAAAAGTACTTCTCCCTTGTGGCGTTTCCCTTCATAGCCCCCACAGATGCCCAGTCCATTAGGAACGCTTGGGACCCCCATGCGAAGCTAACACTGGGTGACATGTTCCCGGGTGGGAAGTTTTTATCGCAGGCTGACTTTACGGCTAAGTTGGGCCACAGACCCTCTCGATTCCTTCAGTACCACAGGATGAGAGTCGATGGCCCTCCTTTCCATAAGAACAAATAACACACCCATTCATACTTGTCGTCATGGTGCCCAAAGGGGTTAGCTGTGGAACCTCTAGATTGTACAAAATAATACAAATTCATACCCCATCTCGTAACCCCATGAAGGGTATATGGGAAAGTGACTTTGGATTATCTATTGATGAAATGCAGTGGACTAAAATGCTACCAACGTACCAAATCAGTGTCAATCACCGCAAACCTGAGATTGAATCAATTCAAGATCCTGAACCATTTACACCTCTCTCCTGTGAAAGTAGCAAAAACCTCTCCCGATGTACCACCTAGCTGCCCTAACTGAAAGACCGAACATGCAGAAACGTTCCATATGTATTCAGCATGCCGTCTTGATACCTAAATTCTGGGTAGCAGTAGCCAATACCGTGAATGACATCTTAGATATCCCCATTCCACTTGTTCCCATTAAATACCTACTGGTACACATCGGGAAGGACCCCATAAAAACACACAGGTTGTTCAATCTGGCCTGTGCTGTGGCAAAAAGAAACATACTCAAATGCTGGAAATCTAAGACTGCACCTACTCTAAATTGCTGGATCAAAGGCATGATAATGATAATGAGGTGTTATTTATATACCGCCTTAATCCAAAGCGCTTTACAGAGCACATATTTACATACAATATCACCCAATCGAAATTGGAACTCATTTATCGACCTCGTAAGGATGAAAGTCTGGGTTGGCCTTGCCGGGATTCGAACCTGCGACCTGCAGATCACGCTCAGATCGCAGCCGTGAGCGCTCAACCCACTGAGTCTATGCATTGGTTCACATGGAAGTTGGAAATAAATTTAGGTGCAAATCGAGGGTGCGTGCGCAGAACCACCTTATCTCTGAATTGTAACGAAAGGGTCCAGAACTGAAAGGGCCTGTAGTTCACCAACTCTCCTTATAGAAGTGATAGCTACTAGGAAGGCTGTTTTATAGGTAAGATCTTTGAGACTTGCCTTATGCATAGCCTCAAAAGGAGACCCCATAAGTCTAGTCAATACCACATTTAGGTCCCATCCAGGAGCCGGGTTAGAAATGGGGGGATGAATCCTTTTAACCCCTTCCATCAAAGCCTTAATAACTGGTATTTTCCACCACGACACCTTTTGTTGTGACGTAGTGTAGGCTGAAAGAGCAGCTAAGTGAACTTTCAGGGAATTAAAAACAAGGGCTGAGTCTATTAGGTCTATTAGGTGACTCGGGCACAATACAATGTGAGTAGGAGAGCAGGTCAATGGGATTGACGCCCTTGGAATTGCACCAGATAAAGCGCTTCCATTTACTGGAGTAGCAATATCGGGTGTTAGGTTTTCTCGCCTCCCTAAGTATGTCCATGCATCTCTGAGGGAGTTGTAGGTGCCCGAACTCTACGATCTCAGGAGCCAGGCCACTAAGTTCAGGGTTTGCGGGCACAGGTGAAGTGTCTCCCCCTTGTCCTGAGATAACATGTTGTACGGGCAAGGCAGTTTCATTGGAGGAGATAGGGACATCTCCATCAGATGAGAGAACCAGGGTTGGCGGGCCCACACTGGTTCCTGGTGCATCTTGTGCACGATCTTGTTGAGTCGGGGGAAATGTTATCCAGGAGACCATTCCCCCTTGGATCGGTTCTGGGGGTACCTGGAGGCGTAATCTTGGCATTGAGCGTTCTCCAGTGTTGCAAACAAGTCGATCTCTGGGAAACCCCAGTGTGCGAAAATGTTGGAGACTATGGGCCTCATTCGGAGTGCAGCGGTAAGTGGTTAACGGCGCCGGTAAGGATGCCGGTGCTGTTAACCCCTTACCGCCGCGTTACGAGGTCCATTAGCGGGAGCTGCTAAAGGACCAGGGAGCTAATAACAGGCCAGTTATGAACGGGCCTGTTATTAGCTCCCTCCCCATTCCCATTGAGCCCTATGGGGGCTCGAATGGGAATGAGGATGGCTTCCCTGAATGGGGAAATACCGGGTCCTCCAAGGTTGGAATGACCCGGTAAATCCCCATTCAGGGAACCCGGACCCGGACCAGAGTTTGGAGGCAGCCATGGCGCTAATAGCACCATGGCTACCTCCAAACTCGTAATGAGGCCCTATGTCTTTGTGTAGTCGCCATTCATACTCTACGGGCAGTGGCAAGTCTCTGCTGAGCATGTCCACCAGAGGATTGAGTTCCCCTGGAATGTGTTGGGACAACAGGAACTTCCTGTGTTTGTGAGCCCATTTCCAAATGTTCTGGGACAGCTTGGATAGCCCCCGAGACTGTGTGCCCCCTTGCTTGTTCAAGTAGTACATGGCTGTGGTGCTGTCTGTGAGGATCAGGACTGTCTTCCCCTGTAACTGTGCCTGAAAGGCTTTCAGTGCTTTGAATACGGCTAACAGGTCCAACGGATTTATGTGGTTGGATGCTACTCCCGGGGACCACCCGCTATGCGCCGTCTGTTGAAGCACCCCGTGAGAGATGCGTCTGTCATGAGAGTGGCTTCTACTGCGGGGTGGGGAAGGCCTTTCCCTTCAAGAGGTTTTCCCTCGACCCCCACTGCAGAGAGAGAACGTGGGCTGGCGAGACAACTACCAGATCTTCCCATTGTCCGCTGGCCCGACACCACTGGCTGTTGAGACACTCTTGCATGGGAAGCATGCGCAGGACGCCATCATTCCTAACAGTCACATGGCTTTGCGTACCGTCACCTCTCCACAGGCTACATACGGCAGGATTTGAAACAGCATGTTTTGAACCCTCTCGTTGGAGGGGAAGACAAGGCAGTTTTCTGTTCGAATCAGACCCCTAGAAACTGTATGACTTGACTGGGGTCTAGGCTGGAATTCTTCTCGTTGATGGAGAATCCCAGGCTGAATAAGAGGTCTTTTGTCTTTTGAGTGTTTGACAGGCATGTTCCGAGGGAATCCCCTGTTATGAGCCAGTCGTCGAGGTAAGGGTAAACCGGAACGGATTCTCTGCGCAGATGCACTGCTGCCACTGCCAGTACCTTCGTAAACACCCTTGGCACTGAGGCAAGGCCAAAGGGGAGTACTTTGAACTGATAGTGCTTGTCCTCTATCATGAACCTTAGGTATTTTCTGTGTGCTGCCAACACTGAAATATTAAAGTATGCATCTTTCATATCCAATGTTGCCATGTAATCCCCCTGTTTCAGCATAGGGATTACTTCCTGCAATGTGACCATACAAACCTTGTGAGGTTTGACAAATATGTTTGCAAGTCTAGCACAGGGCGCATGTGAGAACCTTTTTGGGTACAAGGAAGTACACTGAATAAATACCCTTGTTTACCTGTAGAAGAGGGACGACTTCTATGGCGCCCTTTTCCTGCAGGATCTTGACCTCTTGCACCACGATGCGTAGGTGTTCCGGAGTCAGGCGTCTTGATTTTGACGGTCTGAATTGAGGTGGTCAGCAAAATTCTATGCAGTACCCATGGGTGACGGTTTTGAGCACCCACTGGTCTGTTATCCCCTCCCATGCATGAAGGAATGATGTTAGACATTTGCAGACCGGGGAGGCATAGGAAGGGACCTGGATCTGAGGGTCATTTATGACCTGAGGCCGGCGAGCCTCTGGGAGTGGAATTCCAGCTCCTACCCTTTCTACGGCGTTGTCCTCTAGGTGGATACGTGGTGGTGGTATTAGATCCTTGCCCTGAAGACCAGTCGTTTCCTGAACCATACTGGTTCTGAGGGGAGCTGGCTTGCCCATGAAAGGAACGACGAGAGCCGTTCCCTCTCTGTTGTGAAGGTCTTTGGGTAATCTGGTTTAAGGTCTTGTCTCATGTTCCTTTTTGGCTGCCTCAAGTGCTTTGTCCACGGCCTTGCCGAACAAGTGGGTTTTCTCAACCGAGTTGTTCATTAAGACGGCTTGGGTTTCGGGCTTAAACCCAGAGTTCCTCAACCAGGCGTGCCGTTTTAGTAGGGTAGCCTGGGCCAAGGTCCTTCCCGCTGTTTCAGCAGCGTCCAAAGTGGTCTTAAGAATGTTATGGCTCACTTGCTTGCCTTCCGATACAATCACAAGCACTTTAACTCGCATTGGCTCAGGGACCTCTTGAAGGCCCTCTTGCAGCAGGTTCCACTGTACATCTGCGTAGCTAGCCAACAGAGTAGTGTTGTTGGCTATTCGGGTGGAGAATGCAGCAGCAGTCGTAACCCTTTTTCCCAGTGCATACAACTTTTTGCCTTCTTTATCAGGCGGTGCCTCACCTGTAGACAGGGGGACACCCGCCCTGTTTCTCGTTGTCGTAACTACCAGGGAATCCGGAGTGGCATGCCCCTTAATGTAAAGGGGGTTGGTAGGAGAAGGGCAAAATAACTTCTCTACCCTGGGATTAACCGCCCTGGTCTGAGCTGGTGTTAACAATGAAGGCGCCAGACGTCTTTTGATAGAGTTCAGGAACGGTATGGCCCGACTGGCAGGAGGCTTTTCCTTCAGTATGTCAAAATCCGAATCCGGCACAGCTTCCTGTGAGGCGATTTGGAAATGTTCAGCCGCCTTCTTTAAGATGGCGTTAAACACCATCTGATCATCCACAGGTGAGGCTTGACGGACCGGAGTGGTAGGAGGGGAATCCATACACAGAGCGTCAGGGTCCAGGGTAGGAGTAGGGGACGCCCAAGGTTGATTATCAACCGGATGACTGTCTTCCCAATTATCCATGGGATCAGCAGGATCAGTAGGGTCCTAAAAGGGATCATCATCCTGTACGTAGGGATTGATAGGAACCTCGTCATCAGTAAGGTCATGAACATTCTCTTCATGAGGATGCTCAAAGGTCCTCTGAAACTTGGTCATAGGTTTATAAGGAAGCGCCTCACGAGGCCTCTTGGGAGCAAACCTCTCTGAGAATTCAACAAAGTTCTCCAGTCTGTTCATGCACCCCCTCAAACTTCACCCTGGTCCATGATGATGAACCAGGGGAGGAAAGGTGGCTTCTTGACGATTTTCCTCTCTAGAACGTCGAGATTCTTCTTCTACAGTCTTGGATAAAGGCAAAGGGCTTTCAGAGTACTCTTTACGAGGCTCCGGGCATTGTGATGCGTCTCTAGACGTGTCTTTAAGCCGTTCTTTCTGTTTCAATGGCTCTTTCGACTGGTCCTTTTGTTTAATCGCCAAAGCGATCCTCGCAATACTATCGCTGATGCTCGGGGTTACATGGAGGTGTGACAGTTGAGCCAGTGGCTGTGCGGTGGATTTCAGCGGCACCGTGGCCTTTAAGCGGTGTTGACGCTTTCTTCTGAAGCTTCTCAACGCCCGCGTGTGTTCTGGTGCTAGCGCCCTTACTTTTGGACTGCCAGGACGCATGTCGCTGTTGTGGGGAGGGCTGCCGATCATAAAGATCAGCGGCCACTGCCGAAGTATCCGATGTGCCCGTTGGTGCTTTCGAGCGCTTCGACTGTACCGTCGAAGCAGAACCGTGGGTTGTGTGCTTTGTGTGGGGATCGGGTGCGTCCCTGTTGCCAGGATGTATAGTCCCCATAGCAGGATTCACGTCATGCCTGTCGGGGCCGGGTACGGATGTTGCGGATCGAGAACTCTGCCGTAAGGTCAATAGCTTCCAAAGTGGAGCTTTGGTCATCGCTAGTCCCTTCGTCACACTCATCGGCGGGGGAATTACTTTCGGCCTGCCATACCGTAGGCCACCCACCGCTTCAAACAGCGCTTCTTAATGGTCTTGGGACGTAGGAGTTTACAAGCCGCACAGGACGCTTCGTTGTGATCGACGGGAAGAAAATTATTGCACCGACGGTGCTTGTCTTTCCACAGGTATTTTGACTTAAAGGAAGGACAAAATCTAAATGGAGCCTGTCCATAGCGGAGGATGATAGCGAAGACAAACACAAGGGAACAAAGACGGGAAAAGAAAAAGGCATTCTTGAAAAGAATATGACCACCCCGACCCCACTCTCCCTACTGTACAGGCCGGCCAGAAGGCCCGGCAATGTGGTCGGCAGCGCTGACCGGCACAACTGCTGTTGAAATTCCGTCCTCAGCAGTCTTCGGCGGTGGCACAGGAATCAACCGTCAAAGGGAGTGAAAATGAGAATAAACGACCAAAAGTCGAGAAATATAAAAATAACGCAATGTTTTATGAAGGCGCAATTAAGGCGACCAGATAGCTGGGTGGAAAAAAACAGGGACCTCGATGCGTGAGGGATTTTGGGTACACTACATGTCACCTTAGGGATAGTGTTACAGGCACACCCATGTCGACGTCCCCTTTCGATTCTCGATAGATGAGATGCAATACTCTGCGGTTACCACTCAGCTGAGCTTGTTGGGTTCTGGAAGAAGGCCGGTTGCTCAATGGATTGGTTCACATGAAATTTGGAAATTAATTTAGGTGAACCTAGGGTGTGTTCGTAAAAAAACAATTTATCTTTGTGGATGACAAAGAATGGGTCCTACATGGACAATGCTTGAAGTTCACTAACTATTCTTACGGATGTAATAGACACCAAGAAGGCAGTCTTATATGTCAAGTGTTTAAGACTTGACTGGTGCACAGGCTCAAAGGGAAGTCCCATGAGCTTTGCGAGTACTACATTGAGATCCCAGCCTGGCGGTGGGTTCGAAATTGGAGGGTGGAGTCTCTTTACTCCCTCCATGAATCCTTTAATGACAGGAACTTTCCACCACAGTACTTTACTCTGAGAGGTGGTGTAAGCTGATAAAGTCGCCAGGTGAACCTTTATAGAGTTGAATACTAACCCCGAGTCTAACAAGTGGAGCATACAGTTAGGAATGTGGGATGGAGTACATTCTATGGGGTTTATTTGTTTTGACTGGCACCAAATTACAAATATCCTCCACTTGTCGAAATAACAGCGTCTGGTGTTTGGTTTATGTGCCTCCTTGAGGATATCCATACACCTCTGTGGGAGATTTAGATGTCCAAACACTAGGACCTCAGGAGCCATGCTGCCAAGTTCATTGAGTGGGGTTGAGGGTTTACTGTTATTCCCCCGTGTTGAGTGAGCAGATTGGTCTGGCACAGTAGTTTGATGGGATCGCACATGTCCAGTTTGCGCAGATGTGGATATCATGGTTGTCTTGCCCACATGGGAGCAACTAGGATGAGCATCATTTGTTCCCTGTGAATCTTGTTCACCACCCTGCTCATTATAGGAGTTGGGGGGGGGGAAAGCGTAAGCAAAATTTCCCTGACCAGCTCATCCATAGGGTGTTCCCCTTGGATTCTGGTTGGGGAAACCTGGACGCGAAGTCTGGGCATTGCTTGTTTTCTCTTGTAGCAAACAAGGCTAGTGTGGGGTAACCCCACTGAGAGAAGATGTGGTCTACGACATTTGTGTCTAGTTGCCATTTGTGTTCCTCTGCTAGGGGAACACGTTGGGAAGATAGGAAGATGTCCATATTTTCTGTGCTACCTTGGACAGATTTGGAGAATGTATGCCCCCCTGCTTGTTGATGTAGAACATAGCAATGGTGTTGTCGGTTAGGATCTGTACCGACTGATTTGTGAGCTGTGCTTCGAATGCTTGAAGTGCTTTGAATACCGCTAGAGGTTCCAGCAGGTTGATGTGGTTATGTGCTGTGATGAGAGGCCACAGACCATGTGCTGTGAGATGAAGGTGATGTGCCACCCACCCAGAGAGTGATGCGTCTGTTGTTACTACCGCTTGCACTGCCATCGTGGAAGGGCTTTCCCTTCAACAGATTCTCCTTTGTCCACCAGCAAAGGTCTTGTACTAGTGTTGGCGTAACGACCACTAGATCATCCCACTGACCGCTTGCTTGAGACCACAGTTTGCCAACCACTCCTGCATGGGGCGCATGCACAAGCGTGCGTGTGGGACCAGGTAAATGCAAGATGCCATCATGCCGAGCAAACGTATAGCTTTGCGTACACTTATCTGGTGACCGGCTTGATATTGAGGTATTTGCAGTAGCATGTTTTGTACTCTTTCCTTTAATGGAAAGACTAACCCTTCTTCTGTGTTTATGACAGCTCCTGGGAACTGTTTGGTCTTGTTTGGTACAAGGCTTGATTTTTTCTCATTTACAGAAAAGCCCAACTGGAAGAGAAAGTTTATAGTTCTTTGAGTATTTTGGCTGCAAATTAGGGGAGACTCCTGTAATCAGCCAGTCGTCCAGGTAGGGGTACACTGGGTTTGCCTCCCTGCGCAGGTGCGCTGCCACCACCGCCAGTACCTCGGTGAATACTCTTGGAGTGGTTGCTACGCTGAAGGGTAGCACTTTGAATTGGTAGTGCTGGTTTGCTATCTTGAAACGCAAGAATCTTCTGTGCGCTGGGAACATTGAAATATAAAAATAGGCATCTTTCATATCCAGTGTTGCCATATAGTCCCCCCGCTTTAGCAGTGGGATTACCTCTTGTAGCGTTGTCATGCAGTATTTTTGCGGCTTGACATAGGTGTTTGCAGGGCATAGGTCTAAAACTGGGCGCATTGTTAGATCTTTTTTTCGGCACAAGTAAGTAGGTTACCTGGTTCGCTGGGACGATTTCGATGGCGTCTGAGCAGCAGCGTTGCGACCTCCTCCAGAAGGATGCGTTGTTCCTCCTTCATGGTTGGTTTTTGATGCTGGGGATGGTTTGAGGGTCGCTGAAGTAATTCCACACAATAACCGCATGCCACGGTTGATAGCACCCACTTGTCTGAGGTGATTCCCTCCCATGGTGGGTGAAGTGTGTTATAGGCCCTCCTACTGGAGAGGCATGTGAGGGGACCTGAAGCGGGTGGTCATTGTTTAGGAGGTGTTGCTCCACCTCTGGAAGTGGAGGACCTCCCCCGGCCATGAGATCTGTGCTGGCCTCTTTGGAAACCTTGCAAGGCTTAACCCTGATTGCTTCCCCAGGGTGAGCCCGGACTTTGGCCATAACTGAAACCCCTTTGCAAGTTTTGTCCTCAAAAGCGGCGTAAATTGCTTCCGCCTCTTTGGCCTGGTGGCTTATTAGCTCGCTGGCCTAATAATTTAAGAGTGTCATACTCTTCTTTGGCCGATTTGAATGCATCCTCAACGGCTTCCCCAAACAGGAAAATTGGTTCTATAGGCATGTTTAGGAGTGTTGCTTGCGTCTCCAGTTTGAATCCTGACTGGCGAAGCCATGCATGGAGTTTTAATATTGTCCCCTCTCGATGATTCTGCCTGCATTATCTGCAGCATCCGAGTTATTTTTCAGGATGCAGTTCGACACCACCTTTCTCTCCACTACTGCTAGGGACAGTTGAGACTTGAGGGGTTCAAGTGCTGATGCCATTAGAGTTGCAACCTCATCCCACTTATGGCAGTTGTAACTCGCCAATAATGTGTTTGCAATCCTTGTTTGAAAGGCCGCTGAGGTGGCCACTTTCCACCCTATAGTGTAAAGCTCTTTGCTTTCCTCATCTGGGGGAGCTTCAGTTGGAGCTAGCGGTGCTCCTGCCTTTTATACTACCAGCGAGTCTGGTTTTAGTTGTCCTCTTATATAAAGAGGGGGGCAGGGCGAAACATCTTTTCAATATGTGGGTTAACAGCACGCATTTGACTTGGAGTCTCCAGCGAGGGCTGAATTCTCCTTTGTATGGATTGGAGGAAGGGTATGAACTGGGTAACAGCTTTTTTTATCCCCTCATTTTTCCTCTACAAAGTCTTTATCTAATTGCATTTCCTGGGTCTGTATCTGGAAATGCTTTGCTGCCTTTATGAGCATATCGTTAAACTGAGGTTGCTTATCCACCAGTGAGTCTGCCACTGGTGTGTCAAGGTGATCGGGAGAGAGTAGGATGTAAACGTCCTTATCACTATTATGATGAAGATGATTATCTCCCCCCTCGCCTTGGGTATCCTGCTCCTCAGTGTCAGAATTGGGATCATACAGATCATACTGGACAGTGTCTTGCTGAGGACTAATAAGAGGCTGTCAGGACGTGGCCTCTTTGTTGGGGGTTGTAAAATGGATGCGCCACCAGTGGGTGGCATGTTCTGTAGGTTGTGCAATGCCTGTGAATTTTTGTCAAAGAATTCTGCAATGAAAGACATTCTACGCATTACCCTATCAATGTCTTCACAGGACCATAGAGAGGAACTTGGTATATTGAAAGGATTTGGCGGTAGAGGAGTCTGTGGTATTTCTGGAGTACGTGTCATAGCAGCTGTTAAAGTACCCTCCCCTTGGGAAGTAATACCTTTCTCCTTGTGGGGTGTACTACCCTTTTCCTTATGGGAATGGTGACTCTTACATGATTAGTGGCTCTTAGAGGAGTGTTTTTTTGACGTTCTCCTTTTGAGGAGCGTCTCCGGGACATGTTTCTGCACTAGCTGGGCTCTTATCGGAGAACTGGTGCTTACTGCCGATTTAGACGTTAACGAGTGTCAAGTCTTGGCGGAAGGGAGGTCTGAAGCTGCGTGAACCGACGCTTTGCTTTCGGCTACTGGTCTGGACACGGCATCCGCATCGCCTTTGTCGTACGACTTTGGGGGCCTGTCGTGTGGTGATCAAGACCTTGAGTTCCCAGAGGAGAGGGAGCTTGTGAAACTACCCCTTGGAGCCGTGTCTGGCCGTGTTGAAGATGGCGTCATCGACTTTCGGCCACGGGGTATGTGCTTGGTGTGAGTTGCACTGTGTGTCCTACTGCTGCAGGGTGTCGTCCCCCTAAGAGTGCCGCCAGCCTGTCTATTGGGGTCAGGAGCTAGCACATGAGAATCAATCGTTGCCCGTCACTTTCACCGTCCGAAACGACGGCGATGCTGCCGTCGCTGGATGCACCCTCCACGTCCAAGGCGGCCTGGTCCTGCATGGTGTGGTGGGCCCAACGTTTGGTCTTTTGGTCCTTGAGTGTTTTCGGTTTGAAGAGCTGACAAGCTCGACAATGGCCTTCATTGTGGTCCTGTGCAAGGCAAAGATTGCACACGCGTTGCTGGTCTTTCCAGGGAAACTTTTTATTGCAACTAGGGCAGAATTTAAATGGTGCGTTTAACATGATTTGATGGCAGGGCAGAAAGGCGACAATAGAGAGGGTAAAAGGTAATATGCATTATCTTAGAGCCCTAAGAAATGTCCACCACCCCACTCTCCCTACGTCTGGGCTGAGGCCCGGTGCGGACTTCCAAGGCCGAACGGGTGCGTCGAATCAAGGCCTTAGTCAGACGTTCGTCCTTTTTCACCGCCGAAGATGTTGTCGAAAGTCAGCGATTTAAAGGATAGAAAGAGAACTAACTCTAATTATTTTTCAATGAATGGAGTCAGCCGATATAAGAACCATCCGATTAACCGTCTGTCGATGATGGCGAGAAGAACCGTGGGTACAGTGGACGTCACACTAGGGATAGTATTAATGGCATGCCCTGTCTGTGTCCTATTTTGAGTTTCGAAAACAACAACTGTAATACTACGCAGCAACCACTGGATGTCGGTCTATGCATAGCATGTGAACTAAGCAGATTCCACAACCCTTGGAAATATATATATATATATAGACACACACACAAAAAAGAGGTACCGCCCAAGCGGCAACCAGCACTCTGAGCAGTATAAAATGTCAGAGTTCCACAAAAAAGAAGAAAGCAAAGTTGAAGGTCAAATGACACCAAGGTTATTAGCAAAATAAAGCAAAAACAAAGGGCAACAACAAACATAGGCAGGGCACCAGTGAACATGTCCTGGTACAATGTGTTTCGCGCTTTACATAGCGCTTGTTCACAAACTGGGGCAATGCACACAACAAGCTTAAATGACTAAGGATAGTTGTAAAGATGGGGCTTTGTGTGCGGTCCTCTCCCTCGTCGCCAATTGTAAAGATGAGGTGGAGACGGATGAACGGATGATTTATACTTGTTTATTATATCGGAGCACGCCGGCACAACCGCTCCTTCTCCCTCTAAGTCAACCGTTACTCTCGTCACGCAAACTCCCGTCTCCAATGATAACAGTGAGGCAGGGGCTCGCGCGGCTCAGCACATGTATTGAATGCTATTCTCTACAATAGTCTTTTCATTGTGTCAGTTAGTTTCAGAGCTCACCATGTAAGTAGGTGACAGGAATGGCAAACATCTTGTAACTTATCAACATAGTAAAATACAGCAGACAAAGCATGTAAATCATGTTAATAATCAATCTGCATTTAGTCCAAAGCTACCCAAATAGTATGTATGAAATTACAAAAGAAAACCCAAAGTAGGTACAATGGTTAGACATATCCGACATATATACTGATTAACAGAAGGTAAAATGCACAGTTCCACATTCTGTCTAATGTAATACTTGGCAAAATGCTGAGACGTCCTAATAAAGTGCAAATGCAAAAGAATAATGGTGATATACCAGTGCCAAGGCCCAAAACATATAATAACCATATCATACATATATACTCATGTCGACAGGTTTAACACAGTATCAGTGCAAAAAACTGCATTACAAAGTGCCAGTGCATGAAAGCAGCATTAGAATAAAAGGGCAAAAGAGCAGCATAATAATAAAGTGCTAATGCAAAAAGCAGCTGTAAGCATCTAGGGAATTAAGCGACATTCATGATAAAGTGTGAATGCAAAAAAGGATCATAAGTCAAGACCGATCAAGATCATATGCTCATGCCAACAGGTTTGACACAAAACCTCAGTGCGAAATCCACAAAATAGGCTTCACACAGACTCAGTGCAAAACCTGCATCATAAAGTGCCAGTGCAAAAAAGCTGCATGTTAATAAAGTGCTAATGCAGAGAGCAACTGTAAACTCAAAGATTGTGCCAAATCATAATCCCAAGCTGCACAGTCATGAATAAATGCATAAATAATGAAGAAATGCTAATAATATAGGCCCATATTGGCATCACTTATTGATCATACCGAGTAAAGCTTAGGTGAAAACTAGCTCAGGACACAAACCGTAACAATAAGCTAAATAGTCCCTTGTTACACATGGACAGTCAGACGGCCAACAAAGAAAAGCAAAAAGCAGGTCGGCCGGAAAACACCAAGATGAGCATACAATCAAGAATGGAATCCAGTTTAGCTTAGATATTATAAGTCAGCACAATAAAATACAGTGGACTCAAAATGTAAAGCCCAACAACCACCAAAGACAATAGATCAAATGATCATACAGACATATTTACACTCCCAAAAAAGTATAAAGTTCCTCGTCAACATTATGTCCATTTGGGACCTTAGTGTCGCAGTCGAGAATAAATTTGGTTTCCAACTGTCGCAGTTTCAAAATACGGTCACCCCCTCTTGGATGTTTAGCAACATGGGCCATGGCGAAGAAAGTCAGTAATCGGAAATAATTCCCATGCTGTTCTTTGAAGTGTTTGGCCATTGGATATGCAGGGTCCAAGTTTTTTATGGCTCTTAGGTGTTGGAGTATTCTTAACTTCAGTTTGCAAGTGGTACTTCCAACGTACCATTTTTGACAAGGACAGGAAAGTACATACACCACAAAAGCGGTATTGCAAGTAATCAGATGTTTGATCTCACATTTAACAGCAGTAATGGGTTGAATAAAAGATTTTTGCACAACAGCATGGACACAAACTTTACATTTTAGGCATTTGGTAAAACCTAAAGGAAAGCCAGAAAGTCAATTAGTCGCCATGGAGTTCTTATTCAAAGGAGGTAGGAAGCTAGACACCAATTTGTTTTTTAAGGATGGTGCTCTTTTCTTAGTCATCAATGGACGGGTGGACAGTAAAGGAGATAGATCTTTATCCATGATAAGGACATGCCAATGTTTTTGGATGATTTTTCTGACACTAGAAGATGAGTTGTCAAAGGTAATAATCAAGCGTGGATCATCATTAAGAAATGATTTAACAGGTCTAGTGCCATGTAAAAGCAAGTCCCTTGGAGGAGCATGTGCCTTAATATAGGCAGTCTCAATAACACTTTTGCCATAGCCTTGTGTTAGGAAATCTGAAGCAGCCAAAGCACAGTAACGATAATATTGCATAATGTCAGTGCAATTACAACAGTAACAAATGAATTCGCCAAATGGAATGCTTTTCTTGCAACTGGGAGGATGACTACTCCTTGCATGAAAGTGAAGCCCAGTATTGGAAGATTTTTTGTGCAAGGAACTATGAATACCCGATGTATCTAGAGTGACAATGACATCAAGATAAACAATTTCTACATAGCTGTGACTTTGTAAACCACAGATTCACCAAATTAGTATTAATACTCCTGACAAATGTTAGCCAATCATTCTCAGTGTCCTTCCAAATAATGAAAACATCATCAATGTACCGCCACCAAGAAACCAGGTGTGTTGAAAAATTAACAGAAAGTAAATCTGACAAAAAAGTTGCTTCCCACACCCCATGGTGAGGTTTGCATAAATTGGAGCAAAGGTACTGCCCATAGCAGTACCTCTCACCTGTCATTGAATATATATATATATATATATATATATATATATATATATATATATATATATATATATATATATATTTATTTATTTATTTTTTCAATGAAAAAACATTGTTTAAAGGGACATTATGGTTACAAGTAAAACCGAAAAACCTCAGAAATTCGCGAGTTATGGTAATCTAAGCAACCATAACTCGCGCCACCACCGTGCACTGCTAAGACTAACACCCAGGACATTAAAGAGGTCATCACAAATGTCATTGATGACATCACTGATGACCTCACATGTGAAATTAATTTTGATGAAAAGTCCCTACAAGGGATTGTGTTTATAATGTTGGTAACAAGATGTCAGGGGTGATCGGGAGACCTATTGTGAACTACTTAATTTATTACAGAATGTACTCATCTAAACAACATTGCATTTGACAGGAACCTAATCATATATAAACACAGGCAATGGCTGCAGCATGCATCATAAAAGTACAATATTTATAATCTTGTAATTTTGGAAAGTACAATAATGAATGCTACCTTATGCGAGTTTTGAGTAATGTTAAACATGTAATAACTAGCTAACAATTCAAGACTTACTACACTTTTGGTAATACAAACAATACATATGAAGAAACACAATGCATACAAATCAAAGGCACATACAGGGAAACTAAAGTAAGGAAGAAAGAAACAAACAGCATCATCAGAAAATGTTAATAACATTAAAGTTTATCTTCATGTAAACAAATGAAATGTGTGTTTGAGGCCTGCTTATTTTCCCATGTATGTGCACCATCAGCTGAGACTAATGTCACGCTCACCTGATTCCCACGGAGGCGCAGGTCTGGCTTCGAGTGCTGATGCTTCTTCAATGGTGAAGCGCAGGACTCTGAAGATGGACAGGTAGGGCCCCTCTACTATGGCTTCTCTGGCTCGTAGGAATATTCCCCTGTGCGTGAAAAGGGAGTATTACCTACTGACGGAATAATGCTCAAGCCTCCCACTTCCTTCCAACCCTCCACGATACTCTTGCACGATTCCCCGTGAAGTCTCACCTTAGGGTCTGGAAGGATGAGTTCTCCATCCTGCTTCTGATGCAGGGGCGCGTTGAAACCCAGTTACTTCACTGGATTGAGGTTTGATGGAAGTTCAAATAAGCTTGACTATTCAGGTAAGGCGCTGTAAGAGTTCTGTTGCAAGTTCAAAAGTTCAAGCTTAATAATAATGTTCATAGTCTTATTGCAGCAAGCGCTAACGCTTATGTCTTTTTCCCCTTAGGGGCCGGGGTCCGGAATGCCAGGAAGCGGCAGGACCCGAAATGAAATGGGAATGACCCAACTGGTAAGTCTTAGAAGGAAACTGAGCTTTTCCTATTCCCTTCGTTCTCTCACCTGGTGTTCTAGTCTTTTTCTCTCTAGGCACTGGGAAGTGGCTGCGGATCCGGATGATCGCTGCTGAAGATGGAGGTGCCCAGGAAAGGTGAGTGAAATGCAGCGCTGCAGCGATCGAAACGAAATGCTTTTAAAAATGATGTCTTCCCTTTCAGGATCATCAGTGTAATGTCTCCGTGGTACAGCTTTAGCAGGTAAGGTCTTCTTTCTCTCCAATTCTCTCTTATCTCCCTTTGCAGGTGACCCAGGATGCTGACAGGCGTGGCTGAAGTCCAGATGCAGGAGCTGACACGGTGAGCGTCCAGCTGCGAGGAGCAGAACAACGCGAAGCAAGAGTTGCTGATCGGGTGTGGTTTAAATAGCTTTGGAAGAAGTTCCAGGTATGTATCCTTCCACCGATCAGGTATGTATCCATCCCCGACCACACCCAGGTGGAAAGTAGTCCCACAGGTAAAGTAGTTCCATTCAGGCCTCAAGAGGGCCTGGACGTAGCAGCATGGTCTGCATCAGGTAAGTGCACATTGAAACACTTGAACACATGTCTAGCTTTATGAGCCTGGCGCCTATGGCGCCAGGACTGTGTCCAAAGGGCCCCAGCTTGGGCCCGCTGGCACTTCCCTGGGGAATTGATGCCTGCCTCTGGGGTTGCTGGGTCGGACTCGGCTCCTTGGAGGTAGGCATCATGACAGTACCCTCCCTCAAGGCCCCTCCCAAGGTTGTTCCCTCCGGGGGTGTTGGCTTGTTCGGAAATCTCTGGTGGAACCTTTGTATTAATCGAGGTGCGTGAACATGGTTACTAGGCTCCTACGATCTCTCCTGAGGTCCATATCCCTTCCAGTCAACAAGATAGAAGAGTTTTGACTTTAACACCTTGGAGTCTAAAATATCTTTAACTTCAAATTCTAATTCCCCTCCAATTTGAACTGGGTCTGGAGGCTTGGACAGTCGGGTCCCTGGTTGTACTGGCTTCAAAAGTGATGCATGAAAAACTGGATTAATACGCATGTTGGACGGTAAATCCAGTTTAAAGGCCACGGGATTGATTATAGCCTTGATGGGATAAGGTCCTATGAATCTGGGATTGAAGGTTTGCGGGCCCTTGAGGGGTAAATGTTTCGTTGCTAGCCATACCTGGTCTCCTACTTGGTAAGGAGGAGTTTTACTTCGGTGCAAATCAGCGTTTTCTTTATACTTTTTCTTGGCTTGCTGTAAATGAGTTGCAGCTTCTTTGAAGACTCGGGTTATTGTGGAATGCAGATGATTTACTGCGGGCATTTCCAGGGTCAGAGGTGGATCTAGGTCAGAGGTCCGAGGATGGTGACCATACAAAGTATAAAAAGGAGTTTGTCCGGTTCCAGAATGCACTGAATTGTTGTATGCATATTCTGCAATCCAAAGGATGTCTTTCCAATTTAACTCAGATTGGTGTAACATGCACCGAAGATATTGCTCGAGAGTCTGATTGGTTCTCTCGGTTTGTCCGTCGGTCTGGGGGTGGTGGCTGGTGGATAACCGCACATCTATTTGTGCTAGTTGGCAACACTTCTTCCAAAAATGGGAGATAAATTGACTTCCACGATCCGAGACTAATATGGAAGGGAAACCATGTATGCGAACTATATTGTAACGCTCACCTGATTCCCGTAGAGGCGCCGGTCTTGACTGGGCGTATACCGTATCTTCAAAGGTGATGTGTAACACACGGCTGGCTCTTTGGGCTGGACCTCTGTGCACTGTATGTTTGACTCGAAGGGTAAGATGTCTGCAGATAGAAAATATGGGATTAAGGAACTGGGTTACTGAATGTCTCTCTCTTCTTCCCTTTCTCTTCTCCTGTACAACCCCAGAGGTTAACGCTCTCACCTTAGGTAAGTGAACGCCGTGCTCTCCATCAACCTCGGGGCAGGGTGCTGTAACCAGTTTCTTCACTGGATAAGGGGAGCAGGCCTCTTGACTTCAGAGGACTGCTGTCCGTCGTTTACTGCACGAACGGTAAGTTTCGAGCAATTCTAATGTCTTTAAAGTCTTTAGTAATGATGTTTCTTGTTTTGCAGGGTTCCGGCGATGGCGGATGACGGGCTGAAGTGAGTTGAAGATGGAGCCCGTGTGATGAATAGAAGCGCCTGGAAGCACGTAAGTAAGCGCTTGTTGCCTGCTTCACGATGCGCTCTAACTGACTTTTTATTTTGCAGGTACAAGTTCGGAGCGGCTGCAGGGTGCCGGAATACCCACTGGGTTAGATGTGGAAAGGAGTAATGGCACGTGAGCATTAAAGTTCCCCAATGTCTTTAAACGCACCTTGTTTTGTCTTTCAGATGCGGGATGCAGCGCCGAAGGCCTCCGGAGCGTGCGAAGAGTTGGTAAGCTTTTGTCTTTCAGATGCCGGAATGCAGTGTGAAGACCTCCGGAGCGCACGAAGAGTAGGTAAGTCTTTGTCTTTCAGATGCCGGAATGCAGCGCGAGGTGTTGGTGACAGCCGATGGACCAGGTAAGTGAAGAACTGTCACTGAAGACCGTAATGCTAACCTGTTCTTTCTTGTCTTTATAGGTGTTGCTGAAGACTGGATTCAGGATGGTAAGCCTTTTTCCTTAGGCCCAGGATCAGATGCAGAAGACACGATGAGCGTTCTGCTGCAGAGGATGCAGAATAACGCAAAGCAAGATTCATCCATCGGGTGTGGTTTAAATAGCCTCCTGTAGTGCTTAGGTGTCTCCTTCCACAGCCACGCCTAGGTAAGAAAAGAGTTCCTGCTTTCCAGAAGAGTTCCAGTGTTCTAAATCTAGGGAGTGGCTCCTGCCCCACCCAACAGGAAAAGTAGTTCCAAACAGAAGAGGATCAGAGGCTCAACTGGCAGGCAAGTAAGCAGCATGGTCTGCTGCAGGTAAGTCCACCCAAGCATTATGAGCCCGGCGCTTCCAGCGCTGGGACTGGGCATATTTATGAGCCTGGTGCCACTGGCGCCAGGACTGGGTCCAAAAGGTCCCAATTGGGACTGGTTGGCACTCGGAACCTGGGTTATGGATCTGCTTCCAAGGGAGTTGGGAAAACCCTGACCTTTTGGAAGCAGAGATCATGACATATATTCTCCAGAAATTCCTTGGCCAAGGTGGAAGCTGAAGGCAAACCTTTTAAAGGGATAAAGTGGGCCATTTTGGAGAATAGATCCACAATTACAAGAATAGTGTTGTAACCAGCACAAGGAGGCAGGTCAGTTATAACGTCCATTGACAAGGTGTGCCATGGTGCCGGTGGAATATCCAAGGGTAGAAGTAGGGCGGCTGGCCTTTTCTTCTGACCCTTGTTTTGGGCGCAAATTCTGCAAGACAATACAAAAGACTTTATGTCTTTTCTCCAAGAAGACCACCAGAAGTGGCGTTTGATTTTTTCCTCCGTTTTAGCGATACTAGGGTGTCCTTCCATTAATGATTCATGATGATGGGCAATAACAAGTTCTTGCAATTCTTTACTTGGCAGAAACAACCGCTCCTGGCAGTAGGGTAAATCATCCTTAACGGTGTAATGAGGACCCTTTTGACTCCATTCCAGTAAGGCTGAAGAGTCTAGAAGTTGTTTTACTTGCGTTTGGATGTCCTCAATAGTTTGCAATGAAGTTAGGCCTAAGATTCTTTGTTCAGGTATGATTGGCACAGGTTCTAAACTCGAATTGGGTTCTTCCATGCCAATCCGGGATAAGGCGTCCGCTTTACCATTCTTGCATCCAGGGCGATAGGTAATTACAAAATCAAATTCCGCAAAGAATAGAGCCCATCGGAGTTGTCGTGAAGATTGAGCTTTGGCCGTCTTTAAATACTGTAAATTTCTGTGGTCCGTAATTACGGTGATGGTGTGTCTTGCCCCGAGAAGGTAGTGACGCCAAGCCTTGAAAGCAGATTTAATAGCCAGTAACTCTTTGTCGGTAATTGCGTAGTTGATTTCAGGAGGAGAAAATTTCCTGGACCAAAAGGCCACTGGGTGTAGTTGGTTAGTTTCTGGGTCTCTTTGCGACAGGACAGCTCCCATGGCCGAACTGGATGCGTCGGTTTCCACAATATAAGGGAGATCTGGGTGCGGGTGCTTTAATACAGGTGCAGAGGTGAATTTGGTTTTCAGGTCCTGAAAGGCTTGTTCGGCCTCAAGAGTCCATTCAAAGCGTTTGTTTTTCTTTAGGAGAGCTGTGATGGGTTGGACTGTTCGGGAAAATTCCGGGATGAATCTTCGATAGAAATTGGCGAAGCCGAGCATGCTCTGAACTCCCTTCACCGAGCTAGGAGATGGCCATTTGAGGATGGCATCCACCTTTCGCGAGTCCATTCGGACACCTTGTGGTGTCAGGATGAATCCGAGAAACTCAACTTCTGTGGTATGAAAAACGCATTTTTCGAGCTTTGCAAATAGTCTGTGCTGGCGCAATTTCTCAAGAACTGCCCTAACATGTTTTCTGTGATCGGATTCTGAAGAAGAGTACACCAGGATATCGTCAATATAAACAATGACACAGACATCGATAAGTTCCCGAAGAACATCATTCATAAAGTACTGAAAGGCGGCAGGTGCTTTGCACAAACCGAAGGGCATCACCTGATATTCGAAGAGCCCACATTTGGTGCGGAATGCAGCCTTCCATTCGTCGCCTTCTTTTAAACGTACCAGGTGATAAGCTCCTCGAAGATCTAACTTGGTGTACACACAAGCGTCTTTCACCTGGTTGATAAGCTCAGGGATCAGGGGCAGAGGATATCGATTCTTAATCGTTATTTGATTTAGGGCGCGATAGTCTATACATGTGCTAAGGTCGCCCTCTTTTTTCGGCACGAAGAATAAAGCTGAGGAGACAGGAGACTTGGACGGGCGAATAAAACCATTGGCTAGGTACTGATCTAAATACTGACGCAAATGCAGGTTCTCAGGTTCCGTAAGAGCATAAATCCTACTACAAGGTAGTTGAGCATTGGGTACCAGATCGATTTGGCAATCATAAGACCGATGGGGAGGTAAGGTGTTAGCCTGTTCCTTCTGAAAAACGTCTTGGAATTCTTGGTATTCTGACGGTAGCTCTACAGGGGTGGAAGTTGCTGAGGCTAGACCCATAACTGGATTTCTTGGATAACAAGTTGGTTCACAATCAGGAAAACTTATCTTCTTTGCTTGCCAGTCAATTCTGGGATTATGTGTTTCTAACCAAGGAATTCCAAGAATTACTTGAAATTGTGGGGCCTTGATCACATCAAACACGATTGTTTCCCTACGTCCATCCTGACCCACCAGTGTCATTTCAACAGTGGAATGCGTTGCAGGCCCTGAGGCTATTTCGGTTCCATCTACTGTAGTAATGACATCTTGGGTTACTTTTGGGCGGAGAGGGAGCTTAATCCTGGAAGCCAATTCACGGTCTATGTAATTTCCAATAGCTCCACTGTCGATGTATGCTTTTATAGCATGCAACTGCTGAGGCTGTTTTGGGTCCACGAGCACCATTGGCATGACAAAATGCGAGGTCAAAGAATCTGTTTTCAAGCTCGGCAAGAGGACCCCTACGCTTGTCGGGCTAGGTCGTTTCCCGAATCAGGTGTCAATAAATCGTTATCAGTGGCTCCAACCACCTTCTTAGGTGGTTTAACCGGACAATTTCGAAGAAAGTGACCGGAAGTCCCGCAATACAGACAAAGTTGCATTTGCCGTCTTCTCTCTCGTTCCTTCTGCGTTAATGGTCCTTTAACACCGCCGATTTGCATAGGTTCGGATAGGTCGGTACTCTTGAAGTTGGCGTGGGTTTTGATCGGTACTCGGGTTTCGTACTTCAGCCGATCTGCTTTTCTATTTTGAAGTCTGTGATCAAGTTGAACCACCAAGTCTATGTAGTCTGCGCAGACCTGGGGTGGATCTACTATCTGAGCTAGAACATCCTTAAGTTCTCCGCGCAGGCCTCGATGAAACAATGTGATCCTTTTGTTTTCTGGCCATCCAGTTTCCACAACCAGTCTATTAAAGGTGGCAACGTAGGACAGGAGATCGTGATTACCTTGTCGTAAGGATAGCAGTTTGTTATCAAGGGCCTGTCCTTGAGAGTGTCGAGCAAACAATCTTTCCATGCTGGCCTGGAAACCCTGAAAATTCTGGAGAATGGGAACATCCTGATTTACCAATGGAATAGACCAATCGGCAGCACTGCCACTGAGGTAAGATAGTATAAAGGCTACCTTGGTCTGGTCGTTAGGGAAGGCCCCAGGTCTGCATAGAAAGTGTAAACGACATTGTGTCAGAATGCACCAAAGTATCAACCGAAAAGGATACAATATTCAAAAGGATACAGGAGGTAGGGTCTTCCGGATCCCTGTTCACCCGACTTGATAGTCGTGAAGTCAACAAAGACCTTCCAAATGATACAACCCTCTGACTGATAAAACAGGCAGAGCGATGGATCACTGGAAAGGGCGTGGGTAAGGTATAGTAATCCAGCCTAGGACAAATTAAAGTATCATGAATAACTGCTCCAACCTGAGTATGATGAGTTAGATAATGACAGGAATGATCACACTGACCTGTATCTCTGGGTAGAACAATCCAGAAGTCTCTTGATGGATTTGAAATGAAGAACAAAACGACAGGGAAGGGAAAATTAGTAAGGGAGACTTATCCCGGACGGAACGAGGCTCACGCTAGATACGGGTTGAATTCACCACAGGATAGCGTCCAAAGTTCAGTTCAAAGTCACTTCCAATAATCCTTGAAAGGCTTCCTTCCCACTTAGGGATCAATCCTTCTGTTAATTCCACAGATGCAGGAGTTAGAAGAAAAATAGTGTTTGAAGACAACGTGAGCGTGTGGATTTACACGCGGGCAGGAATCGCGCAGCCTGGGCCAGCCGCGTGTGAAGACAACGTGCGCGTGTGGATTTTACACGCGGGCAGGATTCACGCAGCCTGGGCCGGCCGCACTTGAAGACGAAGAGCGCGTGTGGATGTTACACGCGGGCAGGATTTACGCAGCCTTGGCAAGCCGCGTATGAAGACAAAAAGCGCGTGTGGACTTTACACGCGGGCAGGATTCACGCAGCCTGGGCCGGCCGCACTTGAAGACGAAGCGCGCGTGTGGCTGTTACACGCGGGCAGGTTTTACGCAGCCTTGGCAAGCCGCGTATGAAGACAAAAAGCGCGTGTGGACTTTACACGCGGGCAGGATTCACGCAGCCTGGGCCGGCCGCACTTGAAGACGAAGCGCGCGTGTGGCTGTTACACGCGGGCAGGTTTTACGCAGCCTTGGCCAGCCGCGTATGAAGACAAAGAGCGCGTGTGGACTTTACACGCGGGCAGGATTCACGCAGCCTGGGCCGGCCGCACTTGAAGACGAAGAGCGCGTGTGGATGTTACACGCGGGCAGGTTTTACGCAGCCTTGGCCAGCCGCGTATGAAGACAAAGAGCGCGTGTGGATTTTACACGCGGGCAGGATTCACGCAGCCTGGGCCGGCCGCACTTGCAGACGAAGAGCGCGTGTGGAAAAGCACGCGAAGGGATAGCTCCAGGAATCAGCGTGTGGCGGAACACACGCTATCGAAGACCCAAAAGTAGCTGTAGGAATATACCAGGATGTAGATCAGAGGTTCAGCTACACGACGCCAATAGAGACGATCAGAAGCAGCGAGTGAAGTTTCTACGCTGCTTAAATACGTGATACCGTAGTACACGTGACGAAGCAAAAGTCACGTGAAGTTAGCGACGTGAAAAGTGTAAACGTCGTTTTCCCGGTAACGTATCGAATAGCCTCCATTTGGAGTAGAACGGTCTAGCTGTTCTACGAGCGTAGCGTCCAGCATGCATGACACATTGGTTCATAAAGACGGCATATTTCTATGGATCCCCCGCAAAACGTTCAGGCGGGGCCAAAGGCATGTGTCCAGGTAGATTGATTTGTACCGGGTTATTCAAACCCATTGATGTGGAAGTACCTCCGGAATTAGGTAAAGGAGTGTGCCCTGCCTGGGCCTGCAATAACCTTTTGGCCAGGTCATCTGTTCTTTCCTTGGATAGGATCAGTTCTCTTTTGAGAGCGTTAGTCTCCTGGCGGGCTGAGTGCACTTCTGCCCGTAATTCTCCCAAAAGCTGGGCCAGCTGATCTGTCTCGGAAGTCTCCATAGCGCCCGGGTGGGAAATTGTGGGTAGGCTTCGCATTCTGTCACGCTCACCTGATTCCCACGGAGGCGCAGGTCTGGCTTCGAGTGCTGATGCTTCTTCAATGGTGAAACGCAGGACTCTGAAGATGGACAGGTAGGGCCCCTCTACTCTGGCTTCTCTGGCTCGTAGGAATATTCCCCTGTACGTGAAAAGGGAGTATTACCTACTGACGGAATAATGCTCAAGCCTTTCACTTCCTTCCAACCCTCCACGATACCCTTGCACGATTCCCCGTGAAGTCTCACCTTAGGGTCTGGAAGGATGAGTTCTCCATCCTGCTTCTGATGCAGGGGCGCGTTGAAACCCAGTTACTTCACTGGATTGAGGTTTGATGGAAGTTCAAATAAGCTTGACTATTCAGGTAAGGCGCTGTAAGAGTTCTGTTGCAAGTTCAAAAGTTCAAGCTTAATAATAATGTTCATAGTCTTATTGCAGCAAGCGCTAACGCTTATGTCTTTTTCCCCTTAGGGGCCGGGGTCCGGAATGCCAGGAAGCGGCAGGACCCGAAATGAAATGGGAATGACCCAACTGGTAAGTCTTAGAAGGAAACTGAGCTTTTCCTATTCCCTTCCTTCTCTCACCTTGTGTTCTTGTCTTTTTCTCTCTAGGCACTGGGAAGTGCCTGCAGATCCGGATGATCGCTGCTGAAGATGGAGGTGCCCAGGAAAGGTGAGTGAAATGCAGCGCTGCAGCGATCGAAACGAAATGCTTTTAAAAATGATGTCTTCCCTTTCAGGATCGTCGGTGTAATGTCTCCATGGTACAGCTTTAGCAGGTAAGGTCTTCTTTCTCTCCAATTCTCTCTTATCTCCCTTTGCAGGTGACCCAGGATGCTGACAGGCGTGGCTGAAGTCCAGATGCAGGAGCTGACACGGTGAGCGTCCAGCTGCGAGGAGCAGAACAACGCGAAGCAAGAGTTGCTGATCGGGTGTGGTTTAAATAGCTTTGGAAGAAGTTCCAGGTATGTATTCTTCCACCGATCAGGTATGTATCCTTCCCCGACCACACCCAGGTGGAAAGTAGTCCCACAGGTAAAGTAGTTCCATTCAGGCCTCAAGAGGGTCTGGATGTAGCAGCATGGTCTGCATCAGGTAAGTGCACATTGAAACACTTGAACACATGTCTAGCTTTATGAGCCTGGCGCCTAAGGCGCCAGGACAGGGGTCCAACATGAGCCTGGCGCCTAAGGCGCCAGGACTGTGTCCAAAGGGCCCCAGCTTGGGCCCGCTGGCACTTCCCTGGGGGAATTGATGCCTGCCTCTGGGGTTGCTGGGTCGGACTCGGCTCCTTGGAGGTAGGCATCATGACAACTAAACCATATGGACCGTACTTTAAGAACATAGGACAAGGTTAACGTCTAGATACAAAACCACCTGGCCTAGAAATGTCAGTCAACAAAAGCAAGTGGCCCAGATATGTGATGTCATCAGTGATGTCATCAATGACATTTGTGATGTCATATTTGATGTCCTGGGTGTTAGTCTTAGCAGTGCACGGTGGTGGCGCAAGTTATGGTTGCTTAGTGTACCATAACTCGCAAATTTCTGAGGTTTTTCGGTTTTACTTGTAACCATAACGACCCTTTAACAAAGTTTTTTCATAGAATTTCATAGGTTTTTATTAGTGCAACTTAACCATAAAGTCCCTTTAACAAAGTTTTTTCACTGAATTTCATGGGTTTTTCCCAGTGCATGCTATTTTCCTACAACTTACTAATATCATACTTAACCCAATATAGCAACACTTCTGTCCAATTTACAATGTTTCACCTTAAAACTCTGCCATTTCCCACCTTCTAGCATCATTTTGAACTCTTCCATACACTTTTTGCAACTTTCTCCACTGTTTCTGCATCTGTCGACGTCCGCAAACGGCTGATATCATCACAGACCTTCCGGACAGTGCCACGTGACCATGCGCTCACAAGCAGCAGGATGACGTGTCTGTGAAGGCTTAAGATACCAAAGTGAAATGCACAAAGCGGGAACACCGGGTGCTAATAAATGTTATTCCTACAGCAGGACGCCTTGGGCATCCCTCCGTAGGAAGGACAATCCTTTTCCAAGATTGCCACCATGGAAAGAGAAGGCGGTGCTCCGTTCAGAGCACCTCTTCCCTTTCTATGGCAGCCTGCTGCACCCTATAACCATATTACCACTAGCACATTTTTTTCCCTTTTTTTTCCCTTTCAAACCTTTCCTACTTTCGAATAACTTTACCACATTGCCGGTCCCAGGTGGACATGGCAACTTTAACACCATTTTTTCTGTCCGCAACAGGGGATAACAGCCCGGCAGCCCAAGTTATCGGCCCAAGCAAAGTGTGTCTGTGTGCGCCCTGATGTCTGCGGCCTTTAGCGTGTTATAAATAAATAAATAAATAAATAACGAGGAAGCCAGGCCCTTATCTTCCATTGCAGCCCCTGCAATGGGGGATAAAGGCCATTATCAACCCTGGTTTCCAAAGCGGGAAGCCGGGGTGCTAAAAAATATATTTCCTACAGTAGGAAGGAAGGATTTTCCTCCCTACAGCAGGACACGGCCACCATGGAAAAAGAAGGCGGAGCTCTGTACAGAGCCCCTCTTCCCTTTCTATGGCAGCCTGCAGAACCCTATGACCATATTACCACAAGCACATTTTTTTTCCCTTTCAAACCTATCCTACTTTCGAATAACTTTACCACACAGCCGGTCCCAGGTCGACATGGCCACTTTTACACCATTTTACATCCCTCGGGGTCATGGCCAGTAGCCAGATTGCCTGCATCATGACCTTATGCCATGACCCAGACAATCTGGCTACTGCCCAAGGCTACAGGCTATACCTCAGTCACCAAAAGGTATATAACTATTTTTTGTACCTACATTATAAAACTTGTCAAAAAATAAACACAGGCAAATTTGCAAAACCATGCTTCAATGTCCTTGCCAATGCTTCTCATGAGTTTGCTCGCAATCCACCCACATTTTATTTTTTCAAAAGTGTCAAAATGTATCTACATACAGTCATATATGACTGCCCTTCGAACTTGCCCCCACTTGACAAAATCCATTCAGTCTTTACACAAACATTGAAGGTTGGGGTCTATAATCTTTCTCAAAACTTTTGTCCACATTCATGAAATAAGTTGTAAGCCATCTAAAAATGTTGAGACCCCTCCTCCAATTCCGCCCCCTCTTGAGAAAATCCCAAACTTTAGAAAACCATTTATATCTAGATCCAAAATCGTTTTGCCAAATGTTGTGGAAATTCGTCAAATGACACCATATTTATATGCCTTTACAATATTTTGGGACCCCCCCTAATTTTGCCCCCTCTTGACAGAATCCCACAAAACCATTCAGAATTAGGTCTAGAATAAAATTTCAAAATTACATGCAGTTTCATTGAGTAGCGCTAAAGTTATAAGCCATCCAAAAACTTCTTTTCCCCAACCCTGTAATGCAGAAATAGGTACAGATGTCCTAGGACATCTGAAATGTCTGCGGACACCACAGGACTGCCCCAGGACATCTGGAGTGTTCGTGGACTGTCAGGGGTGAAACAACCCGTTTTTTGGCTTCTTATGGCCATATCCCATCCTATCCTCATCCACCCACCTCCCCAGAGATTGTTTGTTGAGTTTGACAAGTGCAATGTTGCTTTTTTTTTCTCCATGCTTTCGCCTTGCTATCCGCGAAGTCAGCGAATCCAACATGGCGGGCGTGTCGCGGAAACCAACACATTTCCGTTTTCTCACCACCCAATCAGCGGCTCCGTCCCGATGTCCGCGGACCACGCAAAAGTCAGCAAATTTTTCTGGGCCAATCAGAGTCTTACGTTTTGGTCGTTTAAAAAAAATAATAATAATAAATGGACGGATTTACACCAAATGAACAAAAGCACGCTTCCGGGACCAAGCTGCCACTCCTGCTGCAAATTTGGTGAAAAGCAGTTTGGGCTGTAGGCATGAGCAGTGTTTTTCCCATTATGTCTATGGGAAAAAAGAAATGTTGGGACCCTCGTATAACTTGTCCCCTTCTTGACCAAACCTAACCAAACTTTGCAGAATTTAGATTGGGCCATATACTTTATTTGCAACGTTTGTTGAGGATTCGTCCAGGAGGAGAAAAGGTATAAGCTGCCCAAAAAGTGCTCTTCCTATGGGTTTAGCAAATTAACCATAACTACATGGCCGCTACCCCAGGCCATGTAATATATATATTTCCAAAAAACCTTCGTACAGAGTACGCAGAGCGGGATGCACGCCTGAGAGCAGCCGAGAGATCCAGTGCCCGTTCAGCAATAAAGAGTCATCACTGCAGGTCCAGGCAACGCAAAATTTCTTTATTAATAGATGTGCCTTGGAGAAAAAGAAACCTGGTAAAAGGACTAATATATATATATATATATGTGCGCGCGCACACACACACACACACACACACACACACACACTTCATGAAGCTTGTATCTGCATACAATCACATGCTTGGCATAGGCCGCCATCTACTGGTTTACTCTAAGCATTACATTTTGTATTTTTTAATTTGAAAAAAGGGGCGTCTACAGGGGGTTTCCCATCACACTTTCTCTATCCAACACTTGCAGATGCAGACTATCCTTCACGCTTAGATCTCCTCTGTTTTTCTGACAATACATGTATATGTCCTGCGTGTTTAGTACCAAGCCTTCGCTCTCGCGTGGAGAGGATGGGTGGGCGCATGGGAGTGCAAGCAGATAAAATCCACAGAAAGAGGATTACTGAGTAAATAAGGTCTGTCTTATGAAACGTGTGAACCTACTTCGATTCACGTGCTTTGCATATATTAGCAAGCAGAACCTGATGAACGTGGGGGGTGACAATTCCTTAAAACTGCCTGTCACACCCGGCAATCTGCTCTTGTCTGTGTTCACACAATAATGGTGTGCAAAAGTGTGTACAGAACTCTATGTGGATGCCTTCCAAATTGCATTTAACATTACATTTGAAATCAAGACCCGCCTTACCCCAGTGCTGCGTGTAGTGTGTTTAGGGGTGAATGGAAGAGGTTTGTTTGGTAAGGTATAACAGCTCAATACACACACAACAATCCATCTTACGATGGTGGCCTTGGTTACTGGATCACCTCTTCCTGTTGCCATGGAAACAAAGAATTGGTCTTTTTTCCTTAGTTCTTTTGCTCTACTAAAGTAAAATATGACTGCCCTTCGAACGGCAAGTGTGTGGAGTGGTTGTTCTGGCCTATTCTGTGGGTTGGGGGAGAAAGCTGGCAGTTTGACTGATTAACTCACATGGAATTTTGAAATGTATTTTGTTTAAAAAAAACACAGGTGCGCTCTTAAAACTGCATCATGTTTGTGTACTGTGACAAAGTGTTAAGAGACTGACAAAGCCTGAAGTTTGCTTATCCTCTAATTGAGAGAACTGCAATGAGGAAAGCAGCTTTGTAGAACAATTCCTTGAAAGGGATGTCCTGTTAATTAATGAAGAACCATATATAAATCCCAACAAGGCAAGTGAAGTACAAATGGTGGGAAAATGCATTTTACATCTCTGATAAATGCCTTGAATATAGGTACTCTCTGCCATGATACCTTGTGTTGTAAGGTAGTGAATGCTGCCAGGGCAGCCAAGGGTACCTTGAATGGGTTGTGAACTAGCCACACAGCAAGTAGGTGACCATATATGATGACAAGGAGTTAATCAGACGGATATGCTTTTTGGTACACCAAATGACAAAATTCTTAACTTTTTTAATGTAGCAGTGCCTAGTGTTGGGCTTCCTTGCCTTCCACAAGATGTGCATGTATTGTGGGGTCAGTTTTAGGTGATCAAACTAGGATTTCAGGTGGTAAATGGGTTGTGTGCAGGCTCAGATGTGTTATTTTACACTTGGGCTGAGTAAGAAGGTAGCAAGTTGGGCGGTATTTGATAAATGTGCATACCGACATATCCAGGATGCGGGTGTAGTGTACCACACCTATTTCACCTACATCGGCATAATTAGACTCATGTGTATACATTCGTGAAGTATGGAGTCAAAAGGGGCGATTATGCAAATATCCTGGACAAGCTCATCCATAGTGCATTGTCCAAGGACCCCGGTTGTGGGTACCTGGACGTGAAGCTTGGGCATTTGGTGTTCTCTGCTGTCACAAAGATCTACTGTTGGTTGGCTCCCATACTACAACAGATTGCGTGTGCGTGAGCGGTTCCCATTTGTGTTCCTACACAAGTTTCCATGCTTAGAGTGTCTGCGAGACAGTTGTGCTCCCGTGGCACAGGTTGGGCTTGGATGAATCGGTTTTACTTGATGCACCATCGATTTCTTTTACGAAGAGAGTCTGAGTGTGTGCCTCCTTGTTCGTTGATGTAAAACATGGCCATGGTATCATCTGTGTTGATCAGCACACTCTGGTTTGTGAGAAGTGCTTGAAAAGAGCCATGTTGTCCACCAGGAGCTCTAACATTTATGTGCTGGGTGGCGTATTGCCCTTTTATCTTTCGCACTGCAGTGAGGTCTCCACAGTGCGCTCCCCAACCGGCCAGCGAATCGTCTCCTGTAATTGTTTTCTGCACTGTTGGATTGGTGATAGGTTTCCCTTTTAGCATGTTTTTCTCTATCCAGCCAACATTTTCTGTACGTTTTCTCAGACCCACATGTCCTTCCCCTACATGCACATGGGCCACTTATAGCACGGTTGGAGTTTGGCTGGTACAAGCAACTGCCGGGTGGGCTCCTCACTGGGTTGGGGTACCTTTGTCCTTGAAAAAGTAAGTTCCTTGCCCTTTTCTTTGCGCAACCATCAGGGTATTCCGCAAGGTAGGATCCAATTCTTGGGCCAGCCTGCTGTCCCCTTGTTCATCCATTCCAGTCTATGGTTATTGGCAACATGGACTTTGCATGCCACTGCTTCTGCAGCTCCTGTTTCTCAGTAACTTTTGATGGTCCTGCAATGCTGTCATTCGAGGTCCACTCCATGGAAGGGGGCGCTTTCTAACCAATTATCTTCTGTGTGTTGTATGATCCTAGACATCGAAAGCAAATCCAACCCAACCAACAGGGGCTCGGGGAGCACAGGTAGCACTGCTGCTCTGAACTTTAACTGTCCCCCCACCAATTTAACCCTGATATATTTGGTAGGTTAAGGCTTTACATCCCCATGCACAAACCTGATTGGAATAACCTCCATTGGTCTCTTTAGATCAGAGGTCGCCAAACGGTGGATCGCGGGCAACTAGTAGCTCGCCTGAGCATCTTCAGTCGCCCGCGGTGGAAATACTGAAAAATAAACACTAATTATTCAATGCTGTGTTTTGCAGCCATTTTCCTTGATCAGGATCTGAACCCTGGTCGTCCCACATGCAGGCAGGGAGCTTGACTGCTGTGCCATGTGGAGCTGCTTGTAAATTCCCTGACAGATGTCAATATCACGTTCTGCTTCTGGAGGCTGCCTGTAGTACCAGAGTTGGCCTTGTGCATCCCCGACACTGTCTTGCTTAAGCAAGCTGCTCTTGTTTGCCAGAGATGTCAGAGGGGCTGGGGCAGGATCAGGATCATTGTGACCACGCAATGAAAATATCACAGTAGCACTGCCGCTCGCCTAAAAATGTTCAAAATAATATTTTTAAAATGGTGCAGTTTCTTTCATGTGGCTTCTTTCCAAACTCCACACTGTACATTTCCACTTTAAATTACTTCCATGACACAGGTACACCCACTTTTAGTACATTAAGCGATCCATAGACACGCTGTACAGTAGAAGCCTGCCAGCGCAGCTCAGCAGGTTAACAGACCGATGCTGAGATGTTATATATTCAAAACTAAATGCCTTATCATATCATAACATAAGTGTTTCAAGGCGCGACGAGGCAAGGGAGGGGGAACAGAGATAAGACAGACAATGATCCTACTAGGCCAGGTGTCATTCAGATAGCGCAAGTGCATGGGAAGGGGGAAGGAGGAAGGAGGAAAGTGCGAGGGGAAGGGGACAGTGCAGTACATGCGATAATAAATAACAATAAGTATCGTCCGGCCAGCTGGTGGCAAGTGCAAGGGTAGTGCAGACATCAGGTGTCAAGTGCTAGTGGTGGAACTGTAGGGGTACAGAACAGTCCCTAAGTACGGGGGGTTGCCAGGAAGGCAGTGCAGTTGTGCAACGGGGGGGGCTGCGCTTGGGAGAGGGAGGGGGGGCAGGTGACGCGTGCAGTATCAGTATCTGACAGGAAGTCAGCAGGGGAGAGGAGGAGAAAAGGTAGAAGCAAAGAGAAAGGTTTTGAGGTGCTTCCGGAGGTGAACCGGAGACGATTCTCCTCAAGTTTCAGGGAGGCAGGGAGACTGTTCCAGAGGGAGGCCCCAGCTGAGGAAAGAGATCTACCACAAACTAGTTGCTTGGAGAAGCGACTGACCCTGAGGGAGTTGGAGGCGGATGAGTGAAGAGCTCGAGAAGGAAGATATTTTGGAAGAGAGAGCTGAAGGTATTGAGGCCCCGGGCCCCAGAAGGCCTTGTGGACAATACAGGGGGTTTTGAACGTAATCCTCGTAGCCACTGGGAGACAATTGTAACGCTCACCTGATTCCCACAGAGGCGCCGGTCTTGACTGGGTGAATGCCGTATCTTCAAAGGTGATGTGTAACACACGGTTGGCTCTTTGGGCTGGACCTCTGTGCACTGTATGTCTGACTCGAAGAGTAAGATGTCTTAGGTAAGTGAACGCTGAGCTCTCCATCTGCCTCGGGGCAGGGTGCCGTAACCAGTTCCTTCACTGGATAAGGGTGCAGGCCTCTTGACCTCAGAGGACTGCTGTCCGTCGTTAACTGCACGAACGGTAAGTTCTGGGCACTTCAAATGTCTTAAAAGTCTTTTGTAATGATATCTCTTGTTTTGCAGGGTTCCGGCGATGGCGGATGGCGGGCTGATGAGAGTTGAGGATGGAACCCACGTGAGGAATAGAAGCGCCTGGAAGCACGTAAGTAAGCGCTTGTAGCCTGCTTCACGATGCGCACTAACTGTCCCTTTTATCTTGCAGGTACAAGTTCGGAGCTTTAGAGAAGCTGAAGGGTGCTGGAATACCCACTGGATTCGGCGTGGGAAGGAGTAATGGCACGTGAGTAATAAAGTTGCCCAATGTCTTTAAACGCACCTTCTTTTGTCTTTCAGATGCGGGATGCAGCGCCGAAGGCCTCCGGAGCGTGCGAAGAGCTGGTAAGCTTTTGTCTTTCAGATGCCGGAATGCAGTGCGAAGACCTCCGGAGCATGCGAAGAGTAGGTAAGCCTTTGTCTTTCAGATGCCGGAATGCAGCGCGAGGCGTTGCCGACAGCCGATGGACCAGGTAAGAGATGCGCTGCCACTGAAGACCGTAGTGCTAACCTGTTCTTTCTTTGTCTTTACAGGTGCTGCTGAAGACTGGATTCCAGGATGGTAAGCCTTTGTTCCCTTAGGCCCAGGATCAGAAGCAGAAGACACGATGAGCGTTCTGCTGCAGAGAATGCAGAATAACGCAAAGCAAGATTCATCCATCGGGTGTGGTTTAAATAGCCTCCTGTAGTGCTTAGGTGTCTCCTTCCACAGCCACGCCTAAGAAAAGAGTTCCTGCTTTCCAGAAGAATTCCAGTGTTCTGAACCTAGGGAGTGGCTCCTGCCCCACCCAACAGGAAAAGTAGTCCCAAACAGAAGAGGATCAGGGGTTCAACTGGCAGGTAAGTAAGCAGCATGGTCTGCTGCAGGTAAGTCCACCCAAGCATTATGAGCCCGGCGCTTCCAGCGCTGGGACTGGGCATCTTTATGAGCCTGGTGCCACTGGCGCCAGGACAGGGTCCAAAAGGTCCCAATTGGGACTGGCTGGCACTCGGAACCGGGGTTATGGGTCTGCTTCCAAGGGAGTCGGGCAAGTCCTGATCTTTTGGAAGCAGAGATCATGACAACAATGCAGATGTTTCAGTCCTGGAGAGATACGATCCCTGGGCTTGAGGCCAAGGACAAGTCTCGCTGTCCTGTTCTGGATGAGTTGCAGAGGGCAGAGAGTAGAAGCAGGCAGATTTAGAAAGGGGCTGTTGCAATAGTCCAGCCTAGAGAGAACCAGAGCTCTGGAGACAGTGAGCCTCTGGGGGAAGGAGAGGAAAGGAAAAATGCCTCTGAGGAGGTGCAGTTGGTAGTGTGACTTCTTAGAGACATCAGAGATGTGAGGAGAGAAGGAGAGAGTGGAGTCGAAGAGGACCCCAAGCTTGTTAGCCTTGCATGTGGGAGCAGGAATAGGGCCAAGAGAGGCCAGCCAGAGAGTGGCCGGTAAGGAGGGAGCGGGTGTTCCAATGAGGAGAATCTCGGTCTTACTGGCATTAAGGCAGAGATCATTGGTGGCACACCACTCCTGGGTGGCGGACAGGCAGTCAGAGATGAGGGAGGGAGAAGAGGTGGCTGAGGGTAGCCTGAAAATGAGCTGAGTGTCGTCCGCATAGCACTGGAAGCATAGAAAAAGTGCTATAAAATGTTTTTGGCCAGGGTATGGGTTGGGCTGCTTGCTTGCTTATTTTCAGGACAGAGGTGGGGATATTTCTGCCCCTGTAGTGAAAATCAAAAATTGGCACCCATGAACCCACAGTTTCATTTCCTAAAAACTGCTGTCAGCACAACAGAAGCATTTATTTGTGATTAACCAGTTGAACAAGCATATGACATCTTTATAAATATACCCTGTGCTAAAACACAGAGGGGCACACAAATAACAGAGTATGTGTGGTGTCTGACAAAAAACCATTTCAATGAAAACTAGTGAACACAAGTAGCATTTTTCAATTTGGAAATTACTTTTTTTTTATGGAAGTGTGAAATGCACATTTGGAAAACAATAGTGTGCCTAGCATGTAGAAAGCCTGTATAAAACGCAAAGGAAGAGCACAAAAATTACAGGATATTTGTGTGGTAGTCCAACAAATATCTGTCTTTTTGAGACAGCTACTAATAAAGAATAATGCAACAAAGAGGTTTTTGAAGTTCTTAATATAATCGTGAAGTCATATGTTATTCCATCTGTTTATAGAGAGGAAATAATTGGGGCAAAAAAATATTGGTAAAAATTCAGAGGTTTATAAATATCCCCACCCCGATATCGCCCACTAGTAGCTCTCCACTGTTGACCACTACAAGTAGCTCTAGCTAACGTAAAGTTTGGAGACCCCTGCTTTAGATCCACCTACCAGCGGGGCACTTACCGCTGTTTGTAGACTGCCGGAGTCCACCATAGCTCTTGTGGGAATTCCGCCCACTTCTGCATCACAGGTGTAGGGATATGGCAATCTCTGGGTTGATCAGTGGTCCTCATGGTAACTTCCTTCCTTCGGTACGTCAAAGAATCCTATCTCCATAGGCTCCAGTTTAGTCTTTTAAGGGCACATTTGGCCGATATATCCCCACTCTCACTGTGAGAAACCAGGGAGCCTCCCCTACTAGTCCCGAGGGGGTGGGGGGGTGGATCGAGATATATCTCTCTCACTTTCTCTCACTCTCAGGGGTCTTCTGGGAGTGAGTCGACCGATGATGAGACACGGTATTCCACCCCCCCTCAGTCAGACACTTGACTTTAAGTGCATACATCTGATACCAATTAGCTCTCCTCACATGGATAAAAAGGAGGAGTGGGCGGAACGGCGTAGGCCTTCATGCCGGTCCACTGGAGGTGAAATGCGTCGCCCAGCGAGCCGGGGCCCTGACCCTGCCAGGATGCGAACTGGGGACACTTCTTGTTGTGCCAGGTGACAAAGAGATCCACTTGGGCGTGACCCCAACTGTTGAAGATCTCCTGAATAACAAGGTCATTTAGCTGCCACTTGTAAGTGTCTGCTCCCAGCCTGCTGAGCCTGTCCGCCTCCAGGTTGGATTCCCCCGGGAGGTGGACTTCTGAGCGGTAAATGCCGTTTTCCAGGGCCCATTCCCACATGCTGATCGCCAGCCTGCACAGAGGAGGGGATCTGGTGCCTCCCTGCTTTTTGAAGTAGTGCATGCTGGTCGAGTTGTCTGTCTGTATGAGGACAACCTTTCCCTTGAGAAGTGGTAGGAATGCTCTGAGCGCTAGCCAGATGGCATTCAGCTCCAGCCAATTGATGTGGTATTCCTGCTCCTGTGTCCAGGTGCCGTGAACCGAGAGATCGTCCAGGGTGTCTCCCCAACCCTCGAGCGAAGAGTCTGTGGTGATGGTGGCCTGCAGAGAGGGCGGCCGAAAGGGCTTGCCCATCCGTAGGTTGCAGTCCATTGACCACCAAGTTAGATCCGGGTGAAGAGATGGAGGAATGTTGATCATCTCGGATTGCGAGCCCCGCTCCTGATTCCATGAGGCTGCAAAGTACAGCTGAATCCTTCTCATCCTTAGTCTCATGTGCGGCACGGTTAACAGGACCGCCGCTAGTAGCCCCAGGAAATGTTGGTACCACCATGTCGAGGTCATCTCTCTGCTGAGGAAGTGGACAGTGGCCCTCTTGATGGCCGAGATTTTGTCTTCCGACGGGAAAACCCTCTCGGAGCACGTGTCCCAAATGGGTCCCAGGAATGTCCGAGTCTGCGTAGGGAGCAGCTGTGACTTCTTGAGGTTGAGTGAAGCCCAGGTTGGGCAGTGTATTTATAAGGGCATGGGAAGAGTGGTGAACCGCTTCCGGAGATGTAGCCCTGACGAGCTAGTCGTCGAGGTATGGGTAGATGTGGAGGCCCTGTGCTCTGAGGGGGGCCGCTACAGCATTCATGAGTCTGGTAATGACCCTGGGGGATGAGTTGAGGCCAAATGGAAGGACTTTGTGTTGGAAATGGTAGCCCATGATCCTGAACCGTAGGAAAGAACGATGGGACTGCCAAATCGGGACGTGTAGGCACGCGTCCTTCAGGTCCAGGGAGCACATCCAGTCTCCCTTGTCCAAAGTCTCCGCTATAAAAGCTGGCGTAACCATCTTGAATTTCTGCAGGGGTAGGGAGAGGTTGAGGGTGGAAAGGTCCAGCACAACTCTCAGGCCCACCCAGTTCTTCTTCTGAATGGCGAAAATCCTGGAGTAGAAGCCCAAGCCTCGCTGGGAGGATGGGACTTCCTCCACTGCCTGGCTCTCTACGAGTGACCGGATCTCCGCCAAAAGAGTTGCTGTCCCAACCTGTGGGAGTGGAGTAGAGGAGGGAGGAGAGGCTGTGATAGGATGGCGGTACCCCATGGATACTATGGAGAGGATCCAGGGGTCCGCGAAATTCTGGCACCAGAATTGTGCATGGAGAGCAAGCCTGCACCCCGACCTGAGACACGTGGACCCGAAGGGGCGTGTCATGCCTTCTTTCCCTCGGAGGCTGACGCTGAGGAGGGGGACTGGAAAAAGCCCTTACTCCCCTCCTCCCCCACCCCTTTTTGTTGTTTGAGCTGGTTCTGAGACGGCGAGCGGTCCGGCTGCCTGGATCTGCGTTCCTGGAAGCCGCGGAACCCTCCATATGTATGACCCTTCTCCAAGCGCTGCTGAGATTGGTTGTACGATTTGGGCATGGCCTTCGTAAGAATGGATAAAGACTTCGCCGTTTGTGAGCTGTTTTTCTTTTTGTCCAGCTCTTCGTCCGGAAGAGCCCCCCCCGTCCCCTCGAACGGTAGATCTAGAATGCACTCCTGGACATCAGGGTTGAATTTCGTTGCCCGGATCCAGGCTGTCCTTATGTCCGTGGCAATGCAGATGGCACAGCCTGAGGTATCGATATGAGCCACTGTGGATTCCATGAGGTCATGCGCCTCAATTGTCTGCAATTTCCCGCCATAACCATTGGTTGGCGGCAGCCAGCATGACATCTGCGTTGGTCTGACGCAGGTGCAAGGATGCGTTGGAGTAGATCATCTTGCTGTACGCCTCCAAGATCTTCTCCTCCTTGCCTAGCAGCGCCGCAGAGGAGGCGGCTGAGGACGAATGAGGCTTGGAGTATAGCGACGCCACAGCAATCACTGAGGAGTGTGGCTGAGGATGGGTCGAGAGCAAGAGTGTATCCCCCTCCATCTGCCTGTACTTGGCGTCCAGGTGTATGTTGACCGGCTGGACTGAGTGGGGCTTGAGCCAACCCTTCTTGGCCAGAGAGACTACATCGGTTTGCAGTGGAATACCCGTGTTGGCAGAGGGGTGTCTTGTGAGGACTTCAGCCAGAACCCCCTCTGCCGGCTGTTCAAACTCGGGTTGGGGGAGGCCCAGGTACTCCGCCAGGCCAGCAAGACGTTCATGGAAGGCCCTGGCTGAGGATGGCGTGTCCGGATCCTCCTCCTCGTCTGTATCTTGCGGATCTGGAGGATCTTGTGGAGGAGGACCCTGCGTACCCTGTACATATGGGCACAAAGGAAAGTTGCCCTGTGCAAATGAAGGGTAGACTGTAGGCTATGTACCTGGTTGAGGCCAGTCCCACCTTGACGTTCGTTCTTCGCCGAATTTGTGGAATGTCGTCGGACGGGTGCCCCTTTCTGGTGCGGTGGCCATTTTGTCGAGCTGCCTGCCACGTGCCTGCGACGTGTTGTTCAGCCCGCTGGGCCCGGCCTCGTCCAGGACTCTTGCGTGTGGATCACAAGGCCTACCTTGATCCTCGGGCCTCCGCCGGGTAGGTGTAAGACCCTCGACCCGGGGGTCGGTAGAGCTGCGTTTAGGCGCCCCCTCTGACATATTGCCAGTATTAGGGCGTAGCCCCTCAGACATTGTGCCAGTAAAAGGGTGTAGCCCTCGGGTGTAGACCCGGTACAAGAACCTTCTGGTCCCTCGACACTGCGCCTGGGAGGATCCGAGGACCCCTCCACCCAAAGGCTGGTAACTGTAGCAGCCTCGGGGCACGTGCCAGTAGAAGGACCTGGCCGGGCCCTCCCGCGTGGGAGAGTCCCTGGGTAGGCGTCGCTCATGCGGGGTGTGCTGGAAAATACTAGCCCTACCTTGGGCCTGGTTCGATGCTTCACGAAGTTCTTGAGATCCTCTGGAGGCAACCTCTGGAAGAGCTCCCTCCACCTGGTGAGTCTGTTCTTCAGCTCCTTCGAGGACAGAGAGTCACATGCCGAACAGGATTGCCAACCATGGTCTGAGCCAAGGCAACGTAGGCAGAGGACATGGGGGTCTGAAGTTGGGAAGAGCCCATTGCAGGATGGACACCTGCTGAACCCTGTAGAAGTCGACATGCGCCAGGGAGGAGCGTGATGCCTGAGGACCGAGTACATGAATGATAGATAAGTCAAAAAAGACAAAGAAGAAGTATCTGCGCGTGGAATCACATGGCCGAAGCCAAACCCAGGAGCGCTGGTGAATTCGGCCCGTTCCCGTCGACGTGGAAAAGGGGACTGAGGTGTGGCCCCGGAGGGCCCATACAGTATGGAGGAAAGGGGACGGGACGTAAGAGTATGACTGCTTTACTTACAAACAACTGTAACACTCCAGAGTGGGACCTCCCTGAGCGGTCTGCACTGGAGGTGAACCTGCTGGATGGAAGGCTAACCGGGAAGGTGGTCACGACACTCTACCAGGTGATCAAAAGTTTTGCTACCCACTCCCTGAACAAACTGAAGGAACACTGGGAAAGGGACCTGGGGGCCATCGAAGAGGACTGGGTGGGGGTGCTGGGAGGCCGGGGTATCCAGTAGACTACGCCTCATTCAGTTCAAAGTTTTACACAAGGTATATTACACCAGGGTCAGGTTACACAAGATGGGAAGAGTAACAGACCCAAACTGTCTGAGGTGTGGAGCAGAGGAAGGCACTTTCATTCAGACAATGTGGGCCTGCCCACGGATACTGCGCTTCTGGGAGGAGGTGCGGGAAGCTGTGACCGAGGTTCTTGGGAAACCAGTGCCGGACTGTCCCAAGTTTTGTTTGCCCCATTTATGGGGAGACTGACTTCTTTTCTAAGAAACTATGTTTGATCAAGTCAGAGTTGATGGCAGCTAAGAGAGACAAAGCAGCAAACTGGGGGAGGGTGGCAACCCCAGGGATCAATGTATGGCTAGAGGGAACGGACCACTGCTGCAAACTAGAAAGGCAAGTATATGGAGACAGGGGGTGCCCCCACAAACATGAGCAAATTTGGGGGAAATGGCAGGAGATGAATGGATGATGTGCGGAGGTTGGGGGAAGGGTGAGCTCCGGGATAGAGAGAGATATATATATATATATATATATATATATATATATATATATATATATATATATATATATATATATATATATATATATATATATATATATATATATATATATATATATATATATATATATATATATATATATATATATATATATATATATATATATATATATATATATATATATATATATATATATATATATATATATATATATATTAGGCTTGCTCAAAATTCCCCTGTCTCCTTCAGGTTTTCTGCACATGGGGTTAGACTCCCGCCCGGGTCCGGGCAGGATGGAGGGGTGGCTGACATTCCCAAGAACCAAATTGGCTGTCCATATGTCATCATTCTTCCTTGGCCTGCCTTCTGATATGCACAGGCAATATTGACCGCTTTCGTCAAGCTGGGTAGGTGGTGTTTCTACACCCACTGTTGTATTGGGATTGGTAGGGCCTCTACGAATTGTTCGAACACAATCCTCTTTGCCATTTCTTTGGAAGTGGTAGTTGCCATCTGGAGTCATTTGTCTGCCAGCTCCTTAACCTGGTAACATAATTGCCTGGGTGTTTCACTTGGTAGCAATTTAGTGTCCCAGAATTTCACCCGGTAGGTTTCCTCATCATGCCCAAATCTTTCCAACACTACTTTCTTCATCTCCAAATAAGTAGTAAAACCCTGTAGGATTAGTTGCCAGATAGGCGCATTGCATCTCACCCGTCATCAAGGGTGCAATATAGTGACTCCATCTCTCTAGTAGCCACAAGGCATTCCTAGCCACTCTCTCAAAATTGACCAAAAAATTAGCCGGGTCTCCCCATTGGGTGTACATTTGTAGAACCGTGGCAGGCACCTGGGCTTGTGTTCTAACTGTAGCTGCATCCAATAACGGAGCCTGCTGCAGTAGCAGGACCTGTTGAAAGGTCTGCCGATTTGCCTGGGCCTGTTGACTGTGTATGTATAAAGCCTGCTGGAGTTGCTGTTGTCCTTCACTCAGCGTTTTGATTAGGGCATCCATGGCATTCTCTTGCCGCAAATCCCACAGCTGCCATCACGTGCCACCAGATTGTTGAAATACAACGGAAGCTGAAGTGCTGTTTAGTGCTTTTTTATTCTTAGCACCCCAAACACGATATAGCATCAAGATTACTTCAGCGCCAGCAGCTATGACCGCAAAGACCCTGTGGGATAAACCAATTCTGCTCGTTCTTCGAGCATGCCCAAGGGGGTTCTACCTCAGGCTTGGTGGGTGTCAGTGCCCCAGCCATCTGTGAACCGCGTAAGCACCCTGCTGATTTGCAGGTATTGGCCGATTGTTCTCATCGCTGGAGTTCAGCGTGGCCTTATCACAAGTCTCTGTCCTGTTGTAGCAGACTGCAGGACCCGGCCGGCCCCTGCCTCATGAGCCGGTCACTTGCAGCTTAATTCTTGGCTTCAATAAGCCCACACAAATGCCTCTTCCCCCAGCGTGCTCTCCCTTGTTCTCCTGCCAAGTTCATCAAAATAAAACGCATTTTAATCAGTCCCACCTCCTTACACATGAGTCTTCACCGGTTTCCACATCCCCCTCCTCCTCCAGTGCACCACCTGTCCATCCTAGTCACCAGTCGCTTGTTGTTCGCCCTTCCCACCAGGACCCTGCAGCTCTAAAACTGTGCTATCCTTGCCCCCTTCGCTGTTGTCTGATGCAACTGTCTCCTGTGAGCTGTCATGGGTCTGTGAGCTGTCATGACCCGGCGCTCCTTTGACAAACTGTGAGCTTCGGCTTCTGGTCACGGACACCTGTTCACACCAAGTCCATATACTCCCAGAGAAAAACACTTTATACCCATGGGGGGAGGGTGGGTTAGTATTTCCCCTCTTCCAGGCACTTATTTTAGACTGGCAGCAAAATCTGGGGTAGCGTGGCAACATTCCTAAACATGGATCCGACCCCTATGCAGTCAAGGTAGCAGAAGGCACAAGGGATACTGGAACATGCCTTTACATGCTGCTCCCCAGGGAATTGAGGAGCTATCCGATACCCAAAGAGGTTCCCTAGGATTTGAAGAGCCTGATACTTCACATTACTGTGCCCTCTAGAATAGAGTCTGATGACCCTCCACCCTGACCTAGACTTTGCCCAAAGAAATGACCCTGTTCCCACCGAAGCCTTTGTGCGAGTCATCTCAGAGGAGCATGGTCACAGTCAGGCCGGATCTTTTTTTCCGTTAAAAAGGGCTCATTACATCAGGGAGATACCGAAAGAGATAGCCTTCCCAGAACTCGGCTAGTAATTTCCTGAAGTCATCAGCAAATATTCTTTGAGATAGCCCATTTGCATCGTACAGCAGCTCACTGGGGTATGGAAGACCCAGAGTCGGGTAGTTCCTCGAATTTATTGGGCAGGAGTGTACCTCGATATAACATGAATATGTTGCAGCATGTGAAATAAGGCAAAAAACGGCAACTACTCCAGTAAACCCCCTACACACCCCGTGCACGCCTAGAACACCTCCCTAACATTGAAATTCGATGGACATTGTGGGACCACTGAAGATGGAGAATACATTTATTTTAGCCATAGTTTACTACGCTGCTCAGTACCCTGAAGCATTTATACTAAGGAATAACACCAGTCAACAAATACTGAAACACTTACTAAACTTTCCTTTCCCGGGTGAGGTTATCTAACCAGATCCTTACAGGTCAAGGCACTGTCTTAGACATGCTCAAGGTAACTTGGGAAGAGGCTATGTTGCCAATCTCCCATAGACCACCAGGATACTTAAGATGCATATGGCTGCGGTCTGAGAAATTGTATCATTTAACTAGAGCAAAGAACACTAAAAAGATCTACACAATAAACAGACTCTAGCATGGTCCTTTTCCAAGAGACTCTGTTTTGTTATTACCCACCTCTAATAACACAATATTAATCGCTAAAAGGAACAGAAGACTTAACAGTGACAGAATACTACCATTACCATGGCCACTCTCTTGACAGACCAAGAACGAGAGGCTGAGTCAATCCCAAGAAACCTGACTCTTTCTCAACAGGAATACCTCCATGATGTTTTGATACAGTTTCCGGAAGTCTTCTCAGAAGAACCCGGTAAGGTACAAAACCTTTTCCAATTTATTCATACTCCGCCGGGAGAAACTGTACATTTAAAACCCTTTAGAGGCCCAGACAAAGATAATTGAGGAGGAGCCTTCCACCATGCTTAAGGCAGACATAATTGAGACCTCAAGAGTCCCTGGTCCTCCCCCAAAGTTTTGGTGACGAAACCCAATGGGAGCTGGAGATTCTGCATCGATTTTCGAAAGCTTAATTCGATCTTTACTTCCGATAATTTTCCCATGCCCTGGATAGATGAGCTTAAATTGAAAAATGTGTGCAAGCCCGATATATATCCACGTTCGGTTTAACAAAAGGATATTGCCAAGTTACCCTGAATCCATCCGACAGGGAACAAAATGCTTTTTACACACCATAGGGACTCTTCCAGTTTAAATGTTTTTATTTATTTTAATTTTTAAAGCGCTCACACAGCCCGGGGCATCGAGGCGCTGTTACAGGAATATGCCTTAATTGCTTATTTATAACACGCTGAATGCCCACAGGTTTCTAAGCGCGGACCCGGGGATTGAACCTGTTGCTTCGTGTCATCTTGTTTCCAAGGCGAGCACATTGCCACTTGAGCTATCCTCCAGGAACTGCTATGTCCCGGGAGGATAAAGTCCTCCTCTTTGGGTTACACTAGAACCCCGCTACATTCCAGAGACTAATATACAAAGTACTTCGACGATACTCTTCGCTGGGGCCTACCTGGACGATATCGCCATACATAGCAACACCTGGCCAGAATATATACACAATCTGTACGAAATCGCTTGTGCCTTGCGCAAAGCAGGCCTTAGTGCTAACCCCAAGAAGTGTCACCTAGCTCAATCTCCAAAGAAATATCTAGAATACTTTGTGGGGAATGGGTTAATTAAAAGTCAAGAAAGTCAAGGCAATCCAGTTAGCACCGGTACCCAAGACCAAATGAGACTTGCAAGCCTTCTTGGGATGGACAGGTTATTAGAGGCGATTTATCCCAAACTACTCAACGCTGGACGACAAATGATTCACAACGCAAAAACTTATCTGGGGAAAGGCAGATCAGAGAAGTTTTGAAGGCCTGAAACAAGTACTTTGTCAGGAAGCCGTGTTGAAGATGCCCAACTTCAACCAGGAATTTACGCTGCAAACGCATGCCTCCAGAGTGGGTTTGGGGGACGTACATCCATCATGTATACCAGCCGGAAATGGTTTCCTATGGAACGGGCATTTGCCACGATTGAGTTGGAAGCCCTAGCCATCAATTTTTGCTAGTATTGGACGAGGAGGAAGTTCCGACCAGTGGCTGATCATTCACTCCTAACCTGGATGCGGCGCGCGAAGGATTCTAATGCCCGGGTTATGAGGTGGCTTTTGGATCTACAACCTTTTTGCTTTTCTGTGGAATACTGAGAATGTAGATTTACTTAGCTGCTTTCTGCTGAGTCCTGAAGGGGGCGTCCTCTCGTTTAATGGGAGTGGTATGTGACGAATTTAAAAAGTAACTCAAAGTAGCGACTCAAGTACTCCTAGTCCATAGTCCCTTTTCCTCCATACTGCATGGGTGTCACTGCATAGGAACGGGACTGGAACCATTTTGCCCTGCAACAAGTGCTTTTCCCCTTTAAATTTAGTGTGCATATGGTAGTGAACACACTCTGCTAGCGCCAACCACTGGTACCTCAGTCCCCTTTGTAGTATCAGACACAAGCTGGTCCATCTTGGCAACCTTTTAGCATGGGGGATGGTGGGTGGGACATATGGAGAAAAGGGGACTATGGGCTAGGAGTACTTCAATCACTACTGTGATTAACTTTGTATTACTCCTATGTCCCTTCCCTCCATACTATATGGGCAAATACAATAGACCATATAGATTGGAATGAGGAGTATATTCCTTTATGGTTTGTAAGCAAACCAGTTTCTTAAAATTGCTTGACCAAAAGAATCTGACTTGGCAGTGGTATCCAGGCAGTAATGCTTACAGATGTCAAGCAGATAAAGCAGATGTCGATGCCCAAGTTGCCGCTTTGCTAAACCCATCCCGTGGGAATTGTCGCTGAAATGCCACTGCTGTCGCTTTTGCTATGACCGCATGAGCATGCATACCCACTGGGGGGCTTTGCTTTGGATTCTGTAGGCTTCTGTAATGATGGCTACTATCTACCTAGCTATTGAGGCTTTAGAAGCCTGTGAGCCGGGGGAAGAACCTCCAAAGGAGATGAAGACAGATTCTGATTTTCTAAATTCTTTAGTCCTCTCTAGGTAGAATTGTAGTGCTCTACGAACGTCAAAGCAACGTCAGGCTCAAAAGTAGGCTCTGCAAAAATGGTTGGAAGCACAATCTCCCAAGTGCAATGAAATGCAGACACGATTTTGGGTAAACACCTTGGGTGTGTCCTCAGGACCACATTGTCTTTGTGAAGGGACAAGTTACCTGTATCTCTTGTTCACGAGCATCGGTCGTGCATGGATTTACATGCTCATGAATATTCCCCATCGTCAGGCTGTGAATCCTCTGAAAATGTAAGCAGTTTAGCTTTAAGCTAAAACTGCTTGTCGCTTCTATACCCTATCAGTGTCCTCTTAGGCCATACCCCTTGTGGCCATCTTCAGATTTGGTTGTGCATTTAAAGTGGCAGTATGAACAAAGAAGAGTCAGAGAGGGGAAGGCGAGAGAAAACCTTCCTCAAGCGACCCTCATTCGACAAGCCAAATTTGAGGAAAAAAAATCGGAGGATGGGTGGAGAGTACTAACAATACATACCAGAGCCATTATCACCACCCTTTAAAAGTTTGTGAAGAACTTTGATTGGTTTCACCATACTTTGCCTTTGCCAACACTTGTTGCAAGAGCCCTCCAAAAACTAGAAAACCCTTTTACTCACCAGTAAACTCCCTGGCCAACCTTTTGGAACAATCTTCACATCTACAGGACCCTTTTTCCTAACTCCACCCACCCCTCACAACTCCTAAAACTAAGGGAAACTTGGTGAACCTTTAGGCACAAGGCCCCATACAACTTAGGGTTGGACTTTGCAAGTTAGGGTTACTATTCCTGTGGACTGTTGCTTTTATACCTAATTACTTACCTTGCCTTTCAGGTATTGTGCGGGTGTTAGGGAGAATTCTCTGTTTAGGCTGAATTTCCTAACCTAATGAGTCCCCCAGCAGCTTTGCTGGATTTCTGGAGTTTGTTTTTTTCTCCTGCCAAGAGTGAGACTCTTTTCCTCACACTCTTGGACATTATTTGGGGTATTCCTTTGTTGATCTATGTGTTTTATGGGCTATGGGGTCTTTTACTCCATAGGGTCTCGTGTTTTTTTCGGTGCAGTAACACAGGGGTGTCCCAGGTGACCCCCACCATAGACTCCATACCCTGGGACTGACTACTGTCTCCCAGGGCATGTAAAGTCACCATTGGCTTTACTAGTCCCAAATTACTAACAGAACCGGTACAAACCATCATATTGTGGATGTACTGGTAGGGGCAATTCGATTGCCCCTGGGTCTGTTGTTCGAGGGGATAGTGTCCCGTCCCCCCTCGTCGAGTTTTGGCTGGTGGCAGTGGATACTACTTGTTATATTCCTTAAGAATATTCTCTATGGGATTTTCCCATGTATTTTACTGGCACCACTTTTTGGTGCAATGTTAAAGATACCGCTGGTTTATTTATTTAATATTAATTCACAGGTAGGATCTTTGTGCCAGAACTCGGTTTTAAAATGGCATTTGTGTTCGCCTCTGTAACTCCAAACCAAAGGTCGAGCCCTTTGTTCCACTTTTGGCGGGCTTCTACACAGAAGCCCTCCAAAGTGGTGCCACTCTGTCTGGGTACCACAGGGCATGTGGGAGGGGGTTTAGGCACCTTGGACTAAGTTGCCTTGCCAACCCAAGACGCACTCTTGCGTGATTGGCCCAAGTGGTGAGCCACCCCGCTCACCACTTAGCATGTTTGATTGACAGCTAGGCTGAATGAATGGGGATTTCTTGCATAAAAGCAGGGCTTTTGGGACTGGAACTTCAGAAGTCGCCACAGGACCTGAAAATCCGAAGAGGGAGAAGCTGAGCCGACCTGCTACGACACCACCGGTGGAGCCCTGCTGAACCGACTCACCACCTCCCAACGACAGAGAAGATCTCCCTGCTGGAGAGTCTTCTTCCCTTGACTGGTGGGAACAACCAGATTACCTTCTTTTTCGCTTCCAAGACGTCCAAGTGGTCGAATTGCCTGTGCCAAGCACCCCGGCAACCGGATAGCCACTTACCCTTGGACCGCTCCTTTTAATTGAGAACTCCGTGGCTGGTTTCTTCCCTGGCAGTGCAACGACCTTCTGCTTTCCTCCATGACGAGATCCTCTCTTCCCCCGGACGAAGCACCGACTTACACCCGCTGCCAGGATCAACTGCCCCCGCTGGAGTGTTCTCAACATTTTAAGGTACCGTGTCCGCAAGGCCTCCCTTTCTATAGATTGCTACAAGGTGACAGTAACTCCTTAACCTTCTGGACTGGGCTGGCCGCCTGACCATCTAACTGGTCCCTTTCTGTTGTCCAACACTTTTCTGAACCTTTGTCAAGACTTCGGTGCACTTTCAACCATGTGACCTTGGACACATTTCTCGCGGATCCTCTTAAAGTGGGTCCGGCTTTCTGAACTTTAAATTCACGGTTTTAACCTGACTTCTTCTCTTACTGTGTTCGTTTTAAAGTGTTGGGACCTGTTCTACCTATGCTTTGCCTTTCTCTCCCTTTTTAACCAAGTTGTTAGAGTGCCATCTTCGTTAAGCGCTCACCGCTGTCTGAAAATAAGTGTTGCTTTACTTAAGACTTGTCTAATAACCGTTCAAGGGAGTGTATATCTTTTAGTGACCGTGTTTTTGAACTGCTTGATATTAGTGCCAGTGCGTTTACTAGATGTGTTTTTAAATAAATAATGATATCTCTTTTACACAAAGCTCTGGTCTGTGTTTGCTTGTTCTACTGTGCTCTCTTGACCTATTGTGTATGGTCTGTATACTGCCTAACTCTTCTTGAGATAAGTCTGACTGCTCGGCCACAGCTACCAGGTAAATCTGGGTGGTGCAGACTGCTACCAATTGGGTTTACTGCCAAACACCTGTAGCCTTAAAACTTTTTCAGTGATCCCAGAGGGAACTGCACAGGTTTCTGTCCAACAGCGGGTGAATTCATTATTCTACATTGACTAACTGTGATTGTATATATGCTTTATATTATTAGTATTGGGTGATATTATTAACTGTTAAGAGTCATCTTTATAGTGTATTCTCTGGCCAATAATATAGTCATTTTGTACTTCCTGTTAAGTAGAATTTTCATTTCTGTGCCAAATATTTGCTAGACTCCAGGTTTTTTTTATATGATTTTTCTCCTGAGTGGAAGCATTTTCCCATTCACTCATTATTTTACTCTGTATATGGGAACCATTGTTCATTACTATTATACTTTATTTTTACGAGTCATGTTTTCCTCCATATTTTGCAAGCCATCTTTAATTCACTTTTGTAGCACACAGCACCTTTTGTGCAGTGCTGCTGGGAGCCCTTTGGGCTTCCCTTTACATTTTATTTTATTTTGCTTGTGGGAACTAATGGTCCCAATGGTAGAGGGATACTTTTTATCCTTGCTACATTGTATATTGTGAAATCAGCACATCCCACCTTATGTGGAGTGTTGAGGGGTCAAATAGTATCCCCTTTCTCACTTTCTCCTTGCTCTAACGCACCTGCACAATCTGATTGACACATTTTCACACCTTGAAACATGTGTATAGACGTGTTATAAATGCCATATCATATCAAGGCCTAATAACATTGTTTGTCTTGTCTTCCCTCTGTACCCTCCCTTTTCTTGTTGCGCCTAGAAACACATGTGTACAGGCACATTATAAATAACTTATCATATCACTGCTCCTGTAACATTTCTGTTACAGTGGCAAGCATACCTGAATGGCTGGTGGCAGTGGGTGTGTTCCATCACCTTATGTGATCTTTACCCGCAGGCTGTGTTCACAGCCCCGGTAATACACAGAAGGATCATCGTCGACTCAAATTTTTCACCATTTCTGGTGGGCTTGTCGTACTTCTGCCATGTTTGGTGAGGGGGGTCCTGGTTTCACTTTGGTGGGAATCCCACTGGAAGCCCGCCAATGCTCCAGAGTGTCTGTGAAGACAGGAAACTAGGGAGGAGTCTGTAACTCTGCAGCCCTTTGTCTTCTGGCATGCCTGCCTGGAACCAGTTCCAACTGGGAGGCTGGCTGTCCTGCAAGAATAGCCACCCCACAAAGTTTGAATGTAGCATGAGTGCTGATTGGCTGGGTTCCCGGATAAATGACCTGGATCTGGAAGCTGAAGACAAGTCGACCACTGGAACAGAAGACGAAGATGACCAGAGCCACCTGCAGCCCCTTCCAGTAACCAGTGAAGCCTGCTTAAGTGACCGCTGCTGCCCTTACCCCGTTTTCGAATCAACAGGGAAGCTCCAAAGAGGACTTCCTCCCATGGACTTGTGGGCATAATCAGTCTTAAGACAACCTGCAATTTGAGCCATCATAAGACGTGTTGCAACCGTCCTGAGCTGCAAACCGCCAATACCCTGGGACCTGTGACCATCCTGTGGTGCATAATCTTTCGAAGAATTAATCTTCCAGAAACTTTGGCGGACTCCTGCTGGACCTCCAGAAGTAAGATTCCACTCCTCAATGTCCGCTCATCAGAGTGCAGGACCGATCGGACAAGAACCTTTCTTCACTGGTGTCTCTGAAAAGGCGCCAAATCCACAGATTTGCATTGTAGCATGAAGAATCCTTTGCTGGGAGTACCCTCTCTCGACTGCTGCTCCGAAATCCCATACAGAGTAAGACTTACCAAAAGTCATTCTGTCGCTCCTGTGTGGCTAGCAGGGTAATCAGTGTTTGGGAGTTCGCCCATACACGTTTGCCCAGGCCCAATGCTGGAACACATGCAGGGAGCCTTCTACGAATTCCCTGCACCCTGTTACCCACAACAACTGTTACTTAACTGCTCCAGAAGATTTCCACAAGAACTCTTGCCTTTTCTACAGATTGTGCCTGCCTTTTTGACCCTCCATTCTGACCCTGAAAGAACTAGATAGGGAAGGACTCTTGAAGCGTAGGCTCTGTGAAAAGATTGTTTAGTAACTTACCTTGTGTTGGTGTTGTTTCTGTCATAAGGATCTGAAACAAAGTAACAAATGTATTACATACCTGTGAATTATGTCACTATTCTAAAAAGTAACTAACAAGTAGTGTATTCACTTGCTACTGTTGGTAGTGTAACTGTATTATTACTGGAACAATTGAAACATAATTAATTGCAACTGCTGCCAATTACTTACTTGCTAATGTTGATAGTATAACTATATTATTCCTGAAACACTACTTTCCTTTGAATTACAAACTGTCATTCTGAAAAGTATTAAATGGTTATAACCTACCTCTGAATGGTTTCCACTATTCTAACAATCTCTGTAAAAGGTGTGCCTGCTTTTGTTGGTCTTGTACCTCCATGTTATTCCGGACACTGAATAACGCCCAATGTTTACTATACCAGGGCTCCGTTATGCATCTGTATTGGTGTATACCTCTGTAAAGCGCTCCGTTGCCTCTCAAAGCTAGGTCCGCGCTCAATAAATACCATAATAAGAATACAAATAATAATAATTTTACTTACTTAGAATTGCGTACTGCCATTCCATAAGTCTTTTACATTGTGGTTTACTTGCAAGAAGTATTGTATTGGTTGTATATTGTGTTTCCTTATTATGATAGTACTTACCTTACTAAAGAATTTCCTTTACCTGTGCATATATGTAATAAACCATTATTTTCACATAACTGTCTAAGTGTTTAGTTGGACCGTATGTATGATACAAATTCCTTGTACCTGCCTACAGCCCCCTCTCTCCCTCCTATGATAAGTCTGGCTGCTCTGCCACTACCTTGAGTGGTACAAACTTACACTACTAGTTGGAGCTATGTATAGCCAAGTAGAATAGTTTTACAAAGTCCTTTGGGTGGACTCATTGTGGACTCCGGACCCCACTCAACTCTCCTGAGACTACACCTTGACCACTATCCATGCGACCTTGATTGGTTTGGCTAAGCTCCCAGAGTTTCCCCTGTTCACTATAACTAGGGTGAACTCCTAAACTCTGTCCACCAGGCCAGACTTTAGAAATCCATCTTAACAATTCCTAATACAGTGTGTTTCTTGTCACAGTATTGTGGATGGGATTGTAATGTTATCAAGCACCCCATGCAGAGTGTGTGGGAGTACGAGGCTGGAACAGGACAAGCTGTATTCCCTGCTTTATTGTACAGATGATGGTCAATAGGTCTTACCTTATGAAACATGAGTAATCATGACCCTCTTCCTCTGTGTGTTGGTATTCATTTGAACTGTCCTGCCCAAAACTCTGTCCACAATATTCTTTATTGTTAAATTGCTTGAAATGTTGCATATTACTAAGACACCCGCCCTTGAAATGCTCTAAAAACGTAAAACAAAACTAATCCAAAAGAAAAAAACATATTTGCATTTGTGATAATCTTTCCGCTACCAACTCCAAAGTGGTCATTAGAAAAAGACAAAGGAGACATAGATGTAACTAGAATCGATTTAAAAATTCTGTAGTGATTAAGTTGCAGACCAAGAATATAATGATAGATCTCTATTATTGGTAGCAGATTGAAGCCTGGCTCTGTAATGAAAGGTGTAAGGGCACACACCATAGAGTATGCATTCCCAGCTATGCGATAAACCTAGCAGATGCAGATTACATTTTAATTTCACAGAAAATAATTTTGACTGAGGAATAGGGAGAACCTGATGATGAAATGTAATGTCCAACCAACATAAGTGAATAATCGTCTAATACAATTCTTCAAATATATTATTTGTCTTTAGTGCCTATTTTGGCCCATTTACCATCTCAATGCTAGGTTGATGATTAACATTTCCATGTGGAAATATTTTATTTGTGAAATTGGTTGAAACTAGTCAACTGTACACAAAACACTTTAAAACACATACTTAAAATGAATTAATACAATATCTAACATTGATACAATATAAAATCACATTTCCAATTTAATATACATGCAAATGCAAATACATAGTTATGTGACAATCCCTTTCATTTCATTATACAGTCTTACATAATTTATTTCACTTAATATCACTGCAATTTTTTAATATACATACAAATGCAAATACATATTATGACAATTCCTTTCATTATATAGTCTTACATAATTTACTTCACTTAATATCAAGGCAACCACTAAAAACAAAAAAAATATGTATGTATCATTTCATAGTGCAGAATACAGAGTGCAAATGAGCAGACCGTTCACCCCAATTAAATATTAAGGAGGATTTCACTATACACCAGCCAAAAAAAAGCAACTTTAATGCTGCTATTGTTAAAAGTGTTTCCTCTCCACTAATCAGCCACGGAAATAGCATATCATTGTTCACACAATACATGTTCCAAACAAACCTATTTATTAAATCCTGTCTTTGCACGTCAAGTGCTTCACATTCAACCAAAATGTGCTCCCGAGTCTGCAGAGCCTTAGTGGACCAACACAGTTTGCAGATTCCTATCAACTCTACCTCTTCACTTCCCCTTACAGTTCTTACTTTCTTAATCTCACCAGTTAATAACAGGTTTAAACGTAATCTGAGAAATTCCTCTCGCCAATATGGGTTGGGAAATCTTATCAGATACAGGGGAGCATATCCCAGGATCTTTGGGATATTCGGAACGGGTTTGTATAATTTGTTTGTGACAATTTTATCTTCTGAATTACACCAGTCGAACTCTCTCAACTTAGATTTAGCCTTGCCAGGGTTAGAGACCAGCAATTCCCTACTCATGTTAAATACTCCAAGGATGTGCTCAGCCCCTCTCCCAAAAGCTACCAGCAGGGCACACCTACCCCTTTCTAGAGCGACACTCAGATCATTATACAGGCTATTTAATGGAGGATTAAGTATAAGTCTGCATTGGATCAGCGCTTTCCACTTAGACGTGTAAGCCAACAAAGTCAACCCCAATTCTAGGTCGAAGTGCAGCAATTGGCAGGCAATTTGGCAATGTCATTTCCTTCCTCCAATTGATGATACCCTCAATTATTTCCCAGTTAGGTTCCCAAAATACATGCGCTGTTTCCGTCCCATACATAAGAGCTGGGAGCACCTTCATTATATAGAATTTCACAACTGGCGCAAGTGAGAATTTGCAGTATTTCACCCGAATTATCTTTATGTGAGCATCCAATTGTTCTGCTTTGGTTCCAAGACTCCCCAGAACCACTCGCTTATTTGGGGCAGAATCTAACACAAACCCCAAATAAACGAGACTCGTCTTTGGGGTCAAAGTTTCGCTACACATTGACCACGAAAAACCAAAGTTTTTTGGTGCTTTTGCAGAATATTTGCTTTGGCACAGTTAACAACAAGCTCATTTAAGCTCATTCCACTCCCAATTGCGTAGAATCCAATAGAATAACATCATCTGCAAAAGTTAGATGAGAAACCCGCAATTTGCCCAGTTTAGGAGCTACAAAACTGGCGTTGCGTAACCATTCCCCCAAATCGGGCAGATATAAATTGTACAGACACAGCCAGTATGCAACCCTGTCTCAGCCCCCCGAGTGATAAAAATTCCCACAACAAAGCCCCTGACTGTTCAACCTCACCTGGCTCACCGTATCACTCTGCATGTAGAATTTCATTAACTTAATGTGTGGGTATTTTTTAACATCAAAATACATATTTTTCTAGAGCGTAACACTAAGTCCATACCCCACTATTGCATAATTTGGGCCTAGACTGCAAAATTATTTTAGGAGTTCTGAGCTTAAAAATGCTTATGAATTTCTAAAAATGTACTTCATGAACACCACCATACATACCACCATGTACATAAATGGAACTTGCCTGTGTCCATTTGTGATTGTCGCTTGTTATAGAGTGCACATCTGAGATCAAAGTCTGCAAAGGAAAAATAACTGAAGCTAGTCAACCTGTTTTTAGATGCAGTTGGTTATAAAATTCAGTTTGTAGCAGAATAGCTTAGAACAAGCCCATTAAATGCTGTATCTATTTTTGCATCTTAAATCCCCCCTCATTCACAACATACAAGGACCACCAACACAAGCACTGTTAGAAAGCGTACAGAAGGTAGATATGCATTTTACCCTCATGATCTTTCCTGCTATGCATCCCTTTATTTTGTTCATTTATAATATGAATACTGCAATACTATCGCTTTCCAGCGCACCCCTGCAGTGCCTCACTTTCAGTCCCAACAAAAGCACTATCCAACAGGATGGCATCTCCCCTGGACTGGAGTTATGAAGATGCAACTGTATTACTGCAGCCAGAAGAGCCTCAGGATCAAGTTCAGAGGCTGCTATGAAGTTGGTGTAATCATATACCACCTTATAGATATTACCATATTATTGATAACCATAATGCTTCCAGCCATGTCCATTCCTAATTTGTGGGAAGATTTCAAGACTACATGCTATATTCCTTACCTGTTGCTATACAGTAATAGATATGGTTTCACCTTAAACGACTAAACCAACCCAACAAGAAAAAGCTGTGGCATCTTGGTGAAACTGGCCATATGTGGGCATATATGGCCATGTGGTCGACTACCTAGCTATTCCTTCCTGAAGCAGTGGTTGGAGAAACGTACATGATATATTACAAGCGTTAAAATGGATTTCCCATTTGGGAGGTCACTGTATTCATGGTGAACAGAGAAGACACTGAAAGGTTAGCCAAAACCCAATCAAAGTAAGGGAGGCGAGCAGTCAAGCCTTAGTCTCAGGAAAAGTGAGAGAGTGGCCTAGGACTACAATGAGTCTGCACAAAGCCACATCCACAATACAAGTTAGACATTAAGTATATCAAAATTCAATTATTAGGCCTTTAGTTACACACTAAGCAGATTAAAATCACAGGTTACAATTGTCACACAAAACCTTATATAACATATACACACATTCGCCATTAGGAGAATAGAATCAACTACCAGTGCAATATGAGTGAGTAGTCAGATGAAAGTACAAAACAGGCAGTCAGTCTCTCTCTCTCTCTCTCTCTCTCTCTCTCTCTCTCTCTTTTCCCCTCCCCTCCCTGCACCCCCCTCCCACCGTCCCCTAGCATCAGTCCACACCACTGATGTCAGAATGTCTGCTTCTGGGGAGGATGTGAAACCAGTAGTTGACCCTGACAAACTGGCTGTTTGAATGGTGCAGATCCTTACCATTGGTGGGCTTGGACTTACTTCCAGCTCGGCTTTTGGATAAGAGGTGATCTCATGCAGCCATTCTTCAGATCTACATTGGAGCCAAGAATCCTTTGAAGAAGACCACTGTGCTCTAGCACCTTGAAGAGTCTTGTGTGCTTGATGGAATTACCAATCGTGATCTCAGACCCAAATAACCGGACAGACTCAAAGAATATGGCAAAGTACTACTTGATCATCAGCTCAAATAAAGTGGGTCAATCCTGCGAACAACAAACTGTAGTCCACACACACACACACACTTCAATTTTGATTATACAAAGGCTATATACCTCAATGTACGTCAGGTATGACATCATCCTTCGTGGCAAACTATAAAACGTATTGAAGGGAGGGATTAAATAAGGGAACATATGTACCTATAAAACATATAAGTATTAGTAATATCACTGCATGCCCCTTATCTAGTAGGCACGCCTTGAACCACATCTAAATACGTAAATACAGATTATGGCAGAATAACAGCAGCGGGTTGGCCTGTGCAACATTGTATAGCATGTTGCTACATAGACCATCTGATTGGTTGGTATTCTCTCCCAACCTTGGACATTCGGCTCATTAGCAGCACGTAAGTAAAATGAAACTCTGGGCAGAGAGCAACGTCAGACTACTACCACTTGCCCAATGAGTCCATCATCTCTCATTGGTCAGGCCCTAAGGCAATGCTTCTCCTTTGTAGTCGATCATGCAGCCTGTTCACCGTTATGGAACTTTCAAGGGAGTGCACATACACATTATCTTTGTCTAGAGTTTAATGAATAGCTCTCATTTTCAACTTCTGAATCACGTGCAAGGAGACCACGATTTTGTCCATTTTTATCTTTTATTTACTATTTAATTCAATTAAGCTGGGTGTCATTACTTCTCTTACCCTCTGGAAACTGGATCACTCCACCTTGCATATGTTTTCGCATCCTTGAATGTCCAATGCTTGGCCCTTGCAGATGTTTTCTTCTTTGCTTAATCTAAGAGAAATAGGTCTTACATACATGGCTTATCCTCTTGACTCCTTTTGTGCCTTGCAATTATTCCTTGATGTGGCATCCTTGATCCCAGGCCAAAATACTCTTCTTTGCTCCTCACACAAAGCTATTTTTCCAGCATCCACTGCCTCTGCAGCAGCGGTCTGTCTCTGAAGTAGCTTGCTTGGTTTCAACACGAGTCCAGCGTCCATCTTTTTCTCATGCCTGCTTCAGCCACGTTATCTTTTCTTCTGCAGCAAGCCTCTATGTGTCTCATCTACTTTGTGTTCCTGCATATGTACATTCACTTCGTCTCTACTCACTCATTTCTTTGGTGCACATGATTCCTTCATATTTCATTACATATTCCACTTGTTACTTCAGTTACAGCTTCATTCTTTAAGTATTTGCATATCGTTTCAGTGCGTCTTCCCTTCATGACGTCATTCTGCCCTCGTCCAATTTCACTTATAGCTCTTCGATGTCCAATAGTGTGTGCAGACATCCTTCCACCCTTTCAGTGCGAGGGCACATTCGATACGGTTGCCAAGTGCATATCGTCGCTCAAACACTCAATGCGGTATTGCAACAATACCTGGTGTCCCACATAGGGCTCTTCTCCTACAGTCCACTATGATGGAGGGGGCGGGAGCTAAGGATGACATGTCCATCTTCTCCTCTACACTTCCCCCTCTGGTCGAGTCCTCAACCACCTTCTCCTCTTCAATCTTCTTCATCTTCTCCATTGTCTCTTCATACTTTGGTTTCTTTGGAATCCATACCTTTGTCACCCCCCTCAGGTCACCTGCATTCTTCATATGCTCATCCACACTCCAGGTCATGTGTCAGCATTCTCCTGTCGGTTGACAGAATACCAAACGTCCAATATAGTTCTTATGATCCTTTGGGTAATAAAACCTCATCCCTGGGTGTGCCAGCAAAATCTTTTCTGTTCTCACGGGTGGTGTCTTCAGTCTCTGGTGTATGGTACCCATTCACATCGATCATTAGCTTCATCCCAATAGCTTTCTTAGCGGTCTTCTTGCATTGTCCTATAATTATACTTATGAGATAGAATCCTAGCAATACCAACACTAGTATTGCTCTAACATTTGTCAGTCAAGTTGGAATCCACGAAAACAGACGAGAACCAGACATCGTCTTCGGTCCTATCAACTTCATTCTCCATCTTTGTGTGCAGGGTTGTCAACATAGTTATTGCTTCTGTCAAGGTTCCATTTTGAATGTACAGCAAGAAGGCCCGATCTTGGGACACACACCTCCTTCTATTGCTATAATTAAGTCTAGGACATACCTGTTCTGGAGGGTTATACGTCAGATTTCCCTCAGTAGTTCTTTGATTGTATTAAATCCTTTTATTGTCTTGTTCATCATTGTAGCAGTTCCCACCTAGTGAGCTGCAACAACTTGACATTCCCTGCAGTCTGGAGTCTTGGCATAAATATAGATGAAAAGATCACTGCCGTCTTACTAAATGTATGCTCCGCTGGACTATCGTCATAGGCTGCTATTGATTTTGCTGGGAAATAGTTCTCCCTCTTCCGCCGACAGAGGTTGAGCAGCCTCTTCTTTCTCTAGTGTTCATTCATTTTTGGGAACTCTTCAATATGGAGGTCACTTTGGGGAATCACTAATACAGGAACATGTATGACCACAATGGAACATATTACTCTCCAATTTTCAGGCAGCTGCATATAAGCTTGGGTTCCACAGGCCCAGTAGCGATCCATCAGCAAGACAGTTCCTCCATTCATTCCTGGTAGTTCGAGTATCTGCTTGCAGCCTTTATTTTCTTCAACTAGAAACAGGCCTTTGTTCCTGAAACATGTTGCATTCTTTATTGGTATTCTGGACACTGATCCTGCTTCATTATCAACCCATGTTAGTAGCTTAGAATACCTGGTACATGACTTTAGGAATATATCATTTACTATTTGAACTATGCTTACGGATTCATTCTTCAATAAGTGTGCAGTACAAGATAACCTTACTTCTTCCCATCCTATACTAGTGGCATCTCATCCATATACCAATAGCTGAGGTCTCTCCCAGCATCCTGGTACTCCTGATTTTTCCATTAAATCTGAACATTCCAGTCTTCATTTCAACAACCTTTACTTGTTCTCCAGTCAGTGATGAATATAGAAGCATCTTGCTCGTCCAGCCCATCTCTTTTTCCATCTTTTGTGTTTTCACTTATGCATCTTGATATGGAAATGATCTCCTTGATCGCCCATCTTCCCTCTAATTATCCTCTGTTGTGCACGCTGCTAGATGGCTGAGGCACTTCGCATTGTGTGCAGGTATTTCTTTTGTGGGTGATACAGCGTAAGTTCTCTTCTGCCTATCTAATAAAAGAGTTACTTGCGTACATTGTTCCTTTACAAAATGCGGTCCATTGTCAGACCGCAGGACTTCGCACACACCCCATCTTGGAAACATCTCACGCCCGAGGAACTTGGCAGTGCATGTGGCATCGAGGTTTGTATATAGACCTGCCTCAATTCATCTAGAATAGGGACATACCACTACCAGCATGTACCTATAACAGTTGCATGTCTGCAGTCCCGTACTCTGATGAGGGGGTCTGGGCGAGTTGGATCGGATCTCGAATCTCTGGAGTGTCCATGAGGGCGCATCAAAGATTTGGACGGATTCAGCCTTTCCACAATGATGCACTCAAAATGGGCAGTATGTCTCCTAGTATTGGGGTTTGTAGCTCTGGAAACTCACAGGACCTCACGAGATGGCTCAAATCAAAGTTAATCTTGGGGTTGGTTGTTCCCACCAGTCAAAGGGAAGGTGTCGTCCTCTTCAGAGTTTCTCTGTCGCACAAAAACGGGGTCAGGACAGCAGTGGTTGCTTCACGGTGTTGCAAAGATTCTGCAGGAGTTTCTGGTTGTCGGCTTCTTCAGTTAATTCAGCTTCCAGTGGTCGACTTGCTTTTCAATCCAGGAGCATCACCTTTTATATTGTTGAAGCACACACTCCACTGCAATCTCTCTCAGCAATTTACAGAAAGGGCGTTTGGCTGTCCAATCAGGACAGTCAGACCCCCCCGTTGGAGCTGGTTCTAATCTCTGGCAGACAAGGGAGAGGTGGGGGGGAAAACAACAAAGGACAGGTGGGTGGAAAACTCCTCCCCCAGTTCCTGCCAGCCCAGACACTCTGAAGCCTAGGAGGGGACACCAAAGGGTTCCCGCCAAAGGCAAAACACACACACAGGCCTCCCCCTCCTAGAATGGTAGACGGGCTAACAAAGAACAACCAGACTAGTAATGTCAAAAAAAGAAAGGAGGCCCCAAGTTGGTACTTGGGTGACCCTATGGTGCACTACCAGTGCTATGTACATAGCCTGCGGTACAAACATTACACAGTAGTCGGTAGAACACGTCCACTGCCAGCAGCCATAACTAGGAGATGGTCTACGTGACTAAAAAAGTCACAGGAGCCAAGAGAAGGGGGATACTAGGTATCGCTTTGGCACTCCACTTAGGTGGTGTGTGCCAATCTCTCAGACTATGAAGTTTCAGGAGAGACTATCCTTAAGAACTGTAGTTACTCTAGGATAAAGACAAGAATCTCAAAAGAGGACCCAAAGGGTGCCCAGGAACACTGCCGATAAGGAATTGTGTGCTGCAATATTGAAATACAGATGCCTTTAAGAGCTATGGAGAAAAATAGACTCCATAGGATAGATAAAATGCAAATAATAGAGTTCTAAAAGACAGAGCCCAGAAGAATGAACGAGATAAAAGAGGCTCCACTCATTCTGGAGTTCGGAAAAAGGTCCAGAAGTCCAGCAAAAAGTGCTGGGGGTCTCACTAGGAGACGGGGAGGAAATTGATACATCTCCTTAACAGGGAATATCTGGGCTACATGAAAGGATGATGGTAAAAATAGACATATGTCCACCTGGCCGTCACCCTTGAGCGGGCATACCCGATAGATCTGGGTATGTTGGGAAGACCGGCAGCTCGGAGGGGGTTGGTCACACGTGGGGTTAGAGCGAGAGGTCCAGCTATTCAATGAGGGCAAAATCATGGAATGTAAACAGGTCCGAGACAAGCTGTAGGATGATAGAATTAACGGACTATTCTCAAAAGCGAAAGGAAAGTTAAGCTAGGGCCGGATCTCACACAGGTCGAAAGCGTGTGGAATAAGTCTTGGTGTAGAAAAGGCATTATATCCAAACTATACAGGTCATTGCCACTTAGCAATCCCTGGGATGGTCCTAGATTCAAGGCACAGTCGGAAAAAGACCTAGGGCAGACGTTGGCAGAGAAATTATGGAAAAAGCTTTATAACACCTTTCATGAGAACTTGGCCACAAACACGAGGACACCCAATTTTAAGATCTTGCAGAGGTCGCACTACGACACAGTTAGATTATCTGGGATTGCCCGCATAACCAGATCTACTGAGCTGAGGTTCTGAGCTAAAGGAAATCATAGTGGAGGAGTTGGGGAAAAAAGAGCCCCTGATGATACTTTTTGGTATTCTGCCTACAGAATACGGACACTATAGTCTCCCCATGATGCAGTAAGGTCTTCTTAGAGGAGGAGTGGGGGCGGGTGGATTGTGGTCATGAGAAAACGGAAGGCTCCTTCCTTCACAAACATGTAGGATTGGCTTTTGAAGGCGTGGGACATATTTATGATAGAGAAACTCACGTACATGGCATACGCCGATGTAGGGACATTTATGGGAGAATGGTGGGAATTTATTAATAAGCACAGACTGCACCCACGGGCTTATCCACTCACCCCGGGAATGGCCTCCTTTCGAATGCAATGAAAATCTCTTTAACAAGGGATCAGGGTGGTAAATGAGTTGATGAATAAGGGGAAAAGGGAAAAGAAAGACATTAGGAAAAGGGAAAAAGAGCAGCAATGGCTTGACGGAGGTGGGGACCAGTCTCACCCACTCCCCATGACCCCCCCACCCATCCCCCGACTCATAGGACAGGTGTCAGACTAATCTGTCAGGGAAACAGTGAATCAGGAATTCATGGTAGCAATGGGAGGTAAGCGGGGACACATGAGAGGACCACATCCGAAAGGCACCCACAGCCCCCCTTTTTTCGTCTTGCTCAATGCATCCTTAAATCCTCTCTTGGACACACACCCCTTCCCTGATTTTAAGCAATTTTAATTAAGGCTTCCGGTTTTATGGTATGTATTTTTCCGCCATTTCTGCCTATTTATCCACATTTATTTTTGTCATAAAAAGATAATTCGCAACCAGTATTTTTCTGCATTTATTCTAATACAAAAATGCATTTACTAAAGCACACATCCAACCATTTAGGAAAGAAATTCTAGCTCCATGTTTTCAATAACAACAAATGATTGCTCCTGTGACTGTTACTGCCTTAAGATATATGCTGTCAGCAATTTAAAGAACTTTAATGCTAGTTTTATACAACTTTTACACTCTCAATGCTGCCAATCTGAAATGCAACTGGCCTGTGATGCATGAGTGACATCATAGAGAACCAGACAGAAAACCATGTTTTCTGTTTTGTTTCAATTTTTCCCATTTTTATAAATAAATACAGTCAGAAAGCAGATTGATTTCCGTCTGCATTTATGTGTAAAAATCAATAAAAACAGAAAACTGTAAGCCTTGATTATAATGTCAAGAGCATTCCGCTTGTACCTAGGGGATAACATGGAATAGGCATTGAGCCAGAAGGGAATATCCGAGGGGAAATATCTGGGCTCTGCGAGTCTACCTTATTGAAGATGGGGCTACAATATGATGTAGGCAAATCGGATGAGGATTGAGCAGGGTCACTATTTGTGAGATCTGGGTTTGTTCATATCGAAATTGCAGTGAATGCCGAGCATGACCCAGAAGTGATGTAAACATCAATGGGAAACTCTGAGGAGGTAGGTGGGTGGAATCCAATCCCCTGCATAGGGATCCAAGAGAGTTTTGTGGGACGCAACATCCCAAGTAGACCCATGGGGGCTGGAAAGCTTGAAGGTTAGATTTATGTAATCACATTTGAAGAGCAGGAAGAAGTATTGGACTAAAGAAATATGTACATCATTCTGTTTTGGGTTGAGGTTTTGTTACATTATTGTGTATCTGTTTGAAACCATATTTCCCTTTCAGTTTAAGCCAACCCAGGAGCCTTCCCTGCTCAGTGTTTACAATCTCGGGTCCGCGTCAGTTAGCCGATTATGAATGAGCCACCCCTGGTTGTTAGGGTAGACTTTTTGAAGGTTCTGCTGACTTTTTTTTATTTATTTATTTAGGGACCATAAACCTTTTGCACCCTCCCCTCTTTGGTTTCCAGGATCTTTAACTTCGTTATGTGGTCTGATGGACTTCCGACTGAAGTGACCCAGCCACTGAAACCAGTGGCCGAAGTGTACGAAAACAAGAAGTGGAACTATATATTCCCTGTTGGCCTGCCCCAGCTCCCCACAATCCCCATCGCCACACCCCGTCCCACGCGCAATCCAAACCCCAAACAAACACACTTGCTGTTTAAGGGAATGTTTAGTGCAGTGAAGTGTAGGATTTAACTTCTTCCTACACCTTTATTTTAAAACTAAACCATTCTGGAACGGTTTCTTTTAAAAAAAAGTATAGGAACAGTAAAACATTTTTTTTTTTAAATTAGAGGAGCACCACTCCCAACCGCCCACTTCTACCACTTCCTGCAAACCTTTTTAGTATATAGTTCTATGGAACCCATAACACTTGTAGGACAAGGGTCTTTTAAGTAACCCCTGTTGGCCAGCGGATAATTACATCACTCTACATTGGTTTAGGGAGTAAGATGGTGGCATCTGTAATTTAGTTTTATCCAGGGTGCAGCTGATTTTCAGCATTAGTAACCCAATATATATATTTTGGATAGCTAATGGGGTACTGATGTACTTTTCTTTAAGTGCTGCTTCCAAAGATTTACTTTCTTTGGCCTTCCTTTGTTTGGGAAAACCATGAGGCAGGCCTACCTAAAATGGCTGTTTACAAAAGGGCTCACTTGAGCCTAGCATTGCAACCTCTAGATTGGTGTGGGCTGGTTTGGACCAGTTCCTGGCCTCTGACATGGTCCTTAACCCTCCTGCGGGTGTTTGGTGGATTTCGGGGAAAACTGATTGCCTGGGCACAAAAGGCTTCGTTTAAAGCCCAATTGTGCAATTGGAGTGCTGGCTTAGGCCAGCCCCTGTGCGTATGAGATATCTAGGGGAGACCCTGGTCCACCATTAGATTGTTAACATAGCTGAGATTGCAGCAGGTTGACTTACCAGCTGAAGCACTTTTGACACAAAAACAGTTGCTGCATTTTTAGAACCAGATCTGGACATACTGGCTGTACCGTGTGTCCTAGGCTTTGCTCTGGTGTGGATTTTCAGCTAGTGAACATCCTTCCTGGGCTATTCTTATTCTCCCCTGAAACTCCTCATCGGCTAGGTCAGGCTACCTGTGCCCGTTCTCTGGCCATTTTACCACCGCTTTCCATTTTTACTGGCTAGGTCATGTACCTTCGTGTTTGAAGCTGCAGGAATCTGGAAGGGTGGTGGCACTCCACTACCGCATCTCAAAGCAGCCAAACTCTCAGGTCAACGCACCCTGGGTGTTGCACTGGGGTGGTCTGGGCAGGAAACCAGGCTAATCCGGTTCAAACTACAATAGAAGGTGCAGGGTTGGGCGAAAGGTGATCCCATGTTTACCAGGGGCCAGGTGTTAAGACTGGAAAAAAGTACATTAGTACCCCACTGGCTACCATACTGATACACTGGGCTACTAATGCGGTAAAACTGTCTGCACTCCTGATTAAGCCAAAACCATATTTCAGCAGCCAACAACCTACTCGTCAATGCAAATGCAGGGTGTTGGGGAGAATTCTCAGAAATGTGCTAATTTCATTCTACGTTAGAGACCCCCAGCTCTTTTTGCTGGACTTTAGCACTTTTCATTTCTATCCTGGAGAGTGAGACCCGTTTCCCACGCTCTCATGTATTTTTCATTGATTTGAACACTGTTTCTTTTGACTTTGGAGTCTGACAAATTCCATAGGCATAATCTTTTTACATTGTGTCACACAGCACCTTCAGTGCAGTGGCACAGGGAAGTCTTCCAGATTTCCCAAATGTTTAAATAACTTCCCTTGGTTAAACTACTGTTTCCAAGAACAGTGAAGTGAAATGGACTATACTTACATTTGTAACTTTCTAGACCCAGCACACACTATCTTACATTAGGGTGCTGGAGGGGTTACTTAGTATCCCTTTTGTCTAGTTTCTCATGTAACATTTGTATGTCACCCTTTCTACAATTAATGGCTGGTGGCGGTGGTTTACATTTTCCTACCATTGTGCATTTCTACCGCTGGCTGCAATTGCAGCTGCAGTAAAGCACCCATGGGTGACCATTTTGTCAAAATGGTCCCGGTCTTTTTCGCCATTTCTTGTTGGAAAGGTCCTTCTTGAGATTTACTCTGCAAGCCAAACCAGGTTTGGTCCCTTTGTACGCTTTGTCTTTGGCAGGATTCACTGTGAAGCCCGCCTCTGGCTCCAGCGTGTATGGCAGGGCAGGAAGTGAGGGAGGTGCCTGAAACTCCCTGTGCTTAGTCTCCTTGGCTACAGGAATGCACCCAAAGTTGATTGGAGGACAGCCACCCTGCTGTGTGATTGACAGCTAGGCTGCAAATGAATGGGAGAAACCTGCATAAAAGGCAAGCTCTTTTGCTTGGAAGGCAGAGTCGACCACTGGATGAAGGAATCCGAAGAAGAGCATGGAAGAGACGCCTGCTGCAACTCCTGGACCGTTGGTTTGCCCGGTGAAGCCCTGCAGCATTGCTGAAGCTCCGAATTCGCCTTGACTAGAGAAGTCCTGCAAAGGACAACTTCTCCCGTTGGGTTGGTGGGACCAATCGACCCCAAGACAAACTCATCTGGAAATCCTCTCGGAGCTGGCTGTACTTCCATTGCTGCTGCAGGAACCGATTGCCAGGGAGAGGAACACCAGAATCAAGTGTGTCGTCTTTAAGTCAGACCTGAGCTCCAAGAAGATCCGCTGTACTCCCAGGAAGCAGGACTGACCGAGCCTGAGCCACCTCGGAGTGCTGGACCCCAGATGCAAGGAAAGTCCACAAGGTATCCGAGAACCGCAGTCGTGCTATTCGCGAGAAGCTGAAACCGCAAAGTGCTGCTGATCTGAAGTTTGCCCATTGCTGCTGCCGATCTTCAAACCGTAGTGCAGGAGTCCCTAGACGTCCTCCCTCTTGTCCCCACGACTGAGGCCCAGGAACAGGATCTGCCATACTACAACTGTAACCAATTTCTTCAGACCGAAGGTACTGTAAAGGAAGGGGTGCTTACCTCTTGTCGTGTAGCCTTGCTAGCTCTCAGTTGAGACTTGTCTTGGTTGCTCTCTCTTGCAGAGTTGCTTGCAGCTTTGCCACTCACAAGCCTCACAGCTTGTGGCCCACTAGTGATTTAATTTTCTACAAAGACTTCTAAAACATTGTGCAAGACTTTTTACTTACCTTCAAGAAGTGCTTCAGCTCCCCTAGACTTTGCTCAGTTGACATTGGCTGTCGTGGCTCTGTGAAAGACTCTTCTAACCTCTGACTTTGTGTTTTAACTATCCCTCAACAAAAGTCACACATTCCATAACTTGTGTAGCTGGGAAAGGGTTACTTTACTTTGCATTGGGGGGCCAGGGGGTTCAAAATCACTTACCTGCTTAATAATATTTGTTAACCATTGTTTTATTCCCAAAACCTTTTCCTTTTGACACCAAACTCCGTACTGCTCTAAATGTACCAGTGATATGTTAATGAGCACAGTGTCCTAGTTATTTAAGTCACATGTGGGTGTAGGAAGTATCTGTGTGCCATCCCAAATGGGTATCTACTGATTTATTCAAACTGAGTGTGTATTTTTGACGTATATTTTTGTGTTACATATATTGCTCCCTTCCAACGACGGCTTATTCAACTAACTGTTAAATTAATAAACCTTGAGTGTAAGTGTTTATTTGAATACTGTGAAACTCTGTATTACAGCCCTACAGCTCACGTTGGCCCCCTCTTGAGATAAGCCTGGCTGCTCAGTCACTCTACCAACTTGTGTAGTACATGCTTATACCAAAGGTTGGGTTAACTATTGCCAAGAGGACAAGGGTGGCGCAGCCTCCCACAGGGTACTGCATACAATCTTGCCTAACACAGGGTGAGGTCAACATTGGCCAAAATGGGGTGTTGTTAAAGCATTCCTCATCCTTTGAGCCATAGCCCAACAAAATGGGCTTACCTTATGCACAGCAAAAGGGGTTGCATTGGCAGGGGGGCTTCAATAGAAGTCCCTCTAACAACAAATATAAGGGCAAAGAGCCAGGAAAACCAAAGAGACAAAAGCAAAAGGTTTAAAGGGTTCCATGTCATGGGACAACAGAACCCAGAAAAAAACAGATGAAAAGAAAGACCTTTGGGTTTGAACTGATGAAGAAGTCGTGTCACCCACTGGTCATCTGTATAACACAAAAGCTTCAAGCTTTTCATAGTATTGCATAATGTACCACTTTGAATGGGATCCTTCAAGCAATGGAATTATTATATATTGGGTAGCATGTGGGCCAAACATCGGACCATCCTGCACCCTCAAGTTTCTTGCATGGACAGTGAGAGCGACTAGTTGGGGGATAGTTGTTAGCCAGAAAGTATACATGGGCCGTAATACTATGTACTTCGGTAGTCATTCACGTTGTGCAGCATGCCTTTCTTGACATGCTGAAGCCTCAATGAAAATGTTCAGAATGTAATTTCCTTTCTTAAAGTTATGTTTTAGTGCACTTCATCTCACCTGCATTGTTGGACGTAAAAGAATATGCCTGCTTTGGTATGTTGGAGATTTTATGTTACCGGACTGCCGATAGTCTCGAATCTCTGCTATAACACAGCCACAATGAAAGATGTTGACCTGTTTGAGGAGAAAATAGGTTTTACAAAATAACATTTCTCTTAGTGCATAAAAACAGTTACCAAAATCTCTACAAAACCTCAGTTGCATTTTTTAAGCTGGGACTGGCCCTTTTGATGCTCACATTTTTTTTAAACTCTATTTTGCCCTTTATCACAATGCAAACAAAACATATCTATAGTTCCACAGGATACATCCCATAGTACAATTCAGTAGATATTCAGAAATTAAATTTATCAACGGGTAGGTGAATGGGAAAATAAACCTTGTATAAGGCAGCAAGGCTAGCCTATAGTACACTCAAACACAAACAGCTCACAGTGCCTGAAGATAATGTTGAAAAGGGTCGCTTAAATCAATTTGGACAAGAATGTAGGGGCAACAGTTTGCGAAAGGCTGATTCCATATCACAGCTACCAGTTAAATCTTGCTACCATTCCTGGGTCGATAAAAAGCAGAACAATTCTCCCTTGTTAACAATACATTGTTTAGCAATCACTTAACATAGACAGTAACAAACAATCGTTTTTGGAGATGCCGGTCATCTTGCCAAGCCTGTTGGATAGTCACATTTGATATGCATCAGGTTAACACAATGTCATGATGATCAAAGCGCAAACAGGAAGAAGACATAACAGGGCACTGGTACACTTTCTAAAGTGTTAAAGGAAACCTCTCACTTGAGATTTTTCAAGGAGGTCGACCAAAATAGGCGGCAACTCTTCTGCATCCAAGTAGTCTAGTAGTTCTCCTTCCTCATACGGCAGTCGGATGGTTTCAGAATCTGAAGTGAAACAAAGTGCACTATGTCTCGAACCACTGAACATCAAATATGAATACTTTTGTAAGTAGATTCAACATTTGGCATATTATTCCCAAATTACATGTATTATTGTTGCCATCAAAGAGAATGGTTATATGGGTCATCTGTTAAAAAAAATTTGATATTTAAAATCACGCTACCTGATCCATTTTTTCCTCTGAGCATTAGTGAGTAGCCCTCGTTTCCTGGATACAGATTCACCACTAGACAAGAGAGTGTCTCCTGCATAACCAACTTCTCTAGCAAGTTCACATTTCGCCTCAGTTTCTGCTGCAAGTGCAAAAAACACTTGAACAATTAATTCATGCATTGATTGTGGATTGGAACATTGCATGTTTTTGTTTAAAATATACACTCATCATGTGCAATGAAGGAAAAGTACAATTGGGCACCTTCCAACCAAGGGGCTTAACATATATGGCCAAACACTTAATGGTAACTTGGCTAGGCAGTTAGGCTTAGACTCTGGAAGAGGTTGGCTTAGTGTGAAAAACAGTTAAGATCAAAGTCCTTTAATGAACTGCGGCCCACACATGTAAGTACACAAATATTCCATTTATCAGACTCTGGAAGTCAGTCACACTACTTGTAAGTAAAGTCACAACCAAACATATCTACACCCCAGTTTGGTGGTACCAAAATGGGTTACCCGACACATTACAATACAGTTTAGTAAGTGATTGCTATGATGCATTTACAGAATCAGCCCAGTGGACAGATACCGAGAGGCCTCTCCTTTTCTGGTAAACAGGTATAGGCACTAATGTCTAAACAGCCTATTTGTGTAGCGTGACTGAGCAGCAAGGCTTCAGACTTGGGGAGTGTGAGAGTGGTGGAAAGCTTAGATAAGCACACACAGAACACTTTTAATAGAAGTTAGAAAGAATTAATACAAAATGTATTTAGGCGCTTGACACACACTTGGCAATGAAAAATCACAAGTAACACACTAAACCATCCACTACTAGAGTATATACATTAAGTTGTTATTAAATTTGCCATCATGGCACTGTCATTTACACTTGTCCATCACTTTGCTATAATTGAGACTGCCACTTGGGCTATGCTCCGCAATGTCTACCCTGTTAGCGAAGTTTTCTTAAAGCCCACTTGAGGTAAGACTTCATAAAACTATCCCAATGGTACATGGGTCCCCAACACTTACCATCAGTCTGCACTACTCATGGAAGTTTGGTATAGTGGCAGAGCAGTCAGGCTTATAATAAGAGGAGGATGTGAGTTATAGGTAAGTACAATGTACCCAGTTAGTACAGTAGTCGAAAAACACCAATAAAGTTATATTAACACAAGAAATGTCTTAAAATACACTTTACCAACACACACATGATTACATAAACCCTTTTTTCAAAGGCCAATGCTTAGTTGGTAGTTGCTTGTGGTACAATTGTTAGAGTTTGACACTAATGACAGTTCTACCGTATTATCAGTATGACCGCGCACTTGCGCACAAAGATATACAGCAATTGTATTTAGTTAGCAAAACCACATAAGATTAAGTCTTTTAGGAAGGAAAACGATTGGTAAGTCTTACAGCAGCAGAGCTTAAGATTCTAGAGGCGTTTTCTCAGCAAACTACAGCTTTAAAGGTCTGATGGCTAACTCTATGTAAAAGTCAGTTTGGAAAGGACTCAACGTCTTATGAAGCAGCCTGGATGTCACAAGGAACAGGAAAGGAAAAGAAATGCTAAAATGGTGAAAAAAGAAGACGGGGACATTTTGGAAAAATGGGCACCCTTGGGTGCCTTTACCGCAGATGTGACAACAGCCTGCCATAAAGATGCACCGAATTAGTGAAAGGTATCACTGCCACCAGCCATTTAAGGTAAACTTGTCCCTGTAACAGACTTGTTACAGTTTTAGTGAGAAAGGGGATACATTGCATCTCCCCAGCACTCCAGATAAGGTGTGGTGTGCTGGTTTCACTAGTGAAATGTAAAAGGGATTCAAAGATCCTTTCTACCGTTGGGAACTGCAGTTCCCACAAGGTTAGCCAGGGAAAGTTAAAAGGGGGAGCCCAAAGGGCAACCCAGCAACAATAGGCAGTATGTTATGTTACTTTGCATTTATATAGCGCCTTATGTACCATTGGTATGGTCTGAAGGCGCTGGTAGGTTGAACGCCCTTGGGAACCGCAGTTCGAGTCAGTAGAGAGAGTCAAAGGTGCATTTGAGCACCGGATATGTGTGCAGCTAGTGTGGCATTCGTGTAGTAGCTGCTTCTCAGCAGTAGGTGTGGTGGTTGAGAGATCAAGAGTATGTGTTTGTTCTGGCAGGATTTATCCAGACCGATTGAGGCAGCATTAGGCCTGAGGAGAACGCCTGGCTGGGGGGTGCGTAACCAGCAGTGTTTAGTTAGAGTGATGCGGAGTATGAGGCAGATGTTGGTATGAGAACAGTTATACCGAATGGTGTCATAGTATCTCTGTGTTCTAGTTGAATGGTGGTGTAAAGAAGAGAGTAAGCGTGGTGATGTGATATGATGGGTTACATGCTCTTTCAAACGTTCCATGCACTCCAAACCATTCCATTTAAGTTGCTCCAGTCTGCTCCCTGCACTCCAATTGGTGGAACTCACTCCAATCCGTTCCAAGCGCTCCAATACGTTCTACACACTCCAATCCATTCCACGCATTTGAATCCGTTCCATGCATTTTAATATGTTCTGTGTATTTCTAAGTTGTTTTATGCACTCCATCCATGTACTTCCCGGTACCTTTAACATATTTCACCCGTCCCATCCACATACTTCGCCCGTTCCATCCGCTCTACGCACTCATCCACTCTACGCACTCACCCGTCCTATGCACTTGTCTGCTCTAGGCTTTCGTCCGCTCTCACGCGCTCACCCGCTCTCACGCGCTCACCCGCTCTCACGCACCCCCCTGTTCTTACGCATGTATTCGCTCTTATGCACTCGTCTGTTCTACACACTCGTCTGTTCTACACACTCGTCCGTTCTTACACACTCGTCTGCTCTGGGCACTCTTCCGCTCTGCGCACCCCTCATGCTCCCCGCCCTCATCCGCTCCCCGCAATCGTTCTTTCCAGGCACTCATCTGCTCTACAAAGTAGTTCGCTCATATGCACTCATCCGCTCTATACATTCATCCGCTCTATACATTCATTCGCTCTATACACTCATCCGCTCTATACTTTCCTCCGCTCTATACACTCATCCGTTCTGCACATTCATCTGCTCTATGCACTGCTGCGTTCTACACATTCCTCCGACATTTACGCACTCATCCGCTCTACACACTCATCCCTTCTGCACATTCATCTTCTCTATGAACTCCTGCGTTCTACATACTCCTCCGCACTTACACACATGTCCGCTCTACACACACATCCGCTCTACACCCTGATCCGCTCTACACCCTCATCCCTTCCACGTGCTTCATCCACTAACGATTTCATCCGTTCCATTCACTTTGTTCATTCATCGTGCCTTACCGATTCAGGTCATACGCACTGGATCCGTTCCGTGCTCTCTATCTGTTTCATGCACTATACTCTCATGTACTTGAATCGCCTATTCTGTACTTTCCATTTATGCCATGCACTCATACATTCGGTGTCATCTGTCTGTGTACTCATCAGTCTCTTGTATTCATCTTTTCATCCTCTTCTCTATAATCATTTCGCACATTTTGTTCATTTTGTCCATTGCACTCATTACATCCATTTAATTAATTTACACCTCATAACTGTTTTTTGCACGATTTTTTCTTTTATCCACTTCACTGCTTTGATCTACTTTACTCGTTCTATTCTGTTTGTCCTTTTAGTTTACATTAGCGTTTATTAGTTGTCGATTTCTCGCATGGATCTTGATGTTGTATTGTTATTTGTCTTATTGTTATTCAAGATCTAGTAGTTTGTTGGGTTGGTGTCATTGAGATGCCGTTATTCAGTTTGGGTTAGTTTGCGTATGGGTTGGTTTTAGGGGAAGAGCCAAGTTTTTAGTAGTTTGCGGAAAAACATTAGATATTGAGTTAGGCGGATGTGGGGTGAGAGTGCGTTCCACGACGTGGGGGCCAAGGCTGAGAATGATGATCCACCTAACCTGACTGAGTTTATTTGAGGTATGACTAGGAGGCCGGCTGAGCTTGATCTTGGAGTACGTGGAGTGTGATAGGGTTTTAGCTTGTCTTGAAGATATTGAGGTCTGGTTTTATGCAATGCTCGATGAGAAATGCATAAGGTTTTGAAAGTCACCCTTCGGGCCACTGGAAGCCAGTGCCGAGTTTTAAGGGCTGGGGAGATGTGGTCTCTCGGGCTGAGCGCTAGTAGCAGTTTGGCTGCAGCGTTCTGTGCTCTTTGAAGTTTATTCAGTTGGTAAGCGTGGACTCCGAGGTAGAGGGGGTTAGCGTAGTCCAGTCTTGATATAACAATTGATTGGACCGCGGAGTCTGTTGGGAAAGGAGAGATATGGAAAGATGCGCCTAAGAGTTTTAAGGTGGTAGTGGCAGGACTTTGAGACGTTGTTGACTTGGCGCAAGAGTGTTAGGTCACAGTCAAGGGTGCATCTAAGGTTTTTTACTGAGTTAGAGGGAGTCGGTGAGTTGCCCATGGCAGATGGCCAGGGCAGTGGGTGTGGCAGAAGTTCGGAGTTGCCACATACCATGATTTCAGTTTTGGAGGGGTTTAACAGGAGGTGGCTTTGGGTCATCCAGAGCATTAAGTCGAGGAGGCAAGAGGCGAGGTCTGGTCGGCAGTTGGGTTTTGAGTTCAGGAGTTTTAGAATTAGTTGAGTGTCATCAGCATAGTTGTAACACAGGATGTTGTGTGACCAGATTATTGGTGGGAGGGTGATCAAGTAGAGATTGAACACAAGGGCAGATAGGCATGCTCCTTGTGGAACTCCCATGTCGACTGGTCGGGCTTGGGAGGAACAGGTGGAGAGTAGCGTTATTTGGTACCTATCTTTGAGGAATAAAGCTATCCATTTGAGAGCGGTTCCACAAATTCCTAGGGAGTGGAGGCGGTCAAGGAGGATTGAGTGATTGATTGTGTCGAAGGCGGCGGATAGGTCGAGAAGGATTAATGTGGCGCATCCCGCAGAGTCTGCCGTGATTTTAAGGTCATCCCAGATTGAGGTTAGGGTGGTTTCAGTTCCGTGTCGGGCTCTGAAGCCTGATTGTGCGGGGTGTAGGGGATTGTTGGCTTCGACAAAGGCATTTAGTTGAACGTAGGCGGTTTGGTCAATGAGTTTGGCAAGGAACCTGTGGTTTGAGATGGGGCGGTAGTTTTTGGGCTCGAGAGGGTCGAGGGAAGGTTTTTTTATTAGAGGTTTGGCAAGAACCGTTTTGAATGCGTCGGGAAAAATACCCGAGGAAAGGGAGTCATTTATGATGGATCTTGCGTGTTCTCCTGCGCAGGTAGAAGCGAACATTTCTTTGAAGATTGTGGCCGGGCACGGGTCTAGCGGAGAGCCGGAAGGGTTGCGGGCAGAGAGAAGTTTGAAAAATTGTTCGGGTGATATTGGACTAAAGGTGTCGAACGTAGGTTGCGCAGTGGTCGCAGGCGGTGGGTTGGCCGGTGTGGGGGAGGGTTGCCTAGTGGATTTAAGAGCCAGTTTGGTGGTTAGCGCATTTGTTCTTTCGAGAGCCATGGCGTAAAAGTGGAGAGAGAGTGAGTCGCACAGTGATTGCGAGGGGGTCGGGACGGTGGTAGTGCATGCCGGTTTGGTGAATTCGGTGATGATTTTGTGAAGTTCTTTGCTGGGGTTTTTGCAGTTTAGGATTCGGGAGTTGTAGTGGGCTTTTTTTGCTTTCCGGGTTTTCGGCATTGTACTGATGAAGGTGTCGGGCCAAGGTGGCTCTGCTCTCTTGGGTTTTGTCTTTCTGCCATTTGCGTTCTAGGAATTTATATAGTTGTTTAGTGGTCTTCAAATCAGGTGTGAACCATCTAGGGAACAGGCCACGGCGGGCTGATGGTTTGCAAGAGGGTGTGAGCCGCATTAGTGAGGTGTTGAGCCATGAGTCAAAGGTGTTGGGGGTTAGTTGTTTATTGAGTTGGCAGGTAGGTGGAGGAGTGCGTCGGCTAGGTCAGGAACGATTATTAGTTTTTTCCAGCATTTGCGTAGATACGGTGGTTCAGGTTCGAGTACGGGAAGCGGGTCTGGTGAGCGAATGGTCAAAGGAATAATGAAGTGATCGGACCAGATGATCGGGGTGGGGGGGGGATTTAGATGTATCCGGTTGTGGGAGCTAAAGATGGCATGAGTCGGGCGGTTTATGTGGGGTTGGAGATTAATTGCGTCTAGACCGTCAACCAGAGTGTGTGTCATAGGGTTGGTGGGGATGTCGAGCCATATGTTGAAATCTCCAAGAAGGGTGAGGTTGGGATGGTTTAGCTGGAGGGTGGCAATAGAGTCGCAGAGGTTGTTTGAGAATTGTCTATCGTAGCCAGGGGGTCTGTAGATTATTAGGAAGCTGTGTGAGAGCGACCGGGAGAGGGATAGTTTAACGAGAAGTGATTCGCAGGAAGGAATGGAGGGTTGATTGTCGATGATTGAGGCGTGGAAGTGAGACTTGAAGACGAATGCTATTACCCCTCCTCTAGAGGGACGGTTCAGTGGGATGAGGGAGTAGTCAGGGGGGAAGGCTTCATTGGCGATTGGGTCGAAGTTGTCAGAAAACCAAGTTTCGGTGATGAAAACCAGGTCTGGTTTGTCAGAGGCGAGGAGGTCAAAGATGCTGTGTCTGTTTTTTGCTACGGATCGGGCATTAGATAGGATGCAATTCACTTTGGTTGGTGTCGGAGCTGCAGCGGAGAGGGTTAGGGGGAGGGTGGAAACTGGAGAGGGAGAGGGGTGGGGTCGATGGGAAAAGTCGGCGAGCAGAAAAGTTGGCGGGTTTACGGTGGGAGTGGATGGATGCGCGAGTTAGGGTGGTTGGGTTTGGGACGGAGGATTTGAAGGTGGGATGTTGGAGGTTAGGAGTTTCGGTTGTGGTCGGTGAGAAATCGAGGGAGAGGGGTTTCAGGAAGGGTGAAGCAGGTGGGGATGGTGGTGATTGGGGGAATGAGGTGGTGGGTCGAGACAGGGGAGGCGATGAGTGCTGAGAGATTGAGGGGGAGGAGGTACATTTCCTCTTTAGTGTCTTTGTTGCGATTGGTGTGTGCGAGAGGGTAGGAGGATCAAAGGGGGTGAGGGATGAGGCTTCTGTTCTTGCTAGCGCTAGGCGTGCGGTTTTTAGGGAGGGGAAGGATTGTGGTCAGTGGGGGATTATAGTGGGGGTTAGTGGGAAAAGCGGGGGGGTGCATGATTGCAGGGCAGGGTGTGTCCAGTATGATAGTGAGGGGAGCAGGCATGATCAACGTAGGCTGGCTGGTGATGGGGTTCGGGGGAGCAATGGTCTTAGGGTGGTTGGCTCGCCATCGTGCCCCTCTGGCTTGGTGTTTGGAAAGGGGATGGGTAGGGGATGTGAAGGAGGGTGGGATGATTTGGGAAGGGGGGGGACGGGAGGCAAGGCTGACAGGAGAGTGGAGGCGGTCCACGGTGGTCGTTTCCGGCCGACCCTGGTGGATTGGGTGCACTCATGGTTAGTACGTGCTATTAGGTGTAGTTTCAGTTGCAACTTACACTTTGTTGGACTTTATAAGTTCGGCTATATCACTAGGTGAGATTAGTCTTGGTTTCTGGGTTCCACTAAGCAGGGTGAAATTATTCACTTATTCTAGGTTTTAGTGTACTAATTTTAACTAGGCTGCAGATATTAGGCCGTTTTGAAGTGTAGGTACACCTTAGGATATGCTGTAAGGCGGCCTATTTAATTGCAACTACAGCACAGTTACGCTGTTGGGTGTGATATGGCATTTATAACGTAGGTAGACTTTCTTCTAGCAAGCTGGAATACAGGTAAGCTATTAGGGAGAAATTGACTGTAGCAACGCCACAGGTATGCTTTTAGGTGGACTTTTATGTGCAATTTAGGAGGACTTTCTAATTGTAGTTCTAAATTCAATCTGGGCACACTATTAGGCACACTTCTAGATTCAAGCAAGGGGCGCTGTTAGGCACACTTCTAAATTTGAGTTTTGTACCGGATATTAGGGATGCTTCTATATTTAACTAATAACTCAATGCTAATGGGCACACTTTTGCAAAGAGATTGATGTTATGTACACAGAGAGGATATTAGGTACACTTCCAAGTTCAGTTTGCACAGAGAGGGTATTAGGGACACTTCTGAATTCAACTAGGGCACGTTATTAGGTACACTTCTTAATTCGGGCAAGGTGCGCTATTAGATCTACTTCTAAATTTAGGTTTGCACAGAGAGGATATTAGGGAAACTTCTAAATTCAACTTGAACACAGGGGATATTTAGGCACACTTCTAGTTTCAATTTGCACAGCGGGGATATTAGATTATTAGACACATTTCTAAATTGTATATTACACAGAGATGATATTAGGCATACTTCTAAATTAAACTTTGCACAGAAGGGATATTTACTTCAGGTTTTGCACAGAGAGGGTATTAGGTACACTTTTAAATTCAACTTTACACAGAGCGGAAATTAGGCACAATTCTAAAATCAACTTTGCACTGCGAGGTTATTAGGGACACTAGTCAGTTCAACCGGGGCACGCTATTCGGTACAATTCTAAATTCGATTTTACAGAGAGGATATTAGGCACAATTCTAAATTCATCTTTACACAGAGAGGATATTAGACACACTTCTAAATTCAACTTTACACAGAGATGATATTAGGCACACTTCTAAATTCAACTTTACACAGAGCGGAAATTAGGCACTGTTCTAAGTTCAACCAGGGTGGACTATTGGGCGCCCTTCTAAATTCAGCCAGGGCTGAATTTAACTTCAAATTCTGCACAGAGAGGATATTAGGAACAATTCTAAATTCACCAGGGCACGCAATTGGGCACACTTCTAAATTAAACTATGCACCGAGAGGCTATTAGGGAATACTAGTCAGTTCAACTAGGGCACGCTATTAGGCACACTTCTAGATTCAAGCCCTGTACAGTGTTAGGCAGAAACCTGTGCAGTTCCCTTAGGGACCACTGCAAAAGGCTTAAGACTACAGGTGCTGGCAGTAAACCCAATTGGTAGCAGTCTGTACCACCCAGATTTACCTGGTAGCTGTGGCTGAGCAGCCAAACTTCTCTCAAGAAGAGTTAGACATTATATAGAGTATACAAGATAGGTACCAAAATACAGTAGCACAAGCAAACACTGACCAGAGCTTTGGTATCAAAGTATATAATTATTTATTTAAAGACACACTTATAGAAACACTCCAGCACTATTATTGTAAGCCAGTTCAAAACACAGTCACTATTAATATATATACATCCCTTATTCCTTATTAGACAAGTCTTAGTTAACACCACTTATTTTCAGACAGAGGTGAGCGCTTAACTGAAGATGGCACTCCAATAAGTTATCAAAAAATTAGGCAGAAATTAGAAAAGCACACAACACTAATACTTTAGAAGCACCCAGCAAGGCAGGAAAGTCAAAGTCTACTTGTGAGCAAAAAGTTCAGAGGCCAGGCTCCCTCTTAGAGAGAGCAGAGCACCAATGCGCCCAAGATCACAGTGTAAGAGGTTTGAAAAAGTCTTGCAGGGAGTTCACAAAAGAATTAGTTCAGCTTAGAAAAGTTCAGTTAGCCAGCCTAGGGTCAGCTCAGGTAGTAAGTCGAGGATTTAATAGTCACCCTGTACAGACCGTTGCAAGGGAGGCTAGGCAGGCACAGTACCTTTAAGACGGAGAGGATCCTCCAGAGGGAGCGGTTGTTCCTGGCAGCGGGTGCAAGTCGCGGCGTCGTCCAGAGGAAGAGAAGATCTCGACGTGGAGGAAAGCTGAAGGTCATTGCACTGCCATGGAAGAAACCAGCCGCGGAGTTCTCCGGTTAAAAGGTACTACCCTTTTATTCGCGGTAGTGGTAAATCGTGGTATCCCGGTTGCCGGGGTGCTTAGCACAGGCAAAGCGGCCAGGAAATGATCCGGGAAGGCGAAAAGACGGGCAAACTGGTTATCCCCACTAGTCAAAGGAAGAAGACTCTTCGGATGAAGATCTTCTCTGTCGTCGGGAAAAGTGGTGAGACGGTTCAGCAGGGCTCCACTGGTGGTGTCGTTGTTGCAGGTCGGCTCAGCTTCTCCCTCCTTGGATTCTTTAGGTCCTGTGGCGACGTCTGAAGTTCCAGTTCCCAAAGCCCTGCTTTTATGCAGCAAACCCCCATTCATCAGTCCTAGCTGTCACTCAAACATGCTAAGTGGTGAGCCGAACGGCTCACCACTGTGCCAATCACACAAGAGTGCGACTTGAGTTGCCGAGGCAACTCAGTCCAGGGTGCCTAAACCCCCCTCACACACATCCTGTAGACCCAGACAGAGTGGCACCACTTTTGGAGGCTTCTGTGTAGAAGCCTGCCAAAAAATGGAACAAAGGGCTCGACTTGGATTGGAGTTACAGAGGCGAACACAAACGCCATTTTAAAACCGAGTTCTGACAAAAAGACCCAACCGGGGAATAAATATTAAATAACCCAGCGGTATCTTTAACATTGCACCAAAAAGTGGTGCGTTTAAAATGAATGGGAAAATCCCATAGAAAATATTCTGGTGGAATATTTCGCGTGGTAACCACTGCCACCAGCCAGAAACTCAACGAGGGGGGACTGCACAGTGCCCCCTCGAAAAACAGACCCAGGGGCAATCCAATTACCCCTACCAGTACTTCCACAATATGATGGTTTGTACTGGTTCTGTTCCCAATTTAAGACTAGTAAAGTCACTGGTGACTTTACATGCCCTGGGAGACAGTAGTCAGTCCCAGGGTATGGAGTCTATGTTTGGGGGTCACTATGACACCCCTGTGTTACTGCACTGAGGGTGCTGTGTAACACACTTACCAAAAACCACATGAAACCCTATGAAGTAAAAGACCCCCATAGCCCATAAAACACATTACAAAGTCAAAGGATATCTCAAATTATGTCTAAGAGTGGGAGAAAAAGAGTCTCACTCTTAACAGGAGAAAAAAATAAACCCCAAAAATCCAGCAAAGCTGCTGGGGGACTCACTAGGTTTGGGAAATTAGCCTTAACAGAGAATTCTCCCTAACATACAGAGAGGCTGTTAGGCACACTTCTAAATTCAACTTTACACAGAGAGGAAATTAGGCACAGTTCAAAATTCGACCAGGGCACACTATTAGGCACACTTCTAATTTACACTATGCACAGAGAGACTATTAGGGACACTAGTCAGTTCAACTAGGGCACGCTATTAGGCACAGTTCTAAATTCAGCTTTACACAGAGAAGATATTAGGTACACTTTTAAATTCAACCAGGGCACACTTCTAAATTACACTATGCATAGAGAGACTATTAGGGACACTATCAAGTTCTACTAGGGCACACTATTAAGCACACTTCTAAGTTCAACTTTACACAGATAGGCTATTAGGCACAATTCTAAAATCAACTTTGCACTGCGAAGTTATTAGGGACACTAGTCAGTTCAACCAGGGCACGCTATTAGGCACACTTCTAAATTCAGCTTTACACAGAGGATATTAGGCACACTTCTAAATTCAACTTTACACAGAGAGGATATTAGGCAAAATCCTAAATTCACCAGGGCACACTATTAGGCACACTTCTAACTTTAACTTTGTACAGAGAGGCTACTAAGCACACTTCCAAATTCAACTTTGTACAGAGAGGCTACTAGGCACACTTCCAAATTCAACTTTGTATAGAGGGGATATTTAGGCGCACTTCTAGATTCAAGCCTTGCACAGAGAGGCTGTTAAGTACACTTCTAAATTCAACTTTACACAGAGAGGAAATTAGGCACAGTTCTAAATTTGGCTTTACACAAAGGGGATATTTAGGCACACTTCTAAATTCAACCAAGGCACGCTATTAAGTACACTTCTAAATTAAACTATGCACAGAGAGGCTATTAGGCACAATTCTAAATCAACTTTGCAGAGAGGTTATTAGGGACACTAGTCAGTTCAATCAGGGCACAATTCTAAAATCAACTTTACACAGAGAGGATATTAGGCACACTTCTAAATTCAGCTTTACACAGAGAGGATATTGGGGACACTAGTCAGTTCAACTAGGGCACGCTATTAGGCACACTTCTAAGTTCAACTTTACACAGGGAGGCTATTAGGCACAATTCTAAATGTGCCAAAAGTTGCCAAAGAGGATAACATTAAAAAAGGCACTATGTACAGTCTTAAACATGACAACCATAAAAAGAGTAAAAGACTGTGGAAAAAGGTTCCACCTCTCTGAGATATAGGGAAACCAATCTACCAGTCCAGAAAATGTTATGGGGTTGAGAAAGGTCAGGAAGATGTATCATTGCTATGAAAATCTTACCTAACAAGAGGCACAGCACCTCAGGAGATTGCACCAGCCAAAGGGAAGGAGTCGTCCTCTTCGGAGCTCCTCTGTCACATAAAAAACTGGGACAGGACAGCAGTGGTCGCTTCACAGTGTTGCAAAGGGTCTCCAGGCGTCTTTGGTCGGCTTCTTCCTCAGTCCTCAGTTACTTCAGTTTCCAGAGGATGACTTGCCTTTCACCTCAGGAACCTCACCTTTTATTCAATTTCAGCACACATTCCTCTGCAATCTCTCTAAGCACTATACAGAAAGGGGTGGGTGGCTGTCAGGACGGCCAGCCCCCCCAGTTGGCACTGGCTCCATTCAGGCAGACAAAGGGCACAGGAATGAATAACTCCTCCCTACTTCCTGCCTGCCCAGACACACTAAAGCCTAGACTGGGACATCCAAGGGTCGGTCGGGACACAGACACACAGTTTTAGGAGGGATACAAAGTATCCCTCTATCCTTAAGAACTGTAGCTAGAAAGAATCTCAAAGGAGAAGGGTTCCCAGCAACACTGCCCATAAGAAACTGTGTGCTGCAAAAGTAAAATACAGATGCCATAAAAGAGATATGGCTGAAAATGGACTCCATAGTACAGGTAAAACACAGAGAACAGAGTTCCAAAAGTCAGAGCAGATGAGAATGAATGAGTGGAAAAAGTATCCACTCATTCAGGATAGAAAGAAAAAGATCCAGAAGTCCAGCAAAAAGTGCTGGGGGTTTCACTAGGAGAGCGGAAGAAGCATAAAAATGATAAATCACTTGTACTATGGTAACCTTGTCCATGACCTGGAATCTGTCGAGGAACTTATGTTTTAATATCGTGTTAATTCGCACAATCTAAAGTACACAAGGCAATGTATAGCATATGGCTCAGGATTGAAACATTGTTGGAGATCTTTTATCTAAGATAATAGTATTTGCTCATAGTGACATTTTCTTAGCTTTATTTGCTCTCTTCCATAAAATCCTATTATCATTATTCTCTACTTTATTTTTATTCTATTGTTATATCATTCTTTAGATGGTTACTTTCCTCGTTATCATTGATCACCATTTATTATTATTACTGTCTATTTAAGCTGCCGAGTAACTTTACAAAGCAAATTAGTATTTTATCATCAATGACATACCCACTAAATATTTTATTTTATTTTTGAGAAATATGTGATAACTAAGGGAGTAGTTTCTTACCTGTAACTCCATTTCTCCAGCATTGGTATCTTTCATGGATTCACAAGCTTAGAATATTCCCCGTCATCAGGCCGGGAACCCTCAGTCTTTTTTAAAAGCATTTTCCTTTGGAAAACTTCGACACTTAAGCGTCCTAAAAGAAAGTCGATAGGACACTAACGCACCACCCAATAGGACGTAGGGCATAAATAGACCCGCCCCCGCGGCTTCGCCTCAGATTTTAACCTCCAAAGTAGAGGCACCAACTAAGTTTGCATCCAGCTGAGGCCGGCAGGCGCATGTGAATCCATGAAAGATACCAACGCTGGAGAAATTGAGTTACATGTAAGAAACTACTCCCTTCTCCAGCATTGGATCTTTCATGGATTCACATGCTTAGAATAGATTACATAGCAGTATTCATCATACATGGCGGCGTGTAATGCAAACCAATACATTAGGAACGCAAAACATACTAATCAGCAAGACAACATTAGCCATGGTAACATTGAAACAGGTACCCCCGCTGTGGGGGCTTACCTTACGTCCCATCTGTACATCTGCACCATGCTGCTGCTCCAGCCAATAATGTAGAGTAAGGAACAAGTTACTTACCTGTAACTGTTGTTCTCCAGCATGGGTCTGGCATGGATTCACATGCTCATGAATATTCCCCTTCGTCAGGCTGGGAATCCTCGGTAAAGAAAAAATCAGCATCAGTTTCGTTTCTGATCTGTCTTTCGTAGTAGTAACCAATCACTGATCTCTGCATCATACTGACCACAGCCAATGACTGCCCTCTACCTAAGCCCCGCCTCTGGCAGCCATCTTCAGATTTGGTAACACGTGAAGTGGCAGTATGACCAAGTGAAGAGCCGCAGAGGGGTAGGCGGGAGGGTTCGCATGTGAATCCATGCCAGACCCATGCTGGAGAACAACAGTTACAGGTAAGTAACTTGTTCCTTCTCCAGCATGGGGTCTGGCATGGATTCACATGCTCATGAATAAAGAATACATAGCAGTACACACATGCACAACCACGGGAGGTGGCAAAGGCTCAACATTAAGCATTACATCAAACTCAACATTAAGCAATTCTTACCTCCTCACCAGGCTCACTTTAGACGAACAGATTGCGCAGCACTGCTTGGCCGACCCTGGACTCTTCCCTGGAACCCCGATCGACGCAGTAGAATTTCGTGAAGGTGTGCGTCGACCTCCACGTAGCAGCCCTGCAGATGTCCAGCAAGGGCACACCAGATAGGAATGCCGGGGTAGCTGCGATCGCTCTGGTGGAATGGGCTCTCGGACGGCCAGGCAGCGGTCGGTTTGCCAACCGATGACAGTACATGATACAGCCGGAGAGCCATCTGGAAATGGAGGCCTTTGAGAGAGCCTTCCCCTGATTGACAGGTCCAAAGTTCACAAAAAGTTGTGACGTCTTCCGAAAACACTTTGTGCGGTCCACGTAAAACTTCAGCGCTCTAGCCACATCCAGCGAGTGCAAAGTCCTTTCGGCCGGCGACGAAGGCGACGAAGGCGACGGGAAGAAAACAGGCAACACCAAGGGTTCGTTGAGGTGGAAGTCCGACGGCACCTTGGGCATGAAGGAGGGGTGCGTCCTAAGCACCACCCTCGAGGCATGGAAAGTCAAGTACGGTGCCTTGCAGGATAGGGCCTGGATCTCTCCCACACGTCGTGCGGAGGTAATGGCCACCAGGAACGCAGTCTTCCACGACACAAACTTCATCGGTGCGGAGTGCATCGGCTCGAATGGGGGCCCCATGAGCCTGGTCAGCACCACGTTAAGTTCCCACGCCGGGGGCCGGGGCCTTCACCGGCGGGAACGACCGGAACAGTCCTTTCATAAACTCTTTCACCAGCCGATGGGACCACAGGGACGTCCGTCCCGTGGTTCTGGTATATCTGGAGATCGCCGCCAGATGAATCTTAATGGAGGCATGGGCTAGCCCAGCCTTTGCCAGCGATAGCAGGTACGGCAGCACTTGAGGGGCCGTAATCCATAGGGGGTTGATCTTCTGTGCTCGGCACCAGATAGAGAACCTCTTCCACTTATGACCGTAGCATTTGAGAGTCGAGGACGCCCTGGCCTTTGCAAGAACCTCTCTGCAATCAGCCGGTATATCGTAGCCTCCAAACTCTAGAGCTGCAGGAGCCAAGCCTGCAGGTTCAGCGACGCCGGGTCGTGGTGGAAGATGGCGCCTCCTTCTCTGGAGGGAAGGTCCGCGTCCGCCGACAGCTTGATGGGAGGGGACGTTGACAAGTCCAGAAGGTCCGGGAACCAGATCTGCCTCGGCCACGCCGGTGCGACGAGGATCATCCTGCACCGGGACCTCTTGAGCTGGCTGATGAGTCGAAGCAGCAGCGGCAACGGAGGGAACGCATACAGGTATAGGCCGTCCCAGGGGAACGAGAACGCATCGTCCATGCTTCTCGGCTGGGGAAACCTGCTGGCGAACCTCTTGCACTTCAAGTTCGTCGCCGTTGCGAACAGGTCGATTTGGGGTTTGCCTCATCGTCGGAAGAGTTGATCCACCTGATCCTGGCACAGTTCCCACTCGTGACACGCGCGCAGCTCCCTCCTGAGCGAGTCGGCGATGGTGTTGCTTTCTCCTGCCAGGTGGAAGGGAACCAGGAACATCCCCTGGGCGACCGCCCCCCAGTGCCAGGGATCCTGTGCCTCCTTGGATAGGGCTGGGGATCTGGTGCCTCCCTGCTTCCGTATGTAAAACATTGTCATGGTGTTGTCCGTGAAGATCCGCACCACCTTGCCCTTGAGCGACGGGAGGAACGATTTGAGAGCCCAGAACACGGCTCGGAGTTCCAGGTCGTTGATGTGCAGGAGCCTCTCCTCCGGGAGCCAGAGGCCTCTTGCGTTGAGATCTCCGGTGTGGGCGCCCCAACCTTCCAGGGAGGCGTCCGCCGTCACCGTCTCCTGGTACGCCGGCGTCTGAAAGTCCTTGCCCGCCGTGAGGTGCGCTCGAACGCCCCACCACTGAATAGCCCGCCGGAACACCTCATTGACGGGGACCCTGTCTTCGAAGGTGCACGTCGCCTGCATCCAACGGGCGTCGAGAAATTCTTGAAGAGGGCGCATCCGTAGTCTGCAGAGGCGCACCAGGTAGATGCAAGAGGACATCATCCCCAGGAGGGACTTGATGGACCTCACCCTGGCCACGTCCGTGGCAAGCAGGTGTTGCACTTTGCCTAGAATGGCCTTCGTCCGTACTTCCGACGGGGCCGCCAGGCGCCTCACTGTATCGAGCTTTGCTCCCAGAAACAGGGCCACCTGCGACAGCACCAGATGGGACTTTGGGTAGTTTATGGCGAATCCCAGGTCTGTGAGTAGCTGGAAGGTCCTCGCAGTGTGTTCGACGGCGAGTTCCCTCGTCCTTGAGCGGATGAGCCAGTCGTCCAGGTAGGGGTAGACGTGAATCCCCTGCAGGCGCAGCCGCGCCGCCACTGGTGCTAGGCACTTGGTAAAGACCCTGGGGGCCGACTTCAATCCGAACGGCAGTGCTCTGAATTGGTAGTGGCGTCCCTGGACGACGAACCTGAGGAACTTTCGGTGACTTTTGAGGATGGGAACGTGGAAGTATGCATCCTCCAGGTCCAATGACGATAGAAAGTCGCCTTCCTCCAGCTGTCCCAGTACGTGCTGGAGGGTGACCATCCTGAACCTTTGTGATCCGATGTATTTGTTCAAACGACAAAGGTCCAGGATGGGGCGCCAGCCGCCCGTCTTCTTCCTGACGAGGAAGTACCTTGAGTATACCCCGGAGCCCCGGAGCCTCTTCGGGACAAGCTCGATGGCGCCTTTCCTGAGCATCGCCCGTACTTCCAACAGCAGTTGCGGGACGTGATTTTCCTTTCTGGCCACAGGTGGAACGTGAGGGCACTTCTTCAGGAATCCGATAGAGTGTCCTCTTGCCAGGGTATCCAGCACCCAACGGTCGGTGGAGATGGACTTCCACACACCGACGAAGTTCATCAGCCGGCCTCCCACTGGGGTGCTTCAGTGGGGGCCCGAGACCACGGCCGGTTCAGTCCTGCTTGGAGGTGGTGGCCTTGCCGCCCTGGCCACCTTGCCGACGGCGGCGAGGCGCTCCCTGCTCGCCGTGACCCCTGTAGGCCTCCTGAGACGAGGAGCGTGCCGCCTAGCGGTAGGACGACGAGCCACCGCTGGATCCCTTGGAGGCACCCTGTCTGCCTCCGGAGCTCCGAAAGGGCCGTCATTGCTGAAGGGCTCCTAGGGCGCGGGCCATCTCCGTGTCCGTTTTTATGGCCTGGAGGGATTCGTCCACCGCCTTCCCGAACAAGTTGCTGCCGTCGAACGGCATGTCCAACACCCTGGTCTGGACGTCCTGATGGAAGTCGGTCGCCCGGAGCCAACCCCGTCGTCGTAGGCAAACACCGTTGCCCAGCTGGCGGAACCCAGTATCGGCAATATCGGTTGCCACCGTTATGGCATGGTCCGATGCCACCTCGCCCTCTTGCAGCATTTCCAGAGCCTCGGACCTCTTGTCGTCCGGCAGGAAGTCCAATATGGGGGCCAGCTTAAACCAGAGCTCCCTGTCGTAACGGGCCACGATCGCCAGGGCGTTGGCCGCTGATAGTCGTCGCCGCCGCCGAAATGACCCGCCGCCCCATGGCGTCCAACTTCTTTCCCTCGCCGAAGCTTACCCGGGGTCTCGGACTTCCTCTTCCCCGAACCGGAGCGTTGGCTCGTGGTTGACGGTGCCGGGGAAGGTGCGCTCTGCCTGGCGACCGAAGAGCCCGACCTTTCGGCGCTCCCAGAGCCAGCGGACTCGCGGCGCTTGGCCTGGTGTTGGGCCCCCGTCGCCGGGGCGCCGCACAGGACTTAGAAGCCCGCTCGGACCCTTTCTCCTTCTCACCCGTCGAGCCCTTCTCCAACCAGCTTGCGAGACGGGATCGACGGTCCCTCATGGTCCGCTCCGACAAGTCCTTGCAGAACTGGCAGTCCTTCTCTACATGAGTCTTGTCCCGATGAAGTCAGTAGAGGCATCGCAAATGTTCGTCTTCCTCAAACACATTCTGCAGCCCGCATCCAGGGCAGCTGCGAAACAGCTTGGGTCCGGGTGACGAACTCGCATCCTGGGCCATCTCGAAGAAGGCCGCGAATCTTCTGGAATCCTCCAAGAAGTTGATTCGACGAAATCTTCACCCTTGAGGGGCGTTGGAAAATCCTGCAACGGGTAGCCGTTAACGGGAGTAGAAAAGGTGGAGCTTGAGGCTCGATTAACCGAAAAAATGTGAAAGTTCACCTGAAAAAGCCCGAAACACGCAGTAAAAGCTCGAGAGCTAAGCACGAGGACTCCCAACACTTGAACGTGCGGTAAAAATCTGAAGATGGCTGCCAGAGGCGGGGCTTAGGTAGAGGGCAGTCATTGGCTGTGGTCAGTATGACGCAGAGATCAGTGATTGGTTACTACTACGAAAGACAGATCAGAAACGAAACTGATACTGATTTTTTCTTTACCGAGGATTCCCAGCCTGACGACGGGGAATATTCATGAGCATGTGAATCCATGCCAGACCCCATGCTGGAGAAATGTATGCAGCACCGACCAGGAGGCCGCTTGACAGATGTCCACCAGCGGAATCCCCGACATAATGCCGCTGATGACGCGGTGGACCTCGTTTAGTGCGCCTTCGGGCGCCTCTCCAAAGGCTTTCCCGCCTTAGAGTGACAGACAGAAATGGCCGATGAGACCCAGCGTGATAGGCCTTGTTTGGAGCCACAAACAGTTGTCTTGACCGCCTGAATTCCTGAGTATGTCTTAGATAAAATTTCAATGCTCTTTTAACGTCCAGCGTATGCAGCGCCTTTTCTGCCGATGAGGAATCCGAAGCGAAGAATGATGCTAGCACAATAGAAGAGAGTTTATGAAATGTAGTTGGGACCTTTGGAATAAAGTGCGGGTTAGTAGCTAACACCACCTTGTCTTTGAAGAAACGTAAGTACAGAGGATCAATCACTAGAGCTTGCAACTCCGATATTCACTAAAAACGCCATTTTCCATGACAAAAAATTCAGGGGCGTCGACGACATAGGTTCAAACGGGGCTTTCATCAGAGCCGACAGCACCAGATTGAGACTCCAGCCAGGAGGGAACTTCTTAGCCGGAGGAAAAGTCCCAAACAATCCTCTTAGAAAATGTTTAACGAGACGATCACTGAACAGCGGGGCAGCGGGGCAGCGGGCCTCTTCCGAGTGAATCTAGAAATGGCAGCCAGGTGAACCTTTATGGAGGAGAATGCCAAACCTTTCTTTGCCAAGTGTAGTAAGTAGGGCAGAATTTGCTCCGATGAAATGCTTAAAGGGTCTATCCCAGGCTGATCCTTACACCACACACAAAACCTTTTCCATTTGCATGCATAGGAGACATTCGTGGACGGAGCTCTAGCCGCCTCTAAAATGCGGCGACAGTCCCCAGGAATGTTTAGTAATCCAAACTCAGAGAAGTCAGGAACCAAGCCATCAGGCTGAGAGAGCCCGGGTCGTGGTGCCAAACTGCCCCCTTGTCTTGAAACAGAAGGTCGGGCGTCACTTGAAACCGCACTGGTTCTACTACGGATAGATGGAGTAGGTCCGAGAACCACGGCTGCCTGGCCCAGTAACGGGCCACCAGAATCACACGCATGGGTATTTCTGAATCCACTGGAGGGTCCGCCAAATGAGTGGAAAAGGAGGTAATGTGTACGCGAACCTGCCCGTTCACGGGAACGAGAACGCATCGCCCAGCGAATTTGGCTCAGACCATCTGCTGGCAAACTGCTTGCACTTTTTGTTCTCTCGGGTGGCGAAGAGATCCAGTGAAGGACGACCCCATTTTTTGAAAATGCTCGACACCTGCTGATCCTTCAGTTGCCACTCGTGGAGCAGGTTAATTTCCCTGCTGAGAGAGTCTGCCTTTACATTCATCACCCCTGGTAGATGAAACGCCACAACATTGATGTCTTGTTTGAGGGCCCAATGCCATAGTTCCTGAGCCTCTCTCTGTCGAGCATTCTGGAATGCGTGCCCCCCTGCTTCCTGAGGTAGAACATCGTGGTTGTATTGTCTGTCAACACCCTCACGACCGAGCCTCGTATGCGTGGCAAAAACGATTTTAGAGCCCAATGAACCGCTCTCAGTTCCAGCACATTGATATGAAGACTCGATTTGACTGGAGACCACCGACCATGAACTTGGAAGGACCCCAGATGAGCTCCACACACTGTTTGAGAGGCATCCGTCACAATTGTAGCTTGAAATTCCAGGTCCAGTAATGGCATTCCTCGCGTCAGATTGTCCGAGAGGTGCCACCACCGAAGCGCTTCCTGCAAGTCGCTGTTGATCACCACCTTGTCGGACCATAATCCGTGACTTTGAGCCCACCGGTTTGCCAGAAATTCCTGCAATGGTCTCATGAAGAGACGACAGTCCTTCACCAAAGGAATACATGACGCCATAGCTACCAGCAGCGACATGTAGTTCCTGACCGATACTTTCGTTCCGATTATCCACTCTGCTGCTTTTTGCTTGAGTTTCTGAATTCTCTCGACAGAAGGCTTCACCAGACCTGACAGTCTGGAATTCCGCACCTAAAAACACCAAGCTCCTGGAGGGAGACAGAAATGATTTTTCGAAGTTGACCGCAAAGCCCAACCGTTGCAACAGCTGCATGGTAACATTAAGACTTGCCTGCGTCACCGCCGGAGACAAGCCTCGTATCAGCCAGTCGTCCAGGTAAGGATAGATGCGATGACCTTCTCGTCGGTGCCACGCCGCCACCGGAGCTAAACATTTCGTAAACGTCCTGGGAGACGATTTTAGACTGAACAGGAGCACTTGGAATTGGTAATGATTCTGACCCATCACAAACCTTAGGAATTTTCTGTGTCGTCGACGCATAGGTATGTGAAAATACATGTCTTGCAAATCCAACGACGCCAGAAATTCTCCTGGCTGCACCGACCGGATGACTTCCTGAAGTGTAAACATCTTGAACTTCAGGCGTTGCAGAGTCTTGTTCAGGGCCCGAAGGTCCAGAATGGGTCGCCACTTGCCATTGGGTTTTTTGACCACGAAGTAACGGGAGTAAACCCCCTGACCTCTCTCGGCCTCTGGAACCAATTCTATAGCCCCTTTCTGCAGCATAAGTACAACCTTCTGCTGTAAAATGTGAAGATGAGGTTGCTCAGAATACACGGGAGGAACGGGCAGGTTTGTGGGTCCTTGAAGTTTAGAGAGTGGCCCAGCCTGACCGTGTCGAATACCCAACAGTCTGATGTAATTCTCTCCCATTCGTCGATGTGTAGGGCCACTCTGCCTCCCACGACATCTGGAAGACTGTCATCGGTGCGATTTCGTTTGCTTACTCTTGGTGGAAGAAGGCTGTCCTCCTCTCCTTCTGGATGTTGGAAAATCACGGCTTCTTCGTGTAGCCTGAACAGCTCGTCTGTATCCAGACCGATTGTAGTTCCGGTCTCTGGATGCAGTAAATCGAGTGTTCCCTGAAGCTCCACGGAAGGGACGAAAGGGCCAAAACGCTCGCCCGCTTTGTAAAGCTCCCAGTGACCTTGCCGTATCGGAGTCCTCTTTCATGCCTTTGAGGGCTTCATCTATTTTTTCCCCAAACAATTGTTCACCCTCACAGGGCATATCCAGTACCTTGCGATTGCCACCACTGGGGCCAACGACACCACTGTAGAGACCAATAGTGCACCCGGCAGTGAAGCTGTCGACGACGGGACTCCCGTTGAAGGCACGGGCAGTTGTGGCGCAGACTTGTCAAGCGATCCCGCCTTTTTCGAGTCTCTGGACAGGTGCTTCGAAGATTCTCTACTCGAGGAAGACCTATGATGGTCTCCTGAGGAGGGGCGTCTCGAAGAGTCCTTTTTGTCCTTTTTCGAAGAAGTAGAAGACGAAGATTTTTCTGGCTTTCGGGAGTGGTCAGATTGACCATGTTTTGACGATGAAGGAGCCCCTTTCATCAAATGTTTCCCCGAAGAGGGACGACTCTTTTCTGTAGGCTGTGGCTTCTTTGCCGGAGGCTCATCCGACACCTACTAGCGAGGAACTGTGGGGGAAGGCCTCTCCGATGCTAGACTGTGCACCGATCCTACCTCAGATGAGGGTAGGCCCCTTCGCTCAGCCACGATATCAGACGCCGATTACGGTCCTTCAACGTTTCTGCGAGAAACCTTTGGAGATATCACAGGTATCCGCGGAGTGATGAGGGTAGAGGCAATAGAGGCAGTCCATGTGCCCGTCCCCTTCATAAACCTTTTTCATTCCGCACGTAGCACACAGGCGAAACAACGCTTTCTCCGACATTGGGAAAGAAATTACTACAACCCACAAAAGTGTAAAAAGCACAAGGTGATCCCGATACTTTGGAGACAGTTGAAATCTGAGGAGAAACTGCGGGGGCGGGTCTATTTATGCCCTACGTCCTATTGGGTGGTGCATAAGCGTCCCAAAAGGATGTCAATAGGACACTAAAGTGTCAAAGTTTTCCAAAGAAGAAGAGACTGAGGGTTCCCGGCCTCCGGCCTAACGACGGAAAATATTCTAAGCATGTGAATCCATGAAAGATCCAATGCTGGAGAATTGGTGTATTATGTGTTTGTTAAATTTGCCAAAAGTTATGTTACCTTTTTTTTTATAAATATGTGTAAAGTTTATACATAAACTGTATCACATTATTAATAAATTAGATTTTAAAAACAAATTCAAAAATGATAAATCTCCCTCCCTGCGCTAATCAGCTTTAATGGAGACTTGTTAAGATGGCCTGGTGGAGAGATTTCAGGAGGCCAACCTAGTTATAGTGAACAGGGAACTCTGAGTGGTTAGCCAAAACCCAATCAAGGTAAACGTGGAGAGCAGTCAAGGAAATTCTCAGGAGAGTGCGAGTACACAATGCGTCTACACAGTAAAGCACACAATAATTCTATTTAGACAGGAATGTATACAAATATTTATTCAAGGCCTTCAACTAGGAGGTGATATCGCGCAATACTCAGCAATAAACATATATACAATGATTATAGGTTCTTCAAATGCATTCAAATGACTTAAGCACTACAAGAGCTAAGTAGATGAATGCAGTAAAGATGGAACCGAGTAACAAGTGAATATCCCTAACTTCAGCAGTCCAATCCTGAAGAAGAATGGGACCTTGTGCTTAACAGTCACAGGAGCCACAACACTTTAACCATCTGTAGCTTCTAAGTTACTTGTGTTGGTGATGGATTCAAATGAATATATTCAACAAGGTTACTAGGTTAGTAAATTGTGTTCTTATCTTTCAGGAGGTACTACCCAGGTTTCGATGACCAAAAGGCTGTGGAATGGAAAGCTACAAAGGGACAGGTTCCAGTTGTTATCCTATAGAAGACATGGGGAGACAAATTAGCCCTCCGCCCATACCCTGATTTTCTCAGGTGACTTGATGGGTCGACGGTAGGTAACATTTTAACTTTAGAGCCAACTCTACCTCACTTGTGAGAACCCCATAACTTTTTGATGGACTGGTAGATTATTTTTCCCTATACCTCAGTGATTGAGAACCTTTTTCCACACTCACAGATCCTTTCACTATTTTTATGGGTGTCATTTTTAAGACTCTCCATAGTGTCCTTTTAATTTTATCCTCTTTGCCAACTTTTGGTATATACCTTTTTATTGTTACAGGGTTGCCCTGTGGGGCTCCCTTTTTACTTTCTCTGGCTAACATTGTGTGAACTACAGTTCCCAAGGTTAGAAAGGATATTTCTATCCCTTCTACATTTTGTTAGGTGAAACCAGCACACCCTACCTTATGTGGAGTGCTGGGGAGATACAACGTATCCCCTTTTCTCACTAGCAGTGAGACAATTCTGTTACAGGTACAATCTTACCTTAAATGGCTGGTGGCAGTGAACCTTTTTACAAATTCACATCTGTGGTAAAGGCACCCATTTTACCAAAATGGCCCGGTCTTTATTTGCCATGTACGCGCTTCATGTCCCTTCTTGACGCCGACAAGGCGCCAGTGTCTGTGAAGGCAGGAAGCAAAGGAGGTGTCCAAAACTCTGCAGCCCTTTGTCTTCCAGCCTGCCTGTGATAATCCAGCCCACACTGGAAGGCTGGCTGTCCTGAAAGTTTGAATGTTGCATGTCTGATTGGCTGGGTTCCTGCATCAAAGTCTGATCATGGAAGCTGAAGAAGTAGTCAACCACTGGAACCAAATCCCAAGGGGAAAATGAAGAAAACACGGCTGAGACGATTTCCAGCGACCGGAGAGCCTGCCGTGTAACCGGAGCCTGCCGTTACCCTTCCTTCCAAGCGACCTGGGCACTCAAACGACGACCCAGAGCCTTGTGAGATTCACTAGACTCAATAAGACTTGCATTTTGACCCATCGCACGTTGTGCTGCGACCTTGCAGGCTGCAATACCCTAATCCCATGGGACCTCGAGCCATTGAATCGAGCAGAAACTTTAGTGACATCCTGCTGGACCCTGAGGAAGGCAATTCCAGTCCTTTAAGTCCCTTCACCAGAGTGCTGGACCAGATTAGCGACGCAAATCCAATCAGCAATATTCAGTCTTCTTCTGGCTCCTGAAAAGGGCACCAAAACCACAGAGCCGCATCCAGCTGAAAATAAACTCTTGCCTGGAGCCTTCCCCGTTGATCCTTGCTGCAAAATCCCTTCCAAAGTCCTGTCTTCCCTCTTCATGACAAAGGAATCCATTTACTGGGTTTTTGGCTGCAGATCCTGAAGTCTCCCCTGCTGCAACTCTTCTTCCGTGCTGAGGTACTGTGTTGGCTGGGGTATTTACCTACCTTAAGCCTTTGTGATTCCTGTGTAGCTGTGGGGTGTTTCTTGCGATTGGGAGTCCTCTCATACAGTTCACCCAGGTCCACTGCTGGAATCCTCCTAAGGTGTCCCTGGAACCTTTCAACCTCTCCAAGTGTAATACTTACCTGTTTGAACAGTCATCCTTAGGAACTCTGACTTTAGCTACTTTGGTGCCTTCCTGAACTGTCTGTTGGATACTAGAGACCTAGTGACCCCCCTTCTGCCACTGAGAACACCCATGCTCCAAGAATAAGGGAAAGACTTTCTAAGGATTGGGCCTGTTGCCTAGAAAAGAGAACACATGTTTAAAAGGGTACTTAGTTGTAAATGAGTTGGTTGGTAACTAACTCGGAGAGTGAGCCGTCACAATAATTCGTACTTACCTTGAATGCGTGTTGTGCCATTCTGAAAAGTATATATAAGGTTATTTTACTCCCCTGTGAATTGGTTGTGCCTCTTCCCAAAATTGATGATGTTGGCTTCACTTAACTATTTCTTCAAGAATATTAGTGTGTAATATTAGTGTGTAAATTCACCAACTGGGTCTTGCTTCCCCCGACGTTCAGTATAGCCTGTCTAAACTAAGTCTGCCTTGGTTTTTAACCTACATGGAATAACATTGAGTCATTCTTAAAGTGTAACATTGGGTTTTGCTTTCCCTGGTCTGTTTTATACAGATGCTAAAACAGTCTTAGCTACCTTTAAGTTGCTGATAGCTTCTTAAAAAAAGTACATGGGTTTTACTTACCTTGGTTTGCCTTGGGCCATCCTAAAATAAATTAGAACGTTATTGCTTACCTTAGTCTGTGTCCCACTGACCTGAAAACCAACTGTAATAGTATATTACAACATTAGGTTTGACCTGCCTAGAATAGCTGTGTGCCATTCTTAAAAAGTGTTCTGTAGGTGTAGCTGACCTTAGTCTGCCTGGTGCAATCATACATTAGTATAAAGAGTTCTTGCTTACCTTAGTCTGTGTTCCACTGAGCTGAAAAGCAACTGTAATTGTATATTACACCAAAAGGTTTTACTCACCTAGTAGAACTGTGCATTATCCTGAATGTGGTTATAGCTTCCTACTGTTCCTTGAAGTGTTCCACTATTCAGAAAGGTATACCTGCTGGTTGGTTTACTACCTAACTTGGATTCCTTAACTGAGGTTCACTGCACAACTGCTAGGGTCTACTACCCTTGTATTACTGAAAGTAACTTATGGTTTTACTCCTCATGAATAGGTGTGTCCTATACTAAATGGGTTTCATAAGGTCCGACTTGCCTAGACATAGTGTTTGTTTTCTGAACAAGGTTCATGCTTTGGACTGTGTATCTTCAAGGGATCTACTTGATCCATCCGCGGCTGAAATTCCCGCGACGGAAAAGTTTGCATGAGAAATGTGCAAACCACAAACGGTGCGCACATTTCCCATGCGAACACGCATTGAAACCCCCGCAGACCCACACCCTTAACACACCCCAACCTACACCTCCAACATACCCAAACCATACTTACCTTTTCAGATGCTCTGTCCCTGCGGCGCCAGTTCCCTTTCACTTCCATGATCGGGAACCGGTGCCGCAGGGTCCTTTTTTTAATTAAAAAAAATATATTATTTCGGGAGCTGCAGGGGTGTCCCCCGCAACCCTTGCTCACTATACCACACAGTATAGTGAGCGGGGTGTTGCGGGGGACAACCCCGCAGTCTTTTTTTTAAATTTTGATACTTACCTATAATGCTACCATCAAAGGTTCGAACTTTTGGTGTTCGTACGTTTGGTGGTAGCATTTTTAGGACTTTTTGTCCATGCAAACTTTTGGATGCGGTCAAAACGTACAATACCTCTTCAAGCACTGTGTTGTGCTTTTATAATATGTTAATTATCCTATCACCAAGTACTTAGCCCCCCCCCAACATGTATCTTGGTGTAACTTGTGTTCATAATAAACCTTTATTTTTTATAATACTTCTGGTTGTCAGCGTTTCTGTTGAACCCTTAGTATACTACACGTTCTTAGTACCTTCCTACAGCCCTGTCTCCACTCCTAAAATAAGCCTGGCTGTTCTGTCTACACTACCATATAATCAGGTGGTACAACCTTATACTAAGAGTGGAGTTTTTCAGTTGAATAGTTTTTACTAGGGCCTTAGTTGGACTTCAGAAAAACTGTTCTAACAGTTGACTGGGGGTGGAGGGAGCCAGAGGCTGGATATCCTACCGTTGGTTCCGGTGAAAGATGACCAGGAGCTGCAGGTGAAAGGATTCTTCTGGTCAGGTCCAGATTCAAGAAGCACCCATAACAAGGAAGAAAAACAAGATTCCCCGATGGAGGCCTCTTCATGATACTTCACAGGATGGGGGAAGGAGAGTTCTAGCGACAGCCTACGGACACCAATGACGGCAGGTGCCTTCCAGTTGCGGTTGAAAAAGATTCTCTGGAAGAGGATCCCTTGAGGCTGGGATGCTGAAATGTGCAGGAAATGGGTCTTCTACCATAATCTGGTGATGATCAAAGATGCGGAAGCAACCATGGGATGGCGACACTTCTGATATGATATTTTATTTGTAACGTGCTCGTTCACAAGTGTTTCAGAGCGTGACAAGGCAAGGGAGGGGAGGAGAAACAGGGGAGAACACAACAACGCTCTTACTAGGCCCAGTGACATTTAGAACGCGCAAGTGCATGGCAAAGGGGAAAGGGGAAACAGTGCATGGAAGGGGGAGAGTGGAGAGTGCAGAGGAGAACAGATAAATAATAATAATACATAAAAATAAATAGATAATGGAGGCAATAAGCAGTGCTAGTGCAGCCAGCAAGTGGCAAGTGCTGCGTTTATGGCAGCAGACTGGGTAAGTCTGATAAGTGCAGAAAAAGAAGAACATGGGTAGGTGGGTGACTGTATAGGTACAGATACAGTCCCCAGTGCAAGGAGTGGCCAGTAGGCAGTGCGTGTGGGTGGCAGGGTGAGCAGGTACCTGGGCCCAGGGGACAGAGGGTGGCCAGGTGCACAATGCCAAGAGAGAGCAGATCAGCAGGGGAGAGGGGGAACAAAGGCAGAAGAAAAGAGGAAGGTCTTGAGGTGCTTCCGGAACCAGAGATGGTTCTCCTCGACTTTTAGAGTGGCAGTGAAGCTGTTCCAGAGGGAGGCCCCAGCCGAAGACAAAGATCTACCCCCCAGCTTGTTTCTTTGAAAAACAACTGATCCTGAATGAGTTAGAGGAAGAGGAACAAAGAGCTCGAGAGGCGAGGTACTTTCAGAGGGATAGCTGAAGGTATTTTGGACCCAGGCCACAGAAAGCCTTGTGGACAATGTAGAGGGTTTTGAATGTAATCCTTGCATCCACTGGGAGCCAATGGAGAGATTTCAGAGCTGGAGAGATACGATCCCTGGGCTTGAGGCCAAGGACAAGTCTCGCAGTCCTGTTCTGAATTAGTTGCAGAGGGCGGATAGTAGAGGCAGGTAGATTTAGTAAGAGGTTGTTACAATAGTCCAACCTAGAGAGAACCAGAGCTTGGGAGACAGTGATCTTCTGGGGGAAGGAGAGGAAAGGCAGAGTGCCTCTGAGGAGGTGCAGTAGGAAGTTTGACTTTTTAGAGACCTCCGAGACGTGGGCTGAGAAGGAAAGTGTGGAGTCAAAGATGACCCCCAAGGTTCTTAGCCTCGCAGGTTGGGGTAGGAGGAGGGCCAAGGGAGGCCAGCCAGAGAGTGAGGGGAAATGATGGCGAAGGTGTGCCCATGAGGAGGATCACCGTCTTGCTGGCATTCAGACAAAGATCGGCGGCACACCAATCTTGAATGGCAGTTAGGCAATCAGAGATGAGAGAGGGTGAGGAGGTGGCCGAAGGCAGCCTGAAAATGAGGAGTGTCGTCAGCGTAGCACTGGAAATTTGAGCAGAAAATGGCAATGCAGTGGGTGAGAGTTGCCAGGTATTGGTTGAAAAGCCAGGGCGAGAGGTTAGACCCCTGGGGAACACCACAGGTAGAGAGGATGATAGGAAGGACCCCATTTGGACCTGGAAAGGTCGATCAGAGAGGAAAGAGGTCGGCCAGGCCAGAGCCTGATCAGTGATACCCAGGTTATTACGGAGACAGTTGAGCAGGATAGTATGGTTGAACGTGTCGAAGACAGAAGAGAGATCGAGTAGGATGAGGACAGAGGGAAAGTTAGAGTCAAGGTTAGAGAGCAGATCTTCACTGATGTTCAGGAGAGGAGTTTCCGTGCTTCTGGCCGCTCTGAAGCCAGACTGGTGGTTGTGGAGACAGCCAACAGAATTGGAGTGAAGGTTAACCTGAGAGATGACCAGCTTTTCCAGGAGTTTGCCCAGAAAGGGAGTAATGGAAATTTGGCGATAGTTAGCCGGACAGGAAGGATCAGCTGTGGGTTTCCTGAGAAGAGGATGCACAAGAGAGTGATTCAGAAGGGAGGGGAAGGATCCTGAGGCAAAGGAGTGGTTGCAAAAATCAGCAAGGGCCGGAGTGAGGGTGTCAATGTGGTCCTTGATGGTTTTAGAGGAACAGGGATGAACCTGTTTTGACTAGGCTTTCATAGATCGGACTTGCCTGGCAACCTCTTCAGGGGAGAAAGGAGGAGGAGGGTGGCATGGTGGTTAAAGGGGGGGTCAGTAAGCACAGACTGCGGGGGAACAGGAGGGGGAAGGTAGGAGAGGGTGGACAGGATATCCTGGGTTTTAGAGATAAAGTGAGAGGCAAGGGCATTGCAGAGCCTGGGAGGCAAGAGGAGGGGAAGAGACTGCGGCAGGGTTGGCAAGCTCCTTGCAGATTTTCAGCTGAGTTGTTAGATGCCGCAGAGAAACGGGCTTGAATGTGGACTCTCTTCTTGGTGCGGACAGAGAGTCGGTATTGCCTTTGGAGCAGGCGACAGGCCAGTTTGTCAGAGGGTGAACAAGAAGCCCTCCATCTCCTCTCAGCCGCCCTACACTTACGTTTAACTGTAGCTAGGTCCGAGTCATACCAGGAATTGCACTTGGCTTTGGGCTTCAAGCGGATCCTCATGACAGGGGCAAGAGTATCAGATATAGAAGCGTAGAGAAGCGACAGGGTTGTGTCAGGGTGTGAGTCAGCTAGGAGGGTGAGGGGGGGAGAGAAGGTGGCAGCGAAAGCCTCAGCTGACACACGCTTCATAGGTCGGATGTCCGAGAAGGTAGGTGTCAGTGTTGGGGTGGGCTTGGCTTGGGGGGGGGGGCAGGGCAGAGAGAGAGAGAGAGATGAGAGGAGAGACGGCAGTGTCCACTCCAGGAGAGAGGAGTGGTCAGAGGGTTAGAGAGGGGGAGGCCAGAGGAGATCAAGACATCAAGTGTATGTCCTGCAGAGTGCGTCGGGCCAGAGGGGAGGATGGAGAGGGGGAGGGAATCGCAGAGGTTCGCGAAAGAGCAGGGATGAGGGACTGGAAGAATCAAGGTGAATGTTGAGATCACCAAGGAGGAGAAGTTGTGTGGTTGAGGCCAGGAGTGAGAAGGAAAGGTCAGCCCACTCAGAGAGAAAAGGGATGATTTGCCCAGGGGGGCGGTAGAGAGTAGCAACAGTAAGAGTAGCTAGGAGAGATTGAAAGCCTGCAGACAAGGCATTCGAAAGAGGAGTAAATCTGACTGGGAATGACAGTGGCAGGAATCCACTCGGGAAAGATCAGGGCTACACCCCCTCCAGGCCGAGTGGATCTGTTAGCCATCAGAGAGGAGAGTGTCAAAGCTCTGGTGAAGAATCCCATGAAAAAGCTGGTCAGTACACCGGCTCAGTAAGGCTAGATCCTCGAGAAGGCATAGAGACTAATTGGTCCCACTAATCCAACGGTTAAAGCACTGGACATGGCCTTAACAGTTCAGGTAGTCCAACAGGCTTCACCGTGCTAGACTCAAAGGATGGTAGGCCTCTTCAAGGGTCATCTTCAGATCCTCAATCTGCTGTTCGTCTACAGGGGATTCCTGGCTCCAATGCTGATCTGAAGAAATGGCTGCAGGAGTCCTCTTCTTATCCAAACTCCAGCCTGGGAGCAAGCCAAGCCCACCAATGGTAACAATCCGCACAATTAAAACAGCCAGTAGGTGTCTAATCAGGGACAACTATTGGTTTCACTCATGTCCCACACCAAGACTCTCTGGGTCCACAAATGTGGAATGGGGTCACAAGTCCCATTCCCTTCCAGGGCCACACATATACACAAAAGCAGAACTAACCTGTGAAAGCAGCAGTTTTCCCAGGCAAGTGCATGACCTTATATGGGATTTACTGACCTGGCAAGGCAGGAAGAAAGCCAAACTACAATATGCCAAATACAAAAGACAGAACCCACAAGAATGAATAAGTGGAAAAAGGCTCCACTCATTCAGGATTGAAAGAAAAAGGTCCAGAAGGCAAGAGAAAGTGCTGAGGGTCTCACTAGGAGAGGGGATGAAGCATAACAATTATAAATCTCCCTAACAATGCCCTTCTGAAAGTCCTCTAACTGCTCTCCTATGGTGGTTACAAGGGTCAAATGGGCAATGCAAGAGGCCAGCATTGACGCCACTGTACTACAGATCATTCCTTTCATGACAATGTCAACATTTGTGGTCAGAGTAGCAAAATTCTTCATAACTTCGGATTGGTCCTTCAAGTTCACATTTAAAAGGTGTGAGAAACCTGGCAGTATTCTCCCACCCACTCCCTCAGGATCTTCCATTGAGGTGGCCAGGGAAGGACCATCAATTTTGGATCGCGACCCTGGTGGTGGACAAGCAAGGGAGGATCACCTGATTGGAGGGTTACGGGGGATTGGGAGGAGGATACCAGAGGACGAGACATGGTATTTCCCCAGTCCTGAAAACACCCTAAACTACTCTCCCTCAGCTTTTGTGGGGCGTTTACAATCTCACCTCATCTCTCCCTCCCCATTTCCAACAAGTACTGAGATGAGGAGGGGGCAGATTACCCATAGGAATAACATGGAGAAAGTAAGGAAAACCTACCCTAGAAAGAACTCAGGTTGTACCACTAATAGAGTCAGACATGGTCAGGCATTCACTAGTAACTACTCACACCTTACACCACTTAACAGGTTTGTTCACTATAAAAAGGTGTTGTCATGCACACAGAAATCAGCGAACTGGGGAAGCAGTCCTGACCGGTGGAACCAAGAAGCAGGAGCTACAGGCTGGAAGTGGACTGCTTGCAGAGACATCCCCCAGTGTGGATTAAGGGCTGCAGCATGGCGAGGGAGCCGCGTTTCCAGGGAGCCAAAGAAGCGCAGCCTGCATTCTGCCGGCCAGGTCCAGGAGAGTGCCCATTCCCCTGGGGCCAGTGCCGATCCCAAGTGTGTCTTAGGGGCAGGTGGTGAGACCCTGACCTCAACCACACATTTCCAGTAGGAACCGCCTCTCAATGCGATGCTGCCTGGTGAGTTTCATGGAGAATGTGAGAGAAACTTGGGAGCGTGCGTTTGGATGGGAGTGAAGTCGGAGAACGGCCCGGACAGTTAAAGTGGCACGGAATTTCAAGGAAAGGAAAGTGTAAAAGCTGAAAGCAAAAAGCATAAAGGCTGAAAGCAAGAGCAAAGCAGAAAGTGTAAAGGCTAAAAGCACCGCTGCAAGCAAAAGTAAAGTAAAAAGTAAGAAAAGCACATTAGAGAGGAGAGAGAGAAAAAGACTGAGTGTAGCAGAAAGTGAAAGAAAGTGAAAAGAAGCAGAAGGGTGTGAGTGGCCCATAACGGAAAAAGAGAGGGGCACGTGAAGAGGCAAGGAAAGGTGCCATGGGAACAATAAAGAGGAAAACAGAAAAGAAGGTGCAAGGTAGCACGGAAAGAATAAAGGACAAGTGCCAGGGGCACGATAAGAAAGCAAGCGTAAACAGTTCAAGTGTGCACGGAAAGGAAAGAAGTAAAGGGGTGCAGGAAGCATCTGAAGGGAAACAAAAAGGTATCAGGAAAAGTAAGAGCAAGAAAAAGAGGAGCAAAAGGGTTGCACCTAGGAAAAGCAAATAGCCTGGCATTTTTTTTCCGAAATCCTCCGATTCTACCCCATGAAAGGGTGATCTATGAAAAAGATTGTCAATAAGGAAAAGCCTAGCCAGCAGAGTTTGTGTTTTGAATTAAAGGGGCCTAAAACCTGGGAAAGGGTACCCTGTGGAATCAAGAAAGAACTGCGAAATATGATGTTCTGTGTTTGAAAGCTGGAAGAGGCCTAAAGCTTGGGGAAAGGAACCCTGAGAGGCCTAGTAAAGACAACATCCTCATAAACAGTGACTTTGTGTTGAAGGTTTGAAGGGGCCCGAGCTTGGGGAAGGGAACCCTGAGAGGCACAACTAAGTTGGAGACGTATTTGTTTTGTTGTACTGTTGAAAGGATTGACGCGTGGGGAAGGAATCCAGAGACGCTTACAAAAGGAACTGTTACAATTTTTCCATGGCGTTTTGAAACTTGAATAAGCTGAGACTTGGGGAAGGGAACCCGAAGGAACTCCAAGACACTGAATGTAGTTAGAATAACTACAAGGGCACTGTGAAGAAGGTCTTCCGAACAGCCCTGTTAACTACACTCATTTGTGTGACATTGACCAAACAGCACCTGGTGAGAAGAACACCTGAAACCAACTTTGGTTTCCCACTTTTGTTGAACCACTATTTGTCTTGTTTTGAAAAGACTTCCTATCACATTTTGTACATAGTGAGGACAAGCATAGGTTTAGACACAGACAGACATTTATTTTGGACTATTCGACAACGACGCCCATTAGAAACATCAGTTAAGGTATTTACCCTTTTAGAGTTCAGGCCAGTCAGGCATTACACCAACCCAGGAACCTTAGTAAATAAAGGTTTTCAAACCAACCCTTTAGAGTCTGTGTCTCTCTTGACACCATGCCTGTCTCACAAAGGTTCTACTGCCTTTTGGTTATGCTTCATCTATTACGGTAAAGTTTTGAACATGCACAGTAGCCGCTATTTTCCTAGATTGTTAGAATATGAAATATTAAAAAAGGCAGACACAATTATACACCGCCCAAGGTTTCCCTCCCGTTTCCTGGTCTTACTTTAACTGAGGATCATTTTTCGAATTGCCATATAACTAGGCATACTTCTATTTTTTGGAGAATGCATAACCTTTGAGTTGGAGCTTAACTGGAGGTGCCTTCACAGAAGGAGACAATGGAGCTAAAGATTCTAGTTTTACAACTTTTCTGAATTTGAATAGTTGCTTGTTTTGCGATCGATTGTGTTTGCCGCTAATGTTACTTGGCTTCTTGTATTTGCGAATTTCAATGTTACAGCTCTACAGCTCACATTCACCCCTCTTGAGATAGGCCTGGCTGCACAATAACACTACCAATCTGTGTAGTACAGCCCTATACCAAAAGGTGGGTTACCTATACCATGTAGTTGTGTAGTCTCACACAGTTACTACATCAAGTCTTGCCTAACAAGTTGCCTAAATGGTCTACTTGGGAAAAGAAAACTGGTCGAAATGGAAGCATGATTTACCTGTATATCCGGCTCCTTTTCACTTTCTTCTAAATATAAGTCGTATAGCTTTTGAAACACAGATTTCCTGAAAATATAAAAAGACAGTTTCCAAACAGTAACTCAGACATTAAGGGACTGCTGGATCACATTTTTAAGATATAATTGTACTGAATAGCTTCCATTACAATCTGGACAATTCTACAAATCAAACACATGCTGCAGAACAATAAGGGTGATCAAACGTAACAGGGCATCTATTAACTACCTCCCGCCAGATGAATGCTTTCGTTTAGGTGGTCTCTGTCGGGCACTTTCAATGACATACTGAAAGATAAAGGCAAAACAGTTAGTGCATCTTATGAAATGGGACGTCAACTCAACAGGCTACGTAGGCAACACCAAAGGAAACAAATAAAAACAAGAAGGAATGGACTCCTCAAACATAGAAAACACCCTACACAGGAGTACAACAAACAAATATTTAGGGATGCTCAGAACCATATACAATGTTTCTTCACAACTCGACTTCTGAACGATACATGCATATTGCCACAAAACCTGGGAGTATGTAAAAACATTCCTTTACGTCATATAAAATCATTGATAAACATATGTAAGCGTCAAAAACTGCCCTTAGGAAATTAAGACTAATTAAAAGCAAAGGGAATTTGTTTGAAAACCAAATTAAGCAAATAGCTAGGCATTAAAACAGAATTCTGTGGGTCCTATTTAGGAAACCCTTTACTTTCAGCTTTTTCCCCACTCTTAGTTTTTGGGCTCTCTGATGTATTTTTGTGGCCAGAGGAACATTTACTGTGCACCCATAGCACTGCAACCCTTTAAGAGTATATAGCTCCATGTAGCACATATTACTCGAGCGGCAGAGGTGCTTTTTAAGCCCCCGTTTTGTCCCTAGAGTGATTATAGTGCACTACATTGGTTGCTGGGAATAGGCTGGTGGCAGCTGTAATTTGCTTTTTGCATCACTATGGGTGCACGACTATAGAACACATTAGTAACCCAATGCTTCTTTTTATGGCCATTGCAGTACTGATGTGACTTTCTAAGTCATCCTCTCAGCTATATTGTTTTATAGGCCTTTTTTGTTCAGGGAAACAAAAGGCAGCTCAGAAATTGCCGATGTGCATTCATTGCGAGACCAGCTATGCACCCTCAAAAGAGATCTGGACCAATTCCTGGCATTTGGCCTACCATTTCACATCCTCTGGGGTGATCTTGGGGATTGAAAGATTCAGGGGTCAACCAGATTGGCTGGCTGTGTAACCCTTTGTTTTTAGCACCTTAGTGTGACTGGTGGGCCGGCTTAGTCCAGTACTCCTGGGTGTGGGTATATCCTGGGGAGATTGTGTGCCTACACTCAGTTTTACTGGATCTTTCATGGTGAGCAGGTAGTTTACTAACCTGCTGGAGGATTTTGGCAGTGTTTTAACCGTTGCTGCATTTGAAAGACCAGATCTGGCCTTACTGGCTGGACCCGGTGTCATTGACTTAAGTCTGGCTCAGACGTTCGGCGGCTGGACCTCTTTCCTGGATCTTCCTCTTCCTTCCCCGGTCAATCTCATTTCCTGGGCCAGGCTTTCCGTGCTGCGACCCTCCTCTGGGCTGTTTTACAGTAGCTTCGGTCTTTACCACATGGGTCTCTCACCTTGTTGTTGGGAGCCCAACACCCTGCCTCTCCTCTGGGCCATCCGAAGACGCACCCACCATTGTCTCTGCTGTAGGGCCGTATCTTGCTGGGTGGCTACCTTCTTTCAGTCGTTGTGTCACTGAAAGCTACTTTGGCTTGAGAGCCCACTCCTAGAAAGGGTGATTATTCTTCTTTTCAACATTCTGGGCAATTGTTGGACTGAGCTTCAAGTCCCTAGTTGTTTGAATCCTGTAAACCACACCTGAAAAAGCAACAGTATATTCAAACGGTTGTTGGGGGGGCTTACTGAATTGACTAAGCCACAGGGAGTAGCTAACCTCTGGTGCCTGGGATGGTGGATTATTCTTAAAGCTTACACTGAGGGGTCTATGCGGTCAGAGCTTTCTGCAGGCGGTTCTATGTTCATTTATCGTCAGTGATTTTGTCGATGGGGTTTTTGTCGAGTTTATTTTTCTCGAAAAAACTCATCAACATTTGTATTTTTCTTTGTGGGGTGGTTCCCCTCCAAATCCACTGCCCCCTATTAATTTAAAACGATTCCAGACCCCCCCCAAACCTTTTGATGTTTTTTTTTTCAAGAACGAAAACTAGGCAACAAACCCATCGAAATAATGACTGTCAATAAATGACTGTCGTACCCTGCAGGCAGGCTTTGACATCATTTTCCAATGACGCATTGAACCTATGGTGCTGTATCTCTGCTAAGTCTTGAACCTGGAACTGGATGATCTCTGGCATCCCCTGTGGCTGGTGGACGCACTTTCCACACATCTGCTGGGGAAAACAAGTCCTCATCTTCCCCAAGACCATGGTGATGCCTAATAATTTTGCCCCGTTGATTCCCATGTGGAACGTCTAACTCACCTGAAAAACTTTTTTTACATCTCTTTATTGATGGTCTCAACAGTTACAGCAGCATTCAATTAACACAACATATGGTCCTTCATATAACAATATTTCAATCAGATGTTTAAGAATCTACAGATTACATAGTTGTTTCATTGTCCGAGAGCATATCGCATAGGTATGCCCTGAAAGGGCCCCAAATGTCTTTAGGTCGACTCGTACTTGGTAAAGTTAGCACGTATTGTTCCTCACATTCATTGATATAAGTTAGTTCACGTAAATAAGTGTTCATGGTGGGGGGGTTCGGGCTTTTCCATACTTGTAATATACATTTCTTGGCAATAACACATGATACATTGAACAGTCTTCTAACTTTTTCAGAGCATTTCCCAATATCCCCAAACAAGTATTTTTGTGGGGTCAGATACAGGGAAATCTGCGTGATGTCTGTCAACATGGTTGCAACCTTCTCCCAAAATCTTGCCACGACCGGGCATTCCCAATACATATGATAGGATCCCGCCTGGGGGGTCCCGCATTTGGGGCAGTTGCCCAAATCATCAGGTGTAAATTTAGCGATTTTGGCAGGGGTGTAGTGCAATCTATTAAGGATTTTAAACTGTATTTGGTGCAATCCCGCATTGAGGGACACCCTTTTTGTAAGTGCACAATATCTTTCCCATTTGTCTTCAGGTATCTGCATTCTCATATCCACTTCCCATTTCTCTTTCACTCGATTGGACGTGGGGGTGTGGGTTTGGATTGTTTTATACAATTTAGAGATTCCCAGTCCTCCCCGGGTTGTAACTAATTGTATGCATGGGTGGGAGGGAGGTTCATCAGGGAAGGATGGCCACCGCGCTTGATATGCGGATCTCATCCGGTAGTATTGTAACGTACGGAGCGGACCTCCTCCCACACCCCTAGTGAATACTGCAAGGGTTACGAACTTCCCATCTATGACCATGTCTCCCACTTTCATCTCCATATCGGGGTCCCAGGCCTCCTGTATACTGGTATCGAATGTAGGGGGAACATTTGGGTATTTCCATAGCGGAATTTCAGGGTTGTATGGAAGTTCTATTTTCAGCTTTTTATATATAGCCCCCCAGGCCCTTACGGTGCAGCTCACAGGGTCAAAATCACAGGAATCCCTGTGTCTCGTATCAAATATAACAGATCTAATGTTTGTGGGTACAGTGGTGTATTCCTCTATCCACGTGTGGGGTGAGTTGTTCTCTTCATCGTACCAGTGTTTCGCAAACTGTGCTTGCGCCACTGTGCAGTAGAGCTCAAAATCTGGTGCTGCTATTCCCCCTGTTTCGTACGGTTCTGTCAACTTTTCCCAGCATATCCTGGCCACCTTGCCGTTCCACAGAAACGACACTACCATGGATCTCAATCTGGAGAAGAATTCCTTTCCTGGCCATATAGGAATATTTACAAATAAGTGTAGTAGCTTGGGGAGTACAATCATTTTGAGAATGGCGATTCTACCGTGTAATGAGATTGGGAGGTGCCCCCAGACCTGTAGCTTGGTACTGAGTGTTTGTAGCGCCTGGTCATGGTTATCAGAGTATAGGGTTTGCCTGCTGTTTGAAACCAGTACTCCCAGGTATCTGATATGTCGCTCCGACCACTTAAGGCCGCATGTCTGGGCAGGGCGTTTTGTAGAGGGGGTAAGCAGGAACATTTCTGACTTAGTATTGTTCACCGTATATCCAGAGTATTCTGTGAATTCACTAATGTCTGCCATGAAGGGGGCTATGTTTTTGTCTGGCTCGCGTACATACAATAGTGTATCGTCCGCGTACAGCGATATTACCTGGGTGGCTCCTTTCAGCGTTATACCTTTGTTTACATGCCGCAACCGCACCGCCATGGGTTCTATTGTTAAGGCAAAAAGGTTAGGGGAAAAAGGGCACCCCTGTCTGGTGCCTCTGCCCAACTCAACCAGGTCGGATATAATTCTATTCGTGCACACCCTTGCACCCGGGGCAGTGTATAGCACTCTAACAAATTTAATGAAGTAGGGGCCCATCCCAAACGACAAGCACCAGGAAGAGCTACTCCCACGAAACTGAATCAAATGCTTTCTCGCCGTCTAGGGACACCGCTACTGCTTGTTTATTCGGATTTATTTGTGACATTATGCCGAACAGCCTGCGCAGATTCAAGGCAGTGGACCTTTGGGGAATGAACCCACTTTGGTCCGGGTGGACCAGCGTGGGCATTAAGGGTAATACGCGATTTGCTAGCACCTTCGCAAAGATTTTTGCATCTACGTTTATCAGGGATAGGGGCCTGTATGAAGACATATCCTGTGGCGGGCGTCGGGGTTTAGGCAATACTGTGATTATAGCTTCTCGCATTGTCGGGGGCAATATTTGTTTTCCCAGGGCCTCTTCCCACACCTCTAACAGCACGGGGACCAGTTCCTCCCGAAATTCTTTGTAAAATTCAGCCCCTAAACCATACGAGCCCGGTGCCTTGCCAGATCTGAGCTCTTTAATTGCCTCTGTGAGCTCCTCTGCCGTGACAGGTTGTTCCAGCAGCAATCTGCTTTCCTCTGGGAGTTTAGGGAGACTCAACATAGCTAGGTAGTTTTTAGTCTGAGCAATTTATACCTTGTTCGCTCATTATTATCTCATTTTGTGCCGTTAGGATCATAGCGATCGGAGTAATTTGTTTCTCATGTTTTACCAGGTTGGCCAGAATTTTTCCTGCCTTGTTACCCTCCCCGTATCTGCGAGCCCGGGTAGGGGCTGCTATATATTGCACTTCCCTAGCTGCCAGCCGATCAAAATCTCTAAGGGACTTGTGGATTTCCGCCAGAGTGTCCCCACTATGTGTGCGGCCATAGGTTTCCTCCAATGTATTCAGGTCCCTCTCTTCCCTCTCCAATTCACAGCATACTCCCTTCAGCAGACCAGTGGTCTTGGACAGCAGTGCCCCCCTGACCCAGACTTTAAAAGCCTCCCACACTGATGATATGTGATCTACGGACCCAACGTTGTCCGTGAAAAAATTGGCAATTTCAATATGTAGAGTTTCAACTACATTTGGGTCTTTCAATATGCCTCTAGGCATTCTCCATCTCCTTGTTGGTCTAGGGGCATCTTTCAAAGTGATCTCCAGCAACACCGGGGAATGATCCGATAGTGTGCTAGGAAAGATTTCGCAGTTTTGTAGGGCGTGTGCTAAATTTGAGGATACAAACCAATAATCTATGCGCGACTCACTGTCGTGTATGGAAGAATAAAATGTAAACCTCCTATCGACCGGATGGAGCACCCTCCAGGCGTCCTGTAGGGACAGTTGCGAAATTATCTGCTTCAAAGTTAGTGCCGCCAGAGGAGGTGGCCTAGTTACCTTGACGGATCTATCCAAGGCCTGGTCTAATACAACATTGAAGTCTCCACCCCAAAGAACAGTGGTTGCATCGTGTTTGGCGAGCAAATCGAGCATTTGTAAATAGAAATCAGTGTCGTCTAGATTTGGTCCATAGGTGTTTAACAAGGTTATATGCTTCCCCGGTAGTTCCCCCCACACCATTACATACCTTCCCATCGGATCCACCAGGTGTCCCTTGGTTATAAAGCACAGCGAGCTATGTATAAGGGTGAAAACCCCCCTAGACTGTGATGAATAGTCTGTGTAATAGCGCAATTTGCCCCATTTGGCCAGTATTCTCTCATTGACCAGGCCCTGTGCATGTGTTTCTTGCAACATTAAGATTTGAGGCCCATGCCTAGTAACATAATTACTGACCTTCCTAACTTTCATTGGATTATTAAGGCCTCGGACGTTCCATGACATTAATCTTATCCGCAGTCCGTCTCCCATTTGGTGTGTGTATACATCATATTTGTACAGAAGTGACCTTGTGTAACCCAGTAACAGCCTTTGAATAGCGCCATTGTCTGCGAGACCACATTTCAATTAACCTACAACATCCATCAATACAAACTTTCCCACCAGGCTCAAACTCGTCTAGGTGGTCGCAATACCAAAAAACATCCCCACATCCCCTATCCCCCCTCCACCCACATCATCCACCCCAACTTGACGATGAACCCTAGTAACCGTTAGGAACATTCCTGAGGGTGCTTTGTTGCAGTCACGAGGCCACCCGACCGGGCTCACGACCCGGTGTGGATTACTTGGAGCCCCCACGGGGCCGACCACCTCCGAAACATCAAATATTACTTGCATTTGCCAGGCTATTCAGCCAAGTTTCAGTCCTCCACTGCAGGCGGGCGTCTTCCATTCTGATCCGGTCCTCGGCCCTCCGGGGGCAGCGGAATAGTGGTTTCCACATAGGCTTGGGCTGCAGCAGGATTTTCAAAGAAGTGCGCCCTTCCTCCATATTGGATTCTCAATTTGGCCGGGAATATCAGTGCATACGGGACCTGCCGCACTCTCAGAAGTTTTTTGAATGGCTCATACGATCTTCGGCTGGCCTGAACTCCAGTGGCAAAGTCTGGGTAGATGTGTATGTGACTGTCCTCATACTGCAGCGTGCCAAGTTCTCTTGCCTTCCGAAGGACCGCATCTCTGTCACTGTAGTTGAGCATTCTTGCGATAATTGTGCGGGGCGGTGCCCCAGGCTTCGGTACCGGAGCCAGTGTTCGATGTGCACGTTCAATCAGGAAGTGTTCTGAAAAGGAGTCCACTCCAAACAGGGTTTTGAAGAGGGCTCCACCCGCATTTCCATTTTGTCTCTACCAAACTACTCTGGGACACCAACAATGCGCACGTTATTTCTTCTCGAGCGCGATTCCAGGTCTTCACACTTGTTTTGTAATTTGTTCAAGCTGTCTTTTAGCTGGGCAATGTCCTGGTCATGGCGAGCAACCGTGTCCTCGGTAGTACCAATTCTGTTCTCCGCCTCCGTTAGTCTCTGGTCATGTTTGTCAGCTCTAGTCTTCAATGTGCCAATGGTCGTTACAATGTCATCCAGCTTCATATTCAACGATAGGAAACCATTTTGGACTATGTTAGTCAAGTACTGAACCTTGTCCTCGCCCTCTATACTGGGCACAGGGCAAGCCGCCAATGTTGGTTCAAGTTCACTGCTTCCCGCCTGGCTGCTAGTGTATGAGTCCATCGGTCCTTTCTTTTTGGCGCTCGCTCCCTCCGGCATCTTGTCTTGCTTCCTCGTGTTTCCCATGGCCCTGGAGTCTCTAGGCAGTCTGTTTCCGGCCAAACTGAGGGGATATTGTTCTTCACCGTAGTTTGGGGTCGTAGGAATATGAAGTTATTACCTACTACTCTGTATCGTCGGGCCACTGCACCTCAGTCAGGGCCCTCCGCCAAGTCCAGTACATACGTCTATATTTTCCAATGGATTGCGCTCTCCAGCGTTTCTTGTTAAAGGATATACTGGCGTCGCGCTCGAGCCGTCCAACCCCGACCCCAGCCGTGGGTCCCTCAACCGCGGGGGACTTCACCCCTCCAGCTCTCGGCCAGGCGGCGCACCGGGAACAATCCTCCCCCGGCAGCTGCAGCACCGACCCTGTCCCTCTGTGTCCGGATCGTTTTTGGATTTTGAAGGGCCTTGTGTCTACCTTCGTAACTGCTGGCCCTCAGGTGCGGGGGACTTCACTTCTCCGGCGCTCGGTCGCGTCACCTCGGGCAGGCGGTGTATGGGGAGTGGTTCTTTTTGGGCCTCTGTAGCTCTGATCCGGCCCCACTGTGTTCGGATCGCTCTCGAATATCCAAGCAAGGGAGTATAGGCCGACCAGCTCGGGGCGGGCCGACGCAGTCTTGGTCCGTGCTCACTACATCCTTGTAGGCCTTCCTCTCTATGCCCCCAGCAGATAGAGCGTCAGCGGCTCAGCGCCGCAATGTCCTGGTTCCGGGGATCGGCGCGCTCCACCGCTCCTCCCCGCGGTGAACACCAAGTCTCGTAACTCCTCAGCCCAGGCACCTATCCCTCCAGGATTTCTCGTATGGGTGCTTCAACACCCACGGCACGTCTCAGTGTGGTCGGTATCCCGCAACATGCTCCGAATCAGCATTTTTTCATATAACGGATGATTCTTGGGCCGGAACGCTCGAATCAGGCAGCCATGCTTGTCGTGCGCAACAGCGCCCCCCACCTGAAAAACTTCTAAAGTGACGTTGGGGGCATTCACCTGCCCCTGGCGCTTTTTCCTGTACTCCACTGAAGTCCAGTGAGTTATAAGCCAAGGAATGACATTTTAGCCTGTAGCAAAGACTTTATATGCATTTCTAAAATCTGTGATACACTTCTGCCTACAAGAAAGCCAGACTAGGTACCTATTTTTCTCTAGGAGTGTAACTAAAATAAGACTAAACTTAGCCTAACTTTTGGTGGCCACTGGCTATGCGTTTAAAAGGGTTTCTCCAGTATAGCTCCTACATGGACACAAAGATGCAGAACTGTATTTTCCCAAAATATCCTAAAAGGTTTAGGGTCACAGTGATTCTTATGTGCAATGATTATTAATATTATGTGTCTTATTGTCTGGCTCACCTTTTCTTCTAATTCCTTGTCTCTGTCTAATTACATATAATCAAAAGGTAGAGGACGTAGGCATAATAAAGCAGTGGGTTGTGTCTCATAACAATTTACTGTTGTTATACACACACTAGGCATATTTATTGTGTTTTATATAGCCTTAAATCAATCATTTATTGAACTCATGGAAATATGTGTAACTTGATGAAGATATATATGTTTGTGTGCCATTGTGGTATTTTCCGTTTCATAAGTGTGTGGACTTTTGTGTCGCCCTACTTTCCCTCCCTAAAGATTAGCCAGACTACTCGGTCATGCTACAAAAAAACACCTTCAGACTAGCTGAAAGATCAGTAGCCTTCCACTGCCTACTGTTTTTTCAAGTATAAGAAGAAAAATAAAGATGATGATACAACTGGATTGACAGAGAATGGGACAA